>NC_086103.1:20243526-21578526 GCF_963921235.1 Mobula hypostoma | reverse complement strand
CTGAACCACATATCATTACTGCTTTCATTAAACCATTATTAATTCCATAACATTGCCTGACTCCACTTCTCCCTCAGGTTAGTTCATAGACCTACAGAGTCATACAGTGCAAATCAAATCCTTTTCCTGTGTACTGCCATCAATATCTATCTGTACTATTCTCATTTTTCAACTCACAGCCATGGGTTTCTATGCCATGGCATTTCAAGTGGTCATCTAAGTACTCTCAAATGTTGTAAGAATTTCGCCCTTCTCCATACCCTCAGACACTGCATTTCATATTTCAGTCACCCTCTGGACAAAATATTTCTTCCTCAAATTCATTCTAATTTCCTACCATTTACCTCTTTCCTTAAGCTTATGTCCTTTGGATATAAACACCTCCTGTCAGGGGAAATGTTTCTCAATATCTATTTATCTCCCTCAGGATTTAGGATACTTCAGTCAAACATTCCCTTAATTGATTGTGTGGGAGGCATTGATCATGTGGATAGTCAGAGGCTTTTTCCCCAAGGCTAACACAAGAGGGCACAGTATTAAGGTGCTTGGAAGTAGGTACAGCGGAGATGTCAGGGGTAAGTTTTTTAAGCAGAGAGTGGTGAGTGCTTGGAATCGGCTGCCGGCGATGGTGGTGGAGGTGGATACAATTGGGTCTTTTAAGAGACTCTTGGATAGGTACACAGAGCTTAGAAAAATAGAGGACTGTGTGTAACCGTAGGTAATTTCTAAAGTAAATATATGTTCGGCACAGCATTGTGGGCTGAAGGGCCTGTATTGTGCTGTGGGTTTTCTATGTTTAGATTTCTCTATTGCAAGGAAAACAAAGCCTGCCTATCCAGACTCTTCTTATAGCCAAAATGCTCCAAGACAGCAACTTCCCAATGAATCTCCTCTGCACTCTTTCCTTTGCAAAGTGTGGTGACTAGAACTGTAACAGTACTCCAACTGTAGCCTAACTAATGTTTGATATAGAATCCCTGCTGTTATATTTCAATGTTCTGACTAAAACAAACAAATATCTTCAAAGTTGAGGGAAAGTCAAAGTAAATTTATTACCAAAGTACATCAATACCACCTTGAGATTCGTTGAACTGTTCCCACAACTTTTGGACTCACTTTCAATGTCTCCTCACCTTATGTTCTTGATATTGATGCTTACCTATTCATTATTATTATTTATTTATTTTTATCCTTGCACAGTTTCCTTTGGTTCCTTAAAGTCGTTATAGCCAGGGATGGTAGTGGGGATAAGCTCCCATTTCCTGTTAAATGCTCCCAATTACAAGAATCTCTAATAGCTTCTGACAACTCAGTTCAGATCCTGGCCTTCACGTGTGGCTTAGCTGCGAAGCCTGTTTCTACTGACAGGAACGGGAGCAAAGTCACATTACTGCTACCTTAAAAGCAGTCGCTTGGGGCAATTGGGTTTTGTCAGCGGTGGTTGGCAGCTCATCTAGGAGAAGGATAACTGATCTCAAAACCTCCACTGCCTTGCGGCTATACCCACTCATGGGGAAGGCCTCGCCAGTAATGCATCTCTTGACATCAGTTCTCGTGCACTTGTGCTGGCAAGTAAAGCCAGCCCCACCCTCGTGCCACTTCCCACCAACCACTCAGAGTGGTTACTTCTGTGAGGGAATAGAGAACTGCTGGCATATGCCCAACTGAACCCTGTCGGGGGTCAAGAGGGCAGAAGAGGGGAGTAAAAAACAACCGTAAAGTATGATTTTATAAAGCTTCTAAATTATATTGGCACCGCAGCATAAAATCTGGCAACTGACTGACAGTATTTAGTGTCTGGACTCTGAAAACCAGATAATTGGGGAATATTTGGGGCTTGGATCAGGAATTTTCTGTTTAAATATTATGGTTGGAGGAGAAATTTTATACAATGGAACTGAATGGGAAGTGGTCTAGAACATTGCTGTTCCTGGTCCAGGAATGTGCTTGGATTAGCTGTGCACTGATTTGGAGCTGTTTTTAGTAGTTAAGCAGGATGCTATATTTTTCTTCTCTTTCTGCCGTAAGGGAAAGATATTACTTTTGCTAGTCTTTGCCTTCTAGTGTCATCCCTTCTAGTCCAAAGGCATGGATTCCCCCCTCTGAAAAGTTCCGCAATGGTCAGCTCCAATAGCTCACCCATTCTCCCTCAGTCCTCAAGCATGCGTGCTTAGCCCCCTGTTCTACTGTCTCCACACTCATAACTGTGTGGCTGGGCACAGCTCAAGCACCCTGTAGAAATACACCAGCAATGTAATTGCAGTTGTAGAAACCCAGATGGCAGTGAAATGGCAGACGGGAGTGAGATACTGACTGAGTGGTGTCACCAGAGTGTCAGGAAGACCAAGGAACTGATCATGCACTCCAGGAGGGGGAAGTTGGGAGAACACACTGTAATCCTGATTGAGATGACAAAGGTGGAAAAGGTGAGCAGATTCATGTCCCAGGGCATCAACATCTCAGAGAACCAACCATATTGATGCAATCATGACCAAGGCATACCTGTGTCTGTACTATATTAGGAGTTTGAGGAGATTTGGTGTGTTCCAAAGAATCTATCACATTTCTACAGATATTCTGTGAAGAACATTCTGATTGGTTGCATCTGACATGGAGGAGCCAAAGCACAGGGCCATACGAGACTTCTGAAAGTTGTGGACTCAGTCAGTGTCATTATGGGCATAAGCCTCCCCACCGTCAAGGACATCTTCAGGAGGGATGCCTCGAGGAGGGTCCGTCCATCATTAAGGACCCTCACGATAGAAGACATGCCCTCTACTCATTGCTACCATCAGCAGCCTGAAGTTGCACATTCAACATTGTGGAAATAGCTTCTTCCCCTCTGCCATCAGGTTTCAGCATGGCCCATGAATGCAACCTCACAATTCCTCTTTTGCACTATTTCTTTTTTTATTGAAACTTATAGTAATTCGTTCTGCCTGCACTGTATTACTGCTACAAAACAACAACTTTCACAACTGATGTCAGTGACCATAAACCTGCTTCTGATTCCAATTTGATTTGATTCAAGGACTTTACAGTTCATGTTCTCATTTTTTAAAAATTTACACAATTTGTCTTCTTTTACACATCGGTTGTTTGTCCAGTCTTTCTTTATGAACAGCTTTTCATACAGTAAATTCTATTGTATTTCTTTGTTTTCCTGTAAATGCCTTCAAGAAAAAGAATCTTAAGGTAGGATATTGTGACATACCGTGTCACAATAAAAATTATTCACCCCTGCCCCCCTGGAAGTTTTCATGTTTTATTGTTTTACAACATTGATCACAGTGGATTTAATCTTGCTTTTTTTTAACATTGATCAACAGAAAAAGACTCTTTTGTGTCAAAGTGAAAACAGATCTCTACAAAGTGATCTAAGTTAATTACAAATATAAAGCACAAAATAATTGATTGCATAAGTATTTAACCCCTTTAATATGACACACCAAATCATCACTGATGTAGCCAATTGGTTTGAGAAGTCACATAATCAACTAAATGGAGATCACCACTTCATCAACTTTGCCTCCAACTTCCACCCTGCCCTCAAATTTACCTGGGCCTTTTCCAACACTGCCCTCCCCTTTTTCGATCTCTCTGTCTCTATTTCTAGAGACAGATGATCTATTGATGTCTATTATAAATCCACTGACTCTCACAGCTACCTTGACTGTACCTCTTCCCACCCTGCTACTTGTAAAAATGCCACCCCCTTCTCTCAATTCCTCCGTCTCCGCCAAATCTGCTCTCAGGATGAGGCTTTTCATTCCAGAATGAAGGAGGTGTCCACCTCCTTCAAAGAAAGGGGCTTCCCTTCCTCCACCATCAATGCCGCCCTCAACCACATTTCTTCCATTTCACGCATGTCTGCCCTCACTCCACCCCACCAGGGATGTTCTCACCTACCACCTCACCAGCCTCTGCGTCCAGCACATAATTCTTTGTAACTTCCATCATCTCCAACTAGAACCCACCACCAAACACATCTTTCCCTCCTGCTCACTTCCTGCTTTCCTCAGGATGGTTCCCTACACAACTCCTTTGTCCATTCATCCCTCCCATTGATTTCTCTCCTGGCACTTTTCCTTACAGGTGGAACAAGTGCTACACCTGCCCCCACACCTGTGTTATACAGCTCCCGTTACATGCACATGCTGTTCAACTCTTTGAGTGATTAAGCAGAAATTTTGAAGCTAATAACTCATCTTCTTCTACCTTAGGCCACAAACTTATCAATCGCCCTTGCGGTGGACCACTTGCTGGAGGTCCAAGATGCCGACTTCTACAAAGAAGGGATCTGTATGCTCTACGACTGCTGGACTAAGTGTGTAAATGTAGGAGGGGACTATGCTGAAAAATAAATGTGCTAGGTTTTCTAAAATTAACTCCTTCTACCTTAGGCCACAAACTTATCAATCACCCCTCATATATATACCTCGGGTGCCTAAGACTTTGCCACAGTATCGTACTGATTTTATGTATTGCACTGTACTGCTGCCACAGAAAAAATCATGTCACATATGAGTGATGATAAACCTGATTCTGATATGGATTGAGAGTGGGAAAAGGATAGGGAGAGGGGAATCATGATTGGGAAACAGGGAAGGGAGAGGGAAGGGAGTGGGAAGCCCCAGGGAGATGTTCTGAAATGATCAATAAATCAATTATTTGGAATCAAATGACCTTCCTTGGTGTATCAGGGGTGGGTTTGTCTGCACCTGCATCACCCCACCCCAGAAACCCTTTTCTGCCACCTGCCCCACACCCCTCCATCTGTGTTCTACCCTCGCCATTCCCAACATCCTTCGCTCCTGCCAGATTTACAAACTCACTCCCCGCTTCATAGAAACGTAGAAAACTTACAGCACAATACAGGCCCTGTCGACAAATACAGTACTGTGCAAATGTCTTAGGCACCCTAGATGTATAAATATGGCTAAGACCATTGCATAGTTCTGTATTTGGGAAAGTATAGTGCACAGGTTTACATACTAATACAGAGTACACGGAAAAAGCAGGTTAGGTTGTGACTCAGCCAGAGGGTTTAATGCGAGAAGGATGTTTAGGTTTTGAACTGCTTCAAGATGATGTTTATTGGAATGGAACCGGGCATGAGGCACTTAGTCACAAGGAGGCACTGGAGAAGTGAGGGTTATTCGCCTCAAAAGCAGAAGAGGGTATTTGATTGAGGTGTTCAAAAGATTAATGGGTTTGACAGAAGGACAGATTTAAGGAGCTCGGTTAAAGGTGCAGAGGTGACACAAGGAAACGTTTCTTTTTCTGTGCAGCCTGTTTATGATTTGGAATTCTGTCCATAATTGTAATGGAAATAGATTCATTAAGGATTGTTGATTGATTCTAAATGAAAAGGTATGCAAGATATGGAAATACATGAGGAGAGGTGAGACGAATTGGAGAGTTTTACCAAAAAGCTGGAAAATGGATGAATGGTTGAATGTCTTTTGTGCTCAATCATTTTAGAGAAAAACATTGAATACTCTGAGGAGCAGGAAACTTAACTAACCTACTCCTGCCTGATAAAGTTGTAACTGCTACCCTCACTGTGACCAGTTGGTTTGGGACAGGTGGATATTTACCCTCAGGATTTTACTGATCACAGGGGCTCAGTTCCAAACTAGTGGTTGAACTTGCATTGAACTCCTATCGCGCAGATTTTATATGAACAATAATTATTAAAAATAATACTATTTTCATTTATGTTGAAAGGGTTTGTGCCTGCCATGATTCAGTGGTAGCACACTTGGAAGGCTGGAGGTGTCAGAGGACACAGCCTCAGAATAGAAGGATGTCCCTTTAGAACAGAGATGAGGAGGAATTTCTTTAGCCAGAGGGTGGTGAATCAGTAAAGTTATTTCCACAGACAATTATGGATGCCAAGTCATTGGGCATTGAAACCCAAAGCTCAATTGGAAGAGTGCAATTCGAAACCCAATGGCGGAGGCCTGGAGACTGAAGGCTGGAGGCCTGAGGCCTGGAGACTGAGGAGGGGAGGCCTAAGGCCTGGAGACTGAGGGCTGATGGCCTGCCCTGGAGCTGGAGCACTGTGGGTCTGGGTGGGAGGAAAGGAAAGGGGCTTGTTTTGCTGCTGTCATTTTGTTGCCTGTTGAGTTCTGTTCTGTTTTGTTTTGTTTTGTGTAGTTCTGCCGAGCATTGTGGGCATGTTATGTTGGTGCCAGAATTCATAGCGACTCTTGCAAGCTGTCTCCATCACATCCTTGGGTGTGTTGATTGTTAAGCCAAACAACACACTTCTCTGTATTTTTCAAAAAACATAAAGCTGAATTGTATGCTTAAAGCAGGGGTTGATAGGTACCTAATTAGTAAGGCTGTCAAAGGTTATGAGGGGAAAGCAGGAGAATGGGGACAAAAAGGAAAATAAATCAGCCATGATTGGATGTCAGAGCAGACTTGATGGGCCAAATGGTCTAATTCTGCATCAGGGGATAAGTTGTACATTTAGGGATGTTGGATTTCTGTTAAAGCATTAAATGGAAGCTGCTGTCTGCCTCTACAGTTGAGTTGAAAGTTATTATAAAAATAAGTAGACCCTATACAACCTTGAGATTCATCTTCTTGCAGGCAGCCACAAAACAAAGAAGCAGAATAGAATCCACAAAAAAACACACAGCGAAGACCACCGTAAATCCAATGGGCAAAAGAGGGCAAATCTTGCAAATAGTAAAAAAAAGTAAACAAATAACACCTAGAACTTGAACTGCAGAGTGCTTGAAAGTGAGTCTGCAGGATGCAGTGTCCGTTCAGTGCTGAGGTCGGTGAAGCCATTCTAAGAGCTCGATGAGCACAGTCCAACAATTGCTCCCGAACCTGGCGGCGTGGGACCGAAGACGCTTACGCTTCCTGCCCAACTGCAGCGGCGAGAAGGAAGGAGAAGCATAGTAGATGTCTCAAAAAAAATTATCTCAAGGTCAGGGGAGTTCATTCCAGTGTCATGGCCAGTGTTTATCCCTCAACCAACATCACCAGAGCAGGTGTTACAATCATTTATAATAGACATATACACTCAGTGGCCACTTCATTAAGTACATCAAACACGAGGAATTCTGCAGATGCTGGAAATTCAAGCAATACACATCAAAGTTGCTGGTGAACGCAGCAGGCCAGGCAGCATCTCTAGGAAGAGGTACAGTCGACGTTTTCGGGCCGAGACCCTTCATCAGTCCTGACGAAGGGTCTCGGCCTGAAACATTAAGTACATCATATACCTAATAAAGTGCCAACGAGTGCACGTTCATGGTCTTCTGCTGCTGTAGGCTTTACACTTGAAGGCGCAATGTGTTGTGCATCAGAAATGCTCTTCTGCACACAACTGTTGTGACATGTGGTTATCTGAGCTACTGTCACCATCCTGTCAGGTTAAACCAGTCTGGTCATTCTCCTCTGACCCCTCTCATTAACAAGGCTGTTTCGCCCACAGAACTGCTGCTCTCTGGATGTTTTTTTTTTGTTTTCTTCTTTCTCTGTAAACTCTAGAGACTGTTGTGTGTGGAAAACCCCAGGCAATCAGCAGTTTCTGAGATACTCAAACCAACCCATCTGGCATCACCAATACTTCCATGGTCAAGGTCACTTAGATCACATTTCTTCCCCATTCTTATATTTAATCTGAACCTCTTGACCACGTCTGCATGCTTTTATGATTGCTGCCTCTTGATTGGCTGATTAAATATTTGCACTGACGAGCAGGTGCACCTAAAGTGGCCACTGATTGTATAGAAGGTATGAATGTATATACTGTAAAGGATTACACATGGCATGTAGCGCATGTTCCTTAATATAAAAAAGAAAAAGAGCTGGAAGTACTTAGCAGGTCGGGCAGTATCTGTGGAAAGAGAAATATTTAACCTTTCAGGTCCAGGGTATTTCATCAGAGCATGTCCTTAAGCTGTGTAGCAATGCAACAGAATTTGGTTGTAGCTAATTACTGCAGGCCCTTCACAAGTTCCCGGCTAATGGACAATGTGTACATGTGAATGAGCGGCTAGGGGACTAGTGAGGTGGATCTGCCCATTGCTATGGAGCGGCAGGCATTTTCTGCTGTGTAAAAATTCTGTTTGCAACAGCTTATAAGTTAAAAGTCCTGGTTTAACTACACATTGCTCCTGGGGGAGGAGAAGATGGCGGCATTACGCAGCACGCGTGGCCTCTCCAGTGAATGATATCGTATTTGTAAGTAGGATGTCATGCACAATCCTGATTTGATGGAGACGGATGTGAGAAGCACGGAGGAACATCTGGAGAAACTTCTGAAATGCCCGCTTCGCTGCCGCTGCTACTGTGCGACCGAGAATCTCCAGAGGGGAAGGCCCTGAATCCTCAGCTTTGCCTGTTGCTTAGCGGCCGGGACCGGGGTCGAAGCGCTCGGCAGAGATGGTGCTCGGTGCTCGGTGTCGGAAGGCTGGTCAGAGGCTCGTATTTTTCGGACGGACTCAGAGTCGGCTGTGGTCGGGTGCTTCCAGGGTGCTGCATCAGCAAGTCTGCGGTGCTGGAGGTTTATGGCAGGGAGAGTTTTCTTCCTTCTATCGTCTGCATGAGATGTTGGGACTTTCGAGACTTAGAGACTTTATTTTTACCGTGCCCATTGTCTGTTCTTTATCAAATTACTGTATTGGTTTGCACTGTTGTAACTATATGTTATAATTATGTGGTTTTTGTCAGTTTTTTAGTCTTGGTCGGTCTTGTGTTTCTGTGATATGATACTGAAGGAATATTGTATCATTTCTTAATGCATGCATTACTAAATGACAATAAACGAGGACTGAGTGTCCTCATAATCTAATCTAATCTAATGTTATTAGTTAATTTCAGCCGTATCGCCAACTTGTGAACCGTTCAGGTTACGGGCTGTTATCAGGAATGAAACTTTGTCAAAATGTGGCGACTGACCTGTACATGAGGTTAAATCCTGCCCAGAGATTATTCAGACTGTAACAAACAAGATGCTTATTAGATCAAAGTGGCATTGCCACCAAGCCGGAACAGAAACACTGGTTGGTTAAAGACGGCACCGTATTGTGGAGATGATATGTAACAAAATTCAGTTGGGCAGCCTGAAGAGCATTCTAACTGGTTGCATCTCCATCTGGTACAGAGGGGCCACGGCACAGGATCGGAAAAAGCTGCAGGGCATTGTAAACTCAGCCAGCTCCATCACGGGCACTTGTCTCCTCACCAACAAGTACATCCTCGAAACACAACGCCTCAAAAAGGCAGCATCCAACATTCAGGACCCCTCATCACATAAGACACGCTCTCTTCTTGTTGCTCCCATTAGGGAGAAGGTACAGGAGCCTGAAGAGACAAATTTAATGTTTTAGGGACAGCTTTTTCCCCACCGCCATCAGATTTCTGAACAGAAAATGAACCAACCTATAGATACTACCTCACTATTTTTTGCTATATTTAACTTAATTTTTAATGTATATTTCTTATTGCAATTTATGGTATTTTTATGTATTGCACTGCACTGCTGCCCCAAAATAACAATTTTCATGATATTTATCAGTGACGTTAAACCTGACTCTGATGCTCAACTACCAGGCTACTGAACCAGAATGCACATTTGAGGAATCTTTACAACTCATCTTCTCAGTAGCTTTCTTTTATTTTTTTTGATATGTCTACCCACGGCCTCCTCTACTGCCAAGATGAAGCCACACTCAGGTTGGAGGAACAACACCTTATATTCCGTCTGGGTAGCCTCCAACCTGATGGCATGAACATTGACTTCTCAAACTTCTGCTAACGCCCCACCTCCCCCTCGTACGCCATCCATTATTTATTTATTTATTTATTTATTTTTTTTCTCTCTCTCTCTCTCTCTCTCTCTCTCTCTCTCCTTTTTCTCCCTCTGTCTCTCTCACTATACCCCTTGCCCATCCTCTGGGTTCCCCTGTCCCCTTTTTCTTTCTCCCTAGGCCTCCTGTCCCATGATCCTCTCATATCCCTTTTGCCTATCACCTGTCCAGCTCTTGGCTCCATCCCTCCCCCTCCTGTCTTCTCCTATCATTTTGGATCTCCCCCTCCCATTTTCAAATCTCTTACGAGCTCTTCTTTCAGTTTGTCCTGACGAAGGGTCTTGGCCCGAAACGTCGACTGCACCTCTTCCTAGAGATGCTGCCTGGCCTGCTGCGTTCACCAACAACTTTTATGTGTGTTGCTTTTTTTTTATTTGCTCAGTTTGTCATCTTCTGCACATTGTTTGTTTCTCAGTAGTTGTTTATAGATTTCTTAATATAAAATTCTATTGCATTTATTTTTTCCCTATAATTGCATGCAAGAAAAGTGAATGCTGAAGTAGTATATAGAATGTATACAAACTTTGATAATAAATTTGCTTTGAACTTTGAAGATGTTTTATCTTCAGATCTGTCCTTGGTGCCTGCCTTATCGTGAAGCAAGTCAACAGAGTTTGAGGACATTACAGGTATTAAGTGGGAGCTTGCTGGGCCTGTTGAATCAACTATGATGCAGCAATAGCATAAATTCATTACGGCTCTATTGACTGTGAAGTGCTCTGGATGTGCTGTGATCTTAGACTCGGTGAGGTAGGGAGAGATACAGCACAGAAATGGAACTCTCGGCCCACTGCTTCCTCACCGACCATCTACCACCCACTTACACTAATCCTACACTAATCCCAGCGTCTTGAGCGGTGGCTTTTCTTTGTTAACTTATTAGTCATTTTATGGCCTGTTCTTGTGCAGCTCAGCTCATGCAGAACGATACCTTTATCTGCAATTGCAGAGCGAGTTTCATCAAACTTGACCCACTCGATACTGAAATCAGTTCAAAACTGGATCGTGCTGTATCAGTCAGTCGTGAGTTGGGAAGTTTTAAAATGCGTGACTGGGAATGATAGGGATATGTGTTACCCAGAAGCATTTTAAGTTGACAATGAATGTAATAAAAACAAAAAAAAAATTAAATCCCAACCATGACCACCTTTATTTTTATCTGGCAAAAAACAAAAATGAGCAAAGGTTTGGAATATTTTAACCTCAAAGTCACTATCAGATTGGAAAAGGAATGTAGAGAGCTGGCTTTCAAAGTGTTAATGCTGTATTGTGACACGCTAAAAGCATTCTTCTAATAGAAGGAGGTTGCTGTGCATTTAATATATGCACAAGTTTGAACAGAGAGACAGCGAGAGAGTTTGTTCCATTGCTTCCCCTGACAGTCCCTCACAGAAGTGTTATCACATTACATGTATTGTATAAATAGGAAGCCTGATTTCCGTTGGCAGATAGAAAATGCAGGTATCTTTTTACAAAGCTTCTACTTCAGTCACCCCTCTTGCCTTTTGCAGTGCCTCCGAAATCCCACACTCTAATCCCCAACTAACAAAGATCTGTTTCTTTGCTTTGCAGAAACCACACTGCCGAGGTTGTGTGCACCTCGGCCTGTAGGCCAGAAGCAGCCTGTTTACAATTTCCCTGTTCCTGTTTTTAATGTTGCTCTAAGAGCAGTCACAAAGGGCCAGTTTTGTCCTTCAGGAACAAGGGAGCTATTAGAGACAGACTGAGGAAGGAAGGAAGGGAGATCCGAGGGGAAAAGCCCTGGAGGGATTAATGTACATTGGCATTCCCTGAGGGGCTGTGTGTTATAGTTTGTTTTCTTACCTATTTTATTCTCTCTTCTAATCACAAATCTATTATTTTTTCCTTATGTTATTCTTCATGTTGTTTTATTGTCAGTCATTTGAGGAAAATAAACAAGGTTTTCTCATTTTTCAATATCTTTTCCTCTTTGCTTTCTAAAGACCTTGGATCCTTATTGTACGACCATCCCAGCAGCCCTCCTTGTTCAAGTGGCAACCCTTGGCAGTGAGGGCAATGCCCTCCTCAACTAACGAAGACATAGCAATTGTACGTCACTCCCTCTCACCACCACCACTGGGTGAGAGGTACAAGAGCCTTAGGACCCACACTACCAGTTTCAGGAACAGTTCTTACCCTGCAACCATCAGGCTCCTAAACCACCATGGATAACGATAACTTCACTCACCTCAACTCTGAATGGACTCTACAAAACTACGGACTCACTTTCAAGGACACTGCACCTCATGTTCTCAGTATTATTTATAATTTTCTTTGTTTGCACAATTTGTCCTTTTTGTACATTGCTTATCAGTATTTATTGTTTTTCATAAATTCTATTGTAATTCTTTATTTTCCTGTAAATGCCTGCAAGAAAATGAATATCAAGGTTGCATATGGGGACATATGTATTTTGATAATAAATTTACTTTGAACTTTGACCATGGACTTCTTATCTTCCCTTGACAATTACATACTACATACACTTCCAGCAGGTGTCATCAGATAGTCAGGAAGAGAGTGCGTCTTTGACAGATTTCTCCTTCCCAAACCAGGGGTGCTGCAGCCAAAAGAAGGAGCCACTGCCAAAATCAGCTAACTCCCTGTAGACTTGAGTTTGAACTTGGATCCTTCCTGGTCTGTGTGGTTCTTTGCCTACTGGATAAATATGGTGAGACCTCAAAGAGGCTTGCCGTGTTACTTTTAATCTTGCTCAAGATTGCAAAATGCCAATTTCTCTGTTTTTTCATATTGTCTTTCTGTATTTCTTTAACCTTGTCATTGTATTTCCTTCTCCAAGAAACCCCCAAAGTTTCCATTTTTTTCCACATTCCAAGATTTTATGTGTGGAAGTTTAAACCATAATGTTTAGAAATCTGGTTGACTATGGAGGCATCGGTTACAGTATCAATCTGATATCTTTTCACTGAGATTCACTGAGTGCTGACTGTCAATAGAAAGCTGTGACTGGTATTTACTCAGGAAGAACTTGAGGGGAGCTTCTTCAATCCAAGGGTGATGAGACTGTGGAACGAGATGTGGGTTCATTTCCAACATTTGGATAAGTACATGGATAGGAGGGTGAGGAGGGCCATCGTCCAGATTCAGGTTGATGGGACTAGGCAGAATAATAGTTTAGTGTGGACTAGATGGGCCAAAGGGCCTATTTCTGTGCTGTAGTGTTCTATAATTCTGACTCCCTACAGTTGGGAAGCTGGCTAATTGGACCATTGAAAAAAAATTGGCAAATTTCCCAAGTGGCTCATTAATACTTTAAGCTTTCATATTATTTTTCATTTAATATTCATTTATTTATTTAGAGATATAGTGCTGATCAGGCCCTTCCAGCCCAATGAGCTGCACCACTCAGGAACACACCTATTTACCCCTCGCCTAATCACAGGGCAATTTACAATGACCAATTAGCCTACAAACCGGTATGTCTTTAGACTGTGGGAGGGAACTGGAGCAGCAAAGGAAGCCCACCTGGTCACAGGGAGACCGTACTAACTCCGTACAGATGGGGCCGGAGCTAAACTCCAAACGCCGATGCCTCGAGCTGTAATAGTGTCGTGGCACCCCATTCCTCCACATTTTTCGTTCAACCACGCCTGAGGCCAAAGGTCCAAACAGATACCTCTGCTTAATCCCAGTTTGACAACTCTTCAACAGGGAGAACTCCCTAGAGCCAGACCCCCACACTAGATGTTCTTCCAGTGGGTGTTTGACAGAAGGCCAGCACCATTTGGTAAACTCATCCAGACTTTCTGCAATAAAACCCCTTCCTTCCTGCAACCCAGAAACGCTTCAAAGTGGCAAATGAAAATAAGTTATGAACTCTTTCCAGTAAATTTACTGAAATAATGCCCAGATGGATAAATCAACAGCATTGTGGGAAGAACAAGTGCAATTAAGTTAGATTTAACTGCAAATTGTCAGGGATTAAATTAGAATTTGTTTTTACTTTATATTCCAGGTATGTACTCTTCTTCATTTTGGAAAATTTTTCAGAACTAAACTTGTGACACTGCAAATCCAATCAGGGGCCTCTAATAATTTCACTTCCTCTCAAAGATCAATAAATTTGCAGTTGCTGTAGTCTTTTGGGCGATTTCCTAAATTTGCTGTCTCCTGTGTACTCCGTTTTAGAACTTAACAATTCTGCCATACCTCTCAGAGCTGCACCACGAGGAATTTCCCCATTATAAAACCATCTCCTGTTTCCTACATTAGAGCACTGACTGCACTTCAGAAGTACTTCTTTGGTCTTGAAGTGCTTTGGGGCTTCCTGAGGTTACAGCAAGGTGAAGTACAAGCCCTCCCCACATTGAGCACATCTACATGGAACTCTGTCGCAGGAAAGCAGCATTTATCATCAAAGACCCCCACCAGCCAGGCCATGCTCGCTTCTCACTGCTGCCATCAGGAAGCAGGTACAGGACCCTCAGGACCGCCAGATTCAGGAACAGTAATTACCCCTCAACTATCAGACTCTTAAACCAGAGGGGATAACTTCACTCAACTTCACTTGCCCATCACCGAACTGTTCCCACAACTTGTAGGCCAACTTTCAAGGGCTCTTCATCTCATGTTCTCGATATTTATTGCTTATTTACTTAATATTATTTATTTATTTTTGTATCTGTACATTTTTTAATGTTTTTGTACTGTGGTAGAACACCAGTTGGTGTGGTATTTCACTGATTCTATTATGGTTATTATTCTGTATGGATTTATTGAATATGCCCACAAGGAAATGAATCTCAGTTTTGTATATGGTGACATATGTACCTTGATAATAATTTTACTTTGAACCAGTCTTTCTGTCTATCAAACACAGACAGAAAAGCCACTAGGTGAAGGTTTGTAAACTCCAATACCCACAGGAAAACATCAGTGTGAGAAATTCACATATATACAGTACTGTGCAAAAGTCTTAGGCACATGTGTATATACAGTATTATGCAAAAGGTTATATATATATATGTATATATATACACACACTGCTGGGACAAAAGAAAACAAATTTCATGATGTATCTAATTGATGATAAACCTGATTCTGATATGGGTCTCTGTTGTGGTTGGAGAGTGGGAAGGGGCAGGGAGAAGGGAATCATGGTTGGGAAAAGGAGAGGGAGAAGGGAGGGAGTGGGAAGCACCAGAGAAACATTCTGTAATGATCAATAAACCAGTTGTTTGGAATCAGATGACTTTGCCTGGTGACACGGGGCTGGGTGTGTCTGCACCTGTGCCACCCCCTGCCCCTGGCACACCTTCTCTGCCACCCATCCCACACCCCTCCCATAGTACCCACCTTTGACATTCACAACATCCTTTGCTCCCGCCAGATTTACAAACTTGCTCTCTGCTCTACATTGACAGTGCTGAATTTAAAATAGTTTAATCTTCCAGCCAATGCTCAAATCTCAAACATATACTTTTCAGTAACCTTACACACCTGATCCACTCCGCATCCTCCAACTGTTAACCATCTAGCTAGCATCCCTCCCTATTGGGTTGAACTCATCACCTTTTCTTAACAGATTTCATCATTTGCAACACTCTGATATGTCCGCTAATCAGACTCTCTTGCTATCTTAAGTCAAAATTGCAAGTCGAGTTTATCGTCAGTACGCAGATACACAAGTGTAATGAAAAACCTTATTCACAGCGGCATCACGGGCACGTAGCATCAGATAGACATCGTTCACAAGAAAAATATAAATTAACAGAAATTTTACTCAATTTTTAAATGTAAGAACACAAATAAAACAAAAATTCAGAGAGTAATGTAGTGGAAAATGGTCATACATTTTCTATACACTAGCAGTGATTAGAGTTGCACATGTCGGTTCAAGAACTAAATAGTTGAAGTGAAGTTCTTGAACCTGGTGGGTGTGACACTACAGATTTCTACATCTCCTGCCTGATGGTAGCTGTGAGATGGTATGGCCCAGATGGAGAGGATCTTTGATGATGGATGTTGCTTACTTGAAGGCGGCACCTGCTGTAGATAATACCGACAGCGGTGACTAACGCAAACTACTTTATGACCATTTCGTGATTCGGATCCTAACTGGACTGATTTCATGTGCTGAAAGCTGTTATAATTAGCCCTGTCCATTTCTATACTTTATAAATCCTGGAACTATCATTTCTAATACAAATATTTAGGGACAGAGTTTGGACAAGTTAATAACTTTCTTATCGTGGAATGAGTGGAACAATTGCGGCATAGTACTTACTTCCTGAAGAATTTCAATTCCATCTGGAGTACAGATAATGGAAGGCTGGCTCCCCTTTATGGGAAGAGCCAGCTCTAGTATTATACTGTGAACTCTTTCTGTGCACTGTTTTATTTGCAAATGGGTAGAAACTTGTCATGAATGTTGACCTTCATTAGTCAGAGGTAATGTTGCAGCTTGGTAAAACCCTTGGCATATTGTGTTCAGTTCTGGTTGCCTCATTATAAGACCACAAGACAAAGGAGCAGAAGTAGGCCATTCGGCCCATCGAGTCTGCATGTAGAAAAGCAATGGAAGCTTTAGAGAGGCTGAAGACCGGGATGCTGCCTGGATTAGAGAGAATGCCTGATGAAGATACATTGAATGAGCTAGGGTGTCTCTTTTTGGAGCGAAGGAGGATGAGAGGTGACTTGGTAGAACTGTACAAGAAGCAGAAACTTCTTTTTTCCCAGGGTGGAAATGGCTAATGCAAGGGGCCACAATTTTTAGGTGATTGGAGGAAGGTATGGGAGGTACGCTTTTTTATAGTTGAACATCCTCTCTGGGGTGGTGGTTGAGCAGATACACTAGGGACATTTAATAAACTCTTAGATAGGCACATGGATGATAGAAAAATGGAGGGCTATGTGGGAGGGAAGGGTTAGATTGATCTTAGGGTAGTTCCTAAGGTTGACATAGCACTGTGGGACAAAGGGCCTGAACTGTGCTGTAGTGTTCCATGTTCTATGTTGTAAATGCTGGCAAATGGACCCAACTTAAAAATGAATTTTGGATGACCAGTTGGGCCTTGGGGCCTGTTCTGTGCTGTATGATTAAATATATTACTGGTACTCATTGTCAAGACCTCTACTGATGAGTTGTCAGAGAGTATTTAGTAGCAATTGACACAAGGGATCAGCTGTCTAGAGAGAAGTTTGAGGCAAGTTAGGTTGGCGGCAATTTCAAACTCTTGCTGAAATATGCCTGTTAAGATCAGATGCAGTCCAATCCTACTACAGTCAGTGGCCACTTCATTAGGTACATCTATAAATCTGCTTGTTAATGCAAATATCTAACCAGCCATTCGTGTGGCAGTAACTTAATGTATAAAAGCATGCAGGCACGCTCAGGAGTCCAGTAGCTGTCCAAACCAAACGTCAGAATGGGGAAGAAATCTATTCTTCGTGACTTCGACCGTGAAATGATTGTTGACGCCGGGCAGGGTAGTTTGAGCATCTCAGAAACTGCTGATTTCCTGGGTTTTTCCACGCACAACAGTTTCTAGAGTTCTCCGAGAACAGTGTGAAAAACAGAAACAAAACATCCTGTGAGCGGTGTTCTGTGGGTGAAAACACCTTGTTAATGAGAGAGGTCAGAGGAGAAGGGGAGGGTTGGCTCAGGCCAGCAGAAAGGTGACAGTAACCCAAATAACCATGTGTTAAGACAGTTGTGTGCACAAGAGCATCTCTGAACACACATGTTGAACCTTGAAGTGGATGGGCTAGAGCAGCAGAAGACCACGAACACACACTCAGCAGCTACTTTATTAGCTACAGGAGGAAACTTCTAAAGTGGCCACTCTGTGTACATTCCAAGACATGAAATTGCTCAAAAATTATTCTAGATGCAGAACTAAATGTGACCATATTCTGAGGCTTAAACACTCATATCAGTTTAGCACAGAATCCTAATGCCATGGTTCTCATTTATATTCAGTGGTAATACAACAGGGAGATTACTGTTCTGTAGTGCATGACATATTACAGAAATCACCGTGGGTTATACTTAAAATAACAGATAGCGAAGAACGAATTGGAACATTTTAACCTAATCTGGGGCTTTAAGTAACATGGATTGTGAGTTAAATTTATTGTTTTGAAACATTAAGATTAGCTTTTAACCTTGAAATCAAATGCAGCTGTTAGAATATTGAATAATATTCATTAAACACATTTAGTTTTATAATTCATGTTGCTTGCGGTGAAGTTTAGTTCTTTATCAGGCTCTGAGTTAAACTGAGGGCAGTACAGTTCCACTACACTGATACAGAACTGTGGGGAGTCCTCTGGGAAGCAGGCGATTAGCACCGGCTCTTCCCAATCTCCTCACAGCTCTTCATTGCAAAGCCAGCTTTTATCCCCTGGTACATCCTGATATATGCTATCACAAAAGGCAATCTGTTCAAGAAACTGTGTTAAGTCCACTTGGAGAAGGGGGCTCGAGTTTCCTGTCCTGTGCAGGCATGTGTGTGGGGCGGATGAGAGAAATCAGGGACTTGAATCTATGCCTTGATTTAACCCTTTTCTGCCTAGCAGGAATAAAGACGCACGGGAAGGGTTGAAATGTGAAAACTCTACCTCCCTGCCGTTCATTTGAACCCCACGAAGCCCTCCTTTCCCTGGCCCATTCCCACCCGTGCAGGCTGCCTGGCACCACACTTGGTTTCCTTCCTGTTGCCCGGGCAATCAGATGGAAGTCAGGCAAAGTGATGATTAAATGAGGCCTGTCCGTCCACTGTAGTCCGCAAATCTCTTGCCTTGGTCGTGGTCTTCACAGTCCTTGTATTGCAGAGTTTGTTGCTCTCTGCTTCTTCTGATACCAAGACCAGGGTATTCCTGAAGAGAGTGATGTTTTCTGGAGAACTACTAAGAAGTGGGTAATTAATTACAATTTCTATCTGGACTACATTTTATTAGGTGATATTCTACCGTTCAGAACAACTAAAGTTTGCTTATTGTCGATGAATAGCCTGAGAAAAACTTTCAGGATCAGAATCAGGTTTACTATCATAGATACAGGCCATGACATAGGCTATTTTGTGGCAGCGGTGCAGGGCAGGTCACAGAAAGTAGGCAAATAAATAGTGCAAAATACGAATAATGAGGTGGTGTTCCAAAATCTGATGGTGGAGGGGAAGAAGCTGCTCCCAGAACATTGAGTGTGGGCTTACACCGTGCAGCCTCTTCTGATCCCACACACTGGAGCCTCGGGGAGGTGATGTAAACTAGTTAAAATGCTCTTCACCATACATCTGTAGAAATTTGCTAGAGTCTTTGGTGACGTACCAAATCCCTAATCAATGAGTTGGGTCTAGGTTAGACCCTCCAAGATTATGACGCTCAGGAACTTGAAGCTGCTCACCCTTTCCACTGACGACCCTTCAATGAGACCTGGTGAGCGTTCTCCTGACTTCCCCTTCCTGAAGTCCACAATCAGTTTCCTGGTCTTGCTGATGTTGACTGCAAAGTGGAAGTGCTAATTTAAAGAGTTAACTGTTGTTCTGTCACTGAACTTAGTTATAAATAATGACTTCAAGGCAACAATCTGATGTGAATCCTGTAGATTTTATAGCGAACAGCTCCGAAACCATAATGAAATATGGTCTGCAACTGAGAGATTACTAACAGCAAGGCAGTAATCACCAACCAATGTGAACTGCTCCCCATCTCATAGAACACGTGCCCCACGGTAGAGAAGCAGTTAGCACGACGCTTTAACACCCCGGGGCATCGGAATTCGGAGTTGAATTCCGGCGTCATCTGTAAGGAGTTTGTATGTCCTCCCTGTGGAGTGAACGGGTTTTCTCGGGGTGCTCTGGTTTCCTCCCACATTCGAAAGACGTACAGGTTAGTAGGCTAACTGATCATTGCAAATTGTCCTGTGTTTATGCTAGGGTTCAACTGGGGGTTCCTGGGCGGCATGGCTCGAAGTGCTGGAAGAGCCTACTCCGCACTGTATCACAATAAATAAGTAAAAAGACTTATTGCTGTCATACTGTGACAACATCCCAAATGCTTATCAACCAAGTAATTCTGAAATGTGACAGCTAATTGGAGCAATCATAGAATACTGAAATGAATGGATAATGTTGGCAGTATTAGGAGCTGATTGAGTAACAAACACTGATCAAGATACTGAGAGATTTTACCCAGCCATTCCTGAGTAGTGCCATCATGTGCACCAGCCTCCTCAGCACCCAGGACATCTTCAAGGACCGATACCCTCTTCTCATTGCTACCACCAAGGAGGTGGTACAGGAGCGTGAAGGCACACAATCAGTGATTCAGGAACAGCTACTTCTGCTCTGCCATCAGATTTCTGAATGGACATTGAACCCATGAACACTACCTCACTACATTTTCTCCTGTTTTCTCTTTTTGCACTACTTATTCAACTCCTTTTTTATATATATATTTCTTACTTGGGTGACAGGGTGGAAATACATCTCCACCAAAGGAGGTTTAAAGAGCTCCTTTTCTCCACTACCTGCAGATCACCCTTGGGCAAGGTGTAGCACCTGCTTAGCCCCTCGATCAGGGTCACGTGAAGCGATGAGAGCAGGTGGAGGATGATCATATCAGCAGCCGGAGCATATCAATATCGGAACAAGTGCTACACATGCCCTTACATTTCCTCCCTCACTACCATTCAGGGCCCCAGACAGTCCTTCCAGGTGAGGCGATACTTCACCTGTGAGTGGACTGGGGTGATATACTGCGTCCGGTGCTCCCGATGTGGCCTTCTATATATTGGCGAGACCCAACGCAGACTGGGAGATCGTTTTGCTGAACACCTACGCTCTGTCCGCCAGAGAAAACAGGATCTCCCAGTGGCCACACATTTTAATTCCACGTCCTGTTCCCATTCTGATATGTCTATCCACGGCCTCCTCTACTGTAAAGATGAAGCCACACTCAGGTTGGAGGAACAACACCCTACATTCCGTCTGGGTAGCCTCCAACCTGATGGCATGAACCTTGACTTCTCAAACTTCTGCTAATGCCCCACCTCCCCCTCATACCCCTTCTGTTATTTATTTATATACACACATTCTTTTTCTCTCTCTCTCTCCTTTTTCTCCCTCTGTCCCTCTCACTATACCCCTTGCTCATCCTCTGAGTTTTACCCCCCATCCCCCTTTTCTTTCTCCCTAGGCCTCCTGTCCCATGATCCTCTCATATCCCTTTTGCCAATCAACTGTCCAGCTCTTGGCTCCATCCCTCCCCGCCTATCTTCTCCTATCATTTTGGATCTCCCCCTCCCCCTTCCACTTTCAAATATCTTACTAACTCTTCCTTCAGTTGGTCCTGACGAAGAGACTCGGCCCGAAATGTGGACTGTACCTCTTCCTAGAGATGCTGCCTGGCCTGCTGCATTCACCAGCAACTTTGATGTGTGTTGCTTGAATTTCCAGCATCTGCAGAATTCCTCATGTTGGAGCATATCAACAGTCCTGTTTGCAACCACAGACGCCAGGCAAACAATCTCTGAAGAGTATTGATGATGGTTGTGGTCACCTGTCTTGTAAAGACACTGCCCAGAAGGCGGCAATGGCAAATCACTTCTGTAGTAAAATTTGGCAAGAATAATCACGGTTATGAGACTATGATCATCTACATCATAATGACACAACACATAATAATGATGATACTTACTACAATTTAGTTTTTAATATTATGTATTGCAATGTACTGCTGCCTCAAAACAAATTTCACAGTATATGCCAGTGATATTAAACTTGATTCTGATTCTGAAATCTTTTATACTACCTGAAAGGAGAAAGCCTCAGTCTGGTGTCTCACCTGAAAGATATCACTTACGGCAGAACAGGACAGTAATGAAGCACACAGTCTAAATCATGTACTTGAGTCTCTAGAGTGAAACTTATTTGAACTGAATTTGAACTCACAGCTTCTGACTCAGAAATTAAGAGTGCTAACACACAAACTGACAATGTCGAACAGTCGCTAGGCATTTTGATGATCCTTGGGATTGAACAATTAGCATTATGGCTTGATTCCGACCATGAGAAATGGCTTGTGGGCTGGATGGAGTCTGAAAGTCTGTTTATCTGAAAAGGCAACCAGCTGGGTCTTAACCCTTGCAGTTCAGTTCAGAATCACAATCAAGTTTATTATCACTGACGTATGTCATGTTATTTCTTGTTTTGTTTAAAGGTCAAAGTAAATTTATCATCAGAGTACAGATTTAGAAACATAGAAACATAGAAAATAGGTGCAGGAGTAGGCCATTCGGCCCTTCGAGCCTGCATCGCCATTTATTATGATCATGGCTGATCATCCAACTCAGAACCCTGCACCAGCCTTCCCTCCGTACCCTCTGATGCCCCTAGCCACAAGGGTCATACCTAACTCCCTCTATTTCACCATACGCAACCCAGAGATTCGTTTTCTTGCAGCATACTTAGAAAATCCAAGAAACATAATAGAATCGATGGAAGACCACACCAAACAGGACAAACAAGCAATGTGCAGAAGACAACAAACTGTGCAATTATAAAAGAAAAATAAATAAGTAATAATAAATAAGCAATAGATATCGAGAACGCGAGATGAAAAGTCCTTGAAAGTGAGTCGTAGTTTCATGGTTGAACTATGAACCTCTGCTAATTACAGACTATGATAGTTGGCAGCGGTTCAGTGCAAGGCATAAAAATTACAGAAAGTTACAAAAATAAATTAGTACGAAAGATGAATAATTAGGTAGTTGCCAATGATCCACCAAAAAAAAACTAGACTGGTGCTCCATTGTGAGAATTGGGGGAATGTTAGATTGTTGTGGGGTTGTCTTTTGTGTAAGAAATTAAACTAAAAACCTCTCCGTTCTCATGGCTGCACATAAAGCACCCAAGACATTGTTTTCGTAAAGAACATTAGAGACAGATCGATCCAAAATGATGCATTTCACCATATATTTCAATCTACATGTGACAAATAAAGCTAATCTTTTCTTTCTTTATCTTTACTTCCCTGGTGTCCCGGCAACATTTATTGCTCAGTTGATAAAAAGGTAATACTTGTTTATTATCACCATTCTAATTGTGGAAGATGAGCTGGCACTCAATGACCTTAGCTCTGTCTGGATGGCAAACAGCTAATATGTGCCCCAAATCTCAGTGCATCTTAATCAGGTTATCCCTGACCCCAGACTCATCTCCAAGCTAATTTAAAAAATGGTACGAGCAGGTGCCAGGCGCAAAGGCAGCATTGAATGTAGTGTGAGATCAAGAACCCTCAACAAAAGGTGAAATGAGTTTCAGGATGACTCGTAGACCAGACACAGGAAAAACATGCTAATAACCAGAGGTTTTGATGGGTTTCTTGCATCATTTTAGCTGTTTTTCTCTCATAAGGTAGCGATGGAGCAGTGTGCTGATTATATATTACCTTACAGTTGTTGTTGTCCCTCAGCCACTGGACTCTCAAGCCAAGGGGGATAACTTCACTCAACTTCACTTGCCCCATCCACAACCTATGGACTCCCTTTCAAGGACTCTTCATCTCATATTCTCAATATTTATTGCTTTTTTATATTTATTATTATTTCTTTCTTTTTGTATTTGTATAGTTTGTTGTCTTTTGCACACTAGTTTAATGCCCCAGTTGGTGCGGTCTTTCATTGATTCTATTATGGTTATTATCCTATTATGGATTTATTGAGTATGCCCGCAAGGAAATGAATGTCAGGGTTGTATACAATGACATATTTGCACATAGATAATAAATTTACTTTGAACTTTGAACTTTGAGTAAGATCTTGGATCGGGGTAGCAAACCTTTTTGTTAGCATGTGTCCAAATTGGCAATAATCTTTAAAAGAAAATCTCTCTGATGCCATGGCAATTTTGAGCAGAGATTGTCATTGATTAATGAATAAGTAGATGGCGACATATACATATTGTGCATCGGTAATAAATTTATTTTGAAATCTTTCCATTTGCACTAAAAGATAAAATAGCAACTTACCTAAGAGCTTACATGCATTAATTTGCTTTCCAATTTTAGGGTCTCTATAACTGGAGTGGATGTTCCAGGCTAAATTGTGTTAAAATAAATATTTTTTAATCACTGATAGAGAAACAAGGTTTCTAAATACTATTGCATTTATTTCATTTTCCTTTTAATGTTTTAAGTACCTAGTAAACTTGCTCTTTGAGATCATTGTTCACTTTGTTAAATCTCATCACGATGAGCTGGCAGTAGATTTGTGAAAGTTGTGACATCTTCCTCAGAGATGTGACTTTTTTTTGTCAGTAAATGCGCAAGATTTCATGACCTGCTCTTGCACTCTGTAAAAGCCACGCAAAGGGTTAACCCGGCCCTTCCTATGTCAGCACTTCCAGTAGGCAAACCTACAATAAAGATTTCATTCATTCATTCACAAATTTCTCCTTCCCCTTCCATTATCCTCCCTGTTGTCTCTGGAATTCCTGTGGGTTTCCAAAATTTCCCTGAAGAGGTGCCAACTATCACCTTACATTCAGCCAAGCAAATTTCTGAAAAGGAAAGAAAGCAGACAAATTGCTTAACGAGCAGGTGAACTGTGCCCTGGGAACACTGGGCTTCTTTAAAATCACTGGGCCGCGCCATCCATATGCACCTGGGGCTAGAGCCCGCTCACCTCCACTGCTAAAACGTTGGTCTGTGTTTAAGACTTCCCTGCACAGCAGCCAGTCTGTGCTCTATGTGTAGTGAATGGTCACTGTTGCTGTGTTCACTAATTTTAATGGCCCGGTTTGAAGGAATGTTTCTCCACCCGTAACATTAAACTGTCCTTTTCAGGCGCTGAAGGACCTGTTCTGTACTCCTAACGCTTTTCTGTTTGCGTTTCTGGTTTTTGATAGCTTTAAGGTTTCCTACTCATTTCTCCCCTCCTAAAGCTGGCAAGTTATGTTCACGTATAGGGTTCACACCTATCAGGTCATCGTTTATACTCCTGTCCTAAGCAGTGGGTGTTGACATAAGTAATGGGGTAGACCACTCAGCCCATTGAACCCATTGCACACCATTCAGCTAATTAAAATTAAAAAAATATATATATATATACACACACTTACACACACATATGTTGGAAAGCTATGTGAAAATGCTCAGCAGGTTTGGCAGTACTGTGGTGCAATACTAAAGACACTTACAATTTTCTGCAGATCTGCGGTGGAGAGAACTATGACGGGTTGCATCACAGCATGCTACAGAAGCTCAAGTGTGCAGGATCACATGAGATTGCACAACCAGCTCCATCACGGGCACAACCCCACCTCACCATCAAGGACATCTTCTAAAGATAGTGCCTCAAGAAGGTGGCGTCCATCAGTAAGAACCATCACCACTGGGACACAGCCTCTTCTCATTACAGCAATGCTGAACCAGATATAGGAGCCTGCAAACACACAAACAATGATTCAGGACCAGTTTCTTCCCCTCTACCATCAGATCTCTGAATCATCTGGCCATGAGTCTATGGACACTATCTCATTATTCTTTCCTTTTTTTTTGTTGCACTATTTCTTTATTTTGTAGTTTATCGTAACTTTGGGTCTTTGTACTGTACTTCTGCCATTAAACAACAAATTTCGTGTCACATACTGCAAGTCAGTGAAACTAAATCTGACTCTGAGCATTAATGGAAAAAGAAACACTCACAACACGCTGGAGGAACTCAGCAGGTCGGGCAGCATCCGTGGAAAAAGAAACAGTTAACGTTTAATGTCCAGGACCCATCATCAGAACTTTACATTTAAATAAACCTTAAAACTAAACAAAATTCCTTGGTGTTATCATTTTGGAGGATCTGTCCTGGGCCCAGCTCGCAGGCACAAACACAAAGAAAGCACCTCTACTTCCTTAGAAGTTCGTGAACATTTGGTGTGACATCTAAAACTTTGACAAACTTCTATGGATCTGTAGTAGCGAGTATATTGGCAAGCTGCATCATAGCCCTGGAATGGAAATTCCTACAAAAAATAGAGGATATGGCCCACTTCACCAGGGACCCCCACCACCCACGTCATGCTCTCTTCACACTGCTGCCATTGGGAAGGTGGTACAGGAGCCTCAGGACTCACACAAACAGGTTCAGGAACAGTTATTATCCCTCAACCATCAGGTACTTGAACCAACGGGGATAACTTAACTCCACTTGCCCCTTCGCCAAACTGTTCCCACAACTTACGGACTCACTTTCAGGGATTGTTCATCTCAGGTTCTCAATACTTCTTGTTTATTTATTTATTATTTTTTTTTCTCTTTGTATTTGCAGTTTTATTGTCTTTTGCACATTGGTCGTCTGCCCTGTTGGTGCAGTCTCTCATTGATTGTATTATAGTTATAGGATTTATTGAGTAATCCCATATGAAAATGAATCTCACAGTTGCATATGGTAACATATGTGTACTTTAATAATAAATTTACTTCAGACTTTGAACTTTGGAAAAAGAAAAAACCTAGTTTGCAGTAGCAGAAAAGGTTGGGGAAGAATGAGTAAGATAAATAGAATCAACACACACAAAGTGCTTGTGAAACGCAGCAGGCCAGGCAGCATCTATAGGAAGTACAGTCTTCCTATGGATGCTGCCTGGCTTGCTGCGTTCCACCAGCATTTTGTGTGTGTTGTTTAAATTTCCAGCATCTGCAGATTTTCTTGTGTTTGCGAAGATAAATAGAATACCTGATCTGCTGATTACTTCCATCATTTTGATAATTAAGAATATACTGATGGGATGTTAACTGACAATTGGATTTGCAAAACTGTTTGCGAATGGGGCAGATCTGGGCAGTTTTTCACTTTACAGATTACTGATATGTACAATGGAACTGGTGACATTATAGCCAAGTTTGCAGGTAACACCATGACAGCTGGAAGGACAGGTAATGTTGCAGAGGGAAGGAGTTTGCAGAAGGACCTGGACAGGTTAGAAGTGTGGGTAAAGAAGCAGTGGATGGAATTGGGAAGGGTGGGTTTATGTACTTTGTTTAGAATGAAGGTGTAGACTATTTTCTAAATAGGGTAAGTCGTCAGAAAATGGAGGTACAAATGGATTTGTAAATCCTAGTTCAGGATTTCCATAAAGTTAACTTGCATGCTGAGTCAGGAGAAAAGGTGGTAAATGCAATGTTACATTTTATTTTGAAAAGTTTAGATAATAAAGGCAAGGATGTAATGCTGAGACTTTAGTGAAAGTGTTGGTCAGACTGCATGAAGAACATTGAGTAATTTTGGGTCCTGTATCTGAAAAACAATATGCTGCCATTGGCGAGTGTCCAGAGGAGATTTTCATGAGAATTGTTCCCGGAAATGAAAAACTTGACATATGAGGAACATTGGATGTCTCTGGGCCTACTGAATGTGCTGCTGTGAGCGGCATGGTAGCGTGATGCTATTACAGCTCTACGGTGTTGGCGTTTGGAGTTATATTACGGTACCGTCTGTAAGGAGTCTGCACATCCTCCCTGTGGAATGTGTGGTATTCTCTGGGTGCTCCAGTTTCCTCCCACAGTCCAAAAACATACTGGTTAGGCTAATTGGTCACTGCAAATTGCCCCGTGATTAGGCTAGAATTAATTGGGGTTGACAGGATGGTGTGGCTCCAAGGGCCTACTCCATGCTGTACCACAAAATAATAAAACAAATAATTACTGAAAGGCCTGAATAGAGTGAGTGTGGAGAGGGGCTGGAAAGAAAAAGTCAGATTGAATGGCAGAGCAGTCTCAGTGAGTTCGCTATCTTATGATCGTGAGCCATTTATTTCATTAGATCACCCTTTATCTTCCACAGTCACGGTGGAATCAAACACTGAGCACGATTAACAAACATGCCAACTGGACATACAGGACCCGAAAATAACACACACAAATGCTGGAGAAACTCAGAATGATCTTCCATAGATGCTGCCTGACCTGCTGAGTTCCTCCAGCATTTTGAGAGTGTTACCCTGGAATTCATGATCTGAGGACCCAAAAATACTAGTTTAAAGTGCAAATAGTCTGCATCTTCCTCATTATTAATCTCTCCATTGAAACTGTGGTTTACACTTTGCTGTTTATGCAAGCTTGAGCACAAATTGGCTGCCATGTTCCTCTGCCTTATAACAATGGCTACACTTTGAAAAAACTTCATTTGTTGCAAAGCACTTTGAGAAAACCTGAGGTTGTGAAAATTATTTTCTACATGTAAGGCATATTTTAAATCAGTGGTTGTTTACATGTAAGGCATATTTTAAATCAGTGAAAAATTATTTGTTCCATTGTCCGAGGTCAAGAAGATGTTTAAGAACTACACAGTATTTTACACAGAACGTGCAAATTCACAGCCAACATAACTTAAAAAATCCATAATGTTAACTTTCTTGTTACTTGTTGGGGGTCTCCTTGTGCTTGTTTTTGTTCAGTTAGAAGGATTTGCAGCTATCACCGTTATTATTTTCCCAATGCATACACATGCACATTCTATTAATTTGATGTGCAGAATTAGAAGAAAAGAGAAGAAAATGGAAAGAGAGGCAGCAACAACCAAAGCCCGATCTGCCATCTGGAGCTACCTGTCCTGAATGCGGAGGAACTTTCAAAACCAAGATTGGACTCATAAGCCACTTGAGAGCCCATAGGTAGATCAACAGAACGAAGACCATCACCCTTGACCTCGAAGGATAGCCACGACGACGATTACTTCGGGCAAATGGTTAATCTTATGTGGTACAGCTCTGAACTTCAGCGGGACATTTCCCCCAGAAAAACACCACAGCAAATTTTAATGTTCAGAGTAGCAGCACCTCAGGGTAATATTGTTTCCCTTTTGAAATCGGAAGCCAAAATGTACTGACAAGAACCACCATTAGGTCTGGTAATTCAGGATGACCCAAGGTTCCAATGCAGGCCTTTCTTACCCTTTTATTTGCTAGCAACAATATTAAACACAAATGATTCATGAAGAAACTAAATACAATATTATTCCTTTTGTCATAGTCTCTTTCATTAATGCAACAATCATATTAAACTCCTGGTCTTTATGGTATCATATTCCTGAGAGATGCACTGAGGCGTGATATACCTGGATTAACCGTGTTTACCTAGGGATTAGAATTCAATTTGCATACTACAGTTTGGGTTTACTACACTATTGCTTCCATGATTTAGGGCATCTTATAGTCTGATGTGAGTCATTAATTATTGATTTACACAAGAGAACAGTTCAATTCACAACACATCAATTTGAACCGACTTCTTAAAAATTCTACCTACTCTGATCAACCTTTCAAGGGTGCATTCCCCAAATTACCACATTGTACACATTTTAAGAAGATAGAACATTACAGCTCAATACAGGCCTTTCAGCCCATGTTGTACCGACTTTGTAACCTATTCTGACATCCATTTATCCTTCCCTCCCACACAGCCCTCCATTTTTCTATCTTCCATACATCTAAGAGTCTCTTAAGTGGCCCTAATGTATCCTCCTTACCATCTCGTTCCATGCACCCACCACAAATTTACCTTTTGAAGCCCCCCCCACTATATTTACCTCCAATACATTAAAATTATGCCTCATCTTATTAGCTATTTCTACCCTATGTGTCCACTCGATCTATGCCTCTTATCATCTTCTACATCTCTATCAAGTCATCCTCGCACCTTCACTCCAAAGAGAAAAGCCCTAGCTCGCCCAGCCAATCGCTTTACAATGCCAGTGATCACAGATTGGGGCTCGATTCCTGCCACTGTTTGCAAGGAGTTTATACGTCCTCTGACTGCATGGGTTTCCACTGGGTGTTCGGTTTCCTTCCACATTCCAAAGATATGGTTAGGGTGAGTGATTCGTGGACATGCTATGGTGGCACTGGAAGCATGGTGACACTTGAGGGGCGCTCTCAACACATCCACGATGCATGTGATATATTTCACTATGTTTTGATGTACATGTGACAAATAAAGCTTTGAAGTATTTCTTCTTTTAGAGGTCACAAATTCTGGATGCTGACTGACTAAATATATTCAAGGGCAGGATACATTTTTGGGCTGCAGGGGAGCTAGTAGTCATAAGGAATAGTCTGGAAACAGGAACTGAAGCAAAGGAGAAGCATGCACTACAAACTATGTTACCTGCTGCATTTAAAAAAGGTTTTTAATGTGGAAGTTAATACAGACATTTTGATCAGATGTCAGGGGTAAGTTTTTTTTTACACAGAGAGTGGTGAGTGCGTGGAATGGGCTTCTGGTGGCAGCGGAAACGATAGGGTCTTTTAAGAGACTCTTGGATGGATACATGGAGCTTAGAAAAACAGCCGGCTATGGGTAAGCCTAGGTAATTCTAAGGTAAGGACATGTTCGGCACAGCTTTCTGGGCTGAAGGGCCTGTATTGTGCTGTAGGTTTTCTATGTTAAATTCAAGACAAAGTAAGTTGAGCTGAGCTTGTTCTTAAATCAAACGTTTTTCATTTGTCAAATTCAAATTTGTGGAGCCAAGTATTCAATGCCCTTATTATACTCAAATTCCGCACACCGAGGTGCAAACCCTTCCACCTCACAACCACTACCTGACACCCCAGCTCAATATACTTCACAAATTTGTACTCAGGTTAAATAATTAGCTATAGTTTCAGTCAGATTTATTTTCTTCCAGTGCTAACAGACCGAAATAAGCAGCTTAGGCTACTCAGTCGTACAAACCTTCAGAAACACATGCTTCCAATAAAGCTTTTCATTCTCCACAGAGATGGTTATTATCCCAACAGGTGCACTTTGTGCTTCTCATCACTCCATCTCACTTAAGTAAAAGCTTTCTCTCGCTGTTTACATGGTGTTGATAACATGGGCTTCTCCCTAGCTATCCAGATAAGGACAAATTGTTTTAACTCCTGGGCCAGAGAATAAAACGTGAAATCATAGGTGCACAGGGGCACAACCAGAGAACAAAAAACTCTGGTAACACAACTGAGCTCATACAGCATTGAAATCATCCTAAATCATAGCTGGTTATGTCAAGCAAATGCACAACCAGATTAAAAATTGAATCAGCAATACTTCATTCCCTTTCATTTTTTTTTGCTGTTTGTGATTAATCTAATCCATACAACCAAAAGGGCAGCGATTCAGTATCCTGAAGAAGGGTTTCAGCCCAAAATGTTGACTATTTTCCATACATGCTGCCCTGCCTCAGTTCCTTCAGCGTTTTATGTGTGTTGCTTTATACTTCCAGCATCTCAAGACTTCCTTGTGTTATTTATTAAAATATCTAATTCTTAAAGAGTGCCTCTATAATCCATAATTTTATGTGATTTCCTTCCATGGAGTTTACCACATGCAGGTTTCAGTAGTGGCATCACTGCAAGAAGCGTTGAAATGTACTGGAGTTTCTTCCGCAAACTTTGCTGCTTTCCGAAGGCATCTTGCCAGGTGGCATGCGACCATGATTCTGGTGCCTTTAGCCAGCATATTCCACAGTAGGCAAGAGCACACTGTATAAATGATTATCAATCAAGAACCAAGCAACCTTCACTTTAAACGTACCCAATGAATTGGCCTTCACAGCCTTCTGTGGCAATGAATTCTACTGTTTCACCATGTGCTGGCTGAAAGAAATTCCTCACCTGCATTCTAAATGGATGTCCCTCTGCTTTGAGGCTGTGACCTCTGGTCCTGACTTCTGCAATATAGGAAACATTCTCTCCACATCCACTCTATCTAAGCCTTTGAACATTCCATAGGTCTCATTGAGATCCCTCTCTTATTCTTCGAAACTCCAGCAAGTACAGACCTAGTGCCATCAAACTCTCCTCATACATTAATCCTTTCACTCCCAGCATAATTCTTGTCAACCTTCTCTGGACCCACCCCTTTCTTAGATGAGGGGCCCCAAAACTGCTCACCAAATTCCAAGTGCGAATTAATCTTTATTAATTGTCAAAGTTTACTTCTAGGAAGGTAGTAGAAAAAGAACAAATTAGCCATGGAGAGGCTTCAATGAGCAGCATAAATTTTGCAGTAGTCAGCATGTTTGGGTTTTTGTTTTTTTTTGAAAACATGTTTTTTCCAGAATAAGTAAAGGCAGAAGCTTCCAAAAAAAAAAAAATTGACATGCTACTAGCCAATCAGAGTGAGTTTCAGGACAGGATACTAGATCAGAACTGCACACCAGACTTTATTTACTTATTTTGCAATACAGCGTGCAGTAGGCTCTTCCAGCCCTTTGACCCACACTGCCCCAGCAACCCCGATTAACCCTAACCCAATCATGGGACAATTTACAATGACCAATTAACCTGCCCACTACGTCTTTGGATTCTAGCTCAACCACACACTTGCAGCCCTCTTCATTCTCAATATCCAATTTAACACAACTATCAGAGCAGTAAATAGGGGCAGCAATGTTTCAGAATATTGAACTCACTTTCATTCAATTGAATGGGCCTGATTCAACAAGTACCGGTCTTTCTCCTCACTCTTGTCCAAAGTATTCTTGCTCAAACCTTGATATTGAGGGTCTTCCTTTATGCCATAGTAATGTCAAGATGCTCGACATAAATACTGGTAAGTTGTTCCACTCTGCAATGACAGAAATCAAACCAACAAGGCTTCACACATGCATTTAGTCATGATGGATCAGTCAGTCTGATCCCCATACTGAATTTCCTTTTATAGTTCTGAGCGGGGTGGATAAAAGATCTCAAGATTAATCTCAGTCATTGCGTCAACTTTGCAAAGCAGGAAATTGGAGTAGCTACACTACTTGACAGAGTCTTGTAGATCCAGTTAAAATAAAAGTGAAACTCATCAGCATTTGCCAAATCCACAGTTGGGAATATCTGGCAAACAGAATTTAAAGAAAAAAATCAGGGTAAGAAATAAGTGAACATTGAAATATAGAAGAATAGAACTCTGTGTAAAAGCCAGATAATGGTGCTGGAGTCCTGGGTCTCGGGCAAGGTTTAATGACATAGTTTGTGGATTGGACTCTGTAGTTCACGTTATAACGTGTTTCTGGTTGTTCGTTTTTTTTTGCTGCTATTCTGATGGGGCAGACTGGTTCTGTGGCTTGAAGTTAATAAATGTCACAGCGGGAGATTGAACTGAACTGAACTGAACATGTCTGGGATGTTTCGATGATTTGTGGTTTGCTGTTTTATATTCTGTGTGTTTTCGCTCTCTTTTGTTGCTATTTGTGTTTTTTTTTGCACATTTAGGGTTTGATGTTTTTTTCTTTACACAGGTTCCATGGTTTTCTTTTTCTTTCTTTGTTCCGTGGCAATCTGTAGCAAGATGAATCTCAGTGTTGTATACCGCATACGTATTTCGATAATAAATCTACTTTGAAGCTTTGAAGACTTTGTTTCACTGAACAAGCACTGATTCTGAAAGCGCCTATATAAGTCACATTTATTAGATCTTCTGATTTATTTACAGTCATATATTTTAGAATATAATAAAACCCAAAGGTACAGTCCAATACCTCTTGACAGAAAGCACAGAAAGTGCTTTAATCTGTTCTTAAAATGCAGAAGAGCCATTCTGCAAACAATAACATATCATCTTACCATTTTACAGAGATAGTAAGCTTCAAGAAGCACATTATTTTCAACATATCATGACCAGCATCATTTCTATACTATGTTGTCTTTTCTTTTAAACCCACTGACGATAAAACCTTGAGGGAATAGTAAAGCAATTTTGCCCTCTATTGACCAGAAGGGCAAAGTGCATGCTAGGTAATGACTACAAATGAATAAGGCATTGTTAATACATCACAGACCAGTTGCGATAGCACTTCAACAGAAGCCACTAGAACAGTTTAATGATTACAAGTCTTCAGCATTCACTATTAAAATTGTACATCTAAAAACATAGATATGAAACACTGCCCTCACTTTCCTTTTTAATGCAGTGAAATTTCTCCCGCCCAGCCCACCCCCACGTCCCTCCTTCTGTGTCCCAGTTGTGTCCACTTCCTGCAGGTGTCAGTTGCTAGTGAACGAGCTGCTCAACCTACGGATGCAGGAAATCACTCTCCAGGAAACCATCTGCAGCGGGAAGAAAAAAAAATTCCAAACTATAATGAGACCATTCTATTTTCAGTCAAAACAGGAAAAAAAAACTGTAAGAAGATTACACCAATACCATCAGACATGGAAGTATCTGATGCTATATAAAACAACGGAGTGAATAATCTAATACTATGAATAGATAAATGTACAACTCTCCTCCTTCCAGTCGCTTGGAGATCTTTCAGCTTAAAGCTGGCATCATTCAACATGACATTTGATTTCATTCACAAACAACAAAACAGTTGCATTAATATAAGAAAATTCAGCATCTCATATTTACTGCTTGAACTCAAAGCAAGCACACTTCATTTCTAAAAAAAACTACAGAATACATAGCGTATTGCAACCGAAGAAACTGAGAGGTTTTAACAGTGAACAGACAAAATCTCTTTCCAAATAAAAATAATTATTTAAAAAGGATGCCAAATTGCACTTAACATGACCACAGGAAAAAAAAAGAATTTAGAGTGAAATTTAAAATTAAAGTACTGCGGATCCTGGAAATCTACAATAAAAGCAGGAAACAGTGGCAGAACTCAACAGGTCATACATTTGAAGAGAGAAACACTGTTACTGTTCCAGTTTGATGACCTTTCATTTTGCCATCAATTTGAAAGTAAATCGCAAGAACCTTGGGACTAAACTCTCTTCAAAATTTCTAATGCAGAACTTTTTGATAAAATACCACTGAAATCCAAGTTCATTTAACTCTGCATGTTCATTGGTGTTTTATTTAACAACCATATGTTTAGCACATATACAGTTCCCCATTCTTCATGTGTTCTCTGGGTTAAAATTGCAATGCAAATTTCAATACAATGAAAAGGCATCCATTTTAAAACCTAACACACCCAAAATGCTGAAGGAACCCAGCAAGTCAGACGGCATCGATGCAGAGAATGAACAGCCAACGTTTCAGAAGAAAATTACTCAGGAGTCCTGATGAAGGATCTCGGCCTAAAATGTTGATAGTTTTTTGCTCTCCATAGATGCCGCCTGACCTGCTGAGTTCCTTAAGCATTTTCTGTGTATTACTCTGGATTTCCAACATCTGCAGAATTCCATTTTTATATTTTGCACCCAAAGAGGTGGATAATAGTGCAAGGTCTTTACTGAATATTGATAAGCCACAAAACATTACCCTTAATAGATGAAAAGGACCCGAGTCCTTGGCAGAGAGGCAAAAGTATCTGGCATTTTCCGGACTTTTGCATAATTAATGAATCCGCGGAGGAAAAGCAGAAATCCTGTAAGATAGACAGACATTAGAATGCTTGAAAAAAATAACAAAACCTATGTCATTATTATTCAATGCATAATATTATTATTGCTAGACCCTTCATTAATGTACCATTTAGCCAGTAAGTCTTCAGCTTGTACATTAACAAGGCCCTTTATATAAATGCTGATAATTCAGAGGGCTCCAAAAACATTAGACACAATTCATAATAACATGCAAATACTAAGTTCACAATTTCTTCCAACGACAAATTTTCTTTAAAATTCTAAGAAACAGATTTATAGAAATTAGATACAAAAATTGCAACTGCAAGAAATATAAAGGGGAAATTTCTTTAAGCAGAAGGTGGTGGGTGTATGGAACGAAATGCCAGAGTAACTGTTTTATGCAAGTACAATTAAAACATTTAAAAGACATTTTGACAGGTATATGAATGAGAGGTTTAAAAGAATATAGAGCAAATGGAGGCTATTGAGACCAGTTACATGGACATGTTGGTCAGCATGGATGAGTTGGGCTGATCTATGCTGTTTTACTTGATGTATCTGCACCCAAATACTGAATCAGAGGACATTACATGCTCACTCATCCATTGGAACTGACATAATAGCTAATTAAGCAACGGCCATTGAGGATTCAGGAGATTTTTGCCTGATAAAGCACCTCGGCTTCTTGGATGTCATTATGTAATGGAAGGTCCTAAAAGATAATTATCTGGATTTGGTGCCAAAGTTCAAAATAAAAGACTGTTAACAAACACCTTCCTTGTGTTTTATAAGCTTCTAACCAAACAAAAAATGTAAATTTAAGGTCAACATGAAACAATTAATAAAAAGGATAAGTAAATGTGGATCTGAGGTACAAGTACCACACAGTTCAGTATTTTGGTTCATTGATGCAATGAAAACTTATAAAATCTACCAACAAAACAGCATGGAGCAGCAACAACTTGCACTTGTACATACTTATAATTAAGAAAACACCTCAAGGGACCAAGGCAAGGGACGAAAGAACTAGTATAAACAATTGACACCAAGATATTTAGAAATGGTGCCCAGTATTTGCCCCTTAAGATATATTTGAGAATGTTTATGACGGAAGCATTTAAGGAAGATATTCTGGAGAATAGGGATATAATAGATTAATGCTCTCATGTTAGTGGAGCAGATTTAAATATGTACAGCATATTATCTGACAGGAGATTAGGCCCAGAGATGGTTGCAGTAAAGGGCTGCACCAGGCCTTGGAAGGAATGGGGATTTAACATTTAATACTGAGTGACAGATAACCAATATAAATCAGCAAGAACAGGTGGCAGGATATGGGCTGTTAAGATGATCTCACAGGAATAGTAGTAATGAAGAGGCCTGAAGAGGCAACTGTGGATAAAGGTTTCAGCTGTAACAAGATGGAAGTTAGAGCCAGGTGCTACAACAAAAATGGATATAAGCTACTTTACTGAGATTACAGAGCTCTGATAATCAGCACTGGGTTAAAGCACCAAGTTTTAACCTAACAGCTGACTGAGTAGTGAGACAGAGCTAGTGATAAAATCTGAATATGACAGGTTTCTGTAGGGATGGAGAATGAAACTGCAATTAGGATCCAACAGGGGCTAATAACTTTTATAACTGATGAATACAAGAGCATTCTGCACTGAAAGGGATTAGGAAATAAATTCAACAAGGTAGGAGAATTAGCATAAACAGATCTTAAAAAGGAGCTTGAACTATGGCAGGTTTATAACTTTCAGTGAAATTAATGACATGGCAAAGGTATAACCGTGGAACATAAATCACCTCAGAGGAAAGACAGGTCTTAGTACATCACTTGGAAAGCTGTCTACAGTTCTGAGTTTAACACTCAAGGGAAGTGAAGTTTAATGAGAAGAATGATCTCTTTAATGCAGCAAGTGAGATTACATAAAAGGTCAGGGAAATCTTTTTTTGACAGTTAACCAGAAACAGTACTATTAAAGCTAATCAGACCAGTAGAACCTAGAAAACACAGAAATTTTCAAGGGAAAAAAAAAATCATCAGCAGGTAAAATAGTTAAATAACTTCTGTAGTTCAGTTGGTGACTTACTCACTTCAAGAGCAGACTGCATCTTCAAACACCAATCTGAAAGATCTGGGCACTAAATTTTAGTCTGAGACTGTGGTATTGTACTATAGGCCATGTTACAGATAGAGATAGCGTCTTTCGGGTACAGTATTAACACCCAGGCTTGTGTTCTTAAAATATCTCATGCACTTATGAAAGAGCAGCAGACTTTCGCTATTTCACTTGTTTCTCTTATGTCACAAAAGGATGCAACCTGATTTCATTTTAGAAATAGGGTTATTAGGTGTGGAAATGGATTAAAAGACATTGGTACAGTTGGATGATTAGCAGGGATAGTTGAAATACTGAGGTGTGAATTAACTGAGAGGAACTATTTCTTTTCTTTCCTATTATATGGCCTTCATCAATCGTGGGATTGGGTTTAGGAGCCGAGAGGTAATGTTGCAGCTATAAGGACCCTAGTCAGACCCCACTTGGGAGTACTGTGCTCAGTTCTGGTCGCCTCACTACAGGAAGGATGTGGAAACCACAGAAAGGGTGCAGAGGAGATTTGTAAGAATGTTGCCTGGATTGGGGAGCATGCCTTATGAGAATAGGTTGAGTGAACTCAGCCTTTTTTCCTTGGAGTGACAGAGGATGAGAAGTGACCTGATAGAGGAGTACAAGATGAGGAGAGGCATTGATCTTGTGGATAGTCAGAGGCATTTTCCCAGGGCTGAAATGGCTAGCACAAGAGGGCACAGTTTTAAGGTGCTTGGAAGTAGGTACAGAGGAGATGTTAAGTTGTGTGTCTTTTTTAAAAAACACAGAGAGTGGTGAGTGTGTGGATTGGGCTGCCGACGACGGTGGTAGAGGTGGATACGATAGGGTCTTTTAAGAGACTCCTGGACAAGTACATGGAGCTTAGAAAAACAGAGGGTTATGGGCAATCCTAGGTAATTTCTACGGTAAGGACATGTTCAGCACAGCTTTGTGGGCTGAAGGGCCTGTATTGTGCTGTAAGTTTTCTATGTTTCGATTAATTTAGGCAAAGTAGAATTGCAATAATAAGGAAGAAAGTAAGCCAAACACCTTGGCAGCCTGGTCAACTAAATCATGGCTCAAATTCATCAGTGGTGCATAACTTTGTGGAGAGGGCTATACCAATAATTCAAAATACTTCAGAAGGCTGATCACATACAAACACAGAATCTTGAACTTTAAGAGATGCTTTCCATTATCATTCTGATCAAACTCCTGCATCAGATCTATGGAATCCAGTGGAGCACCAAGTTCCATCAACTACACTGTGAAATCTGTGTATCAAACCTCTTCTTGGGGGGCTTGAGCTTGGTAAATCCACTCAATAAAGAGGAAAAGTTCAAAAGGGAGGGATACAAGTTTCAGGTAATTATTTCAAGAAAATGTACATTGCATTCATAAATTTTTATTAAATTGTCTTAAAATCTTTTTAGGGAATTACGATTTAATTCTTAATATGTTATGATTTTTTTATTGGCTGTGAATGCAGATATCAATGCAGATGCAGTTATAGAAAGGATTTTGGTCACTGCAGGGGCATGGCTGCAAGTGAATTCCTAGAAATGAGTTTGCAACTACCAGCAGGAAGATCTTCTGTTGATGTTCTGGGAACGAAGATGCCTCTGTAAAGGCAGCCAGAGTAAACGGAACACTAGAGATACACAGTGTGCACCATGGATCTACGGCACTGCCACTTTACCATTCACACCTGATATCCTTTGATTTTCTTTATGTCCAAGGATTTAAAGAAATCAGTCTTCAACATACAGTACTTAATGACTGCAAAGTTATAGCTCTCTGGTAATTTGCATTCAACTCCATCTTTTCACTTATCTTTTGCAGATTCGCAACAGTATCCTACTTGCACATCCATTAGATCAGCGGTCCCCAACCACCAGGCCACAAAGCATGCGCTACCGGGCCGTGAGGAAACAATACGAGTCAGCTGCACCTTTCCTCATTCCCTGTCATGCACTGTTGAACTTGAACATAGGGTTGCCAACTGTCCCGTATTTGCCGGGACATCCCGTATATTGGGCAAAGTTGGTCTGTTCCATACGGGACCGCCCTTGTCCCATATTTCCCCCGCTAAGGTAGAGTGTTCCTATGAAACCCTTCGTGCCGAAATGGCGTGAAGTGAAGAAGCAATTACCATTAGTTTATATGGGAAAAATTTTTGAGCGTTCCCAGACCCAAAAAATAACCTTCCAAATAACACATAAAACCGAAAATAAATAACACTAACATATAGTAAAAGCAAGAATGATATGATAAATACACAGTCTATATAAAGTAGAAATAATGTATGTACTGTATAGTCGGGAAGATGAAGGCAAAACCGATTTGTGGGGGAAAAAAAATCGGCACATACGCACACAGGTGCCCGTGCAAGGCTTCATGGTTATGGTAGTCTTTCCTGGGGTAAAGTGTCCCGGGATTTGACTGCTACTTTTGTCCCTTATTTGTGAGTGAGAAAGTTGGCAACCCTAACTGTAAAAGACATGTTGAGGTGAGTTTAACCCTACATGAACGCTTCCCCCCACCACGCTCCGTCGGCCAGTCCGCAAGAATATTGTCAATATTAAACCGGTCCGCGGTGCAAAAAAGTATGGGGACCCCTGCATTAGATTGCACAATTTTGCAAGTTCAGCTCAGCTATTTTCAGTATTTTTCATTTCCTTCCCTGAAAATTTATGTTTGGGATCATGCTCGGGATAATGTATTTTAGTAAATAAGATTGTAAGATATAGGAGCACAGTTACACCATTCAGCCCAATGAATATGCTGCACCATTACAACATGGCTGATTTATGTTCTCCCTTAACCCCATTCTCCTGCCTTCTCCCTCTAACCTTTGATACCCTTACTAAACAAGAACATACCAACTTGCACTTTAAATATACCCAAATGACTTAGCCTCTACAGCTGTCTGTGGCAATAAATTCCAGTTTCACTACCCTCTGGCTAAAGAAATTGCGCATTTCTGTTCTAAATGCATGTCCCCCTATTCTGAGTCTCTGCCCTCTAGTCCCAGACAGCCCCACTAGAGGAAACCTCCTCTCCATATCCACTTGATAGGTTTCAATGAGATGTCCCTTTCTTTCTTCTAAACTCCACTGGCCATCAAACACTTCTCATATGTTAACCAATTCATTCCCAGGATCATCTTCGCAAACCTCTTCTGGACCCTCTCCAACACCGGCACATCCTTTCTAAGATATGGGGTCCAAAGCTGCTCACAATACTTCAAGTGTGGTCTGACCATTGTCTTATAAACCCTCAGCATTAGGCACCTTGCTTTTATATTCTAGTCCTTTGGAAATGAATGTTAACATTGCATTTGCCTTCCTTACCACAGCCTCAACCCAGCAAGTTAATCTTTAGGGAATGCAGGACTAGGACTCCTAAGTCCCTTTGCACTTCCAGTTTCCGAATTTGCTCCACGTTTAGAAAATAATTTACACCTTTATTCCTCCTATCAAAGTACATGGCCACACACTTCCCAACACAGATCATTAAAGTTGGTTAGGAACATATTTTTGGCATTTATATCACTGTCAGATGGAACTATACTCTAGGAAAGTGTATGGACTTTGAAAGCAGCCTTCAGTTCCATTCATTTTAATTTGCACTACCCCAATAAATTTATTGAAACTTAAATTCAGAAAGTACCATTTTTCAGAAGACCAGGGTTGCAAACACAATTTTTAAGTAAAAGTCAGATCTGCTTGTAGCATTTAGTCCTGACACGTGTTTATGTTATTATGTTTTATTTTGCAAACTAAATTATTGCCATGTTCTCAAAGTAGACAAAGCCTACTGGAATATATGAAAAACCATAAATCATTAGGAAAAACTGAATGGATCTTTGTCCTTTTCCTCCTTAATCCTGTCTTTGGTACATTCCACGAACATCATCTCGGATATTGCTAAAGTCATTTAAAATGTAGATACAGAGAAGGAGGACATCACAACTGAGCAAAATCCCAACCTACTCACCACTCACACAGGTGGGCTTCCAACATGGTTGCTATATAATAAACAAAAGCAAGGTGCCGAATTCTGCTCTCAACACAAATGTCAATAAAGGAGACAATCTGAAACCTACTGCTAACATAACCATTCCTTCTGCTTTTAATTAATTCACCAGAGATCATTGACTGAGGGTGCAAAGTAAATAAATGTTCTAGGTAAAGTTGCTTTGCCAATGGATAATTCTGTAATTTTCTGACAAGTTTTTGAGGCAAAGTTCACAGGAACAAAGTTCTCCCTACATAGTTCAAAGATATACTAAACAGTTATAAATAGTAAACAGTGCATGAAAGTACACAAGGCAGATCAGAGTCCATTGGAGTAACATATATGCATTTTTCATGTATTTCACAAAACCTTTTGGTCATACTCATCAAGCTATACTTCATTTACCGAGCTTTTCATTAAAAAAAACATTCAAAATGTTCAAACCAATCTGAATGACTGCCATCTTACAGTACTGTCACACTATATTTTGAATAAATAGTATTATGAACCATTATAAACCTAACTGTAGAATTTATTGGCCTTCCATTACAGAACCAAAGGAAGTCAGCCCCTTTTGAGAACAAGAAATAGTTCCATTTCAACCATTGCACAATATTAAAATTAATATTAATGTTATGAGTGTAATAACACTTTCTGTATTGCTTACAATCTCCAGATTTTTAAAATTATGTTAAAAACGCACTAGATTATTAACCAGGAGCAGGAGACATGAAGCATACTACTGAAGACACAACATTTTAAATGGAAGTAATGCTGAGCTCAACACTGACATCAAACTGCAATGGTCAGTATCCAATGTGTACATCTCTGTTTAATCATGTCACATATGGGAACAGATCCGTGGCTCAAAATGTTGCCCTGTATTTATTTATTTAGAAATGTCGTGCGGAACAGGCTCTTCCGACCCACTGAGCCATGCTGCCCAGCAACCCACCAATTTAACCCCTGGCCTAATTACGGGACGACTTACAATGACAAATTAACCCAGTAACCAGTATGTCTATGGACTGTTGGAGGAAAGCGGAGCATCTGTAGGAAACCCACATGCACATGCGAAGAACATACAAACTTTCTTACAGAGGTTGCCGAACTGAATTCTGAAGTCCGACACCCAGGCTTTTATAGTGTTGCAGTAACCACTACACAACCATGGCGTCAGTTGAAATATATTAAAAACTGAAATAACATTACAACCTGGAGCATACAGAAATCACATTGTTTAAGAATTTTACAATTCCTTCCTACTAATTACCAACTAAAAGGCCACACAGACACAGTCATTGACAGGAGACAGCAACTAAATTACTTCATCCCACTTGGGTATTTTTGTGCAGGTTTGTTTCCTTGTTGCCACCCACTTTGCACACATGACTGGCAAGACCACTATTTATTCTTCATCTCTCATTGTCCTTCCCTGAACCAAATATAACTCCTTTACCACTTCAGATTGTGTTGAAGGCACTTATTATTTCAACTACAATAATTCAACTGGAATTAGACTGGGAAACGCTGGCAGATTTCTTTCCTCAGCATTAGTGAACAGGTTGGTTTTTAGCATAAATGTCATAACTTTGTTCATTTATATTATTCTTTATTATTCCAAATTTAATTACATTAATTTAAAATCACAACTGTCATGATGCAATTTAAACTTCGAACTTCAAAAATCCAAGCTCAATATCAGTACAGCAACAAAAACAGTTTATAAACATTCTCATGCTATGCGTTACGGCTTCAAGTGGAACACTAAAGTAGATCATTCTGGAATTAATCTAGTTCCTTAGTCCTGCAGATATATTTCACTCATCTCCCCAGACAATCCACCACATGATTTTGAACACAGTATTCTCAGGGAAATTGATCTGTGGACTTAACGTTACTATCTTGTATCGAGTAATCATCCTATGTACTGCACTCCCAGGCTCATTAACATTTCTTGATTCCTCAATGTGGTTAAGATCCTCAACTTTCCTGCTAATATTACAGTAATTCTGGATGCAAGTGTTAAAAGCACAGTATCAGCACCTTTAGCTGATGCATGCTAACATCATCTTAACCTTTCTACATGCCAATGAACTGGCATAAACCTCAAGATATATCTCCTCCCTCGTCACATTCCCGGACTGTATCTCCTCTCGTTCGTTTTGGAGTGGTTCATCACACAGAAGCTACTAAACTAGGGAGAATTATTGTTCAGAAGGCAAAGGAACTTATTTTTGCCATGGGAAATCTCAAATGCACCACAGTGATTTCTAATGTAGAGAAAAAAAAAGTTCACAAGCTAATGCGATATCAATATCATCCAAACCTTGCAATGCCTGTGTTTACAAATGATCAAAGTATTATTTTCTTCTTAAAATAAAGGGAAATCAGACACTTACCCAGCACCAGGAAAACCCACCAGAGCCAGTACTGACCATCAAAGTATCCAGGAAAGTAAGTAGAGAACTGAAAATAAAAGTTTATTTTTACACAGTGGCCACAGATGTAACAGAATATGTTAATTTATACCTTTAATTATAGTTCTGCTGATTTTAAATGAACACATCAATAATAATTTGAGGGATCAAATAGCCACCTCATTATCTTCAACAGGACAAGTAGAAAAGTGAGAGACTATTCAACACATTAATATCATTCCTCTATAGAAACCAAAATCTTCTCAAATAGCATTGATTTTCTACACTATAGTAATAACTGCACTATTAAGAGCTTTGTGAGTTTTCTTTAGCATTTACCCAGAAATTCTGACTATTTCAAAGACTACAAGGACATTTAAGCCTCTTGAAGACTTCTGATAGAGAATGAGCAAGGGAAACTTTGAACCATCCAAACACAGGAACCTGGGTGGCACAGAACCACAATGTGAGCTGGAACATATTAAAGACTGTCAAGAAACAGACTATTTATACTCAATGCTACCAGAGCAGTATAGCTTTAACAGTTCTGATCTTCAACTTCTGTTAATTTTTCATATTTTGCTTTATGCCATAAGTTATTTTATTTCAGGAAATCTAACTGTTAATAATCTAAGATCCATTTAAGCATTGCTGATATAGAATTACTTGCAACAGAAATACTGCACAATGAATAATCTAATACCATGAAACCCTTGAAGACCTTGTATCTGTCAGAGGACAAATTCTCTTCTCATTCCTACATCAGGGAGGAGGTACACACTCAACATATCAGGAATATCTTCTTCCCCTCTGCCATCAGATTTCTGAATGCACAATGAACTAATCCATGAACACTACCTCACAAATTTTGGTCTCTTTTTGCATGACCCTGTTCTGATTGCAACTTAACAGTATTTTTTATTATTGCACCGTTCTAGCCATGGGAGGCCACATCTCAGTCGGTGAAGACCGCATGTAGGGCTGTATTCAAACTGTTGCTCTCCTGGATGCTGACCGAGGATGTTTTCAAAATTCCTAGACACATGATTATCAAAGTGCACTGCAGCTTACATTGGCCTCCTTTTTTTGTGCTTTCTTTCTTGCTGCTAATTGGCAGGTGGGCGAAATGTTACTGTTTTGGGTGAGAGAGGGGTTGGATGTTTGATGTTACTGTCGGTGTTTTTTGTGCGAGGGAGAGGTTGATTAAAAGGATGCCATTAGTCTGAATCAATTCCTGCCTGGTATGGAAACACCAATGCCTTTGAACAGAAAATCCCACAGAAAGGTAGTGGATACAGCCCAGTCCATCACGGGTAAAGCCCTCCCCACGGAGCATCGTCGCAGGAAAGCAGCATCTATCATCAGGGACTCCACCACCCATGTCATACTCTCGTCTCGCTCATGCCATCAGGAAGATACAGGAGCCTCAGGACCTACACAAACCTGCGCCCCCCCCCCTCAAACTAGGTTCAAGAAGAGTTATTACCCCTCAACCAACAGGCTCTTTGCTCAGAGGATAACTTCACTTGCCCCATCACTGAACTGTTCCCACAACCTATGGACTCACTTTCAAGGACTTTTCATCTCATGTTCTTGATATTTATTGCTTATTTATTTATTATTACTACTTTCTTTTTGCATTGCCACAGTTTGTTGATTTTCCAACAGTGGTTGAATGCCCAAATTGGTGCAGTCCTTCATTGATTGTATTGTAGTTATTATTCTATTCTGGATTTATTTATTACAGTTTTTTCTTTTTGTATTTGCAGCTTGTTGTCTCTGCATACTGGTATCTGCACTGTTGCTGTGGTCTTTCTTTGATTTTATTATAGTTATTGGATTTATGGAGTATGTCTGCAAGAAAATAAATCCTAGGGTTGAATATGGTGACATCTATGTACGTTGATAATAAATTTACTTTTGAGTTTTGAACTTTGAAATGAAGACTGAATGCTGTTGACACACAGATAGTCAAGCAGCATCTATGAAAATGCACCTATGGAAAAGAGTATAGTTGACGTTTGGGGCCAAAACCCTTTATCAGGACTGGAACAAAAGATGAGGAGTCAGAGTAAGAAAGTGAGGGGAGGGGAGGAAGAACCACAAGGTGATTGATGAAACCAGAAAGGGGGGGGGAGGGGAGAAAACAGGTGAAGTAAAGAGCTGAGGATGATTGGTGAGAGATACAGGACTGGAGAAGAGAGAATCTGATGAGAGAAGACAGAAGGCCATGGAAGAAAGGGGGAGGAGCACTCAATTCCTCCGTCTCTGCCGCATCTCCTCTCAGGATGAGGCTTTTCATCCCAGAACTAAGCTGTCCTCCTTCTTCTTCAAAGGTGTTTTTCTTCCTTCACCATCACGCTGCCTTCAACTGCATCGCTTCCATTTCGCACACGTCTGCCCTCAACCCATCCTCACACCATCCCACTAGGGATAGGGTTCCTCTTGTCCTCACCTACCACCCCACCAGCCTCTGCATCCAGCACACGATTCTCCATCATTTCTGCCATCTTCAGCAGGATCCCATTACCAAGCACATCTTTCCGCACCCCCCCCCCCCCCCACCTCCCACCACTTTCTGCTTTCGGCAGGGATCGCTCCCTGGGCGACTCCTTTGTCCATTTGTCCCTCCCCACTGATCTACCTCCTGGCTCTTATCCTTGCAGAACAAATGTTACATCTGGCTCTCTTGTCTGGAATTCGCCAATAATATATTTAAGCCATGTGCATCTGAAAGTGGATGCGTTCTGAATGAGGAATTGGGAGGGCACCCGGTGTCCACAGCTTGCTCCTACACCTCCTCCCTCACTACCATTCAGGGTCCCAAACAGTCCTTCCAGGTGAGGCGACACTTCACCTTTGAGTTTGTAGGGGTCATCTATTGTATCTGGTGCTCTCGGTGAGACCCGACACAGATTTGGAGACCAAGCAACACACACAAAATGCTGGAGGAACTCAGTAGGCCAGGCAACATCTATGGAAAAAAATACAGTCAACGTTTTGGGCCCAGACCCTTTGGCAGGACTGGAGAAAAAAAAAGATGAGGTGAAACCAGGAGGGGCAGAGATGAAGTAAAGAGCTGGAAAATTGATTGGTGATTCATTCCCCCCTTCCCCCCTCCCAGTTTCACATCACCTTGTGGAAACAGATAAGACAGCAACATTTCAGAGGCACTTTGGCACATGAAGAGACTGGGCAAGAAGACATAGGCGATGCACGGGCAAATGGAATTTATTTAACTTGGCATCATAGTACAGACATTGTGGGGCGAAGGGTTGATTCCAGCTGTACTGTTCTTTGTTCTATGTTTTAAGTACTTTTTAGGCTGCACGCAATGTTTCAGTCATAAAAATAGTTCAAGTACTGGAACATTATTTTGAAATAATGCAACTTTGATTGTGATTTCTTCTTGTGAAAGCATTTCTTTCAAAGAAATTGGCATTTCATTGTGCCAAGGTTGAAATTTTCCAATTGAATGGGAAATGGCATTCATAGTGTGAACGTCATAACACTGTGTAAACATACATCAAACCCAGTTAGGTGCCATGATTTGGCAACAAGGAGCTGAATTTATAACACTTTATAGAATACTGGATGGTCACAAAAATACAAAATGTGAATGTAATTTAAAGAACATCTTGCTACGATTCTATTATATCTTATTATATATTATACCTACCCGAACAATGAGGATCCACTTAATCAGAGAGAGACCAAATCCAGAGATAGCCCCATATCTGCCAGCAGCTGAAGTGGTCAAACAAAATGATAAGAAGAAACCAATCCAGTTGAAGAGGAATGCCACTAGGACAGAATAGAAATGGAAGAAGAATGTTATAACATTTGATTTTGCTTCTTGTGACTTCTCTGGTTTTCATAGACTGCACCGCCCCAAGGTGAATACACCAAGTTCTGGTACCTAAACTTTGAAATGCCTTGAGACCCATTCAAAACATTAAACAATTCTGACCACATGTCTAATTTGATTTGACCCTGAACCACCAAAAACAATTTGATGCACAACTTGGAAACCAGCCCCCTATAGTGGACGAAGTCTAGGACCAGAAGGTACAGCCTCAGAACAGAAGGACATCCTTTTAGAACAGAGATGAAGAGAAATTTCTTTATCCAGAGAGTAGTGTATCTGTGGAATTCATTGTCACAGACTGCTGAGCAGCCCTAGTCATTGGGTATATTTAAAGCGGAGGTTGATAGGTTCTTGATTAGTAAGGGTGTCAAAGGTTACAGCGGAAAGGCAGTAGACTGGGGTTGAAAAGGATAATAAATCAGCCATGATAGAATGGTGGAGTATAGTCAAGGGACGGAATGGCTTAATTCTGCTCCTGGGTCTTATGAAACAGTAGAAGGGTGACTGTGGCATTTTCTGCAATCCTTATGCATCCACTATATATGAAAGCGGGAATTATACTGTGACCACTTCATCACTTGGAAAAGGGACACCTAATTCTTTCCATAATTTTAGGGAATTAATACATGATGCAGAAACCACAGAAATTGCACTGACTGCTGTTAAGAATTTGTAATGGTGACCCACTTGCTCCATTGTAAACAATGTGCAGATGCTTTTGGATTCAAGACAATGTAGGTGATCCATACTGTCATTAATGCACAATAATTTACCCCATCCATTTTCTCCTATGAGAAAGGACGTTTTACAGGAGAGAGAACTTACTGATGAAATCAATAAAAAGGGAAGGAGTATACTAATGCTCACTGAGAAATTGGTTATGGATCGGAAGGCCAAGAGTGGAAGTAAACTGAGCATTCTTGGGTTAGTAGGTAGCGAGTTGTGCTTCGGTTGATTTGGTCACAATTATCTCAGTAATTTGGCTGGGACCAAATTTCGAACTTAGGTAGTGATACAAAATTAGGTGCGATAAGCACATAAGAGGTTTCAAGGGGATAAAGATCATCTCCAGCTTATGAATGCTCGAATCATGCACAGTTGGAGACCAACTGCTGGAGGTATCCTCTGCTGGGAACTCTATGTACATATTCAAAATGTTTTGTAACCAACTTATGAATTCTTTGTAACCTGAACTGTTTGCAGGAACAGAACCTCACCATAACCTGGGAAGGACCTTTGAGATAAGTGAGTTGAACACAGATTCCCAAGGCTGGCATCAGGAGGTTAGGTTAGGTTTGTGGTAGGAATGAATGAGTATACTAGGTCTGGATTTCCCAGAGATTAGAAAAATAAAAGAAGATCGTTGAAACAAATTCTCACGAGGCTCGCCAGACTTGATACAAAAAGAATCCCTACCAAAGGAGTCCGCAACCAGGTATCAGTCTCAAAACAAGGAACAGGCTGTTTAGGACTGAAAGGAGGAGGAATGCAAAGCGTAATGAAAATTTGGACTTCTTTTTCAGATGACTGTGCGGGCTCACTTTCTGAGCTAATTCAAAATATTAAGGGAATCAGAGAATATGTGGATAATGCATGAAAATGGCATTGAGATGGAAGATCAGCCATGATTTTGATGCAAGATGGAGCAAACTCAAAGCTTCGTGCTCTTATGCTGATCAGATCTGGGTTTCACCTGTGATTCAAAGCTACTTCACGTCTGTTTCACCTATTTGTGTGCAGGAATTCAAGTCTCCGATGTTAAACCGCTTTAAAAACTTGCACATGATGGTGAAAGAAGACAATTTTACAGATCTCTTCTATTCCAGACCCAAGAAAACAATACTGGTAAAAGAGTGCAATATCAAAAACCTGCAATGCCAATTAAGATTTACACAAATATTAGCTTATCTATGAATGCAACTAAATAAAAGGGCTCTAATTCACTATCAATATAATTGCAAATAGCTTTTGGCAATTATTCTATCAAATTGCAGAAGTATCATTAAAGTATTATGTGACAATGCACAATACCTTTGCTTTACATAATGCACTGTCCACTGTGTATGGGGAATACCTCTTGAAGGCAAATTACTTATAACTTTCAGACATGTTTAGTTTTGTATAAATATAAATCAAAATCATCCTTACTGAAAAATGTCAGCATGAATATACCATCATTCCCTATCCTCAGTTGGTCTGCATCATCAAAGTCATCCCTTCCTGAAAAATCATCATCCTGTTAGGCAAAAAAAAAAAAAAAAAAAAATTTTTTTAGGTTTGTCCTCTTTTTGGAGGATTCAAAATATGCAAACAATAACCACACAATAAATTTAATCAAGAATCTCACATTTCTCTTTCCACAGATGCTGTCTGATCTACAGAATATTTCCAGCATTTTCTGTTTATAAGAACAACACAATGGGCACCATGGTAGCACAGCAGTTAGCATGACATTAGCACAGCCCAGGGAGTTCCAGAGTTCAGAGTTCAATTCTGGCGTTGTTCTGTACAGAGTCTCAAGTCCTTAACACGGAATGCATGGGTTTTCTCAGGGTGCTCCAGTTTCCTCCCACAGTCCAAGGATGTACCCGGTAGGTTAACTGGTTGTTGCAAATTGTCCCGTGATTAGGTTAGGGTTAATTGGGGTTGTTGGGGAGGTGAGGCTCGAAGGGCCAGAGGGGCCTACTCCATGCTGTATCACTAAATAAATAAAAATGCAGAAATTTCACCATCATTCTACTTGGTATAACTTCTTGACCTGACGTCAGTTCTCTGACCAACACCTGCTGCTTGTTCTCTTTCAGGCATTTGCCCTCTTTCAGCCAATTAACCTGCCAACCTGTCCATCTTTGACAGATGGGAGGAAACAAGAGCACCTGGCAGAAGCCCACGCAGTTATGTGAAGAGCATGAAAACTCCACACAAAGAGCACTGGAGGTCAGGACTGTACAGGGACTGTATCTCTGAGACAGGAGCTCTATAAACCGCGCCACTTTCTCAATAAGCCATTTGGATACCCACTAATATTTCCAGCATTCTATTCACCAACTAACCTTATGGCCTAGTAGCAGTTTGATTTCTTCATACGGGCCTCTTGGAAAACAATATGAAAAGGACTCCCCAACACACGTGGAGCTCATCTTATTACAGTCAAGGAGAATGATCGAGGATCAACCCCTTTGAGACAGGGTTTGCAACCGTTTATCAGGGTTCTTTGATATACTTTACATGTTGAACAATTAATTCAAGTTGTGCACCCATTATTGATGCAAGATCATTTATAGTTCATTTGATTTGTATTTTTGAGCCATTTTTCCAACAGGGTGGTGGAACAATAGCTCAGTTAAAAGGTGGCAATGGCATAATTAGTAGAGTTGTTGTCTTGCAGCTCCAGTGACCTGGTTCAGTCTTCACCTCAGTGCTGTCTTTGTGGAGCTTGTACCTTTTTCCTGTGATTGCACTGGTTTCCGCCAGGTGCTCCATTTCTTCCATGTGACAAAGATGTACAGGTTAATTGGTCACCAAAAGGGTGACGAGGTACAGGTACATCTCTGGTGGTGCAAGGTACTTCTGCGAACCTGCAGGTCACCCTTGGGCAAGGTGTAGCGCCTGCTAAGCCCCCCTCACCCCCCACCAAAATCAGGGCTACGTGAAGCCATGACAGTAGGCAGTAAATGGTCGTATGAGTAGCTGATGCATGTCACAAGTACTGGTTATGCAACTGATCCAGGTTCTATGAAGAATATTGATAATGGCCCGTGTCACCCATCTTGTGAAGACACTGCCTAGAGGCAATGGCAAAGTACTTCTGTAGAAAAAAAATGCCAAGAACAATTATGGTCAAGACCATGAATGCCCATGTCATAAAACATGGCACATAATGAATGAAAGAAACTGCCCATAGCACAAGTCAGATGGGAACTAGGGGCAAATTAGTGGGGAAATGTGATTGTTCTGGTAGCCAGCATAGATTCAATGGGATAAATAGCCTCCATGTATATCAAAAGGAAATATGGAATATGTATGCATTCACTAATTTTTTTTTTACAGTGACTGCCAATATTTCTGAAAAATTAGTTTCAAATCTTTCACCTTGAACTTCCATGCAACTGAAGCTAATGTAACACTTATGGGAAGTGATCAATTAGGTTCAATAAAAACAGAAAATTCCAGAAATATTCAACAGGTAATTTATGTTTTCGTAACAATTATATTCATTAGTTTTAACTTTGATCTTCTTTTGAATGCTAAATTACCTTTCTGTGGTGTGCTACAGGGCATTTCTTTAATACTTGTCACATTAGTCCTTATTGGGTAACAATGTTAACATTTACATACTTAAATGGACAAAACAAAACTTGGAAGGGTTAACAAAACATGCAGTCATGGATTTATATACTGGGGAATCAATGTGAATTCACAGTAGTAAATGTTACCCAGAATCACATTTAAAAAAAAATCCATCAGCAATTGTGACATTGGCTAATCTTCCCTAGTATCTCCAGCTCCAAAAGAGTTTAATCTCTGTGGATTTTATATGCACAAGCAGTATTCAGCAACAATATATTCATTAGTTTTAACTTTGATCTTCTTTTGAATGCTAAATTACCTTTCTGTGGCATTTCTTTAATACTTGTCACATTAGTCCTTATTGGGTAACAATGTTAACATTTACATACTTAAATGGACAAAACAAAACTTGGAAGGGTTAACAAAACATGCAGTCATGGATAACAGGAGATGTCAAGTTGCTGAATACTGCTTGTGCATATAAAATCCACAGAGATTAAACTCTTTTGGAGCTGGAGATACTAGGGAAGATTAGCCAATGTCACAATTGCTGATGGATTTTTTTTTTAAAAAGTGATTCTGGGTAACATTTACTACTGTGAATTCACATTGATTCCCCAGTATATAAAATGATTTAAATCAAGGGTCCCCAACCTTCTTTGCACTGCGGACCGGTTTAACATTGACAATATTCTTGCAGACCGGCTGACCTGGGGGGTTGGAGGTAGGGTTGCCAATGGACAAGAGTAGCAGTCAAATACGTTGGGTTTACCCCGAGAAAGACTACAATGACCATGAAGCCTTGCGCGGGCACCAGTGCGCATGCGTGGATGTGCCGATTTTTTTTTCTGCAAATCGTTTTTGGCCATTCTGTTCCGGGGGGGGGGGGCGGGGTTGTTAATCATGACCGGAATATAGGTGATAAATGGCTAATACACTCAATTTCCTTTCTAAAAGGGTTTATCTAACGAATTTAATATTAAATACACAGCGCATTATTTCCCTCGCATGAATATAGTGATAAGTCAATTATCAGGGGAAGACAAGGGAGCTTGAAGTAAGTGTTGAACGAATTTCCAGTAGAAGTGTTTGAAGCAGGTTCGGTATTATCATTTAAAGAAAAATTGGATAGATATATGGACAGGAAAGGAATGGAGGGTTATGGGCTGAGTGCAGATCGGAGGGACTAGGTGAGAGCAGCTTTCGGCACTGACTAGAAGGGCCGAGATCGCTTGTTTCTGTGCTGTAATTGTTATCTGGTTATATAAGTCACTTATAAGTCAATAGCATCATAACATTTTAAGTAACATTTGGATATTAAACACACAGCACAAATTTTCCCCGTATGAACATATAAAATCATCGCAACACACCAATATCGCTGGATCAGTGGGAGCCCTGGGCTTGTTTCCTTGCAACAACGCAATCCCATCGAGGGGTGATGGGAAAGACAGCGATACTCGAAGGGGGGGTTTCCTTATGTCCAGTCTATTCTGCAGTTTAGTTTTTGTTGCATTCATTGCAGAGGTATGTTGGAAATAGAAGCAACGTTTTCAGAGCTTCTGTGGCTATGTCAGGATATTCAGCCTTGACTTTGATCCAGAATGCCAGCAGAGATGTTATGTCAAACATATTTTCAGCTCGCCGTCATTTGCAAGCTCGAGGAGTTGATCTCCTTCCTGCGCTGACATGGATGACGCGCAGGTAATGACCTCGCATGCATAATGGCTCAACGGTGGGCATGACAGGGAATGAGGAAAGGTGCAGCTGACTCATTTCGCCAAATCATATCATTTCCTAGCAACCCGGTAGCACATGCTTTGCGGCCCGGTGGTTGGGGACCGCTGATTTAAATAGAGCTCTTGCTTGTGCCAAAAGGCAAAAATAAAAATATGGAAAATTACTGATATATTTTGAATGGTAGAGAAAACAAATGTTAAAAGTGTACACAAAATATGTTGGGCTGTGCTTAAATGTTAAATCCTCATCTGAAACAGTACAGTGTATAACTCAGATGAGTTGATTACATTTTCTGGAAATTATTGGAATGGAATGTTTAAGTTGTTACTGAAATTTGACTTAAAGGGAAAGAACTGATTATGGGGTTTACAAAGGAGCCACAGCAGGAGATGAAATCAGGAATGAAGAGAGGGGATTTAATGATCAGTAAATGAGAATTTATGGTTTGAACCAAAGAATAAACAAAAGATACAATCACACTTTGGGATTATACTATAGACCAAACAATCTGAAGGAGACAGATGACAAACTGGATGTAGATTAAGACAAGCACAACGCTTAAGGGAAGTAGTGGAGGGAGATTTCAATAACCCAAATGTTAACCAGAAATTGTGCAAAAGGTTAATAGGTGATAGGATCTGTAAATTGTATGCGAGGATGCCATTTTTTCCAGGTAGTATGTAGCAAGCACGCAGCAGGTGCAGACTTATTTTTGGGGAATGAAGCTGGACAGGTTGAGGGCATTTTAGTGGAAATTATTGTTCCCTGGTAGGGATCATAATTCAGTAAGATTAGCATAGTTTGAAAAAAAAACTACTCACACAAACCTAGGCTCTCACTAGTGACTCTCTGTACATTTGCTACCTTGGGAAAACAGCCAATGTTTTCTTCCCTGCCATCTCACTGGTCCAAGGATACAAAAGCTTTAGAGTACAGACCACCAGGACAGCTTCTATCCTGCTCTTATCAGACTCTTTAATAAACCTCTCATATGCTCAATGATGAAATCTCCTAGTTTACCTCATTGCGGCCCTTACACTTTATTGTCTAACTGCATTGCATAATTCTCTGCAACTGTAATATTATATTCTGCATTCTACTTTCCTTTAAATACCTCGATGTACTTATGATCTATCTGGATAGTATACAAACCTCCTCACTGTATTTCAGTACGTGACAATAATAAACCAATTACAAAAGGACGAAAATAAAGCAGGTTCTCAAATAAAGCAAAGCCACCTTTACTATAATGAGCAACACACATAAAAGTTGCTGGTGAACGCAGCAGGCCAGGCAGCATCTCTAGGAAGAGGTGCAGTCGACGTTTCAGGCCGAAACCCTTCATCAGGACTAACTGAAAGAACAGCTAGTAAGAGATTTGAAAGTGGGAGGGGGAGGAGGAGATCCAAAATGATAGGAGAAGACAGGATGGGGAGGGATGGAGCCAAGAGCTGGACAGTTGATTGGCAAAAGGATATGAGAAGATCATGGGATGGGAGGCCTAGGGAGAAAGAAAGGGGTAAGGGGGAAGCCCATAGGATGGGCAATAATGGATGGGGTACGAGGGTTACTAGCTCTTCTTTCAGTTAGTCCTGACGAAGGGTCTCAGCCCGAAACGTCAACTGCACCTCTTCCTATTGATACCCCTTGTACCTCATCTGTTATCACCCCCTCTCTTCTTACCCATAAGGATAGAATTCCCCTTATCCTCACCTTCCACTCCAATAGCCTCCATATTCCACAAACCATCCACTCATTTGCCAGCTAACATATCTTCCTTTCTTTTTCAACATTCCAAAGGGATTGTTACTACTAACTCTCAGATTCTTGCTTCCATTCACTACCAACCTTTCTGTTGACATTTTTTTCCCCATGCAACTGTAAGGAATGCAGCATCCGCCCTTTTATCTTTTTCCTTTCCACCCTGGCACCAAAGCTCTAATTCCAGGTGAAACAGCTACTTATCTGCTCTTCTTTCAACTTAGTATATTGCATGTGCTGCTCACAATGTAATCTTCATAAAAGTGGAGAATCTACACGCAGACTGATGAATACTTGGCAAAACATCCCGGTTCTGTGCACATGGGTGGTCAAGCTATGTTCACTTTCACTTCAATTTTCCATCCCAGTTCTCTGTCTTTGACTTCCCACACTGTACAAATGAAGCCCAACATAAAATCAAATAACAGCACCTCATCCACTGTCTAGACTTATTGAGGCCTTTGAAACGTCATACTAAATTCAAAGAGTACTATGTTGGGGAAATTTAAATTCATACTAAAATCAATCACCTATGAATCAATAAAACAGTAATGAGGTTGACTCTTGTATACATTGACTCAAGATGGCCATAACTAATCCATGGAATTTATTGTGTGCAGAAAAGGCTAGAGCCAAGGTAAAATGAATTCATCCCACTATTGTTTTCTAAATAAACATAGATACCTATGGAAGTTATGATAGGATGTAATTGCTTCATGTCAAAAGACAAATTAAACTTTAATTAGAAGATAGAGCATGGGGGACTGTTCTCTATGGTCTTCTGGGAAAGATGGCTATTTCCCTGTAGCATTGTATATTGAAGTTCAATACGCAAAGGTAAAATAATTCTGAGCCCCCTCCAAAAATAACATTCTAGATACTGTCAGTAAAAGAAGAATGCCCAAGGGAAATCCAGTTTTTAAACTAGTATAGGCAGGGACAAGTTCATTGATTTGAGTTCTTCACAAATGCAGATTAAAGTTCTAACATGTGCAAGAGCTGGAGAAACTATAACTTGCGTTTCCTAAAGCTTATATAAATCTTACTGCAAAAGGAAGAAATATCAACTTGAACCTACTTGACTAAATATTTAAAGACTGTTGTTACTGGAGTGGAATTAAAATATCTGATTCCATGATCAGTGAAATCAGGCTTAAATGATGTCCTTTATTATTTTCCCCAAAATTGTTGGGCATCATTTAAATTAGTCCTGCACTGACAAATAGATTTTGGTTGGCTTGCCACTGCTGTCCGCATTATCATATTAGAGAAGTACAAACGGTACCTTCTCTTCAAAGGGCAGACCACTTTAACATGTCTTGTTAAAGGAAAGATGAAGTTACAGATGGTATAAATCAAACATCAGATTAGAGATCAGTATATTGGGTTTTATTTTTCAGAGAAAGACAACAGTGGAGAGCTAATGCATTAGGCCAAACTACACACATCACTTGTCCAAGGCAGCTAACCAGTGATATATTTGCACACATTAGATACTCACCCTTCCAGAGACAAGAGGCACGGTTGCTTCAACTTTTGTTCTTTCAGCCTCATCATATGAAGGAAGAGTAGTTGCCACACTATATGATGGGGGCTTTGGAAATGCAGAATCCTCTTTGTAATCAAAGTAGGCTGGAGAAAAAAAAATTGAATTACACATTAGGCAATGCAGTCCTAGAGCAAGATTTTGCCCCATTTTCATTTTGCAGCATCTTCTGCACACTTTGTTGAACGAATTGTCGAACTTCAGCTCCTAGCCAAAGACACAATGCAGCAGGCTATTGTGATCAAGAATTCTCCACAGGCATTGCCATTGTCATGTTACCTGGCATTTCCCAAACTCAATTATATTCAATTACATTCTCTTGTAACTCTAGCTTAATGCAGAAATGTACCATGTTGCTTCATGTTTTAATATGTACTAGCCACAGCTGGGTTGGCAAGACACATTTTATGCTCAACACAAGTTAATGACATTATGAAACACGTCAGCCACACTTTCCATAACCTTACAGAATGTTGAAAGGATTAGATAAGGTGGATGTGGAGAGGATGTTTCCTATGGTGGGGGTGCCCAGAACTAGAAGGCAGCTTCAAATTTGAGGGGCGACCGTTTAGAAAGTTATTTTTGGAACCTATGGAATGCACTGCCTCAGACTGTGGTGGAGGCCAAGTCTGGGTATATTCAAAATGAAAGTTGAAAGGTTCCTGATTGGTCAGGGTATCAAAGTTTATGGCGAGAAGGTAGATGTATAGGGTTGAGTGAGATCTGGGATCAGCCATGATGGAATGGCAGAGCAGACTCGATGGGCTGAATGGCCGAATACTCCCACGTCTTGTGGTCTTATATACAGGTGCCAAAATCCTTTTCTTTGGACACTTCGACTTCTAAGGGTCCACATATGATTGCAGTCCTGCAACACTAAGTTTCCACCTTAAGAGGGCCTCAAAGAACTGTGAAATAAGACACAAACTTCCAGAATATTTTCAAACATAACAGAGCTCTGTGGCTTGAGAGCTTTGACAACCAATGAGGAGGACTGGAAAGTAAAGATCTCTGGTTCACATGGCATCTATCCTATTGTGTGGGGACTGGAGATACTTGCAGGACAATGAGTACAAATTCATCAGATGTTAAAGAAATTAAGGTATATTTCATATAAGCAGAAAGGTCACACTATCAAAATACTTCAATTTTATTTCCTGCAACACACTGTTCAGAAATATTTAATAAGATTTCAAGTGCCCGAGGTAATTGGGAATTTGTGATATTCATCATGTAAATACATATCTTTGAAAAATCTTTCAGCAAATTCAAAAACCAAGATTCCCACATTGCAAGTAATATGTACTTTGTCAAAGCCTCACCCAGAAGTACCACTAGAATTAAAATCTACAGGAGATTCAGATTTAGCTCCACAATGTGATTAAAAGAAATTGGACCAAACACCAGATGCAAATAGATGGCAGAGCTTTGAAGTCAACCTCCAAAACTGGAGCAAGGAATTACGCTGACAACATGTACTTGGAGGCTCTGCTCTTTTGCATTCAAATGACCTGGCCAGAGAAATGAATTGCAGGTCTGATAAACTTGCATATGATAATCGACAGGAAAGGAGGAAATTATAGTTCTGCAGGAAGGTTTTAATGTTAGACATGCCACAAATTCTAAATGAAGTTTGATAACTGAAATGACCATTAATATAAAACAGAAGTAACAGAATTATAAACATAACTGTTCTGAAGAAACAAAAGAAATGCAGGTTTCCTTTGCTTAACAATAAGGTAGGGAAACAAATTATAGTAAAACAAAACCAAACTGACAAACTAAAGCTTAGTCATAGGCTTTAAAAATGATCTAAATATACATAATTTAGAAATAATTGTGTATTTCTGGTTGATGTAGTTCAAAAGGAATACATAAAAAACGCTGAAAACAAAAAGCATCTTTAAAGTCATGCAAGTATGAGCAATGAAAATTAGAGGTCAAGATTTTACGATTAAAGAGGAGCCTTGAGGAACATAAACCACTCAATACGTAATAAAACATATAATCAGGAAATAATTCAGTTTAGTAATAAAAATATTTCAATAATCTGAATTAAATGATATTAATCATATTATCACTGGTTAATGAATTAAGGAACTGAATTCAGAATAGTAAATGTATTATTATATCAAATCAGGTTTAATGAAATTAGACAGCTCCAGGCTATATGAATGATGAGCAAAATAATTGTGTAGATGAGATCATCTTTAATAAAAGGTAAAGCAGCAAAAGGTACTAGAGGAGTTCAAGATCCAATCACATTGGACTGCTAAGTTCAGCCTTGAAGGAATGTACATGGTTGGTCTGGAGTTTTTCCTCATACACATTCTATTTGGTCATTCTGGCTTCTGTTATTTTTTGTCCTAAAGCTGCTTTGTTTGGAAAGGCAAACAAGTCGGCGGGAGGAGAGAGAAGCAGTGCGCTGTGCGTGCGCAGCCCTCAGGTGAAAAAGGATATCGTATCCATTAAGTAAGGGCCGTGGACAATTCTGATTTGATGGAGATGGACGTGAAAGCACAGAGGAACATCTGGAAAAATTTCTGAAATGCTCGTTGGCTGCTGTCGTTACTGCGCGGTTGGGAATCTTTTGGAGGGAAGGCCTCAAAATCCTCGGCTTTGCCTGCTGTTAGCGACCGAGATGGAGATAGAATCGTTTGGAGAGAGATGGCGCTTAGTACTCGGTGTCGGAGAGTTGATCAGAGCTTGAAGTTTTCGGATGACTCAGAGTCGGACTGTGTCGGGTATGGCAGGGAGAGTTTTTCTTCCTTCTCCCGTCTGCGTGAGATGTGGGACATTTGAGAGACTTTGAACTTTTACTGTGCTAATGGACTTCTTCATCAAGTTATGGTATTGTTGCACTGTTGTAACTATATGTTATAATTATGTGGTTTTGCTAGTTTTTTTTCCAGTCTTGGTCTGTCCTGTGTTTTGTGATATCACACTGGAGGAAATATTGTATCATTTCTTAATGCATGCATTACTAAATGACAATAAAAGAGGACTGCGTGTCTTCATAATCTAAAAGGTAACAATGGATAAAAGATGTCCTAATTAGGATTTAAGAAAGCAAGTTTAAAGCAGGTGGGCAAATATTTAGCATTATGATTAAGTACTGGCTAAATCCTATAATTATCATCACTTCCGCAGTCTTGTACGGCTGACGATGACTTGCTTCTACTGCGATCACCTAAAGTGAAAAATATTTCACATATGGGCATCTTTATGTGTGGCTGCCATTGCACATCACCTACCCTGTAGTCTTGATTCAATGACAAGTGAATTCACAGTAACTGTAAGTACGCTCTGCTGCACAGATGTGTACTTGCGTGTGAATGTCAGACTGACACTCTGCCCTCCTACATCTCCTTCATCTCTTCACCATGAGTAGATGATGGACCATTGCTGTCCAGAAGATTTGATTGCTTCATTTCAGAAACCATGTTTCTACACCTCACCTTCAACTCGCTTACCACTGGTGTGCAAATATTCTACAGAACCAATGGAAAACTATACAACCTATATTATCTCCACACCAAAATCAACGTCAGCCTAACCTCAGTAGTTGACAGCAGTAATCGGGTGACTTCAGCTTATACATTTGGAGCTTGCTCTCCAAGACATCATCTTGTTCACTTAAGATCTTTGCAGCCCACAAAGGGGGAGGGGTGCCTTGATTTTTCTAACATTCATTCTCTGGGTTCTTGTTAGATAGATAGATAGATATACTTTATTGACCCTGAGGGAAATTGGGTTTTGTTACAGCCACACCAACCAAGAATAGAGCATAAATATAGCAATACAAAAACCACAAACAATCAAACAACAATATGCAAACTACGCCAGATGGAAATAAGTCCAGGACCAGCCTATTGGCTCAGGGTGTCTGACCCTTCACCGGAGGAGCTGCAAAGTTCGATGGCCACAGGCAGGAACGACCTCCTGTGACGCCCAGTGTTGTATCTCGGGGAATATAGCCGGAGTCCAACAGCAAAAAGTTTTGTGAACAAAGAAAGAATTTCAGGTTGTACTCTGTATTAAAATGAACATTTGAACTTCTGAAGAACAAAGCTCTTCAACAACCTAATCCACTGTACAATCTCATCATCCATCATGCCGAGATCCTGGAAAATATTGACCACTTCTCGTTTCTCACAAGCAACATTCTATTACGCCAAGCATCTGAGGAAAAGCATTTCTGAAGCTTGAGGCCTGAAATATTGTACTATTTTGGAATAAATCAAGATCAGATGCTATTATAGTCTGTTAAAGTTTTACTGATTTTAAAAACTAATTTCCATGATTTGACAACAACCCAATAATTCCACCATGTAATTGGTGTAATGGTAGAAGGGAAACTATCTTCAACCATCACAATAATTACATGATGAAGTTATTGGGCTGTTTGCAAATCTCATATGGACAATCCTTCAACATCATACCTAGCTAGATGTTACTAGATCCTTTTAAGACTGATGGAAATTTATGAAAATGAGGCAAGATGCTTCCTATATTTAAACTTAATAATTTTAGACAACAGAAGTTTATCAATTTAGTTTATCTTTGTTGGATCTGAATGTTCAATTCTTAGATAGACTTATTTTCTTAGCAGTTTAACAATTAATTATTTGCTTGTATTTTTAGTTCTTATATGTATATAGAAATTTAATGTCTCTAGCGACTATACAAAGTATAATTCTGGAAAGCTCGAAGTTTCTTTGCACTGCATTACTTGAAAAAGTGTTCTCTCATTAGTTAACTTGGTATTGCAGTATTGAATAGGTGCTTTCTAATTGGTTAATTATTTACGACAGATTTGAATGAATTTTATTCTCATCTCTGTGGTATAAAAATACGCTAGGCATCATCTTTGCTCCTTTGTCCCCCTCTTGTCCCAACCACATTACTGAGATGTTTTAAGTAGTTCATTACATTGCAAACTCTAAATAGCATGAAATTGCAATCTGCTGCTTGGTGTAGATAAACCATTACTAGAGTTTATACTGCGTAAAAACTTAATAAACAAATGCCTCTAATCAGGTTTTAATGTTTACCTTCAGATCGTAGTATCTCATTTATAACATTTTTCAGATACAAATCTAAAAACAAAAACTAACAAACATAAAAGCAATTGATAGAAAATAAGGACATTCCTGCTCCAGTTTCATAAATGAACCCTTCCATCTTGACTATGTTACTCAAATGCAGGGTCACATGATACTTGCACAATCTCAAACAAATTTGCAAGGATTCTTCCCAGAAAAATTATTATAGTGCTTCGACCTTTTAAACACCAAATAACATTTGAATAGGGTAAATTTCTTGCCTTAACATATCAGAGGATTTGTCCTTGGACTAGCACATATGTGCCTTCACAAAGAAGTTAATACAGTGGCTTTACCTTCCTAAAGTTTACATAGATTTGCCATGTAACCACAGTGGTGAGTATCCAAACTGGCCAGGTATGGAAACACCAAAGCCCAGGACTGGAAAAGTAGTGGATTCAGTCCAATCCATCACAGGCAAAGCCCTCCCCTACTAATGCATACATTTACACAGCACACTGCACAAGAAGCAGCATCAAAGAGTCCCACCATCCAGGCCACACTATCTCGCTACCACTATTTGGCAGGAGGTACAGAGGCCTTAGGTCCCATAACATCAGGGGTTCAAGAACAGTTTCTAACGTACTTCAGGCTCCTGAACCGGCATGGATAATTTCATTCACCACTATTTTGAACTGATTCCACAACAACAGACTCACTTTCAAGGACACCTTACAATTCATGTTCTTAGGTACTTTGATAATAAATTCACTTTGGACAACTATCCTGTACAATATTTTTAAGCAAATAGTCCTGAGTACAATGAAACATTATGAGTAATTCATTAGGCAGTATGCTACCATGATCATAACAAAATATAAAATCTGCAATGTTTTTCTCTCCCCTCATTATATACATGTATTTATTTAAATTGAAAACATGAAGGAACTCACTGTGTCTTAGAGATTGTTACAGCACATGGCACCTTTTACTGATACCTGGTTGTTCAATTCAGATAGTGTAGCAAACTTAAATGAGTTAAAACTTAAACTCAATTCTTGGAATGTTAGTCAAGAGTTACTAGCATAACATAAGGTACCAAAAGAATATTCTGGTTTTCTGTATAATAAAGGAATGATTGGTATCACATTTCACTCCTTGGTTAGCACAATAAAAGTGTGCTAACCATGGAGTGAAATGAGATAACAATCATTTCCTATTGGGGTTCAAAAGGATTTTTAGAGAACTAACCCAGATTCCAAGTTTTGTCAAGTTAATGATAAATGCCTGAGGCAAATGGATAATTGGACTAAAGCCATTTAATTCATAAACGGACACTAAGGTAGTGTAATGGTTAACACAACGCTATCACAGCTTAGGGTGTTGGAGTTCTGAGTTCAATTCCGATGCCATCTGTTATGAGTTTGTATGTCCTCCCCTTGAATATGTGGGTTTCTTCCAGGAACTCCAGTTTCCTCCCACATTCCAAAGACGTATTGGTGATAAACACAAGAGATCCTGCAAATGCTGCAAATCTGGAGCAACACACATGAAATGCTGGAGGAAGTCAGCAGGTAAGGCAGCATCTATGGAGTGTAATTAATCAGTTGACCTTTTGGGCCAAGACCCTTATCAGGATTGGAAAAGAAAGGGCAAGAAACCAGAATAAGGTGGGGGGAGGAGGAGAGGAAGGAGTATAAGCTAGAAGGGCATAGGTGAAGTCAGTTAGGTGGGAGAGGAGGGATGAAATAAAAAGCTAGGAGGTGATAGGTAGTAAGCAACAGGAGAAGAAGGAATCTGATATGAGAGACAGTGGACCACGGGAGGAAGGGAAGGAGGAGGGGCACCAATGGGAGGAGACAAACAGCTGAGGTGAAAAGGTAAGAGGGGGTCAGAATGGGGAATGAAAGAAGAGGGAAAGGGGAGGGGGGAAAATTACCACAAACTGCAGAAATCAATATTCATGCCGTCATGTTGGAGGCTGCCAAGATGGAATATGGACCGACATGTTGTAATGAGAATGGGGATTGGAATTTAAATTGTTAGCCACTGGGAAATTCTGCTTTTTGTAGATGGACAAAGCTGCCCCTCAATCTATGACGGGTCTCACCAATGTATTGGAAGTTGTATCGGGAGCACCGGACAACCCCAACAGATTTGCAGGTGAATAGGCAGGTATAGCACTTCTTCCGCATGCAGGGCTAAGTGCCAGGAGGACAAGGCAACAATGAAAGGAGCAATCCCTGTGGAAAGTGGGAGGGAGTTGGGTGGTGAAATAAAGATGTGTTTGGTGTGTTACGTACCCCGTAAGTGGGTTGCCAAACCAGCAGAAATGGATCACTCAGTTGGAGTCTGGATTACTAGAACTAAGAAAGTTGTATTAAAGAAACAAGCAACACAGTAATCGAAAGGATAATAAATGCAACAGTTCAGCAATGATAAACACACATGTGCACAGAATTAAGATAACAGGATCAATCAAGCTCTATCATTGTCTAGGGGTAAATGATCAAGTTCAAAGTGACACACAAAGTCCAGTTCAATTTAGTTCAGTTCGCAGTAATTGTTGCCATGGCAATGGACAACGTGGGGGGAGGAGAGAGAGAACGAGAACGACTGATCATTCAGAACGGCTTCCACTCACAGACCGGCGATATTGCTCACAAGCAGCTTTCGGGCGAGTCCTTTGTGATGTCACCTGAGGTCACCGACTGTGACCCCTCCTCCAGATGCGGTTGATCCTCTGCAGTGAACCCGGCACCCAAGCGAGGGTGGACACACACCGGGTTCCCGCTGATCGTACCTTTCCACCCTGTGCGTTTAAAGCTGATCCCCCGATCAGCCGTCCAAGAGTTTCCCACCGACTCGTGAGAGGCGCACCGCTTCCAGGGTCTCGTTACCTCGGGTGTCGTGCGTGTCCTGCCTTAGCGAACCTGTCCCTTTTTATCCCCCTGCTGGGGTATCGCCTGTCCATCACTTCAAACAGTTCAGGGTTCAAAGGGGGAGCCGCTCCGGACAGCTCTCTCTCCCGTCCCTTCATTACACATCTCCAGATCGCCTGTCCATCACTTCAAACAGCTCAGGGTTCAAAAGGGGGAGCCGCTCTAGACAGCCCTCTCTCCCGTCCCTTCATTACACATCTCCAGATGCTGCTTCATTGTTCCTTATCGCTCCTTTCCCTGAGGACAGGTGGCAGACCAACTGCTGATGCCACTGATGCTAGCCCAGGCCAGCAAACATCTTAATTTATGTGTATTCTCGTCACAGGTGGTAGAGTCCCGTTGAAAATGGCGGAAATTGTGGAGAATGACTTGCTGGATGTGGCGGCTCATGGGGTTGTTGAAACTGTTTTTTTAAAAAGTACTATATGAGAAGATTTGTACTTTTAACAAACTCATTTATTTTCAGAGCATGTGGTGGTGAATCATCCCCACTCACTGGCAGAAAGTGGTATAGCAGTTAAACTAATGGTTTATCACCTTTCTCGTTTTTTTCACTGGCTAAGTATTAGCACATTACCCATGTGATGTAATTGCTTTAATTATGTAGCCTATTAACTAATTTATTCCTATCTTAGGAATTTCCCTTTATGTTATCTATAAAAGTGAGGAGGGATTTTTCAGAAACACCATCTTGGCACCTTAGCTTCTTTATTCCTTTGTCGTACACCGCTTAGCATTGTTCCTCAACTCTTTATTTAAATTTTCTTTGTATGAGCATGTTTGTTTGTACTCTAAAATGAACTGAAATCTTAGAATTAAGACTACTCATCATTCTTGACTCCTGGAAGAACCCCAAGAATCAGAAATTAAATCAGAGTGGTAGGCGAGAACAAGGGGAATATCATTGATGCTGCTCGCATCTGCATCTCCTCCATTTTCCAAACAACTACACTCACCCCATCTTCCCGCCACCTTAGCAGGGATAGAGTTAAAGCGACAGGGAAAAGCAGGATTTCCCAGTGGCCATCCCCATTGCAATAAGTCGGTCCTTAGCCACCTATACTGCCATGATGAGGCACTCTCAGGTTGGTGAAACAACACATTTTCTGTCTACGTAGCCTGCAATCTGCTAGCATAAACTTGAATTTCTCCATTTTCTGGTAGCTTCCCCCTCTTACCTCTTCTCAACTGCTTATCACCTCCCCTGGTGCCCCTCCTCCATCCCTTTTTCCCATGGTCCACTCTCTTCTATTAGATTTCTTCTTCTCCAGCCTTTAACTTTTCCACCTATCACCTCCAGCTTCTTTCTTCATCCTCCCCGACCCACCCACGTGGCTTCACGTATCACATTCTAGTTTATCCTCCTCCCGCTTCCTCCCCAGTTCTGCTGAAGGGTCTCAGCCTGAAATAGCGACGGTTTATTCAGTTTCATTGATGCTAACTGACCTGCTGAGTTCCTCAGCAATTTGTGAGTGTTGCTCTGATTAGTAGATTAATTGGTCCTGTGATTCAAGCTCAAAGTACATTTATTATCAAAGTATGTATACATTATACAACCTTGAGATTTGTCTCCTTACAGATAACCACAAAACAAAAGGAACCCCAAAAAACCCATTAAAAAAGATTGTCACGTACCCCATGACGGGTTAAAGAACCAGCAGAAAATAGAAAACACTTTGGAGTCTGGTATTGCTATTAACTAATACTATTTATTAGTAACTATGCAATACAGTCATATATAACCAGATAAATCAAACAAGTTAGCAGTGTTATGTGTATATATGTGTGTAGATATATCTCCCAAACTACTGAGCTTGGGGGGAACAAGGCTTAGAGTCATGAGATGGTAAAGTATGAAAGTTCAGTTCATCCACGGAATAGGCAATGAGAGAGAGATATTTGTAATCCAGGGTAAATGTCGAGAGAAGGCAATTACGTCGATATTCCACAGATTCCACGACAGCAATACAAAATAACAATAGTAGTAGGTTTTATCTCCGAAGTTGTTCCCCTCCACACACAAACTATCACCGACAGTGATCTTCAACGAATATCCTTCAACAAGTGGTACCACACCCGAATTCAGCTATGGGTCATTCCAAAGTAGTGGCCACAGGATACTCCAACAGAATCGACGTAAGGATTATCACCAACAGTAGTCTATCACTAAGGGGACCCTCTTCAAGGGAACCAACCCCAAACACACAACGTGATAGCCACTTACCCAGTTCCACAACATACGAAATAACTCCAACAGTGATTGCCACAGGGGTGCCTTTCTTCAGTGAACTACCACACCCAAACAAGGGTAACACACAAGTGGTATTCACAAAAGTACTCCCCTCACCAGAGAACCCACTCTTGTGGATTAACTACGTGACAGTCATACCTTCGTATTCGAATGGAACTCAAACTCACCCTCACGGGCTACTTAGAGAGAGAGTCCAAACAGTGACCTTTTTGTCACTAGGTTTCTTCTGTTTCAAAACTATCTCTCCTCTCTTCCTTTAAAAACACCGAATGTCACCACAAAAAGGAGACCACCTTCTGCGGGTGAGATATCAACCCAGGCGAGGGTTGGACACACAAATAACTTCCCACTGGTCACACCTTTCCCACACTGCAAGAGCCACTGATCGATTCACCTGACCAATCCTCCAAACACCCACCTTTCTGTGGGCACAACCAAGCTCATCCAGTGTTCAAAACCATGTGTCTATGAGTCTATCATCTGACCTTCTATTTATCTCGCCATGCTGAACACCAGCTGTCCATCAAGTAGCTCCTCCCTTCTCTCTGTAAGAACTTAGAAGCCGCCAGTGTCCTTGCAGAAGTGTAAACATGCTGCAGAAAAACCATAACACCATCTCAAAGCAGTCTTCGCCCCTCTCTCTCTTAATAACAAGGTACAGTCCATAAAAAAAAGACTCCTAGCGGTAGATAACAAGATTGTCAAACACCAATGTGCAGAAAAAAAAATCATGCAAACAATAAATGTCAGCAAATAGCATACTGAACTGAAGTCCACAAAGAGAGTCTATCCAGGCCCTTAGTTCAGCACAGTACTGAGTAAACCTCATGAACAGGCTCATCCCTCATCTTGGGCCCCAACACCCTGATCTTTTCAATCTGGCCCAGTGCTTAAGTTGTCGTCCAAACTTCGGGTTCTGTCGCTTTGATAAGCTCTGGGGCCTGGATCCTGCTGCCTTGATTCGGCCTGTACCCGACCTTTCCAATTTGGCCCGGGTCTTAAATCAATCTTTCTCACACTTGGCAATAGGCCTGCTGCCTTGCTTTGGTTCTGCCACATCAAATTGCCTTCAAAACCAAAGGAAATATGCTACTGTTTGCAATGATCGTTTACCAGAAAAAGTGTGATTAACAAGGTATTTAGTTGTTTTCTTTGTTTCATTGGCCACCAGCCAGAAGTCACTGAGACTCACCAGCCTTAACCTGCAAGTTCAATAGTGGGGTTGCTGGATGGTGCATTTTCTTCCGCCGGAAGGGCTTGTTCCATGCTGTAAATAAATTATAGGAGGCCACGTTTCATTATACAGAATGTGCCTTCCCAGTTCTAATCAATGCACAGTAACAGCACAGACTGAAATTAAGTTGTTGTTCCTCTCATTTGCTATACAAACTAATTTGTCTTATATTATTGTTCTAGGGTGAAGTAACTGCACTGCTCAGATTAGAAAAGAAGTATGATTTGCTATCTGATATTTGGTCTGACCCAAGGCTAAGTTTGCGCCAAAACAATAGTGGTACATAGATTAGGCATTCCCAACCTGGGGTCCACAGACCACTTGCTTAATGGTATTGGTCCATGGCATAAAATAGGTTGATGACCCCTGACTTAGGTAGATACCACCTGACCGGCTGAGTTCTTCCAGCATTTTCTATGTGTAGCACTTAGTGGTTTTAGGATCCACAGGCTTTGGAATATGTGGAAAGATAAACCCACAAGCATCCCATTACTGATTGAATTTATTGTCTCCTGCTGCAAAGTATATTTAGCTGGATGCTTATTAGGCCCAGGCTCAGCTTGCAAAGCTCTATTCACGTGCATAGACTACTAAAATGTGCCAAGTCAGATTGTGGTAGATTGTTATTTGAACAGATTATAGACAGCTGCAGTTACAGATGGATCGAAATCCCAGCACAAACTATAAACTTCAGGACAGCAATGACTTCCGGCGAGGCACGAGGCAAGATGGCAGCACAGCACTGAGCGCTGACATATAACCCTCCTTTTTCAAGTTCCTTAGGTCTCATAGACAGTCTTAATACAAGATTGAGCTGGAGAAAGATCTAACTAAAGACATGACCTCAAAAAAAGATCGAAATTCAACCAGGAAACAAGATATCAGCAGACGACACCAAGCTAGCGATTCATCCGAGGAAATAGCTATGCTAATTAAGCAAACAATGGCAATGGAGATGGAATCGCTGCAAGAAACAGTAGCCCACATGCTGAAGGAGTCACTGGAAAAGGCTCTTGACCCCATACAGAAGCATATGGCAGAGAATGGCAACATTCTCCGGTCGTTAAAGGAGCAAGTGGACATTCATGCTAAAAAATTTAGCACGGTCTTCAACAAAATAGACAACATTCAGGTTTGCTTACGCAAGAATGAGAAAGTTACTAACTCCTGTCTTGTGGAGGCGACTAAGATATGGGAGAAGCTAAACGACTTGGAGGACAGATCCAGGAGAAACAATGTGCGGCTGGTCAACTTACCGACAGGTGCTGAGGGCGACGATCCAAGAGGTTACCTCCAGGAGATGTTGCCCAATTGGATTCCAGCGCTCAAGAATTCCCAAAGCACTCCACTGGAGATCGATAGAGCACATACAATCTTTTCCAACTACACCTCAAGACCGCGGACCATGGTTTTTAGGCTTCTACGGTACACCGACCAGCAGGCTATCCTGGAGGGCGCGAGGAAAGCCAAACCTACTCTGTCTGATGGCACCCAGCTGCAGTTCCTCGGCGACTACAGCCCTAGCACAATGCAGGAACAGCAGGGATACAAGGAGATCCACGCTAAGCTTTGACAGAAGGGGGATCGACTCATTCCTCATATACCCGGCAATTTTGAGAGTGAATATCAAGGGCATGAAGATGTCGTTTAACTCTGCAGAGGAAGCGAAAGCAGCTCTGAATTCATCCGTGTTGAGAGATATGGAAGAAGACCCTCGGCAAAGTCCACACGCCCCCCCCGGGAGGAGATGGAACTGCATTAAGAGTTTGGACCAGCCTGTATGTGCAATCTAACAGGCACGGGTGTGAAGTTTTCTGGTTATTCTTTTATTGGAAAGTCATTCGTTGCACTTCTGTATTTAGTTAATTAAGGGGCCAATTTGTCTCTGAGTATTTCAGGTCAGAGTTTTAAGGTAATGGCTCAGTTAACTTGTTAGTACAAGGATAACGTGGTAAAGTGATACAAGTCCGCCTAGATTTATACTTTTTATCTTTTACTTTCTAAGGTGATATTCAATATACCTAAATGTCATACTTCATCAAGAATGAAGCTGAAAATCAGCAGTTTGTTCTGATTCTGAATAACTTTAGTTGTACATGTTCATTTCGGGTTATGTCTCCAGTAGACTTGTTTTCGTTCCTGGGTGCCAGATAAGACGTCACTGGCGCCATCACTAAGCAACAGTTTATTAAAGCAACAGTTTCTTGCAAGACAGCAGTTAGGATCTTGATTATGTGGTATATTATATTTGAGACGGAAATGGTTTTAATTATATAGGGTAACGGGTTTGTCCAGGTTTTTTTTTCTTGTTCCTTTGATTGTCTATGAGAACTGCCTTTCTAATTTGATTGTCTATGAGAATTGCCTTTCTAATTTGTTGGTGCTAGAGGGGGCGGTTATTGTTCAGTGACTGACATTGCTAAGTGACACTTACAGATGTTACAAAGTAAAGGGCTGAATGTGAGGGGTGATGGTGGGGTGGGAAGAGGGTAACTCAGGGCTCCACCACCAACTTACAACAACAGATTCAGGGGAAGATGAGCAACACAGATAAATTAGAAAATCTTACTATTGTATAGAATAGGAATGCTTTGTGTGTATGCACTACTACTCAGTTGGTTAGTGGAGGGGAGATGGTGATGAAGTTGGGGGGTGGTTGGGATTAACAGTCAAAATGTAATTGGCAACTGGTTGTATTGAATGTAATTTGTTGGTATTGCAATAAAAAATTTGTAATAAAAAAACTTCAGGACAACACAAACTGCCATAAATCTGAAAATGTCCATCTCAGGAAAATAAATTGCTGTAAACTCCTAACACTATATCATGACGTAGTAGAGTGGCTCTAAACTTTATAATGCTCTTTCAAATCAACTACCTTCTACCAGCATAATTGACCTTAGAATATTTATTAGGACAATGAAATACTGTCCCCTACAAGTTCCATAAAGTGAAACGTCAACATCTTAGCAAAGGTTCATTAATTCCACCAGAGATTCATTTTCTTGCAGGCATACTCAGTAAATCCAAGAACCATAATGGAATCAAAGACAGCCTGACACGTCGACTGTACTCTCTTCCTAGATGCTGCCTGGCTTGCTGATTTCCTCCAGCATTTTGTGTATTGCTCGTGTAATGCGCTGTAAGGTTTCACTGCTAATGTAATGGTTTCTTTGTAGCAATAATGTTTGGGTTATGAGTAGAGATAACAGGCTGTGGGACAATCCAATGAGAGGGATGTTGTTCTTTCTTCTGAGTCTGGGAGTAGGGATTTTGCCGTCTTTTGCCAGGGAGAGACTAGAAGATGCGAATGGAGAGAGTCGGTAGACTGCCAGACAAAGTGGACTTGGAGGAAGTGTCTGAAGGTCAGCAACGATATAGGAGGTCGCTGGTGGACGAACTTATCAGTGAGCTCCAACATTTGCGCATTAGACTTTTTCCTGACAAAGGGCACTTTTCTTTTTTTGTTTCTTTACTAACCATATAGTCAAATTAAGAATTATAAAGCTCAATCATTTAATTGCATATGGTGCACTGTTTGTTATTTCGTGGCACTGATTCGTAACAGGGGACACATCGCGCAACATCCACCCAAAAGAGATTTCTTAAGTTTGGCCGGGCTGGGGGCTATCATCCCCTAGATTAAGCCACTAGCCAAACCAAGAGTTACAATTGTGGGAGTACTGTCCTGGGATTGATTTTGTTGGATGCTGTGTGATTACCGTCAGCATTGAACCAGTGGGGTAGATATTCGTAGTCTGGATGAATTGTTAATTTGCTTGTTAAGTACTGTTAAAGTTGCAATTGTGGGCAATGGTTTGATAAAATGGCGGATGCAGCTCTCGTTTTAATGTAGACCAGTGCTGATGTAGCGGTAGCTGGGGAACGGAGATTTCTGAGACAGGGAAAGGAGGGGCAGGATCGAGCGGTGGATCAACTGGGAGCTTCTGATGACGCCATTCCCAAAGTTTATTGTAACCTGACTCTCTGAAGAGAGATCAGCTGCCAGAATTGAGTTCTGGGGAAGTGGCAGCTACTCAGCGAGATGATTCAAGCACTGGAAGCATTTGGGCAGCGGTCGAAAAGGGAGACATGGTTCTGGCAAAGAAGATGAAACACATGTCGGTGCCTCCATTATTGTGAGAATGGCTTCGGTTGGAGTTGAAGAGCCAGATCCTATACTGGGTCACGCCACCCCTGGACCAACCTTGGCGTTACCAGCTTGTTCTGCCCGAGAAGTATCGGAGGATTGTGCTGAAGTTACTCTATGAGGATTCTGTACATTTGGGGGTGGAAAAGACCGGTTGTACTGGCCCCGAATGAAATCGGTAGTCAAAGAATACTACAAGTTGTGCATGCGATGCATACAGCGGAAGACACTGCCTACATGGGCAGTTCCCTTGTCTCACTTGCAGACGGCCTCTGGACCTGGGGTGTATGGATTTCCCGTCAATAGACCCTGATGCCAGCAACACGGTGAATGCCTTAGTCATCACAGACCACAACACCAAATATGGTCAGGCTTTTCCTACCAAGGATCAGAGGGCGTTTATGGTGGCAAAAGTGTTACGGGAGAAGTATTTAATCTATTATGACCTTCCCAGGCAGGTACACAGTGATCAGGGATGGGATTTCAAAAGCAGGCTCATCCATGAGTTACTGGGCATGCTTAGAGTTGAGAAGTCGAGGACCACACCCTATCACCCACAGGGTGATCCCCAGCCAGAGGTTTAATCGGATCTTGCTAGACATGCTCGGGACCCTGGAGATCAGCAACAGCAGCAAGTGAAGTCAACATATTGGGCATCTGGTTCAAAGTTACAACTGTACATGAAATGAAGCTACTGGGTACTCGCCATATTATCTGATGTTTGGGCGTGAGGCGAGGTTGCCCATTGACCTTTGTTTTGGGACTGATGAGGGTGACTTACTCCTGAAGACTTATCTGAAGAATGTGTCTGTTTCGAGAAGAGAGCTGAAAAGGGCTTAAGAATTAGCTGGGATCACGGCTGCCAAGCAGAATCAAGGAATTAAGAGGAGGTATGATCAAAAGGCGAGGTTCTCCCAACTCCTGCCGGGAAACTGAGTCCTCATAAGGAATTTGGGGCAACTTGGAAAGCACAAGCTGGCTGACCGCTGGGCAGCTATGCTCTATGTGCTGGAGAGTCAAATGCCAAACCTGCCGCCCCGGGACAAGAGGTGCAGGTAGACCCAGCGCCCAACTTGGAGCCTACATCTAGTAAGAGGACTCTGCGGAAACGCGGGCAACTGCAGGGTCTACAGCAGGCAAGGTCAGGCTGGCCCTCACCCAAGAGGGATACTGATTCGGAGGATGAGGACCTAGATGTACGGTATATGCTGCCCTCTGCTAACTCCCCATTGATCAAGGAAGAGACTTCCAGCCCTTCTCCCGCTGAGTCAGGTGAAGTGGAGGCAGCTATCTGTAGCAGCCTTGTGGTGCTACCTGGGTTGCAGGGGACCCTGCAAGGGATAAAGTGGGGCTTGGCCACGGGACCAAGGGATCCAAGTTGCAGGTGGGCACAAGTGATAGGTAGGGAGAGGCCTCAACAGGTAGACCGGAAGTATTCCCAGTAGCGTCTGAACCTGAAGAGTTAGGTGAGGGGGTACAGGGGTCTCAGAGAATTAGGAGACCACCGGAGGGTCTGGCTGATGTAGCACCAGGGGAACACTCACAATGTGCTGGAGGAACTCAGCAGGTCAGTCAGCATCAGTAGAAAAGATTAGTCGACGTTTCGGGCCGAAACCCTTCGTAGGACTGAAGGAAGAACTTTGGGGAGGGTTTGAAGAATGCTGGTAGTTGAAAAAAACAGTAATTTTTAAGACAAAGGGGTGAGGGAGGGGAACAATAGTAGAAGGAGGCAGAACTATGAGGGAGGTGATGAAAAATAGAGATAGAGGAAGGGAGGGGGAGGGAATTACCAGAAGTTGGAGAATTCTATGTTCATACCAAGGGGCTGGAGACTACCTAGACGGTATATGAGGTGTTGCTCCTCCAACGTGGGTTTAGCCTCATCATGGCAGTAGAGGAGGCCATGTATGGACATATCTGAACGGGTATGGGAAGCAGAGTTGAAGTGGGTGGCTACCAGGAGATCCTGTCTGTTGTGGCGGACGGAGTGGAGGTGCTCGACGAAGCGGTCCCCCGATCTGCGTCGGGTTTCACCGATGTAGAGGAGGCCGCACCGGGAGCACCAGATGCAATAGATGACCCCAACAGATTCATAAGTGAAGTGTTGCCTCACCTGAAAGGACTGTTTGGGGCCCTGAATGGTGGCAAGGGAGGAGGTGTAGGGACAGGTGTAGCACTTACGCTTACAGGGATAAGTGCCGGGTGGGAGATCCGTAGGGATGGACGTGCGAATAAGTGAGTCGCGGAGGGATCGATCCCTGCGGAAAGCGGAGAGGAGTGGAGAGGGAAAGATGTGTTTAGTGGTGGGGTCCTGTTGTGTAGCACCCGGGGAACAGGGTGTCAAGAACCCTTGACAAAATGAAAAGGTCCAGCAGAAATGGAACACACCTGGAGTCTGGTTTAATATTAAGACTATATTTATTACTACTTCGAATTAAACCAAATAATACAATACAGGTGATAAACTATTTTCTATATAGATATAGATATTGTTCGGAGACGTCCAAAAGCTGTTCCAGCGCATTTAAGATGATGTTGGATCTCGTCATTAAGGTCAACATTGGAGGAGAGGTGACTTCCAAGATACGGAAAGTGGTTCATGTTTTTCCAGGGTTGTTTCACCAAGTTGAAATGATGGTTCTATCCAATTTGTCTCAATTGGTGACAGTTGATAGATGATCTGAGTCTTCTTGGAATTGATGGTAAGTCCAAGTTTCGTGTATGCACGATTGAAGGCAGTCAGAATCTGCTGTAGGTGGTTTTCTGAAAGAGTTGCAACACTGTTGTCATCTGCGTACTAGAACTCGATGAGGGAACTCATGGATGTCTTCGTTTTGGATTTGAGACGGGCAAGATTGAAAGTCTGCCGTCTGTTCTGTAGACAATTTCGATCGTGACATCCGAAAAGACACCAAAAGTTAGTGTACAAAGTAGTGGTAATCCCAACACTCCTGTATGCATCAGAAACCTGGACAACAAACCGACGACATCTGAAGGCACTTGAAAAGTTCCATCAATGCTGTCTTCGAAACATCTTAAATATCAGCTAGGAAGATAGAACTAACATCAGTGTGCTAAATGAAGCAAAAACAACAAGCATTGAAACCTACGTCATCAAGAACCAACTAAGATGGAGCTGTCATATTGTTCGGATGAAAGAGGCGGACAACAGAACAGATTCAAAGACGTCTTAAAAGCCAACATGAAGAAATGTAACATCGACATCAACAATTGGGAAACCAATGCCAAGGACAGGAAACTCTGGCAAGCCATCATCCGAGAAGGAACAGCAACTTTCGAAGCCAACAGATGTGCAGAATTAGAAGAAGAGAGAAGAAAATGGAAAGAGAGGCAACAACCAAAGCCCGATCTGCCATCTGGAACTACCTGTCCTGAATGCGGAAGAACTTTCAAGGCCAAGATTGGACTCATAAGCCACTTGAGTAGATCAACAGAACAAAGACCATCATCCTCGACCTCGAGGGATAGCCACGACAATACATATATGTGTGGATACAAAAATAACAATCCAGGAGGTAGATATCAGTCTTACGATGTCAGGTAAGTTTAAGCAGTTCAATTCACTTTGTGTTGCGTCGACTTGAACTGATGAGAGAGAGAGAGAGAGTTAACTGAGTTGTTGTTCCAGTCGGCAGCTTTAGTTGTTCTTGCTTCCGAAGTCTTCAGAGTCACCTCGTGCGACCCCCACACACAGATGGACAGAGCCCCTCTAGGGAACGGTCTACTAACCCACAGCACGGGTTCACCACCAGCAGACCCCCCACAGGCAAGCACTTACCCACACTGGTAATCACGGGTCGAAATTAATCGGTTCGTGGCCTCCACCCTCGTGGTGGTCTTAAACTCCACCAGTGGTTTCTCGGGTAGCTTCCACAGTTCCCTCGTGTCGTGGCTCCTCTGTCCATTATCAGACCGAAGGGTCAACTTTTTATAATCCATCCAAAATTCCAGCGTCCGTTAGCTGTTACCATGGTGACCTCCCAGCTCGCGCCGTACTCTCTCTCTTTTAATTGCCTCCTTTTCATTAGACTGCTGAACTTTCTAGCAGTTTCTCACCTGCGTGACACCTTCCCCCTTTTGGGAAAATTTTGATCTTCGAACAAAATTTTGCTCACTCACAGATTCTACACACCAAGCACTACATTCTATTTCACAGAGTGTACGTTAAGCATTTACACAGTTCGTCCGCATTTTTAACAGCAGGATAGGCAATCCGCAGTGACATGGTCCATACCCCTTAAGTGTCTTATCTCGATATCAAACTGCTGTAAACACAGGCTCCAGTTTAATAAACACCGATTTCGATCTTTAATCTTATCTAAAAACACCAAAGGGTTGTGGTCAGTGTACACCACTAACGGCTTTTGTGCGGGACTAACATAAACCTCGAGATGTTGTAATGCAAAAATGAGGGACAGCAATTCCTTTTCTATTGTCGAGTAATTTTTCTGATGCACATTAAACTTTTTGGAAAAGTATGCCACTGGATGTTCAATAGCATCATCTCCTCTCTGTTATAGCACCGCCCCTGCAGCTTCATCGCTAGCGTGCGTCGCTAGGGAGAACGGCTTAGTGAAGTCCGGTGCCTTTAGCACTGGATGGTGAATACACTTTAACCGTTCGAAAGCCTTTTGGCAATGCTCATCCCACACAAATCGTTCACTCTTTCTCAACAGTCTTGTCAGTGGAAGGGCAATATCCACAAAGTTCTTGCAAAATTTTCGATACTCCACCATACCTAAAAACCTTCTCAATGCTCTCTTACCCGCTGGAATGGGTACATCAGCGATAGCCTGAACTTTCCCTTTTACAGGAGCCAGTTGACCCTGGCCCACTACGTAACCAAGATATGTGACCCTGGTGTGACCAAACTCACTCCTGGCAAGGTTCACTCTCAGATTAGCTTTAGAGAGCCGATCAATTAATTTCTCTACTGTTACAATGTGTCCCTCCCACGTGTCATTCCATTACTACTAAATCGTCAATGTACGCCCCAGTACTCTTCAAGCCTTGAATCACAGAGTTTATCATACACTGGAATGTCCCAGGGGCATTTTTCATCCCGAAAGGCATCACATTATACTCGTACAACCCTGAGGGGGTGACAAATGCCAATATCCCTTGAACCCTATCGGTTAAGGGAACGCACCAGTACCCTTTTAGTAGGTCAATTTTTGTTAGATACTTAGCCTTTCCCACCCTATCGATGCAGTCATCTATTCTGGGAATAGGGTAAGCATCTATTTTAATTATTGCGTTGACCTTTCTATAATCTGTGCAAAATCTCATTGTACCATCGGGCTTGGGAATTATCACGCACGGGGAAGCCCACACAGAGGTGGATGGCCTGATTATACCATTGGCCAACATATATTCAATTTTCTGTTCCACTACTTTACTACATTCTAAATTCATCCTGTAGGGGTGCTGTTTCACTGGATCAGCTTGCCCCACAATGACAGCATGGGTAGCTATACTACACTGCCTCGGTGTATCTGGGAATAGATCGGAATGTTTTCCAATTAGCTCCTTTATCTGTTGCTGCTGTTTCGGTTCCAGGTGGTTAATTTTACTGTCTATGTTCTCCAAAACACTAGCATTCTTGAGTCGAGCTGAAACCAGACACTGCTCATTACACTACCCCGTTATCTCTGGGCTAGTCTTTGCAGCTGGGTCTTGTTTGGTCATGACCCCAACTTGTACGGATTTAGAATCAAAATAAGGTTTGATTAGGTTCACATGCACTAATTGAGTGGTCTACCTTCTACCAGGTGTCCTGATAACATAGTTCAGCTCATCAATTTTCATCATTATTTCATAAGGTCCACTAAACTGAGCCTGGAGAAGGTTATTCCCCAAAGGAAACAAAACCAAGACCTTATCTCCTCACAGCTTTGCTCGCTCGCCTGTCTGTCATACCAGTGCTTCATATCAGCCTGGGAGTCTTGGAGATTGTGTTTCGCAAGGTTACAAGCCCTGCTCAGCCTGCCTCAAAACTCTAAGACATAATCCAATACACCAATTCGCATTTCCTTATCAGACCATTGCTCTCTCAGTGAGGTCAAAGGTCCTCGAGGCCTCTGACCGAACATGAGCTCAAACAGACTGTACGCCAATGATTCCTGGATCAAATCTCTTATCGCAAATAGGAGTAAAGGCATACACTCATCCCAATGTTTTTGTTTTCCATACAACATGTTTTAATCATGGTTTTGAGGGTAGAGTGAAACCTCTTTATCGCTCCCTGGGATTGGAGATGGTATGCAGTGGACAAAATTTGTTTCACTCCCAGTTCCATAACTATCTGTTGGAATACACCGATATAAAGTAACTACCCTGATCCGATTGTATCTCCTTGGACAGACCCACTAACGTGAAGAACTTAATAAGTGCCTTCACCACTGTTTTAACCTTTAGGTTCCTGAGGAATATTGCTTCTGGGAACCTAGAGGCAGCGCACATAATGATTAACAAGTATTGGTGGCCACCTGCAGTCTTTGGCAGTGGGCCAACACAATCCACAATGACCCTGGAGAAAGGTTCGCCAAAAGCTGGTATGGGGCGAAGTGGCACTTTTGGGATAGCCTGATTCAGTTTCCCTACCACTTGACACGTGTGACAAGTGTTACAAAAAACCGCCATATCCTTTCTTAAACACGGCCAATGAAGTTCTTTCATAATCTTGTGCCCTGTCTTTCTAACTCCAAGATGACCCCCTAAAGGCATTGTATCAGTCATCTTTAAAATTACTGTACAGTAACCCTTCGGAACCACCACCTGGTGAACCACGGCCCAATCCTCATCGGCAGGTACTGTAAGTGGCCCCCACTTCCTCATTAATACCCAGTCCTTCAGATAGTAACCCATTGACTCCCTCTGAATTTCATTCTCAGAAAGAGCTGTCTCTTTTAAAACTGCAATCTCAGGATCCCTATCCTGCTCTTCCACAAGCTTCCGCCTGGACAATGACAAACCCCTCTTATCTGCCTCACTACCTGGGTCCTGGTCGAACACAGACGGTAGAAAAGTTTTAGATAAGTCAGTAGGATCCATATCCGTCTTTGCTATGGGGGCACCTGACCCCTCCCGTCCAGATCACTTCACTTCTGCAGCCTTCCTTGTCATGCTTCTTGTGACCGTGCATGCGGGATAAAGTTCACTGTCTGCGCTTGTCTCACTAACAGCAGGGCGACTTGTTAACTGTAACCCTGGGTATACATCTTTTCCTGCCAAGTCATTTCCCAACAAGATGCCCACATTAGCTATCGGTAATTTAGGTCGGATCCCTATCTCAACTGGTCCAGACACTAAGTCACATTTCAAAATTATTTTGTGCAAAGGCACGACCTCTGTTCCCTTGCCAATACCTTCCAGACTATTCACTTAGTCCATTTTTGTCTCGTCACCAAATTCTAAGACATCACTTAATATCAGTGACTGGAAGGCTCCAGTATCGCACCAGACTCTCACCGGAACTAGGGGTGACCCCTCCTTCACAGACACAAAACCCCTGACAATAAACCACTCAATCCCTTCCTGAACTCGGTCAGACCCCACCTTCCTTCGTGTGGTCTCAGCCGCCGGCACACACACGTCGGGGTTTTTCCCCTTCTCCTTTCCCATTTCTTTCTTCTGAATAAGACAGTTAGATGCCACATGGCCAGGCTTTCTGCAGTAGTAACAGGTAAAACTGGAAAACTTATTTTTGGTCAGCTTCCCCTCCTCTTTACCTCTGTCACTAGCTCCTGCCTTGGTTTCTGTTTCACTCGGCGGATTATCCCGGTAACTCTTCTGATAACCCTTGCTCGGGAAAAACTTAATCTTGTGAGTCAGGGCAAACTCATCCGCTAACCTAGCGGCCGCAGAAAGAGTCTTAACCTCTTTCTCTTCTACGTATGTCCGTATCTCACTAGGGACACACTCTTTAAATTCCTCGATCAGCATCAGCTTCTCACTTTGTGGTAGTCCTCGTCCACCTCTTTCGAGGCACACCACCGATCAAAGTACCTCTCCTTTTCACGGGCAAACTCTATATAAGTCTGGTTCTCAGACTTTCTCAAACCCCGAAACTTCTGTTGGTACGCTTCTGGCACCATTTCATAGACCTTAAGCACAGCCTCCTTCACAGTATCATAACTAGTCGACTTGGTCACAGATAAGGCAGAATATGCTTGCTGTGCCTTCACTTTTAACACACTTTGCAGCAATACTGTCCGGTCCTCCCTCGGCCACTTCCTGTTCTGAGCCACTTTCTCAAAATGTAGGAAGTACCTATCAACGTCTTCTTCAGCAAACGGAGGTACCAACTTAATTTCCTGACTGACATTAATTGATACACCGCTCTCGCCACCACGGCCCGACACTTGACCCTCTTGACGCCACATCTCCCTCTCAAACTCCCTCTGTTTCTCTGCCTCTGCAGCCTTGAACTTAAGTCTCTCCATTCTTCATTGTTCTAATTGTAACAGGGTCTCCTCATCACCTATCGGACACTCCTGTAGCAACTCCTCCTCAAATAACTCTTTCCCAACACAATATTCAGCTATTTTCCTCCGAATTCCTGCCTTCGTCATACTCTTCTATAATCCGGAAAGTTTCCATTTCTTAGCAATGTCACATAGAACCTCCTTTCTGGCACTCCTCAAAAACAGAGGAGTAAGGTTTTCTATAAATTCACTAGGCTCCATTTCTGCTGTTTTCCACACACAAATTAATTACAAGGGGTATCCCCAATCAAGACAAACCCATACACAATTTCGAAAATTAGCTCCAACCAAATTTGTTCAGATCCCGGACCAGCCCCCAATTTTGTCATGAACCCCGTGACGGGTTTAAAAGGACCAGCAGAAATGGAACACACCTGGAGTCTGGTTCACTATAAATTAAGACTATATTTATTACTACTACGAATATATATACACACACACATATATATACACAAAAAATAATAGTCCAGGAGGTAGATATCAATCTTACGGTGTCAGGTAAGTTTAAGCAGTTCAGTTCACTTTGTGTTGTGTTGAGTTGAATTGATGGAGAGACAGACAGAGAGAGCGAGAGAGAGAGAGACAGAATGAATTGAGTTGATGTTCCAGTTGGCAGCTTTAGTTGTTCTTGCTTCCGAAGTCTTCAGAGTCACTTCGTGTGACCCCCACACAGACACAGATGGACAGAGCCCCTTCTAGGGAACGGTCTACGGCACGGGTTCACCACCAGCAGACTCCCACAGGCAAGCTCTTAACCGCACTGGTAATCACGGGTCAAAATTAATCAGTCTGTGGCCTCCACCCTCGTGGTGGTCTTAAACTCCACCACTGGTTTCTCAGATAGCTTCCACAGTTCTCTCGTGTCGTGCCTCCTCTGCCGTTATCAGACCGAAGGATCAACTTTTTATAATCCATCCAAAATTCCAGCGTCTGTTAGCTCAACCGCTCTGAGCTGTTGCCATGGTGACTTCCCAGCTCGTGTCTCAGCTCGCGCCGTACTCTCTCTCTCTTTTAATTGCCTCCTTGTTCATTAGACTGCCGAACTTTCTAGCAGTTTCTCACCTGCGTGACAGGAGTGTGACCCCCAACTGTGTTGGGGAGCTACGCCACTGTCTTTTACACCTGGATTGGACTTTGTTTTGCAGCAACAGTTAGAGAATTATCTCAACGTCATGACTAAGTTTGATGGGGGGGAAAGAGTATAACGTGCTGTAAGGTTTCACTGCTAATGTAATGGTTTCTCTGTAGCAGCAATGTTTGGGTTATGACTAGAGATTACGGGGTTTTGGAATGTGGGGCTATCCAATGAGAAGGATGTTGTTATAAAGCTCAATCGTTTAATTGCATATAGCGTACTGTTTGTTATTTCGTGGTACTGATTTGTAACGGGGACACATTGCGCAGCATCCACCCAAACGAAATTTCTTAAGTTTGGTCGGGCCGGGAGCTATCATCCCCTAGATTAAGCTGCTAGCCGAACCGACATTTCCCAGGATACATTGATTCAGTGTTGTTGTACCCAGAGAATGCTTTTGTTTTAACAAACAGGTTACAACCTATGAAAAAAGTGATTGCAATGATGGCCAGATACCTGGAAGCAATTAATTATCAAAAGGAACAACTTCACATAATTCCAATCAGAGGAGCAGTTGCAAACTCAAGTATTAGTCATTTATTGCAAAGAACACTGAAACAGCACATAATCAAGGAATTAATTCCCTCTTCAATTATTCTCTTCTTGAAATTTAGTTGCACCAACTTATCAAATACTTTGGAAATAACAACAGCTGAAAATCTAAAACAGAAAATGCTATAAGCACTTACTGGGTTTGGCCAGCATCCATGGAAAGACAGTTAACATTGCAAGTAGTCATTACTGGTCAACCCTTTCTCTTTCCACATTATGTCTACCATAGTATATGCTTTTTCTGCTTTCATCAGAGCCTTCATCTTTTTGACTAAAAGAATGGTTTCAATCTAGGCTGCTGGTCTGCAATTTTTTGTTAGAAGTAGAGAGATGAAATAGTAATATTTTGCTCAGCATTTTAAGTCACAAGTATTTTTATCCATGCACAGAAAATGCAATAAAAGCCCAAAATGCACAATAAACTCCAAATCAGAAGAGAAAAAAAATCAGACTGCAGATATCAGGAGCCATTATAATTCAGCCGGGAGCTGCCTGAGAAATATTAACAGGACTGGTGAGATAGATCATGTGCTTCATGGTTATGTGGCATTCAATAGGATGATCGACAAAGAACTGGAACAATAAGATCTCAACGAGTTTAAGCTCGGTTTTAGGGTCTCAACATGATGTTACAGGGATGGCAGTACCCTATCTTTATAAAGGGGAAAACACAGAGCCAGAAACTTTGAATCTTGTTGCACGCAGTGGAAAGAAAGAGGATTAAAGTTTGAAGCACGGTACATAAAAATAACATGATGACACTGTCTAAAAGGAGAAAACTGTCATAGACTTTTCAATACATGATTTTCATTTATCTATTCTCGGTCAAGATGTGGATGTTGCTGACAATATCAACTTCCACCGCTATTCTCCAAAAGACCATCCAAAGTGGCGGCTGTTACCACATTGCTTAGTCCAGACTCACATATAGGCCTAACCAAGTAGGAATGGCAGTAATCTTACCTGAAGGAGATTAAATAACTGGATCTTCTATTTAACAACCCAGAAATTTCATCGTAGTATTACTGAAACTTACATTTTAAATTTCCAGATTGAATTACATGGAGAATAATTCTTCATATTGTCATTGCGGGGTTTAAGCTCATGTCTCAATAGTTTCAAGATTAACTAAACACTAGCCTAGTGGCTTAACCACTATTCTACCACACCCACAATACATACTTAGTATAACAAGTGATGGCTAACCATAGTAGAAATGACCATCCAAGGTGAACTGAGGTTAAATTAGGCTTTATCAGTTTATATGCAAGACCTGACATCATCTCTGAAAACTTCACCAAAAAATTAAGAGGAGAAAGCCCAAATTAGAGGAATAGATCTACTGTAGGTGACAGTAGGCCTACAGGGAGACATAGAAATTTTATTGTATGGACAACATTTTCATGAAAATTTGATGAGAAATTGTGGGAGGTGAAGGTACAACACAAGCCTATGCCTCTTCACTGTGGTTCTTGGTTTAACTGAATATGAAAAAAAAGAGGTTTAAAGCAACATTTAATAAATTAGACTAGTTCGCAGTTTATGGTGAGCAAATATTTCCCAAAATTTAACGCATCATTCTGATTCTTAAAAAAAGCTGGTGAGTTATTACATGCCCATTGTGAATAAAGTATTTTCCTTTCAATTCCTATGCATTCTACATACCTGCACTTTCTACTGCAATGCTGCTATATGGTGGAGGAGCAGCCTCAGCACCAGATTCTGACACTTCCAAAGGCTCTTCCTCATTCTGCAACTACATAGACAAAAGAGCAGATACAAATTAAAATTGGTCTTTAACAACATACCTCTAAAACACAGAGCTTTAAAACAGACTTCAGGAAATATTCATGCAGCAAAATCAATTCAAATATAACTTACATACTTTCAATGCAATACATTTTTTTAGAACCACCTCCTTTCCTCCTCCCTTTTGCAATGTAGATGCCAATTTACTTAGAATCAAACTGCAAAATTAATGTTATTCCTTCCCTTTCTTGAAGTTATATGTAGCATTAAATAGAAATTGTGAATGTTTCCTCAGGGACTGAGATTGTTGGGTAGTACAGTCATGTTGTCAGGTTGATGAAGATCAGAGTTAAGTTCATCTCCTCATTCTCACAATTGAGGTGAAATAGGCGGTGATCAGCAATCAAAACTACGGTTAATTTTATCTTGTCCAATCCAAATATGTCAGATCAACTGTACTCCTCTGGCTCCATGCCAACTGAAAACAACCCATGATCTACTGAGTTTGTATGCAGGTGGCACTTTTTGACAAATTTGTATGCAAGCTGTTTTGGACAGAAATTATTTCTGCAAATATTGCTTATGTCATTTTTGACTTCATAGTAACAGGATTTCGATATTATTCATTAAGCTATGGGAGGAGGAACAAATAACAACAGTAGTTCAATGTTTCCATACCAATAGATGTGGATGCCATGCAAGTGTGGCAGTTAATGCATCGCGCTCCAGCACCAGCCTGTGTTAACCAATCAGGATTCAATTCCAGCTGCTGCCTGTAAGGAGTTTGTATATTCTCCCCATAACCACATGGATTTCCTCCAAGTGCTCTGGTTTCCACCCACATTCCAAAGATGTACAATTAGGGTTAATGAGTTTGGGTATGCCACAAAATAAGACCACAAGGTATAGGAGCAGACTTCGGCCATTTGGCCCATCGAGTCTGCTCCGCCATTTCATCATGGCTGATCCATTTCCCCTCTCAGCCCTAATTTCCTGCTTTCTCCACGTATCCCTTCATGCCCTGACCAATCAAGAGTCCATCAACCTCTGCCTTAAATATACCCAATGACTCTGCCTCCACAGCTGCCTGCTGCACCAAATTCCACAGATTCACCATTCTCTGGCTATGTTGGTGCTGGAAGCGTGACGACACAGGCTACCCAGTACAATCCTCACCAGCTTGAGTTGATGCAAATGATGCACAAGTTTCAATGTACATGCGACAAAGCTAATTTTAATACCCTCACAGGACCGTTCAGCCAGGGATATCAACACAGGGTAGATTTTGCCTTGTCAGCAGCATCACTGAATTTCAATCAGTTTGTGGTAGTTCACCAAAGCTCACATCTAAAAATTTTGTCTTAAAAAAGTCTAAAGGAGGCTGATGGACAACAGCTTCAGCAAGATAAAGAAAGATGTGCAGGGAAAAATCAAAATAATATTTTTTGACTACTAACAAATCTAGGAGTCCTTTCAGTAGCATTTCTGTTTTGAAATATTTATTTGGTGGTTTCCTTGGAATGCACAATTATAATACTTGTTGCCCATCTCTAGTTGCTATGAGAAGATAACTAACGGCCTTCTTGAGACTGCACAGTCCTTTTGGAGATGATTCTTTCCACTCAACATCACATGAACAAAGATTTTCTCTGGAAACAGGCAGCAACAGTAACAGGGAGGAAACATCAAGGTGATATTACTCGCACAAGGTAATATGCTATTGTATTTGCAATAGCATGCATTCTGCAGGATCCACACTTGCAGTTCAACAAGATATTTTAGTGGGGCAGACTTGAGACCTTGTTGAACTGCAAGTGTGGATCCTGCAGAATGCATGCTATTGCAAATACAATGTAATACTGGACAGTTTGTGATTATTAAGCCCAGTGGCAACAAAATTGCCCCACACCAATCCTTTCAATTGAAATTTTATGCATTTTATCAAAAATACTGTTCAGGCCTTTTAGTTACAAGTAAACTTACTTATAAGTAAAATTGTGCCATTGGTGGTTGTCCTATTATCAAATTGTTCCTTTGACTAACCCATGTTAAATTATTTTTATCAAACAGTGTATTAAAAATGATGCCCAACAAAATGTACATCTGGCTGAAAGAATGGTGTTTAATTCCTCTCCAGACATTTAAGCAAATTCCATTTTTTGTCATATAAGCTGATACTGAACATTTACAGAAAGTATATACGAAAAAAAGTCACAGAACAGTTAAAACTACTGGTTTCACACGTAGTTACTCTGGCACACAAGGAAGCCAACCAGTTAAGTTCACACAGACTCCCAACAAAACAACCCCATCACTAGCATTTTTCCTTTCCATTTCTCTTTATGCTGTCAATTATTCTCTCTCACTCATCAAACAACTCCCCTTTGATTTTTCTGCCAATTATCTATTCTAACGGGCAACTTAGTATCCAATTCAAATAGCAGTACAGCTTTAGGGTGTAGAGGAAACCAGAGCACCACAGCATCCCAATATGATCATGAAAACATACATGCAGCAGCAACACCTACAATAGAGGTCAAACCAAGGCCACCAAAACTGAGAGAATAACGCTAACTGCTGTTCCACTGTGCAACCCAGCACAAATGCAGTCAAGATACTCATCAGAACTGACGCCTACTGTCAGATTACTCATTAGGACCGTAATGTACTTTTGTAATACAAATGCAATCTTCATTTGCCATGCAAGGAAAAACCCAACACAAAAAAATTATGCAACTGCACATGTTGAAAAATGTGGGAATAATTGTTAATAAAGTTCTTCAGATTTTTTCTTAAGAGGAATGCCGTAGGCATTCTGAGAGGCATTAGTACCGCACAATTGACTTGAAGTTCAAACCACCAGGATTATTTTTTTAAAAATCCTATTCCATATAGCAAAACATCTATAATAACAAATCGTCAAAGAAATGAAAATGCCTTCGCCAGGGGAGAGGGAATGCAGGTAGAAGAGGGGAAACTTTTCTAGGAAATTGAATGCCGCTTTTCTGTGAACACCACACACAAAAAGCTGGAGGAACTCAGCAGGTCAGGCAGCATCTATGCAGAAGAACAGACAGCTGCAGCTTCAGGCTGAAATCCTTCAATAGGACGCAGTTGTCTTTGTGGACAGTTTCGATTTCCATAGATGCTGCCTGGCCTGCTGAGTTCCTTCAGTGTTTTGTGTGTGTTGCTTTGGATTTCCAGCATCTGCAGAATTTCTTACCTTTGAGTAATTAGAGTCTCCAATCAATGTGAGAAAGAAAACAAAACATCTCCAATTTCCAGTACAGAATGCAATGCAAACGTCTATCAGCTTAAGACATATTCACCTTTGACCAAAACAAAAATGCATTTAGTAACCGACTTGTTCTGAAACACTAAATATAAAATAATGGTGTTGTACATAAGTCTCTGAGAAGGCATGCAATGGCAAAGATTGGTGGGGTGCACTTCTTCATCCTTTAATGTAGAGAAGACATCATATTATAATATGCAAAGGATATACTGATGAGAGCTAAGAACACAATGACAAAGAAACAGAAGGCAGCATTAACCTAATGCCAGCTATGGCCAGTGCTAAACTAACGCAAAAATAAAGCTATGGGAATGACATGCTCTTGTGTGCAACCAAAGCTCTGGAGCAACCTAGCAGGTGAGCAACATCAACGAGAGAAAATGGAGAGTCAATCTTTCAGTCAGGCCTCGATTTTTCACCTGATCTTGCATTCATTCAGTGCCCCTGATTGCTACAGTGTACTGGTGTCCTCAAACCATATTTTGCTCATCCCTATTCCTTCAAAATTATAATCAGTTGGGGTACAATGCTCCTCACTAGAGGTGACATCTGCAAGAGGTGATTCCTCAGGAAGGCAGTATCGATTATGAAGGATCTTCTCAGCTGGGCAATGCCCTCTTCTGATTATACCATCAGGGAGGAGGCACAGGAAAAACCACACTCAGCGATTCAGAAACAGCATCTGCTCCTCTGCCATCAGATTTCTGAATAGTCTATGAATATTACCTTGATAGCCTTTTTTTATTTTTGCACTATTTATTTTGTTATTTATCAAAATTTTATGTCTTTGCACTGCTGCAAAACAATGAATTTCATGGCATAATAAGATGGATCATGTTACTAAGTATAGAAGCTCATCTATAATTTTGTGACCAATTATACTCTACCTTTGTACTTAGTGAAGAACTGTAATCTCAAATCTAAACTAACTAGTTACAAAAAAATACTTCAGTTCACCTTCCAAACTGGCTAAATCTCAAAGGTCTTTGGGAATTTCTCCAAGTCAACTCTTTTTGTTATCACTGTCACTGGGTCAGTATTTTAGAATTCCCTGTTGGACTTTTCCACTAGAACAGTCTACATTTATAAGGCAACTTAAAAAAAAACACCCCAAGGTGTGATACAGAAATACAGCAAAAAGTTGGGGACTAAATCACTTGAGGTCGAGAAAGAGAGTGGTCATGGCAAAGTTTTAAATATCGTTTTAAAGGCTGTAAAGTGAAAAGTTAAAGCATTTAGTGGAGGACTTCCAATGATATGAATCTTAAGATTCTGGGCAGAGGAGAGTGGATGAAATTCTTCTCTCAAATGTTAAAGCATTGCCTTCTTAGGCAATGGTATGTGTGTCATTTCTGAAATTCGAATAATATGAGAATTGTTTCTGTTTCCATTTATTGCAATGAAGAATAAAATTACTGAATAAGCAATGAAGTTTCTCTACTCACACAGCAAAATCTATATTCTCTGCAACAGGGACAAGCATTAAGCAGAAAATGCTGGTTTCCTCAGGGGTACCTTCACTAATTGTGAACTAATCTCACAGTCCATTATCTATCAAAATAAGTAGAGCTGCCAACCACTAATGGAGTGGATGTTTCAGGAAACAAATCAGTACAAAAACAGAAGCACTGAAACATTTTTAAAGTACTATGATAGGAGCAAAAGTAAGCGTAAAAATATTTCTGAATGTACAGTATCGCACCTTTATATTGCTCTTTTTTTGCATATTTCTATTTTTGTATATTTTATATACACACACATTACTTGTCTTTGTTTTTATTATGTATAGCAAAGTACTGCTGCCCCAAAACAACAAATTTCACAACATATGCTAGTGATATTAAACCTGATTGTGATATTTCCAGGTAGATTTCTATCACCTTCCAGCTTGAAATTTCTCCTCCCTCACCTTCCTATTCTGGTCTTGGCCCAAAATGCCAACTGTTTATTCTTGACCTCCTAAGTTCCTCCAGTATTTTGTGTGTGTTACTCTGGATTTTCATCATCTGCAGAATCTCTTACATTTAAGATTTCTATCATACCACCTTGAAATTTGTAGAATTTCAAGCATCATAAAAATACTCCCCCATCCCCATCGTATGCTCATTTCTTTTCATAAATTTACAGATGCTGACAATAAGGAACTTCTCCTTTGCACTGGGTGATACTCACGTCATTTGCATCTAACAGCAAGTTTCCAGAAAAAAAACGGAGCCCAACTGGTCACAAGCTTGCATCAAAGCTGCAGAATCAGCGACAGAAATGAATCATGTGACTCTTTTCCCACCCATCTCAGAAAAAAGTGAGCAAATGTCAGATGTTTACTTTGCTAAACATCTCTGAAATTCTTCTCACATGATTAAAACGTTGAACTCTTTCAACTTTAAACTAGAAATTTTAAATCTAAGCTCTTTAAAGGGCAGCTCATTTTCCAGTTTAGGCACTTTCTACAGCTGTGACAATTTGCCCAGGGGTAATTGTTGGTCTAGAGCCAAAATAAACTAAATTCTTTTCTATTCAACCTCTAATGTTAAGTTTCAGAAGTCACAACAGCTGTTGCCAATGACAGGATTCACAGTTAGCTCAATTTTACCAAATCTCTTCTTTTGTTAATGTATACAACATCCTAATAACATACAAGTTTCTTAAAAATAAATTGTGCAATGTAAGTGAAGCCATACTAGTAAAGGAAGTTCCTGATGTTTGGAAAGTTCTTTGTTGCTAAGGAAATATCCTCTTCTAAAAAAGTATCTTTATCAAAATGAAACAACCCAAAGCATTTCACTAAATGACAGGCCTTGAAAGATGGAGTAGCAATATCACACAAGTGTCATCAGCCTAAGGACCACATACAATTGTGCTGACAGTATTGATTTTATTGGTCTGTGCTACCCAGCAGCAGTGATAGTACTTGTTATAAATTAATACTGTTACAGTTTTCCATAAGATAACTCATGGGTTGAGTCCAGTTCTTCCAGGGGAAAGTGCAGCTATTACACTAACATTGGTCCTTGTCACTCAAAAAAGTAATCTAATGAGATGTTAATTATTATAATACAGGTAAATAAATAATCTTTTATTGGATCTCTTTGATCAGCATTTGCCCTTTCACCAAAAACTAAATTATTGTTACTTTAGTTCCATGTAGTTTGTTAAAAAAATCAAATTGACACTTAGTCACATCTCTTAACATCACATTCTATTTAGATAATAAATAGTAATAAGCAGACATTCAATGGCAGGTTTTAAGTCAGAAATGTCACTCGAGTGCCAACCACCCAATATGCAATATCTTAATGTAGGTCACCCTCAAATGTTAAATCTATTTTTTTTACAATTTCAAACCGCTTTCCTGATTCTCAGTGACATTCTTTTCAGTGCCCTCCGATGCTGACACCACGTTCAGTCCCGCTGAATTTAACGAAACCTTGATTCGGTCCTGTCAACTGAAAATAGGGCTCACGTCTCGGAAAGATAGACCTCATCTATAAAGGGGCCTTCAATTAGCGTTTAAGAGTACTATGAACCATTCTACAAACAAATCGTACGACTGTAACTTCCAACAATGAACGCTGCCTGTAACAGAAAAGGGCTCCGTCCGTTTCTTTGTTTCTGATACATAATCTAACAAATGTAGTCAGTTTGATTCCTATGATTTTACGTTAGTAATTGACAACTGGCTATTAAACCCGATGCCACGACTGGTGTTAGTCTTTTCCCGTCCCAGCTTAATTATTCAACTCCAATCTATTTTATAAGAGGACGAGGCCCAGGCCCAGCAGACGACGCGGAGCCTCGGGGTTGCTGGGCAATATCGCCAGTGCTTTCTCTCCACTACTCGGGGCCACAGACCCAACCCTCCTCGGGCACCGTTCACCGGGCCGGGTGACCACTCACCGCTTGATATCGGCTGCCGTTGTCCGCCATGGTGCGGAGAGCAAGCGAGCGATCCTGCTGCTGGCACCGGGAGGTGGAGGGCAGAAGGCTTCCGCTCGGTTATCCTGCTGTTGATCTCACCCTCCGATCGATAAATGGAGCCCGTCGCAGCCGCAGCGGATGTGAGCGCCGGACGCCGGAGATACGCGAGGCAGCGCCAACTAGCTTGGCGACAGCGCCGCTGCAAGCGACGAGAGACGGGCGCTGCTCGCTTGATAACGCACACGGAACTCAGCAGCCAATTTAAGCTCAAAGTACGAAAATGGTACCATATACTGTACTACTGCTAAGGAAAGCACTACCTCGGGATTCATTTTCTTGAAGACAATTACCGACAAATAGGGAAATACAATACAATTTATGAAAACCTATACACAAACAGGGGTGTATGGGGTGGTTGGGTCCTGACTAAATATACTTATGCTTATACTTTATTGATGCCAAACTATTGATACTAGAATACTAGATCACAGCGATATTTGATTCTGCGCTTTCCGCTCCCTGGATTACAAATACTAAAAATAGTAAAACTTAGTAAATATTAAAAATTTAAATAAATCATAAATAGAAAATAGAAAAATGGAAAGTAAGGCAGTGCAAAAAAACGGAGAGGCAGGTCTGGATATTTGGAGGGTACGGCCCAGATCCGGGTCAGGATCCGTTCAGCAGTCTTATCACAGTTGGAAAGAAGCTGTTCCCAAATCTGACCGTACGAGTCTTCAAGCTCCTGAGCCTTCTCCTGGAGGGAAGAGGGATGAAAAGTGTGTTGGCTGGGTGGGTCGTGTCCTTGATTATCCTTGCAGCACTGCTCCGACAGCGTGCGGTGTAAAGTGAGTCCACGGACGGAAGACTGGTTTGTGTGATGTGCTGCGCCGTGTTCACGATCTTCTGCAGCTTCTTCGGTCTTGGACAGGACAACTTCCATACCAGGTTGTGATGCACCCTAGAAGAATACTTTCTATGGTGCATCTATAAAAATTAGTGAGCAGAGAATATCAGGAACTGCCAATAGCGATTATATAGCTTCTACCACCCAAGACAACTCCGCCTTCACGTAGGACTTAGGTCCGGGTGTACCCTGTCTCGCTGAAGAAGTTTTGTCTATGGCGAGTGTTTGGCGCCAGAAAAATAACCAGACCAATGGTGGTGGTGTCACCTAAAATCACTGAAGTCTCCAGCAGCAGGGAGATGGATTCCAAGCTTTGGTGGAGGATTATCTTTGTACAACAGCAGCAAAGGTTGGGCTTTAATTACCTTGGTAGCTTTATATCACAAAATAAAAAGAATTGCCATTGCCAAAACCAACTTCCAAAAAAAATGAAACCCATTTTTACCAACAGACACATTTCTATAACAAGGCTTAGGCTACTAAAATGTTACATCTGGTCAATCTTGCTGTATGCTTCTGAAACATGGACTATAACACCAGAACTCCAAAGAAACTTAGAAGCAACAGAAATGTGGTTTCTTAGAAGAATGTTGAAAATATCATATAGCGATAGAGTAACTAATGCGACAGTACTCCAACGTGCCCATACAAAAAGATCTTTAATGAGAACATTAAATGAGATGAAACTTAAATTCCTGGGCCATGTCATCAGAAAGGGAGAAATAGAATGCCTTACATTACAAGGCCGTATGCCTGGGAAACGCGGAAGAGGAAGGCAAAAAACAAAATATATGGACACTGTGAAAGAACTAACAGATCTAAGTGTGCGAGATATCATTGATGCTGCGTGGGATCGTTCGATGTGGAAAGCCATGATCACCCAAGCATGTAACGTGCAAGGCACATGAAGAAGATACACAAAGACTGACAACTAATGTGAAAAATGAGACACTGCAAATTTTAAAAAATAAATAATCTTGAGAAGATGTCCATAGGTTGTGGAATCAGTTCAGAATTGAGCTTATCCAGGCCGGTTCAGGAGCCTGATGGTGATAGGGTAATAACCGCTCCTGTATCTCCTGCATCTCCTGTTTCATCAGGTAAGGCAGCATCTATGGAGATTAAATAAACAGTCAGCCCTAAATGTCAACTGTTTATATCCCTCTGTAGATGATGTCCAATGTGCTGAGTTCCTCTAGGCCAGAGTCTGTCTGTCCACCCCCTCTTCTCTCTCCCCCCCATCCCACTGTCCATCTTGTCCATGTGAGTCTGAAATAAAAGCAGCCTGCTGGAGGAACTCGAGAGTCAGGCCATTCACTTCCCTGCCTGACCTGCATTTCTCATGTGGAGCGAAATGGACAGTTGATGTTTTGAGTCAAGACTCTACTGAAAGATGGGAGATAGCCAGTATCCGATGACGAGGGGAAAGGGTAGAGGAAGAGCCGCCAAGTGATAGAATATTTACAGGTGGAGAAGGAAATGGTGAAAGAGGCTATGAGGTGAAAGGTAGAGGCGACAAAGGGCTGTAGATGATGGAGTCTGATAGGCAAGGAAAGCCGAACATGGAACCAAGTATGGGAGATGGGGTGAGGGCAGATGGGAACAGCGGGGGGGGGGGGGAATGCGTGGGTGATGGGCAGATGGAGTGAGTTGAGGGAGAAACAGGATGATGGGGGTGGGGCAAGTTAGGTGTAGGAAGATCAGGGTTAGGGAGAAATTGGAGCTGGAGATCTCAGTGAAGATGGAGATGGACCTGAAATTAGAACTGGATTCTCATTTATTGGCTTGAAATCAAAATGTGACATTTCCACCAAAGAGAGGTGGGAGGCTTCCACGTGACTTCTTGTAATGTGGGATAACTATCACATACACTAGAGGGAGGTCTTGGATCAATGCCAAGGAGGCCCAAGGCAATTGGGGACTAGGCATTACCATATACTCAGTATGCACACAGACATACTGTGAACACTCACTCTTCATGCACACAGACATATAATCTTGCGCATGATCATTTCCTCTGCTTCCCTACCACATCCGCTCCACCTCTGATTCCTTTTCCCCTAACTGTCTGCCTCAACATTCCTATTATGTTGGTCCCTATCACCTCAGCTCCATTGCTCACCCCTCTCCCAGTTCGCCCATTCCACTGTCCATTTGCTTTCTCTGCACAGCTTAAACCCTCGGCACCCATTTCATCCCTGTTGCTGCTCATTCTCCAGTTCATCTCTCCCTCTTATTGTGTGTAGTTCTAGTCACCACACTGCAGGAAGGATTTGGAGGCTGTGGAGAGGATGCAGAAGAGTTTCAGGGATTGGAGCATATTAACAATGAGAAACTAGCAAAGCTTGGTTGGTTTTCTCTGGAGCATTGAGGCTAAGGGACGAGTTGATAAAAGTGAGAGGCACAAATAGCAGTAGATAGTTAAAGACCATTTTCTCAGATTAGAAATATAAAATAATAGATGGCATATGTCTAAGATGATGGGGGGGGGGGAGTTTAAAGAAGATTTATGAAGAAAGATTTGTTTTTTTTAAAAACACAGAACATGCAGTAAGCAACTACACCACACTGTCAGGGTAGTTAACAGAAGCGGATACGATTGCAATATTTAAAAGACATTTAGACAAACATGATCAAAGTTTATCAAAATACAAGTACATGAGTATAAAGTACATGTATATGACACCATATACAGTACAACCCCAAGATTAATTTTCTTGCGGGTATACTCAATAAATCCAATAACCATAATAGAATCAACGAAAGACTGCACCAGTGTGCAAATACAAAGAAAGATAATAGAAATAATAATTAACAAATAAATAAATAATGAGACCATGAGATGAAGAGTCCTCGAAAGTGAGTCCATAGTTTATGGGAACATTTCAGTGATGAAGCAAGAGAAGTTATCCCTTCTGGTTCAAGAGACTCAAGGTTGAAGGGTAATAACTGTTCCTGACCTGGTGACATGAGTCCTGAAGCTCCTGTACCTTATTCCTGATAGCAGCAGCGATAAGAGAGCATGACTTGGGTGGTGAGGTTCCTTGATAATGAGTGCTGCTTTCCTGCATCTACACTCTGTGTAGATGTGCTCAATGGTGAGGAGGGCTTTACCAGTGATGGACTGGAGCATATCCACCACTTTATGTAGTGTTTTCTGTTCAAGGGCTTTGGTGTTTCCATATCAGGCTGTGTCACAGCCAGTCAATATACTCTTGAACACACATCTATAGAGGTTTGTCACAGTTTTAGATGTCGTGCCGAATCTTTGCAAACTCCTAAGGAAGTAGAGGGGCTACCGTGCTTTCTTCATAATTGCACTCATGTGCTGGGCCCAGGACAGTCCTCTGAAATAACACTGCGGAATTTAAAGTCGCTGATCCTCTCAACCTCTGACCCTCGCTGATGAGGACTGGCTCATGGACTTCTGGTTTCCTTCTCCATAGGTTAATAATCATTTCCTTGGTCTTGCTGACATTGAGTAAAAGGTGGAGGTTGTGACAGGGAACATAGATGGACCACATATGGGTAGATAGGATTAGCTTGATTTGTATTAAATTTGTAACAGCCTTGGTAGACTGAAGGATTTGGTCTTGCTCTGTTCTACGTTCTTATACGAGGCTGTGCCCATTAGTTCTTGTCTGTTTAGCTAAGGAAATCATTCCACCTGAATCTACAGTGAAGCACTTTAATAATTTTGTAATTTTCAAATGAGGTCACCTGTGAATTTTTCAAAACTCTAAGAGTAGAAACCTTGCCTCCCTAATCTCTGCTCACATGACAGAACTGCCTTCTGAAGAACAAGTATGCTAAATTTTTACTACACTTCCATTACAACAAGTGAGGCTGTCAGCATTACACAACACTCCTGTTTATGGCCCCAGATGTTTGCAGTATGACAATGACAAATCTTTTACTATAGTGGTCTATATAAATAACTCAGGCTTTTTGAAATATTCAAATGAGGTACACCAAAGATTTTTGAACATTGGATCACAAGATGTGGTTGCTAATGGCAACATCACCAATTATTATCTATCTCAAATTAACTGTAAGCAGTTCAGAATCAGGCTTATTTTCACTGACACACTCAGTGGCTGCTTTTTTTTTGAAAAAAGGTATCTCCTGTACCCAATAAAGTGGGCACTGCGTGTACGTTCATGTTCTTCTGCTGTACCCTATCCACTTCAAGGTTCAACATGTTTTGCATTTCTGGATGCTCTTCTGCACACTACTTCTGTAATGTGTGGTTACTTGAGTTACTGTTGTCTTCTTGTCAGCTTGAACTAGTCTGGCCATTCTCCTCTTACCTCCCTCATTAAAAAGATGGTTTCATCCACAGAACTGCTGCTCACAGTATTTTTTTTTACACCATTTTTTGTAAATTTTGGAGACTATTGTGCATGAAAATACCAGGAGATCAGCAGTATCTGAGATACCCAAACCACCTGCCTGGCACCAGCAATCATTCCACAGTCAAAGTCACTTAGGTCATATTTCTTCCCCATTCTGATGTTTGATCTGAACAACTGAACCACTTAACCATGTCTGCATTCTTTTATGCACTGAGTTGCTGCCACATGATTGGCTGATTAGATATTTGCATTAAGGTGTACAGGTATACCCAACAAAATGGCCACTGAATACATGACGTGATTTTTTCCCTTTAATTCCATATTTATTAAATTCCTTCAATCTATTTAGCTGCAGAGGTGAGTTGAGCTCATTGGTGGAGTAAAGATCTGGACTTCTGTTCATTAGTCCTGTAGCTTACCAATCATGATGTTGTATCCACACCTACCTGGGCAACATTATTGGGCAGGATGGTGAGACCAAGAACGGCACCCAGTGCAGACTCAACCATAGAGGCATCTTCAGATTAATGAGCAACATATGGCGATCAACCAAGTACATCATCCACACCAAGATGAAGCTGTACCAGAGTATATTCTGTCCACATGATAGGGAGGGACCTTGCCAAGTTGTCGTCATTCCACACCACAAGCCTCCGGAAGATCCCCCACATTATCCGGCCAAGAAAGATCTCCAACCACTCCCTACTCCTTCCTGGCCACAAACATCATGAGGAAATGTTGGAGATGGATTGGGCACACATTGGGCAACTCCATCATCAAAACAGCATTTCGTTGGACCACCGAAGGGCAGAGGAAACATGGGAGATGAAAGATAACCTGGCACTGTACTGGAGATCTTGGTCAGAAAATATGGAGGATCTTCTACAGGCTCGTACTGTAAGAGGCAAAAGTGAGTACCCTGAACCACACCTGGGGCACAACAGCTAAGATGGCCAAGTGCGGACAGAGATGGAGGACCTTCATTGCTGCCCTAAATGTCGGCGGCGTGACGGGCAGTAAGCAAGCATCCATGGGATTTGCCAGTGGAGATTTCCAAGTACCAACAGGCACATGGCACTCTACAGACAGTACAGGCCCTGACAGCGCTTTATCCTATTTTCACAGCAGGCTGAAGTAACCAATGCCATTTACTCCAAGTGTTGAAGGCTATCATGAAAAGTATACCCAAGGGCATTCTGGTTACCTGTTATTCCTTACCATTTATATCTGGCATTACGTGTAAATAGTGGAAAAAAAAGATGTCCCAGCAGCAAGCATTGTAAGGCTATTCATGCCCAGAGAGCCAGTATTTGAGTATGAGTATTCAGGATTGTTTAGTGTCATTTCCAGTACACAAATGTAAAGAAGAACAAGATAATTGTTCCTCCAGAACCGATGCAGCACAAAAAACAATAAGATAAAGAACCCAATAATGAAGAAAACACAATAAATATAAATATACAAGATTGCTTACGTACATAAATTGATTGTAAGTACATTAAGTGACGCCAGGTCCAGATTGTCTGTACATAAGGTGACTGTCAGGAAATATTAAAGTAGTGGTGGTGGGTGAGTACGTGTGCCTCTATGGGACAAGTTTCTCATGTATGGGCAAAACAAAGCCGCATGGTAGTGTAGCTGTTCGCGTAACATTATTACAGTGTCAGCAACCCAGGTTCAATTTCAGGGCTGTAAGGAGCTGTATGTTCTGTATGTTACCACATGTTTTTCCTCTGGGTGCTTCAAAGGGTTAGCAGGTTAATTAGTCACATGGGTGTAATCAGGCAACACAGGTTCATTGGGCTAGAAGCACCTCTGAGGTCAATTATGTTTAGTTGAGAGCAGCTTATTCTGGAATAATTATTTAATATGGACATTCAAGCACCTGTAATAATGCCGTATCTCTAAATTTTAAAAAAATCCCACATATTTAACATATCGTTCATTCTTTCAATGACTATGATTGTTCTGGACAAATGGTTTGTCATTGGCTTCTTCTGGGCAGTGTCTTTAGAAGACTGGTGACACCAGCCATTATTAATACTCCAGAGATTGTCTGCCTGACAACAGTGGTATACACTAGGTGCTCATAAGACCATCGAATACTTACTTAACATAAAGGTTAGTATGAACTGAAACACAAAAAAAAAAGAACAATGGAAGACGTTAGAACTTGTTAGGCCAGTAAAAATTCTATTCCTTTTCCTTTCAACTGTGCAACTCTATTTTTAGCATTTTGCATTTATTATTGAAATATGTACAGTGAGGTTGCCTGAATGTTGAGATGATTATGATTTTAATTATACACAGACCAAAATAGTTCCACTTTAATCAATTATTTATTCCAGAATAAGCTGCTCCCAAAGAAAAATAATTGATCTTAATGATTTTTGACTATGAAGAACAAAAATAAACTGTGTAACACTTCTGGTCATGATTAAGTAGCTACACTTTTGCAGTATTTATAGTTGCGTAGACATAAATTGAAGATGGCATAAACCTAAGGTACAATCATTCTCCTCAGTCAATTATATTTTCAACATTCATTGTACAAACTCAATGATTGATCTTCATCGATTGAAAATGACAAGAATCCGAAGAATAATTCCTATCAAGGAGTAAATGACTTCTGGAAAGCAAAATTGGTGAAAATATCTTCCATCTGAAGGCTAAAATCTTAATGTCTGTTTATTTCTGTTATAAAATCAACACAATACACATACATCAATGAAAACAGATATCCTAAGCACTTTCTGATTTTCCAGGGTTATTATTTAATATCTAGCAGATGCATTCCATGTTGAAATGAGCTTAGATTTTAAATTCCATGCTCAAAGCTTTTCTGCAGTAGATTATATGAAAGCAAAGCTTGCACTGGGAACTTTTCAGCTTTAAAGTTTAAAGTAAATTTATTATCAATGTACATCGATGTCACTGTTGTTACTCTGAAAGTCATTTTCTCGCAGGCATCCACAGAACAAAGGAATAAGTGAAAGACTTCACAAAATAGGCTGACAAACCTTTGTGCAAAACAAGACAAACTGTGCAAATACAAAAGTCATATTACCAATCATTAGTTTATCAGCCTATTCTGTGGTTAATTAGCTATCCTTGGGCCTAAGTGAGAGTAGCTTGCTGCTTCTGCATGAGTCATAAAGTTCAAGTGGAAAACTGTTATTTATCATCATAAAATAACTGCAAAGGGAGGAGAAAGCAGCTCTTAACATAGTAACAAGAGATTTTGCTTTAAGTACCTGCTGCAAAGCTACATAACAGTGAACTTCATGATGAAACTAAATGAGTTGCTAGGGAAATAGAACAGGATTAATGGGATAAATTCATCTTGAAAAAAGCAACGTATTTATCCACACACAAAATTATTTTCTGAGAGATTTAACACAAACCACGAGAAGCTTGAATGGCTCAGTTTTTGCGAACCACAAACATCACGGACATCATAATCCAAAACATGATAACAACCAATTTTCTGAAAATGACTTATTAGTACTTTTGATTTATCAAATGATACATCTTACCGAGGGATTAATTTAAAGCTTTTTCACCTGATGAGATTTCTGTTTTAAAATGCCAATGAAGGCATATATTTAAAAGAAAAATCATTAATTTTATAACACTAACAGTCCTCAAAGAACAACTGGTGTTCAAGACTATTACAAATATAAAGCAGAGAAAATTACATTCCTTTTTAATCCATTTCAGATGTGCATACAATAATATTTAACATTTCTCAAAGCCAACACAGAGCGAGATGTTCAACTCCCTCAGCATTTTCTTCAAGTCCTGAAGACTCTGAATGTCACAGTGAGTGCTGGTCTGGGGCAAAGAAGCTTCAAGCTTGGCCCACATCACAAACCTTCAATTGACTTGTCTAATATCAACACCGCTGATAATGCACAACATGGCTCAATTAAGAAATGGGAGAAAGCATAATCCATCTACTTACAAAACATTCTTCCTCAAACCTGGGTACAATACTGCGGTAATTATAGTAGCCAGGTGCAATAATTACTACACTATTGTAGAGGAGAAAATGGGGAATGGACTTCAAAATAGACAAGTCTGCAGTTATGTGCAAAAGTCTTGGGCACACTCTAAGTGTTCAAAAGGATTTTGGCACCTGTATATAAGACCACAAGACATGGGAGCAGTATTCGGCCATTCAGCCCATCGAGTCTGCTCCGCCATTCCATCATGGCTGATCCCAGATCCCACTCAACCCCATATACCTACCTGCTCACCATAAACTTTGATGCCCTGGCCAACCAGGAATCTATCAACTTTTATTTTGAATATACCCCTGGACTTGGCCTCCACCACAATCTGAGGCGGTACATTCCACAGATTCCAAAAATTTCTCCTTATCTCTGTTCTAAATGGTTGCCCCTCAGTTCTGAAGCTGTGCCTTCTAGTTCTGGACACCCCCACCATAGGAACCATCCTCTCCATGTCCACCTTATCTAATCCTTTCAACATTTGGTAGGTTTCAATAAGATCCCCACGCATTCTTCTAAATTCCGGTAACTGCAGGCCCAAAGCTGTCAAGTGTTCCTCGTATGTTAACCCCTTCATTCCTGGAATCATCCTTGTGAACCTCCTCTGGATTCTCTCCAATGAGAACATATCCTTTCTGAGATATGGATGCCAAACTGCTGACAATACTCCAGGTGTGGCCTGACTAGTGCATTATCTCATTGTTTTTATATCCTATTCCCCTTAAAATAAATGCCAACATTGCACTTGCCTTCTATCACAGACTCAACCTGTGAATTAACCTTCTGGGAGTCTTACACAAGGACTCCCAAGTCTCTTTCTACCTCAGATGTTTGAATTTTCTCCCCATTTAGACAATATCTTGCACTATTGTTCCTTTTACTAAAATGCATTATCAGACATTTCCCAACACTATATTCCATCTGCCATTTTTTGTCCATTCTTCCATTTTGTCTCAGTATTACCTATACCTCCACCTATCTTCATATCATCTGCAAACTTTGCCACAAAGCCTGTAGCTAGGAATTTTGCACAGTACTGTAGGAATTTTATGAATTGCACTGTACTGCTGCCCCCCCCAAATAAAATCATGACATAAGCAAGTGATTCTGATATGGGCCTCTATTGTGGACTGAGAGTGGGAAGGGGGAAGGAAGAGGGGAATCATGGTTGGGAAAAGGGGAAGGGAGAGGGACACACCAGAAAGACCTTCTGTAATGATCAATAAACCAATTGTTTGAAATCAAATGACATTGCCTGGTGTCTCTGGGTTTGGTGTACCTACACCAGAGCCACACTCCTCTGTCACCTGTCTCACACCCCTCCTGCGGCGCTCCACCCTCACCATTCCCAACATCCATTGCTCCCGACAGATTTACAAACTTGCTCTCTGCTCCATTTTGACAAGCACAGTACTTTGCAAAAGTCTTAAACACATATTTTAGAAGAAACCCTCGTGGTCATAGGAAGAACGCACAAACTCCTTGCAGGCAGTGGCAGAAATTGAACCCGGGTCGCTGGTATGGTAAAGGCTTGTGCAAAGCACTACACTACTGTACTGTCATGGACAGCCGAAAAAAGAATCATCACATCCATAAACACAAGAGTGTAGCCCCCCGGTAAGCCTCAGGCTCGCTCAGCTCGCTTTTGACTAGGGGGAGCAGCCTTTGGCCCCGTCAAACTGGGTAATCAAGTTTGGGTGGTGCTGTGTGATGTACCCCACCCCGCCAAATAACAGACAATACACTATATACGATTAAATAATTACACTTTATAGATCTTCCTGGAACTATGTAATTAATAGAGTTAAAAATATAAAAGGAAGATAAAAGTTGCCAAATTTATCAAAGTTCATCCACTTCGTGCACAACAGTTGGAGCTCAATTAACGGACTCTTCGTTCCACCATTCGATCCCCTCCACCCGCCTGGAACCAACCAGGCGCTCCACACTAGTCTATCTTCATCTCCTCTCCTCGCCGAACACCCCAGGTCTCGGACTCCCGCTCGGGGTCCGTCCCGCTGCCCAGCCTACAGCATCATGTCTCCTCTCTCTGTCCCCATCGCCTTCTGCCTCAAAGCCCGCAAAAAACAATAGCTTACAGGCACAAGAAAGAATAACATCTATCCCAATTGGTCCGTTCCCTCTCTATCAATAATATAACCCAAACAAGCTGCAAAAGAGAAGCACTTTCTCAGCAGTTAACATAACAAAGAAGCCATTTTCATTAGCCTTAGTAGTAACATAAAAGAAGAAACTCCTTACAAGCGATTCTACAGTTGCTGGAAATCTTAAGCAACACACACACAAACATGCTGGAGGAACTTAGCAAGTCAGACAGAATCTACGGATGAGAATAGACAATGTGACATTTTGAGCCAAGACCTTTATTCAGGACTTCATCCAAACCATGTCTCTCTCTCTTCCTGGCATTCCAGCTAGACACAAAGTTCAGGCGCAATTTGGAGGCACGAGACTGCAGATGCTGGAATCTGGAGCAACACAAAAGATACTGCAGGAAATTCAGCATGTCAGGCAGCATCTATGGAGCAACAAGGACAGTCAGTATTTGGGTTGAGATTCTTCATCGTATATTCAAGTTTATTGTCTCGACTGTAGGTATGCAACCAAACGAAACAACATTCCTCCGGACCATGGTGCGTCCACAAAACATACAACACCCACAGCACACAAATCAAAATATTACTATAAATAAGTTCATACAATTCAAAATGCATTCAGCACAGGTAAACAGCAAACAGCACGCTGATCTAGTGATGAGACCTTGGTGGGAGGGTATTCATTAATCTCACAGCCTGGGGAAGAAACTGTTACCCAGTCTGCCAGTCCTAGTCCTGACACTTCTGTACCTCCATCCCACAAACAGATCGTGGGATGGGTGGTGGCGATCCTCAAGAATGTTATTGGGCCCTTTGTCTGCAATGCTCCCGGTAAATGTCAGAAATGGGGGTGGGGAATGGTGAAGAACCTGGTAATCCCCTGTAGGGTCTTGTGGTCTGATACCTTGTAGTTTCTGTAACACATGATGATGCAGCCTCACAAGACCCTCTCAAAGTTGAAGGGGAGGTAGCCAGAATTAAAAGATGGAGTGAAGGTCAAGAAAGAGCTAGCAAAGAGTAGGTGGTTCCAGATGAGGAGAGTTGATAAGATTGAGGGGGAAGGGCCAAAGAAATGGGAGTATCAGAAGATGGGAGGTGTTAAGTGGCAGAGACAAAGAGCTGAAGGTTATGGAATCTGACAGAAGAACAGACACAAGAGAGAGAGGTGGAGAGGGCAGATCTGAACAGTGGGGGAGGGTAATCAGTAGGAAGAGTGCGTGGGTGATGAAGAGAGAGACAGGTGGACAAGGACTAGGTACATCAGGAGGAGAGAGAAAAAACAGAGGCGAAGTGATTTACCAGAAAAATCCATGTTCATGTTGTAACTGTCTCAGAGACATGTTTCATTGAGATGCTTATTTTATGTTTGTCATAAATTCATGATTGAGTTCATGGCTGTAAAAAAAAAGATTTTTATGGGTCAGAACCAACGTGGAGGCAGAAAGACATATGGCCCTAAAATAACCTTATTGTGCATGTGGTCCAAGAGCTGCACAAGGTAATTGTTTTTATTTGTTTTTGTGTATAATGTTGTTGATGTGCCTTTCCATGGACAGTGTGATACATTTTTAGTGATTTTATTTGATTTAAGCACACTTCTGTTGTGCTGACTTGTTGGGCCTGTTTATCGGCGGACACGAGCTTGAGAGACTTTGAAAGACAGATGTATGTTTCAAACCCTTTATGTCTTATTTTCTTGTAGTTTTCACGGTGTCTGCTGAAGAAACAGAAATAAAAATAAATCTTCAAGGACATCTGTATGTTGCATGGCCATTATTTCATTGGACCGGTGCAGTTATACATGTCGCTGAGCTGTAGACTACCCAGGTGGAATACACTCTGTGCTGACAGGATCACCAGGGTCCCCACCATTCCTTAGCCTTAGATATCTTCTGTATCTAATAAAGTGGCTATTGAGTATATGATTGTGATCTTCTGTTGCTGTCACCCATCCACTTCAAGGTTCAACACATTGTGCGCTCAGAGATGCTCTTCTGCACACCACTGCAGAAGTACTTTCCTCAATCACAGGACCCCGCAGAAAGTGGTGCGGACAGCCCAGCGCATCTGTAGATGTGAACTTCCCACTATTCAGGACATTTACAAAGACAGGTGTGTAAAAGGGCCTGAAGGATCATTGGGGACCTGAGTCACCCCAACCACAAACTGTTCTAGCTGCTACCATCCGGGAAACTGTACCGCAGCATAAAAGCCAGGACCAACAGTCTCCAGGCCAGCTTCTTCCACCAGGTCATCAGACTGATTAACTCATGCTGATACAATTGTATTTCTCCGTCATATTGACTGTCCTGTTGTACATACTATTTATTATAAATTACTATAAATTGCACTTTGCACATTTAAACAGATGTAACATAAAGATTTTTACTCATGTTTTAGAAGGATGTAAGTAATAAAATCAATTCAATTCACTGTTGTAATGTGTGGTTCTTTCAGTTACTGTCACCTTCCTGTCAGCTTGGACCAGCCTGTTCATTCTCCTCTGACTTCTCTCATTAACAAGGCATTTTTGCAAAAAAAAAACTACCACTCACTGGATGCATTCTCTGTAAATTCTGGTGACTGTTGTTCATGAAAATCCCAGGAGATCAGCAGTTTCTGAGATACTTAAACTACCCTGTCTGACACCAATCACAGTCAAAGCCATTTAGATCATATTTCTTCCCCATTCTGAGGTTTGGTCTGAAAATCTGAACCTCTTGACCATGTCTGCATGCTCTTATGTATTGAGTAGCTGCCATATGATTGGCTGATTAGATATTTGCATTAACAAACAGCTATACAGGTGTGCCTAATAAAGTGGCTCCCGAGTGTATATGTGCATATATATATCATTTAAAAATTATATGTTGTGTTTACAATATATCATTCAGCAGGGCATGAAAAACCAAAGAACTTCTGGAACTCATGAAGCCTTTTGAAAGAAATCCTGCGTGCAGAAGCATTTGAATTTTGGATGTATTGAGAGTACAGATAGTCAAACTAAAGAACAGTAGGCCCATGTGGTAATAAATTTAAAAATCCTGTTCATCATCTTTGTTTTCTAATTTTAGTCAAGTATAGTTTAATTTCAGCACTATTTTATTTGCTTATTATTTCTATTATTTGTACAGATGTAGCATGGAGAGTATTTTAACTGGCTGCATTACTGCCTAGGATGTGGGGGGGGGGGGAGAAAGAGAGGGGAGCAACTGCATGATTGAAATAAGCTGCAGAAAGTTGTAAATTCAGTCAGCTCCATCACGTGCACTAGCCTCCATACTATCCACAACGTCTTCAAGAAGCGATGTCTCATAAAGGCCGTATCCAATATATAAAATCACACACACACACAGGGATAGTTGAGGCAGAAGTGTGCATTTATCTGCACATGAAGAATGTCCAGAAGAGCTGGTTGTGGATTACAGGAGGAACGGAGGCAGACTCACCCTGATCACCATCAATGGGACTGAAGTTGAGGGGATGAGTAGTTTCAAGTTCCTCCATATACACATCGCCGAAGATCTCACCTGGACAATACACACCAGCTGAGTGGCAAAAAAAAGTACAACAGCGTCTCTTCCACCTCACGTGACTGAAGAAATCAGGCATGTGGCTCCAAATCCTCAAGACCTTCTACAGGGGCACAATTGAGAACATCCTGACTGGCTGTATCACCGCCTGGTATGGGAACTGCACCAACCTTGATCGCTGGGCACTGCACTGCACAACTGAGTGGTATAGACAGCCTAGCTCATCTGTGAATGTGAACTTCCCTCCATCAAGGACATTTACCGCAGCAGGTGTGTAAAGCAGCTCTGAAAGATCATCGGGGACACCAGTGACCCCAACCATAAACTGTTTCAGCTGCTTCTGTCTGGCAAACTGTACTGTAGCACTAATGCCAGGACCAACAGGCTATGGGACAGCTTCTCTCTATAAGCCATTAACTTATAAATTTACAATGTCTGTACATTGCAACAGAGTTATAACACAAAGATCTTTACTCCTTCATGTTGTGGGACAGATGTAAGACTTAAATAAATTCAAATTCAAATTTGCAGGCAACAGGCCTTTTTGACTGGCATGAAGACAGACTGAATGGTCTCCCGTGTCATAAACTTTCTACAATTTTACTAACAATCCAGTGACCTGAACTGAACAAAATACTGCAGATAAGTTCCAGATGAATAGATTGGAGTTGTTCAGTAGAACAACATAGCAACAACAACAACACAATGGCAACAGATGTATATATGATAATCCATCAGTTAGACATTCACAACGGAGGGATGGCCTGTAACAGAGTTCTGTTGTGATAACAGGAGGGACCTAGTGAACAAAGGTACAAGTGATGTCCACAGTGCCTACATCCTGATTTATAAATTATTAAAGACAATTCCTGTTTTCCTTTAAAAAAGTCCTCTTTAAATGATCACACATTGTTCCACTACATTTCCGTTTTTAGTCTTTCATGAGTTTATCCAGTCCAATTCCCTTCTCAATTTGCTAGAAATAGCCTCCCTCAGTTCAATATTTTCCCCCAGATTCCTATTATTTTTGCATGACTCACCTAATCTTTGGTGCTATGATTGTCATTTCCAGGTGCACACAACCCTACACTCTTTAATTCCCAAAATACTTGATATATTACTACCTTCTCCTTTGAACAGTAGATAACCACACAAATGAATCAAGTGTTTTCAAACATCTACTGGAAATCCCTTTGCCATTGATTGATGCCAACTTTAGATTCAATGTGGCCGAAGTCTCCCACCATCCCAAGATTGGTTTTGCAATTTTCAATAATTATGTTGCAAATTGTTCAGAGGTACAGTTCTGAGCAAAAGTCATTGGCACCCCAGCCAGTGCTCTAATTGTCAACGTGGAGCGGAGAGAGAGTTTGTAAATCTGGCGGCGGCAAAGGACGTCGGGGATGGCGAGGATGGAGCACTGCAGGAGGGGTGAGGGACAGCTGGCAGAGAAAAAGTGCCAGTGGCATGGGTGCATCACATTCATCCAGAGACACCAGGCAATGTCATTCATTCTAAATGATTGGTTTATTGATCATTACAGAATGCCTCTCTGGTGCTGTCACTCCCTTCCCCTTTTCCCAACCATGATACAAAAGACCACAAGATATAGGAGCAGAATTAGGCCATTTGGCCCATTGAGTCTACTCTGTCATTTCACCACAGTGATCCAATTTTTCCCTCAGTCCCGATCTCCTGCTTTCTCCCCGTGAACCTTCACACCCTGACCAATCAAAAATCTATCAACCTCTGCTTTAAATATACATAAAGATTTGGCCTCCATAGCTACCTGTGACAAAGAATTCCACAGATTCAGTCTCTGGCTAAAGAAATCCCTCCTCATCTCCATTCTAAAAGGACACCCCTTTAGACTGAGACAGTGTCCTCTGGTCCTAGACTCTGCCATATACACCCAATCAAGGACTTTCACCATTCGATAGGTTTCAATTAGGTCACCCTTCATTCTTCTAAATTCCAGTGAATATAGGCCCAGAGCCAATACATGCTCTTGATATGACAAGGTATTCAATCCTGGATACATTTTTGTGAACCTCATTTGAACCCTCTCCAGTTTCAGCAGGTCCTTTCTAAGATAAGAAACAAAACTGTTCACAATACTCCAAGTGAGGCCTCACCAGTGTTTTATGAAGTCTCAACATTGCATCCTTGCTTTTATATTTTAGTCCTCTTGAAATAAATGTTAACGTCACATTTGCCTTCCTCACCACAGACTCAACCTGCAAATTAACCCTCAGGGAATCCTGCACAAGGACTCCCAAGTCCCTCTGAATTTCAGTTTTTTTTGGTATTTTCTCTCCATTTAGAAAATAGTGAAACTTTTCATTTCTTCTACCAAAGTGCATGACCATACACTTCCCAACACTATTCTATCTGCCATTTCTTTGCCCATTCTCCGAACCCAAGTCCTTCTGTAGCCCCTCTACTGCCTCAAAACTACCTGCCCTTCCACCTATCGTCCTATCATCTGCAAACTTTACAACAAAGCCATCAATTCCATCCTCCAAATCATTGACACATAACATAAAAAGAATTGGTCCCAACACGGATCCACGTGGAACATCACTACTCCCAGCATCCTACCAGGAAAGACTCCATTTATTCCCATTCTTTGCTTCCTGCCAATCAACCACTGCTTTATCCATGCTAGAACCCTTCCTGTAATACCACGGGCTCATAGCTTGTTAAGCAGCCTCATGTGTGGCACCTTCCCAAAGGCCTTCTGAAAATCCAAGTACACAATATCAACTGATTCTCCTTTGTCTATCCTGCTTGTTGTTTCTTCAAAGAATTCCAACAAATTTGGCAGGCAAGATTTTCCCTTGAGGAAACTATGCTGACTGCAGCCTACTTTATCATGTGCCTCCAAGTACCTCGAAACCACATCATTAACAACCGACTCCAACATCTTCCCAACCACAGAGATGAGACTATCTGACCTGTGGTTTCTTTTCTCCTGCCGCTCTTCTTTCTTGGACTGACATTTGCAATTTTCAGTCTTCCACAACCATTCCAGAATCTAGTGATTCTTGAAAGGTCATTACTAATGCCACCACAATTGCTTCAGCGCCTTTTTCAGAATCCTGCGGTGTACACCACCTGGTCCAGTGACTTATCCACCTTCAGACCTTTCAGTTTCCCAAGAACCTTCCCTCTACTTATGATAACTTAATACACTTCATGCTCCTTGACACCTGGAACTTCCACCATACTGCTAGTGTCTTCCCCAGTGAAGACTGATGCAAAATACTTATTCAGTTCGTCCGGCATTCTAGCTTCATTTTCCAGCAGTCCGATATCCACTCCTGCTTCTCTTTTACACTTTTTGTATCTGAAGAAACTTTTGATAGCCTCTTAAATATTATTGGCTAGCTTCCTTTCATATTCCATCTTTACCTTCTTCCATGACTTTTTTAGTTTCTTCTGTTAGTTTTTAAAAGTTTCCTAACCCTCAAAGTTATTAGTAATTTTTGCTCTATTATATGCCCTCTCTTTGGCTTTTGGCTCTCTGCTTGCTTTGACTTCTCGTTAGCCACAGTTGTGTCATCTTTCCTTTAGAATACTTCTTCCTCTTTGCCATGTATACACCGTGTGCCTTCTGAGTTCCTTCCAGAAATTCCAGCCATTGCTACTCTGCTATCATCCCTGCCAGTCTGTCCTGCTGAAGGGTTTCAGCCCGAAATGTCGACTGTACTCTTTTCCATAGATGCTGCCCAGTTTGCTGAGGTCCTCCAGCATTTTATGTGTGTTGCTCGGATTTCCAGCATTTGCAGATTTTCTACTGTTTATTTCTTTCTATCACTGCCAGTGTTCCTCTCTCATGCTTCTGTAATTCCCATTACTCCACTGTAATACTGATACATCTGACTTTAGCTTCTCCTTCTCAAATTTCAGGGTGAATTCAATCATATTACGATCGCTTGCCCCTAAGGGTCCTTTTACCATAAGGTCTCTAATCAAGTCAGCTTCATTGCACAACACCCAATCCAGAGTAGCTGATCCCTTAGTGGGCTCAACTATGAACTGCTCTGAAAGGCCAACTCATAGGCATTCTAGAAATTCTCCCTCCTGGAATCAAGCACCAACTTGATTTTCCCAACCTACCTGCATATTGAAATCCCCCATGGCTATAATATTTCCCTTTTGGCATGCATTTTCTATCTCCCATTGTAATTTGTAGACCACATCCTTACTACTGTTTAGGGGCCTATATACGACTCCCATTAGGGTCTTTTTACCTTTGCAGTTCCTTCACTCTATCCACAATGATTCAAAACCTTCTGATCCGATGTCATCTCTTCCTAATGATTTAAATTCATTTTTTACCGACAAAGCCATGCCCCCCTCTCCCCGCACCTTCCAGTCTGTCCATAAGACACAAGGCACAGGAGCAGAATTCAGCCACTTAGCCTATCGAGTCCACACCACCATTTCATCATGTCCGATCCCAGATTCCACTCAACCCCATACACCTACCCTCTCATCATATCCCTTGATATCCTGACCAATCAGGAATCTATCAACTTAAGTATACAAAATTATCAGGGGTATGGATAGGGTAAATGCAACCAGGCTTTTTCCACTGAGGTTGGGCGAGACTAGCAGTGGAGGTCATGGGTTAAGATTGAGGGGTGAAATGTTCAACTGGAATTTTACGGAGCACTTTGTTATTTAGAGGGTGTTGAGAGTGTAAAACGAGCTGCTGGTGGACACAGGTTCGATTTCAGCACGTACGAGAGAAATTTACGTTTAAAGCTACATGGATATGAGGGCTATGGTCCGGGTGCAGCTTGATGGGACCAGGCAGCATAATAATTCCGCATGGACAAGATGAACTGGAGGGGCTACTTCTGTGCTGTAATAACAATTCTTTCCCTACTGCATTCCAACTAAATTTGTTTTATTTAGAGATACAGCACAGTAACAGGCCCTTTCAAACAAGCATGCACCACCCAAATACACTCGTGTGACTAACTAACCTACTAACCCTTTTTGTCTTTGCAAAGTGGGAGGAAATCTGTGTTTACTAAAGTAGTTTCCAAGGCAAACTTCCGGTGATCACTTACCTCCCAGTACCAAGGCATGGCCCAGGATCATTGGTGCTGCCTGACCACGTTCAGTGATCATCCCTGGAACTGAATGAATATACCACTTCTGCCACTGACTTTGTCAATACCTGTGTGGACGAGTGTGTGCCTTCAAGAACATACTGAGTCTTCCAAGACCAGGAGATGAAGGTGACGCCTGAGGATTTTTGCAGACATGGGTGTCTTCTTCCAGTTCAGATGTGAAATAGTTTAAATTTCCTGTCCTGATGTCTTGTGTTCCCTTTTCAAGATGGCTGAGGCCTTGTTGGAGTTGGAGTCCGTGATCTACAACTGCACTTGAACTACGTTTTTTTATGGGCAGTGGGTTCTCACTCTTCCGATCTCGCCAAGTGACTGCATTTCAGGATCTCCAGGACTGTTGTTGACTGAAGCATCGCGGGAGATCAAAACACAGACGGTGGGCACTGCTGTTGGAAGCCTCTGCACTCAAATGATCTCTCTCTAGGCCAGGGAACTTGAGTAAGTGAGGCAACGGACTGTAACACAAACAGCGGGCTGTTGGCCTCTGCTCTCGCTGTGGCAGGAGTGGTATCTCTCTCCCATGCGTTTGTGGGCCCGTTTGAGATGTTGAAGTGTTGGGATGGACTGTAGTTTTTGGTGAACTCTAGACCAAGGTGCCTTTAGGGGCTTGCTGTTGCTTGCATGGTGGGGAGTGGGGGCAGACTTGATGCTTTTGCTGCTGCTTGTGTGCCGGAAGGGAAGGCTTTGGGGTTCTAATGTTTTTCTGCCATTCCATCTTTGGGTTTTTTTACCTCTCAGTTTCGGGATGTCTATGAAGAGTAAGAATTTCAGGTTGTATACATTCACTGAAATTAAATTAAACCATTGAACCAGGAAATTCGCAGTCTGCTGAGGGAGTTTGAAACCAGCAGTCCAGAATCCTACAGTAAGCTCAGGTACAACCCACGGGAGGTCATTGTGAGAGTGAAAAGGCAACTCTGAGTGAAAGTAGAGACAGAATGAAATGCACAACAGTTCCGACAGGGGTTGCAACACATTACTTCCTGCAAGGCAAAACCCAACTGCATAATTGGGAGTGATGCTAACTCTGTGGTGACCTCACCACGTTTTTGGACACCTCAAAAGGGAGAATAACACCATACCTGTGCAAATTGCCGCAGCATTTGGTGACCCTGTGATCTCTGTCGCTGAGGCCAACGTCAGAACATGCTTCATGAAGGCGTACCCTCACAAGGCATCAGACCCCGATGGCTGGGTACTAAAAGCCTGCGCCAACCAAGTGGCTGGAGTATTCCGGGACTTCTTCAACCTTTCACTGCCGCTGTCTGAGGTCCCCACCTGCACCAAAAGGGCAGCAATCATATCAATGCCCAAGAAAAGCAGGGTGAGCTTCCTCCTCAATGCCATTCTCCCGACAGCAGTCAGATCTACCATAACAAAGTGCTTCAAGAGGGTGGTTATGGCTCAAATTAACTGCTGCCTGAGCACGGACTTGGACCCTCTGCAATTTGCCTCCCGTCGCATGAGTTCTTTAACAGACTGAGAACTTTCTACAGTCCTACAAGTGCTGAGCCTTTTATAAGCCACCAGCACTTGGAGAACTGTCAGTTTTGGGCTCCATATCTCAGAAAGGATATTTTGTCATTGGAGAGAGTCCGGAGGAGGTTCACGAGGATGATTCCGGAACAAAGGATTTAACATATGATGAGCGTTTGGCAGCTTTGGGCCTGTACTCACTGGAATTTAGAAGAATGTGTGGGGATCTCATTGAAACCCACAGAATGCTGAAAGAACCGGATAGGGTGGACGTGATGAGGATGTTTCCAATGGTGCGGGTATCCAGAACTGGAGGGCACAGCCTCAAAATTGAGGGGCGACCATTTAGAACAGAGGTAAGGAGGAATCTTTTTAGCCAGAGAGTAGTAAATCTGTGGAATGCCCTGCCGCAGACTGCGGTGGAGACCAAGTCTGTGGGTATATTTAAGGTGGAAGTTTCCTGGTCGGTCAGGGCATCATGGGATATGGCGAGAAGGCAGGTTGAGGGGATCTGGGATCAACCATGATGGAATGGCAGAGCAGACTCGAAGGGCTGAATGGCCTCAATTTGCTTCTATGTCTTTGTGTCCATAAGGGACTATATCTCACTACCTTTCCACTCTGCTTTGGAACACCTGACAACTGCAAAGACATACATCTGGTTACTGCTTATCAATCACAACTTGGCATTCAACTCCATCATTCCCTCAGTACCAACAATAGACCTTCAAACCCTGGGCCTCTGTTAACTCCCTCTGCAACTGTATCCTTGACTTCCTTATTGGGAGACTACAGTCAGCAGTTTGGTAGTAACATCACTTCCTCATGGACATCAACTCTAGGATGTATGCTTAGCTCACTACTTTACTCTCTTGACACTTATGACCACGTGGCTAAGCACAGCAAGGGGCGACATCTATAAATTTGCTGATGACGCCACTGTTGGTAGAATCTCAGGTGGCAATGAGGAGGCTTCAAGGAATGCGATGGATTGACTAGTGTCACAACAACAGCTTCAAACTCAAAATCACCAAGACTGAGGAACTGATTGTGTGCTTCAGGAAGGGGAAGTTAAGAGAACACGCACCAATGTCAGCCATGGAAAGAGTGAGCAGTTTCAAGTGTGTTAGCATCTCGGAAGATCTATGTAGGACCCAAAACCACAATGCAATCACAAAGGTGAACCAGCAACCCCAGTTCATTAGGAGCTTGTGGAGATCTAGTACGTCACCAGAGACCTTTAGAAGTTTCTATAGATGTACGGCGAAGAGTAATCTGATTGGTTACATCACAAATCATTTCATATGATAGTGATTCAGTTTCAGCACTGGCGACTGGATACTTTCAAAAGCTCAATAATAGCCGGTGAAGCCCCACCTCTGGGCTTTGCGTGAGAAAACGCTCCGTGAGATCAGCCTTTATGTTTATCCGCACAGTGACAATCTCAAATATTCAGTTTAAATGAAGTGAAGATATTATTAACATTGTAATTTTACATTTTAAAATCACGTCTACAAATTAACATTTAAAAGTAATAAAAACTAACAAAGGAACAGTAGAAAACGTAATAACTTACTTCTCTCCCCGAAGGGAGCTGCTTCCCATTCAATTGGAAGAGGAGTGCCGCTCTTGCTTCGGGTTAAATTCGGCACATGCTCTCGGGCAGAACTGCAGACCACTGTACTGCCATTACACACTCCCCGAGCAGCCCACCAGAGCCGCACGTATACAGCCACCGCCGGCGAGGACTCACTCGTTACCGTCAACTTTAGTCCGCAACATGATGGCTCGACTCGGGGAGGGAGATGTATGCCCTTACCTTTCCAGGGTTGTAAATATTCCTTACAAGCCGACTTGCCTGAATGCCCGGTGCGAACAAACACCGCGTGTATAATGCACCTGTTTTTCCGAGTCAGTACCACATCATATTCCCAAGCTGCAACATGCATTCATAATTCGACCTATCTGTTCATTTACACAAACACTAAACCGACGTAAGCCAGACTTTAAAAGAGATCCTTAACCATATATAAATTGGGTTTATTTGCGATATACCGCTCACTCCATTGCGCCCGTCGCTTATCTTTATTTGAAATAACAATGGTCCACACCCCGAAAGAACGAGCAAATGCAGCAAAGCATTCTCCCAACAATTCCGGCTTCCCCATACAACTGAAGAAGAAGAGCGGATTTATAGCCTTTACTCAGCGAGCCGCTGCCCGAGCTCGCAGCCCGTTCCGGCGGCGCTCGGGTTTGCAACAGCCGCCGGAGTTCAGCCTGCTGGGCGGAGCTACCCAGGAGCTGCCGCTACGACTGGACATGATGCACGTGGCGCGGGGGGGGGAGGAAAATTATCTCGCGAGATGTCATTGAGCGGAAGGCGGGGCTTGCATTGTGTCAATCAACCTACGTCAGACTATTTTTGTCACGTGACCGCTTGCGTTGCAGCGGGGTATGTCAGTATTAAATATACCCGGCGCATTGCCTAAAAATAAACTTCACATCCACTTTTGATGCTTTTGAAATTTTCTCTACAGTTCTCCATCGGTCGTGCACGGTCGTCAGGTGTCCAGCTACTTCCGAACGTCCCACCTTCTTGTGAATAGCCAACCAATGAAAAAGGAGAAAAACTCGAAACAAACACTGTGATTGGACAAAAGCGCTGCCTATCACATGGTACGTGACTGCACGACGTTTTCAGGTTTGATTGAGCAGTGTGACCTAGTCTAGTTTTTCCCTGAGCCATGTCTGAGTAAACGCTTAGTATTTTGTCGTATATATTTAAAAAATCTTCTCTTTTGATAGTTCAGCGTTTTCAATAGAGTGCGGGAGAAATTCCAAATTTGGACTGATCGATTGCTCATCTCCACAGGCCGTTGACTAGAGTCTAACTCGCTCCTGCTATTTGTCCCGCCCCGTCCTGCGTTTGATTGGTTTGTTTCTCAGAGAGAGCGTGGTAATTGGAGCTGGGCCCCGTCAGTCGGTTGGTGTGGGTGGCGGTGTTTGGTGCGCGGTGCGCTGCGGCCTGTTCTGGTTTGTTGTCATGTAGCTTGTGGACTTTTCACTGAGACTGAGCTTCTGATGGTGAACCTGGGACTGGGTGAGAGACCTTGGGAAGATGATCATAGAGAATCTGGACGCTTTCAGATCTTGGTTGTCAAGGGCACTGGACCCTATGTGAGTATTATTCTGAGCACCTCATTCAAATATACTGGGGGGCGTGTGCAGTCTTTTTTGGGAGGGGGCGGTGATTGGGGGCGCGGTGGGTACTTTTTTTAGGCCCTGCGTCTGCCACATGAGGCAGGCTTGCAAGGCCACACGTTTCTTCTGCTTGATTACCTCGATTAAAATCAGAGAGAATAATATCGCCTATTGCGATCTCTTTGAAGACTTTTTCTTCTGATGTATTAACTCCTTGGAAACAGATATTCTGCATTACTTCTATGAATCAAAACTCTTTCAACTTTCTACTTAAGATTAGAGCTCGCCTTGTAAATTAGACTTAGAAGTCAGTTTACTTTCTTCAATTTATGGATAAATCAATTTAACTGGCTTTGCTCGGATTTTCTAAGGGTCTTTCGCTTTGCTTTCTAACATTTCCTTTTCTGGAGTGTATTTTAAGTGCAGGTTTCTGGTCATAATAACTAGAAGTTGTATATATGATTTGAAGAACTGATTGAAACCATGAATAAAATTAATATTCTGGAATTGATAGCTTTGCAATAAACAGAATGTAATTGTTAATCATTGTCTGCAGGGTAGGCCTTCAATGCCTGTTTATTCATCTTCTGGTTAAGTAGCTGTGTTTGAGCACTTCAATAACACATGCATGTATCTTTGTCACCAATGTCATTAAATCAATTATCTTGTCACTAAAGGGATTTTGCAGTGTCTTAAATTTTTGTTTCCCTTCATATGGAGAGTGATTAAATTTTTGAGATGTACTTATTTATTGGCGTGTTGATGTTCTAAAACTGCCATTTCAACAAAAAGTGTGACTAGTTCTTATAGTCTCTTCAAATATTAGGCTAAGTGCAATATATATTTGGATCAATTTATGATATTAAATGTGTGTCTGCTTTTATCAGAGTATTTTCCTCACACAAACTGAAATATGCAATCTGAAAAGTTATCTGAGCATTACTTTTCCAATTGTGAAGATGGGCATTTCCTCGTGCCTTTATCTGTCAACTTCTTTTACCTTCTCAGCTGAATTCCAATAAACTCCAGACTGTTTATTTACTGAAAGTATAGATGATGCAGAGGCATCTTGAACAGATTCATGGAAATAGGGAATTGTACACCTAATTTTATGTACCTGTGCAAAAATTCTAATGTTATATCAGTATATTGTTAAGCTTATTGGAGAAATGCCATAGGAAATCTGCTGTTGTATGTTAAATAGTGTTTGTGGTTCATGAAGATCTTAATACACATTTTCAATGATTAGTTTTATATTAATTGTCTCTCTAGTATGTTGTATATGTTTTTTGAGCCACAAAAGTAATTAGTTTTCTTTCCTATTGTTTGATGTTACCTCGAAATTCAACAACAGCAGCTTTTGTATGATACATTTAACACAGTAAATCTATCCCAGGTACTTTGAGAAAGCAATAACCAGTTAATTTGCCTTGCAGAGAAAGATTGAGGTTAATGAGCACAACCTAGTCAGAATGTGTAAGATGAGGAATTTCTTAAATGACTGAATAAAGTTAGAGAAGGAATGCTTGAGCTTAGACTTTGGTAACTGACATCTTTAAGAGTATCAAGAGGTCAGCTTTTTCATAGGAGCACTTGAATAGATGTGCAAGTGGAGGATGCTACCAGAGGCACTGGATGTAATTTGACAATACAAATGATTTTGTAATCACCCTGATCTCACCTAAGTCTGAGTGAAAGCCACTCCAAACACTGGCACACACAGACACACAAAACTCCAGTTATTTTTCTGGGCCCCTTGATGGCACTTTCATATCTCAACACAATACTGGAGTTTGATGTAATGACAAAGCTACAAACCTAATTTGTCAAGCTGTGAGGTGATCATCACAATATCTTTTTGTACTGGACAACTAATCGGGAGATGATGAGTTGAATTCTTGCTATAGCTTGGTACTGGGGTGGGGCGGGGGATGCTTTTTGGTAAAATGCCACAAAATTGCAGCTTGCTTTAAAGTGCACAAAGAAAGAAAAAATTTCATGTACTTTCCATTGTCCTTTACTTTTTATGGTGAATATTGATCCATACATTTATGGAAAATTGAACTGGGAATTGTAGTTTTTGACTTTTTATTAGACTTTGGTTAAAACATGTGCACTTGTACTAAAGTTTGACTTTTACTCTGTGGGAGTGTGATACAGGTGTTGTCATGGTAATTTGTTTTTATATAGCTTAGGCAATATCCTGATTGCTATTCAGTCATCCTCACTGCATAGAATGTGTGTGGATGGAATAAGGTGAAAATTATGTTGTATGACTATTTGCGGAATTGCCAACTGATAGTGAGGTTCTGGTCAAGCACAATCATTGGGTACTAGATGAAATTGTTCAACAGTTATCATATGTAGAAGGCCATTCCAGGTTTGTAAGGCTAACTAGGTAAGGAATTTATAATATTCAAATTGTAAATTCAATTTTTTTGATCACTGTTTTGCTCAGGAGTGAATTTTTTTTTGGTATTTATACCTGCATGTGAAGTTTGAATATTCCCTATTATTTAATTAGGACATGCTGCTATTCAGGATTATAAACATTCTCATTCTAATTGTTAATTATTTCAATTTTGAAAACGTTGTAGAGTTACGTCCTATCTAAATTCTGGTATGTCTTGGATCTCAATATTCCATGTGGAAAATGTTCTGAATTGTTGCATATTTGTATCTATACTATTCTGAAGTTTGTTTTGCTGTACTTTCAGTGTTTTCCTCATTGTTGTTTAAAGTTTGTGAGGTTTATATTAACGTGGCTTAATTACAGGAATTATATTCCAGAAAAAACTGTGGCTTTAAAAGAACATCTGAAACCTGAGCAGGAAGAGGCTAGTCAGCACTTTAGACCTGCTCTGCCTTTCAGTCATGGTTGATCTAATCTTGCCCTCAAAGTGACTTTACTACTCTCTTCCTTTTGGCTTCTTTATTGTTTGGATGTTTGTCAGTTTCTCCCTTGAATTTATTCCATGACTATGCCTCCACAGTTGTGTGGGGTTGCGATTCTCAGACAATCGTAGCCCTCTGAGAGCAGAAATATTTGCTTATCTTTATCTTAAATTTGCAAACCCTTGCCCAAAAACAATGCCCTTAGGTTCTAGAAATCTTCACTGTGAAAAATGGTCTCTGTGCATCTGTATTGCCAGTTAGAATGACAATCAATTCCATTGTAAATCTTAGCACAAACAATAGAAAATCTTCAGATGCTAGAAAACCTAGCAACTCTCACAAAATGCTGGAGGAGCTCAACAGACCAGGCAGCATCAATGGAAAAGAGTGTGGTTGACGTTTTGGGCTGAGACCCTTCGGCGGAACTGAAGAAAAATATGTCCTCCTCCTTCAAAGAAAGGGGCTTCCCTTCCTCCACTATCAACGCGGCCCTCAGCTGTATCTCTTCCATTTCATGCAGGCTGCCCTCACCCCATCCTCTTCCCATATTACCAGGGATAGGTTTCCTCTTGTCCTTATCTACCACCTTGCCATCCTCTGCATCCAGCACATAATTCTACACAACTTCTGTCATCTCCAACAGGATCCCACCACCAAGCACACCATTCACTCCCCCTGCCCACTTTCTGCTTTCTGCAGGGATTGCTCCCTATGCGACTCCCTTGTCCATTAGTCCCTCTCCACTGATCTCCCTCCTGGCACTTATCCTTGCAAGCCAAACATAGCTTCAGCATAGCTATGGAAAAGGATAAAAACAGACAAAATGGGAAAGTGCTTAACTGGGGAAGGGCTAACTATGAAGGGATGAGGCAGGAACTAGCGAGAGTAAATTGGAAACAGATGTACAAGGGTGAAAGCACAGAAGTAATGTGGAGGAAGTTTAGGGACCACTTGTGCTGGGTTCAGGATAGGTGTGTCCCACTGAAACAAGGAAAAATTGGTAGGAAAAGGGAACCGTGGCTGACGAAACACATGAGGCAACTCGTCAAGAGGAAGAAGGAAGCTTATGTTAGATATAAGAAGCAGGAAGCAGGAGGGGCTCATGAGAAATATAGGGTAGTCAGGAAGGAGCTTAAGAAAGAACTTAGGAGAGCTCAAAGGGGGCATGAGAAGGCCTTGGCATGTAGGATTAAGGCCCAATGCGTTCTATGCGTATGTGAAGAACAGAAGGATGACAAGAATGAAGGTGGGGCAGCTAAAGAATAAAGAAGGCAACATGTGCCTGGGAGCGGAGGAGGTTGGGGAGGTCCTGTGTTCAGTATTCACAAGTGCAAAGGACCTTGATCAGGGTGAGGTCGAAATAGAACAGGTCAGTGTGCTGGACAGTGTGGAGATTAAGGAAGAAGAAGTGTTGGATCTTCCTAAAAACATCAAGATTGACAAGTCCCCAGGGGCGGACGTGATATACCCCAGGTTGCTGTGGGAAGTGAGAGAAGAGATTGCTGGAGCAGTAGCTATGATCTTTGAATCCTCTTTGGCTGCAGGGGAGGTGCCGGAGATTGGAGAATGGCAAATGTACTTCCCTTGTTTAAAAAAGGTAATAGGGAGAATCTTGGGAACTATAGACCGGTGAGTCTTACGTTGGTGGTCTGCAAACTATTGGAAAGGATTCTTAAGGATAGAATCTACGAGCATTTGGAGAAGTACAGTCTACTCAAGGATAGTCAACATGACTTTGTGAAGGGATTTGACAAGGTCCCCCACGAGAGACTCATCCAGAAAGTCATGAGGCATGGGATCAATGGAACCTTGGCTTTTTCGATAGAAAATTGGCTTACAGGAAGAAAGCAGAGGGTAGTAGTGGAAGGAAAGTATTCTGCCTGGAGGCCGGTGACTAGTGGAGTGCGGCAAGGATCTGTCCTGGGACCCCTGCTCTTTGTGAGTTTTATAAATGACCTGGATGAAGAGGCGGAAGGATGGATGGGTAATTTTGCGGATGACACGAAGATTGGAGGAGTTGTGGATAGAGCTGTAGGTTGTCGAAGGTTACAAGAGGATATAGACAGGATGCAGAGTTGAGCAGAAAAGTGGCAGATGGAGGTCAATCGGGCTAAGTGTGAGGTGATGCATTTTGGAAGGACAAACCAGAAGGCTGAATACAGGGCTAATGGTTGGTTACTTAAGAGTGTGGATGAACAGAGGGACCTTGGGGTTCAAATCCATACATCCCTCAAGGTTGCTGCACAGGTTGATAGGATAGTTAAGAAGGCCTATGGGATGCTAGGCTTCATTAATAGGGGGATTGAGTTCAAGAGTAGAGAAGTCATGTTGCAACTCTATAAATCTCTGGTGAGACCACACTTAGAGTATTGTGTTCAGTTCTGGTCACCTCATTATAGGAAGGATGTGGAAGCTATGGAGAGGGTGCAGAGGAGATTTACCAGGATGTTGCCTGGATTGGAAAACAAGTCTAATGAGGCAAGGTTAGCAGAGCTGGAACTTTTCTCTTTGGAGTGTAGAAGGATGAGAGGGGACTTGATGGAGGTCTACAAGATTATGAGAGGCATAGATAGGATGGATAGCCAGTACCTGTTTCCCAGGGCACGAATAGCAAACACCAGAGGGCACATGTGCAAAGTTAAGGGGGGAAGCTTAGGGGAGAAATCGGGGTAAGTTTTTTTACACAGAGGGTTGTGGGTGCCTGGAATGACTTGCCAGGGATGGTGGTGGAGGCTAAAACATGAGGGGTATTTAGGAGCTTCTTGGACAGGCACAGGGATGAAAGAAAAGTAGAGGGTTATGGGGTAGTGTGGGTTTAGTACTTTTTTAAAGGAATATATGGGTTGGCACAACATCGAGGGCTGAAGGGCCTGTACTGTGCTGTAGTTGTCTACTGTCTAGAACAAGTGCTTCACCTGCCCCTGCACCTTCTCCCTCACTGTCATTCAGGGCTCCAAACACTCATTCCAGGTGAGATAACACTTCACCTGTGAGTCTGTTGGGGTCATATATTGTGTCCAGTGCTCCCTTTGTGGCCCCCTGTATATTGGTGAGACTGATATAGATTGGGAGACCGCTTCACCAAGCACCCACACTCCATCCACTAGAAAAAGTGTGGTCTCCCAGTGGCCATCCATTTTAATTCCACTCTCCTTTCCAATTCTGACATGTCCGTCCATGGCCTCCTCCGCTGTTGTGATGAGGCCACACTTGGGTTGGAGGAACAACACCTTATATTTCATCTAGGTAGCCTCCAACTGATGGCAAGAACATCGATTTCTTGAACTTCCGGTGAGCCCCCTCTCTCTCCTTCACCATTCCCATCCCCTTTTCTCTTTCTTACCTTAATTCCTTGCCCACCCATCGCCTCCCTCTGGTGCTCCTTCTCCCTTTTCTTTCTTCCAGGGCCCCTCTGTCCTCTTCCATCATACTCCCCTTCTCCAGCCCTTTCATCAGTCATCTTCCCAACTCTTTACTTCATCCCTCCCCCTTCAGGTTTCACCTATCACGTTGTGTTTCTCTCTCCCCTCCCACCTGCCTTTCAAATTTACTCCTCAGCTTTTTTTCTCCTGGCCTGCTGAGTTCCTCCAGCATTTTGTGTGTGTTGCCATTGTAAATCTTGTATGTTTGGATAAGATCACCTCTCATTGTTTTAAATTACACTGTCGCTCAGATTCAACTTGCTCAAGTATATCAGTCCTAATTATGGTAATCTAAGATAAGTATTTCTCCAGTGCAGTGTAAAGTTGCATCAAAGTTGTCCAACTTTTATATTTCATATCCCTCACGCTAAAAGCCAACATTCTGTTCATCTTCCTTATTGCTGTCTCTGCATGTTGTCCCTTTGTGTTTCATTCATTAGGATTCCCAGATTTCCTATGCAGCATGACGTAGTCCCATGTCATTTAAATTATTTCCTTTCTTTCTTTCTCCAGAGTGGTGAACCACCTTTGCCCCACTATTGTTTACATTTTGCTAAATCCTCACCTGTGCATTTTACTGATCTGTGTCCCTTTGCAAGCACTTGCATCTTGCTAACCAACTTGTCTTTGTGTTGTCAGCAAATTCTTTTACAGAAGACTTGGCTCCTTCATCCAAGTCACTGATATATATTGTAAATAGATGAGGCCCCAGCACTGATCCTTCTAGAATCTCACTGGTTACTGATTGACAAGCTGAAAATGACCTATTATCTTTGTTTTCTGTTAGCCAGTTGCCTGACTCTGCCAATATTTTACCCCAACCCCAATACAAAACAACAAATATATAAATGAAAGCACTGAACTTGTAAAGAATTTCCATGAAGTGGCTAAACTGTTGTCAAAAACTTACTTAATGATGTATTTCAGAGAACAAAATCTACTATTGTTTGTGTAGCCCAAATTTCTATGCAATTTCCATTCCGCATTGAATATTGACACTTAATTGCCTTGAAGTACTGGGCAAATCATTTTGTATCTCTACAAAATGAGGCAATTCAAAATTATCTCAGCACCTTTACAGGAATTCAGGCATGGGAAATAGATGTTTGCCTGGCCAAAAATGATATCGGCTGAAATGAGTAAAAGATGCTAGTGATTTTTGAATTTATGGAATTTCATTGTCCTCTTGGGTGGAGGACTTCAGATTATAGCGGTTTCTTGCTTTTTAGGGAAAAAATCATGTTACCATTAGTTCTCCTGGTAACCATTTTAAATCCATGACTGCAAGGTACTAATCTCCCTGAGCAGTTAATGAGGATGGACGCTGTATATGCAAAAAAATTACTTATATGGTTGTTACTCTAGATAGCAAATAGAAATGAATGCATTAATATAAGTTCTAATAAGGATGTCTATAAAAAATATCAAAATAATCTTGCATTTGTGACGATGATAAAACTGAGGTGGGGGGATGGTGCTAGTAGCTGATTGCAGGCTTAATGTTACAAAGTGCTTGAGGCGTTGACGATTTAAGCTTGAATATTTTGTTCAGCGTATACAGAAGAAAGAGTAGTTCAAGAATGAACTTTTATCTTGTGTTTAAGGAAGGAACTATGAACTAAAAATCTTGCTCGCTCAGTGAAATTTTCTGCGAGGAGGTCAAGTTCAGCTCTTGTAAAAAGTGAAGAACAGAAGAAGGCTCTGAAGGACTAGGTACAGAATGTTTTTATAAGCAGTGATGCAATTTTTGTTTTGCAGCAAGGACCAGGTCTAAAGTATAAATTAGAAAATAAATTTCTAAACAGCATCTTGTTTCTGTCATTCCAATTGCAGTGCAATTTTGTACAGTTTTGTTTGGAATTTTGCCTACTTGTTCAGTGACTCCATTCAGCTCAGTGGAGAGGAAATGGGCAAGTTGCAGACATGTATTCGATCATTTGATGTGTAGAATTGTTTATTTAAATTATTTTCACATTTTTATTAATTGATTTAATAGTAACAATGTTCAGTTGTATTTGCCAATGTATGAGAAGGGGCGGGGGGGGGGGTATGTGGCTTACCCAGCTGTCATAGATGTATGGGATCGTGTTGATCAGGGTTCACTTTTGGGGTTTAAGTTTTAATATAAAAGGTGGCCAGTATAGGCAACAAAAATTGCCCTTCATTGCCTAAGTGGAGTTGGAGGGTGGGGGGGGGGGGAAGTTCTAAAAGAATGTTTTTTAATTTGCTGTTTTGACCTGCATCTCTGCACACTTTGGAGAGTAGCAAATGCAAGCAGCTCATTGAAGCAGGCTGTGCCAAACTGTCCTGACGGCAAAAGTTGTTCCGTTTGAATGTAGTATATTATGGTTTAAGGCTCAGTCATTAAAATGGAAGCAAAGCACTTTTAATGTTCATATGGAGAATGGGAAGACTAATCATTCCAGTTTGCACTTTGTACCTTGCCTCCTAAATCTTGCTTGTTTCTGTATTTGGAGGCAAATGGTACATAATTCATAAGATCAGAAGGTATAAAAAAACAAATGAAATCTTTTTAGTAAATTAAACTATTGATTCTGCACCTTAATTAACAATGCAATGGAAAGTTCAATAGGTTCTTTTGTGTGCGTATGGGAGGTGGAGAGAACAGTGTACAGTGATGCTGTTTCTGGCTTGGGTTCTTCAAAGCTTGTAAGTTATTCTGTTGGCTGGAAAGTTATTACATTTTCTTGTTAATGTGGATTAAACTGTGGCTTTATCCTCCATAAGTAGTATGTGGCAGAGCTGACATTGTAATTATTGCTGGCTGGACAATTTTAAAAATTTTGTGGCACCCACTTATATTGAGAATCTAGAATATCTGTTTCATTGGAATTCTGCTCTACCCTCTGGCCACTTTATTAGGTACACCAGTACATCCGCTTGTTAATGCAAATATCTGATCAGCCAATCATGTGGCAGCAACGCAATGTCAATTGACTCAAAGCATGGAGACCTGGTCAAGAGCAACACACACACAAAATGCTAGAGGAACTCATCAGACCAGGCAGCATCTATGGAAAAGAGTAAACAGTCGACATTTTGGGCCAAGACCCCTCATCAGGACTGCGGGTGGGAATAAATGTGAGAAGTTAATGTAGGAATGTGGGGGGAGGGGAGGAAGAAGTACAAGGTGATAAGTGAATCCAGGAGGGGAAGGGGGTGAAGTAATGAGCTGGAAAGTTGATTGGTGAAAGTGTCACCTCACATGGAAGGACTGTTTGGGGCCCTGAATGGTAGTGAGGGGAGGGGGTATAGGGACATATGTGGCACTTGTTCCACTTGCAAGGATAAGTATCAGGAGGGAGATCGATGGGGAGGGGTGAGTGGATAAGGGAGTTGAGTAGGGAGGGATCCCTGTGAAAAATGGGTGGAGGGAAAGATGTGCTCGGTGGTGGAATCCCGTTAGTGTGGAAGTTACAGAGAATTATGTGCGGGGTGTGGAGGCTAGTGGGTTGGTAGGTGAGGACACGAACCCTTTTCCTGGTGTGGTGGCAGGAGGATGGAGTGAGGGCAGACAAACATCAGAATGGGGAAGGAATGTGATCTAAGTGACTTTGACCATCAGATGATTGTTAGTTCCACAAGAGCTGATTTGTTTGTATATCTCTGAAACTGCTGATCTCCTGGGATTTTCACACACAACAGTCCCTAGAATTTACAGAGAATGGCACGAAAAACAAAAAAAAAATTCCAGTGAGCAGCAATTCTGAGTGTGAAAATGCCTTCTGAATGAAATAGGTCAGGGAAGAATGGCCATACTAGTTCAAGCTGACAGGAAGGCAACATGCTTTCTGGCAAAGGTGTACTTTGAAAGTGGGAGGCCTTCAAAAATGAAATTTTAAGAGTACAAAGCTTGTATATGCCTGTCGGAACGAAAGATAAAGATGGCAAGTGTAGGGAACCTTGGTTTTCTGGAGTTATTGAGGCCCTGGTTAAGAGGGAAAAAAAGAGGTGCATAGGCAAGTAGGAACAAATGAGCTGCTTATGGAGTATAAGAAATGCAAGAGAACACTTAAGAAAGTAATCAGGAAGGCTAAAAGAAGGCACGAAATTGTTCTAGCATGAAGGTGAAGGAGAATCCTAATGGATTCTACAGATATGCTAAGAGCAAAAGGATTGCTAGGGATAAAATTAGTCCTCAGGAAGACCAGAATGATAATCCCTGTGTGGAGCCAAAACAGGTGGAATGCATTCTTTGCATCTGTATTTACTCTGGAGACTGATACAGGGTTTATAGAAGTGAGGCAAAGCAGCATCAACTTCATAGACCCTATACAGATTACAGAGGAGGAGGTGTTTGCTACCTTGAGGCAAATCAGGGTGGATAAATCCCCAGGGCCTGACATGGTGTTCGCTCGGATCCTACTGGAGGCAAGTGTTGAAATTGCCGGGGCGCTAGAAGAGGTACTTTAAACAATACTCGGCAACAGGAGAGGAACCAGATGATTGGAGGATAGCCAATGCTGTTTCACTATTTAAAAAAACGGCTGTAAACAGAAACCAGGAAATTGTAGGCTGGTGAGTCTGATCTCAGTTGTGGGAAAGTTAGTGGAAGGTATTCTAAGGGACCTGCCTGATGTATGAGTATTTGGATAGACTACATGGACTAATTAAGGATAGTCAGCATGGATTCGTGTCTGGTAGGCCATGTCTAACCAATTTGACAGAGTTTACCAAGGAGGTTACCTGGAAAGTGGATGTTGTCTACATGGACTGTAGAAAGGCACTTGGCAAGGTCCCGCTTGGGAGGCTGACAGAGAAGGTTCAGTTGCTCAGCATTCAGGATGAGGTAGTGAATTGAATTAGACCATGGCTTTGTGGGAGAAGCCAGAGAGTGGTAGTAGAGGTTTGCTTCTCTGACTGGAGGCCTGTGACTAGTGGTATACTGCAGTGATCAGTGCTGGGTCTTTGTTATTTGTCATCAATATCAGTGATCTAGACCTACAGGTCCCAGGCTGTAAAAATAGTGGACAACCTGTCCTCTACAATCACTCTGAGCACCGGTGCCCCACAAGGCTGTGTACTCAGCCCCCTGCTATACCCACTGTACACCCATGATTGTGTAGCCAAGTTTCCATCAAACTCAATATATAAGTTTGCTGATGACACAACAATTGTAGGCCGTATCTCGGGTAATGATGAGTTTGAGTACAGAGAAAATTAAGAACCTGGTGGCATGGTGTGAAGACAATAACCTATCCCTCAACGTCAGGAAGACGAAGGAATTGGTTGTTGACTTCAGAAAGAGTAGCGGACCACACAACCCAATTTACATCGGTGGTACTCAAGTGGAACAGGTCAAAAACTTTAAGTTCCTCGGGGTCAATATCACAAATGACCTGACTTGGTCCAACCAAGCAGAGTTCACTGCCAAGAAGGCCCACCAGTGCCTTTACTTCCTGAGAAAGCTAAAGAAATTTGGCTTGTCCCCTAAAACCCTCACTAATTTTTATAGATGCACCGTAGAACGCATACTTCTAGGCTGCATCACAACCTGGTATGGAAGTTGTCCTGTCCAAGACCGGAAGAAGCTGCAGAAGATCGTTAACTCGGTGCAGCACATCACACAAATCAATCTTCCGTCCGTGGACTCACTTTACACCGCACGCTGTCGGAACAGTGCTGCCAGGATAATCAAGGACACGACCCACCCAGCCAACAGACTTTTCGTCCCTCTTCCCTCCGGGGGAAAGCTCAGGAGCTTGAAGACTTGTACGGCCAGATTTGGGAACAGCTTCTTTCCAACTGTGATAAGACTGCTGAAGGGATCTTGACCAAGATCTGGGCCGTACCCTCCAAATATCCGGACCTTGGTTTTTTTTGCACTATCTTACTTCCCATTTTTCTATTTTCTATTTATGATTTATAATTTAAATTTTTAATATTTACTAATTTTAACTATTTTAAATATCTTTAATATTTAATATTTGTAATACAGCGAGTGTTGAAGCGCAGAATCAAATATCGCTGTGATGATTGTACGTTTTAGTACCAATTGTTTGGCAACAATAAAGTATAATGTGGTTAACTGGATCAGCAAATTTGCAGATGCCGCCAAGGTTGGAGGTGTAGTGGAGGAAGGCTATCATGCCTTGTGGAGGGATCTATATCAGCTGAAAAGTGGCAAGTGCGAGATTTTGCATTTCAGTTGGACCAGCTAGGGTAGGTTGTACAGAGTGAATGGTAGGGCACTGAGGAGTGTGATAGAACAAAGGGATCTGGTAATGCAGGTATATAATTCATTGAAATTGGTGTCACAGGTAGATGGACACATAAAGAAAGCTTTTGGCACATTGGCCTTCATAAATTAGTGTATTGAGTATAGAAGATGAGATATTGAAGTACAAGATGTTGGTGAGACCTAATTTGAAGTATTGTGTGCAGTTTTGGTCACCTACCTACAGGAAAGATGAAAACAAGGTTGGAAGAGTACGGAGAAAATTTACAAGGATGTTGCTGGATCTTGAGAACATGAGTTGTAAGGAAAGATTGAATAGGTTAGAATGTAGGAGATTGGAGATTTGATAGAGGTATACAAAGTTGAGGGGTATAGATAGGATAAATGCAAGCAGGCTTTTCCCACTGAGCTTGGGTGGGACTATAATCAGATGTCATGGGTTAAGGGTGAAAGGTGAAAAGTTTAAGGGGAACATGAGGGTCCTTCTTCACTTCGAGGATTGTGAGAATGTGGAATGAGCTGACAGCATTAGTGGTGTATGTGAGCCCGATTTCAACTTTTAACAGAACTTTGGATAGGTACGTGGATATGGAGGGCTGTTGTCCAGGTGCAGATTGTTGGGAGAAGGCAGTTTCAATGGTTTTGGCATGGACCAGATGGGCTAATGGGTATGTTTCTGTGCTGTACTTCTCTATGGCTCTACAATGGTGGTGTGCGGAAGAACATCTCTGAACTTACAACAGGTCCTACAGCAGCAGGCGATCACAGCAGGTTTTAATCTGTACCTAATAAAGTGGCCACTGACTGTATTTTGCACTTATGAGTTTAAGGATTTGTATAATTGTTACAGTCAGCAAATTAACATGTGTATTTCTCACAAAGTTCATGCTTTTCTATGACACTTCAGTATATCTGGCAGAGATTCTAATTTTTATACATCCAGCGATTGAGAGCCTTTTAGTCTGAGGTACTGACGTGAAGAAATAAAAAGTAAAATGGTTATATACTTTGAAAACTGAAGATCCTTGTACTTGTTCTGAAGGGCTTTGTAAATGTGTATGCAAGTGCAGTGTGTACCTGGAGATATACAAGAGAGCTTGTCTTTGAACTTAAAATCTGGCATAGTATCGGAAAGATATCCACAAATGTCAATGGGCTTCTTTCCTCTTCCCTCCCTTGTGAAATGTAAAACCAGCCAAGAATAATATCTTAATTAGGACATTGATATACAAAACTTAGAAGTGTAGCAAATAATTACTGTATCAAATAATCTTTTCCATCTGGACTGTGTCTATTGGTCATGCTTTGGTCTTTGAAATCTTTCTGAACTAAATTAGGTGAAGATTATTTTTGTGAAGTTACTGTATACTAAGTAGATGAGATTTTAATGAACTATTTCAAGGCTATGCTTTAATTTTAAAAGAATTTAATCATATTTCATCTTAATAACAATTTATTTCATAATTGGTTTGAATGAAGTTTGTTTTAGTATTGCATTTATTACATTTTATTATTCTGTTGGTGGAAAGAAATTATTGCTACAAAAATGGGAATTGCAGGAAACTATTTGAGGAAAGTACATCTGTATTCATAGGATTGCAAATAGGGAAACAAAAAGTTGCAAAATGTTGGGAATATTTGAAGTTCAAAGTACTTTTTAATAAATATACAATCTTGAGATTCATCTTTTTGCAGGCAGCCACAAAACCATGAAACACAATAGAACCTGTTCAAAGAAAACCCCCACACAAAAAGACCATCAAACAGCCCATGTATGAGGCGGGGGGGGGGAAAGAAAAGAACAGAACAGAGAGTGGTTGGTATGTGGAATGCACTGCTGGTGACAGTGGTGGAGGTGGATACAATGGGGTCTTTTAAGAGACTCAGATGCATAGGGCTTAGAAAAATAGAGGGCTATGCAGTGGGGTAATTCTGGGTTGTTTGTAGAGTAGGTTACATGGTCGGCACAATATTTTGGGCCAAAGAGCCTGTAATGTGCTGTAGATTTCTATGTTCAAAATCATGCAAATAATAAAAAAATAAACTAATAACATTACAGAGCCCCCAAAAGTGAGTCCTCAGAGCTACGCCAATGGCCACAGCTACATTGTTAGTTCATGCTGAAGTGCGCCAATCAAATCAAGCAAATAGTACAAAAAAGAGTAAACAAACACAAGAACATGAATTGCAGAGTCCTTGAAGCGAGTCCACAACTGCAGAGCGTGTTGGATGCTGAGGCAAGCCCATCCAAAAGCCCAGTGGTCGCAGGCAACAGCTGCTCCACAATCCAGTGACATGGGACCGAAGACTCCTGCTCCTTCCGCCTGTCAACAGCAGCAAGACAGATCAGTCAAATGCAGACAGACTACGCTGAAGACCTGTTCGTTTTCTGCTCTCATCCTTAATAATTTTAATCCTACTCGATGCTTTATTGGCGCAGAGTAACAGAGCCGACCAAGGGTTTGTGTTCCGCCATTAGGAATTGACACAGAATCTTATCTACGCCGAATCCCCCAAGAGATTGCAGAGGTGCCAAATCGTTCAGTTGGCTCATAAATACATTCTTAAAAGGGGAAAATTGCAGGCTGTAATCGATCATAGTTCCGAATAGGAAAAAGAAATATGTTTAGAAGAAGAATATCCGGTAGTTTTGTAAGCTGTCTGCAAGATGTTCCATTGGTTACTAGCACAGTCTTACCAGAAGTTCCCCCACAGCAGGGCAGGCAAAATATGTTTAAGAGAAACAGAGTTAACAGTTCAGGTCTGAGATCCTTCATCTAGTTTTCTTTCCAAAGATCTATCGAGTGTCTCCAGCATTTTGTTGTTGTTTCAGGATTACAACATCTTTTTGATTTTCAGAAGTAAATATAATTGGACTTCGTAGTTTCTCAGGTTGAGGATTTGTGCAGCTAGTTTAAGCCAGTGCTGCTAATCTCTATCTTGTGTATTTTGTGGCAGGATGAATTCTGTTTCAAGTTTTTGGAAAGTGTAGGTTTAACATTTTACCTTTGTTTTTAGTTGACAGATGCACAATGCTAACGGATTTGGCTTCATCCTCTTGAATCATCTGTGCCATGGAATCTGAATCTGTCTTTTGAGCTCCAAAATGTTTCATTGGTCTATCATGATACTTTCTGAAACTATTAGGCACAGTGTGATCCTTTCTCTTTAGTTTGATTGCAGTTTAGCTATGGTATTTTTTTCACTCTAAAGGAAAGTAACTACAAGTTTTGCAAAATTTTTAGCACATTTTGTCTTTTAGAGAGACACCTATTGGTTTTTCCCAAAGGAATGGGCCCTCTTGCTTTAAGCTTGTACAGCAGCCATTCTTTAAGAACTTTATCAAAGGTGTTCTTGTGTGCCTTTGTTAACTGAGTTTCTAATTCTTGATTTGATTCCTCAATGCTAAGGGAAAAAATGACAAGTTGGATGGGAGGTCAGTCTTCCAAAAAGACTTGTGTTATAGATCACACTATATTTTATGATATAATTTTCACTTTTAATGTATTACATGTGGAGATGCTTCCACATACTGTTCTACTACGTGGACCTCCACTATATTGGTCAACTCTTTCGTTCACTACTGTCACAATGGAAATAATTTGTAATCCTGGTTTCTTAAAAAAAATGAGTCTGGAATTTAATTAAAATAAGCTGCTATCATTAAAGGTGCCCATGCCGGGCTTCAGATTTTTCGGGGATTTGGGTACACTGCCGACACTGGCATTTATTGCTCATTCCAGTGGCCCTTGAAGATGATGTTGAGTTTAATCTATTGCAGTCCTTGCAGTGTAGGTACTTCCTCAGTACTGTAGGGAATTCCAGGTCGGCATGCGAGGATGTTTCCCCCCCCCTTTTTTTTTGCAAATAGCTGAGCCAGCCAATAAGATAGTGGTGCATGAAGAGAGCTGCTGTTTTGTGGCACCAGAGACCCAGGTTCGGTCAGCGTGCTGTCTGCCTGCAGTTTACATGTTCACCCTCTATCTATTTGGGTTTCTGGATACAGGTTTCCCCCGCCATCTGAAGGTAGAGCGTTCCTATGAAACGGTTCGTAAGCTGGAATGTCATAAAGTGAAGAAGCAATTACCATTAATTTATATGGGAAAAATTTGTGAGTGTTCGCTGACCCAAAAATAACCTACCAACTCATGCCAAATAATACATAAAACCTAAAATAACAGTAACATATCGTAAAAGCAGGAATGATATGATGAATACACACCTATATAAAGTAGAAATACTTCTCCACAATCACTGTTCTCCGTAGTGAAAATCTCAGGCAAGTGCTCTCCAGTAATCTTTAAGCTATGAAGTTGCCAAATCAAACTAAACAACACGTAAAAATACACAGCCAATATAAAGTAGAAATAATGTGCAGTGTAGTATCACGGGAATCGGGAAGACACCAAGCACAATGATGGTGTGTTAGGCTGAGTCGTCAGAGGTTGGGGTGGTGCAGTGGCCCCTGACTTCCGGGCAGCGAACTGATACTGATCCGCGAAGCATGCAGGGGTCCAGCAGTAGTCGGGACGCATACAGCACATCTTTAAGAAAAAAAGCAGAAACAAACAAGCTAATTAATTAGGTGTCGGCCGACATTTACATACCAGGTGGCACGTAATTAATTAGCTTGTTTATTTTGGCTTTTTTTCTTAAAGATGTGCTGGGTGCATCCCGGCTGCCGCTGCATTCTCCGTGGATCGGTATCTCTCCGCAGCCCGGGCGTTGGGGTGGTGGGACGCTGGGGTGTCGTCTGTTTCCATGAGGGCAGGCAGGTCATCTTCTTTTATCTCTGCCCGCCTCAATGTCGAGGTTCGTCGTCTGCTGTGGCTGATGTGGAAGGCTTGCTTGACTGCTTAGCCTCGTGCATTTTTCTATCATACAGTTCTTTGTAAGGACGCAAACCATCTTGCAAATATGCCCTAAACCAACGTACCGTTTCGAAATTAAAGTCATACTTTTCTGCAATCATTGCAGCGAAAATTTCGCGCAGTTGTTTCACGTTCAGTTCCCTTCGGTCCGTTTGCTACTGCATTCGGTTTTGATTGTTATCCTTTCCTCTTCCAATTGCATCAGCTCTTCATCTATCAGTTCTTGGTCATGAGATGCCAAAACCTCTTCAACATCATCTTTGTCAACTTTCACAAGTCAAACTCACTTTGTCCTTACTTCGTTCACCGCGATCGAAACGCTCAATTATGTCTAGTTTTACGCTAAGTGTAACACCCTTACGAGCTTTTTCAGGGTTTTCCGATACAGTACCTTAGAACTCATCTTGCAGACGGCTGCTCACAGACACGTCTTTAAGCAATGCCAGCTAGAATGCCGTTCCGAATCTGGGAGAGAGTGGCTGCTCGGGGCACACGCTGATTTTTTTGGCGTGCTGACTTTATTCGTAACAGTGAAAACACCTTCTGTTAGCGAAAAGAGGTAACTAATGTAGGTCTTTCGTAACAGTGAGGTTTCATCAAGCGAACGTTGGAAAAGTGGGGGACCTCTGTATAATGGTTTCCTCCCACTTCCCAAAAGTATGCAGGTTACCAGGTTATTTGGCTGCTGTAAATTGCCTCTAGTGTGTAGGTGATTGACAATCTGTGGAGAGTTGAGGAGAATGTTGAGAATAAAATGGGATAATGTAGGATTAGTCAAATAGGTGGATGATACTTGGTGGGCCAAACGGTCTGTTTCAATGCTGTATCTCTCTAATGTAGGATGGAGAGGAACCTGCAGAGGGCAGTGTCTCCTTGGAGTTGTTGCTTTTCTACTTCAGTACTAGTACTGGAATAGGAATATTTAGGGCTGTAGGTGGGGACCAATTAAATCGGCTGTGTTCTCCTGAATACTGTGGAGTTTTTTTAAGTGCTGTTGGAGTAGCAACCTTTCAGCACTTGTGCCTTGTTGATGGTATGAAGACTCTGTGTTGTGAGATGTGTTACAGTGTACCCAGTCTCCAATTTGTAACTGCTGTATTTGCAGGGTTGTGCAATTTGAATTCCAGATCAGTGTTGTTGTAGATGAGGGGAGTCAATATGTAGTAATTCCATTGAACATCAAGGGTAGGTTGTTTGATTGACTTTTTGGTGATGGTCACTGCTTTACACTTTCGTTTTGTAAAGGTTACTTGCCCAGACTGGAATTCTTTCTGACTTATTTGGAGACAGCCCTGGACTGCTTCAGTTACCAAGGAGATGCAAATGAAATTGAGTGGTGTGTAGTCATCAATGAATGTTTTTTCTTGTGTTTCTGACATTAGGAAGATTATTGATGAAGCAGCTGAAGATAATTGGGAGTAGGACATAGCCATTAGGAATTGATTTATGAGGCTGAGGTAATTAATTTCCAGCAGCTACAACCATCTTCCTTTTATGCACGTCCAACTCCAAACATGGGAATGTTTTTCCCAACAGTGACCAACAATTTTACCAACAATTCTGTTTTCTCAGACTACTTCATGGTATATTTGGTTAAACGCTGTGTTGATATTAAAGCAATCTCTGTCATCTCTGCATTGCAATTAAGCTCTATGGTCCATATCTGGACCAGGCTGTTTTGAGGTCGGGACCCAAGTGGTTCTAACAGGCTGGGTGAAGTCTTGTAAGTTCCTGATGAGTAAATGATCAGTTGAGAGCAGTGATGACAACTTTTTGCTGATGAATGAAATTAAATTAGATTAGCTTTTAATCTGCTCAGTCTTTCCACTACTGAATCCCACAATGAGAATTGGTGTGGGTTCTTTCAACTTCCATATCATTATTGGCTGTGGTAGAATTTAAAATTATATTTTTGAGTAGCTTCTCTGTTACTTGTTCAATAATTTAACTCTATCACCACCGTCTCTTCAAAGAAAACTTTTAGAAATTCATGTAATTTATTAATACCCCTCAAAGAAGAAAATCTCTCAGATGTAACCATTCCGACTTGTGAAGATCAATTTGTAGATATTTCAATGAACATTCCAATGTAAGCGAAGATCAAAAAATAAATAATGAAAATATAATTCAATGAAAACAATATTGTGTAGCATCCATAACATTATTAAAGGATAAAATGTGTTTTTGCCAGTGATTCTTGAATTCCCATTTCCTCTACACCAGAAAGGTCTTCTATAATAAGTGGATATAATTTAATATAAATTGTAACATGTTTATGGTTTTATGATGAGATAGAATATCAACCGTCAGCTTCTGCAGTTGGAAAATTTGTGCACTGAATGTGGAAATGAAGTTTGACCAAATAAAAATGATATAAGCTGAAATACAAAAAAATTGTTGATGCTAGAAATATAAAGTTAAACAGGAAATGTTGGAAGTAATGGGTCAGGAAGTCCTCTAGAAAGAGAGAGAGACAGAGTAAATGTTTGAGTTTAATGACCTATCATGATATATGAATAGGAGATGATGAAATATCACTGGCTCAAAATATTAACATAGATGCCACCACCTCTTTTGTGTTGAAACCCTGCATCAGAATTTTGATGCAGGGTTTCCACCTGAAATGGATACCATTCCTTGCATCCCACAGATATTGCTTGGCCTGCCGTGGTCCTCCAGCAGATTGCTTGTTGCTTCAGGTTCCAGAATCTACAGTCTCTTGTGCCTCCACTACAACTTTTAAAAGTATGTCATTGATCTGCAGAATTAAACATCATGGAAATAGCCTTTGGCCCAACTGCTTCATGCTGACCAAATGCCCATTTAATCTCCTTTCATTTGCTTGGGTTTGACCCACATCCTTCTAAACCTTTCCTGTCCATGTACCTATCCAACTGTCTTTTGTACAATGTTGTACCTGCTTCAATTGTTACATCTGGCAACTCATTCCATGTACATTCAAAGGTCCAATTTAATGTCAGAGAAATGTATACAATATGCATCCTGAAATGCTTTTACTTCGCAAATATCCACAAAAAGAGAGAAGTGCCCCAAAGGATGAACGACAGTTAAAAGTAAGAACCCCAAAGTACCCCCCCCCCAGCTCCCCTCCCTTCCGCTTGTAAGCAGCAGCGAGCAACAATCACCCCTCACCCCCACGGGCAGAACAAAAGCAAGCATGAGCACCACCACCAAGCACTCAGCGTGAGCAAAGCAATAGCAAAGACACAAACTTGCAGTTACCCCAAAGACTTCGTGTTTCACCCGGCATTCGACATACCACAGGTTCTCTCTCTCTCTCCTTAATAATGGAGAAGGAGGTGTCTCCATTTTCCCAGCAAGCAAGGAGACATAACAAACAACTCGCTGGTTTATGATGGATAAAAGTCCATTACATTGCTTTTTTTCAAGCTCTGTGCCTGAAGATCTCAAAAATCTCGGGTCTTCAGACACACAGCAGTAGATTTTCCGACTCCCCGGACAACACATGGGTCTCCTGCCATGACACAGACCCTCGATCTGTCCGTCTCCAGAGCCCTGAGGTCTTAGGCTTCCAAATCCGAGCTGGACTCTCGGGCCGAATCATTGGCGTGCCAAACAGCGGCCAGTCTTGAAACCCTGAGAACAGGTCCCATTCCCACACAGAACTGAAGTCAGCGTGTAACTCCAGGTCAGGGTCTTCAAAAGAACCCTGAAAAGGAAAAATAAAGACATTAAAGACGGAAATAGAGCTGTTTCCGAAGATGCAAGCAAAGGAGTCGTCGTTTAGCGCCATCTTCACTTCATTCCGCCTCCATTCTCTTGTGTATACTTATATTAAAAAAACATTTGCTCCTCAGGTTTCTATCTTTCCTGTCACACCTTAAACTTAGTTCTTGGTATCCCTAACCCTGGGAAAAGGGTGTATTCACTCTATCTAAGCCTATTGATATGCCACTATAAGATCACCCCTCAGGTTTCTGTGCTCCAAGGAAAATGACCTAACCTGTCCAACTTCTTGTAACTCAGTCCCTGTATGTTCCTATGTAAGCTTCTTCAGATTAAAAGATTTTAAAACAAGTGGGGGGGGGGGCCAGTGAGCAGAGGGGCAAAGGCCTAATGCTATTGTAGTCTGCTTTGTCAAGTGGATTTTTTTTTTGCAGTGCTTTTAAGATCACACCACATCTGAATTTGGTATTATAGTGAATAATTATATATATTTCTGTTCTGTATACTGTAATATACAAGATAATGTATTTAAAAACAGTATGTATGTTACCCCAGATTTTGGTGGAACATACATATTGTTTCTAAATACAGTAATATCTTGAATTCTAAGATTAAAAATATTGAAATGTGGATGAAAGGCAGTTTGCGTGAAGAAATATGGCTCTCTTAAGCTGTATTCATATCTTTTAATTTTGTTGAAATGTTTGATGCTGGTTTAAAATGTTTAACTTTTTAAGCTGGTTTTGAGTAATTTCATTAGTTATCTATTTTAATTATTTCCTCTATACGAATTTGTAACTGAGTTGGTTTACTTTGTACGTGTTTTATTGGTACTTCAGTTCATCTGATACAAGTGTGAGCACTTTGGAAATATTTAATAACAACAATGTGTGATATTTCAATGCGTGATTCATGCATGCTGATCAGAATATTATTATCACATACAGTACTGTGCAAAAGTCTTGGACATGTAGCTCAGGTGCCTAAGACTTCTGCACAGTACTGTAATAATTTTATGTATTGTACTATACTGCTGCCATAAAATAAAATTTCATGACATATGTGAATGATGATAATCCTGATTCCGATATGGGTCTCTATTGTGGACCAGAGAGTGGGAAGGGACCAGGGAAACATTCTGTAATGGTCAACAAACCAAATGACCTTGCTTGGTATCCCAGGGCTGGGTGTGCCTGTCCCTGGCACTTCTCTGCTACCTATCCCACACTCCTTCCATGTTGCTCCACCCTCACCATTTCCAACATCCTTTGCTCCCACCAGGTTTATAAGCCTTCTCTCTGCCCCACACTGACAAATATAGTACTGTGCAAAAAAACTTAGGAACCCGAGGAATATATATGTGCCTAAGACTTTTCCACAGTATTGTATGTTGTGAAATTTGTTGTTTTGTGGCAGCTGTTCAGTGCAATACATTTAAAAAAAATGCCCCAAGTTACAATAAGGATATTTATAGTGCAGAAGGAGGAGAAAGTAGTGAGGTAGTGTTGTTGGACTGTTCAGAAGTCTGGTAGTTGAGGGGAAGAAGCTGTCCCTAAAATGTTGAGTGTGAGTACTTGGGTTTCTATACCTCTTCATTGATGGTAGTAATGAGAAGAGGTCGTATACTGGATGGTGGGTAAGATTTTAAAAGTTTTATCCTTCTGGCAAGTTGGCCCTAGTAACATACAGCATACTACTAGATGTATTTCTGAACTGCGATCACTGCCGTCTACAGACTGTAATATTTTAAGAAATGTAGTTTTGAACCATCTAAACAAACAGCGAATTTACAATTTCCTGTAGGATTTGGAAAACTTGACTCTTGAGAACGCAGGTACAGTAGTTGCTGGGGCCGGATGCTGTGTTGAGGCCCGAGAGCGGAAAACGAACCCGTGCTCAGCCTTGTTGCTCTGTGCCAATTAATTTGTTGAGCTAGATTAAAGCGTTAAGGCCTGAGAGCAGAGTACTAACTGGTATTCTGCATTGTCTGCCCTTAGTTTGGCCCATCTCCCTCTTCTCACTACTACCATCGGGCAGGATGTGCAGGAGTGTTGGGTCCCATACTGCCAGTTTTGGGAGCAGTTATTGCCTTGTAGCCATTGGGCTCCTGAATGGGGTTCACTCACCGCAGGTCTGACTGACTTTGTAGCTCACATTCTTTGTATTTTTTTTTGTTTACCTTTTTTAAACTCTGCACAATTGGTCCTCTTGCACATTGGATGTTTTTCACTTTTTATTGTGTGTGTTTTTTCGTGGATTCTATTGTGTTTCTTTGTTTGTGAGTGCCTGCAAGAAAATGAATCTCAAGGTTGTTCATGGTATACATTAATAATAAATTTGAACGTTGAATTTAAGAGTTAATTAACTCAAGTGTGCATCAGACAAGCATATTGGACCACAAACCTCTTTAAAGTTGATTTTGTTGCCATCTGCTTTGTCTATACCTTTAAAGATAAGGTATAGTGATAAGAGGCAGTGCTATAAAGGCAGATTGGTGAAGGGCCTTTTCATGCTGATGTTGAGTTAAGGCCCATCCCCTCACAAATTTCATTGAATGTTTGGATGGTTGAATAATTCTGAATTTTGTGGATCATCTGCACTCCAATGGAGCTAAAGTGTGGCTTTGAAGAGAAGAAAAAGTTGTTGGAACAATGATATGGCATTGCTTGACCCTGTCTGCACTATGATTGGCTTTGTTGTAGTCTGTCCTCCAACAATAATGGTTCATGAGACCTTGGAAAACATGGATTGCTTCCTGTATCCTGTGTTGGGCATTCATAGGTTGGCATCTCAAACCTAGTGCAAGACATTTAGTCAACAAAAAGTGATGAACTCTCCCTTGTCATATACTTCCGAGAACTCTTCTACTTGAGAAGGATACTGCTGACACTAATTCCTCCAAATTCACTGAAAAGGTGATCAAATCAGTGTTCTATCTCAATTTAGTATCCCAAACATTTTTCAACTTGGTTTTGGGCCTGATGGACACACCCTGTTCTTAGTATGCTCAACACCATATAAGGAGACATTCTATTCTGAACTGTATCGTGGGAAGAGAATGCCAGGTTGACAGAGGAAAAGATTCCAGGAAGTTTTCAAAGACTTCTTAGGAAAATGGAGCATCAGCACTGATTCCGGAGACTCCTTGGCCAATGACTGTTCAAAAGTGAAGGAGAATTCAGATGGCTTTGTTAACTTCAGGTCCATCTGTGGAGGGTTCACAGAAGTCCACCTTAAATGGCAGTAGGATTGTTCTGCCACATGGACTACCTACCCTCCTGCCCACTTTGGTGATGAGGTGCCTTCTGGAACAATTATAGTCTGTGCGCAAATTATAGCCAAGTACTTCATGGTTTTGAGATAAAAAGATCAAGTTTTGGGGAGGAGTAATGTCAAAGAGGCCATTGTGAGCTGCTTCCAGGTTTTTAGTAGATACCAGAAGGAATTTATTGAAGGCAATTGGTTAGTAGAAGAGCTGCTTTGCCTGGATATTTGCCTGGTCTCCTGTGAGTAGTGTTGTAATTATAGTTTATCCAGGTAATTGCAGCAAAATCCTTTGTACCCCAGATAGGAATCTTTGCAATTGTATTAAATACAGGTTTCCCCCGCCATCCGAAGGTAGTGCATTCCTATGAAACGGTTTGTAAGCGGATATGTCGTAAAGCCAAGAAGCAATTACCATTTATTTATATGGGAAAATTTTGTGAGCGTTTGCAGACCCAAAAATAACCTACCAAATCATGACAAATAACACATAAAACCTAAAATAACAGTAACATATAGTAAAAGCAGGAATGATATGATAAATACACAGCCTATATAAAGTAGAAATACTTCTCTACAACGTTTTCCTGCACAGATCTCCATTGCATCGGCACTGATCTGGGCCGACAATTACGTGCTAGGCGGCACCTAATTAATTAGCATGTTTATTTCGACTTTTTTCTTAAAGATGTGCGGTGTGCCTCCCGGCTACCCCTGCATTCTCTGCGAATTGGTACAGTATCTGTCCGGGGCCCGGGGGTTGGGGTGGTGGGACACGGGGGTGTCATCTCATCGTCGATCAGGGCAGGCAGCTCATCTTCTTCTATGACTGCCCTCCTCGATGTCGAAGGTTGAGGTTCGTCGTCTGCTGTGGCTGATGTGGAAGGCTTGCTTGACTGCTGAGCCTCGAGCATTTTTCTATCACACAGTTCTTTGTAAGGACTCAAAACATCCTCCAAATATCCCCTAAACCTATGTACCCTTTCAACATTAAAGTCGTACTTTATCGTTGCAGCGAAAATCTCACGCAGTTGCTTCACTTTCTGCATTCGGTTTCGATTGTTATCCTTTCCTCTTCCAATTGCATCAGCTGTTCATCTATCAGTTCTTGGTCATGGGATGCCAAAACCTCTTCAACATCATCTTCGCCAGCTTCCACAAGCCAAACTCACTTTGTCCTTGCTTCGTTCACCACGATGGAAACGCTTAATTATGTCTAGTTTTACGCTAAGTGTAACACCCTTACGAGCTCTTTCAAGCTTTTCTGACACCTTAGAACTCATCTTGCAAACAGCTGCTCAATGCAACATGTTTAAGCAATACCGTTCTGAATCCGGGGGTGAGCAGCTGCTCGGGGTGCGCGCTGCCTTTTATCTTATCGTGTTGCTGCCTTTCTTCGTAACAGTGAAAACACGTTCTGAAAGCGAAAACAGGGTACTAATGTAGGTCTTTCGTACCAGTGAGGTTTTGTAAAGCGAACGTTCGAAAAGCGGGGGACACCTGTACTTGAAAAAAGTGTCACAAAATAACCAACTTGTGGTCTGTTCATTTAGCTGTAGTATTTGTGATATTTATGTTCACAAAGCTAAATCAAGTGACATGGTCTTTGTGGAAGATTACTGTGTACTGATTAGATAGATAGTGTATACTGTATATATTGCACTAATCTTTTATAGCTTGTACCCAAACAAGAGGGGAAAAATTTAATTTGTTGTTACCTTTTCTTACACACACCCAAAAGTCTAAGGAAATGTTAATTGAGGCCTAGAAGTGGGGCAGTACTTGCCATAAGCATCACTAAAAAATAAACAAAATCAAAACCAGAATTCAGATGTGGGAAATTCAAAACCAACCCATAAAATATTGAAAATACTCAGCAGGTCAGCAGTATCTGTGGGAAGTGAAACAGACTTGACTTTTTAGTTCAACAATTGGAAGGGAAAATAATAATGTTGGACTTTTGTTGTAAGGAGTCAGCTTTCTCCAATTTTGTAGAGCTTTGTAAATCATTATTGGGTTATTTTAAAAGGATTTGGTCTCCTAGTCATATGAAAGCTATACTTGCTACAGTGAGATGCTGTGTTGGTTTAGTAGAATGATTCCCTGGAGGGGAGATTTGTCATGTGAGGAGAGATTAAACAAACCAGGTCTGAACTCTCCTGAGTTTAGAAGGTTGAGAGCTGAATTAATAGAACCATATGTCTAATTGTCAGAAGGGGAGGTGAGGAGTTGCTATTTTTGCTGCCTGGTATGTCTAGAATTCTGTCAGATTTAAAATGAATGGACCATTCAGGACAAAGATGAGAAATTTCTTCAAGTGGGAGGTACGTGTGGGAGACTGATGTTTCTTTTAGATGTATAGGGAATCGAGGGACATAGGAGTTGTGGAAGAAAGTGTCCGTGATGATTCTATTGAATGGTAAGGCTGTCTTAGGCCAGCAGAAGAAAGAACAAGGCCTACACCTTTATGCTGATCGACAGATATTTCTGTGGATAAAGTTGAAAAGATTATATTATTGATTGTATAAAAATATTGTGTTTTTAAAAAAATTCTCTTTGAAAGCAAAGATCTACATATCGTACTTATCACTTAAGTGAAAATGCATGAAGTCCTTATGAAGGGTTGTGTTCTTCAGATGTCTTTTTTGTGACAGTAAATTGAATGATTTTTTAAAAAAAATCTTTTTTTTTCCAGTTGTGATGCTGATCCTTCAGCTTTAGCAAAATATGTTGTGGCTTTAGTTAAGAAAGACAAGCCAGAAAAAGAACTAAAGGCTTTGTGCGTTGATCAACTGGACGTCTTTCTGCAAAAAGGTAAAATTTTATGTTTTGTTTCCTGATTATTTCTTAAATTTATTTTTAATTTAAAGGGAATGATTTCAGTTTACCCATGTTTTTGATTCAAGTTGTGTGTGTGTGTGTGTGTGTGTGTGTGTGTGTGTGTGTATATGTATGTATATATATATATATATATATATATATATATATATATATATTAACACTATTCTTTGCATTTCTGGTCAGATGCTAAATGCATTTCATTGGCTTTGTATCTGTATTCGGCACAATGACAATAAAGTTGAATCTAATCTAATTTAATCTAAAAAGATAAGATGCAACTGTAACCAAATGATCTAAATCTTAAGAGAGTGCATGTTTGAGTTTGTGATGATTAAGAAACTTGCATTTTTGATTCACCTTTATCTGAAAGCCATAGTTACTTTTTCCAGTGGCAGCTAAATAGTGTGAACACCTAAACAAAATCACACTGAGATAAATTGCTGTCCCCCAAAGTTTATTTGATTGAGATAATCCAATTTAATTTATGGTACAATTTAAAAATTATGATTCTTTTAATACATATGGCCCAGTTTCACATTGACATTCAACAAAATTAGAACTTCCTTTTTTTTCCCCTTAAGTTTCAGCCATTTATGCATAATATCTTAAATACAAGTAACTTTTCCATAATTATTAGGATCTGGTTATTAACTCGGTTAGAATTAATTCTAGCCATTTTATTGTCATATTTTCTTCGGATACACATTTACTGTTATGAACAGTATAGAGGCTTTTAGTTAGCCAATAGAAATTATGTAGGTTTTATCATTTCATCACCTATTATTGTATTTAATTGTACCTTTTCTGTTAAAAATTCAGAAAATCATATTTAGGCACATACTAAAGATATTTGAAAATACTTGACTAATGTGATGTGTGAATTTTAATATCAGTACTTGTTAAATTTCTAACTTTAATATATACATGTTTTATTATTTGGTTGAGATATAGCAATTCTGTAAGTCTTGAATGACAAGTACTGTTCGTATGCACATTATGGCTTCTAATGCTTGATTTTTAAATTGTGTTGGTTGGAGTGGTGAATAGTTACTGACTACAGTCTAAATGTGTACGTAATGATTTGGTCTCTGAGTTTGCTACTTTTTTGAGTAGCTTGGTTCCTACCTGGTTTTGTCATGTAATACATATGAGATTTGATTGTTGTAGCTTTCCAATTTCACACAAATTTATTTCATGCAATAGAAAGGTTTATATTTTGGGTGTGCATGCATAGCTCACGAACTCAGCATGGTAGAAAGTGCAGGTGTGGAGGAAGCACAATTGTTGACAGTGGCATGTGTCATTGAGTGATGTTTTAGTGATCTTGAAGCAACACTGGGCAAAGTTATGGATGAAATATGCTTCATTTGGAATTCAGCTCTGGTTCAGAAATTACACTCTTTAAGTCAAAATGTTTTTGTAACCATTTTATTTACACTTTCAGATCTATACCTTTTTGTTTAATAATATAGAAACTTCTGAATGCAAAATTTGTGAAATCATTCAAAAAAAAACAGCACAAAATCTAGTTTGATTGCTTTTCATTGTTGTGTTTCACTATTGGAGATGCTGTCCAGTCAGTGGTGAGACACTGAGCAGCGGTCTGACTGGTCTGGTGGTAATAGAATTGTTACAGCATAGAAAGAAGCAATTTTTCTCTTTTTTTTTCTAAACCCCTCATCATGTCAGTCCTGGTTAGGCATCTTGTTTGATTTCCTATTACCCTGTGCATTTCCTGTAGCTTTGCAAGTTTTCTTCCTGTGTTTGTCCAATTTCCTTTAGAAAGTCTGAATTGACTTGTTCTTCCCTATTGCTTTTGCAGGAATGATCGAGAGTACACCTCGTTTGTTTATTTAGAAAAGTTTCCCCCCTCCCCCTACATATACCCTGCCAGCTGTCATCACTTTGAACTTGATAGATGATTTAAGAACTATGAGCATATCTTCCCTCTTTATAGTCCTGCTGTGGACAACTTGTTTTTGTTTGTATTTTTTTTGATTTCTGAGATAGTTTGTGGATCCTGTGTAGAATGATTGAAGGAGTGGGTTATGTGAATTGATTAGATTGCTCTGTATTTATGTTGTTTATTCTTGACATACATCGTGGTATTCCAGTGCTTTGAAGGTACTGACTGTACATTGTCCATTCCTGTATGTTAGGATGCATGTCCAGAAGAGCAGGAAATCTGCTGCATTTTAGACCGCAACGTTATGCTGGGTTTCATGTCTTTGTCTTTAAATGTGGTTTGTCAACACTGTCTATTCTTTGACGGTTATTTTCTGACATCCTGAGAAATGCTACATGTGGATTGGGATCTTGGCACGGAACTTCCCTGTCTAGAGTAGAGAGCTATGTATATGGTATGGCTGGTTTGTAAAGGGCCTCAGTTTATTGGATGTTTAACTTGGCCAGTTCTCCAGTATCATTCAATGACAAAATCAAAGGTTTTGAGCTCGCTGGAGGGTGCACATTTGGCAGCATCGTCTGTATACTGCAGCTCTTAATGAAGATAAAAGTAACTTTTGTTCTGGAGTAGAGGCCACAAATGTTAAATGATTTTCCCTGTGTTTTAATTGTACTGTAGTGGTGAACTCACTAAGAATGATGGGTTGTGAGGAAGATAAAGAGCAGGGTATAATGGTATTTGGGGGAAAATAGTCAAAACTTTCAGAGTTTGGTGTTGGATTCTACTGCTTAGTTTAATATGACTCAATAATTAAAATGAACCATTAATTCATTACTAGTATTGTCAAATAAGCGCCATCATTATAGTGTGTTCAAAAGGTTCTGTACATGCAGGTATGACCTCTGTGTGTAAAATATGTTCACGTGTAGATTGCAATTAAATTATGAGTTAAATTATTTAATTTCTCTATGCTGCATTTTCACCATTGATTTGTAATTGTTTGATAGAAACTGTTGGTTTTGTGGACAAACTTTTTGATGCTTTAAGCACAAAGAACTACGTGCCACGACCAGAACAGCTTGTCCAGGAGACATTGAAACAGGACATGCAGCCTACGTGGCAAGAGAGGGAGGACAAAAAAGAAGTGAGTAATGATAAGTTTTTGTAATAGTGCATGTCATTATTGTCCTTTGGAAAAAGATCTGTAGTTATAAAACAACCTTGCTAATGCTACCCATGTCGCAAGTCAAAAATTATTTATAATAAAACCAAACTGGCTCAGAGCGAAGTTAAATGTGTACTACACTTTTTTTTCTTGATAGTTAATTTGCTTGGGAGTAAGCGGGATTATGTATTAAAATTGGTTTTATCCCTGACATGTCATGAAATTTGTTGTTTTGCAGCAGCAATACAGTGAAAGAAGGTAAAATGAGTATAAATTTTAAATAAATTGTGCAACAGAAGAATAATAAGGCAGTTAGTGTTCATAGACCTTTCTGAAACCTGATGGCAGAGTGGAAGAAGCTGTTCCTGAGACTTTGAATGTGGATCTTTAGGTTTCAGTACCTCCTCCTCCGTGGTAGTAATGAGAAGAGGGCATGTATTGGATGATGAGGGCCCTTCAAGATGGTTGTCACCTTCTTGAGGTACTCTCACTTGGAGATGTCCTCATTGGTAACACTGATGTTTCTGGATGGTATTGGTTTACCAGGGCTCCTTTGTACCAGCCATTGTGACTAAATTTGTATTGGTAGTAAAAGCTTAAGGGGTGCAAAGTGCTGTTTTATAGATGATAGAGGGGCAATAGACGGGAAAAGAATACCCAAATGAGGAATATATACAGTATACTCCAGTAAGAATCATGGACCTTAAAACTTTTGTGGAGAAAAATATCTTGCGCTATTGTTAGCTGAAATTGTATCTTGCGATGTTGAAAATCTGCTAATTATAAATCGGCAAAAAAAAAATTGGGCTGTTTCAGAGAAAACTTGACAAATTTCAGGTGAGACAGTTAATGGATTATAGAGTTTTCTCTATAAGTGATTGTTAAAGGTAAACTTGGCTGTTTTTTTGATTATCAGCACTAATTTACATGTTTAAATGTGCAAGTAGACACACTTAAAAATCAACATGTTGCACAAGTTGGTGCACTGTATTTTATATACAATAATCTATAGAACTATTTATATGTATCATTATTTCCAATTTATTATTCTGCCGCTCTCTGTTTTGTGTTCTCAGCTGCACTTGATATTACTGAAATCAAAACAGTTTCATTTGTACTAAACGATAAATGTAGGGTATTAACGATAATTTCAAGAGTTACAGATTTGAATGTCTATCAAGTTGCTCAGAGTTTGTGATTGAAATGATTGCTGAGTTCTAGTGTCATATTTGAGATGACAAAAATGCTGACAAGTTTCAAAGTGGTAGACATATGGATTATAGAGATGTAGTCTTATCAAATTTTTCATATAAATTTTGTGGAGATAAATGAGTTTCATTGAGTTTCCCACTTGTATTTTATGACCGTGATAAACATTTTGGTTTGCGTTATTTTCATTTATTGCTGCCTGCTTTTCAGGTTCCCCTCTATGATGAGGACCAAGATGGTAGAAAACCCTCATTAAAGAAAAGTCACAGTCCTTTTAAACCTCTTTTAGGACCCATTGATACAAGGTATGACATTTGATTCTAATTAGTTTAAGTTTCATTTTTAATAATTTGTGCTTGACTTGATTTCATACACTTCACAGATTGGTTAAATGCTTGACTTGTGTAGTCAAATATTTGTTGCTTAAATGTTAAGGAATGTAGGATAAAGTTTAAAATTACAAGTTTCATGTCATTGTTTTGTTTTGGAAAATAGTCTCAGGAAAAATATTTTTTTAAAAAACAAATCTATTAGCTGTAGTCAAAGTAAAATTGCTTTGTTGCTATGTTCATGACGCCAAATATATATTGCATTTAAGCCATTATATTACAATATATAATGATAGTTGCATCTTTTCATTTGATGTTTTTCATACAATGTTATATTAAAAATATTATGAATTAAGACAAAGGTAATGAAGGGCTTCTTACTATGCTCATAAGATTGCATGGAGCATTTGTTAATGGCTGGAAAGCAGGAAGTGCTAATAAATTGATCACTTTCAGTATTGTAGCATGTAACGTAACAATGCAATGTGAACTGTCACAAGAATTAGTGGTTGGACTTCACTACTAAAAAATTGAAATCAATAAAATAGTTCAGCATCAGACTGTAATGTGTCCACCTTTGCTAGAGTTTGAGGCCACGGTATCTTGTTCAAACTACACAGGGTAGAGTCCCAGAGCCAGGCAACATGGAAATGGGCTTTTTGAATTAATAAGTCGACACATTATAACACACACCCATTTAGATTAATCTTGTTTATTCTCTCCACGTTTCATTAACTACCCCCAGCTTCTTTCACTGACCTGCACACTATGGGCAATTGACAGCAGCCTATTAATATACCAATCCTGTGTGTGGTTGGAATCTGGGATACCTGAAATAAACCTATGTCAGCACAGGAAGGGTGTGTGAACTCCACACATACAACATAGCAGGCCAGGATTGAGTCTAATTGTTGTAGATCTAAAGTAGCAAATCTTCTAATTTAAACATTCCTGTCAACACAGAAACAGGTTGAAATTTCATCTGAATGCTGAGAAATCATTTCCCTGATTGTATAGTTTGGGCAATTTGAACCTAAAATATTATTACTTCCAGAGGATTACACATATTTAGAATGCTGTAACAATTTTAAGAGCGTGTATGGCTTACTACTTTTGCTACTTAAGATATTGATACCTCTTAAATCCAATGATTTAAAGTGAAATTGCACCCTAGCCATTTGTACCATTTATGTATGCATTTGAGTTTTGAATAGTAGATTTTAACTTCAAATTATATGCTAAATGCATATAATTAGTAATGTTTTATTAGAGAGCAAAATGTTGTTAATATGTTTTAACTAATATTGTCGAAGTATGTATAGAATGTGAATACATCTTGTTATTGATAATTTGAATTCACAGTGATTCAGTTGCTTTTAACAGAAGGCAAAATTTTAGTAGTGAACATCAAAATTTATTCTGTGTTTTCAGATTAATTCCAAAATGCATCCTTTGTGTTCATTTAATATTTGTAAATCTCAAACATTTAATTTTTCCCAGCACTTGGTTCTTCATGACACTGCTGAGACTTCCAAATATCATTTTAATCTGTTGCTCAGAGGAACACAGAAATTATTGTTGCTTAATTACTGCACTTTGTAGCACTTCAATTTTTTAGAAAAGATAACAGAATTGGACTATTTAATTTGTTTTGATTTTTGTAAGAGTATTACTCCATTGGACTATAAATTTATTAATTGTTGATCTCCATCTTTTATTAGAAACCGTGACGAGAAAAAGCGTGAAGAACGACGGCGCAGAGACATTGAGAGGCATCCTCATTCTAGAGATGTTTATCGAGATCGATACGACCGTCGAAGAGGCAGAAGTTATAGCCACAGTCCATCAAAGACCAAAAGTCGAAGTTGCAGTAGGGATAGGAATCGAGTCCTTGGCCGCAGCAACAGCACAAGCAGGGGTAAGTGAGTGAGCTTGTGAAGCTTGGCTTTGTTTCTGAGCAGATTTCAGTAATTCCACCTGTTAATCTTTCATATTTTAAATTCAGGAAGTTTCACATATTAATAGTAAGAATCACCTATTCATTAGAACCACTGAATTATAAACCTCATTGATATGGAATAGCAATTGTTTAGTAAAAGATAGATTTTTTAAAAAAATATGACTTTTGTTGAGATTTTCCTCTATTTTGAACTCATTTCAGAGTCAACTAAAGTTTAAACAAACTATCAGTCCCAACATCTGGCATCCATTAGTTTTTATTTGGCAAAACTCTCCAAGACACCTAGTTATAAGCCAGTCAAGGAAAAAAAATGACAATGTGAAAGGAGGTAGGAATAGAATGGGAACCTTAATAGCATGACGTTAATATGTAATGGATTAGAAATTCATTCACATGACTTCATTTCCCAAAAAAAAAACAAAATTGCTGCATATTTATAAATTTCGTTCAACCTGGAATAGAATAATCTTGTGCACATTTCTGGGTATTGTTACATTCATGATAACCTGCTAGTCATAACATGTCAGCCTGAGAAGGAACTATGTATTTTGTACAGTGAACTCTAGCATGGAACTTTATTGACAGCCTTCCAAAAGTTCAAATACACGAGTTTCTGTTCCCCTTAATTTAGTCTACTCGGTGATCTTTGAAGAAGCAGTAAATGATTCAAACATATTACCTCAAATCAAACTAATTATTATTTGTTGTACCTGTTGTATAGATTACTTTCTGTAACTTCTAATGTCAGCCTTTCCCTACTTTTTGTACTTTCTATATTAATTAATGTGCTCACATTTTACTACCTTCCTGTCTCCAGCAACCACTCCAAAATTTCCTTTTTCTTAAAATAATATTCTGGAAAATGGCAAACAAAGTATCCACCACCTCCATAGCAACTCCTTCAAAACTCCAGATGTAGGTCAACAGATCACTGGAATTTAGCAGTTTCAGTGTCATTAACATCTCTTATGTTATTAATAATCTCATTATTAATAACATATTTCCTTGTTTGCACTGTGGATTCTTAGTTCTCCAGTATTTCTAGTTTTTTTTTCAGTGCCACCTTCTGTAAAGTTGGACAAAGGTCTCTTTTCTCACTAGACTTTACTTTTTTCCGTATCAGAGCAAGTTCATACTGTCTTTGTTTCTTTCTCACCAGCTTGTTCGCACTGTTTTTCCTTTCTTTATCATTGAATTCTAAGACACTCCCAATTCCCAGATTTGTTACTTCTGATGACTTCATAGGACTTTAGATTTAATATTATATTTAATATTTCCTATTAACCATGGTTGGACTTCTTGCCTTGTGATACCTTTTTCCCCTAAAAAGAAATAGAATGCAATTTCTTTAAATATGTTAGACATAATATATCCACTGTCACATCCTATTAATGGTAATCCCCAGGCAGATGGATAGAGCGAGTGTAGTGACTCTTGTTGGTAAAAGATGAAATCATATTCTTAGCAAGAAATGACAGCTAAGCAGAAGTTGTTGAACCCTTGTGGGTAAAATTAAGAAACTGCAAGAATGAAAATACTCTGATATGAGTTATATACAGGATTCCCAAGGTAGCCAGAATATGTGGTACAATTTAGAACAGGAGGTAGAAAAGGCATGTAAGAAAGGTGGTTTTACAGTGGTCATGGGAAAATCAGGTTATCAATGTATCCCAAGAGAAGGGATTTGTAATGCCTACGAAATGGCTTTTTAGAGCAGTTCATGGTCAAGCTCACTTCAAAAGGCAATTTGTGTGCAATGAATCAGATTGGCTGAGGGAACTTAATGTAGAGGAACCCTTAGGAGGTAGTAATTAAAATATGACAATTCACCTGCAGTTTGAGAGAGAGAGAGAGAGAGAGAGAGAGAGAGAGAGAGAGAGAGAAAGAAAGAAAAAGAAGCTATAATTGAATATATTGGTATCGCAGGTAACTAAAAGTAACTATAAAGGCATGAAAGATGAGCTGGCCAAAGTTTATTAGAAGGGACCCTTGCAAGGATGACGGTAGAACAGCAATGGCAGTAGTTTCTGAGAAGGTGCAGGATACTTTTATTCCAAAGAAGAAGCATTTTAAAGAAGGATGGGGCAACTGTTGCTGACAAGTGAAGTCAAAGGCAGCATAAAAGCAAAAAAAAGAGGGCATGGAATATTATAGAAATTAGCAGGAGGTTATAGGATTGGGAAGGTTTTTAAAACCAACTGAAAGCAATAAGGAGAGAAAAGATAAAATATAAAGGTAAGCTAAGGTAATGTAAAAGATAAAAATCAGAAGTTTTTCCAGAAATATAAAGAGTAAAGAGTGGACACTGGAAAATGACTAGAGAAGCAGTAATGGGGAATAAATAAATGCAGACGAATTGAGGAAGTATTTTGCATCAGTGCTTACTGTAAAAAAAAACCACCAACAACATGCCAGGATGAGGTTTTGGATACCTAGGAATGCATGAAAAGTATGCATGACTTCCTTAAGGGATATCTTGCCTGACAAATCTGTTGGAATTCTCTGAGGAAGTAACAAGCTGGATAGACAAGGAGTCAGTGGATATTGTTTACCTAGGTTTTCAGAAGGCCTTTGACAAGGCTGCTGAAATAAATGCAGATGGTATTACAGGAAAGGTATTAGCATTTACAGAAGATTTGCTGACTTATAGAAGGTAAAGAATGGAATTGAAGAAGGCCTTTTCTGGTTGGCTGCCAGTGACTCGTGGTGTTCCGCAGGGGTCATTGTTGGGTGCAATACTTTTCGTATTGGATGTTAATGGTCTGGATGATAATCTCCCTGGCCCTACATTCATCTCTGGAGTGTTTGGATAGTAAAGACACCCATGTCAGATCATTGCTTATTGACAACAGTTCTGCTTTCAAAACTGTAATTCTTAGCAAACTCATCACCATACTCTGGACCCTAGCAATCAATGCCACCCTTTATAACTGGACCTGTGACTTCCTGACTACAGACCACATAAGGTAGGGTAGGGAGCAGCACCATCACGATTACACTATACATTGGCGCTCCACAAGGTTGTGTCCTCAGTCTCCTACTCCACTCTCTGTGCACTCATAGCAGAGTGGCTAGATTCTGCTCTAACTCCATCTTCAAGTTTGTAGATGATACCACTGTAATGAGCTGTATCTCAAATAATGATGAGTTGGAGTACAGTAAGGCGAAAGGGAGCCTAGTAACATGGTGCTATGATAAACCTTTCCCTTAATGTCAGCAAAACAAAAACGCTGGTCATTGACGTAAGGAAGAGGGTGGGGCATGTGATGCACATGCTTCTGTCTATTATCAATGGTGTTGAGATTGAGATCTTCAGGTTCCTCAGAGTGAACATCAAATGCCTGTGCTGGTCCAGCCACATAGATTTCATGGCCAGGAAAGCTCACTAGTGCCTCTGCTTCCTCAGAAAGATTAAAGAAATTTGGCACATTGTTGTTGAGCCTCACTGATTTTTATCGATGCACTATAGAAAACAATCTATCTAGATGCATCACAGCTTGGTATAGCAATTGCTCGACATGTGACAGCAAGAAAATGCAGAGAGTGATAGATTTAGCTCAGCACATCACAGAAACCAGACACCCCTCAATGGACTCTTGTCTATGCTTTTCACTGCATTAGTAATGGGTCAGCACCGTCAAAGACCCTACCCCCTGGGCATTTTACTTTTTCTCCTCTTCCTATAGGTACACAAAAGACTGAAAGCACATACCACCAGGCTCAAGGACAGTTTCTATCTCATTGTCATCAAACTCTTGAATGCTTATTTGATAAAACCTGGAACTTGCAATCTACCTCTATGATCTTGCACTTTATTGTTTACCTGCAATATACTTTCTCTGTGGCTGTTTCTGCATTGCCATTGTTTTACCTCAATGCACTATGTATCTGATCTGTATGAAAAGTATGCAAGCAAGATTTTCACTGTATTTGGGTACATGTGACAGTAACATTCCAATACCGATTTCAGGTTGTGTTTGTTGTAAGGAAGGCAAATACAATGTTGGCATTCATTTCTGGAGAACTAGAACATAAAATTAAAGATGTAGTGCTATGCTTTACAATGCATGGGTCAGACCACTTTTAGTGTATTGTGGGCAGTGTGTGAGGCCCCATATCTAAGGAAAGATGCACTGGTGTTGGAGTGGATCCAAAGGAGGATGTGATCCTGCGGATGAAACATTTAACACGTGAGGAGCAATTGAATTGACTTAATTTCTTACATCCTTCACATACGTGAGGAGTAAAAATCTTTACATTACGTCTCTGTCTAAATGTGCCATCATAGTAATTTACAATAACAGAACAGTCAATGTAAAATAGAAATACTCAAATCAGCATGAGCTAATCAGTGCGATAGCCTGGTGGAAAAAGCTGTCCCAGAACCCATTGGTCCTGGCTTTAATGCTGCGGTACTGTTTTCCGGATGGTAGCAGCTGGAATAGATTGTGGTTGGGGTGACTCGGGTCCGCATTGATCCTTCGGGCTCTTTTTTCACACGTGTCTTTGTAAATATCCTGAATCATGGGAAGTTCACAACTGCAGATGCGCTGGGCTGTCTGCACCACTCTCTGCAGAATCCTGTGATTGAGGGAGGTACAGTTCCCATACCAGGCAGTGATGCAGCCGGCCAGGATTCTCTCAGTTGTGCCCCTGTAGAAAGTTCTTAGCATTTGGGGGCCCATAGCAAACTTCCTCAACTGTCTGAGGTGAAAGAGGCACTGTTGTGCCTTTTTCACCACACAGCTGCTGTTTACAGATCATGTGAGGTCCTTGATAATGTGGACGCTGAGGAACTTAAAGCTGTTTACCCTCTCAACCCCAGATCCATTAATGTCAATAGGGGTTAGCCCATCTCTATTCCTCCTGTAGCCCCCCTGGCCACCCTCAGGGTCGCTCGGCTCGCTGTCGTCTAGGGAAGCAGCCTCGGCCCCAGCAAACTGGGTAAGTCGTTTGTGTGGATGCTGTGTGAGGTATCCCACCCCGCCCAAATAACAGACAATACACCAGATGCAATTAAATGATTTACAGTTTATAGATATTACTGGGACTATATAATTAAAAGAGAATAAAATATAAAAGGAAAATAAAAGGCGCCACACTTATCAAAGTTCAATCTCTTCGTGCACAAAAACAGTTGGAGTTCAGGACCCTTCTTCTTTACCCTGCGACCCCCTTGGACCACCTTGACCGGCCGCCTGGGACCAACAACGGTGGTCGACCAGACGCTCCACACGAGTCCGTCTCCGTCTCCTCTCCTCGCCGAACGTCCCGCTCGGGGTCCGACCTCGTCCATCCTCTGTCTCTCTCTCCCGCCTTCTCCCCCAAAACCCCGCGCATACAGTATCTTCAAATACACCAAAACCATAACAACTATCCCAATTGGTTAATAGCTCTCTCTTATCACACACTAAAGCAAAAACAAACTGTTAGCGCAAACTTTCTCAGCGTTTAACACAACAAAGCCGCATTCCCCAGATTAACATAACAAAGACGCCATTTTAATTAGCCTCCGCAGTAACATAAAAATCGAAACCCCCTTACACTCCTGTAATCCACAACCAGCTCCTTTGTTTTTGTGACATTGAGGGAGAGGTTGTTTTCTTGACACCACTATGTCAGAGAGATGACTTCTTTCCTGTAGGCCACCTCATTATTGTCTGAGATTAGGCCAATCAATGTAGTGTCATCGGCAAATTTAATTAGCAGATTAGAGCTCTAGGCCTGTACTCAGTGGAATTTAGAAGGATGAGGATCGATTTCATTGAAACTTTCTAGTATTGAATGGGCTAAGTAGAGTGGATATGGAAAGGATGTTTCCTACAGTGGGCAAGTCTAGAACCAGAGGGCTGGCTCAGCCTCAGAGTAGAAGGACATCCCTTTTAGAATAGAGGTGAGGAGAAATTTCTTCAGCCAGAGGGTGGTGAATCTGCGGGATTCATTGCCACAGATTGATGTGGAGGCATAATTAAAGCAGAAGTTTGTAGGTTCTTGATCAGTGAGGTTACCGAAGGTAATGGGGAGAAAGCAGGAGGTTGGGGTCCTGATAAAGCATCTCAGTCCAAGACATCAACTGTTTGTCCATTAGACGTAGGAGCAGAATTGGGCCATTCGGCCCGTTATGCTCCACCATTCCATCATGGCTGATTTATTATTCCTCTCAACCCCATTCTCCTGCCTTCTCTGCATAACCTTTGACGCTTACTAATTAAGAACCTTTAACTCTGCTTTAAATGTCCTGGCCTCCACAGCTGTCCGTGGAAATGAATTCCACAGATTCACCACACTCTGACATCCCCTCCATGCTACTCTTATCTGGGCCTTTCAATATCCAATTAGTTTCAATGAAGTCCCTTCCATTGATGCTGCATTAATAAACATGTATTGGCTATCTCAAACATGATTCTTGGACCCATGACAAAATTACTGTATAAATAAATTTAATACCACAGTACAGGATTTTAGCTGTTTACATATAATCTATGCATCTCGCTGACCACTGATAAACAGCTTAAAAAAAATCAAAGTAAGCTGATTGGGTATTACTTTTCCAAAATAAAACAGGTACTTAAAAATGCATACTACTTGATCAAGAGTATACAGTTGTTCATGTTGAATGTACTGGGATGACTAGAGTTAAGTATTTATTCTCCACCACACCTGCTTTTGTTTTCCACAGTTAGATTCATGCTGATAATTGATTCCATGGGGTATTTTAGGTCAGAAATAGTTCTAGACATTGCTATTTCTGATTGCAGTTGGAGACTCGTATGTCCATAACTTAAACAAGGTAGCAATCACAAGGTACACAATCTTGTAGATCAGGCTAAAAAACTGGATCTTTGATCATAACAGATGTCTGCATTACTCCCATTGTTCATGATTTAATCATTGAAGTGGTGGGCTGAGACATGGCATGTTACTAATGAAAAATCCTGTAGTGTTTAGAGACTTGGAACAGTGTATTGCAAGCAGTAACATTGTCCCTCTGGATTCTGATCATGTCTTTAGGTCTCTCTTGCTTGAAATTGTCAACTACACTTGCAAAAGCTTGTTCATTTCTTAGCAAGGGCCGCAGGTGCTATACCCCATTAGAAAGAGTCTGCCTTTGCTAAAGGATGTTAAAAAATACAGTGACTGATAAAGATCAGCAAGCACATTGTATTTTTTTACATCAAGGTTCTGTATAAATGTGAATGAGAGAGACCTTTTGGCTTCTGTATTATTCATTTTATTAATCATAACGAACATTAGCTGTAGTTAACTTTTGAAATTTAATGGAAAGTACTAAAGAAAATGTATAAGAGTATTAAGGAAAAAATAGCGAGATAACAAGTGTCTTATTGTTTTAAATACAAGCTGCCACTCGGTTTCAATTTCAGGATTAATGTATGAAGAATAATTGAGCTGTGCAGATATTCTTTATCATGTCAAGCTCACTGAACTGCTTTTGTTGAAAGGGCATTTTATATTAGGCTCTTGGCAATTTATAAATGCTGCAGTTTGAATGGGTTCCTGATTGAAGAGTAAAATTAATTTGAGCAAAATATGGAATGCCTTCAATCTCTTTGGAAGACTCATTCTCTTTGGAAGACTGGTGTAATTTCAGGAAAACAATTGATGCTTTTGAATGTTGATTTTATGAAGAGGAAATTCAAGTAAAGTAGCTATTGCCAGAGTACAATTTGGCAAACTTCCAAGATCATTTTGGTATTGAGTTTTAGAAAACATTCTTAGCAATTCAATTAATTTGAAAAAAAAAATCTGTTTTAAATCAACAGATCAACACAAGGAGCGATCGAAGTTTGAAATGGAAAGAAATGAAGTGACAGAGAACATATATGTTCCTAGTTGTACTTCAGTTAGCAGTTCAGCTGATCAGTATTATGCTGGAGGGCCCCCTGCTCCAAGTGCAGTAACTGTAGTGGCTCCTGTTCACCACCCTGACAACACTACTGAGAGTTGGTCTAATTTCTATAATAACCACACGGGCACAAATTCCTTCAGTAGAAATGCAGCTCCAAAACGCCGGTGCAGAGACTATGATGGTAAGTGAAGTGCAGTTTTCATATTTACTGCAGTAGAAGTGTTTTTGAATTAATTTCAGACCCTTTTTCTTTTGATGGTGAATGGTTTGAACTAAAACTCCTGGGTAATAAAAGAGACAGATTAATTGCTATAAAGTAAGGGGCTGGCAGATGACATTGTATGAAATTTGGAGATAATTTATAGCTAATAGGATGGAGAGAATCATACTTACCACCAGGTGCTAAACTGAATTGATATGTCCTTCAAATGAAACAAAAGTTATTTCTAAATGGTATTTATTTTTAAATCCTTTTTGACAATCAAAAGCTATTTTTGAGCCATTTCAAAAGTAATGAACAGCTCGCTGCTGTTCACGCTGCTGACTCACGAGTGCATAACCAAATCCAGCTCAAACCGCATCATCAAGTTCGCTGAGGTACAACAGTATTCGGCCTCTTTAGCAACACTGAGTTGGCATACAGAGAGGAGGTCAGGAGGCTTGTCTAGTGGTGTGAAAACAACAACTGGAATCTCAATGTGGACAAGACAAAAGAGATGATTGTCTATTTCAGGAAGTGGAGGTCAACCACTCTGCACATCAATGGCAATGCAATGAAGAAAGTGAAGAACACAAAGTTCCTTCGTGTATATGTAGTGGACAATTTAACCTGGATCCACACCACCATCTCCATTAGTCAGAAGACACAGCAGCACCTACACTTCCTGAGGAAATTGAGGCATGCAAGGCTCCCCGCTCCCATTCTAACAACTTTCTAAAGGAGCACTATTAAGTATCCTGTCTGGCTGCATCACTGTGTGGTATGGAAACTGCAAGGCATCAGACCACAAGACCCTACAGAGGATAGTAAAAACCACCAAGAGGATCAGCAGAGTCCCTCCCTACTGTTTGCGACATTTAATGGGAGCATTGTAGACAGAGGGTCTGAAGCATAGTTGAGGATCCCTTCCACTCATCGCACAGCCCTTTGACCCACTACCATCAGGAAGGAGGTGCAGAAGCATCAGGAGAAGGTCTACTAGACTGGGTAACAGCTTCTTCCCCCAAGCTGTGAAATTAATGAATACCCTGCCACCACTGAGGTCTTTTCAGAAGGGCATTAAGCTGCTGCTTATTGTACTGTTTATTGCTTACCTGTACTGTGCACTTCACATGTATTTTGAATTATACTTATTGTATTTGTGGTAATATTTTGTTTTATGACTGTGTGTGGTATGTTTTGTGGGTGTACCGTGGTCTAGAATATCAGAGCTGTATAGATGAACAATTCTCACTATAGCTGCAGAATAAAACCCATATAATTAGTGTTCACTTTATTTATATTTTATGTAAATTGTTAGGCAACTCTCTAGTCAGGGCAGTCTATGAATCGGTGCAATATGACTACACAGTGTCACAACAAAATTGTTGTGGGATATTTTGTTTTTACTTTCTTACAGTACTTGAGTTCGAAGAAAACAATTTGCACGTGGTGCACTAAACACAATAATATCTTTTTCTCAGAAAAAGGTTTCTGCATGCGTGGTGACCTATGCCTCTTTGATCATGGTAATGACCCATTAATAGTGGAAGATGTCACTCTTCCTGGGATGATTCCATTTCCACCACCACCTCCAGGCTTGCCTCCACCGGGCCATCAGTTGCCTCCACCAGGCCATCACTTGCCTCCGCCTCTACCAGGTTTGCCTCCAAGCTTGAGGTTACCTCTTATACCACCACCTGGACAGCCACCTCCTCCTGGTATCCATTCTGTATCTGGTAAGGTCAATATTCATTTCTTACGTAGAAACAGAATTTGGCAAATCATTTGAACTGATGTATATTGTGAACTTTGATTAGTTCTGTATTTTGGATGCTCATGATGTTCATTAATGCAACACACACAAAGTTCTGGAGGAACTCAGCAGGTCAGGCAGCATCTATGGATAAAAATGAACAGCTGATGTTTCAGGCCAAGACCCTTCTTCAGCACTGGAAAGGAGCGGTAAGAAGCTAGAAGGTGGGGAGGAAGGGAATGGCAACAAGCACAAGCTGGCAGGTGATTCGTGAGACCAGGTAAGGGGGTAGGTGGGTGAGTGGGGTGGAGGATGAAATAAGAATTGGGAGGTGATAGGTGGAAGAGCTGAAGAAGGAATATAAAAGAGGACAGTGGACCATGAAAGATGGGGTCATCAGAGGGAGATGATGAGCAAGTGAGGAGAAGGGGTGAGCAGGGAACCAAAACGGGGAATGGGGACAATAGAGAGAAGGGGAGGAGGGACTCATTACTGGAAATCAGAGTAATCAGTGTTCATGCCATGGGGTTGGAGATGACAAATAGAAAGTGAGGTGTTGTTCCTCCAATCTGATTGTGGCTACATCGTCACAGTCAAAGAGGTCATGGACTGACAAGTTGGAATAGGAAGTCAGATTGAAATGGGTGGCAACTGGAATATCCGGCCTGGCAAAGTGGTCTCCCAATCTGTTGAGTATCACCGATGTAGAGGAGACGCACTGGATACAGGAGATGCCTTGCTTGTGAAGTGTTGCCTTATCTGAAAGGACTGCTTTAGGCCCTGATGGCGAGTGGAGATGAGGGAGGACGTGTAGTGGCCGGTGTAGTAGCACTTGTCCCGCTTGCGGGGGAGGAAAATCAGTGGGCAAGAGTCACTTGAAGAGTGATCCCTATGGAAAGCAGAAAAGAGGTGGGTGGGAGGGAAAGATGTGCTTAGTGGTAGGATCCCATTGTAGATGGCAAAGTTATGGAGAATGATGTGCCAGATATGGAGGCTTGTGGGGTGGTAGAAAGGATCAGGAGAACCCTATCTCTTTTATGGCAGCAGGAAGATGAGATGAAGGCAGATGTCTGGGAAATGGAGAAGTGGGATCTGGATCTGTGTGTTGGTCCTCTTAAACATTTCTGAATAACCAGGCTGTTGAAAAGAACTTTCCAGTGTTTTTTTTAATGTTCTCATTTATCTTAAGTATCCTGTGTAATACAATCCAGTCATTATTGTTAGAGCACTAACATAGATTTAATCATGTGAGAACTGGGATTATTTTGAAAAATTCATTATGTTGAAAGCATTGAGAAGTTATTCTGTCAAATGAAGAGTTGATGGTTTACTTAACGTTGCACAATAACCAAAAATATTGTTGCATAGGATTGAGGAAACAAAGAGAAAATTGATACATCTGATTGCTTGAGAGCTGTTTCAGGCAGGGGCAGCATCACAGAAGTGTTTTTATTGGATTCCTGTAATTTATTTTGTCAAACTGAACTGAAAAGGTAATCTGGAACATCCGTCCATTCCAAGATTTTGCCACAACTGAGAAATTGTTTACTTATACACTGGAGCATTTCATTACCTTTTATATTTGGAAGACTTTCTTATGTTAAGGCTATTCCAATGCATTTTGAAGCTTTTCTAACAACATTTTGATAATAATTAGACTCATAGATAGCAATAAATATTGTGGAGTTTGTCTGTTCGTAAATACCAATCAAGCAAAAAGTAAAAGTGCTGGAAAAAAATGTTTGAAAATGGAATGGTTTTATTTTAGGAGCCTTGAATGATTGTAATACAAAAGAATCTGTAATTGACCGAAAATAAAATGTAATTCTTCCTGTTTAAAGCCATCCATTCAAATTCCATCTTTGTTCTTGCTGTATTTATATTTGTTTGGGTTATAATATGGGTTATATATTTAATTTCACCTTGGACAGCGAAGATAGTGTTGTTCTAAATACCATCAGTGGCTCTATGATAGCACCCCATCTCTGAGTTTGCATCCGTGGTTAGCATTTTGCTTGACAACTTTTCACTGAAACTACAAGAAATTTGAATCAAACAATGTTCAAATTACATAGAGTAAAATTAGGAAGAGATTAAATGACAAAATTTAATCCCTTACCAAGAGAGTAGGTTAGGAATTTAAACCTAATTGCAGCATCAGGTCTAGGTCATTAATGTGTATTGAGAAAACGGATGTCCTTACTACCATTCCCTGGGCAATGCCACTAATCACCTCCCCCCTGTCCAGAAGGTAAATTCACCATGGCCATTTTGTTTGTCACTCAAATAATTTCGTATCTATGTTTCCTTGCTTCACATTTGCTGATCATATTGTTATACAGCAATGTTGATTACAGGGAAGTGGGGGTGGTTTTCATCAACGATGCGAAGGTCAAGAGGGATGGGTGCTTCATTTTCCTCCGAGTGAACATCACCAATAATTTGTCCTGGTCCACAGCCTCTATTTTTTCTGAAGACTAAGTAAATATGGCATCTTCCTTTTGATTCTTGGTAACTTGTATTGATGCACCATAGAAAGCATCCTATCTGGATGCATCACAGCCTGGTATGGCAGCAGCTCTGTCCAAAACTGCAGTTCTGGATGCTGCTCAGCAGATCATGGAAACTAGCCTCCCCTCTATGGATTTTGTCTGCACTTCTCACTGCCTCTAGAGCAGTCAATGTTAATCAAAGACCCCACCCATCCTGGATTTAACCCTTTACCCTCCACCCCCCCATCAAACAGAAAATTTAAAAGCCTGAAAGCATATGTGACTGAGAATAAACTGGAAAACCTATCTGCATTGTATGCAACAAAATTTATTTTTTAGATCATTAATATATTAATTTTCCTCAATCTTCCAGTTACAGTGTTTGCAGAATTGCTTTTGAATTTTTGTGTTAGCTGTTAATATTGGGACATCCTGACATTGTTTATTTTTCCATCATGACAACCACAGAATCTAAGGCCAAGTCCATGCCATGAAAGGTTAAAGAAAACTTTAAACCATTACGTTTATTTGAAAGTAAGGTTGATAGTAATCTAGATACAGTGGCATGCAAAAGTTTGGGCACCCCGGTCAAAATTTCTGTTACTGTGAATAACTAAGTGAGTAAAAGATGACCTGATTTCCAAAAGGCATAAAGTTAAAGATGACAAAAGGTTCAAAGGAACATCTAAACAAGCCTGATGCATTTCGATAACCAAGTCCTGTGGACTGATTAAGTTAAAATAGAACTTTTTGGCCGCAATGAGCAAAAGTGAACCCCCCTCCAACTGTTAAGCACGGGGGTGAATCGATCATGCTTTGGGCTTGTGTTGCAGCCAGTGGCACGGAGAACATTTAATGGTAGAGGGAAGAATGAATTCAGTTAAATACCAGCAAATTCTGGAAGCAAACATCACACTCTGTGGGGAAAAAAAAAGCCGAAGATGAAAAGAGAATGGCTTCTTCAACAGGATAATGATCCTAAACACACCTCAAAATCCACAATGGACTACTTCAAGAGGCGAAGGCTGAAGGTTTTGCCATGGCCCTCACAGTCCCCCGACCTAAACATCATCGAGAATCTGTGGATCGACCTCAAAAGAGCAGTGCATGCAAGATGGCCCAAGAATGTCACAGAACTAGAAGCCTTTTGCAAGGAAGAATAGGCGAAAATCCCCAAATAAGAATTGAAAGACTCTTAGCTGGCTACAAAAAGTGTTTACAAGCTGTGATACTTGCCAAAGGGGGTGTTACTAAGTACTGCCATGCAGGGTGCCCAAACTTTTGCTTCGGGCCCTTTTCCTTTTTTGTTATTTTGAAACTGTAAAAGATGGAAATAAGTTTTCTTGCTTAAAATACACCCTATCCTCATTATATGTGTCCAAAATTCACATTTATGCGTGGAGCACTGCCTTCCCGCCAATACAAGTCACATGCCCACGCTTCACAGTCTCACTGTTGGGACGAGAAGCATTGCTTTCCTGCCAATACAAGTCAGGTGCGTGTGCCTCACAATCTCTCTCCCGCCACTCTCGCATTGGTTTTGGCAAGGTGTGGATGTGCGATCTTAAACTTCTGTTGGTTTTACCTACGGTGCAGTGATTTTGCGCTTGAAATATTTAACTCTGCCTCCTAAGCGTCCGATATCATGTCCTGAGCTGTCAGCCGAGCAGCAGAGAACGGCTTTAACACTTGAAAAAAAGTTTGAAATTATAAACAGCGCGGCATTGGCTGAAGGTAACACAGCTGTGGGATGCTATTGCCGGGAACAGAATCTTGCCGTTAAAAGTTCTTTTGTTGCTTGACAATGCGCCAACCCATCCTAAACATTTGGACAACATTCATCCTAACATTACAGTGCGTTTCCTGCTGCTTAACACAACATCGCTGATTCAACCACTTGACCAAGGTGTGATCCACATTCAAGGCGTGCGTATTTTTTTTTACCGTGAACTATCTCTCAACAGACGATTTTGAATATCCTGAGAGTTTACCAACGGTGAGGGAATGGTGGAAGTCGGAACGTTTGGCACAAATGGCGATGGACATGGACCCACGTTTGGAACGGAGTCAACATTTCAGTCGTTCCCTGCCATCAACCCTTTTTCCCTACAAGCAAATTTAAAACAAAGTGCTGCCAAGCAAACAACCCTCACCACTTTATTCAAATCAGTAACACCTTCTGTCGGCAGTTCTAGGAGTTCTGTGAGTCTTCCTTCACCCCTTGCTGTGCTTGATATGATCCTGACTACCACAATCATCCACCTTATCTATGTAAAGCTGCTCATCACCACAACAACCGCTCTTCTCCTGGAGTGAACACACCTGCCACTGTTAGTACTGTACACCCTCGGATGTTAACTTTCTATGATTTATTACGTTGAATATTACCTTAAATTGTTGAAATATAATACAAATTTTGTCTTGTAGTACTGCTTTTGTGTCATATTGGTATGAAAATGTGAATAAATTACAGATAAAACATATTTAGGAAGCCCTCTGGAATGCATCCCTGTTTTCTCCATTTGAATAATTATTCACATTATGTGTCAACTTCGAGGAACGTATCCCCCGCATATAACGAGGATAAGATGTATTAAAGAAACGTGTCATTTTTAACTTTAAGCCTTTTCATATTTTACCCGCTTAGCTATTCACAGTAACAGAAATTTTGACCGGGGTGCCCAAACTTCTGCATGCCACTGTATGTGGAAAGTTAGAGAATGGGGAATTGTGAATAGTTAAGAGGGACATCAGGGATCATTATTTATGGAGTTGATTTTGAAAGGCCAGCAGGCCTTAAGCTGCTGCGGCTTTTTTAAACAAAATGTTCTTGCATTGCATTAATGGATGGAAAAGAAATGTACTCCATAATTTTGCATGGTAACAAACCTAACAACAGATGTTTTCTCTTGAATAATGAAAGGAAAAGAAACCATTTTCCCCTCAATTTTTCCTAAGCATTTCCAATGGTCTGTCTCTACCCACATTTGCTTGCTCCAATGTTGTTGTGTGGAGTGAAGAGTTCAGATGCTGATTGAGTGACTGCACTGGGGAAAAATGTAGCTAAGTGGACTAAGCTGCCTAATACTCCCTCTGTTGCTCTTTGATTTTACCTGATGTATTTTGGGAATGAGACAAGCAACATATGGTAGATAAAATATATCTGATTATTTTGATTAATTTGATCTATTTTGTTGCTTATGCTCGGCCTCCCACCCAAGCCCCATGGCTGTGGGGAATGAAGAGCGTGTCACTGTGAGGTTAGGTTACGAGTATGCGGGCAGTGGGCGAATCATCCCTCTTGCTGCTGTGTGATGCCCAACAATCTTTGATTCTTAAATTCTGTAGCCTCTAATCAGAGCAGAATGCATGTCATAACCAGACCCATGGGCAGTGATGCATCCTTCACATCGACACACGGCACCTTACAAAGGACTTTTTACCACTTGTGCTATCGTAAGCCTATATCTTTTGTTTTTGAAAAATGTTTGATTATTATACAAACATTACTTACCAAATTAATTGATTTGGATATCTATTCATTAAATTTGCTTAAAACATATACAGTGGAAATATTGAAAGTAAAGCTGATTTTATTAAAAAGTGGTTGGCAGGCCAATTTCTGCTGAGTGCAGCTGTAGAGAGTATGCCAGCTTTGGTTAGCATACTGCTGAGCAGCTAGATGGAAAAATGTATTGTAACACTTGGTTGCATAAGTTCTGGAATGTGCTAGAATTGAGGGTGGAGTAAGAGGTCAGGGACCTTCCTGTCAGAAACAGATTTGTCTCAGTCGAAGCATGGCTATCAGGATCAGTGACCATTGAACAACACTAGAATTACTTCAAATGAGTTCCTTTGAAGAGCCTAGAGCTAAAGGTCAGAGTTTCAGAAAACACATAGATCATTTAGGACAGAGATGAGGATAACATAGTGGGGTAATAAATCTTTTGGAAATCGCTACTGGAATGTGCTATGGAAATTGAGTTGATCTAAATTAATGAATGACAAATTTCTGGATATTAAAGGAATCAAGGAAAAGGGATTTGAAGCTGAAAATCCACATGATTTTGATGAAAGGCAGAGCAGGCTCAAATGGCTAAATGGCCTGATTTTTTTTTTCCCCTCTCATTTCTTACTATTTTACAAATAAAATATCTGATGCTATTTGAAAGATAAATTATTTTTCTGTTGAGATAAATTGATTGTGTCAATAGTTAATAAACAATTTAGTTGAGTTGATTCTTTTAATTAGCTTGTGAAACCTCTCTACTCTTACAACTGCTGTCAACTTCTATCCCAACTATAATCTGGACTGGAGTTAATGTGATGAAACTGAAAGGAATTTAAAGTAGTGCGTGATGGACATGTGCTCAATAAATGGCAGAAGATTTTTGCACTGTAGTATTTATTTCCATGTTCATGATTTGAGAGCCATGAAAATATGCTATGCGTGTCTCCTTTATAGGACCACATCCAATCCCAAAAAGCAGCATAGATGGTATTGAAGTCTCTGGGACTGGTGCAGTACCCTCTCTGCCCCCACCCGGTTTACGGCCGCCACCCTTACCACAGTATCCACCATACGCAACTTCAGAATGTAAGTTGCCTTACACTTCTCAAACTCAGGATGATAATAATTCTTATTTCAAGTGCTTTGATGTGTATAACCAGTAATGTTGGTGTTTTGGTTTATGTAACTATCTGGCTGGATATAAGCCCTCCACCTTTATAGTAATGTATTCTTCCATGAAAACCAAATATGCTAGAGCCAGTTGAGGCCAGCATGCACTTGTAGGCAATGTTAGTGTTTCAAGTTAATAGATTTTAAAATTGAAGTAAGGGTAACTTGTGCTGCTGTTTCCACTGATGCTGCAAGATCTTCTGAGTATCTTCTATATTCTTGTTTCTTATTTTCAAATTTTCAGCAGTGTTTAATTTTACAGACTTAATACTCTTTGAGATTTCAGTGATTTGTTAGCTGCTTTGATCATGAGCTATTGAAGCTTTTGTTTTGTGCATGCAAATTATATGTATTTTATGTTGAATTTCTGTCATGACAATGCCAAAAAGATAATCAAATTTCAATGAAGCTGTATTATACAGAATACTATTCAAATCATAAAAATTACATAAAGAAAAGCATCTTATTTTTAACATTCCCTTGGAATTAGGGTAGAATACATCCAGTCCAATTTTTTTTGTGTTCTGAACTGGCTGATGAGATGAATGTAAAATTGGAGACTATTCCACTAATTGAGCAGGTGGGTAGTTTATGATGATGCAGTCTTTTCACTGTTCAAGCAGGACTACTTTGTGCTCCCTCTGCATGGACTTGGAAGTTCTTTATACAGAAGATCCGTCACGTGCCTTCCAATTACCCTTTTGCATCTTGACTATCTACACGATAGACCAGTGTCCTATCGGGGTCGGGGGGGGGGGTGAGTCTTGTACTCTCAGTTGCTTCATGCCACAGAAATAGTTATAAGCACCAGCCTGATGAGCCTATAAGGCTTGGGACAGACTTAAATTAATAATTTTTAATCTGAGTAGCTAGGGCCCAGTTTCCAGCAGTCTCTTGGAATTCTCACAGATTCCCTGAAAAAAATCTATTAAACTACTGTGTTAGGTCTTAAGGGGAAGTTAATATTTTTGAGTATTAATAGGAAAAACACACAATAGTCTGGAAGAATCCTGGGGTTGCTGAATTAAGGGAGTTTTATTGTACCACTTGAAATGTTTTTCCTCCACGTTGAGCAGTCGTGAGCCAAGAGGCAGTGGGGATATTGCATTTGTTTCAGGAAGCCTTTAATTATATACGTGAATCATTTTCTCTGCCCACTTGGCAGTCTTTTTGTGTGACTGAACTGTATAGAGTATCTGCTTTGGAAATCTGGTATCGGGCAAGTGAATAACTCAGTGACAGAACCAACTGAGTGCACTCAGGCCTCTGCACTGGCAATGTTTGCATTAGACCATAACACTTTGGTTTACTTTTCCTTCTAGTGAATTTAGTCTTGTCTTTTTACCTGATGTTGGTAGTCCAAGCAATAAAACAAGTAGGAGGGCAGGGATCACTGTTGATCACTAAGCTGAGTCGTATGATAGGTTTGGCGTCGTGTGCGTCAAGCACCCCTTTCATCATTCAACCAAAGCCTGTGCTAGCATGTTAAACATGATGAATTTCATCGTTTTCTGGCTTAGCTGACAAATGATTCCCAAGATGTGGGAAGTGGTCAAGGCTTTCCAATGTCTTCCATGAACTTTTTTTTATTGTTGAAGGATAGTGTCGTGCAGTAAGATAACAAGTTTTGGGCTTTGGTTATGAGGACATTGAGAGCAAAGCCCATGTGCTTCAGAGAAAGAGTCAGTGATTGCTTGGAGACTGGCTTCTGAACATGTATAGATGTATGCAGTGTCTACTGCTCCATTACATAACAAACTTTACCCAATTTAATTGCTCCAGAATTTATTCTGATTTAGTTGTACCTGCTATCAAAATTAGCATATTGGTAATGGAAAGGTAGGAATACTCTGTCCAGCCTATTATTTTCTAATTTCAACTCAGACCACGAACAAAAGTCTGTACTCTGGTTTTGGGAAATGTTGTGCAGTTTATAGATAGAATACTTGATGCCACACTTTGGTCTCTTGATACCAGGAGGTGCCCACCTTGCCATTAGTTGTAGTCCTTTAGTCCATGTTTGGTTTGGATCCAAGTCATCCTGATAAAATGTAATGGAGCAATGTGTACAATAGGGGAGAAACGGAAAGCAAAACACAAAGGGAACCTGTGATTTATATACTTTTACATAATTATAGTGGTTGAGCTGAATTTTATCTCTCCTGAGTCCTGTATTTCACGTCATTTATGCTGAACTTTTGCAATAAGGTACGGTGAATTTGATCGGATTTGTTTTGAACTTGGTTCTTGACCTGTATTTTAAGAACATTCTACTTGGTGGCAGAATTAAGCCATTTGGCCCATCAAATCTGCTTCACCATTCCATCATGGCTGATTAATTATCACTCTCAAACCCATTCTCTTGGCCTTCTCCCCATAACCTTTGACCTTCGAGAACCTATTAATCACCGCTTTAAAGATACTCAATAACTTGACTTCCATGGCCGTCTGCTGCAAAGAATTTCACAGATTCACAATACTCTGGTTAAAGAAATTTCCCTTCATTTCCATTTGAAAGGGACTTATTTCTATTCTGAGGCTATGTCCTCTGGTCCTAGACTGTCACACAATTGGAAACACTTCTCCATACCCACACTATCTAGAGTTTTCAATGTCAAGTAGGTTTCACTGAGATTCCCCCTCATTCTTTTAAGCTCCAGTGAGAGAGTGACAGTCATAGAAATCAAGGCAAAATGTGTGCATGGAACATCAAAGAGTCATTGTAGATTTGGAATTGGTTCCATTGGCTGGAATTGCTCCTGACATAATGAAGACATTATAAGTATTGGCAATCTCAGCTATAGCATATTGCTACAGGAGTTCCACAGAGCAGTGTGCTAAATTCAATTAGAATGTGGTCATCAATAGGAGTGTTTGCTGATGATTGTTCAGTACTCAGTTCTGTGTACAACTCCTTTGAAAATAGCCTCTCCTGCATGTAGTGTGATGTGGATAACACTCAGGCATAGGTTGAAGGGAAGTATGTAACATTGCCACTATTACAACTGACTGGAAACAACTATTTTTGCTGAAGTCTTCAATATCAAAGTCCTTTAGGAGATGGGACTAACCATTTGATGACCAACGTAACTTGGTTTGCTGCCTATATACTGTGAAAGTTGGTTACATTACATTAAGTGGCTCACGTGTTTTTCCCCAAGTTTTTTGGCTATTTGTAAGTTATGCCAGTAAAGTAATTGTGTTCCTTTTAGTTACCTGGATTGATGATGATGATGATATCAAGATTGGTGGAGGGGCAGGTAGTGTTGAGGAAACGAGTGGGCTGCAGAAGAATGTAGACCAATTAGGAGAGTAAGCAAGAAAGTGGCAAATGAAATACAAGGTTGGAAAATGTATGGCCATACACTTTGGTAGTAGAAATAAATGTGCAGACTATCTTCTAAACAGGGAGAAAATCCAAAAATCTGAGATGTAAAAGGACCTGGGAATCCTTGTGCAGAATACCCTAAAGGTTAACTTGCAGGTTGAGTTGGTGGTGAGGAAGGCAAATACTATGTTAGCATTCATTTCAAGAGGTCTTGAATACAAGGACAAGGATGTGATGCCAAGGCTTTATAAGGCCCTGGTAAGGCCTCACCTTGAGTATTGTGAACAGTTTTGGGCTCTTCATCTAAGAAAAGATGTGCTGGCATTGGAGAACGTTCAGAGGAGGTTCATACGGATGATTCTGGGAATGAAAGGGTTATCATACGAGGTACATTTGACGGCTCTGGGTCTGGACTCGCTGGAATTTAGAAGAGTGAGGGGATCTCACTGAAACCTTTCAAATGTTGAAAGGCTTAGACAGAGTAGATGTGGAAAGGATGTTTCCCATGGTGGGGGGAGTCTAGGACAAGGGCACAGCCTGAGGATAGAGGGGCGTCCATTCAAAACACTGAGATGTGGAGAAATTTCTTTAGCCAGAGCCTGGTGAATTTTGTTGCCACAGGCGGCTGTGGACGCCAAGTCGCAGGGTGTAGTTAAGGCAGAGATTGATAGGTTCTTGATTGGAAACGGCATCAAAGGTTATGGGTGGGAAAGCCAGGGAATGGGGTTGGGGGAAAAAATGATCAGCCGTGATTGAATGGCAGCGCAGACTCGATGGGCCAAATAGCCTAGTCGTGCTCCAATATCTTATGGTCTTGTGTAACTCCAGCCGTATTCCTGAAAATTTGGCACCATCCTGATCAAAATGAACATCACCTCCTCCATTCTAAATACCACTCCCTCTGCCTCTAGCTCACTGTGGATCCTATATATACCAGAACAGACAGCAGAATTTTTGCAAGATTTCTTCAATAGCAGCAGCCGGATTGACATTTTTTTTTTACCTTGAAGTTGAGGGCCACAGTTGTATGGGAAGAGAGCCAACCGCACTCCCCTCCTGATTTGGAACCATGTTGGATAACTTTCAAATTAATTGTTTTTGTGCTCACTGCAAACTCATAGCTATATTCAGAACTTTAAAATTCATAAGAATGAACAAATACTATAATTAGAAGTTGCTAAGGCAATTGGGTCAATCATTCTAATTTTCAATCTTACCAGTAAGCATGCTTAAGCAATTTAATTTGTATTTTAATTTCTCTAAAATTAATAATTTTAAATTCCTAATAGCCTGACACAGTATTACTGAGTTCCACACTTAATTGCAATCTGCACTTAACAAAATGAGTTGCTTCTGTTTCAGATAACTATGAGCCTGATGGATATAATCCAGAAGCTCCCAGTATCACGGCTGGTGCTAGGCCTCAATATCGACACTACATTCCACGAGTTCAAACAGAGCGTCCTAATCTGATTGGATTAACATCCAGCACTATGGATGGTCCTCAGCGCGGTAAGAGATTGCCTGCTATGAACTGCAAGGATGTTAGTTATTCAGACACTTATTATTTGACAAGTTGTGATGGTTCAGAATTTATAGTGGAAGATGAAATTTTTCAACCAGTTGAAGTTTCCATGAACCTGCTCAAGCCTTTGGATTTGTTTTCTACAGTTAGCCTGTTTCTAATAAACAAGCTAACAGTGAAGCCTTTGAAAAAAATAGTTACACATGATATTCTTAAGAAGTCAGCTTTTGAACATGATTATTAAGCAAATTCTTCTTTAATTAAATTCCCAATTGGTAAAATAAACCACATTTTCCTAAATTTCCTTTGAAAATATAATTTTAAATAATAAATTCAGTTATGTTGTTACTGTCACTCATCAGAATGGACCAAAGTAAATGTGGACATTTTCATGGAAGCTTTTATTAAAGTGATTATGTAACTGAAGTTTCTGCAGTACATACAACCACTAAATCCGACTGTATTAAAATTGAGCAGTCAGATTATTCAGTTTATTGATTTATTGTTATTGAATTTTGGATTATTTGGATTTGTATACATTTATAAGATAGTGAGGACAACTTTATTTTCTTAAATTGAGGAAAAGCTCAACAGTTTATTGAAACACTTTAATAGGTTTGAATGCTGCTTACTGTTTAAAGCTTAGCTAGTTCAGCTAGCATTTGTTTGTGGGAGTGGGGATAGTGAAAATCCAATTCAAAAGATCTTAAAAATGAAATCACTTTTAATTTATTTAGGGTAAATCTTTTTTCAATTCAGATTTCCATGTTAATTGTTGTGGTTAAATTATAGGGCATTTTGCTTTTCAAGGGTTGCCTTGCTTGAATTTTGCCTAGAATTAACTGCAGCAGTCTACAATCATGAACTTCATAGGATGGGCCTGGATCGTTGCCATTCAGTGGGACTGTGTCATACCACAAATTTTTCATAGAAATATTTCAGTGGAAAATACCTTTGACCACTGAGCAGTCAGGCAGTGGCCTGCATAATATATCCTGAAGTCCCTGAAGGAGGAGACAGTGGTTCATGTGGGTTGAGTCCAAAAGCAGTTTGTCAAAGTTACTTGGCAGAGTGCCTCATCACCAAAGCTTGTTGTAACGTCGACTGAGCCTTCCCTTTTGGACCTTTTGTGTACAGCCAAATTCTCAGCTCCACCATGTGTTACCCTTGAGACCACCTGCAGTGTGAATGAGACAGTCATCCACCTCCTTGTGGGCTGTGTGTTGGCATAGAAGGTCTGGATAGAGCTGCGGTGGGTTTGTTGAGGTTCATCCGAATAGCTGATTCCAGGCCACATGTGTAGCACATCTATTTCTCTACCCAAAACTTGCTGGTCTTTCAGTCTCGAGAACTGACAAAAATAAAATGCTGTCAAACAGTGTGCAGATGAAGCTACTGAAGCTTGGATCTGTAGAGAAAGTCTCAAGTCTGGCCTTGCCAGCGTTGAATGCTGAGCGGCTGGGCTGCAGAAACAGTCTGTCAGATTTCTCTGCAATATTTGAGGGTGAAACATTCTTGATTTTTTGTTACTTTAAATTACTAAATTCATGTGATTTGCATACTTTTTTCTTAACATTTTTAGTACCTACAAAAGTTAATCAAGTAGACACCTGTCTGGCTGCAACTGCCAGCAACAATGCATCACGTGTAGTCATTGAACCAGAATCCAGGAAGAGAACTGTAGTTGCTATGGATGGGCCACCAATGAAAAAGTTCTGGATGGAAAAGTAAGGTTGCTTTGTTACTTGTGGTTGGTTTTTTGTTCATATTTTGCAAAGAGGGCTAAAGTGTTACCTTTTTATACAGCTTTTATGGAGTAGAAATGCTCTTAAGTTATTCAAATGGGCCAATAGATGTTAAGAACCAAATATAATTTTCATGGGCTCCTGCAGACAGTGCAGAGTATTGCAACATGCTGTATTAGTTTTGTCTAGATTTGCGTACTCATGTTTTTTCAGTTAAAATCATTAGTGATGAGCGCAAATATTTTTATACTTTTTATACTAATTTATACATTGTTTCATGTTGAGGCTAGTTGATTATGGAAAGCACAAGTAGAAATGGGGATGAGCCCTGCTTGCCACCTACACACCACTGTCGTCCACACCTGAGCCTGCATCGCCATTTGATGAGATACTATGTCTGAAGCCCATTTTCCAACTCCCATCCACATCTCCTTTGATCTTTTCATGCTCAAATCCATCCGTTTCTCTTCATAAAGGAATTTCTTCTTGTCTCAGTCCAAAATAAGCAATCGTTTATCTGAGTTCTCCAAACAATACAACTATCCTGTCAATCCCTTTTGAATATTTTTTTCACTGATACCACTTTTTTTTTAGTTTTCTAAGCTCAAGTGAGTATTGGTTATTTTAAGTCAATCATACCTTATAGAAAACACATTCAATGTATGCACTTCAACAGGAGAAAGTCTACAGCTTACTGAATCAGAAAGGCATACAGAAATTGAGCTGTTTTCTCAACAGAGTTCTGTACAAGTATTGGTTTGCGTAGATGTGGTCGGCCAAAGGACCGATTTCCGTACTGTTTAACGAGTATATGGCCAGGTTTTCTTACTCTTTTACAACGTATCATTCATCTTCTGAGTTGCTCAATGAGCCTGCAAGTTACCTTGCTGCATTTCATGAACCAGGCGGCCAAGATCCTGCTGCATGTCAACATCTATTGACTTTTATTTTGTTTTGGAGGGGGAGGGAATTTGTTTTTCTATTTCTCTTGCTGAAGTGCACTACTCATTATTTTACTTCCCATTCCCTCCTCCACCGCCACATTCACTTTATCACACTACATCCCTCTGAAGATTCTTTGTTTTCCCTCTAGCTTGTGTTCCACTCAATTTTATATCATCAGCAAATTTAACATTTCATGTACTTCATTAATATAGGTTAAGGAGCTATGATTTATGTGGCATCTCTTGATTCTCAACTAACCTGAAAAATGTACTTGTGTTCCTGTTTTGATTTATTCTTTAACACAACCAACTTGTGGAGGTATTATCCAAACTCCATTACTCAGTTAATGACATACCTTCTACAATAAATGCAGAATGTTTTAGAATCAAAAAATTTCATGACATATGCCAGTGGTATTAAACCTGATTCTGATCTTTTTTTTATTTCTTGTTTACTCTCATTTTAGTTTTATTCCTCTTGATACTTTAATTATTTCAGTCCTACAACATTGTCATTCTCCCATTTGGTCTAATGTTCACCATATTCTCTTTGTAATCTTGTGTTGGATCATATTTTCTGTGAGAATTTTAATTTTAGCACTTGGAAAATTTGATTTTAAACATTGAGCACCATTTAAGTTCAGAACTCTTTCTCAAGCCATATCTTAAAAATTCTCTCATTGTGATAATATATCTCTGGGGAATCCATTAGGGCGTAATTACTAATTAACCCTAGCTCATTACACAAGAGAATTTCTTCAAACAACCTGTTCCTGAGTTGATTTCATGACATATCTCTTTAAGGAAATTGTCCCAAGAGCATTCTCTGACCTTGTCCTCCAGATTACATTTGGCAACTTGATTTGTTAAGTCACAATTTTAAAATAACCTTAGTACAAATCTCATGTCTTGATTAATGTTCTTTCTAACACACTTGTTATGTTTATTAGGTGTATGACGGCAGATGTTCCTGTATACACCTGATCCATCCTTCCTTCCTTGTGCATTGATTCTGCATAATGTTATTCTCAGCCAGGATCATTCTTCACTACTCTGCTTAATTTTTTTATTTTTCAGACCTTTCTCATAACATTATTTTTCATTTGTCCTCTCTTGAGTGTCATGAAAATTGGAATATTTAATTTTCAGCCTCTGGTTAAATCGTGGCTTTGAGATCAAAACTCTTTGTGCCATCAACATGTTTAATTTATTATGGGCTTTGTGCATTGGTTAATTTTACTATATTTCTTTGATTTAACTTTTACCACCATTCCTTCTTTGCTTCTTTTCACAGTTTTCATCATATTGTCCTGATCTATACTTTTCCCTTCTTTTGAACACTCCTTTCTCTCATCCCTATAGTTAAAAGTCTGAGTTGCATGATTCCCCAGAAAAAAAACACTCTGATGGCTCAAATGAAACTTTCCCTAGCAAATTAACATGTTTCTAGTACTGTAGTCAGCAACCTATAAGTTGTAGCTTCTATTTCCTTCCTTCACTCTTTTTTGAGTTACTCTTTCAACTCTGCCAATTTGTTTATGATTCTGGTAGTAATGCAGTACTGCAGTTCAACTGTGACCCTCTGTTAAACTCACTGAATGGGATCCATTTCCTAATTTTATCTGCACTGTTGGCCCCTATATTGACCACAGTAACTGAATCTTTCCCTTCCGCCTTTGCCTTTGGGGCAATGTCCTTAACCTTGGCAAAATGCCTTTGAAATAGTTGGTCGCAGCTGTGGAAAACAGCTTCAGTGCCCTAATTGTACTGTGCATGTAAACATCATAACATAATATGTGCATTGCTGAACTCTTGGTTCAAATAATTAGCTAAAGTAATGGTTTTTGCACTTCACCCGAACTTGCTAATGCAACATATTTGCTATGCTTGCTAATCTTTTAGATTTAAGTGTACCTCCTTTGGTTGCCAGATTGTTGTAGTGATTTTGTTTTGCACGTTGTAGTGCTATATATTAATGCAGTTCATTTAAACTTTCTGGATCAATAATTTCTGTTTCTTTTGCAGTGTTGTATTTCAGATACTATATATTTTGATAGCCATAATTGGAAAGTAAAACAGATTTTTCCTTGATACAAAACTTACATTTGACATTAGATTTCACTTTGACACAACTAAACTCAACTATAGGCTTGTGTTCAAAGCAGATCCTTAACCAAATGAATTCTAGGTGCGACTTTGTAAAAGCTACTTTCTCTTTAAAAATTGACAGGCAGCCTTTTAACCATCAAAACAAGCAAGGTTTTCAGAAGAAAATTCAACATGCGTATGATAACACAAAGCTGGAGGTTCGCAAGATCCCAAGGGAAATGAACACCATTACCCAGCTGAATGAGCATTTCAGTAAATTTGGTACTATTGTCAACATTCAGGTAAGAAGGCTGGTTGGAGATAATTCATGGAAACTTTCTGTTTAATTGGTGCAGTAAACAGCAGTGCAGCTCATTTTATAAAGAGCAGTGATATGAACAATTTTTGTATCTTCATGATTACCTGCTGTCAAGTGAAAGCTATTTCAGGATTAGTATTTGGAATAAGGTTTACTTTTGATCTCCAACTGTACATTAAATCAGGGAAAATCTAAATTGTATGTTTAAATATATTTTCTGCTCTGCACCATTAGTGTGCATTGACGTCAGTCTGTCAAAATAGACTAGTGATAAGTTTTACTTTGCATCACGTTATTTTTGTGGTATCTCAGTCAGTGGTGGCAAACTAATTCTGGTGCGAACATGTCAACACTAGGATTTTGGTAACAAGTTGAGAGGTAGCTTTTTCAGTGAAATTAGACGGAATTCACAGCCAAGCTATAGAAGTCAATGGACATTGCACGACTCCACTTCAAGTGTACTCCCAGATTTGGCAATCAACTTAAGATAAGGGGAGTACAGTGAAGGTTCACCTGGAATTGTGAGCTTGTTATCTGATGAAAGCTTAAGAAATTGTGGTTATACTTGGATTTAGAACAACAATTGATATGCTTAAGATTCTTAAGGGGCTTGACAGGACAGGGCTAGATGCAGAACTGATGTCGCTCTGGCTTCGCGTCTAGAACCAGATGTCAGTCTGAAAATAAGGGGCTAAGGCCCTATTCGGGTCTGAGATGAAAATATATTTCTTCATCCAAATATTTGGAATTCTTCACTCGGGAGGACTGTAAAGACTATTGCTTAATATATTCCACTCAGATATTGATAGGTTTTTCTGATACTGAGAGAGAGAGAGAATCAGGTTTATTATCATCGGCATGTGATGTGAAATTTGTTAACTTAGCAGCAGCAGTACAATGCAATACATAATATAGAAGAAGAAAATAATAATAACTAAATCAATTACAGTATATGTATATTGAATAAATTAAGAATTGTGCAAAAAACAAATACTATATATTAAAAAATTGAGGTAGTGTCCAAGGGCTGAATGTCCATTTAGAAACCAGATGGCAGAGGGGAAGAAATGTTCGTGAATCGCTGAGTGTGTGCCTTCAGGCTTCTGTGCCTTCTACCCGATGGCAACAGCGAGAAAAGGGCATGCCCTGGGTGCTGGAGGTCCTTAATAATGGATGCTGCCTTTCTGAGACACTGCTCCTTGAAGATGTCCTGGGTACTTTGTAGGCTAGTATCCAAGATGGAGCCAAATAAATTTACAATCCTCTGTAGCGTCTTTTGGTTCTGTGCAGTTGCCCCCACACCTCCACCCCTCCCATACCAGACAGTGATGCAGCCTGTCAGAATGCTCTCCACAGTACGTTCATAGAAGTTTTTGAGTGTATTTGTTGACATACCAAATCTCTTCGAACTCCTAATGAAGTATAGCTGCTGTCTTGCCTTTTTTATAACTGCGTTGGTATGTTGGGACCAGGTTAGATCCTTGACACCCAGGAATTTAAAACTGCTCACTCTCACCACTTCTGATCCCTCTGAGGATTAGTATGTGTTCTTTTGTCTTACCTTTCCTGAAGTCCACAATCAGCTCTTTAGTCTTACTGACATTGAGTGCCAGGTTGTTGCTGTGACACCACTCCACTAGTTGGCATATCTCACTCCTGTATGCTCCCTCGTCATCACTTCAGATTCTACCAACAATGGTTGTATCGTCAGCAAATTTATAGATGGTATTTGAGCTATGCCTAGCCACACAGTCATTGGTATCTAGAGAGTAGAGCAGTGGGCTAAGCACACATCGCTGAGGTGCACCAGTGTTGATCGTCAGCAAGGAGGATATGTTATCACCAATCCACACAGATTGTGGTCCGGTTAGGAAGTCGAGGACTAATTGCAGAGGGAGGTACAGAGGCACAGGTTCTGTAACTTCTCAATCAGGATTATGGGAATGATTGTTTTAAATGCTGAGCTACAGTTAATATTGAGGGATAGGAGATTCATGCAAGCAAGTAGCCCTGAGGTTAGAATCATTCAGCCATGGTTTTTATGAATGGTAAAACATGTACAAGAGGATGAAAGAACATCCAGTAAATTTGTATTGAATGAGAACTTGTTATATGTCTTCTTTGCCACAAATAGGGTTTTTATGCATTAGTGATGATAGTTGTGCATTTGTCGTTTTTCATTCGGAGTTCCTAAAAGTAATTTCATTTGCTTAGTAGTAATTTTAATTCAAGTAACTGAAACTAGATTTTTTGGACATGTTGTTGCACTATAATTATTCACACGTTTCACTAACTGATTCAGTATTAGAGATAGTATGGGGAGAGGTGCACATATTACGGGCATCTGGTGATGGAGAGGGCAGGATTTGTGTTCCTAGAAGATCATCCTTATTGCGATTTTTCTATTATATGAAACTGTATCGTGCTCGTGTGTGAAGAAACACAAGTTTGTGAAAAAAATATTTTGGTTTATTTAGATTATCACAAATATAGTGAGAGCAAATTTTATTGTGGTTGCAGATTTTTAAGTCGTACTAGACAACGGGGTGACCCGTTGGGGCACCCTTTAAGAAAAGGGTAGTGCAGTCTGATGTGACCAGAATGAACATTAGATTTTCCTGAATGCTATTGGTATCGCTTTGCTTTGGAAACTAAAGTAGAAAACCTCAGTTTATTAAAGAAGAACGACGCGTAGCAAAGCAAATATAGCTCTTTGTTTAACGAAGAACACTTTTGATGGCATCATTTCTGGTTTGTCTGCCACCCTCGTGCCCCTCGTTGTCATTCTGGAGACGTGCAGTCCTTTCATCCTCCATCTCTTCATCTCTTCTGCTGTTTGTTCTTTGTCTCTGATTCTGGAGATGTGCATTTCTCAGCTCCTTTGTCTCTTTGTCTTTTCCTCTCTCCTCCTCCTGTGCCTGTCTTTGTCATTCTGGAGACATGCAGCCCTTTCATCCCCCGTTTCTTCAGCTCTTCTGCAGTTTGTTGTTTGTCTCTGATCCTGGAGACGTGCTTGCCTCCCCTCCTCTGTTTCTTCTTCTTCTCATCTCTTTTTGTCCTGACTCTTTGATCCTAGAGTCGTGCGGCCCTGGCCTCATCTGAATCTTGTTCTCTCCCTCTCCTTGCCGCTTCCCGACAATGTTTGGCGTTCTCTCTTGACCATAATGTCCCCCTTCCCTTTCCACACGGCATAATTAGGCTGACCATTTTTTTTACCCTAATGCTGGATAGAAGATAAGAAGCACTAACACCAAAAGATGCTGATTATTCTTGATGATGGGGCTAGCGCCCTCCTAAAATAATTATCTCTTATTGATGGGTCTCAGTTTGATTTGTCCCAATCCTGCACATACTGATGGTGATTAGCAGAATGTGACCCCTAAAAATGGAGCTGCCCTGCCCTTTTGCTCTGGTAGGTGTTGCTGCCGAGGCTGGCCATGCGCATGCATCGGGCTGTCGCGTCCCGATTTCCATGATGGCCGATCAGCTCTCGGGGGAAAGCCAGCCTGTTGATTTTTGGCGAAAGAGCTATTTTATATGAATATATAACCCTGAACTTTGCCTGCATTCTGTAAGTTAGTGCATTTTAATTCGATTTAGCTAGAAAAGGTGCCGCTGCAATGCATCGTTTGCGCTAATTGGAGGTGACAGACAGACAGCATGAGAGTTTTAGTAGTATATAGATATTTGTTACAGATGAATTTTCATTACCGGTCTGGGTGCAATGGTGGGGGTTGATGGGTCAGTGGTACAAGGTCATTCATATAGGTGATGATTCAAAAATACCTCTGGGTTTTTTTAAAAAAAGATAACTTGTGCCTTGCTCATGATTTGTGGGTGCTGAAATTTGCATTGTTCTTGATCGTTGCACAAGCAATTCTGTTGAATATCATGTTAAACAATAAATATTGTTCTAATGAAATGCAAATAGGTTAAAAAGGGTAACTTTTTCAGCTGAGGAAGTATGACAACCCAAAAATGTCTCCTTTTTAACTTTAATACCTTAATGGTGACACAAGTCTTTCTCAAGTGAATTCTCAGCACAAATATTAGTTCCCCCCCACCCCCCCCGAAGTTAATAAACCAGTTGCTGTATCCAATATATTGTTTCATTTTGCTATTTAATCCCATAGGTTGCATTTGGAGGTGATCCAGAAGCAGCTCTCATTCAGTACTCACAGAACGAGGAGGCGAAACGAGCCATTTCTAGTACTGCAGCAGTATTGAACAACAGGTTTATCAGGGTGTATTGGCACAGAGAGAATAATGGGATTCAACATCAGCATGAAGTACAGGCGCAACAATTAGCAGTATCGCAGCACAACACTGTTCATAAGGTACTTTTTGTAATTTTGGTTTCTATTTCGTATAGTCCTCCTGTTGGATACTCAGAGATGCTAAACCCACATCCCTTTTTTTGCTTGTTTTTCTCCACCTTGTTTCAGTCTTCTGCTGTTCATTAATTTCATGTTATTTTCTCGCTTTAATGCAAAAAGGACTGGACAGTTAAAAGTAAACAGTGGGAAATTGCCATTTTGGTTTCTGCTAAAACTAGTACCCCGAGCTATCTATCAGCCTAGTCATCGTATGGGAGCCCAAGCATGGGAGGATGAACCCTGGGCGCCCTCCCAAGGCTATGGTCAACACGCTCCTAGAAGACAGTGGCGCGGCTAATGTAGATGAACTGAACACACTGATGAGGGAGAGGGGGAAGTGGAGAGTCCGTCATTGTGCCTGACACCGGCCCCCTAGGCCTGAGTCGGCGTAGTAGTAGTAGTAAAACTAGTACAGAAATCACTTACGGAACATAATCTGGTTATGCTGATGCATTACAAGTTGGCTTTGTCATTTGCATTTTGTATGCGATCAAATTGTAGCTCACTTTTGGTTTTTAAAAACATTTTCCTTGTAAAGCAAATTATAGAGACTGTGTTATTGAATTCAGTTTGTAATCAGTCTTCTAAGTTTAATGTTCAGATTTTAAAAGTATGAGAGTTGTTTATCTCCACAGGCCATTTTTGAGAAAGATTTCATAAATAAATTAGTGTTAAGAACATAGAAATATTGTAAAATTAAAGTTGATAAGCTTAGAGGAAAGAAGTGTTATAATGTCTTAAATCTTTTTCTTGTGTTTTAGATTTTAAACCGAAACCACAGTCCAGGGTCTTTTGTGCTGACAAATCCATCAGCAAAGCAGCGACTTGGGTCAGTGAGTGGAAGTCAGCCTGACGGGCTGCAACCCAGTTCAAACCAGTTTGTGGCTGGTGGAGAAACTTCACAGGTAATTTGTGTTTTGTGCTTCTTCTCCTTGATGAATGTTTGCATTTGTAGGTAATAATACAGTGAAAATAGGGAGGGGGTAGGCTCATGAAGTAATTTAAACACATAGAAATGCTAAATATGAAAAGCTGGGGTAGGTGGGGAAATTCGAGAGTTGGTGCTGGATAGGATGAATGCAGGTGAGTTCCAGCAACACACGGCTGAGGTAGAAAGTAGCAAATCAACGAAGAGTTGTTTACTCTTTTGAAATTCTGAGCAAATTCAGACACTGGAATGATGGAGAGACTCGATAGGCAGAATGCCCAGTTCCTCTATCAATGGTTATATGGAAACATTGAAAGAGAATGCATTTTTGCAGTGTTCAGTCATGCTGATTTTATTATTCCAGTAACTTGATTTTGTATAGGGTTGTTAGAAATTCTTGAAGGAATTACTATTTCTTAGTGCATGGATGCCACGGAAAATCCGTGTGGTACTCTTTGTATAAGACTGCATGAGATGGATGAGGTCTTAAATGTATCTCCTGTGAAGAAGGACATGGACTTCAGGGAAGAGAACAGTGATATCATGTACCATATCAACATTACAAAGGAGAGGTGTTGATAGTCTTGAAGCACATATAGGTGAATAAATCATAGTGCCTGTCCAGGGTGTCTAAGGAGTTATGGGAAGCAAGGGAGAAGATTGCTGAGAGTCCCTGGCAGAGATTTTTGTATCCTTGTTTGCCTTATGTGAGATGCTGCCTGATAAGCCATTATTACAGAGAGAGCTGCAAGAACAAGCCAAGGAGTTGTAGGTCACTGAGTCTTGCATCAGTGGTAGGGAAGTTAGTGTAAGGGATTCTGAAAGACGACCTAATTGCATCTTAAAAGGCAAGGACTAGTTGGGAATAGTCAAAATGGCTTTATTCGTCAGAGATCATTTGATTGAGTTCATTTGAGGAGGTGAGTAAAGGGGTTGATGTGGTCAGGATGGTGAATGTTCTTTATACAGATAGGCATTTTTTTCAAGGTCCCTCAGGATAAGCTAGTCTAGAAGGTTTGAATACATCAGATCCAGGTGAGTGAGCAAATTGAATATGAAATCAGCTTAGTGGAAGGAAGCAGTTGTGACCAGTGGTATGCCAGATGATTTTGTGCTGGGTTCATTGTAGGAAATAAATACTGTACAAAGTAAATATGAAGTCTGATGGGGCAATTGTTTAGTGAAGGTGATCAAATCAGATGCAAAAGAAAATGACAAACTTGGCATGATAGTATAGCAGTTAGCGTAACACTTTACAGCGCCTGCAAGATCAGGGTTTAATCCCTGCTGTGGGTAAGGAGTTGGTGCTTTCTCACCATGACCTCGTGCGTGGATTTCCTCTGTGAGCTCAGGTTTCCTCCCATATTCTGAAGTCATACAAGTTAAGATTAGTAAATAGTTATGTTGGCACTGGAAGCATGGTGATACTTGTTGGCTGCCCCAGCACATCCTCGATGCAAACAATTTCACTGTGCATTTCAATGTACATGTGACAAATAATTAAAACTCATTTTTAATCTTAGTGAAATGTAATATATGGAATACCTGTCAGATTTGGAAGAACAGATTACATGAACTAATGGCCTTGTATCTGAAATACAGAAATTCAAATTAGAATTGGTTTAATATTACATGTACTGTAGTACAGTGAAAAGCTTGTCTTACACTCTTCAGATAATTTAGTTCGCAATGCATTGAGGTAACGCAAGGTAAATCAATAACAAAGCAGAATAAAGTGTGACAGCTAAAGAGAAAATATAGTGCAAGCATACAATAAAGTACAAGGTCATAACGAGATGATTGAGGTCAAAAGTCCATTTTATCATTCTAGGAAACCATTCAAAAGCCTTCTAACAGTAGTGTAGAAGCTGTCCTTGAGCCTGGTGGTACGTGCTTTCAGACTTTCGTGTCTTCTGCCCAGTGGGAGAGGAGAGAAGAGAGAGTTGCATATTTGATTATGCTACTGCTCAAATAATACATGACTGGTTGATCAACTTCATCTGAATTTATTGGATATTCTCTTTTGTCTGCCTCGTATTTAGCTTGTCATAAATATTGGATTTGCATAGTGCAATATAGATTGCAGTGCAGTAAAGTTATTGTGCTTTCTGATTTTCTTTAGGTACTTCCTTCATCCACAAGTTTGGTAAAGGTGGGGTATAGTTCCTCTGCTACAAAGACAAATCATAAATCTTCTGTAGCACCACATAAAGCACTTGAAACGAAAGAAGCTTTAAAGAAAAAACAGGTACCTGGGTGTTATTACTAGAGTTTACACTGAAATATTTAGGAAATCTCGTGCATGTTTCATTTTAATTTTGAAATAAATGTTTCACTTTTCAAAATAAACTCCTTAAACAATGCAAATAAAGGCAGGTGGGTTTCACTTTGAAAGATCTCTGCAGACTATATGAGCAAGTGACATCTTCTGCAATGTCAGAAGTGTTAAATTCACCATTGAGCTGCTTTGAAGGATAACAAGTACTGACACCATTCATTTTTGTATCATGAATAAATTACATTGATTTTCTACCTGTAAAGAAATTTATTTGTTTGCAACGTAAACGATAGTAGCACGTGGCATCTTCACAAAAACAAAGGAGCTGGTTGTGGACTACAGGAGGGATTGAGAGGCACCATCTTCCTCTCACCCCAACCCTCCCCTCTCCACTGACACCCCCAGCCTCCCCCCTCCCGCCTCTGATCCCAGCTCTCAAGATTCCAGCTTTGAACTCCAGGCCGGGTCTTTATGTGCTGCCGTTGTGACTCCCGTCTCCCCTTCCCCCACCAATACTCTGCAATCCCGTCTCCCTCAGATCCCACCGTCAGCTCCTGGGCCCTCGGAGGCTCCATCTTCCTCTCACCCCAACCCTCCCCTCTCCACTGACACACCCAGCCTCCCCCCTCCCCCCTCTGATCCCAGCTCTCATCCGTGCCGGGTCTTTACCATCCCCTCCGACCTTCAACTGTCGGAGGCAGAACGCTCTGTTCTCAGTAAGGGCCTCACCTTTGTCCCCCTTCGCCCACACCTTAGCGAGTTCCGTGTTCGCCATGATGCGGAACTTTTCTTCTGCCGTCTCCGTCTCCGAGCCTACTTCTTCGGCAAGGACTCTTCCACCCCCACCGATGACCCCTTCTCCCGTCTTCAACCCTCCTCTTCCTCATGGACACCCCGCTCTGGTCTTCTGCCTGCTCTGGATCTCTTTATCACTAATTGCCAACGGGACATCAACCGTCTCGACTTCACCGCACCTTGTCCCCATTCCAACCTCACTCCTTCGGAACGCTCTGCTCTCCACTCCCTCCTCACTAATCCTAACCTTATTATTAATCCCGCCGATAAGGGGGGTGCTGTTGTAGTCTGGCGTACTGACCTCTACCTTGCCGAGGCACAGCGACAACTCGCGGATACCTCCTCTTATTTACCCCTCGATCGTGACCCCACTAAGGAGCACCAGGCCATTGTCTCCCACACCATCACCGACTTTATCCACTCAGGGGATCTCCCATCCACTGCTACCAACCTTATAGTTCCCACACCCCGCACTTCCCGTTTCTACCTCCTCCCCAAGATCCACAAACCTGCCTGTCCTGGCCGACCTATTGTCTCAGTTTGCTCCTGCCCCACCAAACTCGTTTCTGCATATCTCGACATGGTTTTATCACCCCTTGTTCAATCCCTTCCGACCTATGTTCGTGACACTTCTCACGCTCTTAAACTTTTCGATGATTTTAAGTTCCCTGGCCCCCACTGCTTTATTTCACCATGGATGTCCAGTCCTTATATACTTCCATCCCCCATCAGGAAGGTCTCAAAGCTCTATGCTTCTTTTTGGATTCCAGACCTAATCAGTTCCCCTCTACCACCACTCTGCTCCGTCTAGCGGAATTAGTCCTTACTCTTAATAATTTCTCCTTTGGCTCCTCCCACTTCCTCCAAACTAAAGGTGTAGCTATGGGCACCCGTATGGGTCCTAGCTATGCCTGCCTTTTTGTTGGCTTTGTGGAACAATCTATGTTCCGTGCCTATTCTGGTATCTGTCCCCCACTTTTCCTTCGCTACATCGACGACTGCATTGGCGCTGCTTCCTGCACGCATGCAGAACTCGTTGACTTTATTAACTTTGCCTCCAACTTTCACCCTGCCCTCAAGTTTACCTGGTCCATTTCTGACACCTCCCTCCCCTTTCTAGATCTTTCTGTCTCTGTCTCTGGAGACAGCTTATCCACTGATGTCTACTATAAGCTTACTGACTCTCACAGCTATCTGGACTATTCCTCTTCTCACCCTGTCTCTTGCAAAAACGCCATCCCCTTCTCGCAATTCCTCCGTCTCCGCAGCATCTGCTCTCAGGATGAGGCTTTTCATTCTAGGACGAGGGAGGTGTCTTCCTTTTTTAAAGAAAGGGGCTTCCCTTCCTCCACTATCAACTCTGCTCTTAAACGCATCTCCCCCATTACACGTACATCTGCTCTCACTCCATCCTCCCACCACCCCACTAGGAATAGGGTTCCCCGGTCCTCACCTACCACCCCACCAGCCTCCGGGTCCAACATATTATTCTCCGTAACTTCCGCCACCTCCAACGGGATCCCACCACTAAGTACATCTTTCCCTCCCCCCCTCTCTCTGCATTACGCAGGGATCGCTCCCTACGCAACTCCCTTGTCCATTCGTCCCCCCCATCCCTCCCCACTGATCTCCCTCCTGGCACTTATCTGTGTAAGCGGAACAAGTGCTACACATGCCCTTACACTTCCTCCCTTACCACCATTCAGGGTCCCAAACAGTCCTTCCAGGTGAGGCAACACTTCACCTGTGAGTCGACTGGGGTGATATACTGCGTCTGGTGCTTCCGATGTGGCCTTTTATATATTGGCGAGACCTGACGCAGACTGGGAGACCGCTTTGCTGAACATCTACGCTCTGTCCGCCAGAGAAAGCAGGATCTCCCAGTGGCCACACATTTTAATTCCACATCCCATTCCCATTCTGACATGTCTATCCACGGCCTCCTCTACTGTAAAGATGAAGCCACACTCAGGTTGGAGGAGCAACACCTTATATTCCGTCTGGGTAGCCTCCAACCTGATGGCATGAACATCGACTTCTCTAACTTCCGCTAAGGCCCCACCTCCCCCTCGTACCCCATCTGTTACTTATTTTTATGCACACATTCTTTCTCTCACTCTCCTTTTTCTCCCTCTGTCCCTCTGAATATACCTCTTGCCCATCCGCTGGGTCGTCTCTCCCCCCCCCCCCCCCGTCTTTCTTCCTGGACCTCCTGTCCCATGATCCTCTCGTATCCCCTTTTGCCTATCACCTGTCCAGCTCTTGGCTCCATCCCTCCCCCTCCTGTCTTCTCCTATCATTTTGGATCTCCCCCTCCCCTTCCCACTTCCAAATCCCTTACTCACTCTTCCTTCAGTTCGTCCTGACGAAGGGTCTTGGCCTGAAACGTCGACTGCACCTCTTCCTACAGATGCTGCCTGGCCTGCTGCATTCACCAGCAACTTTGATGTGTGTTGCTTGAATTTCCAGCATCTGCAGAATTCCTGTTGTTTGCGTTATCAAAAGATTACCATTTAGTAAATAGAATCACTAAATTACGAAAAAGCAAATAGGCAGAAATGTGGCAGATGTGAAGTCAATTCTTAAAATAACGAGTGAAAGCTTAGAGGCACCTGTTTAAATGTGAGAGGGTAGAATGGGTGAAGAAAGAGGGTGGTTCTTTGTATACTGACTCTGGAAACAAATAATTAGGAAGTAAAAACCTAAACCAAACCAAACTCAGGTTTATTATCACTGACACATGCCATGAAATTTGTTTTACAGCACCAGGACGGTACAGGATGTAAAAAATACTACAAGTTACAACATAAGTAAATAAATAGTGCGGAAGACAAATAACAAGGCATGGGAAATTGGTCCTTATTTTAGTGTTTTCCTCCTGGGACATGGAAGAAAGTTATTGATCCACTAAAATCTATGCTTACACTGGATGATCTGATCAGTCAGATTTCCTGTAATAGTTTTCTGAAAGATAGGATACAAGAATGCAGAAATTATGCTTCAACTAAATAAATGGATCTGACTATCCATTGTATAATGACATTGAGGAAGAATGCAATTGGAGCCTAATTCTAAGATCAAAGGCAAGGTTGTAATGTTCTCGGTGGAGTAGAAGTTTGGAAGTTTTTTAAAATATAAAATTTCGTGGAAAAGTGAAGGGATATTTATAAATCTAAAATAAAATTTGTGTGACCAACTGCCCTTTTCATAAGATTTCTATTTCTTTATCTTACATGAAATATTTTGAATAGTGTTATAAATTTTCCTAGACAATGTAGATTTTTGCCCATAAAAGGGAAGAGAATGACTCTGGAATATGTCAGAATATTTAAATGCTATGTTATGAGTTTAAAGTTGTCCTGTTATAATGTGTTCCTTGATTTTCTGCTAATTTTTCCAGGTATTATTTCCAGACATAGATATGAATATTTCAATTTATAAGTGTGTTCATAATCATGTCATTTTAAGTAATAGGAACATTGTTTGAAGTATAATTGTTAAAATAAAAATACCCATTTTTAATTTTAGGAAGCTTTAAAATTGCAGCAGGATATGAGGAAGAAGAAACAAGAGATGCTGGAGAAACAAATTGAGTGCCAGAAGGTGAGAATACATTTCTCAAATCCTCTGTTTTTTAGTTGCATCACAGACTAATCACCTGTTCTTTCTGTTGTGTACTGAAGCATGACAGCAAGGCATGTTTCCACAAATTTGTGTTAAGTGAACTTCTGGCTGAATATCCTTGAACATTGTTAAAGTGGAATCATCTGAAATAATTGGAAGCATGAAAGGCAGTATGATAAATAATTAAATTTAAATAGTTTGAAAGTAGACAAGTAACACTAGTCCTTGGTAAATCATTCTGAGAGGTTTGTTCAAGCAAAATTTGGCGCCAAACCAAAGATGATGGGTGGATGTGTAAATATTTATTGACTTTCAGAGAGCACTTCTGCGAAGAAATGGGACGAATAATGAGACAATATTACCCCTTCAACTGTTCACAGCATTCAAATAAACTTTACATTCCTTTCCTGTGTGTATAAATTATGAACGTGACTGGCAAAACCAGCATTTTATTTACCATCCCTATCTGACTATCTGAGTAGTTTTCTAGGCCTATTCTCTCAGGACAGTTAAGAATTTGCATGTTCATAGGGATAGAGTCTCCTACAGGATGGATAGTATGAGGATGGTAGATTTCCTTCCCTTAAGAATATAATGAAACAAATATTTTAATATATAAACAATATGATGTTTTATTTTGTTTTATAAATGGCACAAGATTTCATTACTTGTTACTAATAGGCGAACTATCTCTTGAATATATTCGATCACAAGAACACATGGAAATAGAAGCAGAAGGCAGGGATCAAGTCCTTCTAGTCTGTTCCATCATTTAATATGATTGTGGCTGATCTACCTTGGCCTCGGGTCCTTTCTTATACCATTTCTTTGTATCCTCTATTCCCTGTACGATCAAATATTTATCCTCCCCCATTTTAAATTTGATACAGCTTCCCCTACCCACTGGACCACTGAACATCTACAGCCATGTTAACTAAATCATTGTAAATAATTATAAACTTATAGATGAATTAAATAATATAGTGAAATGTAGTTCTTAAAAGCATAAGGTAATTCATTTGGACAGGTTCAATAAAGCAAGTGAAATTTTTAATGTAGGAGGAACAATGCAGTAAGGAATCTATGTCCACCAATCTATAAAAGCAGTAGAACAGGTATTTAACCTTTATGTACTGCATTATACTGCTGCTGCAAGGCAACAAATTTCACAATGTATGTCAATGACATTAAACCCGATTCTGATTTAACACAAGAGGTAGCCATTCAGCCTACTGTATTTGTGCTGGATCACTGCCAGAACAGCTCATTAGTTCAATCCTCCTTGTCTTTTCTGCGGCTTTGCAAAAATTTTCCTCAGCAATTATTTATCCTTTTCGGAAAGGCAAAATGGAATCTGTCTTCACCATATCTGCAGAGGCAGTGTTTTCAGTTTTTTGACTGCACACTATGAAAAAGACCTGTTTTCCTCAATGTCACTATGAGACTTGTGACTTTTAGTCCTTGACTCCTCCACCAATTGGAACATCCATTCATTATCTAATATATTCAGAGCCTCATCTTTTTATTAGGTGGTTAACAGGGTATGAGGGTAGTTTTTCTTCATTAGCCAAGGCAAAGCAAGAGGGTTATGCTGCAGTTGTATGCAACACTGGTTTTTCCACACTTTGGCTAGTGTGTGCAGATTTAGCCATCATATAAGAAAATTGTGAATGGACTGGAGAGACTAGAGAGCAAATTTATGAAAACAAGTTGCAAGAACCAAATGATTTTGATAATGAGAAACATTTGGATAAGCCAAGCACTGTTTTGAAACGGGGGAAGCTAAGGATAGACCTTAGAGATGTGTCAGATTCTGAGCGATTAAAGTATAGCAAGGGCATATTTCCCGAATGTGATTTATTAAAACCGGTGTTGTGTAGTTCTAATGAAACTGGAATATTTGCTTTAAGAACTCAAATCCTGGAAGATGGATTAGGTTGGGCAACTCTTTCTATTAACTCTGCAGAATGAGCTTCATTCTTCTCTGTCATATAATCTCTACAATTTCATGAAGATTATTTGTTTTTAATCTCAGTTCTAAGTGTCTGATCCCATATTTTAAATATAATTCCAGGCTATCCAGCTAAAATCATTGAACTCAGATTATCTACTATGATTGCGTCTCAGGCAATTTTTTTTTGTTTAATTTGTTCTTATAAATACCTGCAATATAGTCATACTCAACAGATTTCTAATCATAAGGCAGCCCTCTCAATCTCAGGTAAAAGCAGGCATGATCTTCTTGGGTCAGGAAAAAACAAAACTGCCTCCAGTTCTCTAGGTATAGAGGTCACATATAATTGCATCTTTCTTACTAAAACCACTTTGCAATAAAGGTCTGCATATCATTAGCCTTGCAAATTACTTGCTGTACTTACAGGTTAACTATACATGATTCATCCAAATTAAAAGTCCACTAAGGAAATTATGAGTGAAATTAAATATGAGTTTTGCAAGAAAACCATTGTTCAGAAGAATGCAAGTTGTTGTAGGCTTGAGACAAAAAAGGCAGTTTTCCCCGTGTAGTTTTACTGCATTTAAGATTAAGATTAGCTTTATTTGTCACATGTACATTGTAACATCGAAACAGTGAAATGTGTTGTTTGAGTCACACACTTCAATGATGTGCTGGAGGTAGCACGCAAGTGTCGTATGCTTTCAGTGCAAACTTGGCATGCTCACAACTTAATATCCCTAACCTGTATATCTTTGGAATATGGGAGGAAACCCAAGTGGTCACCAGAGAATGTACAAACTCCTTTAGATAGCAGGAAGAATTGAACCCTGTAAAGCATTGCACTAACCACTGTGCTACCATTTGCCCTACTCATTGCTGATAGACCTCCTCATTTTTTTTTTACTTCAGTTTGTTTTTGAGCCAAATTTATGAGAAAGTTTTGTATGGTTAATGTGTAGAAGAGTTTAATTTTGCAGATGTGTCTATTAATTTTACAATATTTGGTTCAAATTGAGAAATATTTGTTTTTAATTTCTTTTACAGGTATTAATTTGCAAGTTGGAAAAGAATAAAAATATGAAAACAGAGGAAAGAGCCAAAATTATGAAAACCATTAAAGACTTAACAGGAAGAATATCACAACTGCGAGATGAATTAAAAGCTACATCCGCATCATCGCCAACAGTTCCATCACAACCAAAATCTAAATCTGATGTTAGTCTCCAATTCTTTTAATGCATCATTTATAATGCAACAGGCGCAAAATGCTGGAGGAACTCAGCAGGTCAGGCAGCATCTATGGAAATAAGTAAACTTCCAATCCAGATGAAGGGTCTTGCCCTAAAGTATCGGCTGTTTGTTCATTTCCATAGATGTTGCCTGACCTGTTGAGTTCCTCCAGCATTTTGTGTGTGGTGTTCTGAATTTCCAGCATCTGCAGAGTCTTTTGTGTTTATCATTTACTAGTGCCTTGTTTTTAAAAAGTAATGTTAATAATAAAAAGCCAGGTGAAATTTATTTCATTAGAAGAATAATTGTTGTGAAATAAGTTTTCTGAGAAATTATTAAAGAAATCAGTGTAATTGAGTTGGATAAGGAGGAAGTGCAAGGGTGATTTAGTAAGTCTGCAGATAACATGAAAGTTGGTGGAGTTGTGCATAGTGTAGAAGTTTATTATAGGTTGCAACAGGACATTGACAGGATGTGGATCTAGGCTGAGAAGTGGGAAATGGAGTTAAATCTAAAGTGTGACAGATGCACTCTGTAAGGTCAAGACTGAAGGCAAAGTAGAAGGTTAATGGTGGGGTTCTTAGAGTGGAGGAACAGAAGGATCTTGGGGTTGACTTTCCTAGATCCCTCAGAGTTGCAGTGAACGTTGATAGGATGGTTAAGAAGGTGTATGGAGTGTTGGCCTTTGTTAGCCAGGGGATTAAATTCAACACTGCATGGTGATGTTGCAGCTCTACGAAGCACTGGTGAATTCCACATTTGGAGTATTCTGTTCATTTCTGGTTACCTTATTATAGGAAGGATGTGTGGGCTTTAAAGAGGATGCAGAGGAGATTTACTAGGATGTTGCCTGGATGAGAGAGAATGTCTTATTTATTAGGAAAGTTCAAGCAAGTTTGGGCCTTTCTCTTTGGAGCGACGGAGAATAAGAAGCAACTGCATAAGATGTAAAAGAAGCATAGATAGAATGGACTGCCAGTGTTTTATTTCTCCCAGGGTGACGATGGCTAATACAAGAGGACGTATTTTTAAAGTGATTGGAGGAAAGTATAGGTGGGATGTCAGAGGTGTTTTAACAGAGACAGTGGTAAATCCATGGCACACACTGGCGGTAGAGGCAGCTATATTAGGGACATTTAAGACACTCAGATGGGACGCATGGCTGAAAAAACTGGAGGATTATGTGGGAGAAAAGGGTTAGATAGATCTTGGAGTAGATTAAAAGATCTGCAGAATATCGTGGGCCGAAGGGCCTGTACTGTGCTGTAGCGTTCTATGATCTTTTCCTGTTCCTCAGGATATTTTTACAACCTTGTAGATGAACTGGTTATGATTACAATGGAAAATGAGTATGTAGCAAATGAAATGAATGGCTTTGTTTACTTATACAATAGAACTGACTGATTTTTAATTTTTTGCAATTACTGCTTGTTAAGAATTAAATAGATTGTTGAATACGGTCCTATTTAGATCCAGATTGAGTTGAGATTTAATACAGGTAGAAAGGTTATGGTTCCTCATTTTAGGAAAAAAATAATGGCTTGTCATATTCAAACAATGTTCTTTGTTTCTGAAGTCTTTTCTCAAGTCAAGCTCATTTATATGAGTTTATTTAATTCTAGAGAATTAGTGTTGATAATTTCATTTTCTGATCTACAGGAATTTGATAATAAAACTAGTTATAAAATATGCACGTCAAAAAGGCGGTCCATATTCAGTCAAATCTCTAGATTAATTAAGAGGGGAAGATTGGAAACTGAGTATCTTTTGATTGAGAGAGCATAACTTAGACACAGCTGGATGAAGCAGACTTGGTGTACAAAGATGTTTTGTTGATTCTTCCTGATCTGCTGCAAGTGAAATAAGACCATAAGACACAGGAGCTAAATTAGGCCATTTGACCCATTGAACCTGCTCCTCCATTTGATCATGACTGATTTATTATCTCTCTCAGCCCCATTCTTCTGCCTTTTCCACATAACCTTTGATGCCATTACTAATAAAAAACCTACCAACTTCCTCTTTAAATGTACCCAATGACCTGGCTTCCACAGCAGTTTGTAGCAACGAATTCCACAGATTTGCCACACTCTGGCTAAAGAAATTCCTCCTCATTTCTGTTCTAAAGGGACACCCTTCTATTCTGATTCCTATACTCCCCCACTATTGGAAACATCCTTGTGAAGAATTAAGACATCTATTAAGATTCACTATTGTTGTGGTACTAGAATTACCACAAAACATGATACTATAGTTAAGGAATAACTAACAGCATAATTTCTGGAAGGTAATCTCTTCTAGTAGTACAACACTGCAAGATAGGAGAGAAACAATAGAAAGCTGCAAATTTGAAGTGTTAGAAGTTGTCCTGATAGAGTTGGGAAAGAAGGGCAGAAAATGTGGATCCATCTCAAATCTAGTGACTAGGTTCCAGGAGTTCTTTGTACTTGTAGTTTGAGGTTAGGATGGAGCATACTAACAGGACAAGGTTTAATAAGTGCTTTGGCTGTTGGAAAGAAGGTACAGGTTATTATTGGAGTCTAGAATTAACCTGATTTATTAGGCAGTTTTAGCAAAGAGAGCATGGCTCAAGTATTTTTGTGTGGTCCAAGGTATCTGATAGTGAATGAAAAATGTAAGAACATAAGAAATGGGAGCAGGAGTCAGCCATCTGGCCTGTTGAACCAGCTTTGCCATTCAGCAAGATCATGGCTGATCTGTCCATGGACTCATTTCCAACTACCTGCCTTTTCCCTATGACCCTTAATTCCAACTACTATGCAAAAAATCTATCCAACCCTGTCTTAAATATATGTACTGAGTAGCCTCCATTACTTCATTGGGCGGAGAATTCCACAGGTTCATCACTCTTTGGGAAAAGCAGTTCCTCCTCATCTCAGTCCTAAATTTACTCCCCTGAATCTTGAGTTAGATTTGAGTTAGACTGAGTCCCCAAGTTAGATTTCCACAAGAAGCTTCACTCTGTTCGAGTCTCACTCAACCTCAGAGAAAAAAGCCTGCTTGCATTTATCCTTATCTATACCCCTCATAATTTTGTATTCCTCCATCAAATCTCCCCTCATTCTTCTACACTGTAGGGAATAAAATCCTAACCTATTCAATCTTTCCCTATAACTTGGGTCTTAAGTCCTGGCAGTATCTTTGAGAAAAGTGCACAGAAAAATTAACAGTCTTATTGACATCTTTCCTGTAGGTAGGTGACCAAAACTGCATGCAAAATTCCAAATCAGGTAATTTGGATGAAAAGAAGTAATGATTTCATTGGGGATCAGTATACCAAAGGTGGAGGGCAAGCATTTGTTTGAGCAGATCAGTGATCTCAGAAATGTTTTTGAGTTAAAGGTTAGAGAGCATATCTAAAGGGTTGTATTAATTTTGGTATTTATGGTTGGAAAATATATATTCATTGGAAAAGGTTAATTATAATGATTAACTTTTCTTTTGACTCTAGGCACAGAAAGAGTTACTGGATGCAGAACTGGATTTCCACAAGAAGCTTAACTCAGGAGAGGACACAACGGACTTGCGTAAAAAACTGAACCAACTCCAAGTGGAGGTGAGGTTTGCTTAGAGTAGGACAAAAGCAATCAGTTATTTATCTTACAAAATGAACTGAGTAGGCCATTCCACTCTTCCGTTTCTTTGCGGTTGACAACCCCTAATTCTTATGTGAAAAGTGTTTGGAAGGATTCAAAATGGTTCCAACAGTTAGGGATCTATAGCACAGCTGCGTATTAGAAGGCCATAAAATATAGGAGCAGACTTTAGCCATTTGGCCCATCGAGTCGGCTCTAGCATTTCATCATGGCTGATCCATTTCCTTCTCAGCCCCAATCCCCTGCCTTCTTCCCCTATTCCTTAATCAAAAAAATTATCAACCTCTGCCTTAAATATACTCGAATGATTTGGCCTCCACAGCTGCCTGTGGCAACGAATTCCACAGATTCAGCACTCTATGGCAAAAGAAATTCCTCCTCATCTCTATTCTAAAAGGATGCTTCTCTATTCTGAGGTTGTGACCTTTGGTCATAGACTCCCCCACCATTGGAAACATCCTCCCCACATCCACTTTATCGAGGCCTTTCAACATTTGGTAGGTTTCAGTGAGATCCCACTTACTCTTCTGATTTACAGTGAGTATAAGCCAAGAGCCATCAAATGTTCCTCATATGGTAATCCTTTCAATCCCAGAGTCATTTTTGTGAACCTCCTTTGAACCCTGTCCGATGGCAGTACATCCTTTCTTAGATGAGGGGCAAAAAAATGCTCACAATACTACAAGTGAGATCTCACCACTGCCTTAAAGCCTCAACATTACTTCCTTGTTTTTATGTTCCTTCCTTTCAAAATGAATGGAAACATTACATTTACCTTCCTCACCCCCAACTCATTCTGCAAATTAACCTTTGGGGAATCCTGCACGAGGACTCTCAAGTCTCTTTCTGGACCTCAGATTTTTGAATTTTCTCTTCATTTAGAGAGACATTATATTCTATCAGCTACTATTTTGCCCATTCTCCTGATCTAAGTCCTTCTGTAGCCTTTCTGAGTACTATCTGCCCCTCCACCTATTGTTGTACCATTTGCAAACTTGACCACAAAGCCATCAATTCTGTCATCCAAATCATTGACATATAACATAAAAAGAAGCAGTCCCAACATAGACCCTCTGGAACACCATTTGTCACTAGCAACCAAGCAGTAAAAGCTCCCTTTATTCCTACTCTTTGCCTCCTGACAATCCAAGTACACAACATCCATTGACTCTCCTTTGTTTATCCTGCTTGTTATTTCCTCAGAAAATTCCAACGGATGTCAGGAATTTTCCCTTAAGGACACTGTGCTGACTTTGGCCTATTTTATTATATATCTCCAAGTACCCCAAAACCTCTTACTCAACAATTGAATCCAACATCAGACTAACTGGCCTATCATTTCCTTTCTTCTTCCTCTCTCCCTTCTTGAAGAGTGGAGTGACATTTGCAATTTTCCATTCTAGTGATTCTTGAAAGTTCATTACTAATGCCTTCACAATCTCTTTACCCACCTCTTTCAGAAGCCTGGGGTGTAAACCATCTGGTCCAGGTGACTTAATCTACCTTCAGACCTTTTAGTTTACCAAGTACCTTCTTCCTAGTAATAGCAATTTCACTCACTTCTGTCACCTGACTCTCACAAACTTCTGGCATACTATTATGCAAAATATTCAGTTCATCTGCCATTTCCATGTCCTCCATTACTAGCTTTCCAACATCATTTTCCAGAGGTCCGAAATCTGCTCTCACCTGTCTTCACTCTATAAATATCTGAAGAAACTTTTGGTATCCTCTTTTACATTATTCCTTCTTTCCTTCTTTATTAATTTTTAGTTGCCTTCTGTTGGATTTTAAAAGCTTCCCAATCTTCTAATTCCCACTAATTTGCTCTATTGTATGCCCTCTCTTTGGCTTTTACGTTGTCTTTGACTTCTCTTGTCGGCCACCATTGAGTCATCCTGCTTTTCTAATTCTACTTCTTTGGGATGTATCTATCCTGAGCCTGTTGAACTGCTCCCAGAAACTCCAGCCATTGCTGCTCTGCCGTCATCCCTGCTAATGTCCCCATCCTGTCAACTTTGGCCAGTTCCTTTCTCATGCCTCTGTAATTCTCTTTACTCCACCGTAATACTGATGTATCTAACTTAAGCTTCTTGCTGTCAAATTTCAGTGTGAAATCACTCATATTATAATCACTGACCCCTAAGCCTTCCTTTACCTTGATGCTCTGATCAATTCTGGTTCATTGTGCAAAACTCAATCCAAAATAACTGATTTCTTAGTGTACTCAACCCAAGCTGCTCTACAAAGCTATCTTGTAAGCATTTTCCAATCTCCCTCTCTTGGGATTCTGTATCAACGTGATTTTGCCCAATCTACCTGTATATTGAAATCCTCCATGACTATCGTAACATTGTCCCTTTAACTTGCATTTTTTATTTCTTATTGTAATTTGTAGCCCACATCTTTGCTACTGTTCAGAGGTCTGTATATAACTCCCATCAGGGTCTCTTTACCCTTGCAGTTTCTTCACTCTCCCCTCAACAATTCTACACCATCCAATCCTCTGTCACCTCCTTTTCATGTCTTCAACATTGATTTTAAGTTATTAATATATACACAAAATGTCAGGGACTAAGAAATGAGCATTATGGAGAACATAAAATAAAAATTTCAGCTGATCATTAACATTTGCTTACTACCACTGAGCCAATTTTAGGTCTTTCCTGTCAGTCTTTCTTGAATTTCATTGACCAACTTGGTATACTTACTCTGCTGTACCTTTTTTAAAAAAATTTTTAATTTTTATTTGGATAAGGAATTCACAAGTATCATGAACTTTTTTCACATGTATAACCTTTTCCATTTCTTTATATATGTATAAAACTATAATTATTTATACAACCTTAAGTATACATTAAGATGATATAAAAAGAAATTAGACACTTAAATAGATAATTATGGGCAGTTGAAATTCTACTCTATTAGGCTAAATAATGATATTAGTTGTTAAGAAAAATAGTAATAATAGTGGATTAGTAATAATTTCCATATATCTCTTCTGGACCATTTCTTCTGGTCCAAAATGTTGTATGTAAGCTTATGTAACTACCATTGTAGGTGTTTATATCCTAACTTGTTCATGTTTACTCTGCTGTACTTTCATCTCCTGCCACTTTCAATAGGGTGCTGCATTACAAAGGTGTAAGCCCAGTGCCATTGAATTAATTGTGCTGAAGTGACTGAAAGTTGGAACATTGGGCTTTAGAGGCAGCATTTCAGATCAGTTCTAGTACTTGTATTGGGAATACACAATGTGAGCAGTGAAGTGTAAATGTATGAAAAGTTGGCTTTGTTTGCGCCAGAAGTATATAATAGTACTGCTCTTGATATGAATCAATTGTCTACTTTCAGGCTGCACGATTGGGCATTCTTCCAGGAGGACGTGGCAAGGCTGTACAAACACGAGGCAGAGGTCGAGGCAGGAGTGTGAGAGGAAGAGGTGCACAGATGCATATGGTGGTTGACCATAGGCCCAAAACATTAACAGTATTTGGCTTTACAGAGGAGGAAAAAGATGAATTGAATCCCCATTTTTCGGTAAGTTTAGATGTTAAAAAGAAACTTTAAATTTGAGGACTCCCATCAAATTAGTTGTTTTTTTTTTGTTTTCCTCTTTGTCACTCATTAATTCTCCTGGTCCACTAGCACATATTTGGAAGTTGTGTGTTGTAATTCTTAAAATGTGCCTTATCTCAGAAATCTTGTCCTTTGGAGATTACTTGCCAATCTGTAACTGTCAAGGGGTTCCAAACGAGACCCACCTTTCAATGTTCAGAAATGGTTATTTTCAGCATTGAAGTAAGTCAACAAGGATAAGATTGCCTACTTAAGCAGCAGTTGTTGATAGGCATTCTGTAACCTCATTCCTTACACCAACCTACCCTACACCCTCCCAACCCATAGAGAGAGTTGGGCACACTCGAAATCTGCAAGTTTGGAAGCAGAGTACGTAGGATATAATCCAAAAGAAGTTATGGAGTGGAATGAGTTGATAGGTAACAGCTGAAATTCAATGCTGAGCAATGTAAAAGGATTACATATTTAGTAGGAAGAATGAGAAGAGTCAATGCAAACCAAAAGGTACAGCTCTGAAAAGGGTACAAAAATAGACCTGAGAATTTATGTAGATAGCTTGTTGCAAAATGACACAGCAGATTGAGAATAAATTTTATAAAAGCCGTGGCGTAGACACAGAGAGTATAAGGGTGAGAGGTCATGATGAACCTTAGTCAATTGATGTATTCTGTCAGGTTCTGGGCACCATGTTTAAACATACTTGAGAGGTGTAGGACTTTACCAGAATGATTTTTGTGGATGAAAGATTTTAAATATGCGTGTTAACTGGAGAATCTGGGCTTTTTCTTGCTGTAGAGAAGATTGCAAGGAGATTTAAGGTATGGATTTAAAATCACAAAGGGGAATGATAGAGTTGACAGACAGATTCTTTCCATTAGTGGAGGTGTCGAAATTGAGATACCATAGGCTGATAATGATCAAGGTGACAGGGAAAAAAGATGTTACTGTGCAGTAAGTTATTAGGATCAAGAATGTACCACCATATTAATGAAGACAGATTCTATTGCAGTATTTGAAAGAGAGCTTGAGCATTACTTGAAAATATAACAATTTCAAGGCCACGTGTAGAGACCGGAAGACTGGGATTAGGCAAACTAATCTTACATGTGATCAGCCTGGACTTGATAGGCCTATTAGTTTCCATCATTGCTATAACTGCTTGATTTTATGAAGTCTTGTGTTTTAGGCCTACACAGATATTTAAATAATTATTGGCACCATTAACAACAGCTGAAATCTTATCTTAATTGTACCATTTTTGGTGTATTGTGGAGTTCAAGATGGAATATTGTAAAAGCGATAGAGGGACATTGGCAAAGGTTCCACTAGAATAACAAGACCTCAAAGGAAAAATTGACTAAGCCTTTTGATTTTGAAAAGTGAAGAATGAGAGATGACCAAGTGAGGTTTTTGAAATTATGGAATTTGTTTGATAGTCTGCTCTGTGTATTTGTCAGAATAGCACTTAAAGACAATGTAGGCTAGGCACCAAGGCATTGAATTGGAAACCTTGCTTATCCAACTGGCAATGGGAATGGTGTACTTGCAAATAGTGGACGTCATTGATACAATTAGTGAAAGTGCTTTTAAGGAAAGTCAAATTGGCTCATGAAGGAAGTAAGAATACTAGGGATGTTGAGATCATTATATTCTAATCAGAACCAGATCTCTTGTTGTGCCTACTGACCGGCATTGACTCCCAGAGAGCTGATGCTCTGATTTTCCGGCATTGACTCCCAGAGAGCTCATGCTTTGATTTTAAAATTCTTACCCTTGTTTTCATGTTTCACCATGGCCTCCCCCCCACCCTTCTCTAAATTTCCTTGATGTCTCTAACACTATCTGCACTTTTCCAAATAGGGCTTCCTGACTGACTAAATTCTTGTCCTCTGTCCCTCAGCCCATACTCATTACCATGTTTATGATCAGTTACTCTACTTTCACTTCATGTGGCCCAATGTCAATTTTTGATACCGTGAATTTAATATGAAATTAATATGAGAAAGCACTTGATAAATGTTACTGTTTTGCACTATGTAATTGCTATGGTAATTCTAATGGTTATGAGGAAACTACATTCCACATCTAGTTCAAATGTTGAATGGAATTGCGGTATTCGCCATCAAAGCAACATACTAATTGCAATCAGCTTTCAAATCGAAATGTTGAACTCTGCTGTAAATAGATTTCCCTCTCGACTCTTCTCTCCTGAATTTTTGCATTGAAAACTATTCTCTAATTGGGAATGGTTTGCATAGTTTGGTGACGTTATACTTGAATAAAAAATAACTTCAAATTGATGGGAGTAGTTGAAAATTTGCCAGAAATTTATTATTGAGAAGACTGAAAGATTGTCAATCATACTTTCTGTGCCAGGTGTGGATATTGACTTATTTTGTCATTTGAATCATTTGAAAATATGATTTTCTTTTCTGATGCATGTTGTTGATAAAGTAGTGAAAACAGCATCTGTTTTAGGTAAACAGACACAACATCATATTGATGATTTTACTTCTTCCCAATCAGCCTTCTCTTAGGATTTTAATTCTCACAATTCGGCCTCTGTCACATTTGCTGTGATGATGGGTAATTCTGCTCAAGTGCCTTTGAAATGCCTTTCTTCCTCCTTAAACTGGTTTGCTCTCTACCATAATAGACAGCCCTTGACTACATCTTGTCTATTTCCCATACCTATGCTGTTGCCCCTTTTGGATAGAGCGAGGACAGTTTCATTGCTCCTTGCATTCCACCCCACCAACTTCTTCATTCAGTGGCCATTACAGTCTCTGCCAGCTTCAATGAAATCTCACCACCAGCCACATTCCTCTCCTGTTCCGTTTCAGCATTTTGAAAAGCTCACTCCTTTTGTTACCCCCCCCCCAACCGACCCTTCCACCCTGCGCCTACCATTCTTCTGTCACGCCTTGCACTCAGTCTTTTGGCACTTTCCCATGCAACAGCAAGGGGTGAAACACTGGTCATTTCACTTTTCCATTCCCACAACCCAGGGATCCAATGAGTCTTTCCCAATAACAAGAGAAAATTGCAGATGCTGGAAATCTGAGCAACACATACAAGATGCTGGAGGAACTCAGCAGGCTAGGCAGCATCTATGGAGAAAAAGTACAGTCGATGTTTCGGGCTGAAACCCTTTGACCGGACTGGAGAAAGAAAGCTGAGGAGTAGATTAGAAAGATGGGAGGAGGGGGAGAGAGAAACACCAGGTGATAGATGAAACTTGGAGGTGGAGGTATGAAGCAAAGAGCTAGGAAACTGATTAGTGAAAGAGACAGAAGGCCATGGCTCCTTCACCATTTCCCATCCCCTTGTCCCTCTCTCATGTTATCTCCTTGCCCGCCCATTGCCTCCCTCTGGTGCTCCCCCCCCCTTTTTTCTTTCTTCCATGGCCTTTTGTCTCTTTCACCAATTAAAATATTTTGTATTTTTGGTAAGATCTTCAAAATACATTAAAATCTAATCATCTAATACATTAAAACCATCATTGTATAGGAACTATTATAATCTCAAACAAAAGAAAATCTGCAGAATCTGGAAATCCAGGCAACACACAAATTGCTGAAGGAACTCAGTATTTATGGAAAAGAGTATAATTGATGTTTCAGGCTGAGGCCCTTCGTCAGGACTGGAGAAAAAAAGATACATCTGAGTTAGAAGGTGGGGGGAGAGAAGGAAGAAACATTAGGTGAAACTGGGAGAGGGGAATAGTAAAGTAAACTGGGAACTTGATAGGTGAAAGTGATACAGGGCTGGAGAAGGAGGGAATCTGATAGGAGAGGACAGAAAGCCATGGAAGAAGGAAAAAGGAACAAGTGCTATACCTTCCTCTACACTCCTCCCTCACTACCATTCAGAGCCCCAAACAGTCCTTCCAGGTGAGGTGACACTTCACCTGTGAGTCTACTGGGGTCTTCTACTTTATTCAGTGCTCCTGATGTGGCCTCCTGTATACCGATGAGACTCGACGTGGATTGGGAGTCCATTTCGCCAAGCACCTACGCTCCGTCTGCCAGAAAATGTGGGTCTCCCAGTGGCCACCCATTTTAATTCCACTTCCCATTCCCATTCTGATATGTCAATCCATGGCATCCCCTGCTATTGCGGTGAGGCCACACTCAGGTTGGAGAAGCAACAACTTGTATTCCGTCTGGGTAGCCTGATCGCATGAACATCGATTTTTCTAGCTTCTGCTAATGCACCTCTGTGCTCCTCCCCCTTTTCTTTCTTTTATGGCCTTCTGTCCTCTCCTATCAGATTCCCACTTCTCCAGCCCTGTATCACTTTCACTAATCAACTTCCCAGCTCTTTACTTCACTACTCCCCCTCTTCCAGTTCCACCTATCACCTTGTGTTTCTTCCTCCTCTCCCACCACCTTCCAACTTGACTCCTCATCTTTTTTTTTTCTCCAGTTCTGATGAAGGGTCTTAGCCGGAAATGTTGACTATACTCTTTTCCTTAGATACTGCCTGGCTTGCTGAGTTCGTCCAGCATTTTGTCCGTGTTGCCTGTATTATAAACTGGTGTCTTCATGGAGAAACTAACAATCTGAAACACTTACCCTCTTTCTCTGTCCTGTCCCCCTTACCCCTATCATCTCCAGCCAAGCAATCACAACCCCTCATTGTCACTTGTGTGTTCTCAAACTGAAGAACATTGCAATTGTTTGTAGTGTTTATATCACTATGCCTGGTTAAGTCAAAATGACTGCTTAAAGATGGTATATGTGACACAGATTTTTGCCACATCGGCATTTCCAGACTGTCATGTAGATGTTCCTTATTTACACTTTGAATCACTGACTTCATTGCATGGATTTGGTTGGCAGAATTTTATTAGAATTGTGTCTTCTCACAATTCTAACAAAACAAAATTACGCCATAAAAACAGTAATTCTTGATACTTAATGAAGTTGAGCCAGCTTCAATAGTTGCATAACCAGTTCATTGGTTAATTATGAAGTTATTTATTTGTGATGATCGTGCCAGAGCTATTGGATTCCAATGTAAGTGAAAAGAAAGAAGAAAATTTTAAATGTACCAGTACAAAAGTGTGGGTTCTGCTTGGGTGCACAAACAGCAGGGAAATTATTGGGATGTAATATACATAAATGCTGGAGGAACTGAGTCGGTCGGCAACATCTATGGAGCTGAATACGTCGAGACCCTTTATCAGGACTGAATATGAAAGCACTTGAGGATAGGCACAGAATGCAGATCATTTTGTACTCGAGTTGAAAATATCAGCTTGCTGTAGCCATAACTTACATATATTGTATGTAATTCCAACATAAGGGAGTTTCTCGTCAGTCCCTATTGACTAGTGATACTAAAGTGCTTTGGTGCTGCAGTTGGTTGTAAGGGTCTCTGTTGGCCGTGATCGACTATGAATGTTGCATCCCAGCTGTCTACGTCATATGCAAGCCAGGACAGTACGACATGGGGAGCAAACTATTACCACATAACAGGACCTCTCCACACAGCTGAATGAATCCAGGGGAATGGTAGAGAGTGTTATAATTTGGCACCAGAGCGGTCACAGGAGTTGCCAGTCAGTGTTGAACTCAATGTAGGACTGCCTTAGGGGCTCCAGCAGATTTTTCTTGGGGTTTACTTCCAAAGTCTTCACCATGAGGGGGTGCAGCGCGAGGCAGCAGAAGTTTGTGATCAGAGTTTTCCTTCCACTAGAAGAGCTGCCAATCATGGCTGATGAGCCCCATTCTGTCTGAAGTAACTGGGTTTAAGGCGTCAGTAACCCGCCTTTGTCCCTTCTCCTATCATTAGAAACGGCACTGCCAGGCTTAGTAGCTCAGTTGCACGTAAAGGCCAAAAACTGGACTTGGTTGACAGAGGCTCTTTTAGACGCGTATTACTGGGATCATTTAATAGGTAATGAGAGCTTATTCCCACTACCACTCAAGGCTATAACAATCTTATGAACCAGTTGGTTAAACACTCCCATAAGATAAAGGCCTTTTGCACTCACCTGATCTGTTAAAATATATTGTCTATTTATGTTTGCACAAGAGCTATAATATAGTCAAGATCTGGGCTGTTCTGGCAGGAGGCTATAGTCAGTAAATATTGCATGAAAACACAGCTTTATCCATTTAATTTGGTTGGATTTGTTCTGTAGTTGGTGGGAGGGTTATATCTTATAAGCTTTCCATATTTCTATGAAATTGCCAGTCTTGTTGCTATACTAAAATGTTTCAGTTAGGATTGCACTGGTTTCTTTCGCTGTACCCAACATTTTTAAGACCATTGCCTTCAGTACACCTGTGTACGACATGGACTCAATGGCCACTTTATTCAGCACACCTGATCATATCTAATTATCCAATCGTGCCAACAACTCAGTGCATCAAAGCCTGCAGACGTGTTCGAGGTTCTGGTGTTGTTCAGACCAAACACCTGAATGCGGAAGAGATATGATCTCAGTGACTTTGACCGTGGAATGATTGTTGGTGCCAGACAGGGTGGCTTGAGTATTTCAGAAACTGCTGATCTCCTGGGATTTTTCACGCACAACAATCTGTAGAGTTTACAGACTATGGTATGAAAAACAGAAAATGTACAGTGAGTAGCAGTTCTGTGGGTGAAAAGACCTTGTTAATTGAGAGAGATCAGATGAGAATGGCCAGACTGGTTCAAGCTAACAGGAAGCCGACAGTAATTTAATAACCATATGTCACAACAGTGGTGTGCAGAAGTACATCTCAGAACACTATGTTGAAGCTTGAATTAGATGGGCTACAGCAGCAGGAGACGATGAGCATACACTCAGCGACCACTTAGGTATAGGAGATAGCTAATAAAGTGGCCACAGTGTACTTGGGACCTACTGGTGAATAAACATGCAATGAACTTTGATTACATTTAATATCTCTTATCCCCTATTATGCTTATGGAAGGTTGCTACTGAAGTTAAGACCATAAGACACAGGAGCAGGTTTAAACTATTTGGCCCATCGAGTCTGCTCTGCCATTTCATTACGACTGATCCATTTCCCTCACAACTTCATTCTCCTGCCTTCTCCCTATAAGCTTTCATATCCTGACTAATCAAGAACCAATCAGCCTCCACCTTAAACACACTCAATGACCTGGCCTCCACAGCCTCCTGTGAACAGATTCACTAGCCTCTGGCTAATGAAATTTCTCCTCAATTCTGCTCTAAATGGACTGCCTCTATTGTGCCCTCTAGTCTTAGACTTTCCCACCATAGAAGACAACCATTCTGTTGGGGCCTTTTAACATTCAGTAGCTTTCAATGAGATCCCTCCTTGTTCTTCTGAATAAACGCTTAGAGCCATGGACTAGTCTCATCCCGCCTGTTATTTTTTCAAAGAATTCCAACAAATCTGAAATTGAAATATCTTTATTGTCGTTGCATAGTTCAATTTGTCACGCACCAAAACAGCGAAAATGAGTTTGCAACTCTCGTACTCAATGCTATAAAACAACAAATAAAATAAATAAACAATAAATAAAATCAAGTAACCAGCCAGTACAAGCAATGTCCAGCAGTACAAAAGTGCAACTCAGGTGCATGACAGCCATAAAACCAGTATTAAAGTAGCACTCAGTAGCACCTGGCACTCAGCTCTCACCTGTGGCTCCCCGTAGCTGTTTGCATGAGACAGCGGCCACACCCCGGGCAACGGCTTCGACAAGCCGGCTAAACTAGGTGAGGGTAGCCGACGGGTCTCAAACCCTCGGTGAGATAGGGAGTTGTCTATCCCAGCATGTGAAGACAGACTCCGGCAGATTGAGCGGACGAGACCAATGGAAGGTCCAACGGTCAAGAAGGCGGTCTCTGCAAGCGTTGTGGAACGTGTAGAGCAGGACAAGACACAGAAGACGTCCTGGTCATCCACCGCGCCTAGTCCCATCTCCAGCCGTCTCGACTCTGTCTTGCCACTGGATCCAGATGGGAATTGGGAAGAGAAAGTGAGGTTGACGCTGCACAACTCTCCCTCACTTAAATCCAAGTCACGCGCTAGTCTCGACACCATCAATAATGGTGGCCGTCAATAACGAGGTCCTCATTGACGTACGATGGACGAACAACAACAACATTAAAGTAGCAATATAACAAATTTATGGATGATGCTTGATCAATTGGTTCAGAGCAATTATAGCTCTGGGGAAAAAGCTATTTTTCAGTCTAGAAGTGCGGGCATAGGAAATCTTATAACGTCTGCCAGATGGAAGAAGTTCAAACAGAGGATTGCATGGGTGTGTATTGTCCTTACAGATGCTTGTATCTTTCCTTAGGTAGCGAGAGCTGTAGCTGTCCTTCAGGGCTGCGAGCTGTGTCCCGATGATCTGTGCGCTAGAGACGACCCGCTGAAGTGCTTTCCTTTCAGCTGCTGTACAACTGAGATACCACACAGAGATGCAGAGAGCTCCTTAGTCTTTGCTGTATTAAGAGACAGGTTGTTCTCTGAGCACCAGCTCACTAAGTTCTGCACCTCTGCTCTGTACGCTGATTTGTCTCTTGGAGATCAACCCGATTACTGTTGTGTTGTCTGCGAATTTGACGATGGTATTGGTGTTAAATGCAGGTACACAGTCGTAAGTGAACAGGGAGTAGAGTATGGGACTCAATACACAACCTTGTGGTGTACCAGTGTTCAAGATAGTAGTGGAGGACAGATGAGGGCCCAGTCTCACTGCCTGTGAACGCTCTGACAAGAAATTCAGGACCCATTTGCAGAGTGATGAGCTGAGGCCTAGCTGGTGGAGTTTGGAGATGAGCTTGCTGGGGATGACAGTATTAAAAGCAGAGCTATAATCAACAAACAACGTCCTCACATATGTGCCCTTTCCCTCCAGGTGTGTCAGGACAGAGTGAAGAGCTAATGAGATGGCATCCTCCGTGGACCTGTCTGCTTTATAGGCAAACTGGTGTGAGTCCAGTGTAGCAGGGATAGTGACTTTACTGTGGGAGAGGACCAATCTCTCAAAGCACTTCATTATTGTTGGTGTGAGGGCAACCGAACGATAGTCATTCAAATTGTTGATGTATGTTTTCTTCGGGACAGGCACTATGATGGCTGACTTCAGGCACTTGGGGACCGTTGCCTGTGATAGAGACGGATTGAAAATTCTCGTAAATACATCAGCCAGTTGTTCAGCACAGTCTTTAAGTACCCGTCCTGGAACCCCATCTGGGTCCGCAGCTTTTCGTGTATTGATCCTCTGTAGCGAGCGCTGTACATCAAGTGTGCTCAGTGTAAGAACCTGTTCATCCTTTATGGCCGGGATTCTTGCACTCCTCACATTGTTGTTAATTTCACACCGGCCAAAGAAGGTGTTGAGTTCATTGGCCAGTGTGACATCACTGTGGGGGCAGACAGGGTTACTCTTGTGGTCAGTAATAGCCCTGATGCCTTGCCACATGCTCCGATTGTTAGCACTATTAAAGTGGTCCTCTACCCGTTACCTGTGGATGTCTTTGGCCTTTTTTATGCCTTTTTAATGCCTTTTTTCAGGTTTGACCTGGCAACACTGTATGCTGAGGCATCACCAGATTTAAAAGAATTATTGCGTGCTTTTAAAAGATCTTGTATCTCTTTATTCATCCGCGGTTTCTGGTTTGGGAATATCTTTATTTTTTTGTCTACACAACTGTTGATGTAGAAAAGCACAGTGGATGTGTACTCTTCCATATTCACCTCTGTGCCGTGGGTAGCCTGTTGTGTAAACAGGTCCCAGTGGGTGAAACCAAAGCAATCTTGGAGTTGTAAAGAGGCATCTTCTGGCCATATTTTGACTGCTTTTATTGCAGGTTTAGTTTTGTGGATGTGGTCTGTATGCTGGCATCAAAAACAGTGAAAGATGATCAGATTGTCCCTGGAGGAGGCTCTGTATGAGTCTTTGACATTCGTGTACACATGATCCAAAGTGTTTAATCCCCTGGTAGGACACTGCACATGCTGGTAGAATTTATGGAGCACAGATCGTAGGTTGACCTGGTTAAAATCCCCTGCAATAATGAAGGCACCGTCAAGATGAGCATCCTGCTGTTTGCTGATGGCCGAGTATAGCTGTGCTAACGCTAGCTTAGCAATAGCTTGCGGGGGGATGTAGACAGCCATGATCATAACAATGGAAAACTCCTGAGGCAGATAAAACGGCCTACATTGGAGCAGTAAATACTCCAGGACAGGAGAACAATAGCTCTCCACCGTAGTGTGGTTGGTGCACCAGTCATTGCTGATATAGATACAGAGCCTGCCACCCCTGCTCGTACCGGAGTCCTTTGTTCGGTCTGCGCGGTGTAGTGTCCGGTTAGTTAGCTCCACAACCCCGTCGGGAACGTGCGCGCTGAGCCACGTCTCTGTAAAAATCAGCGTACAGCAGTCCTTCAGGGATCTCTGTGTATTAATTTGTCAAGCAAGATCTTCCCTTAAGGAAACCACACTAACTTTAGCCTACTTTATCATGTGCCTCCAAGTAGCCCGAAACTACATCCTTAACAATCACCTGCAGCATCTTCCCAACCACTGAGGTCAAGCTAACTGGCCTATAATTTCCTTTCTTTTGCATCCCCCCCCCCCACCGAAGAATGGAGTGACATCTGTAAGGAACCATTCCAGAAGCTAGAGGTTCTTAAAAGATCTTTACTAATTTCTCCACAATCTCTTCAGCTACCTCTTTCAGAACCCTGGGGTGTAGTCCATCCAGTCCAGGTGACTTATCTATCTACGTGTCTTTCAATTTCCCAAGCACCTTCTCCCTAGTAATAGCAACTGCATTTACTTCTGCCCTCTGACGCTCTCGAACTTCCAGCATGCTGCTAATGTCCTCCATAATGATGCCAAACACTTAGTTCATTCACTATTACTACTTTAGCATCGTTTTTCAGCGATCCGATATCTGCTCTCGCCTCTTTTACTCTTTATTTATCTGAAAAAATTCTTTTGGAATCCTCTTTGATATTGCTGGCTGGCTTACCTTTCTATTTCATTTTTTTCACCCTTATGGCTTTTTTGGTTACCTTCTGTTAGTTATAAAAATTTTTCTAATTCTCTAACATTAATTTTTGCTCTATCATATGCCCTCTCTTTTGCTTTTATGTTGACTTTTGCTTCCTGTGTCAGCCACAGTTGCATCATCCTGAATACTATTTCGTTGGGTTGTACCAGTCCTGTGCTTTTCGGTATACTCCCAGAAACTGCAGCCATTGTTGCTCTGCCTTCATCCCTGCTAGTGTCCCCTTCCAATCAACTTTGCCCTGCTCCTCTCTCATGCCTCTATAATTCCCTTTATTCCACTATAATACTGATGCAAATAACTTTAACTTCTCCTTCTCAAATTGCAGGGTCAATACTATTTATGTTATGATCACTGCCTCCTAAGGGTTCCTTTACCGTTAGCTCCCTAATCAAATCCAGTTCATTGCACAACAGAACCTGATAAATTCTGCAGATGCTGGAAATCCAAAGCAACACGCACAAAAGTTCAGGCAGATTCTATGGAAGTGAATAAACAGTTGACATTTCAGGCTGACACCATGCTTCAGGACTGAAACACCTAAACTAGAATAGCTGATCCTCTAGTGTGCTCAAGCTGCTCTGAAAAGTTATCCTGTTGGCATTCTATGAATTCTCTCTCTTGGGATCCAGCACTAAACTCCCTACATATTGAAGTTCCCCATGACTATTCTAACATTGCTCTTTTCTTTCTTTCTTTTTAAATCTTTTTATTAATTTTTCCATATTGCCCTTTTGATAAGTATTTTCCATCTCCCATTGTAATTTATAGCCCACATCCTGGCTACTGTTCAGAGGCCTGTATATAACTCTCATCAGAGTCTTTTTACTCTTGCAGTTTTTAAACTCTGCTCACAAGGATTCTACAGCTTCCGATTCAATGTCACCTCTTTCTAAGGGTTAGGTTTAATATTTTACCAATAGAATACCCTACCCCTCTGACTACCTGCCTGTCCTATTGGTACAATGTGTATCCTTGGATCTTAAGCTCCTAGCTATAATCTTCTTTCAATCATGATTTCGAGACGTCCACAACATCATACATGCCAATCTCTACCTGCAGTACAAGATCATCTGCCTTATTCCGTGCACTGCATGCATTCAAATATAACACTTTCAGTTCTGTATTTATTACCTTTTTTGATTTTGTCACCCTTTTATACTGCAGCTCATCCAAGTGTCTGCAGTTTTGCCTTATCATCTGCCTTTTCTTCTTGATGGTCTCACTACACACTGCCTCTGCTTGCAAACCTGCAGGCCTATCATCAACCCAATCACTCTGGTTCCCATCCACCTGCCAAATCAGTTTAACCCTTGATGATGCTGATGTCCCACAGAGGAGTTGTCACAGAGGAATTATTGAGCTAAACAATGTTAGTGTTCTTATTAATGCTGTGGGAATTATCGATAAAAGAAATGTACTCGAAGCTCTGTTGTAATTATTTGTAATCTGATTCTAACCATATTTACAAACTGCTTGTTTGTGAGAACTATAATTAAGCTGTCAAGTATTAAGCAAAGCTATATGCAAAATGATATTGTGAACTGAAAGTTTTTTTTCCAAACACCAGAAGTATGAACTTTTGCTCTTTGTCGGAAAATATCTTCACCTTTTTACAAAGTTATGTTGCAGAATAGCAATTGAAGGAAATAAAAACAGAAAATTCTAGAAATACTTAGCAGATCATGTAATACATGCTGTAGAGTGCGAAAGTGGTGTTTCATCAGATGATGTTTGACCCGCTGAGCTTTGCCTTCATTGTCTTTATTTAATCTCATATTTCAGCACATGCAGTACTTCGCTTTTTGAGCAAGAAGTCACAGTGTGTACTGAAGTGCAGTTCAGTATGGTCTCTCTGAGATGGCACACGTTCTCTATCAGGACTAGTTTTATGAACCCTTTGCATTTGCCTGTTTTTCTTTTGCATTAATTACTGATAAAATGTGGTCTGCTCTTCATCTAAGCCACAATAATTTACAAACCTAATTTGCCTAAACTAATAGTGCACAAACAATTGAACTACTTCCATCAATACTGAGTACACCATTTAAACAATCACAGTCTAGGTTCGTAAAAGTATGTGAATCTCTGGAGTAATGCCTTCTACAAAAGCTATTTGGAGTCAGGTGTTTCAGTCATTGAGGTGAGATTGGTGACTTACAAAGTCTGCTCTTCTCAAAAAAGATCTGTTTACATGCATCATGCCTTGATCAAAACAACTTTCAGAGGACCTTAGAAGGGAAACTGTAGAGATGCATGAAGTTGGAAAAGCTTACAAAAGCATTTCTAAAGACCTGAATGTTCATCAGCCCACAGTAAGAGAAATTATCTACAAATGGAGGAAATTCAGAACTGTTGCTACTCTCCCTAGGAGTGGGCATCCTGCAAAGATCACACCAAAAGCACAACGTACATTGCTGAAGGGGGTGAAAAAGAACCCAAGAGTAACAGCAAAAGACCTGCCGAAATCTCTAGAACTTGCTAAAGTCTCTGTTCATGTGTCCACTATAAGAAAGGCACTGACCGAGAATGGTCTTCATGGAAGGACCCCATGGAGGAAACCACTGCTCTCCAAAGTAAAAGATTGCCACACGTCTTAAGTTTGCAGAAGACCACCTAGATGTTCCACGATGCTTCTGAACAATATCCTGTGGACAGATGAGAGAAAAGTTTAACTTTTTGGCAGAAAGGCACACCGTTATAGTTCGAGGAAAGAGGACACTGCACACCAACACCAAAACCTCATCCCAACTGTAAAGCATGGTTTGGGGCTGTTTTGCTGCCTCAAGGCCTGGACAGCTTGCAGTCGTTGAGAGAACAATGGATTCAAAATTGTATCAAGACATTTTACAGGAGAATGTCAGGGTAGCGGTCAATCACCTGAAACTTGATAGAAGTTTGATGATACAACAGTAGAATGAGTAAACCAACAAAAGAATGGTTTAAAAAAGAAGAATGGCTAAGTCAGAGTCCAGACCTCAACCTAATTGAGATAAACACAAAATAATCTGCAGATGCTGGGATCAAAGCAACACTCACAGCATGCTGGAGTAACTCAGCAGGTCGGGCAGCATCAGTGGAAACGATGAGTTGACATTTCGGAATTGAGATCCTGTGGCATTACCTGAAGAGGGCGGTTCATGCAAGGTATCCCAGAAATATTGATGAACTGAGCCAGTTTTTTTTATGGGGGAATGGTCTAAAATTCCTCCGCACCGTTATGCAAGTCTGATCAATTATAGGATATGTCTGGCGGAGGTTATTGCTGCTAAAGGAGGTTATACCAGTTAATTAAATACATACTTTTTCCAGCCTGGACTGTGAATAATTAAACAACGTGTTCAATAAAGACATGAAAAGTACAATATTTGTGTGTTATTAATTTAGGCAGATTGGGTTGGTCTATTATTGTGGCTTAGATGAAGATCAGACCACATTTTACAAGCAATTAATGCAGAAAACTGGGTAATTGTTAAGGGTTCACAGACTTTTTCTTGCAACTGTACGCTCATCTTTACCTTTATAATATAAGCAGAGACCTGTTTTATAGAATAATGTACCCATTGGGATGGCTCTATTAAGGACAATTTAAGTATGCTGCTTATTTCTTTTCTCAGTCCTACAGTAGGAGTCAATGAACATCTACATTTATTTCTTGCATAAAAAGCTGTACCATTCAATCTTTTATCCCCCACTCCAGATCATTTTGAACAATTCAATTCACCTTCTCAGAATGAATTGATAATAAGGCAATTTACTGACCATCTTTTAATGAGCTTGAAGCTAAACAGTTGCAAAAGCATTTGGCTGTAACCAGTGTTGAAATTTTAAAATTAATTTTGTTACTGCTCACTGGGTTTTGTGCTTTATTATTTAGAAACAGGAAATTGGTCTGCACATGCTTTAAGTAACTCAGGTTTATTTCTATCTAACTTTTTACATTGCCTTTCTTTTCTAGAAATATGGAGAAGTGGAAGATTTTCAAGAGGATACTCCTTTAAGTGTTAGAATAACTTTTAAGACAAGAATTGAAGCAGAAAATGTAAGTACCATAATTGACTTGCACTGTTATTGAAATGATTTTGAATGTTTGTTACCAGCAGATTATTACTCAATTAGACATAGGAGTATCTAAGGATGTAGAGTCATAGAGTGTACCATTATGTTCCACGTTCCAGGGAAAAACTTAGAAAACTTCCCTGATTACTTTTCTTTGTATTGTCTGTATATTTATGCAATCAAACTGTTGTGAAAGGGAAATCATGTTTTGACAAATTCATTAGAAATTTTGATGATATAATGAGTAAGATGGATAAAAAGAAACCAATAGATGGATTTGTAGTGGATTTTAAATTCCAAAGGCAACTTGTTAAAGTCCTGCCTAAAAATCTTCTGCACAAGCTGAGAGCTCATGGTATTGGTGAAATGAATTAGAATGAATAGAGAATTAGCTGTCTAACAGGAAATATGGGTCACTTTCATTTTGGTATGCTGTAACTGTTGGTTGCCGTTAGGATCAGTGCTAGGGCCTTAATTTTATTTAGTCTGTGTTAATGACTTGGATGAAAGACCAGATGTCTTGCAGCCAAATTTGCTGATGTTACAAAGGTATTTGGAAAAGCAAGAGTTTGCAAAGGGATTTAGCCTAGTTAAGCTGGAGAACAGGTTTGGCTGGTGAAGCATGATGTAGGGAAATTTGTTCGGTGAAGTAAAATAAGCAGAATATTGTCTGAAGGGGCCGTTACTACAGAATGGAGCCATGCAAAGGGACCTGGGTATTATTCTACATAAACAGAAGGTTGGCACTGGTAATTATGTAAGAGGGCAAATAGGATGTTAAGTAGAGAAGCTTTGCTAATATTGTACTGATCAGAATCTGGTTTAATAACACTGGTACATGTCATGAAATTTGTTGTTTTGCATTAGCAGTACATTGCAATATATAATAAAAACTATAAATTACAATAATAATATATATATTTAAATAATCAGTGCAAAACAGAGCAAAAAAGAGGGGGAAAATAGGTAGTATACTTACGTGCATTGTCCATCCAGAAATGTGATGGTGGAGGGGAAGAAGCTGCTCCTAAAATGTTGAATGTGTCTCCAGGCTGCTGTACCGCTGCCTTGTTGGTAGCAATGAGAAGAGGGCATGTCCTGGATGATGGTATCCTTAATGATGATTCTGCCTTTCTGAGGCATCACCTTTTGAAGATGTTTGGTGAGGCTACTGCCCATAATGGAGCTAGCTGAGTTTGCAACTTTCTCCTTTTTGTGATCCTGTGCAGTGGCTTCTTCAAACCGGATGGTAATGCAACCAGTTAGATTGCTCTCCATGGCACACCTGTAGAAATTTGCTAGAGTCTTTGCTGACATACCAAGTCTCCTCAAACTCCTAATGAAATATAGCAGCAGTTATTACGTACGGAATTAAATTAGTTGTAAATGCATCATTACGTTGGGCCCAAGATAGATCTTCAGAGATGTTGACACCCAGGAACTTGAAACTACTGATCTCTCTGTGAGGACTGGTGTTTGTTCTCTAAACCACTCAACCAGCTGATCTTTCTCCACTCCTGTAAGCTTCCTTGCACCATCTGAAATTCTGCCAACAATAGTTGTATCATATGCAAATTTATAGATAGCATTCGATGCTTAGCCACACAGTCATGGGTGTAAAGAGAGTAGATCTGGCATTAAACATAGGAAATAGAAACAGGACTACTTCTGTATATGTACCTAACTTTTTGTAGGTTTTTCCGTTCAAGGGCATTTGTTTTTCCATACCAGGCCATGATGCAACCAGTCAATATTCTCTCCACCACACATCTATAAATGTTTGTTAAAATTTCAGATGTCATACCAAATCTTTGCAAACTTTTTTGGAAATAGAGGTGCTTCTGCGCTTTCTTCATAATGCTATTATGTGCTGAAACTAGGACAAATTCTCTGAAATAATGCTGAGGAATTTAAAGTTGCTGACCTCTGAGGAGGACTGGCTCATGTACTTCCAGTTTCCTCCCCCTGAAGTCAATAATCAACTCCTTAGTCTTGCTGACGTTGAGTGTGAGGTTGTTGTTGTGGTTCCAATCAGCCAGATTTTAAATCTCCTTTCTGTATGCTGATTTGCCACCACCTTTGATTCAGCCAATGACAGTGGTAGTGTCAGCAAACTGAAATATAGCATTAGAGGTATACTTAGCCTCACAGTCATAAGTATAAAGCGGTAAAACAGGGGGCTAAACACACAGCCTTGTGGTGCACCTGAGGTGGTGGTGGAGATTGTGGAGGAGCTGTTGTTGCCAATCTGATCTGACTGGGGTCTGCAAGTGAGGAAATTGAGGATCCATTTGCACAAGGAGGTATGGCATCTGCTGTTGACCTGTTGTGACTGTAGGGAAAATGGAGTGGATTCCAGTAGCTTCTCTGGCAGGAGCTGGTATGTTTCATCACCTACTTCTCAAAGCACTTCATCACAGTGGATGTAAGTGCTATTGGATAGTCATTAAGACAGGTTACCATGTTCTTCTTAGGCACCGGTATTATAGAAGCCTGCTTGCGGCAGGTATTACTGTATCTCAGTCTGCCAAAGTGAGAGGTTAGAAATGTTGGTGAACACTCCAGCCAGTCAGCACAGGTCTTTAGTATTTGGACAGGTACCCCTGGTGCTGCAGATAACATGTTGATGATAATTGGGCAGAGATTTCTGCAAACAAGCCTGATTGAATTCCCGACAATGAGTTGAAAGGCATCGGGTAGGCTGATTGTTGTTTGCTGATCGTGGTACTCAGTACTTCAAGTGCCTGTTTAACATCTGCCTTTGGCAGTATGTAAGCTGTGGTCAGGATCATGGAGAAGAAGTCTCTTGGTAAGTTGAATAGAGACATAGAAAATAGGTGCAGGAGTAGGCCATTCGGCCCTTCGAGCCTGCACCGCCATTCAGTATGATCATGGCTGATCATCCAACTCAGAACCCTGCACCAGCCTTCCCTCCATACCCCCTGATCCCTTTAGCCACAAGGGCCATATCTAACTCCCTCTTATATATAGCCAATGAACTGGCCTCAACTGTTTCCTGTGGCAGAGAATTCCACAGATTCACCACTCTCTGTGTGAAGAAGTTTTTCCTAATCTCGGTCCTAAAAGGCTCCCCCTTTATCCTCAAACTGTGACCCCTCGTTCTCGACTTCCCCAACATCGGGTTCAATCTTCCTGCATCTAGCCTGTCCAATCCCTTTAGGATTTTATACGTTTCAATCAGATCCCCCTCCTCAATCTTCTAAATTCCAACGAGTAAAGCCCAGTTCATCCAATCTTTCTTCATATGAAAGTCCTGCCATCCCAGGAATCAATCTGGTGAACCTTCTTTGTACTCCCTCTATGGCAAGGATGTCTTTCCTCAGATTAGGGGGCCAAAACTACACACAATACTCCAGGTGTGGTCACACCAAGACCTTGTACGACTGCAGTAGTACCTCCCTGCTCCTGTACTTGAATCCTCTCGCTATAAATGCCAGCATAGCATTCGCCTTTTTCACCGCCTGCTGTACCTGCATGCCCACTTTCAATGACTGGTGTATAATGACACCCAGGTCTCGTTGCACCTCCCCTTTTCCTAATGGGCCACCATTCAGATAATAATCTGTTTTCCTGTTTTTGCCACCAAAGTGAATAACTTCACATTTATCCACATTAAATTGCATCTGCCATGAATTTGCCCACTCACCTAACCTATCCAAGTCACCCTGCATCCTCTTAGCATCCTCACAGCTAACACTGCTGCCCAGCTTCGTTGGGTTGGCACGTAATCATTAGGTGTTCCAGGTTGGGGTATCAAGAGTGTGACCAGACTGCTACAGTGGAGCACCACAAAGAGGTTATCATGAAATACAGAACCCCCCCCCCAGCGTTTGCCTTCTCTGAATGAGCAGTCTGGTTCATTCTATGTATTTAGAAGGCCTCAAGTCTTACCGACATATATCTGGCTTGTCTGGAATGAGCCATGTCTCCATGAAGCAGAGAATGCAGCAATCCCTTATTTCCCTCTGAAACAGAAATCTCACCTTTAGGTCTTCAGTCTTATTCTCCAGTGACTGTACATTTGCTGACAAGGTGCTGGATAGAGGAAGTTTCATACCTCACCATTTTATCCTGACTTGGGAGTCCTACCCTCCTCCCTCTCATACAGCCATGGTAATATACCTGCACACAACAGGAATTCTGCAGATGCTGGAAATTCAAGCAACACACATCAAAGTTGCTGGTGAACGCAGCAGGCCAGGCAGCATCTATAGGAAGAGGTACAGTCGACATTTCAGGCCGAGACCCTTCTTCAGGACTAACTGAAGGAAGAGTGAGTAAGAGATTTGAAAGATTCAAATCTCTTACTCACTCTTCCTTCAGTTAGTCCTGACGAAGGGTCTCGGCCTGAAACGTTGACTGTACCTCTTCCTATAGATGCTGCCTGGCCTGTAATGTACCTGTATCTGGTTAAAGGTGCCATACCTGCAATGTTGAGAGTCCGCCAAGTCCTTCAGAAGATAGCTAAATTGCTAGTTCATTAAAATGATTCAAAAGTATGTTACTTAAAGGGAAATTACAGGCTGTAGATTGCAGTGAGAGTATTTCCTGTTTAAATTATATGATTAATTTTTTGTAATATCAGTAACTCAAGATTCTAGCAGAAAGTCCTCAAAAAAAAAATGCTGCTACAGCTACATGGCTATTTGTGAACCTGGTTTGCCAATTAATGTAAATGTATTGACAAATTGCTTTCGATAGTCATCTAAGGTGGTTTAATGCTCAGAAAAGCATGGAACTGAAAGTTTTTATTTTGGAGGTGGAAATATTCTCTTAGGTTCTCGGAATTTTTTGATCTACCTGTTGAAAACACTAGGGTAAATTTCTCCCTGCAGTTACTCACCTACAAAAATAGGATATTGCATGTGGTGGAATCAGAAATTGAAGAAGATTACAGAAAGCATTTAGCCTTGAGAAATTACTAAAATAGAAATAAAATCATAGATGCATTTGGCTTTGAGAAATAAACAAAAACAATTTAGGAAGGTATTTCCTCAGCTAATGAAAAATGTTTATGATGATAGATCAAAAGAAAATCAGCAAAATTAGGGAGATAACCATATGAGAAACTGGAAAGAAAAATAAGATTGTAAGTCAAACAACAGGAATTCTGCAGATGCTGGAAATTCAAGCAACTTTGATGTATGTTGTAAGATTGTAAGTGCTCTCTTTGTATGCAAATAAGAGAGTAGTGAATTAAAGGTAGGTCATTTCATGGCAAAGGTGGAAGAAATTGTGTAAAGCTTGATAATGAAATCAAGCAGTAACTGTAGAGATAGAAGAAACCTAGGAGTGATGAGTCAAACAATTGCTATTGTTAATATTCAAGAGAATAGAGGGGGAGAATTATGAGCAGGATACTCAGATACTCAGCAGGATAGATGACATTTGTTGAAAGAAAAATAGTTAATGTTTCTAGTCCACAACCCTTTTGTCAAAACTGGAAAAGAGAACTGGAGATTTTTCCATTCTGATGAAGGCTAGTGGACAAGAAATAAGAATTGTTTCTCCTTCCACATATGCTGCCTGACCTTTCCTAATGTTTCCAGCATTTTCCGTTTTTGTTTGCACTTGAAGTTTTGATTTTCAAATAGTCTGACATCAGTTATCAGGAAAATGCAATCTGATTTTAATCCAGGAAAATGCTGGAAAACTTTTCCATGAAAGAAGTAACAAGCACTTGTAGACTCAAAGGTATGCAATATAATTAAATGGTTTCCATGAATATAATTTAAAAAAGGAGGGGGAGTAAAAGATACAATTAATACCCCATGAATGAAATTTGGTGCAAATGTTTCTTTATGATAAAGTGCCTTAACCTAACCAGGTTAAGGCACTTACATAGGCATGTTTAACCACTTTGTTAAACCAAGGATGACCAGTAAGTAGGGTCATTCGGAAAAGGAAGGAGAAGTTTGTGCTTTATAATTGTTAAGCTGACCACCTTGGGCAAATTATGTTTGCATGAATGTTCAATGCAAGTGGTGTAAAGGTATCAAGTCTGTTGCAGAGCGTCAGATTGAAAGATATCTTTTTTCTCAAATGTGTGTTGAACTTACTGGTAAATGGGAATGGTTTCAAGCAAAGCAATTCAGAGCTTCTACAGAAAATTAGCTAAACACAGAATCCAAACTTCCTGACAAGTTTGGAGTGCTGAATCTTTCTGTCCACTCCTGTGCTGGGTTTCATGTAGAATCCAATAGCAGAAATGCATGCTCATTTTCTTTCATGGTATTCATGCTGAGGAATCAGCTCTCGAATCCTGTGTCAAGCTAGATCTATGACCCTATTGATTTTAGAAGCAGTTTTGAGTTGCGAGAAGAATGCAAAGGCGGTGTCCTTTCCTAATAGTTATTTCAGATTAATGTTTTTTAATTATGTGTTTTGGGTGATTTTGTTTTAATTTTTGCATCACTTTTAATAGTTTAATTATCTCTGAATGTAAGAGGCATTAGGTTGTTTGACCCTGCTGTGCTGCTTCCAAGCAGTTAGCAGTTCTGTAGGGAGCCGTCCACTAGGAGCCGTTATATTCTGTAAATCTTGTACCCGTGAGCATGCACGCAAAAGTCTGAGACAAGCTGGAGATCAAATGCCGCACATAGCGGCAGCACTGGATTCCCCATTCACATCAATGTCGGATCACTGTACTGAAGAGAGGGGCTGGATGCACTTCGCATCTGGTCCCTCAGCTTCATGCGAGGGAAGACTATTGTACAAACGGGACGTTGACCTCTAGAAAAGGTAAGTGTTTGAGATAATTTAATGGATTTAATCATTTGTAGTGTATTAATGCATTTTAATTCAAATTGTTTTAAAATTGTTTTTTTTAATTCTGCACAGGCTGCAAATCAGGGTACAAAGTTCAAAGGTCGAAACCTTCAGATCTCATGGTACAAGCCTAAAGCACCTTCAGTATCAACAGAACCGGAGGAGGAGGAAACAAAAGAAGAGGTACTGCACTGGCCGTAGAATTTCTCTCTTCTTGGAATAATACAGTAGTGTCTGTTACCACCACCACCCTGCGCTCCCCCCTCCCCCACACACACCTTCTCCACTCTTATCAGTTCATACTGATCAAATCACACTGATCAGGACACAATTTGACTGAGGAGGAGATTGCCAAAAGTAATGCGTCCTTAGGTTGTACATGTATTATATAATGTTTTCTGCATTTATATATGCATTGAATTATAATTTATTTTGGTTTTGAGGTGAGAGAGGTCTTTAAGTTTTGCACAGTGCTTTCTGATGTAAATTCTTATGTTGCTTGAATAGGTGTCAGTGTGTACTGATTACCGACACAAGCTATATTTGTTGCTGTTGCACATACACTACAAAAACTGATGCTTGCACATAAGTTAAATTTGATAGGGCTAGCATTACCAGTAAACTTCAGGCAATGATATGAATGAATGAATTGAATATGTATTCTCCTTCCTTGAAGGTGCTGATTCATAGCGAATCATGTTTGCCACAGCATTTCATTTGCCACCAATTATTTATACCTTGTGGGACTGTCAACAGATCCTTTGAGCATCAAGTTTATTTACATGCTCTCAAGACCTAGCCCCACATCCCTGCAACTTCAACAAGATAGAGTATGGGAGTATGGATCTGCTCTGCTTTATTGTACCTCACCTTCAGCTCCTAAAGCACCTCGGTTGCTCTCCATGAGATAACACTAAGCATTTACAGATGAAGATTTGAATATGAGTGTCCATTTCTAACTAAATTAGAATTTAAGATACAGTAGTAGGAATTTCATATTTGGTCCTTCGTGCCTGACTATGTCACTCAGGAAGGGCCATTACTTTGAGGAAATATAGTATATCTGTTCTAGGCCAATGCAGTCAATTAACATTTAAATTGGATTTTTTTCTGTTTAAATTTTTTTGACATCAACTTTTTATTATTACATTATTACAGATTTATAAACTAAGCTGTGTTCCATTGCCTTGTTTCTCAGTGTACTTTGTAGGAAAGAAATTAATCAGTGAACTAGGGAGCAAGTGAATTCATCTCCTGCATTAACACTAGGACATTATGGAGGTTTTAAAATCTAATCATACAGGAAAGAGACAGAAAGCAAATTGATTTTGGAATTTTAGTTCAGTATTGCAAAGGTTCAGATTATTCTTTGAAAATCAATTAAACGTAAAGGCATAACCTGGACTTCTGTTAATTTGCATTCTGCTAATTGTTTCCCACCATCCCTTCATTTGCTCTAGGCTATGTGTTTATGGTTCATTTAAAAATATTAAAGAGATTAAAATGCTGTAGTAAAATTCCCAACACTTAGATTTGTTCAAAGCATCCATTCAGATAAAAAGAAGAACCACTACAAAAATGGAAAATTCAAACATCGCCAGTAGTATATCTTGCCAACTAAACACAGAAAATTTAATACTTTGGTAACCATCAATTCCATTAGAATTTGGTGAAGAGATTGGTCCTAATCATATAGTCTAACTAAGGTTATGAGACAAATTGTAACAACAAATTATACTGTTTAATTCCTTTGATATAACATCTCCAAGCTGTCAAAAGCCCTGAAAATACAAAATAACTGAAGTAAAGAAAATTTCCACCAGAAAATAGTGGAAATATTCAGCAGGCAGGGCAGCATCTACAGAGTGAGAAACGGGGTTAACACTTCAGACTCATCAGTCGGAGCTGTGTAGTAGTTTTGAATGCATGTTTCTTCATGATGAATGCATGCTATTTATTGAATAGAAATAGAAATGTCTGTTAAAACCTACAGATTTTGTTTGCCACTTGTTGACCTAGAATTGATCAGTAAATCTTAGTTGTTTCATGAAGAATCTGTCAAGATGTCTGTGCTAGGTCTTAGACGAAATGACATTCGTTATTAGATACCTTTTTCCCCCACATAATGATGAAATGATTTCATTGTTTCTGATTCCCCAACTCAAATCATGAACACTGTTCAATGACCTTGAGTAAGAGCCCCGTTTTTATTTGGCCTGAGTTCATCTTTCCACTTTTTAAAAGATTACAAGCATCTGCATTTAACAAAATATAAATCAGCATCATTGTTCCTTATTCAGAATGCAGTAATTAATCTGCAGTAATTTGAGTTATAGGGCAAAGAGAAATCGGAGACAAAGGACCAGGTTTAAAAGTTATTTTAATTTCTGTGTTTTGATTATTAAAATACAAATATTTGATTGAATCAAGTTATTAATTTGGTAGAGCCATTTGAACTACAGTATGGAATATATTGCAAAAGGAAAACAAGTTTATCTTTTTGATAGAACTGAAGTTTTTTTAAATTAATGATCAAAAATAGAAATATACTGTATACATGTAAGATTGAAGTTGTCATCTGAATAGTGTAGCGAGTTATTCATATTACTCATGGACAAATAAATTTTAGTGATAGAGGTACAACATTTTGATCTAGGGTTTTCAGTGGTTTAAAATTAAAGTAAATATTGGTCTCAATGTAATTTGTGTGTCCATTACTTTGAAGGTGTGATGCCCTTAGTTAACTTTCTGTTGACTTGAGAGAGGAAGAAAAATTCCAAGAATCTTAATATTATTCCAAGATCTTTATACCTGAATTTCACAGCATAATTTCAGGGCCAGGGAAAGCAGATATAATCCATTGCAGGAAATGTATGGCACTCTTTTGATTCATTTGAATAACAGTTCCATTCAAATTGGAGCTAGGCTTTTGATAATATCGTTTTAAAACACAAGAATTAATTAAAGCTCAAAGGACAAGCACGTTAGTTAGTTAGTAAATGATGAACATTTTTGAGTAGTCCGTCAAGAATGGAATTCCAACTGGAAAAACTAGGGTAGTTTATAAATAAATAAAACTAGCATTATCAGGTTATTTTGTTATTTATAGATAATAGAAAAGGATTTTTCCAGTCCCATCTGCAGAATTTTATTTAGGTAAATATTATATATAACTCTAGTTCCAGGGAAACCAACAAGAAGGAGGTCAATATATGAGGAAAACTATGGCTATTAGGTATACGATGAACAAAACGACTAACTAAAAAGCTCAGCACTTTGCAGCTCTATGTGTTGTGGCATTACTCCATCACATTCTCTGAATACTGCAGAGAAAGGTGAATAGGGAAATTTTGGACTGCATTAAGTACAAGTGTCGTTTAATTCCACTCCCTGCCACTCAGAACATTTCCTATCAGATAAAGCTGATACTGTGATGCATGCATGTATGTATGTAGCAGATTATATGTACCAGAGAATCCTGAAATAAAATATTTTCTTGCCACTGTTTTTGAAGTATTAGTATGATCTGTGTGTGATACCTAATGTTATTTAATAAAAGTATAATCAAACCAAAACCTAGTTTCTGGTGGCAGTGATTTGCCAAAACTCATAGCTCAAAACAATTGTTTTAAAATGTAATTTTTCATAGATGCACACAAAGATTATTTTTCAGAGTTTTAAAAAATAAGATCGATGAATTAAATGGGAGTGCTTCCTCAGCTGTTTCCTCATTTGTGAACTGGCTACAGAGTGCTAAATTTGGATGGATTCCATATCTTGTTTTTTCTATCAAAACTTCCTTTATCTCCTTAAGTAATTGCTAATGTTTTAGTTTCTTAAAAATGTTTGCTGTGGCTGCTACCTGTTTTCAGTAACCTGTTGTAAAAAGATTATTTGCTGACTTGAAGCCCCAGTTACTACATGCAGAGATTTGCATTTAATGAGTTAAGATTCCTGTAACAAAACATCTTTCAAGCTGAATTTGAAATGCAAGTCTTGAATTGGTCCAGATGTGTGTTATGATTGGAATGAAAAAAGGTCAATATTTCTGAGCTGAGGAGATAGAAGTGGCACACTTCCAATTGGCATATTTCCACAAGCCTACTTTTATTGCTGTATCATTCAGTTGTCAGGCTCCTAATCTCCTGAATCTCCTCCATAAACCTTGTATCTTTCTTCTCTTTTAAAGCTTGTTTGACTAAGTGTTTCATTTCCAATCATAACATGTACTTAACGGGCTCCATAGCAGATTTTACTCCGTGAAGCGCTGTGGGAAATTTTTACTAAAAGATACATATTGAAATTATAAATGAGAAGACAGTAGCATATCATTGCAAAACTCACCAAAATGTTATGCTCCATCAATTATAAGGGAATGAGGTGGAGTAAAAAAAAACATATTTAATTTTTGAACAAGCCTTCTGTTGATGGGTCCTCTAAGTTGCAGATCACAACACAACATGGAATAAAATGAAGTGAACGCTTGGTTGGTGTATTTTTCTGTTTTAACTAATCAGAATCAGAATCAGGTTTATTATCACCGGCATGTGACGTGAAATTTGTTAACTTAGCAGCAGCAGTTCAGCGCAATGCATAATCTAGCAGAGAGAGAAAAAAATAATCCTAATAAATAAAATAAGACATAATAAATATACAAGTAAATCAATTACGTATATCGAATAGATTATTAAAAAAATGCAAAAACAGAAATACTGTATATTTTTGAAAAAGTGAGGTAGTGTCCAAAGCTTCAAAGTCTTTTCAGGAATCAGATGGCGAGGGGAATCATTACAAATGAAATAGAAATTTAGGAAGAAAATTGATAGGCCACCTGGTATATGGGTGGTGAAAGTTAAGAACGACACTGTCTGTAAGGTGTTTTTACGTTCTTCCCTTGACCTTATGGATTTTCTCCAAGTGCTCCGGTTTCCTCCTACAGTCCAAAGATGTACTGATTGGGAGGTTAATTGGTCAGTATAAGTTGCCCTGTGATTAGGCTAATGTTAAATAGGGGGGTGTTATATCTCTGGTCCATGCTATATCTCTAAAATAAAATAAAATTTAAAAAACACAAACATCTGGAACAGACAAATGTTCTGAAATTTCTTATTGATGCTTTTAGAGATTTGACAATTGAAACGATGTATTTTTAGAAATTATAGCTGGAACACAAAAAAGACAGAGAACTTTGGCCTGTGGTGACAAATACTTCAGAGATGTTATCTTTAATATTCCAAAGGATTTATGACTGATAGTCAAAGATACTGAGCTGACTTGATGATTGTTTACTCAATGGTACACTTAAACTTAGAACTTTTTTATTCACTCCAAGAGAAAAGTCAGACTTGAATGCAGGTGTAAAAATTCAAAGTACATTTTATTATCAAAGTACGTATATATGAAAGTGACTTTTGAGTGTGCAATATCTTAAAGAAAACATGTCACCAAAATCATCCCTAATCACAGTGAGCAAAAGGTATACAGAAAATTTGAGCCTGAGAATGAGTGTCCGTAATGAGCTTCAGTGCTTTGTTTCTCAACTGCCAGTGATGTTGCTGTTGTATAATATTGTGGAACAATAACAAGATCATTGTTAAATCAGTAATGCAGTAAACTTATATAGTAAACAGTTAACATGATATTATTTGTTATAACCAGCTGTGGAGTTTGGGAGGGAAATACCTTGGGAGTTTTGAGTTTGAGCATTGTTCACTGAAGAATTACGAGGAACAATTAAAATATAATGTGCTGGTTAAAATGGGGTATTTTAATAATGGATTTAAAGGTGACAAATAAAAAAAAAACTTGAAACTTAAAATAATGGAAAAACTCAGGTGAGGCAGCATCCTGATCTGACATGAGTTTTTCCATTATTTTCCGTTTTAACAAAGGTTGCACTCTAGAAATGTTGGCTATAATCTTTTCCTCAAATGCTGCCTAACCTGAAGATTTGCCTCCCCTCCAATATTTGTTTTTTGTTTCAGGTTTCCAGCACTGCAGTGTCTTTGATGTTCAGTTCTTTGCATTTCATTGCCATCTTTTGTAGAAAGTGTTTTTTTTCTGCTTTTCTGCATAAGCTAGTAAATTGAAGTAATTTATGCTGTTCACTTAAGCAAAGATTTGAATAAGTGAAAACTATCACTTTGGGATAGAAAAGAATGAGTTAAGCTGCACCCCAGAATGTATTGATTTCCCCTTTTTTCCCTAAGTCATTTTCACACATGGCATCACACGAGCAGCCAATATTTTTCTGGAGGCATGGGTCCTTATTTTGTAGCTGGTATTTTCAACAGTGATTTGTAATGTACAGTTGCATGAAAAAATTTGTGAACTCTTTGCAGTTACCTGGTTTTCTGTATTAATTACTCATAAAATGTGGTCTGATCTTTATCTAAGTCACAGTTATAGAGAAACACAATCTGCCCAAACTAGTAACACAAACAATTCTACTACTTCTCGTTGTTACTGGGTACACCATTTAAACAATCATAGTCTAGGTTTAAAAAAGTATGTGAACTTCTGGGGTAATGTTTTCTAGCAAATGTTTACATACTTTTTCCAACAAATACATGTAATATTGGATCATTTTTCTCAATAAATGAACAAGTATAATGTTTTTTTGTTTTATTTAATTGGGTTCTCTTTTTATCTAGTTTTAGGGCTTGTGTGAAGATCTAATCACATTTAAGTCATATGCAGAAATGGAGAAAATTCTTAAATTAAGATGTCTAGTTTATGTGGAAGCAAAACTGGTCCTAGACTAATACTATTAACTTACTGGGAGTGTGCTGGTAACCTTGTTTCAAGATTCCAATGTAAGAATATATTAACATCCTGCCAGTTTTGTGTTGTTTGAAAATAATATTGTGAAACTGGGAGTGTAATTTTTCATTGTTCTTCATAGAAACAGTACTAACGTATTCCTTCATTGACAGGACAGCAGTTAACTATGGAATAATGGAAGTTACGGAGAGATTAAGTCAATATTTAATTTTTAAAAATGTGTCTTGGGGTGAATGGTAATAACTGGTGGGCTTAAAGGGGTCCCTGGGAGGAATTTCATCACTTTTAGGTAGAATTCTTAATTAGAGACATTGATTCACAATTCTACTCATGGCTTTGAATTCTTGAAGGTTGAGGAAAAGATTTTGACTGATATTTGGTTTAAGCGGAAACCACCACCTATCTCTTCTGATGTGCAGTGATCCACGAGACAGTGGATGAGGAACTGGGAAGTTGGATAGTTTGAAATCTTTTTTCTCAGCTAGGGTGGATTTGATGGGCTGAATACTGTTTCTTTGCTGTAAAATTTCAAGGTTTTACTGTTAAAGAGGTGTGTGGTCACCGTAGGATTTAAATTGATTATAACTGTTGGCACATGAAGATTCTTGAAGCTAGGATATCTTGGTTTTTCAACAAGAAATATGAATTGATGCATTTTTTAAGATTGAGGCTATGTATGTTGCGAACTATCTGTCTACATGATGCGCAAGCTGATATGATATGGAGAGCAAGCTGTTGCCCGTGCAGCTGATGAATCCAAAGGGACAGCGGAGATCAATATAGTTTGGTACCAGAGGCATCACACAAGTTGCCAGTCAATGTTGAACTCAGTATAACACTGCCCTAGCAACTGCAGGTCTGGAACTTTCCTCAGGATTTGCTCCTGAAGCCTTACCTGTGAGTGGGTATAGCTGCAAGGCAGTGGAGGTTTGAGCTCAGTTTTCCTTCTAGATGAGCTGCCAACCATAGCTGATGAGCCCTGTTTGCTTGAAGTGACTGGTTTTAAATCGCCAGTAACCCACCTTTGCCTCTTCTCCTGTCAATAGAAATGGTTCCACCGGGCTTAGTAGTTAAGCCACACGTGAAGGCCAGGAGCTGGACTTGGTTGTCAGAGGCTATTTTAGACGCACGTCATTGGGAGCATTTAGTAGGTAGTGGGAGCTTACCCCCAGTACCTCCCCCGGCTATGACAACCCTGAGGAACCTTTTTTTTAAGATAACAGCAGTCAAAATGAATATTGGTGGCATGTAATACTGCAAAATTCCACTAAGATTTATTCTGTTCGTTTTCACTGGTTTGATAAATTATATTGGTAATGAAGTGGATTTGGACAGATTTAGGCATGACTAATTCAAACAAGTGTGTGTTGCATATATATTTTTTATTTCTGTTATCTGTGGAAGTGAATGTACTGCACTGCAAAGATACTTGTTAATATAAATTTGGATCTTGAGAATCTACGTCAGTTTTATTGTCACTGGCATGTGTTGTGAAATTTCTTAACTTAGCAGCAGCAGTTCAATGCAATACATAATATAGAAGTGTAAAATAAAATAATAAGTAAATCAATAGAACATAGTGATGCCTCAAAGGAATGATTGTAACAACTGGAGTTCTGTGTGTGAATTTAATCCTATAAACATGCTTCCACTTATTTCTCAGCGCATCTTCCTCTCACATGGATTGGTTCTGGAGCATCCATTTCAAAAATTGTCTAGTAGTTGATTTTGCAGATAGTAATTTCCCATAGGTGACCAGCAATTACTTTGGTTTTCTCTATCTGAACTAATTCTTCCATAGTAATGTACTTACCCATTTTTTTCAACTCAATTAACAGGGCAGATTCAGCTTCCTTCTGCCTCAGCTTCTTTGCTGCACTTAAAACTTTCCTTTTCTGGTTAATGAATCACTGAGGGCATCAATAAAATTGATACTAAACTGTGAATTTCTATCATTTTAAAAAAAACAAGTAAATTGCAAATAAAAACATAGATCCAACATTAATTCTAGTGATAGAACAGAAATAGTTAATATTTGTTAATGACCTTGACTACTTTTTTGTTATGCAAATTGATTGATCATAATTCTAGCCTGTCAAGGAACTTATTGCCTCTGAATTTTTGACTCAAAAGGACGTAATTCTGACATTATTAATTTTTTGTTCCTTGCTAGCTCTTTGAAACAGCTATCTAGTTCTTTAATATTTCTTTTTCTCCATCTTAATTTTGATCGTGTTTTGCAAACAAGTTTTCATTAAAAAATAATTGAGTGATTATTATATATATTATTCAATTTTATGGGTTATGGTTTTTATTGCTAACATTTCACAATGTGGTAATTAAATACCTAGCAATATTTGATATAGTAAAGCATTTGAAAAGGTCCCTGAAGGTAAACAGGTCCAGTAAATTATGTTAAATGAAATTTATGGTGAGTTGTTAAAATGGATCCAAAATTGGGTTTATCATAGAAGTAGCAGCACAAGTTGATAAGGCTGTAAAGAAGGTCAGTGAGCCCCTGATGGAGAAAGGAAATGCTTCAACGATGACATCAAAAAAAGCCTGAAGAAATTCGACATTACATCTAATAGACGCATCTGGAGGAAATCTGTTTAAAAACAGCTGTGCTAGCTACGTGAAAGTAACCTCCGATGTGCTGCAAAGAACAATCGGGAGCTGCAAAAGGAGAGAATGAGCAGCCAAAAGAACCAACCATTAAGCACAGCCACCACTTACTCATGTCTACACTGTATCAGAACATGTGGATCCCAGATCAACCTCTACAGCCACCTGAAGACCAATTGATAGATAACCCCTTAGGAGAACCTCATACTTGACTCGAGCGATCATTACAATAACAACAGCAACAAAGAAAGCAAATGACATACTAGCTTTCATAGGAAGTCATGTTACAGCTGTATAAAACTTTTTATCAGGCTACACCTTGAACACCTTCAAAACTGTGTTCATTTCTGGTCACCACACCACAAGAAGGACGTGGAAGCTTTAGAAAAGGGTGCAGAAGCGATTTACCAAGATGTTGCCTGGATTGGAGGAATAAACAGAGGATGCACAAACTTGGATTTTCACTGGAGCATCGGAGGCTGAGGGGCGACCTTGTATATGGTCCTTTTCCCCAAAATGGAAATATCAGATACTAGGAGAAATGCAAGGCAAGTGTTTTTTTTTTAAATAGTATGGTAGGAGCCTGAAACATGCTGCCACAGAAGGTGATAGAGAAGCAGATAGGATGGAAACATTTAAGAAGCAGTTAGACACGTGCATAAACAGGCAGGGAATAGAGGGATAATGCAGATGTGCAGTGAGTTGTGATTAGTTCAGATTAGGTCGTGATCAGCACAAAGTTGGTGGACTGAAGAACCTATCCATGTGCTGTACTATACAACGTTCATGTTGATTGATGTTACAGAAGATGAGGTTCAGGCAAAACGGTGTCTGTGAACAATGAGAGGTTTTATATAAAGTTGACTAAGATTAGTGTTATTTTCGCACATAGAGACTGATTATGTGATGTAATTACCCAGTTATGTAGAATTTTGTGCTACATAACTAGGTAGTACATCTAAAGGATCATAGGAGACGAGTACTGCTTGCATTCTTTCTTTTGTGCTGGTAAGACACTTGTGTTAAGTTTTGCTACGTGTTTGCATATCATAGAAGAATTCAGACATTACCTAAGCCATTTAAAGAGAAGAAAGAAGAATAGTGTCTGTGTTTGTTGTGAAATGAAGATGAGATCAGGAGAGAGTTGGCGCCATAATGTGGAAGTTACTAAAAAGAATTTATGAGTAAGGTTAACAATATTTTTGATTGAACCAGACAAATAAAATTGGGATTAGCCCACCAAATAATGTTCCTTGAGTGACACCTCATTCCCATATTTGTGTTTGTAACTGATGCATTTAATGATAGTGAGCAAAATTGAACAAGCAGGAAATGATCCATTGCAATTTTCTTCTGGAGCAGAATGAAGTTCACAATGGGCCTTGTGTCCTGTATTTTCGTTCCTGCCAGGTTTGGATAAAAAAATGACAGTTTTATTATTGCAATTCTTTTGGAGCTATTTTGATCCAAGTACAGGAATTGGGAAATCATACAGAAACACATGCTGGAATTCTAAAATAAAAGCAGCAATTGGCAGATCTCAGCAGCTCAGACAGTTTCAGAGGAGAGAGAAATGGAGTTAATGTATCAGATCAAAGATCTTTTATCAGAACTAGAAAAGTGAGCAAACAAGCATGATTTAATTTAACGAGGATGTTGCCTGGATTGGGGAGCATGCCTTATGAAAACAGGTTGAGTAAACTCGGCCTTTTCTCCTTGGAGCGATGGAAAATGAGAGGTGACCTGATAGAGGTGTATAAGATGATGAGAGGCATTGATTGTGTGGATAGTCAGAGGCTTTTTCCCAGGGCTGAAATGGTTGCCACAAGAGGACACAGGTTTAAGGTGCTGGGGAGTAGGTGCAGAGGAGATGGCAGGGGTAAGTTTTTTACTCAGTGGTGAATGCCAGCAGCCCATTCCACGCAACGGCCTTTAAGAGACTTTTGGATAGGTACATGGAGCTTAGAAAAATAGAGGGCTATGGGTAAGCTTAGTAATTTCTAAGATAGGGACATGTTCGGCACAACTTTGTGGGCCGAAGGGTCTGTATTGTGCTTTAGGTTTTCTATGTTTCTGGGAGTCTGCCATACCATGAGCTAAAATCTACTGGGTTGCAGCAAGGCACCAGAAGTCTTACTGGAGCACACCATATGGTGACTATATTCTGCTTTGAGTAATGAGCCTTGTTGTGCATCCTGCTATTCCTCGGTACCTCATTGCACCTTGCTCCTGTTTGCTAGTTTAGGCTGCACAAGGAAATGCTTTCTACCAGTCTGAGAATGAGCTGACTTATTTCACTGATAATTCAAACAATGGTGGCACGCAATGCTATGATAGAATTACTTAAACAGTGCAACACTGAAGGAAGTCATCTCGCTTATCATATCAATGCCACTTGAGTTAGATCTCCCCACCTAATTCCGTCTTCCAGCATCTTGTCCCTTGTCCTGTGGGTCATGGAACTTAATACACGCATCCAAATACTGTAAAAATTGTGGAAGTTTCTAATTTTTTTTTTAATTTCATTTTTATTGAAGGAATGACACAATACAGAATATATAATGGATTACATTTTCCTCCATTTTGCTTTAGTATTGTACCCCCAAAACAAACCTCCCCCCACCCGCCCGCCCCGAACATTTCATGGCAGCTAATATATTTACAACACAACAATTCACAAATACAAGTACGGACATTTCACAACCATACCCCCACACTACTTCAAGACGACGGCTCACACACATCTGCAACATGTCAGAAAAAGTTTCTAATTCTGCCATCGCTTTGCATATTGAGTTCCAGATCTCTGGCACCATCTGGCTGAAAAAAGGATTTCTTTATAATTTCTGTAATCCTATTACTTTAAATCTTTGTCACATAGTTTCTGGCTTATCTGTTCAACTTGCTCTATGAAAAAGGATCTAGTACTTTCCCGGCATATATGATGAATAAACTCTTTTCAGGCTTCCAGCCGAGTACAAGTATCGAATATAACTGATGGTTCGATAACAAACTCTGCCATCTTCATCATGATGCCTGGACATGTCTAGTCCAGTGTTATTTGTACTCTATCCTGATTGGTTCGTCCTCATCCAATCAGGTTTCCGTTATCCCACCTTGTTTACAATTGAATTCCAGTTCTTTCTTAGAGCAAGATCGTCATCTTTGTTAAAAGACTTTATGAACCTCCATAATTTCCGACATCTTTAAGTCTCCGCTCCACTTCATAGAACAACTCAGCATATCTGTCCTGATGAAGGGTTTTGGCCAGAAATGTCGACTGTACACTTTTCCATTGATGCTGCCTGGCCTGCTGAGTTTCTCCAGCATTTCATGTGTGTCAGCACATCTAATCTTACTATAATTCAGGTCTCGGCTCAAAATGTCAACTGTTTATTCATTTTCATGGATGCTGCTGAGTTCTGCCAGTGTTTTGTGTGTGTTGCTCTGTATTATTTTCAGATATCCTATCTACATCCTCCCGAGTGTAATTGCCTCTTTCATCAGAGCCCTGGGATTTTGTATTATTAGAGATACAGTGAGGAGCAGGTCATTCTGGCCTAATGAGCCACACTACTCAGCAGCCCACCTACTTAGCCCTGGCCTAATCACAGGACAGTTTACAATGATCTATTAACCTATTAACTGGGATATCTTTGGACTGTGGGAGGAAACCCACACACTCATATTGTGAACGTGTAATCTCTCCATTACAGACAGTGCCAGAATTGAACTCTAAATGCCCCAAGTTGTAATAGTATCATGCTAACTGCCACAAATAATTATCTCCTGTATAAATGTATTGAGTAAAAGTTTTTGGCCAGCTCATCAAAATATACCCAGTTCACAATATCCTCATTGAGTTACTATGCGCAGATCTGCGTACACGTGATGCTGACTCCAAGCACCATCTAAATATCTTTCCCCCCAGCAAATATATCTTAAAACTTAAATACTGAGTGTCCTGACAAAGAGTCTGAGTCTGAAATGTTGACTGTTCTTTTCTCTCTGTGGATGTTGCCTGACCTACTGAGTTCCTCTAACATTTTGTGTGTGTTACTCTGGATTTCCAGCATTTGTAGAATCTCTTGTGTTACTGAGTATCCAATCATTGTCTGTATAAATATGGTGATTGGGTTTCTGTCCATTTGTTTAAATGGTTTTCACTTCATGCTGGTCTGATACATACATAGCTGTCTTCATTTACACAGCTCAAACCATGTGATTTCAAAAATTATAAATGCTTGACTGGAAGTAGTTTTTGGCTGATATGATTTCCTTTCACATACTTAAAAATCTTAATATGTTTAGTAATGTTTGTAAATTTTTTAAAACGATGGATAAAATCTAAGTTCCTATGTTGTATTGGGTTCAAAGGATGAAATCTTTTAAATCTATGCAATCTTAGTTAATCTGTGAGAAATCCATGTCCATCTACTTCACAAATAATGAAGATATTGTGTAATACTTTTTGGGGAGTCAGGAATGTAAATGTGGGTGCTTTGCCGAAACATACTTTGCAGAGTTCCATATACAAAGGCTCAGGTGTAATTTTGTTTATTTAAGGAGAAGTTCTGTTGCATTGGCAAGTACAGCTTTTTGTAAACTGGATGCTCCCTTTACATACTTATTTTAAAACAAATTTGTCTTCATTGTCATTTTTGCTTTTTCCAAGCATTTTTAACAAGCCTTTATGAAGAAAAATAATTTTAGGATGTATATCGCATATGTTTCTCTGACATTAAATGTACCTATTGAAAACAAAGTGGGATCATGGAGTTACACAGCACAGAAATGGGTACTTCGGTTTAAATTAGCTACCTGAGCTAGTTCCATTTCCCAGGTTTGACCCACATCCCTCTAAATGTTTCCATTCTATGTACATACTGTGCATTATCTTAGGCACATGTAGTTTATATAGACTTTTGCACATACTGTATTCTATGTATTACACCGTACTGCTGCTGCAACAAAAGAACAAATTTCATGACGTGAGTGATGATAAACATGATTCTGATAATGGGTCTCGATTGGAGACTCAGAGTGCAAAGAGTCAAGGAGAGGGAGTCATAGATAGGAAATGGTGAAGAGAGAGGGGAGGGAGCAGGAAGCACCAGTGACATTTTGGAATGATCAATAAACCAATTCTTTGGAATCAAATGACCTTGCCTGGTGCTATATATATATTTATTCATTCATTCACCCTTGGAAGTTTTCATGTTTTATTGTTTTGCAACAGTGATTCACAGTGGTTTTAATTGGCTTTTTTGACACTGATCAACAGAAAAAGACTTTTGTGTCAAAGAGAAAACAGATCTCTACAAAATGATCTAAATTAATTACAAATATAAAACACAAATAATTAATTGCATAATTGCTCTCCCCCTTCAAGTCAGTATTTAGTGGATGCATCTTTGGCAGCAATTACAGCCTCGAGTTTGTGTGGATAGGTCTCCATCAGCTTTGCACATCTGGATACTGCAATTTTTCCCCATTTTTTACAGAACTGCTCAAGCTTTGTCAGATTGCATGAGGATCATGAGTGAACAGCCCTTTTCAAGTCCAGCCACAAATTCTCAATTGGATTGAGGTCTGAAACCTGACTTAGCCACTCCAGGACATTAACTTTGTTGTTGTTAAGCCATTCCTGTGTAGCCTTGTGCTTAGGGTTACTGCCTTGCTGGAAAACAAATCTTTTCCCAAGTGGCAATTCTCTTGCAAACTGCATCAGGTTTCCTCCAGGATTTCCCTGTATTCATTTTTCCCTCTACCTTCACAAGCCTTCCAGGGCCTGCTGCAGTGAAGCGTCCCCACCGCATGATGCATCATCACCATGCTTCACGGTAGGGACGGTGTGTTTTTAATGATGTGCAGTGTTTGGCTTACGCCAAACATGGCATTTAGTCTGATGGCTAAGAAGCTCAATTTTGGTTTCATCAGACTATAGAACCTTCCAGCTGACTTCAGAGTCTCCCACATGCCTTCTGGCAAACTAGCTAAGATTTCATGTGAGTTTTTTTTTAACAGTGGCCTTCTCTTTGTCATTTTCACATAAATCTGTGACTGGTGAAGCATCCAGGCAACAGTTGTATGCGCAGTCACTCCCATCTCTGCCACTGAAGCTTGTAACTCCTCCAGAATTGTCATAGGTCTCTTGGTGGTCTCCCTCACTAGTCCCCTTCTTGCATGGTCACTCAGTTTTTGAGGATGGCCTGCTCTAGGCAGATTTACAGCTGTGCCATATTCTTTCCATTTCTTGATGATTGACTTAACTGTACTCCAAGGGACATTCAGTGACTTAGAAATGTTCTTGTATCCATCTCCTGACCTGAGCTTTTCAATAACCTTTTCGCGGAGTTGCTTGGAGTGTTCTTTTGTCTTTATGGTGTAGTTTTTTGCCAGGATGCTGACTCACCAGTAGTTGAACCTTCCAGATAGAGGTATATTTTCACTACAATCAAGTCAAATACCTTGACTGCACACCGGTCTCCAAAGTTAGATATCCATTTAACTAATTATGTTGCTTCTAAAACCACTGCACCAGTGATGATTTGGTGTGTGATATTAAAGGGGGGGGGGGGTGAATATGTATGCAATCAATTATTTTGTGTTTTGTATTTGTTATTAATTTAGATCACTTCGTAGAGATCTGTTTTCACCTTGAAGCAGAAGAGTCCTTTTTTGTTGATCAGTGTTTTTTTTAAAAAGGCAAATTAAATCCTCAGTGATTCAGTGTTGTAAAACTTGAAAACTTACGGGGTGGGATTATTTTTTCTTATAGGCACTGTATACCCAGCATCCTGTGTGTGTGTGTGTGTGTGTGTTGTGTTTTTTAAATTAATTAATTAATTATTGATTTTTATTGATTTATTTATTGAGCTAGCTAGTGGATTCCCAACCTGGGGTCCATGGACCCCTTGCTTAACGATATTGGTCCATAGCATAAAAAAGGTTGGAAACTCCTGATTTAGAGAGGCAGCACAGTAATAAGCCCTTCCACCTTAACTAGCCTGCTGCACCAAATTACATCCATGTGACTAAATAACTACTATCCCGTACATCTCCAGAACGTGGGAGGAAACCAAAGCATCTGGAAGAAACCCACATGGTCATGGGGAGCTCCTTACCGACAATAGCATAACTATCCCCGAGTCACTGGAGCTGTTAAAGAAATGCTAACCACTAGGGCACCACGCCACCCCCCAGCTGACCTTTATGTCACTCTTAAATTTTCTCCCTCTCGGCATAGACTCATGCCTCTATAGTTTTAGATTTCCTTACCCTGGAAAAGGGACTCTTTGCCTTATTTTATTTAGAGATACACCACGGAATAGGCCCTTCTGGCCCTTTTGAGCTACTTCACCTAGCGACCTTGACCGTCCCAATTTAACCCAAACCTATTCACAAGGCAATTTACAATGACGAATTAACCTACTCAGTATGTCTTTGTAGTGTGGGAGGAAACCAGAGCACCCAGGGGAAACCCATATATTCCACGGGGAGGATGTATGGAGACTCCTTAAGAGAAAGCTGTGATTGAACTTCAAACTCCACTACGCTCTATGCTACAGTGGCGCCAATCTAGTCCCATGATTTTCTATTCCTTTTATAAGCTCAGCCCTCAGCCCCTGGCTTAAAAAAAACCCAAGCCTCTCTTGTCTCTCCTTATTACCTAAGACCTCCAGTCTCAGCAACATAGTTGTGAATCTTTTCTGCATATCCTTTCCAGCTTAATATGATCTTTACTAGATGACCAGGACTGAACACGGTTTTCCACATGTGTTCTTGTCAGCATCTTGTGCAGTTGTAAATTGACATCCCAACTCTTGTACTCAGTGCCCTGACTAATGAGGTTGAGAGTGCTAAAGGCCATCTTCACCACTCTATCAATGCGTGGTACCACTTTCAGGGGGTGAGCAGTGGGGCTTGCATGTCTTTTTCATCCTTAAGTACTAGGATATTTTAACCCAACATTATTTTTTAAAAAATTTATCTTGATTTTCAAATGATATATTTAAGACTCTTTCAACCTCTAGCTTGGTTATACTTGATTATTCAGCCTTCACACTGCTCTGAGAAAGAGAATCCCAAAGGTTAGTAATCTGGGTGAAGAAATTTCATCTCAGCTCTGTCCTTTGCTTTGAGACTGGCCCCAGTTCCAGTCTTCTCACCCTGTCAGGTTTCTTATGAATTTTGTATGCTTCAGTGGCATCTCATTCGTCTTTGGTCACTACCTAATCCCATTCAGCAGAATGATACTTCCTTGCCAGAAGACAGACCTAAATATGCCTGTCCTTGAGTAAGAGCCTTTTTTCCAATGACCTTAACCATGACGACCAAGATATTCATGTGAACCATTACATAGTTGAGTGATGCTCGCAATCAGGAATTTGTACTTGAGCCGTCTAATTTATTTCCTGCATTATTTTAGTGAACTAGTCTCTTGACTCTATAATTATTTTCCCCAGTGCTGTTCAGAAATGTAGTAAGCTGCTAATTATGAACTGTACACAGCTTGCTTTCATAAACAGCATCAAACAATTCCTAGATAATATGTAGTTTGTGTAGTTTATGCATTGGGGCAGTTGGAAAAGGATAGTTGAGAGAGTTGATGAGTTATTTGTGTGGTTCTAAACCATTTTTATTTTGTTTTTGGTGTGTTGATGAGTTAAAAAGTGACCCTTCAGTAATACCAGATAAATTTGAATCAGCAGTGTTTGGTTTATTTTGGTTTACCTTGTATCTGGAAAAAGGCTTTAGATTCAAAACTAACTTTGGAAGTCATCACTTTGTCAGGCTCTGAACTGATTCAATGATCTTATGGACTCACTTTCAAGGACACTTTTTGTAACTCGTGTTTTTATGTGCAGAGTTTAACTTCTTTTGTGCGTAGGCTGTTTGTCTGTCTTTGTGTACTTTCTTTTTGTAAAATCCTGTTGTATTTCTTTACTGTAAATACCTGCAAGAAAATAAATCCCAAGCTAATATATGGTAACATACATGTATTTTGTTAATTAACTGTGAACTTCTTGTATATGGTCAAGTTTGTTTGGTGAATGGCTTCTACATTTCAGCAGATTTAACACAGTGCCATTAAGCACTTTTGTTTTTCCCCTCTTCTCAAGGCCTCGGAGCCCGTGGATCCGTTCTTTCGTGAAGATGACGATGATGAAGAGGAAGATGACGAATCTCGCTCTTGGAGACGATAGTGGAGTTCAGAATTTTCATACTACCGCTATGAACTTCTGTGAATTTTTTGTTTAAATATATATACTAATTTTACAGAAACATTTTTATTGTATTTAAATAAAAATGAATTTGCGGCATTTTGGTGAGAAATACAACAAAAAGGCTTGTGACTTTCCTTTCGGTGATTTTAGGATACATGCCCCAAAGGAAGTAAATCACAGAATGATTTGGGGGAAATGCAGATGAAGTAAGGAAAAACAGAACTGTTCTGCTTTTGCAGAAGTCCTTGTATGAATGTATATTAAAATTGTGTATATACTTTGCCTTTTTTTGATCAAAAGAGCATTTAAACTGTAAGTAAATTTTGATATGTGTCTCCCCCCCCACCTTTTTTTAAAAAAGAACAACTGAAACATCAAAATCCATCTCAGAGTGAATTAATAGAAAATATTGAATTCTGCATAGGAAAGAAAAGTCCGGTTGAGTAGTTTAGGACCAACAGATCGTTTTATGATCCTAAACAGCTTGTGTTTTTTTTCCCCTCAGCAATGTTGGTGGGTCTAAAAAATAAAGTATTCATTTGATAAACAACAAAGATACTGTAGAAACAAGATGGCAAATGTTGAAACTGACCTATGTGAATGGTAGCTACATGGCAAGCTATTTTAAAGCTGCAGTAACCCACTGATTTAATTAAAATTTAAATGCTAAACTAGATGTTTTATAAAATTGCTATTTAAGGAATTTTTTTAAAAGAAGTTTCTCAGCATCATCATCATCATTCCATGATTTTGCTATACATAATTTTCCTTTGACTGTGCGTTATTAACTTTTTATTATTTTGTTTCTCTATCACAGCTTAAAAATCAGACATGGTAATGCTGCACCATGTTTGATATTGGGTTAATGATGCCAAATAAGGGGACGGTTTCAATCAGGGCCCCTCGAAGCGAGATTGGTATTTATTTTCCAACTTTTTTAAAAAATAAGTTTTTTTAGAAGTAGGAAATAAACATTGGTTACTAAATAGGTCACTATTGGGAAATATTGCTTTAAATATGTTAAGTTTGCATAAGACATTATGATCGAGGAATCTCGCCCACCAGTTCTGATTTCTATCTTATGAGCTGCTGTTAAAAGAGTAATTGTCCACCCATCAATCAAGGTCGAACAGGTCTTGGAGATTAAGATCTGCGGAAGGAAGGAAGGATCTATTCCTCCATACAATATCTGGGTGAGCTATTGAACTTTAACACCTATTGACACTTGCACAAGTAAAATGTCTGTTTGTGTTGTGAAGCTTCTTCTAATATGCGGACTAGATTGGCAGTGATATCAGTAATCTACATGCTAATATTTCAAGAAGTTTACAATCAAAATTCATTCCATGACTCTTATTGCACGTATAAACCTCTATTTCAAAATTGGAGCTGGGTATAGGAATTGCAGAGTAAGATACTGAATTTTTGCTGCATTTTCCTTTCCCTAGGATAACTTTCAAAATGCTGTCTCATTTTTTTTTGATAGTTAGATAAATTGCAGAATTAATAGTTCTCAAAGTGATAAAAAAATTTCTGAATATTTATAGCAAGGCAAAACAAACTGCACGCTACAAAAAGTCATTAAGTACTGTTAATGTTTATAAAAAACTTGAGTTTTAATTTTTTGAAACTAAGATAAAGATACACTTGTAGATACATGTTTAACTGATGCAAAACATTTTACTTTTTGTTCTGTGGAAATGCAGCTTTAAATAGAACAGAGTCCATAAACATTTGCAGCATTTTTGTTTGGGGGGGGGGAAATAGTCTTTGTAAAATGATATTCTGTTACGAGTGGCTGTTAAGGTTTACGAAGTATAATCTTGGTTCAGCCCACCTGAAAACTAGAATGTCTATATTGTGGGAGTTTCAAGTTCCTACTGTAAGAATTTTTCTGTTGGAGATCCTGAAACTCCTGATTCAGTAACATCTATGTTCTACGATTTAAAAACAATATAAATGAATGTGACTGCTGCCAGGAAATTTGACCATTAGTTTTGATGACTATTTGCGATGAGGGTTAAACTGGAAACAGTGCCATCTTGTGATTAACGCTGTTACCATCAAGCTTTTGTAATTGTCATAGTCCAATGCTGGTGTATGTAAACTGTGTGACTACATAAATCTCTGCAAAAACCAGCCAATTGATCCTGATTTTAACAGAGGTAGTCTGCAGGGAAATTCTTCACCAATATCTGTTCATCATCACTACAACATCTTGTAATAACTGAACAGAAGATTCTTGAGGTTGTTGCTGATGACTGTAATTTTACTGTGTTTGAAAATGTAACTGGTATAAGTTATGTGGTCTGGCTAATTTGTCGTAAGTAGCCTCCCTTTCCCTTTCTGTGAATGAACCTATAATGGTTTTAAAAGGAAATTTAAGTTCGGAGCTTAACTTTGGGAGTTAGGTTTAAAATAAAAAGAGCATTTTTTTAAAAATCCCCAGTATCTACCTAAATGTCACACTTTCTACTGTTTCACTGTAAGATGTATTGCACACTTACATCCATCATTACCATAAAAATAATTACAAAAAAAACTGGAAATCAGATTTATCCTTTGAAGTTAGCTTGGATCAAACTTGGCACTGGTCTTTTGAAACATTACTTTTTTGTCCCTCTCATTTCCATTGCAGGGTTCCAATAACCTTTGTTATTTTTGTTTTGTTTTGCTTTCTTTTGACGCCCCTACTTTATCTGGTTTGTCCTTGATGTCTTGTACCATTTAATGTCCTTTGCTGTTTGTTTAGAATACTGTTGTGATGTAGAGCGGGCTGCACTTGTTAATGGGGAAGAATACATAGCATTTACCACCATGAAAAGGGAGAGGGGATAGACGGGACACTATGGCTTGAGGTGGTCACTGTCATGTGATCTTTGAAGGAAAATGCCATGATTGAGCTAAACACAAAAGATCCATTGTGTTGAGGAGGACTCTAGCAGTAGTTAGGCATTTAGAATTTATCATTGTAGAGCTTTTATTTTGTAAGGGTATCCTATGACTTTCTTTTGTAAGTAAATACTTGTATAATAGTTATTCAGAATTGTGAGTGCATAGAATATCAATGTATTTTTAGGTTGTTTATGCTAAAATGTGAATTCAGTGCAAACTTCTTGCACACTTCAGTAAAATGTTACTTCATTTGGGTGATATTGTTGCTGAATTTGTAACAGTTTATACGTTTGGATTTATGTCTTTATTTCAGTTTTACTGATTGTATCTGAATTTCTAATTGAGGCATGTTCACATTTGAAATAAAGTCCCACAATGGAATGGTTTACAATATAAAATGTTTAAAAAGATTAAAAATTATATATATATTATATATCTATATGGATATGGAAGAAAAAAGATGGAAAATTTTCAAAAGAATGATTCAAAAAGAAAGTTTAAAAAAGAATGATTTAAAAAAAGGAAAACATTTAAAAAAGAATGATTAAAAAAATTTGTCAACAAAACCATTCCAAAAAAAAACAAGATCATAAAAGAGCTATAACCAATGACGTGCTGATGTTGTTTAGTATTTTTTTTCAGTTAGACAACTTCTTGATTTTTTTGCTGGTTACTTTTTTCATTTCACAAGAAGTTGTTTTTAGACTAATTGTAATATAACATGCACTGTAAAATCCATTTTATATCTGAGGTGATAGGGCTGCATAAGAATTCTAAGTGAACTACTGAATTGCTGATTGAGATACTGTAACTGAGTTTTAAAAAAACTCAGGTACACAAATCCAAAGCAGGAATTTGCATCTAAAAATCCTTGATCGAGTTGATAATGGGGTTATTAATATATGGGAGGGGTATGGAGGACTGTGGTCATAGTTCAAGTTGATGGAACTAACCAAAATAATAGTTCAGCATGGACTAGGTGTGCCAAAGGATCTGTTTCTCTGCTGCAGTGCTCTATGACTATGACCGATTACCCTGAGAAAGATAGAGATGAAAGCTAAAAGCTTGCAGAGATTTTAAAAATTACAAACATTAAATGCAAACATTTAATAGTACTAGATGGCTTGTTATAAGAGGAGGCTGGATAGGTGGGGACTTTTATCTCCTGGAGCACAGGATACAGAGAAGTAACCTTATGGAGATGCATACTATCATAGATAAGGTGAATGGTCACAGTTTTTTAAACACCCTCCCCCCACCAAGTAGTGATGTCCAAACTAGAGGAGATGGGCTTAAGGTGAGAGGGGAAACGTTTAAAGGGGACCTGAAGGGCAAGTTTTTCACAGGTTGTGGTGGGTGTGTGGAGCCGCCAGAGGAAGTAGTAAAGATGGATAGGATTACAACATTTAAAAGAAATGTAGATGTGTGCATAGGAAGGGTTTTGAGGAATATGGGGCAAATGGGACCAACTCGGGTAAGTAATTTGGTTGGCATAGGCAAAATGAGCCAAAGGGATGATTTTGTGCTGTATAATTCTGAATCTATAAAACCTCAAAGAAAAGGAAGTTTTTTCCCCAAAATACAGACCATCATGATCTAGCAATTAATCTGTTGCAATTTGAACTATAATTCACTTATCTCTCTGAAGAGCTTGACCTGTTGTACACTTCTAGCTTACCATGACTTGGTGAATATACAGAAATAACCATTTCTCATGTTGGTTGCCTTGTTTATAAATATCTTTCTTGGTTTTTATCTTTGTTATACCAGTTCATTTAGATCTGTGTCATTAAGATTTCTGCAGTTCTCTGTGACTGAGGCCCTCCATTGGATGTGATTGACCATGGATATTACGTTGTAGCTGTCTACATGATACACAATCCAGCACAATACAAGATGGAGAGCAAGCTGGGGCCCATGTAGCAAGTTCACCCTCTCCACGCAGCTGATGAGTCCAAGCGGGTGGCATAGACCAATACAGTTTAGCACCAGTGGCATCGCAGGAGTTGCTGGACAGCATTGAAGTGAATGTAGGATTTCCAGCTCCAGATTTTTCCTCGGAATTTACTCCCAAGGCCTTTTTCCATGAGTGGGTATAGCTGCAAGACAGTGGAGGTTTGAGATCAGAGTTTTCCTTCTAGGTGAATTGCCAACCACGGCTGATGAGCCGCATCTGTCCAAAGCAACTGGTTTTAAGGCACTGGTAATCTGCTTTTGCCCCTTTTGCCAGTAGAAATGGATTCATCAGGCTTAGTAGGTAGGCCACATGTGAAGGCCAGGAGCTGAACTTGGTTGTCAGAAGCTATTTGAGACGCATACCATTGGGAGCATTTGATAAGTAGTAGGAGCTTATCCCCACTACTTCCCCGGACGATGACAACCTTAATGAACCAGTTCTCAATAAGTGCTGAAAAGGGTGAGTCATTCTTTGTTCTCTTGGTTATAGCCATTAGGGGTCATTTTCTCTTGTAAGGGGATTAAGTGTACTGAGTTTATTTCTCAACAAAAAATGCTAGGATTCTAATTAAGTTATGAATATATAATGGCCTCTTATTTTCGAAGGTCCCTTTTTAAAAATCGTGCATCTTCTTTGGAATATTGCTCATTCCATTTGCCTGCATTGCGTGCCTATAGCCTGTTAGGATATATGTTATTTTGTGATAGCAAAATTCTCTTTGCATAAATTGCCTGCAGGAATAATGTTTAACATTCGGGCTGGTCTGTTAATATAGCTCAAGCCCTTTAATGTGTATTTAAATCTCCTAGTTAGATAGTAGATAAAGAAATTGCCCAAGTGTAATTTTGTTTTCCTTACATTTTTAGAGTATTTCCTTTCAGAGATTTTAAGAAGAGTCCTTGGAAGTGTCCTTTGTAACAACCTTATTTAAATGGAGTCATTGGGTGCAAAAGGAGTTGTGGGGGTTGGTGAAAGTGGGGAACATAGTGGGAGGGTCTTTTGTAAATACTGCTGCTGCAGAATGGTGTCGTTTCTTTCGGATTTTTTTTATCTGAATTACAGGGTAAGGCCAGCATTTTCTACTCAAGCCTAATTATCGTTGAAAATGGTTCTGGTGAGTCACCTTGGACCATGCAGACTTTATAAATTCTACAATGTATAATGCAGAGTATTCAGACTGGTTGTGTTACCACCCCGTATGGATTCTACAATCCACAGGACAGAAAGAGGTTGTGGAGGGTTGCAGACCCATGATGGGCACAAGCCTCCCCAGCATTGAAGGCATCTTCAAAAGGTGATGGCCCAAGAAGATGTCATCCATCATTTCAAAAAAAAACTTTTATAATCTGGAACATGCCCTTTTCTCATTTTTACCATGAGGGATGAGGTACAGGAGCCTAAAGAGAGATGATCAAAATTTCAGGAGTAGCTTCTTCCCCTCCACCATCAAGTTTCTGTACAGTGTGAACACTACCTCACTATTCTTCTTTTGTGCAATTTAGTTGTTTTATTTTCTGTTCTAACAGGTTTTTTTTGTCTTGCACTGTACTGCTGCCATGTGTCAGTGATAATAAATCTGATTCTGATGAGCACCCATGGGTGCACATAAAGAAGAAACTTTGTGGATTTACACCTAGTGCTGATGAATGTGATGCAGTTCCCATTCAGGTGGATGAGTGATTTTGAAGGAACTCTCAGAAACAGCATTTGTTTCTTGGTTGTTTTCTGCCCTTGTTGTCCTTGGTGGTCAAGGTGTGGTTTAGAAGATGCAGTTGAATTGTCTTTACATTTCTGTCTCAATTTACGTTTTAGAGATTCAATACCCATTTGTATACGTTAAATCCTGTCTTAATTTGCTAATGTGTTGATGTTGTCCCTTGGGTTCATGCCAGAGTTAAGTTTCACTGGTAACACACATCAAAGTTGCTGGTGAATGCAGCAGGCCAGGCAGCATCTCTAGGAAGAGGTACAGTCGACGTTTCAGGCCGAGACCCTTCGTCAGCAACTTTCTTGTGTGTTGCTGGAATTTCCAGCATCTGCAGAATTCCTCGTGTTTAAGTTTCACTGGTGTTGGCATTTGGTGGTGACATGGGCATAGATATTGAACTGGAGATTTGAATATCATAGCATGGACTGGAGATAATACCAAGGTGTGATATAGGAAATGCAGTTTTGCAGGGTCATGTCAAGTCAAGTCAGGTCAAGCTTATTGTCATATAACTATATACATGTATATAACATACGTAACCATATAATTTACATAGAAATGAGACAATGATTTTTCTTGAACCAGGGTATAAAGCACATTAGTACACATAACACACACAATAACTGATGAAGGTAAGGATTAAAATCTACAGATGAATTAACAAACTGAAGTACATTAATATTAAAATATTGTAAGATATGGAATAGATTAACCAATTATACTTTGAATATGATGCAGCAGGGAGTACAGAAGCATAATGGCCTGGGAGAGGAAACTGTTTCTCATTCTAACTGTTCTTGTTTTTATGCATTGTCGTCTCCTGCCTGATGGTAGAAAGTCAAAGAGGATGCTGGATGGATGGGTGGGATTCTTAATAACACGTAAGTGCCCTGCGTACACAGCGTTCCTAATAAATGTCCCCGAAGGATGGCATGAAGACCCCTATGATCTCAGTCCTTTTGTAGGGACTTCTGGTCCAGTGCTCAACTACTCCCATACCAAAAGAAGATGCAATTTGCCAGGACTCTCTCAATGATGTTCCTGTAAAACACAGTTAAAATGGGGCTGGGGGTGGTCGAGAGAGCCCTGCTTGTCTCAATCTTCTTGGGAAGTGGAGGCACTGCTGTGCTGCCTTGTTCAGGGAGGTGATACTAACGGACTGGGTGAGGTCATCCTTGATGTGAATTCCCAGGAACTTGTTGCTCTTAACTCTCTTTACAGAGGAGCCACGTATTCTTGGAGGGGAATGGTCGGCCAACACCTTCCTGAAGTCTGCAATAATATGTCTTCTCCATGTTCAGGCTTAGGGTTGTTCTTCTCACACCAATCCGCCAGCCTTTATCCTCCGTCGTGTCATCGTTCTTGATGAGGCCACCGCTGTAATGTCATTCGCAAACTTGATGACACGGTTTGAGCTGGATCCTGTGACACAGTCATACGTCAGCAGTGTGAACAACAGCAGGGTGAGCACACAGCCTTGGGGAGTGTCAGTGCTCAGCATAATGGGAGGAGAGATGTTGCTGCCCACACGGACTGACTGTTAAAGAAGTCCAGTATCCAATTGCAGAGGGAGGTGTTGAGACCCAGTGAGGACAGTTTTCCCACCAGTTTCTGAGGTATGGTGGGGTAAGGTGGCCATAAACCAGCAACTAATGTTTTCCTGGGAGAAAAATTAACCTGGTCATTGGAGGCTCTCCATTGGTCAGGGTCAACCATGGATGTTGTATCCTAGTTGTCAGGCAATACGCAAGCCAGGGCATTATGATATGGAGAGCAAGCTGTTGCCTGTGTAGCAGGTTCCTCCTCTCCACACAGCTAATGAATCCAAAGGAATGTCAGAGACTGATACAATTTGGCATCAGTGGCGTCGCAACAGATACCAGTCAGTGTTGAACTCAGCGTAGTTCTGCCTTAGGGAATCCAGCTCCAGATTTTTCCTCAAGGTTTACTCCCAGAGCCTTCCGCTCAAGTGGGTAGAGCTGCAAGGCAGCTGTGGTTTGAAATCAGCTGCCTAGATGAGTTGCCAAGCACGGCTGACAAGCCCCATCTGCCCAGAGCAACTGGTTTTAAGGTGCCAGTAACCTACCTTTGACCCTTCTTCTGTCAGTGAAAATGATTCCACTGGGCTTAGTAGCTTAGCCATACGTGAAGGTCAGGAGTTGGATTTGGTTGTCAGAGGCTATTTGAGGTGCATTCTATTGGGAGCATTTAATAGGTAATGGAAGCTCAATCCCACTACTTCCCCCAACTAGAAGAACTTTAAGAAGCCATGTGGTCTTTACTGTTGTGAAAGACTAATCACACAATGGTTCTGCAAAGATTAGTGGAAGAATTTGGTTCTTTTACCACCCAGCACAACCCTAATCACCACCTCAGTATTATACAACTATGGCCACTTTTTCTTGTTCTAATTGTGTTGTTTCTTGGAAAGATTGTTTAATTTATGTTTTTCTTATGAATGCTGCTTTTGAGGCTCTGTACCTGTGGAAGTATTTCGGATTTCAGATATTTTTGAATTTTGGAATATATAATGAGATAGCTTGGGAATGCCATAATTTTCATCTCTGAATTTATGTGCTACCAGTAAGCAGTTTTTTTCTTGCACTTGTTCATCACACATGTACTTAACAGCAAAAAATGATTAAATACAATTAATATAATAAAAATATACTGTGTGCAGGGTAACAAAAGCAGCACAGCAACATCAGAATACCTGCTTCCTTCATTTTTTTTGTTTTGCCTTGCCTTCCCCAAACAACCTCAACCCTGTTCGACACACACAAAATGTTGGGGAAACTCAGCAGGCCAGGCAGCATCTATGGAAAAAAGCACAGTCGACAATTTGGGCCGAAACCATCTGGCAGGACTGGAGAAAAAAACGCTGAGCAGTACATTAAAAGGTGGGGGGCAGGGGAGAGAGAACCACCAGGTGACAGGTGAAATCTGGAGGGGGAGGGATGAAGTAAAGAGCTCCCTATGCGACACCCTTGTCCATTCGTCCCTTCCCACTGATCTCCCTCCTGGCACTTATCCTTGCACGCAGAACAAGTGCTACACTTGCCCCTACACCTATTCCCTCACTACCATTCAGGACCCCAAACAGTCCTTCCAGGTGAGGCGACATCTCACCTGTGATTCTGTTGGGGTCATTTACTGTGTTCGGTGTTGCCAGCGTGGCCTCCTGTACATCAGTGAGACCTGACATAGATTGAGAGACAGCTTCACCAAGCATCTACGCTCCATCCGCCAGAACAAGTGGGATCTCCCAGTGGCCACCCAGTTCAATTCCACTTCTCATTCCCATTCAGCTTCCGATGTATTCATCCATGGCCTCTTCCACTGTTGTGATGAGGCCACACTTAGGTTGGAGGAACAACAACTTGTATTCCGTTTGGGTAGCCTCCAACCTATGGCATGAATGTCAACTTCTTGAACTTCCAGTAATGACCCCCAAACCCCCCCCCCGCCCCTTCTCCCCATCTACTTTTCCCTCTCTCACTTCATCTCACCAATCAACTTCCCAGCTCTTTACTTCATCGGTCTCCCCTCTTAAATCAACTCCTCAGTGTTTTTCTCCAGTTCTGCCAAAGGGTTTCAGGCCGAAACGCTCAACTGTATTTATTTCCCACACATGCTGCCTGACTGCTGGGTTCCTCCAGCATTTTGTGTGTGTGTTGCTCGGATTTCCAGCATCTGCAGATTTTCTCGTTTGTGGTCAACCCCGGTCAACTTGCATTGGGTTTCAGTTGTAATTGTAACTCTGCGGCCAGGGCATATACATTAGGTCTGATGCAGCTTTAATTGTAATCTCATGAAGTGTATCATACTGTATCCAAGCAGATCCGCTCCATCCACCAGAAGCGGGACTTCCTGGTGGCCAAGCATTTTAATTCCCATTCTGACATATCCATCTATGGCCTCCTCTTGTGCCAAGACGAAGCCAAACTCAAGGTGGAGGAGCAACACCTTGTATTCGGTCTGCATAGCCTCCAACCTGATGGCATGAAAATTGATTTCTCCTCCACCACCCTCCACCCCTACATTCCCCACTCTGACCTTTTACCTCTTCTCACCTGCTTATTACTTCCGTTGGGTCTCTTCTTCCTTCCTTTGCTCCTAAAGTCCACTCTTCTCTCCTATCAGATTCCTCCATTTCCAGCCTTTGATTGTTCCCACCCACCTACCTTCAGCTGTCACTTTCCAGCTAGCCTCCTTCCCCTCCCACCACTTTTTTTCTTCTGATGGCTTCCCTCTTCCTTCTCAGTCCTGAAGACGAGTCGCAGCCCAAACCGTCGACTGTCTATTCATTTCCATAGATGCTGCCTGACCTGCTGAGTTCCTCCGGCATTTTGTGTGCGTGTGTTGCTTTGGATTTCCAGTGTTTATGTTGTACTTGATTTCAATATTCATCTTACCATTGATTAATGTTTTAAATTCACCGTGGAGAGGACTGGATCATAATGGAGGCTGTGATTGGCGGTCGTGACTACAGGTGTCTTGTGGCCCCAACACCCTGTATAACTTTATTAAAATTTCTCATCTCACCATTCCTTCATGTATGACTGAGCTTTACAACCTACCCTCGTAGCTTCTTTGATTTAGTCAACATTTTGATAATTGCTATTCTTGGGACATTTTGAGACCTTCACTTGTGTAAGTAAAAATTGTTGATTGTCCCTTCATCTTTAAACTCATTCCTAGCGATGAAATCCTGTTTTTGTAAAATGCTGGAGGAACTCGGCAGATCAGGCAGCATCTTAAAAAGGAATAAAGAGTCAGTGTTTCAGGCTGAGACCCTTCATCAGGTCCTTGATGAAACATTGACTCCTTCTTTTCCATGGATGCTCCCTGACCTGCTGAGTTCTTCCAGCACGTTATGAGTGTTACTCTGGATTTCCAGCATCTGCAGAATCTCTAATGTTGATGAAGTCCTGTACTTTTTCTGACAGTACTCTGTACTGCGGCAATCGAGCAGTTACAGCAGTTGATCCAAGGTTATAGAAATCTTTTACATAACATGTACCTCAATTAAGCATGAGATGAGATTGCTGAACATAGGTAATATTGGACTGAAATCGGCTGGCTTTTGCCACTGATGTTGTGTGGACCTGCCACTGCATTAGTGTTAGGATTAGATTAGGGTCAGGATTTGGCAGAGCAACTGGAAAATGGGAATGCTTAGTAGGTCTGACTTCCAAGCTATAGCTGCGACAAGGCACAGTTCTCAATGAAGATCTGAGGCACTTGGTATTTTTAGTAGCTGATATGGGATTGATTCACTTTACATTCCTGACTCAGCCATTAGTTTGGGGCTTATTCTCTTTCTGAATTGCAGATATTTAATTAATTAACAAATATCTTCCATAATATATATTTTTTTTATTTCCAGGATTTAGTTTTTGACTGACCTATTTGGTATTGAGCTGATTTTTTAGGTTTAAGCTTGATGTCTTGAGTGCCCTAGTTCTGATCACTGATGTTCCTGTGCAGTATCCTTTTCTGTTTACATATGGCTTGTATTTTATCAACGAGCTTTCCAGTGTTGTCTTCCCATGTAATTGTCAGCACTTAATCTTTTTTGCTTTAAAGCTGAATCTGTTTGTCAGCATTACATTTTATTTCCATATTGCCTCATGACACTTACACTAGCATTTCAATTGATCTGTACTTTTTTAACCTCAAAATCCAACTTTTCCTCATTTTGTTTTCCTTTTCAAGTGTTCATCAATTTTCTTGTTAGATGACACAAGGCTGCTTTAATTGTCGTCAACTGTAAAGTATATTGTAAATCCTCGAGGTAAGAACATTTTCTCAATTTTCTTATGTAAATCAGAGGACCGCTTCGTCGGGCACCTCCACTCCATTCACCAAAAGCGGAACTTCCTGATGGCTGGGCGTTTTAATTCTGATTCCCATTCCGGTTCTGGCATGTTGGCCCATGGCCTCCTCTTGTACCAAGATGAAGCTATTGATGCACTATCAATTACTCCAAAAGACTGGAAGTAGAGTAAATACTGAAAGGCTTTTATTAACAGTAAATGGACCAACGCCCATGCTGAGTATCTGCCCTGGACTGAGGGAGGAGCAGTGACACAATCGCCTTTATATAGGGGTCTGTGGGAGGAGCCACAGGAACAGTCAGCAGAGGGGCATGTCCAGACTGGTAACCCAGTTACAATATATATATAGTTTACCACCGCTATCCTCAGGGTGGAGGAGCAACACCTTATATCCCGTCTAGATAGCCTTCCACCTAATGGCAGGAATGTCTATTTCTCCTTCTGGTAATTTTTTCCTTCCCCCTCCCCTCTTCTTCTATTCCTCAATCTGGCCTCTTACCTCTTCTCAGCTGCCTATCACCTCCCCCGAGTCATCTCCTTCCCTATCTCCTACGGTCCACTCCCCTCTTTGATCAGATTCCTTCACCTTTCCCGCCCAATCAGGCTTCAGCTATCACCTTCTAGCTATCCACCTTCCCCTCCCCCCACTCTTTTATTCTGGCATCTTTCCCCTTTCCTTTCCAGTCTTGATGAAGGATCTCAGCACAAAATGTCAACTGTTTATTCATTTCCATCGATACAGTCTCACCTGCTGAGTTCCTCCAGCATCTTACATATATTATTCTGGATTTCCAGCATCCGCAGAATCTCTTGCTTGTTAGTTTACCAGTGCCCACTAGAGGGTGCCACAATCTCACTTTTGTATTACAGTACTTGGCTGCAGTTTGTCCTGTTGGATCTTGAATGAAAAATAAAGGTAAGGGTGCAAAATAGGATTTGTTCATGTAATGTTTTAGTTATTAGAAGTGGTGTTAACTTTATCTTAGGCAAACTACAAAAAAAAACATCGAAAGGAAGATAATAATTGTCCAGTTCTGGAAAATGAAGGCAAATTGAACGTATAGATAGATACTTTACCGATCCCAAAGGAAATTACAGTGTTACAGTAGCACTACAAGTGCACAAATATACAAATATTAGAAGAGAAGTAAGAAAGAATAAAAAAAATAAGTTACCTTTAACAGGAAGGTAGGGTTCCTCTTGTCCATCTGCTCTTACCCCATCTTCCCACCACACTACCAAGGTTGGGTCCTAACCTACCACCCCACCAGCCTCCGTGTCCAGCACATAATTCTCAGCAACTTCGGCCACATCCACCGGGATCCCACCACCAAGCACATCTTTCTCTTCCCCCCCCCCCCCCACTTTCTGCTTTCCATAGGGATTGCTCTCTACGCAACTCCCTTGTCCGTTCATCCCGCCCGCTCCTCCTGGCACTTATTCTTGCAAATGGAACAAATGCTACATCTGCACCTACACCATCTCCCTCTCTACCATTCATGGTCCTAAACTGTCCTTCCAGGTGAGGTGACACTTCACCTGGGAGCCTGTTTGTGTCTTATACTGTATCCGGTGCTCTTGGTGTGGCTTCCTGTATATCAGTGAGACATGATGCAGATTGGGAGACTGCTTTACTGAGCACCTACGCTCTGTCTGCCAGAAAAAGTGGGATCTCCCAGTGGCCACCTATTTTAATTCCCATTCCGATATGTCCATCTATGGCTTCCTCCACTGTCAGGATGAGACCACACTTGGGTTGGAGGAACAACACCTTCTATTCTGTTTGGATTGCCCCCAACCTGATTGCATGACCATCAGTTTCTCAAACTTCTAGTAATGCCTCCAACAACCCCCCCCCCACTTCACCATTTCCCATCCCCTTTTCCCTCTCTCACCTCATCTCCTTGCCCACCCATCTCCTCCCTCTGGTGCTCCTTCCCCTTTTTCTTCCTTCCAGGGCCTTCTGTCTCTTTCATCAATCAACTTCCCAGCTCTTTATTTCATCCCTCCTGCTTCAGGTTTCAACTATCCCCTTGTGTTTCTCTCTCCCCTTCCCCCACCTTTTAAATCTACTCTTAAGCTTTTTTTTCTCCAGTCCTGCTGAAGGGCTTCAGCCCAAAATGTCAACTGTACTCTTTTCCATAGATGCTACCTGGCCTGCTGAGTTCCTCTGGCATTTTGTGTGAGTTGCTCGGATTTCCAGCATCTGCAGATTTTCTCTGATTTGTATCAGGAGGGTGTCATCACTTCCCCGGCTATTGGTTGACTCATTACAGAGCCTAATGGCTAAGGTAAGAATGACCTCATTTAGCACTCTTTGGAACAGCGTAGTTGTCTTAGTCTATTACTAAAAGTGCTCCTCGGTTCAGCCAAGGTGGCATGCAGAGGGTGAGAAACATTGTCCATAATTGCCAGGAGTTTCTGTAGGGTCCTTTGTTCTAACACAGACTCCAGTGTATCCAGTTTGACTCCGGTAACAGAGCCAGAGTTTCTAATCAGTTTATGGAGCCTGTTGGCATTACCCGTGTTGTCAACAGGCTCCAAAAACTGATTGCCCCAGCACACCACCGCATAGAAGATTGTACTGGTGGTAACAGACTTGTAGAACATGTGCAGGAGAGGCCTGCATACTCCAAAGGACCTCAGTCTCCTGAGGAGGTAGAGGTGACTCTGGCCTTTCTTGCACACAGCCTCTGTGTTGGTGCTCCACTCAAATCTGTCATCCAGGTGTACCCCCAGGTACTTGTAGGTCCTCACCACATCCACATCCTCACCATCAATAGTATCAGGGAGCAGTGCAGGCTTAGTCTTTCTAAAGTCCATCACCATCTCCTTTGTCTTACTGATGTTGAGCTGCAGATGATTCAGCTTGCACCATTTGATACAGTCCTCCACCAGGGCCCTGTATTCACAATTTGAGAAACAATTGTGCTTGTAACACAGTTTGAAAAACTTTACAGAAATAATGTAGGGATATAATTTTGTTGCTTTGTTAAAGGACTGCTGCTTTCTTAAACACACAATGCTAATTAAACTATTTCATATAATGATAGAAGAAAATATTAATATAACAGTGTCATCAAGTGACTATGGTCCCATACGATCAATAAAAAAAATTGTATTGAACAAATCACCAATTGGATGAGCCAAAACTTCCTCCAGTTAAATAAAGAGAAAATGGAAATAATTTTATTTTGGTGCCAAAAAAAAACGATTAAAAGTCAGTGCTCACTCAGAATCCCTGTCGTTACAGACCATAAACCTTGGTGCTGTGATGGACTCTGAATTAAATTTTAGCTGAAACATTAAGACAATTGTGAAGTCAGCCTACTACCGTCTAAGAAATATAGTGAGAGTTAAAGGCCTTATGTCTCAGCAAGATCTAGAAAAATTCATCTGTGCATTTATTTTTAGTAGGCTTGACTACTATAATGACATTTTCACAGGTCTCTGTAAAAAAAAAAAAAAATCCCTCAGACGGCTGCAGCTCATTCAGAATGCTGCGGCTAGAGTCCTTGCTAAGACCAAAAAAGTAGAACATTTCACTCCAGTTCTCAGATCACTACTCTGGCTTCCTGTCCATCAGAGGATTGACTTTAAAGTATCACAACTGGTTTATAAAGCACTGTACGGTCTAGGGTCAAAACACATCTCCAATTTCTTGCTGCATTAGGAACTTTCCCGAGCTCTCAGGTCATCTGGGCCAATTCTGCTTACCGTCCCCAGGGTCAAAACTAAACATGGTGAAGCGGCTTTTAGTTACAATGCTCCACATATCTAGAATAACCTTCCAGACGATCTGAAGTCTGCCTCAGCTTTAAACTTTTTTTAAATTGAAGCTTAAAACTTCTCTTTTTCGCTGTGGCTTTTAATTAGAATCTCCTGAACTGTAACTTCCATTATTTATGATTTTATTCTCTTATATATTGCCTGAAATTTAATGTTTGATTTTTATATCTTGTTCGATGTAAAGCACCTTGAACTGTCTTGTGTTTGAAAAGTGCTATACAAATAACGTACTTGCTTGCATAAATACTTCCATCAATTTGAGCAAGTTTTCTCTGTTGCATGGACTAAGGAGAAAGTGTTTAATGTGTGAAGTTTATTTATTGTTCTGCTTTATTGAAGTGTTTAATTTTTATGGATTCTGGGTTACAGAGGCAGCTTGTGGATGTGTTCGTGTGCAAGTTTTGATGTTTACAATTCATGCATGTTCTTCTTGAAGAGTGGAATGACATTTGCAATTTTCCAGTTTTCTGGAACCGTTCCAGACTCTAGTGATTCTCAAAAGATCATTACTAATGCCTCCATGATTTCTTAAGCTAGTTCTTTCAGAACTCCAGGGTGTTCACCGTCGTGGGGTTTCAGCTCAACAGATTGACAATTCCATAACACTGATGTTATTCAACCCACTGAGTTTCAAGAGCAGATTGCTTGTTGCTCCAGATTCCAGCCTTCTTGTGTCTCCAACCTGTCTTCCATACTGGTTTCCTTTGAGACCCCCAGAATTGCATTTCAAGTCACAGGTAGCAAGCATCAGAAACCTTTGAATTGATTTGTACATGATAATGAGAGGGACTTCAGGAGGTTGATGATACATATTTTTTTTCCATCTTTTTATTGATCTAAAAAGAGTATATAGACAAACAAGAGGAGAATTATCTCAAATATATATATCAATAACAATACATAAAATGAAATAAACATTATCAAAATCGTGCATAGTATTAATCTGATATAGAATGTATAATAAGGAAAAAGATAATTAAATCTCCTCTTATCAATTCATGAAAAGAAAAAAAGATTTCTTGAAATTTTTATGTGGAAAAAAAAAACCCACTATTCTATACAACCAAAAACAAAAGGGACTGGGCAGTCCACCCTGAGAGTAAAACCAAGAAAAGAAAAACTTTCTGATCAAATCCAAAACTAAGGAAAAATAACTGGAGGAGAGTCAGTACAAAAATCAGTAAATCAAATCATATGAAAATATTAAGTAAAAGGTCACCAGATTTCTTCAAATTTTAAGGATGTGTCAAACGTCTGACTTCTTATGTTCTCTAAACTTAAACAGAACGTGATGGAGGAAAGCTAATAAAAAACAGTAGGTGGGTTAGGGTCCTTCCATTTAAGTAAAATGGCTCTCCTAGCCAATAAAGTTGGAAAAAGCTATCATTCGCTGAGCAGAAACAGGAATATATCCTGTTTCCGATGGAATAATCCCAAAAATTGCTGTTGTAAGTCCAGATCCAAGACTTCTGATAACGTTTTAAAGACATCTTTCCAAAAATTATCCACCTTTATGCAAGACCAAAACAAGTGAGTTAAAGTGGCCAACTCAATATTACATCTATCGCAAATAGGATTGATATTGGGAAAAGTACGGGCTAATTTATCCTTTGACATATGTGCCCGATGCACTACCTTGAACTGTATCAAGGAATGATGGGCACAAATAGATGAAGTATTTACCAAATGGAAAAATTTTACTCCATTGATTATCTGAAAGTAACTCTTGAAATTCCAATTCCCAAGCACCTTTAATTTTATCGTTGGATATCATTCGTAAATTCAATAACCATTTATAAATTGTAGCTATCAATCCTTTTTGAAGTGGTTTAACCTGAAAAAGGGTATCTATCATATTAGGTGGATAAGCAGAGGGGTAATTTGGAAGCAAAATACTAAAAAAAAAATCCGAATTTGTAAATATCTAAAAAAATGTGTGTATTAGATAAATCATATTTATCCGCTAACTGAGTGAAAGACTTTAAACAATCTCCTATAAATAAATCTGAAAAAGTTATTAATCCTTTGGTTTTCCAAATTAAAAAGGCCTGATCTAAAATTGATGGTTTTAAAAAATAGTTATGGAGATGACATTTTAAATAAAAGTTTCATCTCAGTTCCACGTGAGACAGATTGATTTCTTTTTAAGTTGAAGTTTTCTTTGCACCTTTTACCACCCCCCACCCCCGCTCCCTAACATTGCATTGCACAGTGAACTCAATGAATTACTCAGGGCATAGATTCTGTTGCAAGTAGGAAACGTGCGGTATAAAGTAAATTTATTATTAAAGTACAGATATGTTCAAAATACATTTATTATCAATGTGTGTATACTATATACACCTTGAGATTCGTCTCCTTACAGGCAGCCACAAAACAAAGAAACCTAATAGAACCCCTGGGGGAAAAAAGGCCATCAAACACCCAATGTGCAGAGAAAAGAAAAGCATCGAGAACTGAAGTTCATTTAAGTCAATCCAGAGTCACAGCTGATTCAGGAACCTCTTAGCTGCAGGCCACAGCTTCAGTTCAGTGCAGAGGTAAGTAAACCTCGTGGAGCAGCAAGCTGAACTGGCCCATTCCTTGCCTCCAGCCCCGACTCCCTGACCTTTTCAATCTGGCCTGGCACTTAAATCGTCCAAACCTTGAGTCAGTCCTTGCTCCTGGATCCAGGCCCTGCCGTTTCAATACGCTCTCGGGCCTGGGCCCCACTGCTTCGATCCGATCCTTACCCGACCTTTCCAATTCGGCCCAGCACTCGAATTGACTAACCTTGGGTCCTTTCTCACTCTGCCTCGCCCCAACTTTTCTCACCTCGGTCCTGTTGCATCAAAGCACCTCCAGGTCCGCTCCAGCAATGGCCAAGCATTGTCTTATTTGTCACTCTCATGCCCAGGCCAAACCGCCTTGAATCGGCCTGCACACCACGCCACAACCATCCTCCACCTTTTGAGACTTCAGTTCACATCGTAAAAATGTCATATTCCTTGAGATTCATTTTCTTGCAGGCATGCACAGTAGAACAATGAAATACAATAGAATCAATGAAAAATTGTACATAAAGAATGACAGATAATCAATGTTCAAAAATGTGCAAATGCAAAAAGGAGGAAATATTAATAAACAAATGATACTGAGAACATGAATTGTAGAGTACTTGAAAGTGAGTCCTTGGGTTGTGGAATCAGCTCAGAGTTGAGGTGAGTGGAGTTATCCACTCTGGTTCAGGAGCCTAATGGCTGAAGGGTAATAATTGTTCCTGAACCGGGTGGTTTGGGATCGAAGACTCCTGTACCTCCTGTGGGGGACCTTGATGATGGATGCTGCGTTCTTGTGGCCGTGCTCCTTATACGTAGATGTGCTCAATGGTGGGAAGGGCCTTTCCTGTGATCTCCACTCTTTGTAGGCTTTTCCTTTGTTGGACATTGGTGTTTCCATACCAGGCTGTGATGCAACCTGTCAGGATGCTGTCCACTCTGCAACTATAGAAGTTTGTCTAAGTTATAGATGACATGTCAAATCTGCACAAACTTCCAAGATGCTGCCATGTCGTCTTTGTAATGGCACTTGGATGTAATATTCAAAAGCCACACTGACTTCATGACCTTACACAGTGTCGGTTTATAATCACTACTTGTTCCTTGGGAAAATTCCCCTGTTCTTTCTCAGACTTGTGCCACGGATCGCTTAAACTCACCATAGAGGATAGGTGGGAGCTTGGCTTCGTCTTTAAGATAGCAACTGCACTGCACAGTACATTGGCAGCCTAAACTGTGCTTTCATGTCTCTGGAGCACTTGACATGACAAGAGGCAGAGACGGATTGGAGACACGAAACTTCCTCACAAGAGCTATGCTGAGCACAATGGTATGTAGCTGATTGTGCTTATCAAATCAATATTAATGTGGTGGGTAGCTCTGATGTTTCAGATGCTGTATTCTCATTTTGCCTGTAATTCCTTCTATCCCATCCCTTTTCACTTTCCCAAGCCATCCAATTTCCTCCCATTTGTACGTACTACACCTTATAGTTTTTTTCTTAAGAAGGTAGGGCTTTCTGAAATTTCTGGTGGTAATACCTCTGTAACAGTTATGGGTGTCGGAGCAAGCAATCAAGACTTGGTGCTCTTCCCATGGCTGCAAGAAACTTGTAGAGAGTTGTGGACACTACAAAAACCTACCTCCCCTCTATGGACTCTGTCTACACTTCTCGCTGCCTCAGTAAAGCAGCCAGCATCATCAAAGATCCCACCCACCCCTAACATTCTCTTTTCTCCCCTCTCACATCAGGCAGAAGATACAAAAGCCGGCGAGCTCGTCACCAGGTTCAAGGACTGCTTCTCTCCCATGGTTTGGTTCCCGAGAAGATGGACTCAACTTCATTGTGACCTTATACTTTGTCTCTACCTACACTACACTTTCTCACTTTTGTTTTACATTTTACTGCCTCAGTGCACTGTTGTAATCACTCGATCTGTACGGACAGTACGCAAGATATAATTTTCATTGTACTAGGTGCATGTGACAAAAATAAACCAATTTACCAATCTACATTAATGGTGTCTTACAACATCTAAGCAGTTGATTTCTTTTGTTGTATTCATAAAAAGCATAGGAGCAACTCCTCATATTCTGTATGGGTAGCCTCCAACCTGACGGCATGAACATTGATTTCTCTGACCTGATAATTTCTCCCCCTTCCCTTTCATAGAAACATCGAAAACCTACACCACAATACAGACCCTTCGGCCCACAAAGTTGTGCCAAACATGTCCCTACCTTAGAGATTACTAGGGTTACCTATAGCCCTCTTTTTTTTAAGTGCCATGTACCTATCCAGAAGTCTCTTAAAAGACCCTATCATATCCGCCTCCACCACTGTTGCCGGCAGCCCATTCCACACACTCACCACTCTCTGTGTATAAAAAAAAATGAAAAAAACTTACCCCTGACATCTCCTCTGTACCTACTCCCAAGCATCTTAAACCTGTGCCCTCTTGGGGCAGCCATTTCAGCCCTGGGAAAAAGCCTCTGACTATCCACACATTCAATGCCTCTCATCATCTTATACACCTCTATCAGGTCACCTCTCATCCTCCATCACTCCAAAGAGAAAAGGCCGAGTTCACTCAACCTGTTTTCATAAGGCTTGCACCCCAATCCAGGCAACATCCTTGTAAATCTCCTCTGCACCCTTTCTATGGTTTCCACATTCTTCCTGTAGTAAGGCGACCAGAACTGAGCACAGTACTCCAAGTGGGGTCTGACCAGGGTCCTATATAGCTGCAACATTACCTCTCAGCTCCTAAATTCAATTCCACAATTGATGAAGGCCAATACATCGTATACATTCTTAACCACAGAGTCAACCTGCGCAGCAGCTTTGAGCATCCTATGGATTTGGACCCCAAGATCCCGCTGATTCTCCACACTGCCAAGAGTCTTACCATTAATGCTATATTTTGCCATCATATTTGACCTACCAAAATGAACCACTTCACACTTACCTGGGTTGAACTCTATCTGCCACTTCTCAGCCCAGTTTTGCATCCTATCAATGTCCCACTGCAGCCTCTGACAGCCCTCCACACTATCCACAACACCCCCCCCCCCAACCTTTGTGTCATCAGCAAATTTACTAACCCATACTTCCTCATCCAGGTCATTTATAAAAATCACGAAGAGTAAGGTCCCAGAACAGATCCCTGAGACACACCACTGGTCACCGACCTCCATGCAGAATATGACCTGTCTACAACCACTCTTTGCCTTCTGTGGGCAAGCCAGTTCTGGATCCACAAAGCAATGTCCCCTTGGATCCCATGTATCCTTACTTTCTCAATAAGCCATGCATGGGGTACCTTATAAAATGCCTTGCTAAAATCCATACACACTACATCTACTGCTCTTCCTTCATCAATGTGTTTAGTCACATCCTCAAAAAATTCAATCAGGCTCGTAAGGCACGACCTGCCCTTGACAAAGCCATGCTGACTATTCCTAATCATATTATACCTCTCCAAATGTTCATAAATCCTGCCTCTCAGGATCTTTTCCATCAACTTACCAAACACTGAAGTAAGACTCACTGGGCTTTCTCTACTCCCTTTCTCGAATAAGGGAACATCATCCGCAACCCTCCAATCCTCCAGAACCTCTCCTGTCCCCATTGATGTCGTAAAGGTCATCGCCAGAGGCTCAGCAATCTCCTTCCTCGACTCCCACAGAGCCTGGGGTACGTCTCATCCAGTCCCGGCGACTTATCCAACTTGTTGCTTTCCAAAAGCTCCAGCACATCCTCTTTCTTAATATCTACATGCTCAGGCTTTTTAGTCCACTGTAAATCATCACTACAATCACCAAGATCCTTTTCCATAATGAATATTGAAGTAAATTATTCATTAAGTACCTCTGCTGTTTCCTCCGGTTCCATACACACTTTCCCACTGTCACACTTGATAGGTCCTATTCTTTCACATCTTATCCTCTTGCTCTTCACATACTTGTAGAATGCCTTGAGATTTTTCTTAATCCTGCCCGCTAAGGCCTTCTCATGGCCCCTTCTGGCTCTCCTAATTTCCTTCTTAAGCTCCTTCCTGTTAGCCTTATAATCTTCTATATCTCTAACATTATCTAACTTTCTGAACCTTTTGTAAGCTTTTCTTCTTGACTAGATTTACTACAGCCTTTGTACACGACGGTTCCTGTACCCTACCATAATTTCCCCGTCTCATTGGAACTCCACACAAATATCCCCTGAACATTTGCCACATTTCTTCCGTACCTCTCTTCTTCCATTCCTCATTCTGGATCTTCTCCTCACTTACCCATCACTTCTCTCTGGTGCCCCTCCTTCCCTTTCTCCAATGCTCTCCTATCAGATTTCTTCTTCAGCCCTTTACCTCTTCCACCCATCAACTCTCAGCTTCTCAATTCATCCCTGCCTCCCTTACCTACCCACCCACCTACCTTTCCCCTCTCCTCGTTTCACCTAGTTTGTACTCCTTCCCCTCCTCTCCCCTCCCCCTCCCACATTCCTATTCTGGCATCTTCCCCCTTCCTTTCCAGTCCTGATGAAGAATCTTGATCCAAAATGTTAACTGTTTATTTCTCTCCACAGATGCTGCCCGACTTGCTGAGTTCCTCCAGCATTTGTGCGTGTCATCCTGGATTTCCAGCATCTGCAGCGTCTCTCTTGTGTTTATTTTAAATATGTTCACAGTTTTACTAAAAACGGTCTGCCACCTCCACTGCATTTTTCTAACCTTGTGCAACCCCATAAAATTCAGCCATGTTGGAATCATGGTTACAGGTAAAGTTTTTGCACTGCTACTAAAGACAGCATGGAACAAGAACAATCCTTTATGTTCATACCGTAGTCTGTTCTTATCATGGGTGTTCCTAATACACTGAAGGAGAACTATGGAAATGTTCCCCATCCCTCCTAGAAAGCTGACTTAGGACTATAAGGCACGGAAGCAGAATTAGACCATTCGACCTATCAAGTCTGCTGAACCATGGCTGATTTATTATTCCTCTCAAACCCATACTCCTGCCTTCTCCCTTTAAGCCTTTGACACCTATCTTCTCATTAAATATACCCAATGTTTTGGTCTGGGGCAATGAATTCCAGTGTCTCATTAAAGAAATTCATCCTCATCTCTATTCTAAAGGGACATCTTTCTATTCTGAGTCTATTCCCTCAGGTCCTAGACTCTCCCACTCTAGGAAACATCCTCTCCACATCCATTCTATTAGACCTTTCAATATTTGATAGGTTTCAACGCGATTCTACCCCCACCCATCCATTCTTCTCAACTCCAGGCCCAGAGCTTTCAAATGATCCTCGTACAGTATACTGGCCTGTTCATTCCCAGGATCATTGTCCTCTGGGCTCTCTTTCACCCTATCCAATTACACTCCATCTTATTTCTTTTCTGTTATATTGTTGCCTGAGCCTAGTTTGCTACTTTTGCCACAGCGTTGTTTTGGTCTGACTTGAATTTTCTGAGTATGTTTTGCAGATGGGGAGTCAGCTGGTCAGTGGAGAGCCATCAGCAACCTGTAGCAGCAACATCCACATCAGAGCTTCTGGGATCCTGTGTCAGCACGCAAGCATGCTGGGTGTTTAGACGGGAGTCCACCTAATCCCTCACTTTGCCTCTGGATTTGCCAATCATATCCAGCAGCACTCCCTGAGCCAGTGGCTTTGATGTGTCATATCTGACCTCCACGTTCACCCGCAATGGTCGCATATCCAGCTCAGCCCCATACACTTGATGGATGGGATCACCAGTTTTAATTAGGAAGGTAATTTTAGCCAGGATTATTGCTCTGAATATTTATGTTTTTAATTAGTCAACTGTAGCTTAATGTGTTTTTAATTAAATTAATTATTCAGAATTAATTTCAGCGATATACTCTCCGAAATATAAAAATATTGAAATCAGCCTGTAACAGTACAAGTTAGTAGAGAGCTTTCAGGGTCTTGGTCACCACTCGTGTCCCAATCAGCTCCTGTATCGTCACCGATTCTGAAAACTCGCACTCGTTGTTCAATCACACTTTATTTACTTGTGCACGAAGAGATGACATTTTTACACAGGCATTCACGAGCTGGATACAGATAGCGATCAAATGGTCACCTTGTGCACATTCAAATTCAATACATAATCAATCACCAAACACACTCTGATAATACAGGTATTATGAGCCATAGAATCTACATGTTAAAGACCAACAATACTTCACAATTAGTAAAGTAACTGATCCTAGTAAGTGTCACTCTAGAATCTGTGGTTTGCTTCTTGCCTTGCTATGCTAAATGGCTCTGATGTTTTGTTCTGCAAAGAGAATCTATGCTCTCCAAAGATCTTTCTTGCCTGGGTTGACTGCACATTATAAACTGTCCTTGCCTGGACATTGCCTTAACCCTTACCCTGCTGTAACTCCCACACCGGGGCCAGCTGTAGAATCAAGGCCTCGGGGTGACTGGCAGCCACACAGGTGCAGAATCTTCGTGCACCTGTGGGTCAAAGTGGGGTTTGAGTGTGGCTGGCTTGTTGAATCAAGTTTGGTACGGGCCAATATGTACCGATACATTAATCTTGCTGTTCTGTGGGAGAGTACCATTGTTAAGACTTGTATAACAATTTAATTCCCAAGTGTTATAACCCCATCCACCTGGGTCCACTAATCGCCTGCCCTTTCAGGGACAGCAAGGTAGCATCGCGGTTAGTGTAACAGCCTTGCAGTGCCAGTGACCCGGGTTCAATTCCATCATTGTGCTCAGGGAGCTTGTGCGTTCTCCTCGGGTTTTCTCCCACGTTCCAGAGGTGTTTGACGACATATGCCGGTGATATTAAACCTGGTTCTGATTCTGTACGTGTTGGGGTTAGTAATTTGTGGATGCACTATGTTGGCGGCAGAAGCATGGCAGCACCTGCGGGCTGCCCCGGCTGGTCTCTGTACTGTGTTGGTCATTGGTGTAAAGCGCACATTTTACCATATGTTTCAATGGTCAAATAAAGTTTAAAAACTGAATCTAATCTTTAATCCACCCCTTCCCATGGCCTCTCTGAATCCCTTGGTACCATAGTAGTTAGTGTGACACTATTACAGCTCTGGGCAACGGAATTCAATTCTGATGCCGCCTGTAAGAAGTTTGTATGTTCTCCCCGTGACCGAGTGGATTTCCTCCAGGTGCTCTGGTTTCCTCCCACAGCCCAAAGATGTACCAGTCAGTAAGCTAGTTGGTCATTGTAAATTATCCTGTGTTTAGGCTAGTGTTAAATAGGTGGGTTACTGGGCGGTGTGGCTCATTGGGCCAGAAGGGGTTGTTTCGCACTCGTTATCTCTGAAATAAATAAAATAAACCAAAAGTAAAGTGGCCCTCTCCCTTCTACATATCAGCCCAAATGAAGTGTCTCCACCTCAAAATGTTTCCTTCCATAGATACTGCCTGACCCTCTGAGTTCCTCCAGCGTTTTGTGTGTTGTAACAAACTTAAATATTACTTTGTGTATTTATGTCTCAGAGTCATACAACACATTAAACAGACCTCTCAGCCCAACTCATCCATGCCAGTCAGGATCCCTATCTAAGCTAGTCCCATTTGCCAAAGTTTGGCACATGCTCCTGTCAACATTTCCTATCCGTCACTAACTTTCAAAAGAGATTAATATTCACAAAGTAGTTGAAATGCTAATAAGATTGTGCTTTCTCTTCTGTTTTGGATATGTACACTCAGTGGCCACTTTATTAGGTACACCTGTACACCTCATTAATACAAATATCTGATCAGCCAATCGTGATAGCAACTCAATGCATGTAGACATGGTCAAGAAGTTCAGACCAAACATCGGAATGGGGAAGAAATGTGATCTAAGTGACTTTGATTGTGAAATGACTGTTGGTGCCTTATGGGGTGGTTGGAGTATCCCAGAAACTGCAGATCTCCTGAGATTTTCACATGCAACAGTCTCTTGCATTTACAGAGAATGGTGTGAGAAACAAAAAAAAAATCCAGTGAGCTGCAATTCTGTGGGCAGAAACACCTTGTTAATGAGAAAGGTCAGAGGAGAAAGGCCAGACTGATTCAATCTGACAGGAAGGTGACAGTAACTTGGATAACCACATATTACACCAGTGGTGTGCATCTGAACACACACCACATCCAATCCTGAAATAGGCGGGCTACCACAGCAGAAGACCACCCTAGGCTCCACTCCTGTACCTAATCAAATGTCCCCTGAGTGTACATTATCAATAGATTGGTGTTAAGTGATTTGTTTCTCTGCCTTTTTTTCAGCAGTGTTCATGGGCATAGTTTTACTGAGGACATCTTTCCATCGGGAATTCTTATCAAGCTGTCAGTTGCTTATTTCTTTTAAGCCCTTCAAAAAAATATTGGTTTTCGCACTTGTGTGTGACTGCCTTTGAACCTGGATCCCCAAGGAATAAAACCAATATCCCTTTAAAACCTGAATATTACCATGGGTACTGAATAGGTCTTTTCAGTATTTATGTTAATCGATAGATTACATGTTCCAAAACAATATCCTTTTCAGTTATTATGATATGATTTGTAATGCACATTTTGACACAGTTGATGCATTTTATATCAAGGTGGAACTGCAAGGACTGATATTTGATTTATTTTTAATCAGTGATCTGAAATACTCTCCATACATTTAACCATATTTCAATAAATTTTATATGTATTCTCTGTATCTTTGTATTTAATATACTTTAACAGAAATAAATGCTTTTAATTTAATTGCCTTAGAATCCATTTCCCATTTTAAATATGGATGTGTTGGTATTTAAATTGGAATTAATTTTTCTGGATATTTTATCATCTTCAGCCAATGTTTTCCTAAGAGAACTCGCGTATCTCCAAACCTTACAGATGTGCAGAATAAAATAGATGCAGCAAGAATAGTAACATTTTCATTAAGAAACAAAATATGACAGAGGGCACCAAAAGGGACTTAATGTACAATATGTAAAATATACAAACAGAGAGGGACTCGATGTACAATACTGTATATAAAATATACAGAGAGGGACTCCAAGTGCAATATACAGTGACATGCAAAAGTTTCGGCACCCCTGGTCAAAATTTCTGTTACTGTGAATAGCTGAACAAGTAAAAGACGAACTGATTTCCAAAAGGCATAAAGTTAAAGATGACACATTTCTTTAATATTTTAAGCAAGAGAACTTTTTTATTCCCATATTTTACAGTTTCAAAATAACAAAAAAGGAAAAGGGCCCAAAAGCAAAAGTTCGGGCATCCTGCATGGTCGGTACTTAGTAACACCCCCTTTGGCAAGTATCACAGCTTGAAAATGCTTTTTGCAGCCAACTAAGAGTCTTTCAATTCTTGTTTGGGGGATTTTTGCCCATTCTCCTTGCAAAAGGCTTCTAGTTCTGTGAGATTCTTGGGCCGTCTTGCATGCACTGCTCTTTTGAGGTGTATCCACAGATTCTTGATGATGTTTAGGTCAGGGGACTGTGAGGGCCATGGCAAAACCTTCAGCTTTCGCCTCTTGAGGTAGTCCATTGTGGATTTTGAGGTGTGTTTAGGTTCATTATCCTGTTGTAAAAGCCATCCTCTTTTCATCTTTGGCTTTTTTATAGATGGTGTGATATTTGCTTCCAGAATTTGCTGGTATTTAATTGAATTCATTCTTCCCTCTACCTGTAAATGTTCCCTGTGCCACTGGCTGCAGCACAAGCCCAAAGCATGATCGATCCACCCCTGTGCTTAACAGCTGGAGAGAGATTCTTTTCATGAAATTCTGCACCCTTTTTTCTCCAAACATACCATTGCTCATTGCAGCCAAGAAGTTCTATTCAAAAGGTTCAAAGGAACATCTAAACAAGCCTGATGCATGTTGGAAAAAAGTCCTGTGGACTGATGAAGTTAAAATAGAACTAAGCAATCCTTATAGTTAAGTAAATTTATTTTTGTTATTGTAAAACACCACTTTGAAATGAAGTGAGCGAGTGAGCAATACAAACATCAGTATTTGCGGGGTGGACACCCAACTAGCGTCTGAAATTAGGAACTTTTAGCACATATTAGACAATATATTGCATTCAGTTCTGGTTGCCCCATTAGAGGAAGGATGTCAAGGCTTTGGAGAGGGTGCAGAAGAGGTTTACCAGATTGCTGCCTGGATTAAAGGGCATGTGCTATAATGAGAGGTTGGACAGACCTGTACTGTTTTCTTTGGAGTGGTAGAGGCTGAGGGGGAGGTTTATAAGAGTATGGGAGGCATAGGCAACATAAACAGACAGTATCTTTTTCCCAGAGTTGAAACGTCTAATACCAGAGAGTATGCATTTAAAGTGAGAGGAGGTAAGTTCAAAGGAAATGTGAGGGGCAGGGTTTTTCTTTACACATAGTGGTAGATGTTGGAGTGCCTTGCTTGGGCTAGTGGTAGAGGCAGATGCCTTAGATTTTTAAGAGATATTTAGACAGGCACATGAATGTGAGGAAAATGGAAGAATATGGACATTGGCTAGGCGTAAGGAATTTGTTTAGTTGGCCATTTGATTTACTAATCTGATTTGGCACAACACTGTGGGCTGAAGGTTCTGTCCCTGTGCTGTACTGTCCTACGTTCATAATTTTGTAATCAATAGTTTGATTACCTAAGAACTGCCCCAAGTATTCGGGAATTTTTACCCAGTTTTTTTTAAATATTTCACCAACTCCCATTTTTATACCATGATCATTTGATCATACATATATTTCGAGTTGATGAAATGTGATGTGTGTGTGTGTACACAAAGGCAGTATATATGCATATATATTTAAGTTAAATGAATAGTGCAAAAAGAGAGCAAAAGAAAGAAAAAAATCATGAGATAGTGTCCATGGCATCATTATCTATTCAGGAATCTGATAATGGTAGGGAAGAAACTAATCCTGAATCATTGAGTGTGTGTCTTAAGGCTCCTGTACCACCTCTTGATGGTAGCCATGAGAAGAGGGTATGTTGTGGATGATGGCAGCCCTTAATGACAGATGCACCTTTTCAAGATACCCTGGTGCCCATGATGGAGCTGGCTGAGTTTGCAACTTTCTTCACCTTTTTCTGATCCTGTGCAGTGGCCCCTCCAGATCAGGCAGTACAATGAAAACCTTCATTTTACGTGCCATGCACGTAGATCATTTCCTCACATCAGTGTGTTGAGGTGATATGAGGGGAAAACGATATCAGGATGCAGAATATAGTGTTACAGTTACAGAGAAAGTGCAGTGCAGACAGCCAATAAGGTGCAAGAGCCATGATGAGATGAATTGAGAGGTCAAAGGGTCCATCTTAGTATACTACAGAACTATTCAATTGCCTTATAACAGTGGCATGAACGCTGTTGTGAGCTTGGTCAGAATCAGAATCAGGTTTATTATCACCGGCATGTGATGTGAAATTTGTTAACTTAGCAGCAGCAGTTCAATGCAATACATAATCTAGCAGAGAGAGAGAGAAAAAAATAATAATAATAGTAAGTGGTTTCAGATTTTTGTATCTTCTATCAAATGGAAATGGATAGGAGAGAAAAGGGATATATTTTTTAAATTTACAGTAAGTTTAAATATCTTAAATAAGTAATGCAAAAATAAAAATACAAAATTAGGTAATGTTCATGGGTTCAATGCCTATCCAGGAATTGGATGGTAGAGGGAAAGAATCTGTCCCTGAATTATTGAGTGTGTGTGTGTTCAGGCTTCATATTGGTTGTTTCTCAGTCTTTGTAGCTTTTCATTGATTCTATTGTATTTAGAAACATAGAATACCTACAGCGCAGTACAGGCCCTTCGGCCCACAAAGTTGTGCTGAACACGTCCCTACCTTAGAAATTACTGGGGTTACCCATGGCCCTGTATTTTTCTAAGCTCCATGTACCTATCCAAAAGTCTCTTAAAAGACCCTTTTGTTTGTTCTGCCATGAATGCCTGCAAGTACATTAATCTCAAAGTAGTATACGGTGACATATGTGTACTTTGATAATAAATTTACTTTGAATGTTGAACGGTGAGAGAATATGTGAGGTAGTGAGATCTTTAGGTATGTTGGCTAATTTACTGAGGCAGAGAGGAGTTTCAATAGAAATCATACAGGGGAGGGTGGTGTCTGTGATGTGTTGGGCTGCACTTGCAACTCTCTGCAGTTTCTTGTAGTCTTGACAGGGTAGCTGCCATCTTGGTGCATCTGGACAGAAAACAAATAAGGTAGTTAAGGAAACTATGATGATCAAAGAAGAGGAAGTACTGGCACTTTTAAGGACTATAAAAGTGGATAAATCTCCGGGTCCGGACAAGATATTCTCTAGGACCTTGAGGGAAGTTAGTGTAGAAATAGCAGGGGTTCTGACAGAAATATTTCAAATGTTATTAGAAACGGGGATGGTGCCAGCATATTGGCGTATTGCTCATGTTCCATTGTTTAAAAAGGGTTCTAAGAGTAAACCTAGCAATTATCGGCCTGTGAGTTTGACGTCAGTGCTGGGTAAATTGATGGAAAGTATTCTTAGGTCTGGTATATATAATTATCTGGATAGACAGGGTCTGATTAGGAAAAGTCAACATGGATTTGTGCGTGGAAGGTCATGTTTGACAAATCTTGTTGAATTTTTTGATGAGGTTACTAAGAAAGTTGACGAGGGTAAAACGGTGGATGTTGTCTATATGGACTACAGTAAGGCCTTTGACAAGGTTCCACACGGAAGGTTAGTTAGGAAGGTTCAATCGTTAGGCATTAATATGGAAGTAGTAAAATGGATTCAGCAGTGGCTAGATGGGAGATGCCAGAGAGTAGTGGTGGATAACTGTGTGTCAGATTGGAGGATGGTGTGCCTCAGGGGTCTGTACTGGGTCCAATGTTGTTTGTAATATATATTAATGATCTGGATGATGGGGTGGTAAATTGGATTAGTAAGTATGCAGATAATACTAAGATAGGTGGAGTCGTGGATGATGAGGTAGGTTTTCAAAACTTGCAGAGAGATTTAGGACAGTTAGAAGAGTGGGCTGCAAGATGGCAGATGGAGTTTAATACTGAAAAATGTGAGGTGCTACATTTTGGTAGAACTAATCAAAATAGGACATACATGGTAAATGGTAGGGCATTGAAGAATGCTGTAGAACAGAGGGATCTAGGAATAATGGTGCATAGTTCCCTGAAGATGGAATCTCATGTGGATAGGGTGATGAAGAAAGCTTTTAGTTTGCTGGCCTTTATTGATCAGAGCATTGAGTATAGGAGTTGGGATGTAATGTTGAATTTGTATAAGGCATTGCTAAGGCCAAATCTGGAGTATTGTGTACAGTTCTGGTCACCGAATTATAGGAAAGATGTCAATAAAATTGAGAGTACAGTGGAGATTTACTAAAATGTTGCCTGGGCTTCATCTCCTAAGTTACAGAGAAAGGTTGAACAAGTTAGGTCTTTATTCTTTGGAGGGTAGAAGGTTGAGGGGGGACTTGATAGAGGTGTTTAAAATTATGAGGGATATTGATAGAGTTGACGTGGTTCGACTTTTTCCATTGAGAGTGGGGAAGATTCAAACAAGAGGACATGAGTTCAGAGTTAGACGACAAAAGTTTAGGGGTAACATGAGGGGGAACTTCTTTACTCAGAGAGTGGTAGCTGTGTGGAATGAGCTTCCAGCAGAAGTGGTTGAGGCAGGTTCTATGTTGTCGCTTAAAGTTGGGTAGATAAATGGACAGGAAAGGAATGGAGGGTTATGGGCTGAGTGCAGGTTGGTGGGACTAGGTGAGAGTAAGAGTTCGGCACGGACTAGAAGGGCCGAGATGGCCTGTTTGCGTGCTGTAATTGTTATATGCTCTCCATAGTGCATCAATAAAAATTGGTGAGGGTCAAAGGGGGAATAACAAATTTCTTTAACCTTCTGAGGAAGTCGAGGTGTAGGTGAGCTGTCCTAGCCATGGCATCTATGTAGTTGGGCCAGGACAGGCTATTGGTAATGTTCATCCCTAGAAACCTGAAGCTCACGACCTTCATCAGCTCAACGCCGTTGATGTAGACGGGAGTGTGAGCACCACCCCACGGCTGGAAGCTAATGACCGGCCCTTGTTTTGGTGACGTTGAGGGGAAGGTTGTTGTCATGACACCATGTCACCAGGCTTCCTATCTTCCTCCTGCACTCTGACCCATTGTTAATTCAGATACAGAGCAAGGGTGAAAGGTGAAAAGTTTAAGGGGAGCATGAGGGAAAACTTCTTCACTCAGAGGGTCATGACAGAGTGGAACAAGCTGCCAGCACAAGTGGTACATACAAGCTCGATTTCAACATTTAAGGGAAGTTTGAATAGGTGCATGGGTAGTAGGGATATGGAGGGCCATGGTCCAAGTGCAGGTCGATGGGAGTAGGCAATTTGAATGGTTTCAGCATGGACCGGATGGGCCGAAAGGCCTGTTTCTGTGCTGTATTTTTCTATGACTTCACTACGGCAGTGCCATCTGCAAAGTGGTAAATGAAGTTAGAGCAGAACCTGGCCACGCAGTCATGAGTGTACAGGGAATAAAGCATAAAGGAGCACATTCAGGACACTTCTAGCAGAAGCATCATGATAAAATCTTCTGACAACCAAGTGTGCTCAACCATCTGGCAGGAAACCACAATGACAGTGGGCTTGTATCTCCCGGTACCTTTATTACATTGGACACTTTCTGGAGTTCACACAAGTTAATTTCCTTTGCAGTTCCTGCCGTTCTTCTCTTTCTAGAAATATTTACTCAATTCCGTTGAATAGGACATTGATTCTGGAAGGAAATACCTCCTAATGTCAAACAGTTCTTTGCTTCAGTAACCAAATATTTTCTGTTAATCATTCCCAGTCTATCTCATATAAGCTGTTTATTCACATTTGTTTCAGTCTGTCACTATGTAAGTACTATTTTCACCTTGGAGGTGCAGTTTCTGTAAAATGGTACTAAGTTTACTGTGGCTTCTGATGATTTACTGCTGCTGTGGCAATGGCAATGCATTTCATTGTGCAGTCACTTAACCAGATTTTTCGTGCTGTATTAGCACGAGTAGCCAAGGCGAACTTTTCACCATCCTCACCAGTATCTCAAAGTTTAATAGTTCAAACTTTAAAGCACATTTATTATCAAAGTATGAGTACAGAATACAACTCTGAGATGTGTCCTCCCACAGGCAGCCATGAAATAAAGAAAACCATGAAACCCATTCAGAGAAAACATCAAACGCCCAAAGTGCAAAAAAAGAACAACTAGCGCAAATGGCAAAAAGTGAGCAAGCAACACATAGAATATTGAATACTAAACCAGGGGTCCAGTAGTGTACTTTATACTTTATACTTTATTGTCGCCGAACAATTGGTACTAGAACGTACAATCATCACAGCGATATTTGATTCTGCGCTTCCCACTCCCTGGATTACAAATATTAATAATATTAAAAATAGTAAAAATGAGTAAATATTAAAAATTTAAATTATAAGTCATAAATAGAAAATAGAAAAATGGAAAATAAGGTAGCGCAAAAAAACCGAGAGGCAGGTCCGGATATTTGGAGGGTACGGCCCAGATCCGGGTCTTAAGATCATAAGATGCAGGAGCAGAACCAGGCTGATTGGCCCATTGAGTCTGCTCTGCCATTCAGTCACGGCTGATCCAGTTTTCCTCTCCTCAACCCTATCTGCCAGCCTTCTCCCTGTAACCTTTGATGCTGTGTCTCGTTAAGAACCTATCAATCTCTTAGTATCCATAAGGATATCTTTAGTTTTCTTAGTCACTCAGAGTCACAGTAAATTTATTATCAAAGTAGGTACATTCAGTGGCCACTCAGTGAATATATGGAGGGAGGGAGGGAGGGAGGGGAGGGAACGTCGACTCAGATCGTGAGAGGCCTGCGTCGGGCATTTTCATGCCTTACAAGGCGCAGATTGGAAGTCTGTGTGGGGCGCCACTCCTTGCACAGACACTAGAGCAATGTCTGATTAAGTGCCTTGCTCAAGGACACAAACATGCTGCCACAGCTGAGGCTCGAACTAGTGACCTTCAAATCATTAGACGAATGCCTTAACCACTTGGCCACGTGCCCAATCTACCACAAGATAGCAATGTGAAAGACCCCCACCATCGAGGTCATGCTGTCTTCTTGCTGCTGGCATCAGATAGGAGGTACAGGAACCTCAGGCCCCACACCACCAGGTTCAGGAACTTACCACCCTACAACCATCAGACTCCTGAACTGGCTTGGATAGCTTCAGTCACTGCTGCTCTGAAGTGTTTTGAGATGTTGGTGATGAAACATAACAGCTCCTGCCTGAGAGGCAACTTGGATCCACTCCATTTTGCCAACAGGAGCAAGAAGTCCACAGCAGATGCCATCTCAGTGGCTCTTCACCCAATCCCAGAACATCTGGACAGCAAAGATGCATACATCAGAATGCCATTTCTCTTCCTGGGCATTGATAACTCTGTTTCTGGATTCTGGTTACTCTTCTTGTTGGCTGTTTTTGAGCTGCTTGATCAGGGCACTTCGGTGAACACTGGCTCTGTGGTCTGCAGTCAGCTAGCAGCTCGATACTGAATCAGTGGGATCTCTTCTGGGAGAGGTATGAACTGTTCAAAAGGCTGCACCAGAACCCGATGGGGACCAATATTCTCACGGGCAGGTTTGTTAGAGCTGTTGGGGTTGTGAGGTGGGAACCAGAATGAAAGGACGCAGGATGGATGGTAAAAAAGCAAAGCGTGCAGTCAGATTGTCAGGAAGGGCAAGCAGTTGTTAGGACAAAAATGCAGCCAGCAGGGTGAGTATCAGTGCATTAGGGATGCAAAATCAGAAAGGGTAGCTAATACAGTACTCGGAAGTGTTATTTCTCAATGCACAGAGTATAAGAAATAAGGTGGATGATCTTGTTGCACTATTACAGATTGTCAGGTACGATGTTGTGGCCATCCCTGAATTGTGGCTGAAGGATGATTGTAGTTGGGAGCTGAATGTCCAAGGTTACACATTGTATCGGAGGGATAGGAAGGTAGGCAAAAGGGATGGTGTGGCTCTGCTGACAAAGAATGGCATCAAATCAGTAGAAAGAAGTGGCATTGGATCGAAAGATGTTGAATCCTTGTGGGTAGAATTAAGAAACTACAAGGGTAAAAGGACCCTGATGGCAGTTATATACATGCCTCTCCATAGTAGCTGGAATGCGGATCACAGATTACAGCCTGGAATAGAAAAGGCATGTCAAAAGAGCAATGGGAGATAGTCATGGGAGATTTTAACATGCAGGTTGATTGGGAAAATCAGGCTAGTAAAGGATCTCAAGAGAGTGAGTTTGTTGAATGCCTAAGAGATGGCTTTTTTAAGTAGATTGTCATTGAGCCTACTAGGGGATCAGCTATACTGGATTGGGAGTTATGTAATGAACCGGAGGTGATTAGGGAGCTTAAAGTAAAAGAACCCTTAGGGGCCAGTGATCACAATATGATTGAGTTCAACTTGAAATTTGACAGGGAAAAAGTAAAGTCTGATGTAGCGGTATTTCAGTGGAGTAAGGGAAATCACAGTGGTATGAGAGAGAGGGTGGCCAAAGTAAATTGGAATGAGATGCTGGCAGGGATGACAGCAGAGCAGCAATGGGGTTTCGGGGGAAAATGAGGAAGGTGCAGGTCAGATGTATCACAAAAATGAAGAAATACTCAAATGGAAAATAGTACAACTGTGGCTGACAAGGGAAGTCAAAGCTAATATAAAAACAAAAGAGAGGGCATACAACAAAGCAAAAATTAGTGGGAATATAGAGGATTAGGAAGCTTTTAAAAACCTACAGAGAGCAACTAAAAGAATCATTAGAAGGGAAAAGATGAAATATGAAAGTCAGCTAGCAAACAATATCAAAGTGGATAATAAAAGCTTTTTCAAGTATGTAAAAAATAAAAGAGAGATGAGAGTGGATATAGGACTGCTAGAAAATGAGGCCAGAGAAATAATAATGGGGGCCAAGGAGATAGCAGGTGAACTAAATGAGTATTTTGCATCAGTCTTCACTGTGGAAGACAATAGCAGTGTGCCAGATGTTGAAGGGTGTGAAGGAAGAGAAGCGAGTGCAGTTACTATTACAAGGGAGAAGGTGCTCAAAAAGCTGAAAGATCCAAGGGTACATATGTCACTTGGACAAGATAAGCTGCACCCTAGGGTTCTGACAGAGGTAGCGGTAGAGATTGTGGAAACGTTAGCAATGATCTTTCAAAAATCATTGAACTCTGGCATGGTGCCAGAAGACTGGAAAATTGCAAATGTCATTCCACTCTTTAAGAAAGGAGAAAGGCAGCAGAAAGGAAATTATAGACCAGTTAGCCTGACCTCAGTGGTTGGGAAGATGTTAGAGGCAATTGTTAAGGACAAGGTTATGGAGTACTTGGTGACATAGGACAAAGTCAGCATGGTTTCCTTAAGGGAAAATCCTGCCTGACAAACCTGTTAGAATTATTTGAGGAGATTACAAGTAGGATAGATAAAAGACATGCAGTGGGTGTTGTATATTTAGACTTTCAGATATCCTTGGTAGATCATTTGCTTTGTCCTAAGCAGCAAGTATTTTGTGTCTCCCATTTGAGCACTGCCCAGGTCAGGTCTGCTTAGCTGGAGGAGTGCAACTAAAAACACCCCTGCCCCCACCCAACAGACCAGAGTCTTGCAGCTGATCCTGGATTGATCACTGATCCACCTTGGCGTGCAGGCCCTGGATTTGACTCATTTTCTTACAAAACTAATCGATTGGAATGTTAGAAGGTGACCAGGAGGTTGTTGCATCCCTGATGACTCTGAAAGAAAGATAATTTAAGTTAGGGGTGTTCCTGAGGCAGGGAGGTTCGACTATAACAAAGAAGCATAAATCTAAATGGTATTGCGCAACTTCCACTGGGGCCCAACTCATCGAGTGGTGATAGGAGCTGTCTAGTATTACTGACCTGTTAGTGTTCCACTTATTGCTCAGCTTTCAGTGTCACCAAGCATCTCCCTCTCTGGAAGGACATACTGAGGGAGGAGGCTGGCCTACACTGCCTACTTGTAACACAACCACACATCACCTGGTGTTATAAAAACTCTCATTTTACAGTGTGGGCCTTCATGAATTTACAAACACTGACAGCAATTTAATCGCCAGCTGAAATCACTTTAGACAGAATGAAAGATTCGTGACAGCATGGCATTGTGGAGAGCTGCATCTTCATAACAGATTTATGTAATGCAATTACATTAAAGGTCATTAAAGTTTAATATTCAGAAGTTCACTGCCTTATGCTTCTAACCCTTGATTTACTTTCTTTTTGACAAACTTGTGTGCTCAGTGGTAAAAGGGTATTGTAGTGGTGCGGTGGTTTGGCATTTGAGATCTTGTATCTGAAATTTTTGATTCCTCAATCTGTCACGGGAATTGTGGAATGTAAGCTACCAGTTGTATTCCAACCAGACACTATAATGAGGAAGATTGCCCCAGCCTTTGCCAGCAACAGACATACATGCTCCATCTTATATAAATTCACCCTAGCACCCTGACAAGAAGGTAATAAGCGAGGAAGGCTCAAAGAAAATAAACACAAGCAAAACACATAAAATACTGGTGGAATTCAATAGGCCAGGCTTATGTTCTTCTGACCCCTCCCTTTCCAGTCCTGTCGAAGGTCTCCACCCGAAACATCGACTGTTTATTCCCCTCCATAGATGCTCTCTGACTTGATGATTCCCTCCAGAATTTTCTATGTGTGTTTCTCAAGGTTTCCAGCATGTATAGAATCTCTTGTGTTTAAAATAAACAAAGGCATTTATTTTGTCATTGTTTAGGGGACTAAAATATCACTGTTTCTAAGCCTCCATTCCCACCAGTGATCTTTGAGCTTCTAAACGTGCATAAGTGATAAACTGGAATAGCCTCCGCAAAGATCAAATTGTGGCAACTGGAAAAAATATTAATGAGGGAAAATATGCAGATGCTGGAAATCCAAGCAACGCACACAAAATATTGGAGGAACTCAACAGGCCGGGCAGCATCTATGGAAGAGTACAGTTGACATTTCGGGCCAAGTGTCCTGCCGAAGAGTTTCCACCCAAAATGTTGACTGTACTTTTTTCTGTAAATGCTGCCTGGCCTGTTGAGTTCCTCCAACATTTTGTGAGGGAAAAAATATTATTTTTTCATTAATAATTTTAATCGTAATTATGAGTTGATTAAGAGATTCTTTTTCCATTTTGCCTGCAAATAATGGCATTAAATTCTCCTGTGTACCACCAGCACCAGCTTACCAGCCATCAATTTATGTTATGAGAATGCAGGGTGACATGGACAGGCTGGGTGAGTGGGCAGATGCAGTTTAATGTGGATAAATGTGAGGTTATCCACTTTGGTGGTAAGAACAGGAAAGCAGATTATCTAAATGGAGTCAAGTTAGGAAAAGGAGAAGTACAACGAGATCTAGGTGTTCTTGTACATCAGTCACTGAAAGCAAGCATGCAAGTACAGCAGGCAGTGAAGAAAGCTAATGGCATGCTGGCCATCATAACAAGGGGAACTGAGTATAAGAGCAAAGAGGTCCTTCTGCAGCTGTACGGGGCCCTGGTGAGACCACACCTGGAGTCCTGTGTGCAGTTTTGGTCTCCAAATTTGAGGAAGGACATTCTTGCTATTGAGGGAGTGCAGTATGGGTTCACAAGGTTAATTCCTGGGATGGCGGGACTGTCATATGTCAAAAGATTGGAGTGACTGGGCTTGTATACTCTGGAATTTAGAAGGCTGAGAGGAGAGCTTATTGAAACATATAAGATTATTAAGGGATTGGACACGCTGGAGGCAGGAAGCATGTTCCTGCTGATGGGTAAGTCCAGAACCGGAGGCCACAGTTTAAGAATAAGGGGTAGGCCATTTAGAACGGAGTTGAGGAAAAACTTTTTCACCCAGAGAGTGGTGGATATATGGAATGCTCTGCCCCAGAAGGCTGTGGAGGCCAAGTCTCTGGATGCTTTCAAGAAAGAGATGGATAGAGCTCTTAAAGATAGTGGAATCAAAAGGTTATGGGGATAAGGCAGGAACTGGATACTGATTGTGGATGATCAGCCATGATCACAGTGAATGGTGGTGCTGGCTCGAAGGGCCTAATGGCCGATTCCTGCACCTGTTGTCTATTGTCTATCAAGGACATATGAGGAGTGATTGATAAGTTTGTGGCCTAAGGTAGAAGGAGTCAATTTTAGAAAACCTAGCACATTTATTTTTCCTACATTTACACACTTAGTTCAGTGGTCGTGGAGCATACGGATCCCTCCTTTGTGGAAGTCGGCGTCTTGGATCTCCAGAAGTGGTCCACAGCAGGGGTGATTGATAAGTTCGTGGCCTAAGGTAGAAGGAGATGAGTTATTAACTTCAAACTTTCTGCATTTTCACTCAAAGAGTTGAACTGCACGTACATGTAACGAGAGCTGTATAACTCATCTCCTTCTACCTTAGGCCACAAACTTATCAATCGCCCCTGCTGTGGACCACTTCTACAAAGAAGGAATTCGTATGCTCCACGACCGCTGGACTAAGTGTGTACATGTAGGAGGGGACTATGTTGAAAAATAAATGTGCTAGGTTTTCTAAAATTGACTCCTTCTACCTTAGGCCACGAGCTTATCAATTACTCCTCGTTTATACAGAAAGGTGCAGGGAAAAAGTTAGCAATATCATGAACTATCTCAGCCACCTGGCTCATGGACTGTTTGTTCCACTCCCATCAGAGACGAGGCTATGCAGCATTCATGCCAGGACCACTAGATTCAAAAACAGTTACTTACCCCAATATATCAGGGGTATATATATGACCTCCACTCATTAACCCACCCCACCAACCCCCCACTACCAATACTGTCTTATTTCTTGTCAGATTAAACTTATGTACAGACATTCCTGTGCCTAGTTTAAATGGTTAGCCACAAACTAGATGGACTGAATGGCCTGTTTCTGTGCTGTACTTTTCTATGACTCTAGTGCCACTTTATGTACATACAATCAGTCTATATAAACTAATCTTAAGTATTTATATTTATTGTGTTTTCATTGTTGCGTTCTTTGTGGTTATAGTTTTTTATGCTGCATCAGATCCCGAGTTACAATCGTTTCATTCTCTTATACTTGTGTACAAACGAATGGCAATAATGATACCAATATCTTGGATATAGCATGCTCTGACATTTGACATGCAGGTCATTGCTGACAGATTTTATACACCACTCATCCTTCAGGATGCCTTGAGTGATAATGTTCCCCAGATATGACCTAGACTTTTAAAATTGTCCCCCTCTTAAGATCAGAGTTGTTTTAATTACATTTGGCAAACAGGGGAGTCTTTTATCCTCTTTCTAGTTTGTATTTGACCACAGGTCAAAAGTGAAAGAATGGGTCTCCAAAAGCTGCCACTTGGTTTTTCCCGCCTGTAACCCTTGTCAACTCACAGAGCTCAGTCAACTCAAGCTATTAGAGTGATAAAATCCTGGTTCAGAATGGCAGAAATTAAAAGTAAGGATTTCTGCCATGAACATAGAGTGAAAGGCATCATTAGTGTCAATAACCAGCACAGCAGGCAGCCCACACCTGTCACCATGGACCGTAGCAGGCCAACAACATACTAACCCTACCCTGTACTGTGCATCGTTGGAATGTAATATCAATCACTTGAAATAGATACATGTCAACACAAACAAAATATTCCGCTGTTGCATATTTCTGTTGGATAATTTCAATGTAGATAGTCATCACAGTACCCTGGGACTTTGTTGGTCTTCTTGGGAAATTACAGCAACGGGGGCTGTAAAAAATTGAGAACCATACTCATGCAGCATTGAAATCGGGTCCTTCAACCCACCATATTCATACTAACCACAAAGCACACACTCCGCTAATCCCACCAGTTCATTCTTCCCACATTCCCTGATACTACCATTCCCCTATACGTGCCTAAGACACGACCTGACCTTAGAATGTGAAAGGCAACAGGAGCAGCTGGAGGAAACGTGTGCGGTCACAGGGAGAAGCTGCAAACTCCACACAGACAGTACTGCAGGTCAGGATTGTAGCCAGTTGCTGGGATGGTGAGGTGGCAGCTTGATTAGATGAGTAACTGGGTGGGAATACTACTTCTAGAGAAAATATGTTTTGAACATGTACATTAACTATTAATCCCAGCTCAATGGTTATGAGGTTAAATGTATAAAATTCTAAAGGGATTGGACAGGCTAGATGCAGGAGGATTGCTCCCGATGTTGGGGAAGTCCAGAACGAGGGGTCACAGTTTAAGGATAAAGGGGAAGCCTTTTAGAACCGAGATTAGAAAAAACTTCTTCACACAGAGAGTGGTGAATCTGTGGAATTCTCTGCCACAGGAAACAGTTGAGGCCAGTTCACTGGCTATATTTAAGAGGGAGTTAGATATGGCCCTTGTGGCTAAAGGGACCAGGGGTTATGGAGAGAAGGCAGGTACAGGGTTCTGAGTTGAATGACCAGCCATGATCATACAGAATGGCGATGCAGGCTCAAAGGGCTGAATGGCCTACTCCTGCACCTATTTTCTATGTTTCTATGTTAGTAGTTAATATGCATATTAACCATTGAGGTAACCAATTTCCAGATACCATATATATGGGGGATTTAAGTGAGTCCATTGTCCCAGTGAGTGTATGAGCAAGAAATCTACACAACGTTTTAAACTTCAAGGCAAAGGTGTTTTGAAAGTTATAATAAGAACTTCAAGGTCACGTAAGACGAGCAGACAAAGACCTGCAGGAGTGAACTATGTAACCATTCCGTCAAACCGTGCCTGCCCCATCTGTAGTTCCCAAGCTAGCTCTTCGCCCGCTACCTCAGAACCCTCCAAACCAGAGTGGAAGTCGGTCATCCTCAGGAAGGGCTGCCTCACGAGAAGGCAAGTGAAAAGTTAAAGAGAATGCAACATACATCAAAGTTGCTGGTGAACGCAGCAGGCCAAGCAGCATGTATAGGAAGAGGCGCAGTCGACGTTTCAGGCCGAGACCCTTCGTCAGGACTAACTGAAGGAAGAGTGAGTAAGGGATTTGAAAGCTGGAGGGGGAGGGGGAGATCCAAAATGATAGGAGAAGACAGGAGGGGGAGGGATGGAGCCAAGAGCTGGACAGGTGATAGGCAAAAGGGATACGAGAGGATCATGGGACAGGAGGTCCGGGAAGAAAGACAAGGAGGGGGGGGTGACCCAGAGGATGGGCAAGAGGTATATTCAGAGGGACAGAGGGAGAAAAAGGAGAGTGAGAGAAAGAATGTGTGCATAAAAATGAGTAACAGCTGGGGTACGAGGGGGAGGTAAGATCCGAAATTTGCTGAGGGCCAAATCGGAGGCAAGTCAGGAGATCAAGAATGCTGCAAGAGGTGGAAGTATGATCTCCGGAAAGCCATTTCACAGGTGAAGTGGAGATTCCGGACCAAACTAGAACCAATGAGGGATGCTCAACAGCTGTAGTAGGGTTTGAATGCTATAACCTCCTACCAAGTTAAATCCACCTCCCCCTCGTACCCCATCTGTTACTCATTTTTATGCACACATTCTTTCTCTCACTCTCCTTTTTCTCCCTCTGTCCCTCTGAATATACCTCTTGCCCATCCTCTGGGTCACCCCCCCCCTTGTCTTTCTTCCCGGACCTCCTGTCCCATGATCCTCTCGTATCCCCTTTTGCCTATCACCTGTCCAGCTCCTGGCTCCATCCCTCCCCCTCCTGTCTTCTCCTATCATTTTGCATCTCCCACTCCCCCTCCAACTTTCAAATCCCTTACTCACTCTTCCTTCAGTTAGTCCTGACGAAGGGTCTCGGCCTGAAAAGTCGACTGCTCCTCTTCCTATAGATGCTGCTTGGCCTGCTGCGTTCACCAGCAACTTTGATGTATGTTGCTTGAATTTCCAGCATCTGCAGAATTCCTGTTGTTTGAAGTTAAAGAGAATAGTCAGATTGACAGTGCAGGGTTGTAAAATGGATACCAATAACCGAGCTGGAGCAGTGGAAGAGAGTGTACAACTAAAAGAATGCACCTGAAAGATGATCAGAACAGAGGGACAATGATACAAAAGCAACAGGACCGATGAATTAATAATGAATTGTTCTGTGATAACTTTTACAAAGATAGCAACACATACAAAATACTGGAGGAGCTCAGTAGGTCAGGCAACATCCATGGAAATAAACATACAATCGACGTTTCGGGCTGAGACCTTTCTTCAGAGCTGGAAAGGAAGGGGAAAGACGCCAGAATAAAAAGGTGTGGGGAGGGGGAAGAGGACAGCTCAAAGGTGAAGCCAGGTGGATGGTAAAGGGCTGGAGAGGAAAGAATCTGATAGGAGACGAGAGTGGACCATGGGAGAAACGGAAGGATGAGGGTCACCAGGGGGAGGTGATAGGCAGGTGAGAAGAGGTAAGAGGTCAGAGTGGGGAATAGGAGAGGAGGGAAGAGGTAGGGAAATTCTTTTTACCGGAAGGAGAAATTGATATTCATGAACATCGACTTCTCTAACTTCCGCTAAGGCCCCACCTCCCCCTCATACCCCATCTGTTACTCATTTTTATGCACACATTCTTTCTCTCAATCTCCTTTTTCTCCCTCTGTCCCTCTGAATATACCTCTTGCCCATCCTCTGGGTCACCCCCCCCTCCTTGTCTTTCTTCCCGGACCTCCTGTCCCATGATCCTCTCGTATCCCCTTTTGCCTATCACCTGTCCAGCTCCTGGCTCCATCCCTCCCCCTCCTGTCTTCTCCTATCATTTTGCATCTCCCCCTCCCCCTCCAGCTTTCAAATCCCTTACTCACTCTTCCTTCAGTTAGTCCTGACGAAGGGTCTCGGCCTGAAATGTCGACTGCACCTCTTCCTACAGATGCTGCTTGGCCTGCTGCGTTCACCAGCAACTTTGATGTGTGTTGCTCGATATTCATGCCATCAGATTGGAGGCAAACCAGGCTGAATGTAAAGTGTTGTTCCTCCACCTCATTGTGGCGCAAGAGGAGGCCATGAACAAAGATAAAGGTGAGCAAAACCAGGAAATGATTATCCTTGGGTAATTAACATTTTGAAAAGCTCAGAAAAGCAGACAGAAACAAAGTGTGAGATAGTTCTGTTAGTAAAGAATGTGATCTGTGCAGCATTAAGAAATCATTTTAGCTTAAAGGTTTAGATAAAGGTAAGAATTAGCAGTTGGTAGGGTTGTCTATAAGCCCTAACAATAGAGTTTTAATCAACGAATAATGTGAACCTGTAACAAATTGACTCCTCTAATTGTGAATGATTTAAGTCAAGTCAAGTCAAGTCACTTTTTATTGTCATTTCCACTATAACTGCTGGTACAGAACGCAGTAAAAATGAGACAACATTTTTTCAGGACCATGGTGCTACATGAAACAATACAAAAACTACACTGAACTACGTAAGAAAAAACACAAAAACTACATTAGACTACAGACCTTTACAGGACTGCATAAAGTGCACAAAACAGTGCAGGCACTACAATAAATAATAATAAATAATAAACAAGACAATAGGCACAGTAGAGGGCAGTAGGTTGGTGTCAGTCCAGGCTCTGGGTATTGTGGAGTCTGATGGCTTGGGGGAAGAAATTGTTACATAGTCTGGTCGTGAGAGCCTGAACGCTTTGGTGCCTTTTGCCAGATGGTAGGAGGGAGAAGAGTTTATATGGAGGGTGCGTGGGTCCTGCATAATGCTGTTTGCTTTGCAGATGCAGAGCATCTCATCCCAAGTGAACCAATTGAATTGGCAAATACAACCTTGTGGATATTTATAGATTGTATTTCATATTTTTCCCCAGAATGATAAATAATGGAACAAACTGGGTAGCTGGCTGCAGTAGCATTTCAGTTCTGATGCAGGGTCTCAACCTAAAGCATTAACTGTCTGTTTGCCTCCTGAGATGCTGCCTGACTCACTGAGCTCTTTGCCTGGTGATTCACAAAATAACATGGAAAGAGGTATGGCCAACTAACAGAGGAGGAGAATTTGGATAAATGAGTCAATTTCAGGACACAAACTGTACGTAGCTGGTGGGTGTTGTGGCTGTCATTTGAATTCTAATTCATTCTTTCACTCTGATGGGTCTATGTTGTCTGTTCCAATGATGTTCAATACAAATGAACATAATATCATCTCAGCCTGCCGATCTTCATAACGCATGTTGAATGCAGAAATTTCAGATAATCAATCATTTAAATCTCTTATCTCACATTTCCAACAATTGTTGAGTCTTTGTAAATTATAACTAGCACATGCCTCTCAGCCATTGAGGACATCTTCAAAGGACAGTGCCACAAGAAGGCAGCATCCATCATTGAGGATGGTCACCATCTGGGATATGGCCTCTTCTCGTAACTACCATCAAGAGGGGGTACAGGAGCCTGATGACCCACACTCAATATATTAGGAGCAGCTTCTTCTCTTCCACTATCAGATGTCTGAATGGTCTGTGAACCCATGAACCTCACTGTTCCTCTTTTACACTTTCTATTGTAGCCTATAGTTCTTTTTAATGTCTTGCACTATACTGCTACAACAAAAACAACTTACATGACTAACAGAGAATTTGGATATATCAACAATAATAAATCTGATTCTGATTACAGACTATATCCCATATCTCAGAAGCCATCTCTCAGTAAAGGTAGACATCGATGATCACCTGGCACAGCCTCCGGCCAATTAGGAAAAGATATTTGAAGATCAAGACTGCAGATCTGCCAAAAAATTCAGTCTACAGGGCAGCAGTAAACCCTGCCATCCTGCACATTTCCAACACTTCTTACAATGGATGTGCCACTGTTCCCAAGGAGACATTGGATTGTGTAGAGGGAGAGAGAGTTTAAAAGAAGCAAACAGGGGCAGTTGGCACACTTTGCATGCAACATTTCCTGAGTAGATATTGGATTGTGCATAATTAGGCACTTGGCTAGACCCAAGAAAAAGAATTTAGGTTTAAGTGGAGCGGCCATTGTATGAGTGGGCCAATGTTAGAGAGGGGAGTTGAGGCTTTGGCTCATCGAGGCTACAGAGAGGAGAGGCATAGACTGTAGATAGTTTTGTTTTGTTTTTTATTCTTTCTTATTGCATATTTGAGCAATGGGGATACCGGGTAAGGTAGTGGAACCCTCCTCTTTTGGGATGTGGGAAACCAGGGAGACCTCCAGTGCCCGATGACTATGCCTGCAAGAAGTGCATCCGTAGCAGAAGAAAGCTGCACCTAGTCAGGTTTCTGGTACTGAGTCTGGCTCTGTGACTCAGAAGGGAAGTGGGGAGAAGAGGAAAGCTGTAGTGAGAGAGGATTCATTAATAGGGGAAACAGAAAGGAAGTTGAATGATGAGAACAAGATTTCTAGATGATATGTTGTCTCCTGGGCGCAAGGATCAGGGACATTTTGGATTGAGTCTGCAGCATTCTTAATTGGGAGGGTGAACAGCCAGAGGTCGTCATCCACGTCGGTACCAGTAGCATGGGTAGGAAGGGTGAGGAGGTCCTGCAAAGTGAGTTCAGGGAGCAAGGTGCTAAGTTAAAGGACAGGACCTCCAGAGTGCGATCTCAGGATTGCTCCCTATGCCGCATGCTAGTGAGGCCGGAACCAGGAAGATACCATTTAACCCATGGCTAAGGAGATGGTGCAGAAGGGAGGGTTTCAGATTTTTGGATCATTGGCTCCCTTCCAGGGTAGTTGGGACCTGTACAGGATAAAGTTTGCACTGGAACTTGAGGGGTCTAATATCCTAGTGGGAAGGTTTGCTAGTGCTGCACAGAGGAGTTTAAACTAGAGTTGCAGGGGGATGGGAACCAAAGTACCAAAACAGATAGTGGAGTGGCTGTGGAGACAGGTGTTGTTAAGCCTACATACAAAGTCATGAATCAAAAGTTTGAGCATGGTGGGACTAACAATCCGAGCTGTGTATATTTCAAAGCAAGAAGTATTGTAGACAGATAAGCCTAGGGTATGGAACAGCGCATGGAATGATGACAAGGTAGCCATTAATTGCAGGAGGGATAGGACTAATAGCTCAACGTTCCAGGGTTCTGTTGTTTTAGACATGACAGAGCAGGAGGGATTAATGGGGAAGAGCTGGTATTACTATTCAGGGAAAATGTCATGGCAGTGTTCAGACAGGACAGACTGGAGAGATCATCTACTGAAGCTTTCTGGCAGAACTGAGGAGTAGGAAAGGTATGACCATATTAATGCAATTATATTATAGACAACCCAACAGTCTGTGGGATATAGAAGAGCAAATTTGTAGAGAGATTTCAGACTGTTGCAAGAAACATAATGTTGTGAAGGAAGGTAATTTTATCTTTCCACATATTGACTGGGAATCCCATACTGTAAAAGTGCTGAATAGGATAGAGTTTGTCAAATGTGTTCAGAAAAGTTTCCTTAATCAGTACATAGAAGTCCAACTGAGAGAGAGAGTGCAATATTTGATCTCATATTAGGGAATGAGACATGGGAGGTGACAGAAGTTTGTGTCAGGGAACACCTTGCATCTAATGATCATAATGCCATTAGTTTCAATGTAATTATAGAAAAGGATAGGTCTGATCCTTAGGTTGAGATTCTGTTTTGAAGAAAGACCAATTTTGATGGTATCAAATAGAATCTGGCAAGTGTTGGTTGGGACAGGCTGTTTTCTGGGAAAGATGTACATGTAAGTGGGAGGCCTTCAAAAGTGAAATTTTGAGAATGCAGAGTTTGTATGTTCATGTCAGAATAAAAGGCAAGGATAAGAGATTTAGGGCACCTTGTTTTTGTGAGATATTGAGGCCCTGGTTAAGAAAAAGAAGGAAATACATATCAGGTATATGTAAGCAAGGAAAATGAGGTAATCAAAATGTATAAGAAATGCAAGAGAATGCTTAAGAAGGAAATCAGGAGGGCTAAAAGAAGGCATGAGGTTGCTGTGGAAGATCAGGGTGGCAATCTATGCATGGAGCCAAAAGAGATGAGAGAGATCTTAAATGGATTTTATTGCATCTGTATTTACCCTGGAGATGTACACAAAGTCTATAGAAGTGAGGCAAAGCAGCAGCGAGGTCAGATTACAGAGGAGAAGATGCTTGCTGTCTTGAGGCAGATTAGGGTGAATAAATCCCCAGGGCCTGGCAAGGTGTTCCTTCGACCCTGTGGGAGGCTAGCACAGAAGTTGCCGGGGTCTTAGCAGAGATATTTAAAACATCCTTAGCCATGGGTTGGAGGATAGCTAATGTTGTTCCATTGTTTAAGAAAGAGTTAGCCACAAAATAATAGGCCAATGAACCTGTTGTTAATAGTGGAAAAGTTATTGGAAGGTATTCTAAGGAAGTAGATACATAAGTATTTGGATAGACAGGGACTGATTAGGGGCAGGCAACATGGCCTTGTGCATTGTAGGTCGTGTCTAGCCAATCTTATTGGGTTTTTCAAGAAAGTTGCCAAGAAACTTGATGAAGGCAACTCAGTGGATGGTGGCTTCATGGACTTTAGCAAGACCTTTGACTACATCCAGCGTGGGAGGTTGGTCAAGAAGGTTCTGTCACTTGGCTTTTAAGGTCATATAGTAAATTGGATTAGACATTGGCTTCACAGAAGGCAGAGAGTGGTAGTAGATGATTGCTTCTCTGACTGGAGCCCTGTGACTAGTGGTATGCTGCAGGGAGCAGTGCTGGGTCTGTTGTTGTTTGTTATCCATATTAATGATCTGGTTGATACTGTGGTAAATTGGATTAGTAAATTTGTGGATGACACTAAGATTTGGGGTGTAGTGGACAGTGAAGAAGCCTATCAAAGCTTTTAATGGGATCTGGACCAGCTGGAAAAATCAGAGATTAATTTAATGCAGACAAGTGCGAGGTGTTGTACTGTGGGAAAACCAACCAGGTGAGCAGTAAAGGAGTAGAGGACTGCGGTAGAAAAGAGGGACCTGGGAATACAGACGCATATTCCTTGAAAGTGGCATCACAGATCGGGTTGTAAAGAAAGCTTTTGCTACGTTGGCCTTCAGAAATCAATGCACTGAGCACAGGAGTTGGGATGTTATGTTGAAATTGTTATGGTGAGGCCTAATGCTGGGGAGGCCAGTGCCCATGAAGAAACTGGCTGAGTTTGCAACCCTCTGCAGCTTTTTCTGATACTGTGCTTTGGTCCTCCAAACCAGGTGGTGATGCAACCAGTCAGAAGGCTCTCAGTGGTATATCCGTAGAAATTTGCGAGAGTTTTGGTGACAAACCAAATCTCCCCAATCTCCTAATGATAATAGTAAAGCAGCATCCATCACTAAAGATCGTCACCTCCAGTCCACACTCTATTCTCACTGCTGCCAAGAGAAAGGAAGTACATGAGCCTTAGGTCCCACACCACTGGCTTCAGGAACAGTTATTACCCTCCAGCCACCAGGCTCTAACCCAGTGTGGAAGGCTTCACTCCACTTCAACTCTGAACTGATTAGTAACCTGCGGACTCACTTTCAAGGACTTTACAATGCATATTTGAAGTTATTTATTTACTTTTCCTTGTATTTGTGCAGATTGTATTCTTTTGCGCATTGGTTGTTAGTCAGTCTTTGTGTGTCATTTTTCATTGATTCTATTGTATTTCTTTGTTCTGTTGTGAATGCCTGCAAGAAAATGAATCTCAGGGTGGTATATGGTAATATATCTGTATTTTGATAATAAATTTACTTTGAATCTTTAATTAAATATAGTCTGCTCTTATGTCTATAAATTATAATCTTTGGGTTAGATTGGACATTTTACTAATCTTAAGCAGTGGAAGTTATTGAAGGAAAGGCATAACCACATCCACACTTACTGGTAAGCAATCTCCATCACTGGATATGTAGCAAATGGGAAAATGCCATCTCCTCCACCTCAGTTCATACTACTGTTATCAGCTGGACTCATCCTCCACTATGGAAAACTGGATATAGGTCAGGTTTCTGTCCTCTTGGATGAGTGATTTTCCATGGATTACAGGAATAGGATGAAAAAGTAGAGGGAATTGTCTTTTTATTTAAATTTAAGCGATTAACTGATTTTGCACAACCTAGAGACGAGTGAAGGCTTACCATTTTGTGAAGAAGTAAGTAACTGTGCAGGTCTCCAATAAATCACCCATGGCATTCTTTAATTTCCTTAATGAAGAGGAATATCTGTCTCTGTAACCGTAGCTTTTGCTTAGGTTCTTATCAATAATTCAGCGCCTGAGTAAGGCTAAGGCTAAATCTTTCCAGATCACATTGTGTAATGGAACAGGGCTTTATGTCTTTGCCTGAGTTTTTTTGTACTCAGACTCTCCCTTTCAACACAATGTGTACTAAATCTTCAGTTTGCTACTTTCACCTTAGATTTGTGCTGGCACTTATTTTGCAGTCTGCTTTTCTATAATATTTCCTCAGTTTGGTACTGTGACTAGCTTGTGGCTTCTTAAATGGCAAAACTAATTTCTATGTTTGCTTGTTCAAATATTTACCTTATCTGTTAGAAATCTTAATTTGGAAAGCTGATCATTTACGCACTCTCAGGCTTTGCCTAATTTAATTGCTATCTAAACAAATCCTTCAAGAATCCTGGAATCTGAGAGATGTAGATACATGTACTGTATTTTTAACAGAATTTCAATACACTTGGAAAAGGGAAGGCCTGAGGCTTTATAAGGCATTGATCAGGCACTGGAGTATTGTGAGCAGTTTTAGGCCCATTGTCTAAGAAAAGATGTGCGAGAGAGAGTCCAGAAGAGAATCATGAGAGTGATTCTGGGAATAAAAGGATTAATGTAAGAGGAGGTTTGATAACTCTGAGTCCATACTTGCAGATGTTTAGATGAATGAAGGAGGATCTCATTGAAGCCTACTGAATATTGAAAGTCCAGAAGGTACACCCTCAGGATAGAAGGGCGTCCATTTAGACAGAGATGAAGAGAAATTTCTTTATCCAGAGGATGGTGAATCTGTGGTATTCATTGTCATGGATGGCAGTGAAAGCCAAATAGTCATAGTCATAGTCATACTTTATTGATCCCGGGGGAAATTGGTTTTTGTTACATTTACACCATAAATAATAAATAGTAATAGAACCATAGTTAAATAGTAATATGTAAATTATGCCAGTAAATTATGAAATAAGTCCAGGACCAGCCTATTGGCTCAGAGTGTCTGACCCTCCAAGGGAGGAGTTGTAAAGTTTGATGGCCACAGGCAGGAATGACTTCCTATGATGCTCTGTGCTGCATCTCGGTGGAATGAGTCTCTGGCTGAATGTACTCCTGTGCCCACCCAGTACATTATGTAGTGGATGGGAGACATTGACCAAGATGGCATGCAACTTAGACAGCATCCTCTTTTCAGACACCACCGTGAGAGAGTCCAGTTCCATCCCCACAACATCACTGGCCTTACGAATGAGTTTGTTGATTCTGTTGGTGTCTCCTACCCTCAGCCTGCTGCCCCAGCACACAACAGCAAACATGATAGAACTGGTCATTGAGTATTGAGATTATTTAAAATGGAGGTTGATAGGTTCTTCATTAATCAAGCCATGAAAGGTTACAGTGAGAAGGTGGAAGAATGGTGTTGAGAGGGATAATAAATCAGCCATGATGGAACGGCAGAGCAGACTTGATGGGCTGAATGGCCTCATTCTGCCCCATTGTCTAATGGTCTAAAATTAAACTGCCAGATCGTTGTAAAAACTCGTCTAGTTCCTTGATTCCTTCAAGGAAGGAAATCTTGTGACCCAGTCAAGATGGCGGGGTGTCAAAGTTTACAGGGAGAAGGATGGAGTATGGGGTAGAGGGGATAGAATATTGGGTTGAATGGCCTAATTCTACTCCTATGTCTTATGGTGACACTGAACTACCTCCTTTGAGGTAGGTAAGGCTACAATATATTTCCAGCAATGAGTAGGTCCAGTGAACAAATGCATTTAAAAATATTCCAACTCCACCTTCTCTCCTATGCCTTGTCAAAACAAATGTATTCCTGATATCCTCTCCATCTTGTCTACTGTTACAGGGGATAAACTAAATTTTCAATAGAACAATGTAATGTTTACCTTGTTAAACACTCCTTATTAAAATATTTATCTACTCCCTTTTCGGAATATACTAAAGACTCTGCTTCACCGGTGTATCTGGGAGGGTGATCCATGTCAGTTACACAATTGTATAGAAATGCATCTCCTATACTATTTCTTCCCATATTGAATCTCAGCCCTCCTTGTGTCAGTATGATTTCACCAGTACTCACTAATCTTTAGATTATTGCTTAAATCTACAGGGATTCACAGCAGAAGAATACAGTCTTGTGCAAGGCTAAATTAAAAAGAAAATAAAACTCAGACTAACCATTTAATTTATTGCATGATTTCTAAGTACAAAATTCTTCTGCTTAATACAACTGCTCACTCCTTCTTCTTCTTGGCCCATCACCCCTACTGGGTTATAGGCCAATGACAGGGCTCACCAGAGTCCTCTATCCTGGGCTTTCAACTTGTCCCCAGGTGTAGTCCACCTTCTAAGATCCTTCCTCTCCCAGGGATAAGCCCTTTGGAGCTTCTGTTGTTGTTTCTGTAGCTCGGGGATTTTACAGGATGGGGTTGCTAGCCCAATGCCCAACCCTTCTCTTTTCACAGCCGGTATCGGGACCATCCATGGGGAGTTATTCATTCCTGATTATGAGGAAAGGTTGAACAAATTAGGGCATTTCTCTTTGGAGAGGTGAATCGATAGAGATGTACAAGATGATAAGAGGCATAGATAGACTGGACAGTCAGTGCCTTTTTCCAAGGGTGAAAATAGCTAATGCAAGAGAGCATAATTTTAAGGTAAATGGAGGGAAGTATAAGGGGGATGTCAGAGGTAATATTTTTACACAGAGAGCAGTAAGTGGGTGGAATGTACTGTTAGGAGTGGTGGTACAGGTAGAAAACTAGGAACCTTTAAGAGACTCTTAGACAGATGCATGGATAAAAGGAAAATGGAGGGCTATGTAGGAGGGAAGGGTTAGATTGATCTTGGAGTATGTTAAAAGGTCAGAACAACATTGTGGGCTGAATGCCCTGTACTGTATTGTACTGTTTTATGTTCTAAAAGTCTATCAATATACTGTACATTGCTGTCTGATTATGAAATGTGATTTTTAAAAACCTAGCATAAAATTCAATCCTTGAAAGTTCTTATTTCTCCACAATTAATCATGTCAGACTGTTAACACACTTATACTGCATAACCTGGGGTGGAAAAATTATATGTGAAATAAATTCAGCCTTCATAGCAATTATTCTTGAAAATAGACATAAATGATAAATTCATTCACTCTGCCTCCTTACTAATTACTTCAGTAGACTTTTTTTGCCTGTAACATATTAATTAATACCATGACAAGAGATTGATATTAGAAATATGAAATAATGAAAAGATAGCGCACTGTGTAATCAAATGAACTTTAAACCAATTCTTAACTGAACTTTTGAACACATTATGCAATACACATAAAAGTTGAATATGCTCTATATAAAGCATACTTTAAGTTATTTATATTTAAGAAATATTTTGGGATGTATAGCATGTAATGCACTCAGTGGCCACATTAATAGGTACACCTGTAAAGCTGCTCGTCAATGCAAATATTTATCATCCAATCTTGTGGCAGCAACTTAATACATAAAAGCATGTAGACGTGGTCAAGAGATTCAGTTGTTCAGACCAAACATCAGAATGGGGAAGAAATGTGATCTAAGTGACGTTGACAGTGGAATGATTGTTAGTACCAGACAGGATGGTTTGAGAGCAGAAACTGCTGATATCCTGTCTCGAAAGTTTACAGAGACCAGTGACAGAAAACAAAAAAAAACATACGGCGAGAGGTCAGAGGAGAATGGCCAGACTGGTTCAAGCTGACAGGAGGCGACACTAACTCAAATAACCGTGCATTGCAATAGTCATGTGCAGAAGTGTATCTCCGAATGCATCGAACCTTGAAGTAAATGGGCTACAGCAGTGGACAACCACGAACGTACAATCAGTGGCCGCTTTATTAGGTACGGGAGGCCCCGAATAAAGTGGCCCCTGAGTGTATGTTAAATTTGATATTGGTACTGCGCAGGGCACAACTCATACTGATATCCTAAATTTCACCATACGTCCTTGCAAATTTAAAATCAACTGATTACATAAATCATAAATTTGTTTTTTTAGCACTCTATACACTGGATTGTCATAAGAAGCCGTCAGTTCACTAATATGCTTCAGAATGCTACACAGAGGCTGCAAAGTGAACATAGTTGCCTTGCCCTGTTCCACGGTGGTTCTTTTGAATTGTAGCAAGCTAAGGAATAGGTGACTGTTCGGCCCATCGAGTGCATACCAGGAGAGATCATAATGATGTAGTTTGCGACACACAGTAATTGGCTCAGAACATCACAGCCACTTGCCCATGTTTATGGGATGTGAGGCGACTTCAGTTTTGACCTCTTCTCAAAAGGTTCGTTGCATCAGTTTGCTCTAAATATGTGTAATCCGATTTTGTATTTCTGCCCAACACTGCGCGAGGAGATCAAATATTTCTTCACTCCTCGCTATTCGGTGCCCGGGTTCACCGAAGAAGACTCCGCGCAGTTCTTCAGCCGAGCCTGAATTTCATCTGAAACAGAGGAGTGATAAATTATGCATCAGTATGTGAATGAACGAGGTTGGACAGTGACGTGACACCTTTACTTGCTCGGGTCTAGTTTGAGCGGGCACCAGGTGGAATCCGCTTTCCCCGCTATTGACCCGAGCCTCCCCCTCCTCTCTAGAGGTGTAACGTCAATACCAGGAGCCAGCTTCATGAATGTTTTACAGCCCTAATTAAAATGAAACGCATTTGGGTTTGAGCATACGAGGTCGGGCGCGGTGCCCACACCTTATTCATAGGGAGTTGGTTCTTTCATGTCTCAGGGCTGAAGCTGCATCAGCGGAAGCAAGTGTCAGTTCCCCGCAAAGCACCCGCAAGGCACCCCGGTTGTAACGCATATAATGACACGTATGTGAAACAAAACTAAATGTCTGATTTTATTCAGGAGATTTAAACCATTCAAAAATAGTAAATACAAGGGACTCTGCTAATGCTGGAAATGTAGTGTCCAACGCTCAAAATGCTAGGGGATTCCAACGGGTCAGGCAGCGTCTATGGAGTGGAAAGAGTCGGCCTTTCGGGCTGACACCCTTCGCCAACTCTATTCCTTTCCTGAGATGCAGAGTTCCTCCCACATTGTGTGTGTGTGTGTGTGCGCGCGTTAATCTTCTCTGCTGGTCCCGGCACAATTTAATGCGTAACTTCTGAAATTGTTGCGCAATTTGCCCATTCCTGTCTTCGTAATCGTCCACCGTTTGCATCTCATTAATCCTCCGTGCCTATAAATGTTTTTTATATATATTCTTATACTGATGAACAGTGATCGTCTTTGGGCCGAGCGTTTGACAATTAATGACTGTCGCCTTACTTCTGGCTTCATTTGAGTTTTCAGAGGAGTGAGCGTTCCGGCAATCGCTCCACATGTTCTACAACGGAGCTTCCTCTCCGCACGTACAAGGGGCACCTTCTGAAAACGTTGAATAATGAAAAAGCAGCCAATGCAATTTATACAACTATTAATTACCTTCCTACAGACAGAGCCTTGCTATAAATACTGTGCCACTTTAGATAAAAGTTTCATGCAGCTCTTTAGGGCCCCTGAAATATAAATGATTTCGTTAAATTTTTATAATAAATCATTACATGTATATATGCGACAAGACGCTGATTCCGCCCGCCACCATCCCCCGCTCGTTGACATGAAGGAAATACTTTCCCCATGGCCTTGCTAATGCTCCTGTTCCATTTCTGTCACTTGTTGGGGTTGCTGAGACTGATGACATGCTGCAGTATTTTCTCCTACCGCAGGCACTTTATTCGCCTGCCCTGTCACCTCCCGGAGATGTTAAAAAAAACGCCTCTTAAGCCCCAAATGCTGAGGATGCCAGAATCCATAAAGAGAAGACGAGATGACTTGTCCATGGTGCTGAAGTGAGATTAAAGTGTGTTGAACTCTTTCCTTCACAGGGGCAAGTCGGCTCAAAGTAAACTCTTACACAAACACTTCACAAAGCAACTCACGGGGGGGGGGGTGGACTTTCTCTAATTTCCTGTGTGAGTATCATTAAGAATCATTTACTGTTTTACTCTTTTTGTTTTGTCCGCTCTTGAAACAAAAACGAGGAACAATTTGAGAAAATGCCGGGAAAACTCAGTAGAGCATGTTGAGTGAATTCTGACGATGGGTTGCGGACCCGAAAGCTTGACTGCCGAGCAGGATTCTAGATTTCCAGCAGTTTTTTAAACTGTTATTTACGGTTTTAGAATTTTCTAATAGTTTTTTTTTGGGGGGGGGGAGGTAGGATGTCTGCCAAGCTATTTAGGGAAAGTCATTTTAAATTACCTGATTACCTTGCTAAAGTTTACAGTTTATCATTCATGTAGATCCTCTGTTTAAGGCATAAAACTAACCCAATTCCAGCTGGAATCCTCTAACATTCCGATAAGTACTTCAATAATATTAAAGATGTTTGTGTTTTTGTCTGTTTTCTGTATCGGAAATTAGATACCGATTAAACGCAATATTCAGATACTTCCCATACTCTACACAGATGTTTGGGTTCATTTTAGGCCGCTATCATTTATGAATTCCTTTCCTAATTGTTTTAAATTGCTGCTTTATTTGGGCACACCTGTTCATAATATGTAATTTCGAGAGCAGGAAATCCGAACAGTCGCCAAGGGGAATCGAAGACTTCGACCTCGAAACTATCATCACCATGACTTTAAAATAACCACTTGCCTGAAATAAATAATAAAACAGGCCTTTTATTTAGCATTAGTATTAAAACAAAAAGAAGGAACGTTTCATGGATGGTTGTGCATTGGGCCTAAAGTCTCGCCCTCAGTCGCGTCACCTTCCTTTTAAGAGTTTACATACTTTCACATACTTGGTTACTGGGCCAATCATTACTGATACTTGATTTTCCGACCAAAGGTTGTGGCAATCACACAACAGAGGGAAGCGGAAAGCGTACTGTTACCGGGGAGAACAAGTAGAAAAGAGACACCTAAACAGTGCTGAATATTTCATTGAGTATTTCAATTGCGTCATCAAGTACAAACATAATACATCCCACAGTCAAATACAGGGACTGTTTTGGTTTGATTACACTCCATGTACAGAAGACCAGTCAATAACTTTCCCCCAAGAATGTGAGCGTTCTTTTAACACTTGTTGAGAGCATAACGTTCCTTTATTACACTCTAAACCTATCGGGGAAGGAATAGTACTCTTCTTAGAACATGAACCTCTCTGCTCGGGGAAGATACTTTAGATATTCCTGCAAGCATTGAAAAGAGAAAGGGATAGTATTTTTTCCTATAAATCTCCCTTACAATGAGTATGCAATTTATCTTTAAGATAGGCTGTTCAAAGTTGGCAGTATACAGTTAGCATTATATACTAGATTCTATTACGAAATAATTTTCACGGTGCATATATTGCTGTTAAAAATATTTAGACATCCAAATTATTTATTTATTTGTTTTTAATTTATAATTTAAATCTAATTAAAATATTGGCTGAAGTATAGCTCGTGTGCTTAATACGTGCTTGATAACAACCTCGGTCGATAAAGAAAATTTGTTTTTACAACGCTGAAACTATCTAGACCTTATAGTATCTAGAGTTACGCAAGTCCACACTATATACTTCGATCGTAATCAAAATGAATAGAAAATGTGTTTCATTTTGCATTTTTAAGTCACTAAAATTCGGACTGGCTTTCAATAAGAGCATTGCGCCGCGCTTGTGTAATCTTGGACTGCTTGTTCTGAAGCCGCCGGCTTCTTAACTTAATGCTTAAATATTCTTTTTATACTGTATGTCTTCCGTACTTTAGCTTTTTCCATGTTACTTTTAACGTTCTCGCTCATTGTAGGTTTTGCCGTTGTCATCAGATTGTAAAAAAAAACGACTTGCAGTTGTATTATAATAACTCCCGAGTTGCATAGAAACTACAGAACCGAGGAAGAACCATTGTTCGACTTCGAGGCAAGTGGCTACTCCAGTACACGAAACACATTCAGGCCATCCGTAAGCGGGGCTTAGCAATAATGAAACATCCAGTTCGATGCTGGGGGGGGGGGGTATATTGTTACCCGCGATTTCATTTAAGGTTGGTTGGGGAAACTCAATAAATCAATGTACAGACGTGGTTAAAGGAAATTATATATTTCAGAGTTACCTTAAGTTGTTGCATTATATGTCTAATAACACGAGATATTTTGTTCTTTCTACAAATTTTCCACAGTTTACAGATCATATCCTTTCCAATCCAATTCCCGGGGTCCTTTGAACCTCTTTCTAACCTCCCTCCATCCGTTCGCAAAAGCTGGATTTTTATGTCAATTTTGATTAGTTTCCCACATTAACCCCAGTAAAACCAACCATTCAAATCTATTTTGGATGTTCTGTGCCAAATCCAATACTAAGTTGCACCCAATCACAATCGGTTCTCTGTTGTATAATTATTGACACCAATCCCTAACTTATCCTCCAGTGGGGTTGGCTAGAATTCCCATATAAAGATGTGGTCATTAGAAACTTCCGAAAGCAACATATATTTGCTTGTATGCATGTCAAGAATAACTATTTGATTGTTATTTAGACTACGAGCCGTGTGTAATAGACAACAGAATTAATCTTTCATGAGAGATCAGTACTTCTGAGAACTTTCTGTAATTTCAGTCTTATGTCGTGTCCTATTAATTTTTCATTTTAAGTAGCATGCGTAATGACCCAACAGAAGAAAAAAATGTGGCTTAAATTAAAAGCAGCTTGCACCCTTTTCTTTGCAAACTTTGTGCTTTCGGTGTACAGGACCCATCCGTTTTAACATAGATGTAAATAATCGGGGAGTGGTGTAAAATCTGATTCTGCAGCCGGGACTCAGGGCGGAGAGGCCATTGTTGGGTGTCTTCAGTGGGAGGTAGGTAGGCAGGGTTCTTTGTGCAGGTGAATGTGGAAAGGTTTTGACTCCTCGGGCTAATTTCCTGCTTTTGTGTGCGGCTGCAGCACGCCTGCGCGCCGCCAGCAGTTGTTGCTGGTAAGATGAGTAAGGAGCAGGTGGGGGAAGAGGCTGTGTCATTGAAATAGCTGGCAGGAGCAGGCACCAAGCGCCAACATCTATGTCAAGGCTGTCTACCTGCAAGGTGTGTAATCATGATGGCCATGAACGGGAAGCAACAGTTCAGTATGCACCCAATGCTCCAGGAGCCCAAGTACCCGAGCTTGCACACCAGCTCAGATGCCATGAGGAGGGTTTGTCTACCAACCCCACCGGTACGTATGTGTATGATTACCGCTTTAAGGCACAGTTTTGACAGGCGCGGCTTAATGTTTTTTTCATGTCACCAGAACAATCGCGTAGCTCTTGTACCTCTTCACATGTCTATTCAGCCAAGTCTCTTGACTTCAGATTAATTTTTATGACCTGTGCTTTGAGGGAAGTTTTTTTTTAACGAAAATGTTTTTTAATACGGAGTTGACAGAATTCCCCACTGACTGCATGTGTGTGCATTCTTGCCTGCAGCTTCAGAGCAATATATTCGGCGGCTTTGACGAGTCTCTGTTAGCCCGCGCTGAAGCTTTGGCAGCTGTGGATGTGGTAGCTCACAGCAAGAGTCACCACCACTTCAAGCCGGACATCACCTACCATACCATGAGCAGCGTCCCCTGCAGCTCCAGCTCATCGACCCTCGCCATCTCTCACCCGTCGACGCTGTCGTCTCACCATGTCCACCCCGGCCACCAGATACTGGACACCGAGCTGCTGGACATCTCCCCGAGTTTGACGGGTATGGCAGGACCAGACCCATCGTCGATGCTCTCCACGCAAGCCCACTCACACAACCTCAACACCATGGGGAATCTTCACCAAACAATGTCCATGGGCCACCCTCACTCCTTCGCCACCCACAACGGTATGCCGTGCCTAAACGACGTAGAAGCCGACCCCAGGGAGCTGGAAGCTTTTGCCGAGAGGTTTAAGCAGAGGAGAATCAAACTAGGGGTGACACAGGCTGACGTTGGCTCTGCCTTGGCCAATTTGAAGATTCCCGGGGTGGGCTCCCTCAGTCAGAGTACCATCTGCAGGTTCGAATCCTTGACTCTTTCGCACAATAACATGATCGCACTTAAGCCGGTGCTTCAGACCTGGCTGGAAGAGGCGGAAAACGCTTACAGAGAGAAGGCAAACAAGCCGGAGATGTACAGCTCCAGCGAGAGAAAACGCAAGCGGACCTCCATCGCGGCTCCGGAGAAGCGCTCTTTGGAAGCTTATTTTGCCATCCAGCCCCGTCCCTCCTCAGAGAAAATCGCAGCGATCGCAGAGAAGTTAGACCTTAAGAAGAACGTGGTAAGAGTCTGGTTTTGCAATCAAAGACAGAAGCAGAAGCGGATGAAATACTCAGCAAATCACTGACCGGCTGGCGTAGGGAGATAGCAAGCAGACTAGAATGTTCAATGTCTTCGCTAAGGACTTAAGCCATGGACCCTAGATCAAACTAACTTCCCACACTCTAAATACAACAAACTCAGAGAAAGCCCCGGTGTGTATCGAGGGTCACTTTGGAAGGATGTGCGACAGATACAGTAAATCTCCTTAGCGGATCTCTGCCCCCCGCCCGCCTCTCCTTGGGAAAACAACGATCTCCGCTCCGTCCGTCCACGAGTTAGATCCGAGATCCCAGATTTTCTCATTTCCTTCCTGAATTCCAAAAAAAAAGATCAAACTTAAATCCCCAGTGTTGTCACGGATACTCGAGTGAAAATGAGTTTCAGCACTTCAGTTTTAATAGTATCCTTTATCTATTTTTCCTGAGGTAATTGCACTGCTAAATTAATATTTAATGTTATTTGCTTCCTGGGTCATTAAAACAAAACGAGAGCTGCGACTGCGAGACTAACACGCCGTTGTCTGTCACTCTGAATAACCGGGGACTGGCCCCTACCTACATATGTCCTCAGTGTGATTTCGGAGCTTATTTCAGCTTCTCCTTCCGCCGTTAGTTTTGCAACCTCTCCCGTCCTTGTTTTAATGAGTTGCTGACAAGCGAACATGAATATTGTATAGCAAAACGTCTGCAACCCCATCTGTCCGAAGCTCGCCCGGCTGCATTTTTTTTTATTAAATACTGTCTGCAAAGGGTGTGTGTGGAAGATAATAGTCGAGTACCTGGAGCTGTCGCTGCCTTTGCACGTGTTAGTGTGGTGGCGGGACAGATCGGCCTCCATTAGACCGGTACCTGCCCCCTTGGATTCTGGGCAGCCTGCAAAAGATTCTCAGGATTGAGTTGAAGAGCGTGCATACCGAAAGACACGAGAGCAGAATTTTTCCATTCGGCCCATCGAATCTGCTCCGCCATGGCTGATTTGTTATCCCAATGACTTGGCCTCCACAGCCGTCTGTGGCAAGGAATTCCTCAGTAACCTATGGAGAGTCTAACAGCGGAAAGTACAAGATACCCAGAAAGGAGGTGAAGGAACAGATTGGAAATTATGCATTTGATATCGGACTCGACTACCCTCACACTTCCAGAGCTCCGCAACTTTGTGTGTGGAAAGGAGTTGACTTGAACGGTCCATGAGATTCCTGATCTGCCTTAATAAACAGACGATTTCTGCACAGCTGAAAAATCAACTTTACACGACAGTAAAGTTAAGGAGATCTTTATAAGAGGGATACAAGTCATATTTTATATTATCAGTAGAGAATCCAGGCCTTTTCTCTGCAGAAGTGTGGTTTCGCCTTTAGAAGTATTTCGGTTGCATCCTATATTCTATAAATGAAGAGATCCCAGTAAGAAGTGATGATAGCATTGGCAGTTGACAATTTAATCTTTGAAAATTCACCCGTTACAATGCTTGTCGCCGGCATTGAATGAGCATAAATATCTTTGAAACGATATAGTAAAATGTTATATTTTTAAGAGAATCGCCCGCGACTATTCAATTGTCTTTGTTACATACAATTCCATTCCCCCACCTCCTCATTCCTATTGGTCTGATTTGCGAAGAAACCATTAAGTCAGGATGATGGTATTCAAGGGCATCGGGCAGTATATTGGTCTTTCAACGTGTGGCCCTTTACAAAAAAAACCGGAGGCGTGTATGTTATTCAGACAATCTGTATATTGTATATAAATAATTTATTGCAAATTATACCGAGGTTAGCAATAACATCTTCAACTTCGAACACCTTATAATAATCTTTATTTTTTTCTTGTTTGAGCGTGTGCGGTCTTTGTTCTAGAGAATATTTCTTAAAATAAAAGCTTTATAATTTAAATTATTAAAAAAGATGTTCTTGTTAATGCGTGTTATTTTCTACGTGGATGTCAATGCACTTGTTCACTCACCAATATTATTTATCTTTAACTATTAAAAGCAAACTTGAAGGACTGCTGTAGATTACTGATTTTAAATAAAGCTAAATTAAGTGAACAAATTTCTGTTTTGGGTGTGATCGAGAAGCTGGGCGCAAAATGGAGCGAAGTTACATTTTAAGTTTCCCTTCAGCGGAATATAAGTAAGCTTTGTTGAAAATTGATTGAAATAAAGTCTTCCGTAAGCACAAAAGATTCTGAAAAAACAACACACATAAAATTCTGGAGGAACTCAGCAGGTTAGTAGGCATCCACAAAATGAACAAACAGTCAACGCTTCGGGCCGAGACCCTTCTCCAGGGTGTAGTGGTTGATTGTTATCAGAACCTTGACGCAAAAGGGAGCGGGGTTACTTTTCACGTTTCCCGTCAGCTGAGTATAAGCTTTATAGAAAATTACTTGAACTGAAGTCTTCCTTGGTCTATTGGTTAATTGTCGTCACGCGGTAGCAAATGATTCGCTCTCTACAGGTTACATTCAAAAGCTCAGGTAACTTGCTCACATATCCACCGTGATTCCTACTTACATTTGCCCCACCCGCCATCCGAGCTCCGTCCTTGCATCTTTTTTTATGCACGGGCTCGATAACGGTTCGCCTGTCTCTGGGCCAACAACCATATATATGCCTTAGGTTCTAGTTCCTCGTCTCCCTGAAGCGTGAGGTCAACGCGGCACAACACACACAATAAAAGCAAAGCTTACCTCATAGTTTGCCATCGCCAAAAGAAAATATAATGTTTTTGCTCAGTTACTCAAAATGAATCTCTCACAAATAAGGCGCGAATTCAACGACTCCCTATCTTGCGAGGTTTCATTTCAATAGCGGCTTGTTTTGGCCGGAATTCACTCAATTGAGTGATTTTTTTCCTCTCCGATGACACTGTTGATATTCATTTCCTTACCCTCTTGCATTTAAAACACAGATTAACCAAAGGCACAAGCAGAGCCGAAATTTAAAAGCCCACTGTGCTTGATTTGGTCAGGTAGTGTTTTCAGGAAATGAAAAAAAAATTACCCATTGAGACCCATTCGGGTCTCGGCCCGAAACGTCGACTGTACCTCTTCCTAGAGATGCTGCCTGGCCTGCTGCGTTCACCAGCAACTTTGATGTGTGTTGCTTGAAATTCCAGCATCTGCAGAATTCCTCGTGTTTACCCATTGAATGGGTTGGTTTGAGTTGCACGTCTTCAATAACCAGGGGACATGAGATACAAAACAACTCATTGAATCAGAAAAATGTCCAAGATTCCCAAACAATAATTTGTTAGCGTTTTCAGTCATCCTTTGGAGACACCCATTCATGCCCGGGTGAGACGAGAGATCAGAAATTCATTAACACCAATAGAAGGATAGCGTGAGGATTCTGTTGGTCCTCTGATGCTGCTCACAAAGATGGATAAAGTGTGGAATGCACGGGGAAATGAAATTGAATTACGGTAGTGCCTGCAAGAAAATAGATCTCAGGGTAGTATATGGTGACATATACGTGCTTTGATAATACATTTACTTTGAACTTTGAAATAAGTTCCAGAGTTAATCAGGTTCAGGCAACTAAACTCCAGCGTTGTTTAGGATTCCCTTAACCGCACATGCGGCAGCGTCAACAGACCTCTAGCGTCCATATCACTCCTGTATTGCTAGGGTTGTCTTGGACCTTCCCCAAGTGCACATTCTGTACATTTAGTATATTCTGGTCCATAATTAATTTTCCAAAGACACTGTTTCCCTTCCATCCCTGTTTTGCAAACGCTTTTCTAATAAAGAAATACTGTGAGTCTAGCAAGGGCCGGTTAGAATTTCATGCCCCAGGTCCCCATTACAAATTTAAAATTTGCCTATTACTCTATCTCCTTGTTAGTCCTGAAATTTCCTAGACGTTCTGAAATGTTCTTATGAATATAAACTGTTGCAAATCTCATGCATGCTTGCTAAGTGATGAAAATCCTTGAACTACACACACACACACACACACACACACACACACACACACACATATCCAGCTTCACGGGAGAAGCCTGCGTGATCGATACACTTCCGATTCCCTTCATCTTCCCATTTCCAATACAAATGCATATACGTTCTTTGATAATACATTTGCTAAGGTCAAACTGTTTCACACATTGACACGCAGTCGTGGAATGGAGAAGCTAATTGGAATTTGACGGCTTTTTGGCGGGTTAGAGATGGAGTAGGGCGAGGCGACACGGTAACGTCGCGGTTAGCGTAGCGCCAGCGACTGGCATGACCCGGTAAGGATTTTCCACGCTCTCCCCGAGTTTGTAGGGTCTCCCCGTGCGACTTGCGCTGGTTTCCTCCGTATGCTTCGATTTCCTCCCACATGGGGTATAACTGGGCTGCTGCGGACTCGCTGGGCTGGAGGGGCCCGTTACGGTGCTTATCATTAAATAAAAGCAGTAATTTGTCTTTTATAAACAGTTTCCTCATTGTAAACTGTAAGCCATTCTCTGGATGGGACCGCACTGGCGCGATTTTCTCATCCAGATGAGAACATCATTCTGGATGACGAGGAGAGGACTGTTTGGCTTGGATTCTCCTCACTTATACCGAGTAACGACCCGGGAGGCCTTGATGGCTAAAGAAAGGCCGTGAGGAAACAAAGACCGAAACACCAAACACGGTCATTTATTCTCAACATTGACTGCGGGTCGAGAGAACTGATATAATATTCACGCATAATCACAGCGCGCGCATTATTTGTCAAAATAATCTATTATAGGGTAAGATTAAACATAAATCGCAATCGTTACTACTGTAAAAGACAGCAAAATTCGCGAAATAGATCTTTTTTTTCATTATTTTAAATCATACGTCTTGTGTCTCCGTTTCCTTTCACCTGGGATCCGAGTTTTGATTTTGTTCTTATTTTCTTTTGCACATTACATTGTGGAAGTAAAGTAGATGTGTAAGAAACAAACTGTTTTAATGAACTGTTGTCTTGTAATATCGAGGGAAAGAGAGGCCTCCTATTAAAAGAGGCCAAAATGGTTCTATTCTCGAATCCCCAAAGCATTGTAATGATAAAAAATTAATGTAACAGGCCGAGTATCTTGTGAATATTTTACTGAGAATTTCAATGCGGAGGCATCGAAGTCGGAATAAAAATGATATGAGCTTATTGTAGGGGAGATGTTGCCAGTTTCTACTATTCTCCCATTCCTGTGAATCCGCGCGCTTTCCCCTCTCTCTCTCTCCCCCCTAAACAGGAATCCTGCCACAGATATTTGTTCCTAATCAAACTGTTGTTAATAATAAATGGATGCACATTATATTGCTCGTTTTGAAAATGTTGAAGACGGTTAATGCAATATTAATCGGCCAGGTTGATATAAAACAGAGAGAAAGCGTGTTGGGCATCGAAGGCGCAGTCACTTCCAACAGGACTTCGGCACGGAGAGGCAGGAGGTCCTACTGCGGTGGTAAGCCCTTTTGACTGTTCTTGTACCGAACGGGTCAGTGTGCTAGGAGGCTGTGTGTCTGGCTGAGGATATGCATTGAGTAGTGTGTGTGTGATTTTCAGATGGTAATCGACTTTTTAAAATATTTTTAAGTTTAACCATTATTATTCAGTTTTCAGTGGAATTTTGATTTCAACTGGACCTTCAGCTCCGCTGAGTTATTTCCATTGTTCTGTTTGTGCCCCTGGTTTTGTGTGGAAACGACATGGCGAAGAAATCAACAGGTCTCCAAAGAGCATCGTTTATTCGTTTCACAGTGGTTAACATTTCCATAAAACCGAGTCGATTTAAATCGCAGCTATTTGTTTCTCGATAATAAATATAAAATAATTATGTTGAAAGATTACATCAGTAAGATTTTTTTTTCAGCCGTGTGTTTAGATTCTGTTCCAGGTGCAACTTAGGTCTGAGAGAAAAAGATCTAAGGAAACGAGTAAGATTATGGTAGTTTTCTCAAGTCTCTGTCAAACTGATTTGTGAAGAAAATCCTGATCTGGATAGATTTCACTTCAAATTTATTAGAAAACAGCCTGGAGTGCTTCAAGGTACAGAGAGCGCGTAAGTCTCATTCTTCTTTAGAAATATTGGAAGCCATTTGCGTGAAACAGATGGGGAGAAGAGTCTGTACTCTCAACATATTCATGTTCGCATATTTGCTTCCCACTGCCCTTCACCTCCTCAGTGCGGCTTGCATGGGTAACTCCAGTCTGTGCACGCCAGTAGTTCGTGTACGTAAGAATTACCAAGCAAGTGACAATTATGAGAGAAGATTAATACCTATCGACAATAGTGTTTTTTTTAATATAAACGATGAGTCCCCAAAATACCACGCATACATCCCTTCAGCCGGGAGGCTGGTTTTTCTTTATTAATTTGTTGGAGTAAGGCAGGCAATTTAAGGGGCGAGAATAAGTGCATGAGAGGGACATAAGTAAGAAGAAAACCGGGAGGAGTCTCCTGCGATCCAGATGCACGCGTCCAGAGCAGTTGGGTTGGAAGAGCTGGCTTTGTGTTGTTCCTACACAACATCGCAGTGAATATTCTGTCTATGTATTCACTATGCACTCAGTGGCCAATTCATCAGGTACACCCGGAGATCTGCTCATTAATGCAGATATCTAAATGCCAATCTTGTGCCAGCACCTCAATGCAGAAAAACATGCGGACATGCTCTGTTGTTGTTCAGACCAAATATCAGAAGGTGGCGGTGGGTGGGTGGGGGGGGGGCGGGAGGGAATGTGATCTAATTGACTTTGATCGTGGAATGGTTGTTGGTGCCAGACAGGGTGGGTTGAGTATCTCAGAAACTGCGGATCTGCTGGAATTTTGATGCACAACAGACTCCAGAGTATAATGGTGCGAAAAATAAAACTAAGAAATGCGGTGAGTGGCATTTCTGTGAGCAAAAATACCTCGTTAATGATAGAGATTAGAGGAGAATGGTCAGACTGGTTCAAGCTGACAGGAAAGGCGACAGTATAGCAAATAACCATGTGTTACAACAGTGACGTGTGGATCAGCATCTCTAAATGCTCAACACATCAAACCTTGAAGTGGATGGGCTACAGCAGCAGAAGACCAAAACATACTCAGTGGCCACTTTATTAGGTACATGAGGTACCTAACAAAGTGGCCACTGAGTGTGTATTCTCTGATGCATTCAATATTCTTTTTACAAGACTATAAATATTCTCCTTCAATAGGATATTCAATATTTTTAGTTCCAAAGGCATTCAGTATTCACCGTGTTTCTAAAATATTCAACACTTTCCATAAAACATTCAGTATGCTCCCTCTCTCTTTATAAAACATTCAATACTCTTTCATTTTATAAAACATTTAGCATTCACACTCCCTCTTTCTCCAACACATTCATCATTCTCTCTTTGTCTCTCCCGCATCTCCATTGCATTCTGGTTCCTGTCTGCTATCTTGAGCCCGTCATAATCTATCCCATGAATTTAATGTCTGTGGATCATAAATCAACACTAAAAGTAGCTCTTTTTTATTCACAGTCCATTTATATAAAAGGCAGCTAATTGCACAGAGTCCTCCAGACAGATATCTTCCAGAGCTCCTGCTGGAATCAAATTGAAATTTGTCATTATATGGTCCATTAGAAAGGTTTTTAACTGACTAATAAAAGTGTGATGTATCTGTGTTTAAGTGATATGAGGAACTAATTAGCCACTTATTAGTAGGCAGCTCTAACATCTTTCAGGATCTATGTAGGTATTCAATACAAATTCATTTCTATCTTTAATGAACATTGTAAAAAGGTAGAATGTGGCAAAAACTTTAAGAGGTCATGCCATAATTTTTATATTAAATTCTCTTTAAAGCCTAGTTCATGGATATGATTGAGTCTTCAAACTAGCTTTGTGGAGTTTGAGCTGTTTAGTGCGATCTAACAGAACGTCCCATAGAACTAAAACAGTAGAGAACAGTAAGGTCTTTCAGCCCATAATGTTGTGCTGATCCTTTAACCTACCCCAAGATCAATCTAACCTTTCACTTCCACATAGCCCAACAGAACAAAAACTAACGATGCTCGAAAGTGTTTATGAATAAACACACAATCTTTGTTGGGGGACAAAGTCTTTTGTGTAAGATATTATCATGAATGTGCAGGAATATTCAAGATTCAAGATTGTTTATGGCTATATCTCAGTGCATGAGTGTAAAGTAGAATGAAATGTTTGTTACGCTGGATCTGATGCAGCATTAAAAACACGATAAGCATAAAGAACACAATAAACAAATAAAAAACACAATAAATGTAAACTTACTGTAAAAGCAACCCTATAGAACAGAAATTAATTGTGATTTCCATAAACTGTATGTACATAGAGTGATGCTGGGTGGTGTGTAAGTAGGGATGGAGGAAGGGTGGTGGTATGTGTTAATGGGTGGAGGTGTTGTTCAACCTGATGGCTGGGGGGAAATAACTGTTTTTAAGTCTGATGGTCCTAGTGTGGATTCTGTGTAGCCTCCTCCCTGATGGGAGCAGGACAAACAGTCCATGAGAAGGGAATGTGGGATCCTTGATCTTTTTGTCCAATGAAACAAGACCAGAGACAATAGTGTCCTACTATTGTGTGAAATAATATTGGCAATCAATGGACTATTGTAAAAATGAAATAAAAACGGAAAGTACAGGAAATGGCAGCATCTGTGGAAAGAGGATCCACGTTAGTGTTTCAAGCTAAAGATCTTTCATGGGGACTCTGAAGAACTTAATAAAAGCCTTTGATCTGAAATGTTAACTCTCCTTCTCTTCCCACAGATGCTGCCTGACTTAATGAATATTTCAAGCATTTCCTGTTTCTGTTTCAGAAATCAAACTTGTATAGGCCTATATTTCAGAGGTGGTCTTCCACCTTTCTCCTCATGTAATCACAAAATATGACTTCCCTGCTACTTGAGTTAATATGAAAACTGAGCTACGGTAGTTATGAATGGTCCGGAGAAGGGCCTTGGCTCAAAACAGCAACCCTTTATGACTCTTCATCGATGCTGCCTGACCGGTTGAATTCCTCCAGGATTTTATATGTCACTCTGGATTCCCAGCATCCGTAAAATCTCTGTTTTTATGAATAGACTGAGCAAGTTGTAAGCTGCTAGATCAGTGCAGAGTAGTTTCCACATTGATGCAAGATGTGATGTAACAGATATATAGATGAGAAAATGTCATCCACATAACTAACTTTTTAATTACATGAAAAAGAATTGATGTTCCATAACATCTTTTAATGGCTAGTTGGTAGGCATTGTGGATTCTGTGGGCTGAAAAAGCTTTTACTAAGCTGTATGATTCAATTATTCTATAAAACTTACACTGTCTGGTTAAGTTAATGCTTTCATGGATAAATTTCTGTTCAGGAAACTAATTTTCTTTCTACAAGCAACAGTGGGCAGTGATGCATGGAACATCATAAGGCAGTTGTTTTCAACATCAGCATTTATTATAAATTGTTATACCTATTATAAAGCTGAATGTAGTAATTTAATTTTAAGTGTGAATTTGCTCTATTAGTTTTGATGATCACTTAAATTGACAGACAGGACACTTACGAGTTAATGCAGATTCCAGGCATGGGATATCCCCTGTTGTGATGCATTAATCCTAGTCAGATAGAACAGACATTGCTGAAACTGTTGCAGTAACGTTTAATGGAACTGTGGATGCTAATATACTGAAGCATAAACAAACCTAGAGGAACTCGGCTTGTGAAGAAAGGATGTGTAAATTCTGTATGATGTGTTAAACAATAGTTAAAACATGATGGAAGATTGTGTAGAGGGGGAATTATGTGCATAGCAACAGAACTATCAGTGGGATCCCTTGAATTGACAACTGTGGTTATGTGGAATGATGGGACACCACAACTTACCTTGAAACAGAGTAAGCTAAGAGTACAAGTTCAAGTTTATTGTTATTCAACCATAAACACGTATACAGCTAAACGAAACAGCATTCCCCTGGGACAAAGGGTCAAAGCGCAGTACATACTGTAGGATACAAAACCGAGCAGTTAGATCGGAATTTGAATCTAAGTACATCTGCCTTGTTGCGTTTAAAAAACCTTACACAGATACAGTATAATGGGCCAGGTGTCCCCCATCCAAAGTCTGTGATCTGTTCTACATATCTGGTGCAATATTGTATACAGCACAGTTATTGCATTTAGGGCAAAAAAGGACAGTAAATACTGTTTCTGATGTTAAATGCAGTGAAGTATTTTCTTATGCACATTGGTTGCTTGTGTGTGCAAGTTTTCACTGATTCTATGTATTTTTGGGTGGCGGGGTGGAGATGTGTTTCCCCCAATAGAGGCATGAGGTGCTCCTTCCCTCTGCAGGCTCCCTTGGGCAGCAGTTGTTTAGCATCACCGCCCCCCCCCACCCCACAATCAGGGTCAAGTGAAGCCAGGAGCAGGTAGTGGATGGTCGTACGAGCAGCTCGTGCATATCACAAGTCCTGGTTACATGACCACTGATGCCAGACAATCTCTGAAGAGTATTGATAATAGCCGGGGCTGCCTGTCTTTTAAAGACACTGCCCAGAAGAAAGCAATGGCAAGCGACTTCTGTAGAAAAATTTGCCAAGAACAATCATGGTCATGGATAGATCATGATCATCTACGTCATACAACGTGGTGCATACTGATGGTGGAGATTCTTTGTACAAACTGAGAATGCCTGCAAGAAAATGAATCTAAGGGTAGTACTTTGATAATAAACTTACTTTGAACTTTGAAGGCTTCCCATAAGTTATACCATTAAGCTTTGCAACTTCATGTTACAATAGGTATCTCTTGTCGGCACAGCGATCCTTTATAAAGTCAAGGGAGTTACAATTTAACAAGGAACTGCTGGCAGGACTCTACTAATTCCTTCGGGATGTTGTTGGCACAGTACTTCTTACTACCTTGGCATTTTCAGCAGCAATCAAAATTGGTGCCATCCTCAGCTTATACGGGTTTGTCAGTGTGGGCATGCTATGTTGGCACTGGAATGTGTGGTGACCATTCCAGAAAAGAGCTTTGACCTGCAGCCGGTCCGGATGTCAGAAGTTTTGAGAGCGGGGTCTTCAATCAGGTCCGCTGCCAGAGTGCAAAATGCAGCAGCGGGTCGCTGCTTTGAGCACCGACCATTCGGTGTTTGGGACTGATTAGCAAGAGCAAGTTAATGGAGGGCAGGGCCAAGCACAGCGGCCATTGTCAGTGTGGACAGACACAGCGCAGTGATCATGAGGCTTTAGCTCTTTGAGGCTTCTGCAAAGAGAGGCTTCAATCAGAGAAAGTAAAGGAAAGAAAAGATCAAAGTTTTCTTTCCCTTCCTTCTTTATATCTGCTCAGCCAGGACAGTAGAGGTGCCAGGTAGGTTAGTTGAATGCTCCTCCTGTGGGATGTGGGAAGGCAGGGAGACCCCCAGTGTCCCTGACAACCACAGCTGCGAGAGGTGCGTCCAGCTGCAGCTTCTAACACTTCATACTAACGAGTTGGAGCTGGAACCGGATGAACTCCGGATCATTTGGGAGGCTGAGGGAGTGACAGATAGGACATATAGAGAATGAGTTATCCAGGGTGCAGGACACAGGAAACTGGCTGATGGTCAGGAAGGGGAAAGGGGTTAAGGAGCCAGTGTAGAGTACTCCTGTGGCCATCTCTCTCAACAACTTTGATACTGTTGCGGGGGGGTGGTGACTGAACAGAGGAAAGTCACAGTGGTCAGGTCCCTGGCACTGAGTCTGCCTCTGTGATTCAGAAAGAAAGCGGAGAGAAGAGGCACGCTGTCGTGATGGGGGATTCATTAGTTAGGGGAACAAACAGGAGGTTCTGTGGGCAAGAATGAGATTCCAGGATGGTATGTTGCCTCCAGGGTCTGGGATATCTTGGACAGAGTCTTCAGCATTCTTGAGAGGGAGGGTGAACAGCCAGATTCGTCGTCCAATAGCATGGTACCATGTAGGACGAGTGACGAGGTTCTGCGTGTGGAGTTCAGGGAGTTAAGCGCTCAGTTAAAGGGCAGGACCCCCAGGTTGTGATATCAGGATTGCTACCAGTGCCACTTGTTAGTGAGGCTAGAACTAGGGAGGTTATACTGTTTCATACCTGGTTAAGGAGTTGGTGAAGGAGGGAAGGCGTAAGGTTGTTGGGTCATTGGGCTCTCTTCAAGGGAAGGTGGGACCTCTATAGAAGAAACATACATCAAAGTTGCTGGTGAACGCAGCAGGCCAGGCAGCATCTATAGGAAGAAGCGCAGTCGACGTTTCAGGCCGAGACCCTTCGTCAGGACTAACTGAAGGAAGAGTGAGTAAGGGATTTGAAAGCTGGAGGGGGAGGGGGAGATGCAAAATGATAGGAGAAGACCGGAGGGGGAGGGATGGAGCCGAGAGCTGGACAGGTGATAGGCAAAAGGGGATACGAGAGGATCATGGGACAGGAGGTCCGGGAAGAAAGACGGGGGGGGGGGGGGGTGACCCAGAGGATGGGCAAGAGGTATATTCAGAGGGACAGAGGGAGAAAAAGGAGAGTGAGAGAAAGAATGTGTGCATTAAAAAGAGTAACAGATGGGGTACGAGGGGGAGGTGGGGCCTAGCGGAAGTTAGAGAAGTCAATGTTCATGCCATCAGGTTGGAGGCTACCCAGACGGAATATAAGGTGTTGTTCCTCCAACCTGAGTGTGGCTTCATCTTTACAGTAGAGGAGGCCGTGGATAGACATGTCAGAATGGGAATGGGATGTGGAATTAAAATGTGTGGCCACTGGGAGATCCTGCTTTCTCTGGCGGACAGAGCGTAGATGTTCAGCAAAGCGGTCTCCCAGTCTGCGTCGGGTCTCACCAATATATAAAAGGCCACATCGGGAGCACCGGACGCAGTATATCACCCCAGTCGACTCACAGGTGAAGTGATGCCTCACCTGGAAGGACTGTTTGGGGCCCTGAATGGTGGTAAGGGAGGAAGTGTAAGGGCATGTGTAGCACTTGTTCCGCTTACACGGATAAGTGCCAGGAGGGAGATCAGTGGGGAGGGATGGGGGGGACGAATGGACAAGGGAGTTGTGTAGGGAGCGATCGCTGCGGAATGCAGAGAGAGGCGGGGAGGGAAAGATATGCTTAGTGGTGGGATCCCGTTGGAGGTGGCGGAAGTTACAGAGAATAATATGTTGGACCCGGAGGCTGGTGGGGTGGTAGGTGAGGACCAGGGGAACCCTATTCCTAGTGGGGTGGTGGGAGGATGGAGTGAGAGCAGATGTACGTGAAATGGGGGAGATGCGTTTAAGAGCAGAGTTGATAGTGGAGGAAGGGAAGCCCCTTTCTTTAAAAAATGAAGACATCTCCCTCGTCCTAGAATGAAAAGCCTCATCCTGAGAGCAGATGCGGCGGAGACGGAGGAATTGCGAGAAGGGGATGGCGTTTTTGCAAGAGACAGGGTGAGAAGAGGAATAGTCCAGATAGTTGTGAGAGTCAGTAGGCTTATAGTAGACATCAGTGGATAAGCTGTCTCCAGAGACAGAGACAGAAAGATCTAGAAAGGGGAGGGAGGTGTCAGAAATGGACCAGGTAAACTTGAGGGCAGGTTCTGCCTATCACCTGTCCAGCTCTCGGCTCCATCCCTCCCCCTCCTGTCTTCTCCTATCATTTTGCATCTCCCCCTCCCCCTCCAGCTTTCAAATCCCTTACTCACTCTTCCTTCAGTTAGTCCTGACGAAGGGTCTCGGCCTGAAACGTCGACTGCGCTTCTTCCTATAGATGCTGCCTGGCCTGCTGCGTTCACCAGCAACTTTGATGTATGTTGCTTGAATTTCCAGCATCTGCAGAATTCCTGTTGTTTACCTCTATAGAAGAGATGGTTTTTACCTGAACTGGAGGGGGGCTAATATTCTAGTGGGAATGTTTGGTGATGCTACACGTTGGGGTTTTAACTCGAGTTGTAGTGGGATGGGAACCAGAGTGCCTGAGCAGTTAGTGGAGGAGGATGTTGGTAAGACCTCAGAAAAAGTTAGGAATCAAAAGTTTGAGCATGGTGCGACTAGTATCCTGAGTTGCATATATTTCAATGCAAGATGTATCGTAGAAAAGGCGGATGACAGGGCTTAAGATGAGGTAGCTGGTTTACAAACAGAAGCAATGTGTAGTAAGGAGAGGCTGATGACAGGGTAAAATTGTAGTTAACAAGATGAGTTGCATTGTAAAAGGTGGACAAAATCGAAAATGGTGAATACGGGACTGAATGTGTTATATTTGAATGCGCACAGTATATGGGATAAGGTAGATGAACTTTCAGCACAGTTGCAGATTGGTAGGTATGATGTTATAGGCAAAACTGATCATGGCTGAAGGAAGATTATAGCTGGGAGCTTAATATCCAAGGATACACGTATCAAAACAACAGGCAGGAAGGCAGAGGGGGCAGCCATCGCACTGTCGGTAAAAAATAAAATCCAATCATTAGAAAGAGGTGACATAGGGTCGGAAGGTGTTGGATCATTGTGAATAGAGTTAAGGAACTGCAAGGGTAAAAAGACCCTGATGGGAATTGTATACAGACCCCCGAACAGTAGTAAGGATGTGGCCAAAATATTACAACGGAATATCGGAAACGCAAGCCAAAAGGGCAATGTTACAATAGTTATGGGGGGATTCAATATGCTGTAGATGGGGAAAATCAAGTTGGCACTGAATTCCAAGAGCAGTAATTTTTAGAATGCCTATGAGGTGGCTTTTTTAGAGCAGCTCGAGCCTCCTGGGGATCAACTATTCTGGATTGGGTGTTGTGCAATGAACCAAAATTGATTAGAAAGCTAAAGGTAAAAGAACCCTTCAAGCAAGTGATCATAATATTATCGACTTTGCCTGGAAATCTGAGAAGGAGAAACTAAAGTCAGATGTATCAGTATTACAGTGACGTGATGTGAATTACAGAGGCATGAGAGAAGAGTTGGCCAGAATTGATTGGAAAAGAACACTGGCAGGGATGATGGCAGAGCAGCAATGTCTGGAATATCTAGAAGGAATTCGGAAGGGACAGGAAATATACATCCCAAAGAGAAAGGTGTATTCTAAAGGAAAGATGACTCAACTGTGCCCAACAAGAGAAGTCAAAGCCAACATAAAAACCAAAGAGAGGACATTTAATAGAGCAAAAAATAATGGGCAGTTAATGATTGGGAAGCTTTTAAAAACCAACTGAAGGCAACTAGAAAACTAATTAAGAAGGTAAAGATGGAATACAAAAGTAAGCTAACCAACAATATTAAAGGGGATACCAAAAGTTTCTTCAGACACATAAAGTGTAAAAGAGAGGTGAGAGTGGATATTGGATCACTGGAAAACAATACAGGAGAGGTAGTGATGGGGAACAAGAAAATGGCGGATGAACTGAATAAGTATTGTTTGTCAGTCTTCACTGTGGAAGACACTAGCAGCATGGTGGAAGTTCCAGGTGTCAGGGGTCATGAAGTATGTGAAGTTACCTATACTAGAGAGAAGGTTATTGCGAACTGAAAGGTCTGAAGGTGGGTAAGTCACCTGGACAAGAAGATGTACCCCCCAGGGTTCTAAAAGTGGTGACTGAAGAGATTGTGGAGGCATGAGTAATGATCTTTTAAGAATGACTAAATTCTGGAATGGTTCTGGAAGGCTGGAGAATTGCAAATGTCGCTCCACTCTTTAAGAAGGAAAAAAGACATAAGAAAGTAAACTATAGGCCAGTTAGTCTGACCTTGAGGGTTGGAAAGATGTTGGAGTCGATTATTAAGGGTGAGTTCTCAGGGTACTTGGAGGTACATGATTAATTATGTTATAGCCAGCATGGATTCCTCAAGGGAAAATCTTGCCTGACAAATCTGTTGGGATTCTTTGAAGAAACAACAAGCAGGATATACTAAGGAGAATCGGATGACGTTACGTACTTGGATTTTTAGAAGACTTTTGACAAGGTGCCATACATGAGGCTGCTTGGAGAACTATGAGTGCATGGAATTACAGAAAATATCCTAGCATGGATAAAGCAGTGGTTGATTGGCAGGAGGCGAAGAGTGAGACTAGGGTCTGTGTTGGAATTGATTCTTTTTACTTTATATGTCAATAATTTGGTTGATGGAAATGATGGGTTTGTTACAAAGTTTGCAGACAATATGTAGGTAAGTCTGAGCACTGGTGCCCCACAAGGCTGTGTACTCAGCCCCCTGCTGTACTCACCATACACCCATGATTGTGTAGCCAAGTTTCCATCAAACTCAATATATAAGTTTGCTGATGACACAACAATTGTAGGCCGTATCTCGGGTAATGATGAGTTTCAGTATAGAGAGGAAATTAAGAACCTGGTGGCATGGTGTGAAGACAATAACCTATCCTTCAATGTCAGCAAGACGAAGGAATTGGTTGTTGACTTCAGAAGGAGTAGCGGACCGCACGACCCAATTTACATCGGTGGTGGGCAAGTAGAACAGGTCAAAAGCTTTAAGTTCCTCGGGGTCAATATCACAAATGACCTGACTTGGTCCAACCAAGCAGAGTTCACTGCCAAAAAGGCCTACCAGTGCCTTTACTTCCTGAGAAAACTAAAGAAATTTGGCCTGTCCCCTAAAACCCTCACTAATTTTTATAGATGCACCATAGAAAGCTTTCTTCTAGGGTGCATCACAACCTGGTATGGAAGTTGTCCTGTCCAAGACCGAAGGAAGCTGCAGAAGATTGTGAACACGGTGCAGCACATCACACAAACCAATCTTCCGTCCATGGTCTCACTTTACACCGCACGCTGTCGGAGCAGTGCTGCCAGGATAATCAAGGACACGACCCACCCAGCCAACACACTTTTTGTCACTCTTCCCTCCGGGAGAAGGCTCAGGAGCTTGAAGACTTGTACGGCCAGATTTGGGAACAGCTTCTTTCCAACTGTGATAAGACTGCTGAATGGATCCTGACCCAGATCTGGGCCGTACCCTCCAAATATCTGGACCTGCCTCTCGGTTTTTTTGCACTACCTTACTTCCCATTTTTCTATTTTCTATTTATGATTTATAATTTAAATTTTTAATATTTACTAATTTTAGCTGTTTTTAATATTTTTAATATTTAATATTTGTAATCCAGGGAGTGTGAAGCGCAGAATCAAATATCGCTGTGACGATTGTACGTTCTAGTACCTATTGTTTGGCGACAATAAAGTATAAAGTATAAAGATAAGTGAATGGGGCAGGTAGTTTTGAGGATATAGAGAGGCTACAGGAGCATTTAGACAGATTAGGAGAATGGACAAAGAAATGGCAGATGGAATGCAGTGTCAGGAAATATATGGTCATGCAATTTTGTCAAAGAAATGAAAGTACTGATTATTTTCTAAATGGAGAGAAAATATAAACATCTGAGGCAGAAAGTGACTTGGGAATCATTGTGCAGGATTTCCTAAAGGTTAGTTTGCAGGTTGAGTCTGTGGTAAGGAAGGCAAATGTTAGTATTCATTTCAAGAGGACTAGCATATGATGTATGCAAGGATGTAATGTTGAGGCTTTATAAAGCACTAGTGAGGCCTCATTTGGAGTAGTGTCAGCAATTTTGGTTTCTTATCTTGGAAAGGATGTGCTGAAACTGGAAAGGATTCAAAGGAGGTTCACGAAAATGTTTCCAGAATTTAATGGCTTGTCATATGAAGAGTGTTTGATGCCTATGGGTTTGTATTCGCTGGAATTCACAAGAATGAGGGGTGACCTCATTGGAACCTATTGAATGGTGAAAGGGTTTGTTAGAATGGATGTGGAGAGAATGTTTTCTATGGTGGAGAGTCTAAGACCAGTGGACGCAGCGTCAGTATAAAGGGGCGTCCTTTTAGAATGGAGATGAGGAGGAATTTCTTTATCCAGAGAATGGTGAATCTGCGGAATTATTTACCCCAGGCAGCTGTAGAGGCCAAGTATCTACCTATATTTAAGGCAGAGATTGATAGATTCCTGATTGGTTCGGGCATGAAGGGATATGGGGAGAGGGGCTGAGGCAAAAATTGGATCAGCCATGATGAAATGGCGGAGCAGACTTGATGGGCCAAATGTCCTAATTCTGCTCTTATGGTCCAAAGTCCTTTGACACTTACGGCTATGCCCAGCACACCCTTAGGTTGTGTTGGCTGTTAACACAAACAACACGTTTCCCTCTATGTTTTGATTTACATGTGATCAATACATGAATGTGAATCTGAATCTGAATCTGTGGGTCATGTTAGTATGGAATATGTTTGCCATGTTAGACCATTTGTTACACACAAGACCAAGTTAAGGGCCCATTTCTGTGTGACACAATTTGTTCCTTCTTCTCACCAACTGCCAGCAGTTGGGGTAGGTTGAACTCAAATATCTGGAGGACTGGTTCCTTTCTGTACCCAGAGTTACAGAGCTATTGATCACACACACTGTCAAAGGAGCATCCATCCTAAGAGACCCCCACCATCCAGGCCATGCTGCTGCTATCATAAAGGAGGTACAGGAGCCTCAGGACTTCACCACACGGTTCAGGAACAGTTATTACTGCTCAGCCATCAGACTCTTGAACTGGATGGGATAACTTTTCACTCAACTTCACTTATCCCATCGCTGAACTGTTCCCACAGACTACGGACTCTTCATCGCATGTTCTCAATATTTATTGCTTATTATTATGTTGCTTTTTTTTCCTTTGTATTTACTGAGAATGCCCAGAAGAAAATCAATTTCAGGGTTGTATATATATATATATGGTGACATATAGGCACTTTAATAATACATTTACTTTGAACTTTGAACTTTGATTTAGATCTTCTCCAAGGATCAACACCTTGTTGTGGTGGAGAGGCTTATGAGTTTCTGAGAGCGATGTTGTCTGGAGCTTAGCTCCTCATAGTATCACTGTTGCAGTAAGGTCAAGAGGGTGGTACCAAAGAGCGTCTAACCAAACCTTCTATGGTGGAGCTGGCGGAAGCTGATGACGCATCCAACCAAGACCTCAGTGGAAGAGCTGGAGGAAGACGATGACACAACACAGTGGTAATGAAGGCTGAAGAAGGCTTCAGCAGTGAAGGATCCCCAGTTACCTCTGCACTCTATGCCACTGGACCTTGATCGCAGTCCGCGTGTGGTGGCTCCCTGTGCATCAGCCTCGTCACACTAAACAAAGTCACGCGAAGGCATTCTCCATTAATGGAGTCCACCCTAACACCCGAGTTATGTGGATCCTGGACTGGCCTCTACAGCCAAATGAGGGCCCATCAAAAGACAACTCCTTAGGAGAACATCATACTCAACTCAACTGATCGCTCTACCACTATGTATTATTATTGTTCCCTTTTTGAACTGAAGTGGATTATTATAGTCTCAATGAATACAAATTATTTAGAAATACAAAGAGCAAAATAAATTCATGCCTGGTACCTCTCATAGCATTTCCAAGGTTTTTATGTTTGTACCCTTCAATGGTAAGTTAACAAGGTGCTCATATTATCTGAGTATCCTGTTATAAGTATTTCAGATATTACACTTCATGTTACATTTTTAAAAAATAACTATGAATTATTAGTAACATTTTTATTTATGAATATATATTATAAGATATTTTTTCAGTTGAAGTATTTGGCAATCAATTGAAGCAATCAGAATCACCTAGGTAGTTGAAACAAGGTTGTTCAGCAGTTGTCACTTAAAATAGTTGGAAATCAATGAGATAATAAAAGCTTCACTCAGTACCCATCACTGTTACAATCCGATACTAACTTATTCCTAGAGTAATTAGTGATGATCATTAACTTCTTAAAAGTCAATGGTTGACTTTAAAAATGCTTCAAATATGACTGAATTGGCCTTTGGTTATGTGATCATTAGGGTTCCAGAGTTCTCTCTCTTCACTTTGTTGTATGGTGAATACATCTCGGAACTTTCTTCACTTGTTCCTTTTATATTGCAAGTAACGTATGGGCCGGGATTTTCCATTTACCTTAAAATGAAAACTTCTGACCCTTCTGCATTTTTACAGAGTTAAAATCAAGTCTTATGTACTCCAATGCTAATTCATTCTTGCCCAGTTTTCAGAGCTATGGAATTAGAAGCCTATTTACCAGGGCAACACAATATACTAAATAGAATAGTATAGAATAGAATAACCTATAATCGAATGTCATATTTAACATAACTATTTATCTATATTTAACACAAGCATCGACTCGCCAACAAAAGTATAGTTTTAAGTAAAGAAGAGGGAGAGTGACAAGTCAGCTTCTTTTACATACAGAATTTTGAAAATATGAAAATGAATTAACAAATTGAAGATTAAAACACAAACTGAAAATGCTGTAACTACACAGTCGGGCGGACCGCTTCTGTGGGGAGAGAGAAGGATTTATATTTTGAGCCGATGAGCCTCATTCTAAATTCAAAACTGAGAAGATGAGTGGGTAGGCATGGAAAGAATGGAAGGACTATATGTGATGAAGTGAAGACCAAAGTGGTCAAGATAGCAATTGCTTTACAAACCTGTTTGAATTCTTTGAGGAAGTGACAAGATGAATTGATGAAGGCAGAGCAGTGGACGTGGTGAATATGGGTTTTAGTAAGGCATTTGGCAAGGCTCCATATGGTAGGCATGAGATCCAGGGAAACTTAGCTGCTTGGAGTTAGAGCTTGCTTATCCACAGATAGGAGAGGATGGTATTAAGATGCAGCATATTCTTCCTGGAGGTCACCAAGTTGTTCCACGGGGATCTGTCCTTGGATCCCTACTTTTTCTGATTTTTTATAAATGACTTGGATAAGGAAGTGGAAGGGTGGATTCGTAGGTGTGAGGATGACTCAAAGGTTGGTAGTGATGTGAACGTGTGGAAGGTTTTCTCAGGTTACAACGGGACGTTGCTAAGATGCAGAGCTGGGCTGAGAAGTGGCATATGGAGTTCAATTCAGGAAAGTGTGAAGTGATACACTTTGGAAGGTCAAACTTGAAGGCAGAGTACAGGATTATTAATGGCAAGATTCTTAGCAGTGTGGAGGAACAGAGGGATCTTTGCATCCACGTCCATAGATCTCTCAAAGTTGCAGCACACGTTGACAGGGTGACTAGGGAGATGTACAGTGCTTTGGCCTTCATTAGTTGAGAGATTGAGTTCAAAAGCAATAAGGTAATTTTGCAGCCTATAAAGATCAGGTTAGACCACACGGAGTATTATACTCAGTTCCGATCTCATTATAGGAAGGATGTGGAAGCTATAAAGAGTGCGCAGAGGAGATTTACTGAGATGTTGCCTGGATTAGAGCAAGCTAGGGCTTTTCTTTTGGAGTGAAGAAGGATGAGAGGTGACTTGATAGAGGTGTACAAGATGGTAAGAGGCACTGATAGAGTGGACAGCCAGAGACTGTTTTCCCAGGGCGGAAATGGCTCATGCAAGAGGGCATAATTTTAAGGTGATTGGGGTAAAGTGGGGCGGGGTGATGTCAGCAGTAAGTTCTTTACACAGAGGGTGATGGATGTGTGGAACATCCTGCCAAGGATGGTGGTGGAGGCAGATACATTTAGGGATACTTAAGAGAGTCTTAGATAAGTACATGGATGAAAGAACAATGGAGAGCTATGTGGGAGGGAAGGGTTAGATTGATCTTGGAGTATATGTAAAGGTTGGCACAACAAGGGCCTGTACTGTGCTGAAATGTTCCATGTTCTAAACTAGCTGGTAGAACAAAATCACAGAGCAGCAAATTGGAACAAAGATATAGTTAAAGCTCTAAATAAAAAAGTTTACTTAAAGTTGTTAAATTGATTATTAAATCCCAAAGAATGTAACAATATCTGGTTGGAAGGTGAGGGGTTGAATCCATTACCTTCTGTAGGATTTGTCAGTCAAAGGCATTGGTGTTCCCATACCAGGCCATAATGCAGTCAGTCAGCACACTTTCCACCACACTTCTATAGAGGTTCGCCAAGGATTTCGATGACATACTGAACCTCCGCAGACCCCTGCGGATGTAGAGGTACTACACAATAGTATTTATATGGCGGGTCCACGACAGGTCTTCGAAGTTAGTGATACCCAGGAACATAAAATTGTATCTCTTCTATCCCACTGTAATTGTAAGACAGAGGAGCAGAATCAGGCCATTTGGCCCATTCACTCTGCTCTGCCATTCTATCATGGTGATTTATTATCCCTGTTAACCACATTCTTCTGTCTTCTCCCTGATGACATTATTAATCATGAACGTATCAATCTCGTCTTTAAATATACTCATTGATGGTCTCCACAGCCATCTGTGACAATGAATTCCGCAGATTCACCAATATCTGGCTAAAGCAATTCCTATTCATCTGAAGGGACATCCTTGTATTCTAAGTCTGTGCCCTCTGGTCCTGGACTCACCTCCTATAGAAAGCATCCTCTCCATGTCCTTTCTATTTAGGCCTTTCAATGGTCGGCAGACCTCTTGTACGATAAGATGGACTCTTGGCTCTTGTTATGATTTTGTGCTTTATTGTTTACCTGCACTGCACTTTTTGATAGCTTTTTCATTTTATTCTGCATTGCTATTGTTTTTCCTTATTCTAATTCAATGATTTGATCTGTTTGAACAATATGCAAGACAAACTTTTCACTGTATCTTCGTACAGATGTCTATAATGAACTAATACCTATACCAATACTAATAACATTAACTATAGCATTACCGATACCAAAACCTGCAGAGCACTACAGATATTCCCTGATGCTGTGTAGGATTGCCAGCATCTACAGATTTTGCTCAAATCTGAAGACTGATATAGATAAATATCTGGAGAAGTTGGATTAATGATTGTCATCCTCTCTGATGATAGTCACCTTTTCGTGGTAGAGATGTTTGTGAGTTCCAGTCATCCCACAGGAGATGCCGTCTGGAGTTTAACCATCTGGTGCATAGCTCCTGGGAGGGTCACCCATGGCAGTATGGTCAAGGGTGAAGTTCTAGACGAAGAGCAATCCAGCTGAGACCTCTACAGTGGAAGATGATGACACATCACAAAGGCAGTAAAGGCGAAGGAAGCCTGCAGCAGTGAGGGGTCCCCAGTTGTCTTGCATTGCATGCCACTGGACCCCAACTCCAATCTGTCAACAACCCTGAGATTTCATTTTCCTTCGTGCATACTACAGAACGGTAACTATAACAGCATCAATGAAAGGGTACAGAAGACAACAAACTGGCATTCTCCAGTAAAGGAGTCCCCCTAACATCCCAGTTAATGTGAGTCCTGGATGGCCTCGAAAGCCACGTGATAACCCACCAATAGGCAGCCTCTTAGGAGAACATCATACATGATTCGAGAGGAGGGATCTTGGGTCCAAGTTCAAGCTCCTGTAAGTGGCTACACAGGGTGATGGGGTGTTTAAGAAGCCATGTGGCATGCTTATCTTTATTAGTTCAAGAGTCAGAAAGTTATATTGCAGCTTTATAAAACTCTAACATAGGAAATCTGCAGGCGCTGGAAATTCAAGCAACACACACAAAAAGTACCGGTGAGCGCAGCAGGCCAGGCAGCATCTATAGGAAGAGGTACAGTCGACGTTTCGGGCCGAGACCCTTCGTCAGGAAAGTGATGAAGGGTCTTGGCCCGAAACGGCGACTAAAACTCTAATTAGGCTGTAATTTGGAGCATTACATACAGTTCTGGTCTCCCCATTATAGGAAGGATGTAAAGGCTTTGAAGAGGTTTGCCAGGATGTGACCTGGATTAGAAGGCGTGTGCTATAATGAGAGGTTAGACAAACTTGGGTTGTTTTTTTTCTGGAGTGGTGGAGGCTGAGAGGAGATCTGATAAAGCCTTATAAGATGATGAGAGGCATAGATACCGTAGGCAGACAATATCTTTTTTAAAGGATTGAAATGTCTACAGACTTTTAAGAGACATTTCGATAGGCTAATGAATGTGAGGAAACTGGAAGGATATGGATATTGTGTAGGCAGAAGAAATTAGATTATTTAGCCATTTGATTACTAATTTAATTGGTTCAGCATAACATTGTGGGCCAAACGGCCAGTACCTGTGCTGTACTGTTCTATGTTCTGTGTTCCATCATCCCAGTAATAATTGGTATGTATGTGAAGAGTATGTTCCTATAGAGGGAGAGTCTAGGATCGGAGGGCATGGCCTCAGAACACAAGGACATCGCTTTAGACCAGAGATGAAGAGGAATTTCTTTAGCCAGAGACTGGTGAATCTGAGGAATTCATTGCCACATATGGCTGTGGAGGCCAGATCTTTGGGTGTGTTTAAAGCAGAGGTTGTTGGGTTCTTGATTAGTAAAAACGCCAAAGGTTATGGGGAGAGAACAAGAGAATGGGGTTGAGAGGGATAATAAATCAGCCATGATAGAATGGCAGAGCAAACTCGAAGTTCAACATAGATTTTATTATTAAAGTACATACAGTAAATGTCACCATATACAACAACCCTGAGATGCATTTTCCTTCAGGCATACTCAGCAAATCTATAGAACAGTAACTATAACAGGATCATTGAAAGATCAACCAGAGTGCAGATGACAACAAACTGTGCAAATGCAAATATAAATAAATAGCAATAATAATGAGAACATGAGATAACAAGATAAACAGTCCTTAAAATGAACTCATTGGTTGTGGAAACCTCTCAGTGGATGGGCAAGTGAGTGTAATTATTCTCTTTGTTTGGATCCTGATGGCTGTAGGGTAGCAATTGTTCTTGAACCTGGTAGTGTGAGACCTGAGGCTTTTGTACCTTCTACCAGGGAGAAAAGAGCTTGACCTGGGTTGTGAGGATCTCTGACGATGGACGCTGCTTTCCTACGACAGCATTTCATATAGATGTGCTCAGTGGCTGTGAGGCTTTACCGATGATATACTGGACTAAATGCACTACCTTTGGTAGGTTTTTCCATTCAATGGCATTGGTGTTTCCATGCCAGGCCAGTCAATCAACTCTCCACTACACAGCTATAGACGTTTGTCAAAGTTTTGCTGACTCTCAGCAGACTCCGAAGGAAGTAGAGGCGCTGGTGTGTTTTCTTTGCACTTGCACTTATGTGCTGGGCAGAGGACAGATCCTCCGAAATAGTAGCACTTAGGAACTCAATGGGCCGAGTGGCCTAATTCTGCCCCTTTGTCCTGTGGTCTTATGGCTATATATGAGGTTCATATGATACTATATTCTGTGGGTATTTCTGGTGTTGCCTTGTCAGGATTCAATGATCATTCCCTCAGCTTCTGGAGCTGCATTAGTTTCCTTTGCTCCTGTTTTTAGCTCCAGGCAGTGCCACAATACACACAGACACACGTCTCAGAGTCACTGTGCTTTCTCTCTCAAGGTTGCCCAATTTTTATTGAACCTTACAGCCTGCAAATGCAGTCTTGTAGCCTGCCAGTGCACTTCATCTTTGTCGGAATATCTATAGACTACCATAATCAATAATTCATAATTTCCTTACATTTGAAAATACTTTAAGAGTACTTGAAGAATAATGTTAAGAGTATGTAAGTATTCAGACAGCAATAATATTAGCCACAGGTTTTTAACCTTGATGCTTGATTTATTGTTCAGATTTCTACATGTGCTACTGGCACAGAGAAATCCACAAACTACACTGTACACTCTAAATGTAATCACAGAGGAGATTCAAAATTATATATTATTATTCTACAGTTCACAAGTACAACAAAGCAGAAGAACGCAATGAAACACAATAAATATAAATACGTAAGATAACTTATATATATAGATTGATTGTATGCACATATGGTGATGGTAGGCACAGGAGTGTCTGTGCATACGGTGACTGACAGGAAATGATAAAGTCGTGGTGGTGGGGATGGGTAGTGGGTGGAGCTGTTGATCAGTCTGATGGCTTGGAAGAAGTAACTCCTTTTGACTCTATTGGTTCTACTGTAGATGCTGCGTAGCCTCTTCCATGCTGGGAGTGGGACAAACAGTCCATGAGCAGGGTGGGTGGGATCCTTCATGATATTGTTGGCCTCTTTCCGGCACCTTGATGGCTTGATATTGAGAGTACTGTGCCTTCTAGCCAAGGGCGAGGTTGGAGAAGGTGGTAGGTGTTGGGCATGGAATAGAACGGGATCGAAGTGAGGCAGGGTGAGAGACATGAATGACTTCAGTGAGGCAAACGCACGTTCCCCTGACACCCAACCAACAGTAGCTAATGTTTCCAGGAGAGCAGAGCAAGAGAAGCTGACTGAAAGTTTCACTCAATGGATTCTAATTGGTTTTCAGTGAATCTTGAGCAGGCATTTGACCTTGTCCCCACTTTCATTTAGTGGGTAGTTGTACCTTTGATGTTCTTGGTATGACTGGTGCCAGTAGTTTCCCACTAATTCATCTGTTTCCTGCTTCTCAGTTAATGTGCGTTAATATAACATTGCTTAGAACGGTGTCTTAGGCCTGGACTTCTTCATCGGTGATTTTCCTTCCATCATAATGTCTGATTAAAGATGAGCTTTATTTGTCACATCCACACATACAGTGAGATGCATTGTTTGTGTCAATGCCCAACACAGTCCAAGGATAGGCTGGGGGGCAGTCTGCAGGTGCCAATGTGCTCCCAGCGCCAACATTGCACGCCCACGACTCGCTAACCCTAAGCCGTACATCTTTACATGTGGGAGGAAACCGGATCACCCACGCGGTCGGAAGGAGGATGCTACAGCCAGTGGTGGGAATTGGGCTCTGATCGCTGACCACTGGCACTGTAAAGCGTTGTGCTAACTGCTGTGCTACTGTGACACCTGCTGGGATAGTTGTTGATGTTTGTAATGGAAGAGACGGTGTCTCACAGCTCCAGCAACCTGGGCTCAATACCAAGCTCTGCTGTTGTCAGTCTATGGTTCGCGCATTCACACGTGCCCATGTGGGCTTTTTTTTTCAGATGCTCTGGTTCCCTCTGAAACCCCAAAGCTGTGGGTTGGGACATTATTTCGCCGAGGACATTAAGTCGTTCTGACCAAGTAGGTGAGTGGTGGAATATGGGGGTAGTGGTTGGGAATGTGGGTAGAACAAATAATATTAGTATAAGTGGATACTGATGGTCAGTGTGGAGCTGGAGGGCCAGAGAGCCTGTCTCGCCAATGGTTGCCGGAAACACTCAGCACGTCAGGCAGCAGCTATGGAGAGAGAACCAAGAATGTTACTGTAAAGGTTAGTTTTAGTTGTAGAGAGAGTGGCAGAGGGATGTATAGGGCAAAGGAATGGGCAGGGAAGCAGGAAACGTAGGGGGTGGGGTATGATGAAGGAGGCCCCTCAGAGAGAGGAGCACAACTTCAAGGTGGGCTCTCGTGGGAGAGAAATGGCAGTATGTGCAATAGTGATTAAAATCATAGAGCTATCAATAATGCGAACACTCAGCAGATCAGACAGCATCTTTGGAAAGAGAAACAAGGGTTAATGTTTCAGGACAAAGATCTTTTGTCAGAATTAGCCATTGATCTCAGAAATTAACTCTGTTTCTCTTTCCATAGAAATTTGCTGATCTGCTGAGTGTGTTCAGCATTTTCTGTTTTCATTGCATATAGTTCTACTTCACTTTCAGCAATCCAAATGCATTATACCGTATGCAACGAGACGTCCACAACCTCCAGCATTGCTTTGGAAGCATAATGAAAGACAACTTATTGGTATGCCTCCTTTCCCCCTAACCCAGCACTTCTTTCCTTTCTGATCCCCATGCACATGATTCTGGTGCTCAATCTCTATTTCTTTTAACTTATTGTACTGTATGTTCTGCTACTCTGAAAAGGCAGAGTTCGCACTGAATGATTGCTTTGTGAATCATTTCAGTTCAGTCTACATGCATGGTGTGGAGTTCCTGGTCACTTGCACTTATAATTCTGTGCCATCATTTCCTTCGACTCGTGTTGGCCTACTTCACTGTTTCAAAGATTAAACGATGCCCCCCCCCCCACTGCTTAAAGTTTCTGCAGCAGTTTTGCAGGGAAGGTACAAAATCCAAAAAGCATGTGTCACCAGGCTTACGGACTGCTCTTATCCCACTGTTATCGAACTCTTGAATGGAGCTCCTGTTCGATAAGACATTCACTCTTCACCTCACCGTCTGCTTTATTTTGATTCTTCACTTTCTCTGTATCTCTTACACTTCATTCTGTGTTGCCACTGTGTAATGATTTGATCTATGTGAACAGTGCCAGACAAGATTTTCACTTTATTTTGGTACATGTTGACAGTAATAAACAATAACCTATAACCATACCAAGTGGCGCGTGGCCAAGTGGTTAAGGCGTCAGTCTAGTGATCTGAAGGTCGCTAGTTCGAGCCTCAGCTGAGGTAACATGTTGTGTCCTTGAGCAAGGCACTTAACCACACATTGCTCTGCGATGACACCGGTGCCAAGCTGTATTGGCCCTAGTGCCCTTCCCTTGGACAACATCAGTGGTGTGGAGAGGGGAGACTTGCAGCATGGGCAACTGCCGGTCTTCCATACAACCTTGCCCAGGCCTGCGCCCTGGAAACCTTCCAAGGCGCAAATCCATGGTCTCATGAGACTAACGAATGCCTATAAATAAAATCCATACTAATAATTTTCTCAGCCCAGAATGGGCAGGCTCTGAGTCAGTGCTTTGAAAGTGCATGGATTATATCCAATGTACACACAGTGGCCACTTTATTATGTACTTTTTGTACCTAATATTGTGGTTACTTTATTATGCTTGTGGTCTTTTGCCACTGTAGCCCATCAGCTTCAAAGTTCATTATCTTGTTCATTCAGAGATGCTCTCCTGTACACCACTGTTGTAACGTGAGGTTGTTAGAGTTACTGTCACCTTCCTCTCAGCTTGAACTGGACTGGCCATTCTGCTCTGAGCTCCCTCACTAACAAAGCTTTTTCAACCACAGAACTCACTCTCACTGGGTGTTTTTTTTTGTTGCTTTTTTTTTGTTTTTTGCACCATTCTTTGTAAACTCTAGAGATTGTTGCATGTGAAAATCCCAGGAGATCAGCAGTTTCTGAGATACTCAAACCACCCTGTCTGGCACCACCAGTCATTCCACAGTTAAAGTCACTTAGGTCACATTTCTTCCCCGTTCGGATGTTTGATCTGAACAACAACTGAACCTCTTGACCAGGTCTGCAAGCTTCTATGTATTGAGTTGCTGCCACATGATTGGCTAATTAACGAGCTGGTTTATAGGTGTACCTAATAAAGTGGACACTGGGTGTATTTAAGGTGTAGATGGCTGAATATTTGAAAGATCGAGGAATTGAGGTCTTTGGAGAACTAATGTATTATTGCTCATTTCTAGTTGCTCTTGAGAAAGAGGTGTGGTGCTGCCGTCTTGAACCATCTGTGTAAGATTCAGCTCATTTCTCATTCAAAGCCAAAATGCAATTTACTGACTTCTCAGTCCTACTACTAGCTTGTTAATGTAGATTAATTATGCAACTTCATAAACACAGCTCGATTTGTGTTCCATTGTGATAGATTGACTCAAGTGGGGTTTGTGGTATCTAATAGTGTGTGAGGCTCCCAACCCAGGGCACTGAGATAATGATCGTTTCTTCAGCTTTTCACAACTTTGCAGAAAGCCCAGTCATTCAAAAATGGGACTGGTCAGTCCTGATTTGTTCGGATCCAAATCTGAAAGTCCACAAGCAGTGTAGGCAAACAAAACCAAGGTCAATAAACTGCCAGAAAGAGGCCTTTCTTTATAAAAGTTTTTGTAGACTTTTCTTCTGTTGAAAGGCATGTGTACAAGTTAAGGGAGGGAAGTTTAGGGGAGACATCAAGGGTAAGTTTTTTATACAGAGGGTTGTGGGTGCCTGCAATGACTTGCCAGGGATGGTGGTGGAGGCTAAAACATTAGGGGTGTTTAAAAGCCTCTTGGACAGGCACATGGATGAAGGAAAAATAGAGGGTTATGGGGTAGTGTGAGTTTAGTACTTTTTTTTAAAGGAATATACGGGTTGGCACAACATCGAGGGCCGAAGGGCCTGTACTGTGCTGTAGTATTCTAGTCTCTAGAGTCTAGTGTCTAATCTAAAACAAAGATGTGGAATATGTGGATAAGATAAAGATTATCTTTTCTTTGCCACATGCACATTGAAACATCATAACATACATTGAATTGCATCATTTGAGTCAAATAAAGTCAGGAAGGATTGTGCTGGAAGCAGCCCACAAGTGTTGCCAGGCTCCTGGTGCCAATATAGCATGCCCACAACTTACTAACCCAAATCGTATGTCTTTCTGGAATGTGGGAGGAAACTGGAGCAGCTAGAGGAATCCCATGCAGTCAAAGGGAGAACGTACTAAACCCTTATAGACAGCGGCAGGAATTGGAACCGGATTGGTGAGCATTGGTGTCAGAAAGTAATGGCACTAACCGCTACACCACCGTGCCGCCCAAGGTAAACAAAGGGGATACGGGGGATATTAAAGCATCTGGGTCTCTCTCCTTAAGTCGATAAAGCTAGATCTATTTCGAAAGTGATCATGAAACTTTATACCAAATAAATCTTTCCACCTCACAGAAGCTGTTTTTGGGTGGCAGCACCCTAATGCTGTCCAATATTCAGTATTGTCATCAATCAATGATCCAGGTTTCTCCCTGCATTCCTTATCATCTCCACTCGGTCCCTGGAGCTGCTTAACGGGGAGACGGAAGTAGCAAAACAAAGCAAAGAGACCCGTGGCATTCGTTTGATTGATTTTCATTTTACATATAATTTGCCTTTGCAGATGATGTTGATGGAAAAATTATCTCATTAATTATTCAGAAGCCAAACAAAAGCACAGAGAAAATCGATAGGGGCGCTCTTGGTATCTGAAGCAAATTAAAACAGGCAGCAGACCAGGATGGTTGCACCAAGCTATTTGATAGCAGGATCATGCTTTCAACGCCTGGAAAGCTTGTGCCTAGTGTCGCGCCCAGTTTGAGGTGGTCACTGTGGCGTGCACGCATGCACTTGTCTTCCAGGGTTCCAATATCCAGCAGCCATGTGTATGGCTTGTCTAGAACTTTGAGAGCATGTAGCATTTACTGACTGTCAAAGGGAGTGTAGCAGAGGTACACGTGACAGGATGAATTTATCCTTTGTCTTATTGACGTAGAAAAGATTAGCTTTATTTGTCACATGTACATCAAAGCAAGGAAACATAGAGAAATGTGTTGTTTGTGTCAACAACCAACACACTCTGGGCATGTGCTGGGATCTGCCCGCAAGTTTGTGCCCTGTTTCCGCCGCAAACATAGCAAGCCTACAACTTATTAACCTCTACGTCTGTTTGCAATGTAGGTGGAAACTGGAGCAACCACAGGGTCATGAAGAGAATATATCAAGACCTTACAGACAATGATGAGAATTGAACCCTGATCTTCCATTCACTGCTGCTGTAAAGTACTATGCTACCTACTATGCTACTGACCTCCCTTAATGTATATTGTGCAGATAGTTATTTAGCACATCAAAATGTTTTGCAGAGACCTAGAAAAGAGTACTGTTCTTTGGAGGGGAAAACAATTATTCATTAGGGTTCCTGTTTAAATGCTCCAGTTATATCTGGAATGGGCTGATCTTATCCTGGCCTTCAGTTTTCAAAACCTGAACCATAAAACCACAAGACCAGAGTTGCAAAATACACGTGGACTAAGATGTTAACCGTCCTTTGCTATCACTAGTGGGATCATCAGTTGATCTGCCACCAGTCTTCAGGAGTTTCGGCCCGCTTATGATCAAGACTCCCTCGAGGTGGTGGGCCAGCAGTGCTAAAGCACCACCTCCCACTGGTGAGCTTAAAAACTTGGCATCTGCCTCTATCAGAGTTGTTGGTCACTTCCATCCAACAGATAGTCTACTCTTCAGGTGTCTATGCAACTACTGAAGGGTTTGCAAGATATATATACACTGTCTGACTATCTGCCCCTCTGGACATACTTGGTCCACACCCATGCTGATCCTTTCTCTGCTGCCTCAGCTACAGCCCTGCTGGTTGACTTGATCTCTCTTCTAGTGAAGCCAAGGTCAAGCCAAGGGAGTGAACGCAATAAACCCACGGCAGCCTACTTCGAATGGATAGCATGAGACCTTCCACCCTCTGTCTCTGCACTCTGATCTTAACTCTGCATACTTGGTTAACTTGCTGTCATGGGCTTCATCGATGTTGTCTTCCCAGGAGACTGTGAGTTCACCAATAACCGCTTCTCTACTGGTGTCAGACCATACGATTATATCTGGACGCAATGTGGTGAAAGCTATTTGCTCCGGGAAACTGCCTTTCCCATCCAGGTCAGCCTTGAGACACCAATCATTGGCTGAAGAAAGTATGCTTGATCATGAGCCTATGCTGTACACCCTTGACTTGGAGCCTTCTTTCACAAATGATATACGATGTTCTGCGGAGCATGGGGCGTGAGATAAGTTGTGCTGTAGTACTCTCTGCTCAACCGCTTCTGTTACAACTTTGAGAACGTTGTTATGTCTCCAAGTGTACATGCCGCTGGAAAGATTGACTCTGCATGCACTCACGATGTGTTGAAGTGTTCCCTTCTCACCACAAGCAGCACACCTGTCTGTCTTATCTTCATACCATAAAACCATAAGACCATAAGATATAGGAGCAGAATTAGGCATTTGGCTCATCAAGTCTGCTCCACCATTTTATCATGGCTGATCCATTTTCCCTCTTAGCCCCAATCTCCTGCCTTCCCCCCGTATCCCTTCTTGCCCTGACTGATCAAGAATCAACAACCTCTGCTGTGGAGAGTGTTCTAACTGGCTGCAATACTGTATGGTATGGGGAGGGGGGCTACTGTACAGGATCGAAGTAAGCTGCAGAGAGTTGTAAAATTAGTCACCTCCATCATGCGTAGTAACCAGGACATCTTCAAGGAGCAGTGCCTCAGAAAAGCAGCATCATTAAGGATCCCCAATACCCAGGACATGCCCTGTTCTCATGTAATCATCAGGAAGAAGGTACAGAAGCTAGAAAGCACACACTCAACAATCAGGAACATCTTCTTTCCCTCAGCCATCTGATTTCTGAATGCATATTGAACCCATGAACTCAACTCACTACTTTAAAATTTTTTTGTACTACTTATTTAATTTAACTATTTTATATATATATTTACTGTAATTCAGCTTTTCTTTTCTCTCTCTCACTCTCTCTATTATTATGTATCGCATTGTACTGCTGCTGCTAAGTTAACAAATTTCACAGCATATGCCAGTGATATTAAACCTGATTCTGATTCTGAAATATACTGTCTGCAGCAAATAATTCCACAGATTCACCACTCCCTGGCAAAATGTATTCCTCATCATCTCCATTGTAAAAGGACGCCCCTCTACTCTGAGGCTGTGTCCCCTGGTCTTAGATTCCTCCACCATAGGAAACATGCTCTCCACATCCACGCTATCAAGGCCTCTCAACGTTCGATAGGTTTCAATGAGGTCACCCCTCATTCATCATTTAACTAGACAAGGTGGGAAGCTTTAGCTTTGCTCGCTAATTATGGACGTCAGCACTGATCTTATCAATTTGAAGGGAGGCACCTGAGGTCTCTTCCTGTCATTGAGAAAGAGTTCTTCGATGTAATCCTCTACAATGGGTGTTATTAAAAGGTAATGAAGTAGTAGATGTTTATTAATTGGAAGATACCTGTTTCTTCAATTTATTTCCATTATTATTTAAAATGATGCTCTGCAGGAATTAAGTTGGTGTCAAAAGTCACCATAGCACCATATTTAATATTTTTGCTTTGCTTTTTTTGTTAATTTTAATTTTGAACTATTAATGCACAGTATAGTTCTCTAAGTCACTAGCTCTGTAAATTGATTGTAAATATACAGATCTGGTTCTACATGAAATAAAAGGCTTTTTGTTGCTTCTCACAGAATACCCTGTAACGGTTTATTCATTTGCAGCCACAAAGTTTTGAAAACAAGTGTGACTGCTAAATTGTTCACAGGAAGATCCCAGCAACAGTGATGATGCAAATTACTAATTGATCTGTGTTGATTAATGGCTGTATTTTGGTCAAGAAACCATTCTCTTTGAAGAAGTGACTTGAGTTGTTTTATCTCCTCCTGAAGAGGGGAAAACAAACTCAATTTAAGATCTGAGTTGGTGCATAGCAGGGTGGAGTTTTCAACAAGAATTCACAAATCCACTTGGCCAGACTATCAGCCAGGTAATGGAGATGAAAGTCTACCTCAGCATCTCCAGTGGTGCACCATTCTAATTTCTGTGCTCAGGTTTCTGCTTAGATTATCTGTTTGGGTATCCTGTGTGCGGCTTAAATCCATGACCTTATAAATCAGGGATGAAAATGCTTCTACTAAGCCAAGGTGACTTTATGAAAGGAAATTTATACTGTAGTGGTTTCAACCAGTTAGCACATAAGCTAACCCAGTTATTCAGATCAGAGGATCGCAGTCTGGGCTCAGTTAGTTAGTGTCGCTGAGATGCCAGTAAAGGTATTGCATTCAATTACGTTGAATTGAGTTAAAAACACAAAATCATCCATGGTCCTGAGGTAACTCTTGTCATCCGACTCTGATGACATGACAGTGGTGGGGCTCATCACCAACAAGGACGAGATGACCTACAGAGAGGAGGTGGAAGGGCTCGAGGCCTGGTGCCAGGCAAATATCCTCTTCCTCAAAGTCAACGAAGAAAGCTAGCGACATCAGGAAAACTCACTCCATCTATGCCCCTCTTCAGATTGGCAAGCAGTTTCAAACTCCAGAAAGTACCCATCTTGCACAATCTCTCATGGTCCTGAACACGTTCTGCATAATCAGAGAAGCTATCAGCACTTCTAATTCCTGAGGAGGTTGAAGAGAGCTGGACTATGCACATCAGTGCTCACATCATCCACAGGTGTGCCATAGAGAGCATCCTAGCAAGCTGCATTGCTGCATGGTACGGAAACTGCATTGTGGCGGATAGGAAGGCTCTACAGCGGGTAGTCAAAGCTGCCCACGCATCACTGGCACCAGCCTACCTGCCATCAAGGACACATATAGAGAAAGGTGCCAGAAAATGACCGCTCATAGACGGTTTGTCCCACTCCCATCAGGGAGGAGGCTACGTAGTATCCAAGCCAGGATTACCAGACTCAAAACCATTTAAGGCCAATTTATACTTGTGTGTCTAATCGACACATACCCTACACTGTACCCTATGCCGTACCCTACGCCGTAGCCTGATGCACACCTCCCCAAAAATGTAACTACATGTCGCGGCGATGCAAACCGCAACAACTGTGATTGATCCACTTGGTAGCATCGCATTTCCTCCTACGCTGCAATAGCTTCCCATTAGGTGACTGAAGGGCAGGGAAGGAACTCTGGCTGCAATGCTTTCCATAAAGCTTTACAGACCTCCGAAATTATGGAGGACCCTGTGCTTGATGCCAATTTGTAGCTAGCAGCTACAGCCTGTTGACTTCCACCTAAAGCTAAAACTCGAATGGTGATTGCCAGTCTCTGAGTATACTGTGCATACACTGATTGGAAATAAATGGTTGAAGACAATGAACCAAATTGTCAAATCTACTTGCCGACATCCGAAAATATTTGAAATGCATTTCCTCGTCCATGTCTCTCAGTGGCCGGACAAGCACAGAAAATTCACCCTCCTTCAGTTTCAGTCGCCATTATTTGAAGTTTGAGTTTCTTCGTGAAGAAGCTCAACACAGTGGCATAGAAACCGCACTGCCAACTAGCGTTTTGGCAGTGAATTGCAGAGTGACACAGACACACTAACGCACGAGTATAAATGCTCACAACGGCGTAGGCCACTTGTGTAGGTTACGGCGTAGGCTACTATGCAGAAGTATAAATCAGTCTTTACTTTGCCCAAGATGTAAGCTGTTAAACATTTCCACCCTCTAACCACCCCTCCACACCCCCCACCACCTCTACTTTATCATTTTCTGTGTCACCTTAACTACAGACACTCCTGTGTCCAGTGTCGCTTTATGGGCATACAATCAGTCTATGAACTGTATATAAATTATCTCTTATATTTATCTTGATTGTGTTTTTTATTATTGTGTCCTTTATCTATTTGTGCTTTTTTGTGCTGCTTTGGATCCGGAGTAACAATTATTTTGGACTCCTTTGTACTTGTGTACTGGAAATGACATTAAACAATCTTGAGTTTTGAATTTGGAATCTGTGCTGTTAAGCTTTATCATTTCCTATCAGTGTCACCTTGTGTACAAGTACTCCTGTACCGAGCGTCACTTCATTGCACATACAATCAAAGATTCAATCACACTTATTATCAAAGTATGTGTATTGAATACAACTCTGCGATTCGTCCTTCTGTGGACAGCCACGAAACAAGGAAATAGCATGGAAACCCCACATGAAATATGTGGAATGCCAGAGGAAATGGTTGAGACAGGTAAAATAGCAACGTGCTGGGTCTGGAAGACTTGAGCTATAAGGAAAAACTGAATAGGATTGGACTTTATTCCATGGAACAAAGAAGACTGAAAGGGAATTTGATAAGAGGTATACAAAATTAAGAGAGGTATAGATAGGGTAAACGCAAGCAGGCTTTTACCACTGAGGTTGGGTGGGACTACAACCAGAGGTCATGGTTTAAGAGTGAAAGGTGAAATGTTTAAGGAGAGCGTGAGGGGAAACTTCATACTCAGAGGGTCGTGAGAGTGTAGAATGAGCTGCCAGCACAAGTGGTGCATGCAAGCTTGATTTCAGCATTTGAAAGAAGTTAGGATAGGTACATGGATGGTACGGATATGGAGGGCTAAGATATTGGGATCCCGGAACAGCTCAATGGGAGTAGGCAGTTTAAATGGTTTCAGCATGGACTAGATGGGCCGAAGGGACCGTTTCTGCACTGTACTTTTCTTTGACTTCATAACCCAGTCATGAAAACATCAAACACCCAATGCGTGAAAAAAGAACAATTATACCAACGGCAAAAAACGAGCCAACAACAAATTGAATATCGAATGTCAAACTAGAAGTCGAGTAGTATTCAGTTTAGCGTTCAATTCATTTCAGTGTTGCGCCTCTAGCCCACTACAGAGCCGTTCTTCACTGAAGTGCCCCAGTCCACATCGATCGCCCCGATCAAATCCCAAAAAAACTGTAAAAAAAAAGGAGAAACCGGAATCCAGGAACACAAGCAACGAGAAGCTCAAGGTCCCCCAAAATGAGTCCACAGCCTCACCAATGAATCCTTGCAACATGGATCCAAAGGCTTCTGCCATTTCCTCCAAAAGCAGCTAGCAAGAGGGTGAGGAAGGCCAGTCAAATGTCGGCAGACAACGCCAAACATCCGCCTGCCCTCTGCTCCCGTCCTTGTCAAATTCAACCTTACTCGATGCCTCGATTGGAGAGAGGCAATAGAGTTGATCATAGCAATCTGTCTATGTATATAAGTTAATCTTATGATTTATTTTTGTGTTTTTTATTGTGTTCTTTATGCTTATTGAGTATTTTATGGTGCATTGGTTCCAGAGTAGCAATCATTTCACTCTCCTTCATATTTGTATACTGACGAATGGCAAACTATCTTGACTCTTCAGTTATTATTACCCAAAGTGCACATGCATAAGCATAAACAATAACTGACATGGAACTTCACTGACGACCAGAAACTCTGCCATCCTCTCCTCTATCGCCTTACCCAATAAACACCTGAATGGCCTACCATAAGGTAACAAATATCATGCAATCAGAGATAGGGTGGACTGACTTCCCTCAGTAAGCCCGAGCTTCTCAGTAAACAAAGGTCAATATAAAACAATTTCTGGGAAACTATTAAATCTCCATATTTCATATATGACTACAGTACTATGCAAAAGTCTTAGGCACATACTATAGCTAGGGTGCCCAACGCTTTTGCGCAACACTGTAGAAATGTTATGAATTGCACTGTACTGCTGCCATAGAAAAAACAAATTTCATGACACATGTGAGTGATGATAAATCTGATTCTGATATGTGTCTCTATTGTGGACTGAGAGTTGGGACGGAGCAGGGAGAGGGGAATCATGGTTGAGGAAAGGGGAAGGGAGCAGGGCGAACCTTAGGGACATTTTGTAATGATCAATAAACCAATTCTCCGGAATCAAACGACCTTGCCTGATGTCTCAGGGCCGGGTGTGTCTGCAACTGCATCGCCCCCTGTCCCTGGCACTCCTTCTCTGCCACCTGTCCCGTGGCACTCTATCCTCACCAATTCCAACATCCTTTGCTGAGCTAGATTTACAAACTCGCTCTCTGCTCCATGTTAACAAATACAGTACTGTGCAACAGCCTTAGACATCCTAGCTATACATGTCTGCCTAAGACTTTTGCACAATACTGTATATAGCCCAGGGGGGGGGGCAGGGGTCATGGTAGTGTAAAGGCTAGTGTAATGCTTAACTGCGCCAGCGATCAGGTTCAATTCCTGCTGCTGTCCATAAGGAGTTTGTCTGTTTTCCCCAAAACCACCTGGTTGTTCCTATTTCCTCCCACATTCCAAAGACATACTGTACTGTATTTAATATTTCAGTAATATTTGAATAATATTGTAAATATATTGTTTTATTAAGCATTCTTTGTTTGTTTACATAACGCATTATGGGTTATATGTTAGAAGTATGCGAATGGCATACATCATTATGCCTCCATGTCAAGTGGGAAAAGAAAAACTAAGTACGTATCCCTGGATTGTGTCTTTTTCTTTCGATTAGTTTCTGGAGAGACCAAACATAATATAGTGGTAATTAATAGTATCATACCTGTGTCACTCAGTTAGCCACTCCCACATGGGAGGAGCTCACATAGCGTACAAGCAGTGGTATCAATAAAGTTTGGTTGAATATCCTGGTGAGCTCTGCACTGTCCTTCAACATCGAACACAACATGGTGTCAGAAGGAAATGGTGACGTCAAGACACTCTACTCACACATTACGACGCACATCATCCAGTGAAGCTTCCTGTGATGCCTCGCCTTATAATATAGGGGCAGTCATGTCACATGTTAATGAGTGATGGAAGTGAACATCCCATAGCCTTTGCGCATGTTCCCTTACTGCCAAAGAGAAAAATTATGCACAGATTGACATAGTGGCCTTGAGTCTGGTTGGGCTGTAAAACATTTCAACTAGTACCTGTGTGGGAGAGAGTTTACCTTCATTACTTCATCAACAATGTGTCCATTTTCAATCCACTGAAGGGTGTTCCACTAACAGCAGCAGCATGAACACAGAGATGGGCACTGTTTCTTGGAGGACACAATTACACGATCAAATTCAAGACGACAACTAATCATGGAAACAGATCTTAGAACATAGAATATCTACAGCACATTACAGGCCCTTCGGCCCACAATGTTGTGCTGACCATGTAACCTACTCTAGAAGCTGCTTAGAATTCCCCAACCGCATTGCCCTCTATTTTTTAAGGAAATGCTGGTCAGTATTCCCATTTACCCTTGGAAAAGGAAATAGCTGAAAAATTTACAAAAGAGTACATTCTTCTTGATGTGTTCTCCCTAATGCAAATCAACTGTCGCCCTATTACGGCACAGATGATCCAAAGGGAAACCAGAAAAGACCTCACACTGTCTCAGGACCACATAGCCACCCAAAATGGCTGGAATGTGCAGCAGAAATTCTAGTTCATGTGAATTTTGTCAGACCATGCATGGGTACAAATTTTTTGGAAGTAGTGGTTGCAGCTACAAGATGGCCATGGCGTTCCCAAAAGCATCCACTACAGCTTTGCCCAATTTTGATGTGTTGGGAAGCCTATCCTCAAGGACTGGTGTTCTGGAAATGCTTAGTCAGTGAAAATGGACCACAAGCGGGGAACCCTGGAGCACATCCTCAGCGGCTGCGCAAGGGCACTTGGTGAGGGACGGTACAGGTGGAGGCATGATCAGGTCCTGAAGACCATCGCTGAAGCCGTCAGCGCAGGAGTTGAGTGGGCGAAGTGGTCCCGACCCTCCAAGCAGACCATTGCCTTTGTCAGAGCTGGGGAGCAGCCAATACCTGCCAAAAGAACATCTGCAGGCATTCTGACCTCTGCAAGGGACTGGCAGCTGTTGGTGGACCTCGAAGGGCAGCTGAAGTTCCCCAACCATATCGCAGCCACCACCCTGCGACCAGACATTGTCCTAGTGTCTAAGTCTACTAAGCAAGTGGTGCTGCTGGAGCTGACAGTCCCATGGGAAGACAGCTTGGAAGAGGCCTTTGAAAGGAAGCTCTCCAAGTACGCAGGACTGGTCAGCAACTGTCAGCAGGCTGGATGGAGAGCGAGGTGTCTCCCAGTGGAGGTTGGTTGTAGGGGATTTGCAGCCCATTCTTTAGCTAGAGCCTTCAGCAATTTGGGCATCGAGAGAGAGAGGAAGAGGAGAGCCATCCGCAGTACCACCGATACGGCAGAGAGGGCCTCAAGCTGGCTGTGGCTCAAAAGAGGGGAGCCATGGAGTCATAAGTGGCTAGCCATCTGGACACAAGCTGGGGTCTGATCAGCCCCGGCTGGGTCACCTGGAGAAGGTTGTATGATGCTGAAAGACCCGAAACACCCGATGATTCCAGGAACATCACTGAAGATGTGTCCAGAGGCATCAGTAGATGTATGTACACAGAACATGAAATAACAAGATAAGGAGTTCTTAAAGTGAGATCATTGGTTGTGGGAACATCTCAATGATGGGGCAGGTGAGTGTAATTATCTCCTTTTTTTCAATAGCCTGATGGTTGAGGGGTAGTAACTGTTCCTGAACCTGGTGGTGCGAGTCCTGAGGCTCTTGTACCTTCCACCGGTGACAGCAGTGAGAAAAGAGCATGGTCTGGGTGGAGGCGACCTCTAATGATAGATGTTGCTTTCCTATGATAGTGTTTCATTTACTGTAACCGGCCTGAAACCACTACCATTTTGTAGGATATAGTTGTTGTATTATATCATATATTTTGTGTGTGTATATATGTACATTAAAAAGCAATATGTTACATATTTGAGTTGATTTGCATTCTATATTGAGTTGGAGTTTATAGTTAAGCAGGGAGGAGTGTAGTGTATTTCATATTGCAGTAATGTTTTTGTAAATATATTGTTTCATTAAGCATTCTTTGTTTGTTTACATAATTCCTTCAGGGTGATATTAAGAAATAAGTGATTGGTATTCGTCATTTTTGCCACCACATCACTCATTATAAAAATAGCGAGAAGAAAAACTAAGTAGGCAAGTATCGCGGATTCCTGTGTTTTTCTTTTGATTAGTTTCTGGACTAACAACACATAACCCATGTGGGTTAGGGTTAAGGTTAATAAGTTATGGGCGTGCTATGTTGGCACCAGAAGCGTGGTGACAATTGCCAGCTGCCCCCAGCACATCCTTGGACTGGGGTGTTTGTTGACACAAAACGGAGCATTTCGCTGTATGCTTTGATGTTTTGATGTACGTGTGACAAATAAATGTAATCTTTGACTTTTCCATCCCAGTGTTGTGATATATTTTGTCTATCAATGAATGCATTGCTTGGACAATTTGGACATGCCATTTGCAACGGGCAATGACTCCTACCCTAAAAGGACATCAATACTGAACTGACTCCACCACCTATGGACTCACTTTCAAAGAATCTACAACTCATGTTCTCCATATTATTTATTTGCTATTTATTTATTAGTATTATTTGTTTATTTTGTATTTGTAGTTTTTTTATGTACATTGGATGTTTGTCAGACTTTGTGCGTGGTTTTTAATTGATTCTATTGTATTTCTTTGTTCTACTGTGAGCACCTTCCAGAAAATGAATCTCAGGCTAGTATATTTTATTTTATTGGGATGCAGTGGAACAGGTTCTTCCAGCCCTTCGAGCCACGCTGCCCAGTGACCTCCAGCTTAACCCTAATCTAATCACAGTACAATTTACAATGACCAATTAACCTACCAACTGCTATGTCTTGGGACTGTGGGACAAAAAACCATATGGTCAGGTGAAGAATGTACAAACTCCTTACAGACAACGAAAGGGAATGAACCCTGGTACTGGTACTGTAAAGTACAGTGTTAACCACTGTGCTACTTTGCCACTCCATGGTAACATACAAATTTACCTTGACCTTTGTTCCATAAACCAGATGCAATACTTTCTCCTATGGCTTCCTTTTCAGTTATTCTGCCTTGAGGACAAACTCTACATAAACGATACCCAGCACCAAAAACCTTACGAAGGAAGTCCTATTCCCAAAACGTGTTGCTCTTCTCAACGTAATTCATCATGTCTTTAGGCACACTAAGAGAAAATGCCAGCTCAAAACTGGATTCTGTCCTTGTCTAACCTTTAATCCTGTTCTGCCTAGATTTTCATTTAGCCTATTCTTCAGGGAATAAGCGAATGGAAGACACTTGAGAAAAGCTTTTTATTGTCATGTTGATTTATTTAATATTTTGTATAGACTCAGAAAGAGTCCACCTGTCAATGTAAATCAGAACTTGGTCTTGACAAAAATTGTTCTGAGTGTCTTGTAAACCATGACATTACTTAGAACATTATTGGCATATGTGTATAACAACATGTAATCTGACGACAGCAGTAAGATCCTCTGCTGGACATAGCAGATTCCTCTGATGATGAATCAATACTCCTCCATGGTGAACACTTGAAATTGCTTTCAATAGCACTTCCACCATTAATATTATCCACCATTGTCCCTGTACCAAAAAAGACCAAGGTAACATGCCTGATTGACTGGTATCCTTTCGCACTCACCTCAATAATTAGCAAATGCTTTGAGAGGCTGTTCAAGGATTACATCTGCAGTTTGCTACCACCAATCTGAACCCACTACAATTCTCCTACCGACACAACCGATCGACAGACAACGCAATAGCCACTGCTCTACATGCCGTCCTTACACATCTGGAGAAGAAGGATGCTTATGTGAGAATGCTGTTCTTGGACAACAGTTCAGCATTCAACACCATAGTTCCATCCGGGCTTGACTGAACTTTCTACAGGGGCACAATTGAGAGCATCCTGACTGGCTGCATCACTGCCTGGTATGGGAACTGTACCTCCCTTAATCGCAGGTCTCTGCAAAGAGTGGTGCAGACAGCCCAGCGCATCCACAGTTGTGAACTTTCCATGATTCAGGACATTTACAAAGACAGGTGTGTAAAAAGGGTCCGTAGGACCATTGGGGACCCAAGTCATCCCAACTACAATCTATTCTAGCTGCTACCATCCAGGAAACTGTACCGCAGCATAAAAGCCAGGACCAACAGTCTCAGGGACAGCTTCTTCCACCAGGCCATCAGACTGATGAACTCACGCTGATTTGAGTGTACTCTGTATTACATTGACTGTTCTATTTATTATAAATTACTATGATTGCACATTGCACACTTAGACTGAGACTTAACATAAAGATTTTTACTCCTCATGTATGTGAAAGATGTAAGAAACAAATTCAGTTCAATTCAATTCGATTCCCAAGCCCATGACCTCTATCAGTAAGGACAAGGGCAGTAGGCATGTAGAGGCATCAGTTGAAGTTTCCCTTCCAAGTTACAGTACACTGACTTGGAAATAAATACCTGTACCTTCCTCATCATTGACTTCAGATTTCAGATTCATTTATTTATCACATGTATAGTGAAATGCATTGTTAGCGTTAACAGCCAACACATTCCACGTCCATAATGCCTGGCAGAATAACACAGAACACAACAAGCAAAAAAAAAACAACAGCAGCAAAAATGAGCCCCTTTCCTTTCATCAGCACACCCACATGAACTTCTAGTCTCTGGTAGACTCACAGACTCATAGACAACAGCCTTCAACTTCCCCAGTGGATTCTCAAACTCGTAGATAAAGATCTTCGGCCATAGAGCTTTGACTTCCTATTGACCTTTGGGCTCCAATATTCATTGTCGATCCCAGAACTAGCCGCTGATGTAACCCCGAACACCAGGCCTCAAACTTCAGAAATGCAACTTGCTTACCTCAGAGATCACTGACCTTCATGCCTCCTGCTTGGAAAAACATCCAGTTCCGGGACTGACCTTGGGGAACACCCGTTGACCTGGGGAGACTACTCCTAAATCCTGGATCTCCTTATCCTCAGCACGTGGGAATACTGTAGAGACTGCAGCATTCTGAGGCAATGGCCTATTATCTTCTCAGGAGCAAATAAGGACAGAGTATATGTGCTGGACTGACACTGCTACCTCACTCTCATTAAATTATATTACTGAAAATGTAGGTACCACATCTAACCATTTCAGCCTGTCCGGAACTAGAACTGAAGGATGGAGATCTGTGCTCATAGAAGGATAAATTCAAAACCAATCAATGATGGTGACCTCCTTTAGATGACGTTTCCTCACCAATGAAAGCTGATTATGATGATCCTTGGTGTGTAGATCATTACATTTCATTCAAAGAAGTAATACTTTGGAATGTATATCCCTGGTGTATAGCGAGTACTGGAATCTGGAGGGGAGGAGAAGTTGAGGGGAGTGTGGGGAAATTAAGATCAGAGTAATTCAGTACTGGATAGCTGGCCTGGAAGGTGTTGGCTGAACGCTCTGGTTCCGTGTTGTATGATGCTGTGATGAATATTTTTACAGAGGCCACACTCAGGTTGGAGGAGCAACGCTTCATATCCCATCTGCGTAGGCTCCAATCCGATGGCATGAACATCGATTTCTCTAACTCCCGGAAATTTCTCCTCTTCCCTCTTCTCTCTTTTTCCATTCTCCATTCTGGCTCCCCTCTTAGCTCTTCTCTCCTCACCTGCCCATCACCTCCCCCAGATGCCCCTGCTCCTTCCCTTTCTCCCATGGTCCGATCTCCTCTCCTTTCAGATTCATTCTTCTTCAGCCCTTTTCCTCTTCCACCTATATCCTTCCAGCTTCTTACCTCATCTTCATCTTCATCTTCATCTCCCCCCTCCTCCTTCTCACCGGGTCTCACCTATCACCTGCCAACTTGTACTTGTTCACCTCCACCCCAGCCCACCCCACTTGTTATTGTGGTTGCTCCCCCTTCCTTTCCAGACCTGATGAAGGGTCTTGGCCAGGAAACATTCACTATTTATTCCTCTCCATAGATGCTGCCTGACTGCTGAGTTCCTTAAGCATTTTGTCTGTGTTTCTTTTGAAGTGTGGTTATGCTTCCAGTGCTGCATGTTCTGTATAAACTGCACAATAGATTTTTAATTGAAAATCAAGCATTGGACATTGTATCATGTTCCTGCATATCTTTGTCATAGGTGCATATGGAGGCCGTTGGGTGCGTGGCAGAGGTGTCTGTTGTGGTACAATGCACATTTGACATTAACCATAAGACATAGCAAGGTTAGACCATTCAGCCCATTGACTCTGCTTCACCATTCCACCATGGCTGATTTATTATCCTTCTGATCTCCATTCTCCTGCTTTTTCACCATAATCTTTGACACCTTTACTAATCAGGAATCTATCAACCTCAGCTTTAAATATACCAATGACATTAGTGATGTGAACTTGTGCAGCTTACAATTTGGCCGGGTCTTGGCAGCAAAAACAGACTTCAATGGGAGGGTGAATTCTTCCCATTGAAGCAGTGTTGTGAGTGTTGCTTTGACCCCAGCATCTGCAGATTATTTTGTGTTTACTCTTCCCATTGAAGTCTGTTCTTGCAGTTTAAATTGCCTGTAAGTATCTGAGCTGATGTCAGAGTGTCCACCACTGTACATGACCAATGAGTCTACATCACCGTGATGTTTCATTTGACTTGCACTTCACCATACGTGTACATCTGAAAATAAATCTGACTTGACTGGAAACATCGGCTTTGTTCTTGATGGTAGGGTCACCCATGCCAATCAAGTCAAAGGCAAGAGCCCAGACTAAGAATGGTCCACCAGTCCTATAAGTTCAGGGTTTCAGCTCAGGGCTAACAACCTTGACTGATAAAACAAGACTATTAAGGAAACATCGAAGAAGAATCCTTTCACATCTGGGTGCAATGGTGTTCCCGAGTCTCCATCTGGGACTTGCATGGCTGATGTTAGTGAAAGCCGAGAGGAAGATACTGGTGTGATGAAGGAAGCCCTGAACACTGCCAGAGGTGGAGTACCTTCATTGCTGTCAATAGACAAAAGACAGTAGGTGCAGGAGTAGGCCATTCGGCCCTTCGAGCCAGCACCGCCTTTCACTGTGATCATGGCTGATCATCCACAATCAGTATCCAATTCCTGCCTTATCCCCATAACCTTTGATTCTGCTATCTTTAAGAGCTCTATCCATCTCTTTCTTGAAAGCATCCAGAGACTTGGCCTCCACAGCCTTCTGGGGCAGAACATTCCATATAACCACCACTCTCCGGGTGAAAAAGTTTTTCCTCAACTCCGTTCTAAATAGCCTACCCCTTATTCTTAAACTGTGGCCTCTGGTTCTGGACTCATCCATCAGCGGTAACATGCTTCCTGCCTCCAGCGTGTCCAATCCCTTAATAATCTTATATGTTTCAATAAGATCCCCCCTCAGCCTTCTAAATTCCAGAGTATACAAGCCCAGTCGCTCCAATCTTTCGACATATGACAGTCCCGCCATCCCGGGAATTAACCTTGTGAACCTACGCTGCACTCCCTCAATAGCAAGATTGTCCTTCCTCAAATTTGGAGACCAAAACTGCACACAGTACTCCAGGTGTGGTGTCACCAGGGCCCTGTTCAGCTGCAGAAGGACCTCTTTGCTCTTATACTCAATTCCCCTTGTTACGAAGGCCAGCATGCCATTAGCTTTCTTCACGGCCTGCTGTACTTGCATGCTTGCTTTCAGTGACTGATGTACAAGAACAACTAGATCTCGTTGTACTTCTCCTTTTCCTAACTTGACTCCATTTAGATAATAATCTGCCTTCCTGTTCTTACCACCAAAGTGGATAACCTCACATTTATCCACATTAAACTGCATCTGCCCACTCATCCAGCCTGTCCAAGTCACCCTGCATTCTCATAACATCCTCCTCCCATTTCACACTGTCACCCAGTTTTGTGTCATCGGCAAATTTGCTAATGTTACTTTTAATTCCCTCATCTAAATCATTAATATATATTGTAAACAGCTGCGGTCCCAGAACTGAACCCTGCGGTACCCCACTGGTCACCGCCTGCCATTCCGAAAGGGACCTGTTAATCGCTACTCTTTGTTTTCTGTCAGCCAGCCAATTTTCAATCCATGTCAGTACTCTGCCCCCAATACCACGTGCCCTAATTTTGCCCACTAATCTCCTCTGTGGGACTTTATCAAAGGCTTTCTGAAAGTCCAGGTACACTACATCGACTGGCCTTGTCCTAAATCTGCCAATGGTCTTACGGGCCGCTACGATAAGAACGAGGACATAAAGTGTGGCTAACTCATCCTACACCAGGTCTGTTTCTGGTGTAAACAGTCTGTTTCAATTTAGATTCCATTTAATTCAGCTATGGAATATCTGAATCTGTTAGAAAATCCAACATACTGCACAGCGCTGACCACAATTGTTCAAAGCATAACGTTTGGTTTTGTTGGCAACTTCATCTTTTACTGTGCTGTGTTTTGAGCATTTGAATAGATGAGTAATTTATAGGCTTGTTTTCAAATATAGGTGGAAAAGTTGGAGTTCCTTAATATGCCTTATTTTAATTCTTGATTCTCTGTGCAGTGATGGAAAGCATTTAAAAGGACTAGTAACACACATCAAAGTTGCTGGTGAACGCAGCAGGCCAGGTAGCATTTCTAGGAAGAGGTACAGTCGATGTATCAGGCCGAGACCCTTCGTCAGGACTGACGCTGCCTGGCCTGCTGCATTCACCAGCAACTTTGATGTGTGTTGCTTGAAATTCCAGCATCTGCAGAATTCCTCGTAAAAGGACTAGTAAATGATTTTGTGAATAGTCCACCAGTATTTAAAACTGTGTCACTGGTATAAGAGAGAACATAATTCTCCATAAGGCAAAATGGACACCAAGGAAATGGCTTCACTGACATAACAAAATTCCATCACTATTATTCTTATCAAACTGAACATAATGATTATTGCAACATACATCAAAGTTGCTGGTGAACGCAGCAGGCCAAGCAGCATCTGTAGGAAGAGGTGCAGTCGACGTTTCAGGCCGAGACCCTTCGTCAGGACTAACTGAAGGAAGAATGATTATTGATTGTCTTGATTTTCAGCATATTTTTTCTTAGAGAGTAAATGGTTTTTTAAGGTATATTGCATGTTGTCAGAGCGCATACCGAATTTGGAACTAAATTTAATTCCATTATTTCAAGCTTTTTAAAAATCAGTTCCCCTTTCTGTTTCTGCACTGTTCTGGTCTTCACCTTTCATTTCCTTTCCTGAAAACATTGGTGTTTTGCAAATGCAAACCTGATGCACACCAGCAAAGCTTGGGGACTTGTTCAGGTGCCGTTCTTTACAAGTGTGAATTCAGACACTGAGTTACAAAGAAACTCTCTGACTAGAAACGGCCTGAAACGTCGACTGTACCTCTTCCTAGAGATGCTGCCTGGCCTGCTGCGTTCACCAGCAACTTTGATGTGTGTTGCTTGAATTTCCAGCATCTGCAGAATTCCTGTTCTCTGACTAGAAATGCTTTGCAAACTCTCTTCCAACATGGTAATGATCAGTGGTTAAGATCAGCCTTTGTGAATGATTGCTCTCTTATCGGATCAGGGAGATTGTTCAAAGAATCAAAGATGAAGAAGAAAGGTTAACTTTATTTGTCACATGTACATCAAAACAGCACGGAAGCAAGCTCTTTGGCCCAACTCATACATGCTGGCCAAGATGTCTATTCAAGCAGTAAGGGAATAAGGACATAAGTGACATAAGCCATAAAATCACTTCCAGTTGATGCGACATTTATAAGCTTGGGCCATTGAAAAGAGCAAAGATTACTTGCCACCTTTTTAAGATAACGACAGAAAAGCAGCATCATAAATGAGTATTTAAATATTGGCACCACAAATGTTTATGCTTCAAACTATTTGTATTCCTCCATGTTTCCAGGTTTTGTCCTATTCGTGGTTTAGAACTATAAAATAAGTCCTAAATAATGGTAATCTCTGGGTTAGATTCCCTGTTCACAGGGTCAGAAATATTCAGAATCAGAATCAGGTTTAATATCACCGGCACATGTTGTGAAATTTTTTAACTTAGCAGCAACAGTACAATACAGTACATGATAACATAGAACAAAAAATAAATAAGTCAATTACAGTCAGTGTATATATATATATATATACGTATCATAGATATAATAGTTAAATTAAAAATAGAAGAAAAACAGAAATAACATATTTAAAAAAGTGAGGTAATGTTCATGGGTTCAATGTCCATTTAGGAATCGAATATCAGAGGGGAAGAAGCTGTTCCTAAATTGCTGACCGTGTGCCTTCAGGCTTCTGGACCTCCTATCTGATGGTGACAATGAGAAGAGGACATGACCTGGGTGATGGGGGTCATTAATGATGGACACTGCCTTTCTGAGGCACCGCTCCTTGAAGATGTCTTGGATACTACAGAGGCCGGTACCCAAAATGAAGCCGACAAATTTTACAACTTTCTGCAGCTTCTTTCGACCCTGCCCCCCTCCCCCAAACCAGACAGTGATGTAGTCTGTCAGAATGCCCTCCACGGTACATCTGTAGAAGTTTTTGAGTGTTTTAGGTGACAAGCCATATCTCCTCAAACTCCTAATGAAATATAGCCGCTGTTTTGCCTTCTTTATAACTGCATTGATATGTTGGGACCAGGTTAGATCCTCAGAGATCTTGACACCCAGGAACTTGAAATTGCTCACTCTCTCCACTTCTGATCCCTCTATGAGGATTGGTTTGTGTTCCCCCATCTTACCCGTCCTGAACTCCACAATCAGCTCTTTCGTCTTGCTGACATTGAGTGCCAGGTTGTTGCTGTGACACCACTCAACTAGCCGGCATATCTTGCTCCTGTACGCCCTCTTGTTTCTATCTGAAATTATGCCAACAATGGTCATATCATCAGCAACTTTATAGAAGGCATTTGAGCTATATCTAGCCACACAGTCATGGGTAGAGAGGGAGTAGAGCACTGGGCTAAGCACACACCCCTGAGGTGTGCCAGTATTGATTGTCAGTGAGGAGGATATATTATTAGCAATCCACACAGATTGTGGACTTCTGCTTAGGAAGTCGAGGATCCAATTGCAGAGGCAGGTACAGAGGCCCACGTTCTGTCACTTATTGATCAGGGCTGTGGGAATGATGATGTTAAACACTGAGCTATAGTCAACAAAGAGCATCCTGACATAGGTAAACAACAGGAATTCTGCAGATGCTGGAAATTCAAGCAACATACATTAAAGTTGCTGGTGAACGCAGCAGGCCAAGCAGCATCTATAGGAAGAGGTGCAGTCGACGTTTCAGGCTGAGACCTTTCGTCAGGACTAACTGAAGGAAGAGTGAGTAAGGGATTTGAAAGCTGGAGGGGGAGGGGGAGATGCAAAATGATAGGAGAAGACAGGAGGGGGAGGGATAGAGCCGAGAGCTGGACAGGTGATAGGCAAAAGGGGATACGAGAGGATCATGGGACAGGAGGTCTGGGAAGAAAGACGGGGGGGGTGACCCAGAGGATGGGCAAGAGGTATATTCAGAGGGACAGAGGGAGAAAAAGGAGAGGGAGAGAAAGAATGTGTGCATAAAAATGAGTAACAGATGGGGTACGAGGGGGAGGTGGGGCCTAGCGGAAGTTAGAGAAGTCGATGTTCATGCCATTAGGTTGGAGGCTACCCAGACGGAATATAAGGTGTTGTTCCTCCAACCTGAGTGTGGCTTCATCTTTACAGTAGAGGAGGCAGTGGATAGACATGTCAGAATGGGAATGGGATGTGGAATTAAAATGTGTGGCCACTGGGAGATCCTGCTTTCTCTGGCGGACAGAGCGTAGATGTTCAGCAAAGCGGTCTCCCAGTCTGCGTCGGGTCTCACCAATATATAAAAGGCCACATCGGGAGCACCGGACGCAGTATATCACCCCAGTCGACTCACAGGTGAAGTGATGCCTCACCTGGAAGGACTGTTTGGGGCCCTGAATGGTGGTAAGGGAGGAAGTGTAAGGGCATGTGTAGCACTTGTTCCGCTTACACGGATAAGTGCCAGGAGGGAGATCAGTGGGGAGGGATGGGGGGAACGAATGGACAAGGGAGTTGTGTAGGGAGCGATCCCTGCGGAATGCAGGGGGGGGGGAGGGAAAGATGTGCTTAGTGGTGGGATCCCGTTGGAGGCGACGGAAGTTACGGAGAATAATATGTTGGACCCGGAGGCTGGTGGGGTGGTAGGTGAGGACCAGGGGAACCCTATTCCTAGTGGGGTGGTGGGAGGATGGAGTGAGAGCAGATGTACGTGAAATGGGGGAGATGCGTTTAAGAGCAGAGTTGATGGTGGAGGAAGGGAAGCCCCTTTCTTTAAAAAATGACATAGGTGTTTGTATTGTCCAGGTGGTCTAAGGCCGTGCGAAGAGCCATTGAGATTGCGTCTGCCGTAGTCCTATTGTGCTGATAGACAAAATGCAGTGGGTCCAGGTTCTCGCTGAGGCAGGAGTTGATTCTGGCCATGACCAACCTCTCAAAGCATTTCATCCCCGTAGATGTGAGTGCTACCGAGCGATAGTCATTAAGTCAGCTCACACTGCTCTTCTTGGGCACTGGTATAATTGCTGTCCTTTTGAAGCAGGTGGGAACATCTGACCATAGCAGCGAGAGGCTGAAGTTGTCCTTGAATAAACACTCCAGTTCACAGAGCCTTATCATTGGGGCCTGCCATCTTGCAAGGGTTCAGCACCCCAACAGGCCCTTCATCCCATCATGTTCTTTTTAATCATTAACTACCCTTCTGTACTAACCCTACTTATCAGCTCTTGACTTATAGCCTTCGATGTCTTTCCAATTCAAGTGGTTGCCAGGATAATTTTTTAGAGCTTCTCATACTCCAGACTAAGTTCTTTGCTGATTTTTCTTTAATTGTATCAATTACTAAATCTAACATGCTGAGATGTCATTTTCACGCCTTTGATGTTTGAGTGTGCAGAAGCTTGAAGCCATGTCTGAATTATATTCTTGCCAGTCTCAGATTAGATTAGCTTTATTTGTCACATGTACATCAAAACAAACAGTGAAATGAGTTATCTGAATCATCATTTAGGATGTGTTGGGGGCAGCCCACAAGAGTCACCACGCTTCCAGTGCCAACGTAGTGTGCCCGTAAATCACTGACCTGAACCGTATGTCTCTGGAATGTGGGAGGAAACTGGAGCACCCCGAGGAAACCCATATGGTCATGGGGCGGGTGTATAAACTCCTTACAGATAGTGGCGGGAATCGAACCCTGACCAGTGATTGCTGGTGCTGTAAAGCAAGTGCGCTAACTCCGACACTACCATGCCTATCACTGGATATACTTGACAACGTGAATCTTGGTTTGGTCTGGCGTAACAAAAACATACACCACTGAGCTAGTTGTGTTCCATTGAAGATTAATCCAGTTAATTCCCTTGTTCTCATAAGCTACAATTTTTTGAATAGAGTGGTCACAAAGCTCTAGGAACTTTGGATTATAAGGGAGCACCTTACATATTGGGGCTATAATGCATGGAGGTGGCATCAATGATGAAGAACAATTTTTGTAATTTCAGTTCCTGGAGACACAAGAGGCAGCAGGGATGAGATCTGGAGTAATGCTGATAAGTGAGGAACTCAGCAGGTCGGGCAGCATCAGTGGAGGGAAATGGACAATTGATGTTGCAGGATGAGGTCCTTCAACTGGTCTTGTTGTTTTGCAGGAACCTATTTTATCCTGCCCCAGTTGTCGACTTGCATGGACCCATCTTACACCAATTGTCCCAAAAACTAAACCCTCATCTTTGGATTTCTACACTTTCCACAATGGGCTACATTCGCTCGCTCCCATCTCAACTGCACTCCCTTGTGCGACTCTGACTCCCCACGTCCCGCAGTCACTAAATTCTGCCTTCCCTTTCCACAGCGAGGTTAGATCAGCCACCCTTCCTCACTCTGATATTCAGGGACCTGATCCTCAATGGCTGGTCTGAAACAGGGTCCGAGGTCCAACACTGAGCTCACCTTAGTCCTCACTATTCAGATGAAAGACACTCTGTGTCTTTGCTTGAATTTCTAGTCACCCACAGTGTAATTTTAATTTCTGAATCCTAAAGAGTTAATGGCTCACTTCCTTGCAGTGAGCCAGCACCTCCATATTTTGAGGTACTGTTGAGCTTGGATTAAATTGGCTCCATTATTGATGAGGAATATTCAGTCAGCGATTGAATGTCATAACAAAACAGCCAGGAGGTAAAGGGAAGAGTATTGCTGAAAAGCTGGAACATTTGGATGGTGGAAGGCAATAAAATATTAATGATGCATTGTGGGTGTTACATTTTAATTTCAAAGAGAACCCTTCTGTACTCTAAACCAATGTAAAGCAGTCCCACTGGCTAAATGTCTGGTTTTATTTTTGAAATTTTAGTTAACAAATGGACCGTAACTTTATAAGGAGCAGTGCAGGGAACGCTGATAATTGAAATGGAATGAACTCAGAATCTGGTTCTTAAATAGAAAGGGCTGGATACAGTATCATTTTCATTTACAATCAATCAAGTCTTTTTTAGCTTCTATGACATCAGAAGTCAGTCAGGTATTAAGGATCAGAGCTACCAATAAAATTAAAATAGCAGTGGCCATTCCAGTGGAACTACAGTACATAACAATTCTGCAATAGGGGACAAAGAATCAAACAATATATTATTGCTTTAACCATCAGCTGTACAAAGTGGCTGGAAAGTTGAAGAAAACTTGTAAGGGTCACTTTAATTGTCCTACTTAAATAGACGTTTTAAAGTTGTGCATACAGAATGAATTACCGTATCATATTACTTCAATAAAACTCCCTTTGTTCTCTTGGGACAGAGACAGACAACCCATCACTAACTTCCTGCGCACGCATCTTTCGGGTCAACGCACGGAAAGCCATGAAAAGTAGCCTCATTATGACCGATACACAACATTTCACATACAAAATGCAGGAGGAACTCAAAAGGTCAGGCAGCATCTATGGGGAGGAATAAACAATCGACCTTTCAGGCTGAGGCCCTTCTCTGAGGCTGGAAAGGAAGTGGGCAGAGCTCAGTATAAAGGGACGAGGTGAAGGGGAGGAGGGCGAGCTGGCAGACGACAGCTGAGTCCAGATAAGGGGGAAGGTAGTTGGGGGGGGTGCGGTAATGGGAATGTTTGGAGAAGCTGGCAGGTGAAAGTTGAGACAAGGTGAGGGGCTAGGTGGGGGCGTGGGTGATGGATGAGAAAATAGGAGGTGGTAGGTGGAAGAGATAAAGGGCTGAAGAGGAAAGAATCTGATAGGAGAGGACAGAAAACCATGGAATATACAGAAGATGGTGGGGATCCACAAGGAAATAATGGGTGGGTCTTGAGGGCTGGGGAGGGGATGGGAAGGGGTAAGAGGGCCACACGAATGAGGGAATATAAAGGGTGATGAGGGAAAACGGAGAGGAATGGTTACCAGATGTCAGAGAAATTGATGTTCATATTGTCAGGTTGGAGACTACCAAGTTAGAATATGAGGCATTGCTCCTCCAGCCTGTGTCTGATCTCACCATGGAAGGCTGTGGATCGACAAGTCAGTGTGAGAATGGGAAATGAAATTGAAATGTGTGGCCACCAGGAGATCCTGGCTGTTGTGGTGGGCAGAGGGAAGATGCTTGACAAAGTAGTCGTCCAGTGTTGGAACTCACTGATGTAGAGAAGGCGATACTGGGAGCAATGGATGTAATAAATAAACCCGACAGGTTTAGATGTGAAGTGTCGCCTTACCTGGAAGGACTGTTTAGGGCCCTGAATGTCAGTGAGGGAGGAGGTGTAGTGGCAGGTGTAGCACTTGTTCCGCTTTCTGGAATGTGCCAGGAGGGAGGTCAGTGGGGAGGGATGAGTGACAAGAGAAGTATGGAGAAAGTGATCCCTTTGGAAAGTGGAGGATGTGTGGAGGAAAAGATGTGCCTAGTGGTGGGATCCTGTTGGAGATGGCCTGGAAAGGAAGGCCTGATCCTGACAACAAATGTGGCAGAGACAAAGGAACTAAAGAGAAGGAAGTAGCACTCTTACAAAAAGGTCTAGTCAAGATAACAGTGGGAATTAGTGAGTTTGTAAAAGTAAGTAAGATGAGATGGAAACAGAGAGATCAAGAAAGGGGAAAGAGGTGTCAAAGATGAACCAAGTAAATCTGAGGTCAGAGCGGAAGTTGGAGAAAAAGTTGAGACTGTTCCAGCGTGATCAAGTGGCAGAGCAGAATTAATGGGTCAAATGGCCTAATATTATTCCTATATCTTATACTAATGGTCCTGATGAAATTGATGAGCTCAGCATGGGTGCAGGAAGCAGCTGTTTATGTAGCTGAGAAAGAGTTGAGGACCATTACTGGTGTAGCTTGAAGGTAATTACCAATTCTGCCAGACGGAGGAGGGTGGCAGTGCAGGGGAGCTCGTTTAATCTGGTGTCGTGAAGGAATGGGAGGTCCTTAAGGCCTTTCTGATGGGGGATGGAAATGCAAAGGGATTGGTGAAAATAAGGCTGTCAGGACCAGGGAAATGAGAGCATCTGCAGAATCTCCAGTGTCTCAGGCATACAGAATTTTCTTTTTCCATTATAATGGTTGATAATCTGGCCAAGTCAAAGGATGGTTTTCTTGGGTAATGAGTGCTCATGCAGACTATGCAAGCGGATTTACCAAAAAAGCTATTCAGACTGATGAGAGATTGATGAAAATGACCTAATATTAGCGTTGTAGGATAAATCATTTATCCTTTCTGTCACAGTGCCTGTTACAAGTACCTTCAATCTGAACTATAGTTCTTCCTACTCCATCTGAGACATAAGATCTTAATTTATGATTAGTCACTTGGTCAGTGCGAATTTGTCAAAATTCTGTGGCAGGTGATCTTACGCTATATTAGGCCATAAAGACCATAAGAAATAAGAGCAGAATTAGGACATTCATCCCATCGAGTCTGCTCCTCCATTCCATCATGGCTGATTTATTATCCTTCTCAACCCCATTCTCCTGTCTTCACCTCGTAACCTTTGATGCCCTTCCTAATTAAGAACCTATCAGCTTCTGGTTTAAGTATACCCAATGACTCGTTCTTCATGAATTCCATAGTTTCACTACCCTCTGGATACAGAAGTTCCTCCTCATCTCTGTCCAAAAGGGATGTCCTTGTATTCTGAGGCTGTGGTCCTTTGACCTAGAATCACTCTCTGTAGGAAACATCCACTCTGTCCTGGCCTTTCAACATATGATAGGTTTCAATGAGATCCCCTTTCATTCTTCTAAACTCCAGTGAGTACTGCCCAGAGCAATGTTCTAATTTTATCCAGATTGTCGGGCCTATTATTGCTGAATATTGACTGGTAGGATTGACTGGGTGGCAGGGTGGAGATACGTCTCTAACAAAGACATAAGGCACTCCTTCCCTCCTCTAGCCTGCAGACTGCAGACATCCTTGCACAGGGTGTAGCACCTGCCTCACACCCTCCGAAACCCCCAATCAGGGTCACTTGAAGCTGTGGGAGCAGGTGGTGGATGGTCGTATGACCAGCTGGTGCAGATCACAAGTCCTGGTTCTGCGACCACTGATGCCCAGCAGACAATCTCTGAAGAGTATTGATAATGACTGGGGTCACCTGTCTTGTAAAGACGCTGCCCAGACGAAGGCAATGGCAAACCACTTCTGTAGAAAATTTGCCAAGAACGATCATGGTCAAGACTATGATTGCCCATGTCATACGACATGGAACATAATGAATAAATGAATGAATGAATATTAGGCACTACAGCTAAATATTGACATGTTCTATGAACTGTTCACTTTCTGTCCATTGGAGATCTACTTCTGTTGATGAGCACAAATGAATGTGTATTCGATTTGCCATTACAATTAAGTGAGGGCCAAATTAATGCATGTAACTTTTCCTTCCTGTGCGGGTGTTTGTCCAACATTGACACCTGCAGTACATTTCTGCAGGCCCAGAAAAACCCTGTAGTCGACAGTGTAGTGACGAGTTAAGTGAATGGAGTTCTGAGCGAGGGGAAGCGGCAATGACTACACCAGAGCGAGGGGAAGCAGTAGATAGTAAAGCTACCAAATATCTCCAACTAGCCGGGTTCATTCCCGTCTTCCTGTGGTGTCCGCGTGGAGATTACGCATCTTCCCTGTGACTGACTGGATTTCCTTCAGGTGCTTCGCTCTCCTCTTATTTCCAAAGCACTTGCAAGTTGGTTGATGAAGTGTGAATGACCTCTGGTGGAGGTGAGTGTGGCAGATTGAGGGGAAGTTAATGGAAAGGGAATGGGTTGCACGTGTTGTGTATTTAATATCTCAATAATATTTGAGTAGTCTTGTGTATATATATATATAGTTTGATTAAGTTTTCTCATTCATTGAAATAATTAATTACAGGTTATATGTAAAAACACACTGATTGCATACATCATCATGCTACCACATGATACGTGTGCATCTCGCTTAAAGTAAACTCTAAGTTAGACCCGCATTCCTGGACTCCCGTGTCTTCCTTTGAATTAGTTTAATGTTTTGAAGTTGCAAAACATAAATGGCAGGGAAACACGGAAGGGCCTGGGATTGATGGAAATCCTCTGAGAGCCATCAGAGGCTTTCTACTGGGTCATAGCCTTCTCCTGGGTCATAAATATGAGAAGGCAAAAAGGTGAAATGTCTTTCACAACAGGAAACCTTGAAATTTAAAAACCGGGCCCCAAGCTGTTTATGATTATATGATGAATTTTGTCATAAAGTGTGCATGTTTTGCCTTAGGGAATACAATGTTGTGCAGCAAACTATTGCATATTTAAAGCAAATTATTCCATAAATCTTCTGAATGTCTTCCATTTTTATGTAACTTCCCCGCCAACTTATGCAATTTTCTTTTAAAGGTCTCGGACCCAGTGAAAATAGCAGTACTGATCAAATCAAGATGATGTAAAATCATTTAAAATTCTCACCGTAGATGTCAGCGCAGGAATAAGACAGACAAGGGAAGGTACAGTTCAGAGCACCAATTTGCACCTCATTCAACTGCAATGTGAATAATAATCAGATTAAATATTAGGCTTGTTGCGGATAAAAGTGTTCGATGTAACAAGTGTTAATACTTGGCTGTAGCAACATAATATTCCCAATATGGGTCCAACAATTTGGCTAGAATTAGAACGTTGCTCAGGAAAGCATGAAGTCACCTGGTATAGAAGTTTTAGATTTAGATATAGATTTATTTATCACACGTACTTCAAAACATACAGCAAAGTGTGTCAACTTAGGTTAACAACCAACACAATCTGAGGATGTCCTGGGGGCAGCCCACAAGCGTTGCCACCCATTCCAGCGCCATTTTAGCATGCCCACTGTGTTCAGCAGAGCAACACGCAGCCAACGTACAAAGAGTAACAACGGCAAAACAAGTTCCTTCCTCCCCCTCCCCGACATCCACAAAGGGGCCTCCAGGCCTTCGACCTCCATGCCGTGGCCCCGAACTTGCAGGCGTTGGGCTTCCGACCTCCAGGCTCGCCATTCTGGGGGCTTCGACCTCCAGACACGTGAAATTTGACAAATGCACACTGACAGAGTGCCTGATGGTTAAATTAAGATATATTGCCTGTCTCAAGTGGAACGGGAAGAACTGTAGTTTACATCGAAGGTACTTGAAACTGTGAACAGAAATGACTAATATTTTATTCTGCCACTAGCTAATATTGGGTCATTTTTGAAGCATCACATGACACATAGTACAGAAATGATGATAGTTTAGGAATGTCTAATGCCTTGTCTGATAATTATGATACACTGCCAGAGGCTCCCAACTTAGGGTTCATGAACCCCTCGGTTAATGGTTGGTGATCATGACAGGAAAAGGATTGGGAACCCCTGCACTATACAATGGAAGCTAGGCTAAACTACCAATGGTCACCTGTCCCTTGGACATAAAATAAACCATCTCAATATCTATTCTACAGCTGGGGCTGCTCACCCTCAAACAAGAGATCCTTACTAATGTTACAGTTTGGAAAAGGCAATTACTTTGTTCTTAGCTTTGGTATCACTAGCAACTCCTGTGAACCGATCTTAATTCTTTATAAGATGGAAGTAAGCTTTAACGCCTGAGTGATTTGTTTAATCCTGGGGCTGGCGAACCAGACACTTGGTTTTGTATATCGGAAACAGTGTGGCCACCACGTCTGTCCTCCTGCCTTTTGAAAGGCAGAATGCTGAGCACTTAGTAAGGAAATGCGAAATGTAGAACAGCATTCTGGTTTATTATTGTACGAAGTAAATGAACAAACATAAAATTGTCTTCCTGTGAGGTTCAATCAATTCCCGATTGCTACTCACAGCATCAAAGTAATAAATTATTCAGAGCTGCCTGATGTTGTGAACCTATTTCATGTCAGAAATCTGTGAAATCATTAGTGGTATCTCTTTTATAATCCTCATTTAGGGATATAGCTTCATTGGTAAATCCTGCATATAGTACCCATCCAAGTTGCCCTCATGAAGTTGGTGGTGAGCAAGCATTTTGGGTCTTTTCAGTCCTTCGATTGTACTCTGTCATTATTTTTGGATAAGACATTCTAGGATTAATTCCTAGTGACATTAGAACATAGATAGATAGATAGATAGATAGATATCAGCAGAGGAGGACAAAGGGCTTAATTAGGAAGGGGAAAAAAGATTATGAGAGAAAACTGGCAGGGAACATAAAAACGGACTGTAAAAGCAAAAAGGAAAAGACTGGTAAAGACAAATGTAGGTCCCCTACAGACAGAAACAGGTGAATTGATTATGGGGAGCAAGGACATGGCAGACCAATTGAATAATTACTTTGGTTCTGTCTTCACTAAGGAGGACATAAATAATCTTCCAGAAATAGTAAGGGACAGAGGGTCCAGTGAGATGGAGGAACTGAGCGAAATACATGTTACTAGGGAAGTGGAGTTAGGTAAATTGAAGGGATTGAAGGCAGATAAGTCCCCAGGGCCAGATGGTCTGCATCCCAGAGTGCTTAAGGAAGTAGCCCAAGAAATAGTGGATGCATTAGTGATAATTTTTCAAAACTCGTTAGATTCTGGACTAGTTCCTGAGGATTGGAGGGTGGCTAATGTAACCCCACTTTTTAAAAAAGGAGGGAGAGAGAAACCGGGGAATTATAGACCGGTTAGTCTAACATCGGTGGTGGGGAAACTGCTGGAGTCAGTTATCAAGGATGTGATAACAGCACATTTGGAAAGCGGTGAAATGATCGGACAAAGTCAGCATGGATTTGTGAAAGGAAAATCATGTCTGACGAATCTCATAGAATTTTTTGAGGATGTAACTAGTAGAGTGAATAGGGGAGAACCAGTGGATGTGGTATATTTGGATTTTCAAAAGGCTTTTGACAAGGTCCCAGACAGGAGATTAGTGTGCAAACTTAAAGCACACGGTATTGGGGGTAAGGTATTGGTGTGGGTGGAGAATTGGTTTGCAGACAGGAAGCAAAGAGTGGGAATAAACGGGACCTTTTTAGAATGGCAGGCGGTGACTAGTGGGGTACCGCAAGGCTCAGTGCTGGGACCCCAGTTGTTTACAATATATATTAATGACTTGGATGAGGGAATTAAATGCAGCATCTCCAAGTTTGCGGATGACACGAAGCTGGGTGGCAGTGTTAGCAGTGAGGAGGATGCTAAGAGGATGCAGGGTGACTTGGATAGGTTGGGTGAGTGGGCAAATTCATGGCAGATGCAATTTAATGTGGATAAATGTGAAGTTATCCACTTTGGTGGCAAAAATAGGAAAACAGATTATTATCTGAATGGTGGCCGATTAGGAAGAGGGGAGGTGCAACGAGACCTGGGTGTCATTATACACCAGTCATTGAAAGTGGGCATGCAGGTACAGCAGGCGGTGAAAAAGGCGAATGGTATGCTGGCATTTATAGCGAGAGGATTCGAGTATAGGAGCAGGGAGGTACTACTGCAGTTGTACAAGGCCTTGGTGAGGCCACACCTGGAGTATTGTGTGCAGTTTTGGTCCCCTAATCTGAGGAAAGACATTTTTGCCATAGAGGGAGTACAAAGAAGGTTCACCAGATTGATTCCTGGGATGGCAGGACTTTCATATGAAGAAAGACTGGATGAACTGGGCTTGTACTCGTTGGAATTTAGAAGATTGAGGGAGGATCTGATTGAAACGTATAAGATCCTAAAGGGATTGGACAGGCTAGATGCAGGAAGATTGTTCCCGATGTTGGGGAAGTCCAGAACGAGGGGTCACAGTTTGAGGATAGAGGGTAAGCCTTTTAGGACCGAGATTAGGAAAAACTTCTTCAAACAGAGAGTGGTGAATCCGTGGAATTCTCTGCCACAGGAAACAGTTGAGGCCAGTTCATTGGCTATATTCAAGCGGGAGTTAGATATGGCCCTTGTGGCTACGGGGGTCAGGGGGTATGGAGGGAAGGCTGGGGCGGGGTTCTGAGTTGGATGATTAGCCATGATCATAATAAATGGCGGTGCAGGCTCGAAGGGCCGAATGGCCTACTCCTGCACCTATTTTCTATGTTTTCTATATACTTTATTGATCCCGAGTGAAATTGGGTAAATAGAACATAGAACATGACATCACAGTACAGCCCATTTGGCCCATGGTGTTGTGTCAACTTTTTACCCTGCTCTAAGATCAATCTAACTCTTCCCTCCTACATAACTCTCCATTTTACTATCTTCAATGCGCCTATCTAAGGTTCTCTTAAATGCCTCTATACAACCCATTCCATGCACCCACCACTCTCTGACATACCCCTTATACTTTCCTCCAATCGCCTTAAAATTATGCTCCCTCATAATAGCAGTTTCCACCCTGGGAAAAAGGCCTCTGGCTGTCCACTTGATCTATGCCTCTTTTCATCTTGTACACCCCTATCATGCCACCTCTCATCCTCCTTCAGGCCAAAGAGAAAAGTCCCAGCTCACTCAACCCGTCCCCACAAGCCATGATATCTAATCTAGTCAGCATCCTGGTAAATCTCCTCTGCACATTCCTATAATGAGGCGACCAGAACTGTACATACAGTATTTCAAATGTGATTTAAGCGCAGTTTTATAGAGCTGCGATATTACCTCACGGCTCTTGAACTCAATCCACCGACTAATGAAGGCCAACACACCATACCTGAAATAATACCGAGTACATGAGTTGGAAAGTCCTTGGAAATAAGTCTATAAGTTGTCGAATCCTTTAATAAATCTAATTACCTTAAGAGTAGGTAATGGAGGCATCAGTTAGGGCAGTTGAATGCTCCATTTGCAGTATGTGGGAAGTCAGGGTGAGCACAATTGTCCCTGATGACTACACCTGCGAAAGGTGCATCCAGCTGCAGCTCCTGATAAACCGAGTTAGGGAACTGGAGCTGGAGCTGGATGAACTTCGGATCATTAGGGAGGCAGAGGCAGAAATAAACAGGAATTACAGGGAGATAGTCACCCCTAAGAGTCAGGAGACAGGTGGCTGGGTGACTGTCAGGAGAGGGAAAGGGAATAGACAGAATGAGCAGAGCACCCCTGTGGCCGTTCCCACCAATAATAAGTACATCGTTTTGGATACTGTTGATGGGGACGACCTACCAGGGACAAGTTGCAGTGGTTGCATCTCTGGCACCGAGACAGGACCCTCAGCTCAGAAGGGAAGGAGGGAAAAGAGGAGAACAGTAGTGATAGGGGATTCGATAGTTAGGGGGACAGATAAGAGGTTCTGTGGAAGAGATCGAGAATCCCGGATGGACTGTTGCCTCCCTGGTGCCAAGGTCCGCGATATCTGGGATTGAGTTCTCGGTATTCTCAAAAGGGAGGGTGAGCAGCTGGATGTCGTGGTCCATGTAGGGACCAATGACGTGGGTAGGAAGAGTGAGGAGGTCCTGAAAGGTGAGTTTAGGGAGTTAGGTGCCAAGTTAAAGGACAGGATCTCCAGGATAGCAATCTCAGGATTGCTACCAGTGCCATGTGCAGGCGGGTTTAGAAATAGTAAGATAACGCAGATCAACACGTGGCTGAAGACATGGTGCAGGAGGGAGGGCTTCAGATTTATAGATAATTGGGCAGTTTTCCAGGGAAGGTGGGACCTGTTCCAACGGGACGGTCTACATCTGAACTGGAGGCGGACAAATATTCTTGCAGGTAGATTTGCTAGAGAAGCTCTGGTAGATTTAAACTAGATACGAGGGGGGAGGGGAACCAGAGTGTAGGAACAGATGTAGGGAAGAAGGAAGTAAAAGAAAATAGTAAAGTTGTTTTCACCGTTAGTGATAAACAGAGGGTAAGACGTGGAAAATTTCTTAAATGCATTTATTTTAATGCTAGGAGCATTATAAGAAAGGTGGATGAGCTTAAAGCATGGATTGATACCTGGAAGTATGATGTGGTAGCTATTAGTGAAACATGGTTACAGGAGGGGTGTGATTGGCAACTAAATATTCCTGGATGTAATTGCTTCAGGTGTGATAGAATCGGAGGGACAAGAGGGGGAGGTGGTGCATTCAGGGGATATTGGAAACTTGGTTTGGAAAAAGAGAGATATCTACAATAAATATAGGCAGCATGGAGTAAATGAGGTGCACGAGAATATAAAGAATGTAAAAAGAATCTTAAGAAAGAAATTAGAAAAGCTAAAAGAAGATATGAGGTTGCTTTGACAAGTAAGGTGAAAATAAATCCCATCAATGATCTGGATGATGGGGTGGTAAATTGGATGAGTAAGTATGCAGATAATACTAAGATAGGTGGAGTTGTGGATAATGAAGTAGGTTTTCAAAGCTTGCAGAGAGATTTAGGCCAGTTAGAAGAGTGGGCAGAAAGATGGCAGATGGAGTTTAATGCTGATAAATGTGAGGTGCTACGTTTTGGTAGGACTAATCAAAATAGGACATACATGGTAAATGGTAGGGCATTGAAGAATGCAGTGGAATAGGGGGATCTAGGAATAATGGCGCATAGTTCCCTGAAGGTGGAATCTCATGTGGATAGGGTGGTGAAGAAAGCTTTTGGTATGCTGGCCTTTATAAATCAGAGCATTGAATATAGGAGCTGAGATGTAACGTTGAAATTGTACAAGGCATTGGTCAGGCCAAATTTGGAGTATTGTGTACAGTTTTGGTCACCGAATTAAAGGAAAGATGTCAAAAAAAATAGAGAGAGTACAGGGAAGATTTACTAGAATGTTACCTGGGTTTCATCACCTTTAAGTTACAGAGAAAGGTTGAACAAGTTGGGTCTTTATTCTTTGGGACATAGAAGGCTGAGGGGGGACTTGATAGAGGTATTTAAAATTATGAGGGGGATAGATAGAGTTGACGTGGATAGGCTTTTTCCATTGAGAATGGGGGAGATTCAAACAAGAGGACATGAGTTGAGAGTTAAAGGGCAAAAGTTTAGGGGTAACATGAGGGACGACTTCTTTACTCAGAGAGTGGTAGCTGTGTGGAACGAGCTTCCAGCAGAAGTGGTTGTGGCAGGTTCAATGTTGTCGTTTAAAGTTAAACTGGACAGCTATTTGGACAGAAAAGGAATGGAGGGTTATGGGCTGAGTGCAGGTCGGTGGGCATAGGTGAGAGTAAGAGTTTGGCATGGACTAGAAGGGCTGAGATGGCCTGTTTCCGTGCTGTAATTGTTAGATGGTTATATATGGTTATATGGTCATATATGAATCAGTTCAGATTAGTAATGTATGAAGTCATATATGCTGATTCAGCAGCCTGTAGTTGTAGGGTAGAAACTGTTCCTGAACTTAGTGGTGTGGGACCTAAGGCTCCAGTACCTCTTGCCTGATGGTAGTAGAGAGGCAGAAGCAAGTTGGCAGGGCCTGGGCCCAGTCCCAAGCCAAAGAGCAAGGAGCAACCCACTGTTTGGCTGATTTTAGCACCGGGCCAGAATGGAAAGTTTGGATATGGGCTGAATTGAGGAAGTGGGTCCCAGGCACGAGAGTGTATGGAAGTGGCAGGGCCTCTGGTCCAGGAACAAGAAATGGCCCAAGGTTTGGCTGATTTAAGCTGGACCAGGTTGAAAAGGTCAGGGTGTCAGAGCTGGAGGAGAGAGACAGGCCAGCATTCAGCTCACTGAACAACGAGGTTTACTTGTCTCTGCGCTGTACTGCGGCTGTGGCCTGCAGCTAACAGGCTCCCGGATCAGCTGTGACAATGACTGGCTTCGTCGCTGTGGGCTCACTTACGTGAACTTCATTTCTGACATGCGTAACACGTGTAAGGTTTCACTGCTAATATAGTGTCCTCTCTGCAATGTTTCACTGCTAATGTAGTGGTTTCTCTGTAGCAGCAATGTTTGGGTTATAACTAGAGATAACGGGGCTTTGGAATGTGGGACTATCCAATGACAGGGATGTTGTTCTTTCTTGTGGATCTGGAAGAGAGATTTTCGTGGTCTTTTGTTGGTGAGAGAAGAAGAAGGAAGACGCATGTGGAGAGAGCTGGAAGACCACCGGACGGAGTGGACTGGGAGCGAGGGTCCGAAGGTCGGCGATGCTCGGAGGAGGTTGATGGTTGATGAATGGCCATATCAGTGAGCTCCAACTTGCACTTTTGACTTTTTCCTTAAAATGGGCTCTTTGTCTTTTTATTTTCTTTACTAACCCTATATTCAGGTTAAGATTTATAAAGTTCAACCATTTAATTGCATATGGTGTACTGCCAGATATTCTGCCGTTCGGATGTGTAACTGGGCAACACATCATGCAGCATCCACACAAATGAGATTTCTCAGTTTGGAGACGGTAATGTCTAGTGTCCCTGTGAGACAAGCCGGGGAGAAACTATTACAAAAAGGGCCCATTTTAAGGAAAAATTCAAAAGTGCAAGTTGGAGCTCACTGATATGGCCATTCATCAACCATTAACCTCCTCCGAGCGTCGCCGACCTTCGGACCCTCACTCCCAGTCTGCTCCATCCGGTGGTCTTCCAGCTCTCTCCACACGCGTCTTCCTTCTTCTCTCGCCGACAAAAGACTGCAAAAATTTCTCTTTCAGACCCACAAGAAAGAACAACATCCCTCTCATTGGATAGTCCCTCATTCCAATCATAGTCTCTAGTCATAACACAAACATTGCTGCTACAGAGAAACCATTACATTAGCAGTGAAACATTACAGAGAGGCCATTACATTAATAGTGAAACCTTACAGCATGTTACACATCATTTTGTTTTTCTGCTCATTGGGTGTTTGATGGCCTTTTTTTTACTGGTTTCTATTGTGTTGCTTTGTTTTGTGACTGCCTATAAGGAGATGAGTCCCAAGCTTGTATATAATATACATTCTTCGATAATAACTGTACTTTGAACTTTGGTGTTTCCATAACAAGCCATGATGCAACCAGTTAGGATACTCTCTACTGTGCATCTATAGTTTGTCAAAGATTTAGATGAATGAATCTGTGCAAATATGAAAGAAACTTACACGCTGGTCCCAGGACAGATACACTGATGCGATAACATCAGGGAATTTAAAGTTACTGACCATCTCCATCTCTAATCCCCTGATGAGGACTGGCTCATGGACCTCAGCCTTCTTCCTCGGTAGTCAATAATCAGAATCTGGTTTAATATCAGAAATCAGATGACAGAGAGACAAATGCTGTTCCAGATTGCTGAGTGTGTGCCTTCAGGGTTCTGTACCTCCTTCCCAATGGTAACAATGTGAAGAGGGCATGTCCTGGGTGGTGGGGATCTTTAATGATGGACACCATCTTCCTAAGGCACCACGCCTTGAAGATGTCTTGGATACCACGAAGACTGGTACCCATAAGAGAGCTGACTAATTTTACAAGTTTCCGCAACTTATTTTGATCTTGTGCAGTAGCCCCCACCTCCATAAGATTAGCACTTCCATAGAGTAGACAGGGTGAACTTCCATAAATCTGAGCTTCCATTACATGTGTCCGACTCCCATTCTGACTTATCTGTCTGTGACCTTCTGTATTGATCCAATGTAAGCACGAGGAACAGCACTCCATTGATTGTTTGAAAACATTGTACCACTTCAGACTCAGTACTGAATTCAAAAATTCCAATTAATTCATTTTCTGTGATGTAGCAGAACTAGCCAGTTCTGCTGTAAGGTAATCCAACTGTAATATTAATGTATATTAGGTTGAAGGTGGAGCTTAGGAGGGTTAATTGTGCCTAACAGCGACTCTTTTGCTTGCTTCTTCAGAAACAGCTCTATTTCCATCTTTAATATCTCTATTTTTCCCTTTCAGGGTTCTTTTGAAGACTCTGACCTAGAGTTACACGCTGACCATGGTTCTTTGCGGGAATGGGACCCGCTCTTGGGGTTTCATAACTGGCAGTTGTTCGGCATGCCAAGGGCTTGGCCTAAGAGCTCAGCTCGCCTTCGGAGGGCCGAGATCTTGTGGCTCTGGAGAATGGGCAGATCGAAGGTCAGTGTCATGGCAGGAGATTGGTGTGTCATCGGGGGAGTCGGAAGATCTACAGCTATCTGCCCAGAGACCTGAGATCTTTGGGCACAGAGCTCGGAAAAAGTGACTCAACGGACTTTTAACATCGGAAACCAACGAGTTGTTTGTTAAGTCTCCCCTCTTGCTGTGAAATGGAGACACCCCTTTCTCCCTTATTAGGGAGAGAGAGAGAGAGAGTCTGTGGGCTGTCGACTACTGGGTGAACAAGTAGTCTGTGGGGTACTCTGTGTCTTTACTGTTGCCTTGCTCACGCTTGAGTGCTTGGTGGTGGGTGCTGATGCTTTTTTTTGCTGGTAGGGGGAAGAGGGATTGTTGCTTGCTGCCGCTTACGCATGGGAGGGAGGGGAGATGGGTGGGGTACTTTGAGGTAGTAACATTTAACAGTCATTCATTCTCTGGGGGCACGCCACTGTTTTCGTGGATGGTTGTGAAGAAAAAACATTTTGGGATGTATATTGTATACATTTCTCTGACATTAAATGTACCTTTGAAACCTTGCAACCTTTGATTTTCTCTTCAAAGATGCTGCCTGATGTTTTGGGCATTTTTAACGTTCTTCCTTTGTTTCAGTTCACTGCAACAGCTCTGACCTACATTCACGATTGGTTGATTCAGAGCCAACTGAGTCATGCCAAGATCTTCTTCTGAGAACTTACTCTTATTGAATTACAAAGTCGGATCCTTGATTGTGTACATGATAGAATCAGAATCAGAATCAGGTATCACTGATATACAATTCGTCTGTTGTTTTGAATCAGAATCAGGTATCACTGATATACAATTCGTCTGTTGTTTTGCGTCAGCAATACAGTGCAGTAAATTTTAAAAATTACTATTAGAAATATTGTTTTAAAAAGTGCAATAAGAGTGCAAAATATTGACGTAGTATTCATGGATCCACGGACTATTCAGGAATCTGATGGCGAAGGAGAAGAAGTTGTACCTGAAATGTTGAGTGTGCATCTTCAGGCTGCTGTACCTCGTCTTTGATGGTAGTAATGAGGAAAAGTTCATGTCCTGGATGATGAGGGTCCTTAATGATGACTACATTAGGGTCTTGAGGCATGGCCTTTTGAAGATGGCCTTAATGGTAAGGAGGCTAGTGCCCATGATGGTGCTAACGGAACTTACAATCTCTGCAGCTCTTTCTGATGTAGTGCACTGTCATCTTCATACCATGTGAGTTGGCTGTGCGGGTCTGATGCTGAATTGTACATTTTAATCCTAACTTAAATGATTTTCTGAAAGACTCAGCCAAAATGGGAGTCATATATTATCTGATGTAAACTTTGGAAGTTACAAAAAAAAAGAGACACATTGTATCCCTTCAAATCATCAAGGATAGGTTTTGTCAATCTCATCTTCTAATTGATGAAATTAAATGTAGCATCTAATCAAAAAGTCATAATCCCTCAGAAAAGTTTACATTGAATTGCAGTACTAGCTTCCTTCTGGGTGTGATTCACTCTGGTAACTACTGCTCTGAGATCAAGATGTTACATGTTCTGTGAAAAAATGGAAGAATTAACTTGTCAGCCTGTTGATTTCATCATAAAAAATGGGCTGATTTGTTTGGCCATCTGAATCCTTGGTATGTAACTGAGACCCATTTCCATTGGCTTCTACAGTGTCCTTTTAGCCGCTTTATCAAAAGTCTCTTCCGGATCCAAAATACCAGTTTGTCAAACTCTCTTTGAAAGACTCCTAGAAAAGCACACAAATACCTTGTCATTCTCAGAGGAATTCAAAAATTTTCTTCTGGAAAAAAGCCAGCGATTTCTGAGTACAGGATGAAAGGTTTAACAATAAAAAGATATTCAGAAGACGTGAGATTTTATATCCCAAGACAGCCTTATTCATTTTCAAAGCTAAAAATGAGATATCCATCTGAAAATAATGACTTATTCAAATAGTTTCAGGTTTGTCACTTTGAAGCTTAAAGGACTATTTAACGAAGCTAACACATGGATAATCCCCTTTTGAGAGATATACACAACCTCCAGAGCATTCATGAAGACATCTCTATATTATGTTAACATCTTGAAAAAGAAAACCTATCAAATTATACAGGCACTTGCACCTAAGCTCATTCACTTGAGAGAGAATTGGTTGGGGATGAGATAAAAGTATATTATATGTAGCACTATGGGAAAAGTCAATTAAATTGATTCCTTTAGATGTGTTGCTGTCATAAACTGATACTTTGCCTCACCACTGATACTTTGCTTACCCTGATGGTGGAGTGGAAATGGTGGTGAGAAAAAAGGTCAAAAAATTTAATAATTGCTCTGGTATTAACTAGTCATTTCTGAACATCAGGTTTCCAGAACATTTTACCTTTATGGAGATGTTTATTCAACTAATGAAAGATTAGGTGATCCCAAGCAAGGTGTTAAGTTCTGACAATGACTAGAATTAAGTCCTTTGCAAAGAGCCACTGCAGAGTTCCTACTGTCATAACAGGTCACAATAGATGCAATCTCACTTCTAACCCTTCCCTCCTGTACTGTGCTGTAACGTAGTGTTCAGTGATGATACCACTTGGGATGGCAGTGCAATCCGTGAGATGGGATGCAGAGAGATATTGGGGGATAGAGGCATATTAAGTGAACAGATGATGATTTTATTGTTGTGAACTGCGCAAAATAATTTGCTTTTACTACCGATAGTTAATTTCTTTTTGCCAAGTGTGTACATTAAAATAGTCAATTACCACAAAAGCTTACATAAAAGCAAGACGAGGGATTTTTCAGGACTGAACTCCATTGGCTTCATTGGCCACTCAATACATTCTTTGGCCATTGAAGGGCAGTTATTATAAGTTGCTATGTGTATCTTTCTTAACTGCTGTTGCTATCGTGACAAAGCACTAACGATGTTGATTAGAAGTCCATATAGCCAGGATCTTGATCAATGTTTAGATCTGCAGAGTGAAACAGATCTGATAGAAGTGTACACACATTGGCCACTTCATTAAGTACAGGAGTTGAACCCTTTGTGGTCTTCTGCTATCGTAGTCCACCCACTTCAAGATTCGATGTGTTGTGTATTCAGAGATGCCCATCTGCACATCCTGTCGTAATACGTGGTTATTTCATTTACTATCACCTTCCTGTCAGCTTGAACCAGTCTTGCCCGTTCTCCTTAAGCCTCTCTCGTTAAAAAGGCATTTTTATCCACAGAACTGCTGCTCACCGCACGCTTTTTTGTTTTTTTGCACCATTCTCTCTAAACTTCAGTAAGCGAAAATCTCAGGATATCTGCAGTTTCTGAGATACTCAAGCCACCTTGTCTGGCACCAACAATTATTCTATAATCAAAGTCAATCGATCACATTTCTTCCCCATTCTGATGTTTGGTCTGAACAACAACTGAAACACTTGACCATGTCTGCATGCTTTTATGCACTGAGTGGCTGATTAGGTATTTGCATTAATGAGCAGGTGTACAGGTGTGCCTAAAAAAGTGGCCACTGAGTGTATTTTGTGCAGCGATCATGGTTGTTAAAGTTCTATTTATATGGAAGTACATAGGGAATTTGTTGTTAAGCTGTTAGTGTTAACAGACAGCACGGTAGCCTATCGATTAGTGTAACAGTTTACAGCGTCAGCGATCACAATCGGGGTTCATTTCCCAATGCCGTCTGTAAGGAGTTTGTACGTTCTCCACGTGACCGCATAGGTTTCCTCACGGTGCTCCAACTTCTTCCCACATTCCAAAGACATGCAGGTCAGTAAGTTGTGGGCATGCTATATTGGTTGCGTAAGCGTTGTGACACTTGTTAGCTCCCCCAGCGCAATCTACAAATGGACATATTTCCCAATATGTTTCGATGCACACGTGACAAATAAAGGGAATCTTTGATGAAGACTATCTCTTTCTTAGCCTTCATCCTGCTGTTCCTCTTGCTCCCGATGCAGCCCTTGCCTGCGACTCCTGCCCTAAGGCTCTGGGCCTCTCTGCTCTTTTTCTGCCTCTGTCTTTGATTGCCAAGCTGTGCTGCATTATGTTTCTCTTCTTCTTGTCACCCACATCACTGTGCACGCGGAGAGAGGAGAAACCTTTCTATTCATTAACATCATCAACCTTATGGAGATATTATGGACCTGCACTCGTGGGAAGATGGAGATATTATGGACCTGCACTCGTGGGAAGATGGAGATATTATGGACCTGCACTCGTGGGAAGATGGAGATATTATGGACCTGCACTCGTGGGAAGATGGAGATATTATGGACCTGCACTCGTGGGAAGATGGAGATATTATGGACCTGCACTCGTGGGAAGATGGAGATATTATGGACCTGCACTCGTGGGAAGATGGAGATATTATGGACCTGCACTCGTGGGAAGATGGAGATATTATGGACCTGCACTCGTGGGAAGATGGAGATATTATGGACCTGCACTCGTGGGAAGATGGAGATATTATGGACCTGCATTCGTGGGAAGATGGAGATATTATGGACCTGCACTCGTGGGAAGATGGTGTCGCTGAGTAGTCGCAGTGCTGGAGGTGCTGCCTGTTTCTCACTGAAAGGACAACAGATTAGTTGAAAGTTCAAAGTAAATTTATTATCAATGTATGTGTATGTCGCCATATACTACCCTGGGATTCATATTCTTGTGAGCATTCACAATAGAGCAAAGAAATACAATAGAATCAATGAAAAATTACATATTGACTGCCAAGCAGCCAAGATGCAGAAGCAGGTAAGTTGTGAAAATGCAAAAAAAAACCCAAATAATAAATACATAAACAAACAAACAAACAGACAGACAGATAGATAGATAGTAAATACATAATACTGAGAACATGGGTGGTAGAGTTGTAGAGTTCTTGAAAGTGATTCCATAAGTTGTGGAATCAGTTCAGTATTGTAGTGAGTGAAGTTATCCACGCTGGCTCAGAGGCTGGTGGAGGATGGCATAGATGGGAATTAAATCATTCCTTAAGATATGGGAAGCCTGGTTAGCCATTCAGATGCAACAGTGAACAGCAAAACGTGGAAACATGACTGATATCTACTTCAATCACTTGGGAAGAACCTGTAGTGAAATAGCTGAAAAACGATATGATCTTGATCGCTATAGAGACAACAAGGCAGGCGGACAAGAATGGTTAGAGAGCTACCCAGTCAGGTCAAGTCAAGTCAAGTCACTTTTTATTGTCATTTCAACTATAACTGCTGGTACAGAACATAATAAAAATGAGACAATGTTTTCCAGGACCATGGCGCTACATGAAACAATACAAAAACTACACTGAACTACGTAAGAAAAAACACAAAAACTGCACTAGACTACAGACCTATCCAGGACTGCATAAAGTGCACAAAACAGTGCAGGCATTACAATAAATAATAAACAAGACAATAGGCACAGTAGAGGACAGTAGGTTGGTGTCAGTCCAGGCTCTGGGTATTGAGGAGTCTGATGGCTTGGGGGAAGAAATTAATGTTACAATTACACTTCTCACATCCATTTCTCCTCTTATCTCATCAAATTCGGTAGAATAAAGGATTGAGAGAAGATCCTCAGTAACAGGAATCTAACTGTACATACAAAGATTTGAGTTGGGCAGGTGATGGTGTTCTCAATGACATGATATGGATGCAAAAGTTGGATGGTAAAGAAGAAGGTTAGGAAGTGTATGAACACTTTTGAACTGCGGTGCTGGAAAATAATATTATTCATCTTGTAGATGCCCAGTCCATCACGGGTAAAGCCCCTCCCACCACTGAGCACATCTACATGGAGAGCTGTCACAGGAATGCCGCAAGCATCATCAAGGACCTCAACCATCCAGACCATGGTCCTTTCTCGCTGCTGCCATCAGGAAGAAGATACAAGAGCCTCTGGGCCTGCACCACCAGGATTAGGAACAGTTATTACCCCTCAACCATCAGGCTTTGAACCTGAGGGGATAACCTCACTCTTCTTCACTTGCCACTTCCCTGAATTATCTCACAACCAATGGACTCATTTTCAAGGACTCTTCATCTTATACTCTCGATATTTATTGCTTGTTCGCTTGTTAATTAATTAGCTAATTCTTTTTTTTCTTTTTCTGTCTGCACTTGCACAGTTTGCTCATTTTTTGCCCATTGGTTGTTTGTCTGTCTTATTGTGTGTGGTCTTTCATTGATTCCATTGTGTTTCTTGTTTTTACTGTAATTGCCCCCAAGAAACTGAATCTCAGGGTTGTATATGGTGACATACATATCATCACCATCATCATCAACAGGTGCCGTGCCCAGTTTGAGCTTTGATTGCCATGGCCCACACACTCCTGTTTCGGGTCAAGTGGATCAATTCATTGGTATTCATAGAAACATAGAAACATAGAAATTAGGTGCAGGAGTAGGCCATTCGGCCCTTCAAGCCTGCACTGCCATTTATTATGATCATGGCTGATCATCCAACTCAGAACCCTGTCCCAGCCTTCCCTCCATACCCCCTGACCCTCGTAGCCACAAGGGCCATATCTAACTCCCTCTTAAATATAGCCAATGAACTGGCCTCAACTGTTTCCTGTGGCAGAGAATTCCACAGATTCACCACTCTCTGTGTGAAGAAGTTTTTCCTAATCTCGGTCCTAAAAGGCTTCCCCTCTATCCTCAAACTGTGGCCCCTCGTTCTGGACTTCCCCAACATCGGGAACAATCTTCCTGCATCTAGCCTGTCCAATCCCTTTAGGATCTTATACGTTTCAATCAGATCCCCCCTCAATCTTCTAAATTCCAATGAGTACAAGCCCAGTTCATCCAGTCTTTCTTCATATGAAAGTCCTGCCATCCCAGGAATCAATCTGGTGAACCTTCTTTGTACTCCCTCTAAGGCAAGGATGTCTTTCCTCAGATTAGGGGACCAAAACTGCACACAATACTCCAGGTGTGGTCTCACCAAGGCCTTGTACAACTGCAGTAGTAACTCCCTGCTCCTGTACTCGAATCCTCTCGCTATAAATGCCAGCATACCATTCGCCTTTTTCACCGCCTGCTGTACCTGCATGCCCACTTTCAATGACTGGTGTATAATGACACCCAGGTCTCGTTGCACCTCCCCTTTTCCTAATCGGCCACCATTCAGATAATAATCTGTTTTCCTATTTTTGCCACCAAAGTGGATAACTTCACATTTATCCACATTAAATTGCATCTGCCATGAATTTGCCCACTCACCCAACCTATCCAAGTCACCCTGCATCCTCTTAGCATCCTCCTCACAGCTAACACTGCCACCCAGCTTGGTGTCATCCGCAAACTTGGAGATGCTGCATTTAATTCCCTCATCCAAGTCATTAATATATATTGTAAACAACTGGGGTCCCAGCACTGAGCCTTGCGGTACCCCACTAGTCACCGCCTGCCATTCTGAAAAGGTCCCGTTTATTCCCACTCTTTGCTTCCTGTCTGCTAACCAATTCTCCACCCAAACCAATACCTTACCCCCAATACCGTGTGCTTTAAGTTTGCACACTAATCTCCTGTGTGGGACCTTGTCAAAAGCCTTTTGAAAATCCAAATATACCACATCCACTGGTTCTCCCCTATCCACTCTACTAGTTACATCCTCTTTAAGTTCAGAACCTTTGTTTCTGAATTAACTATGTCACTCTCCATCTTAATGAAGAATTCCACCATATTATGGTCACTCTTACCCAAGGGGCCTCTCACGACAAGATTGCTAATTAACCCTTCCTCATTGCTCAAAACCCAGTCCAGAATAGCCTGCTCTCTAGTTGGTTCCTCGACTTGTTGGTTCAAAAAACCATCCCGCATACATTCCAAGAAATCCCCTTCCTCAGCACCTTTACCAATTTGGTTCACCCAATCTACATGTAGATTGAAGTCACCCATTATAACTGCTGTTCCTTCATTTCTAATTCTCTGGCAGCTGTCTCCATCATCATTTGTCTTTGCCTTCCCTTTGCTTTCTTCCCTTCAATCTTTCCCATAATTACCATGCATTCTAACTCCTCTTTCCTAATCACATATCCAATCACATGTCCAAACCATTTGATCTAGCAATTATACAGGTATATACACCAACAACAGATGGAACAAATGAGGATACAGATAAATTCTATGAAGAGCTTGAACAAGCAAAGAATGGATGCAAATCTCAAGATACTGTTATTGTCATGGGAGATCTAAGTGCTAAAGTAGGACGAGGTGCTGATGGAAATACCGTAGGAAAATTTGGACTAGGGGAAAGAAATGAAAGAGGTGCGAAATGGGTAGAATGATGCAAGATGAATAATCAGGTCATTATGAATACCTACTTTAAAAACCATCCAAGGTGTTTGTGGACCCGGAAAAGTCCAGGTGATAACACTAGAAATCAAATTGACTTTATTACTATAAACCAAAGATTTAGAAACTCAGTAACTCAATGCAAAACATATCCAGGTGCAGACTGTAATAGTGACCATAACCCAGTAGTATGTCATGTAAAAGTAAAACTTAAAAAACTAACAAAGCAAAAACCTGAACAATCCCTTGATTACTCACAATTAATTAAAGAAGAAAACTTAAGACAAAAATTTACAATTGAAGTAAGGAATAGATTTCAAAGTCTAGAAATAGAATCTGTTGAAGATGATAGCAATCATGTAGAAATGAAGTTTAACTCTCTAAAGGATTCCTTGGTAGAATCAGCAAAGTCAGTGATTCCTAAAAAAAAGCACAAAGATTAAATGGATGACAGATGAAATCAAGAATCTAATGGAAGAAAGGAGATGGAAGAAAACAAATCCTACAGAATATGTCCTTAGATAAAAAAGTTAAAAGCTTATATCAAAAAGCCAAAGAAGAATCGTTAAAATAGGAATGTGAGCAATTAGAAAGAATCCCTATTACTGATCCAAAAGTATATGTACTTTGATAATAAGCTTACTTTTTGAACTTTGAAACTTTATGCTAAATGATAATTGGTGCAAATCGACGGATGCATGTTTAATCTGTTACATAAACAAATAGGACTTCAGTGAAGAGATAAACTGGGAGGAAAGTAAAACGCTGAAGAACCATTTACATTAAAATTATATTTTAAAATGGAAAATGCTAGTTTCCTAATACCTGTCAGACCAAAAATCAAGAAATTCACTCTAAAAAGACAGACTAATAAGATAGAATATGAGACTTACTGATCGCATAGTAATTGTGTTTCTTAATCATTTATATTGTTCAAATCGGAGCTAACATATGAATGCCCTATCAATGTAATGCAAGTGAGTTTTTGTTTGGTAAAATTGGTCCCTGGCAATATCCTGTTGCAATTTGTAGGCAGGATATGATGCAGGAAATAGTAAGGAGGAAACAGTTGCAGAGAAGTCACGAACGCGTTAATGATTCATATCATGCCAGCAGCAACGAAAAGCAAACACTGTACAAAATGCCATACAGTCTTTTAGTGGCCTTTTTCCATTACTGTCAATTGGCTCATAGTGGATTTTCAGAAAACTTTCCAAAGCTGCTTTAGATCCAACCACCATCTTCATTTGACCTGGAATTAATTAAATCATTTTGGTTTCTAATAGGGCTAAATTGTCAGAAATTAATTTTTTTTTAAATTCCCCAAGAAACTGTGCAAGGGTTCTCTCTTTTGAACTAATGCGCCTGTGTTTTGGCAAGGTTCCCAGTCAGCAGGAAGGCAGAAATGAAGTTGTGTTAAGCCTGCTCTGAACTCAGCCACAATGAGATTTGTAAGTGCAAGAGAAGGTGATTTGCCTGACAGCTCTCAGAGAAACGCAGTTTTATTCATCATCTTTCAAATAGTTTCCAGCTGAAACTGGGAACGCCCTGCATGAAGAAAAGAACCAATATTGTCACTCTCTATGGTAAGTGTATCACTGCCTGAACATATCCAACATTTATTTTGAGATTTAAAACAGTTTTGTGTTAGATCCCTGTCTGTGATGTTGGTTATCTCTTTTTTATTCTCTGTTTTACCAAATGATTAACTTCGAATAATTAATACTATTAGCGACTGGAGATTGTATTGATGACTCCAGAGTTCAAGATACATGTGTAGATCTGTTGTTTGGAGTACTGAATAGTTGGAACAGAACCTATGATGCCAATGGCAAAACACACGACATGCTGGAGAAACTCAGCAGGTCAGGTGGCATTTATGAAGAGGAATAAACAGTCAACATTGTGGGTAGGAGACCCTTTATCAGGCCCAAAACATTAACTACTTATTCCTCTCCAAAGGTGCCTCCAGACTTGCAGAGTTCTTCCAGCTTTTTGTGTGTTGGATTTACGGCATCTGCAGAATCGCCTGTGTCTATGATGTCAGTAGATTGTTCATGATGGAAAGGAACATAGCTTGCATGGCCTGTTAAATTTCATCTTCTAACGTGATTTTGATTGTGTACTAAGGTATTAGAATCAAAGAATCATCGTGCAGAATTGGTCCATTCATCCTTTTCAGCCTTGTATAGAATGTATAATAGAGGAACAGGCATTTCACTCTAACCAGATAAACAGTCCACCTTCGTGTTTATGATCCACTGGAGGTTTCTTCTGTTTTCTCCTTGCCTAATGCTAACAACACAGCCTTTATTTCTTTTTCCCTTATATATTAATCTATTTTTCTTTCAAATGCATTTCTACTATTTGTTTCAAATACTCGTCGTGCTACCGATTTGCGTGTCTGCACCACAGTCTGGATTGTTTTCAAAGTATTTCTAAAATGCATTAACTATTAGATCCCAACCAACACTATCATCACTTTTTCCTCTCTATATATCTTCCAGTTAAGATCTCTCTATAGTCATGCCAAACCACATTTCTATCATTCTTATTCATCATCTCTCTTAAACTCCTCTGCTCAGTGGAGAAAAAACTTAGCTTATCCAGTCCCTCTTCATACCGTCTGCTCCACCGTAGACAACATTCTGGTGAATCTCCTCTGCACCCTCTCTGTAGCACTATCACAGTGGTGACTAGATCTGCATACACTACTCCAGGTGACTCTGGCCAAGGTTTCATAATCTCCCTATTTCTGAATTCAAGGCCCAACTGATGAAGGTCTGTATCCAGTACAGATTCCTAACTAGCTTGTCTCCAAGCATTACCACCTTTAAGGATCTCTGACTTGTACTCCAGGGTCCCTCTGTTCCTGAATATTCCCTAAAACCCTGCCATTCGTGTCCTAGCCTTATTAATTCTCCCAAAATGAACCACTTCAGATTTGTCTGAATTATTGAAAATGACAATCAGTGGTCACTTTATTAGGTGGACCTGTATACCTGCTCATTAATGCAAATACCTAATCAGTCAAGCACGTGGCAACAGCGTAATGCATCAAAGCATGCAGACATGGTCAAGAGATTCAGTTTTGTTCAGACCAGACATCAGAATGGGAAAGAAATGTGACCTAAGTGACTTTGATTGTTGAATGATTGTTGGTGTTAGACAAGTGGTTTAAGTATCTCAGAAATTGATGATCTCCTAAGATTTTAACACACAATGGTTTCTAAAATTTACAGCAAATGGTGCGAAAAACATGAATGAAAGCATATCCAGTGAGCAGCAATTCTGTGAGAGAAAATGCCTTGTTAATGAGACAGGTCAGAGGAGAATGGCCAGATTGGTTCAAGCTGACAGGAAAGTGACGGTAACCGCATGTTTCAACAGAATTGCACCTCTGAACGCACAACTGGTTGAACCTTGAAACAAGTTAGCAAATTAGCATAGCCTGTAATCCTGATGAAGGGTCTCAGTCCAAAACGTCAACAGTACAGTACTCTTTTCCATTGCCTGGCCTGTTGATTTCCACCTGCATTTTGTGTGTGTGCTTGGATTTCCAGCATCTGCAGATTTTCTCTTGTTTGTGAATAGCTTCTAATCAGCGCAGTCTGCAGCATTGACGTTAGTTTCAGATTTCTTTCTCAGTATTTTGCATTCAGCTCATGGTCTATATTTTGCTTTCACCAATCCTTGCACAGTTTTGCCTCAGGCTTGCTCTCTCCATTTTTATTAACTTTCTTCAGTCCGTTCTTACACTTTTACTTTTGCCTTCTCATAACCCTTCAGGGATTCCCTCCAACTGCCTCCCATCTGTATTTGCCCTTTTATCTGTTTTCTTTTTGGACTTTTTCTCTGCGGGCTCTTCACTTGCACATATTGTGCCTATGCTGCATTCTTTCTTGGAGCCACCCTCTTACCCTATGATTGATATCCAATCTTTTTTGTTATTATTGAGCTCCATACTCACTGTATTGCAGAAGCACAATAAAAAGAAAAAAAAAATTGCAGATGCTGGATATCTGAAGTAACAACTGAAAGTGCTGAAAATACCCAATAGGTCAGACAGCATCTATGGAGGGAGAAGGAGAGTCAATGACCTTTCATTAAGGAAGGATTTGGACTTTCCCCAATCAGTGAGTGGAATTCATTAGAAAAAGCAACTAAAAGTAAGGCAGTGGCAAATGGAGTGGCCATCGTTGTGAGTGGACCAGTGTTAGAGTGGGGAGGCTTTGGCTCATTAGGCTTGGGCAAGATCAGGCTTGGGTGAGGTAGGCATCTGGTAGGTTTCTTTTACTTCTTTATTCTTCACTCCTCATCTGTTACTGCACAGTTAGTGCAGTGAGAATTGCTTCAGGGGTATTGTTTTGTTCTGTGTGTGAGATGTGGGAATTCTGGGAGACCTCCAGACTTCCGGACAACCCCATCTGCACTAGGTGAATGTGAGGATGTATCAGTATTACAGTGGAGTAAAGGGAATTACAGAGACATGAAATAGGAGTTGGCCAGAATTGATTGGAAAATAACACCAACAGGAATGACAGCAGATCAGCAATGGCTGGAATTTCTGGAAACAATCTGGAAGGCGCAGGATATATACATCCCAAAGAGGAAGACGTATTCTAAAAGCAAAATGACACACCATGGATAACAAGAGAAGCCAAAGCCAACATAAAAGCTAAGATGAGGACATATAATAGAACAAAAATAAGTGTGAAATTAGAGGATTGCGAAGCTTTTAAATATTAACAGTAGGTAACTAAAAAAAGTCATTAAGGTAAAGGTGGAATATGAAAATAAGCTAGAGAATAATATTAAAGAGGATATCACAAGTTTCTGCAGATACGTAAAATGTAAAAGAGGTGAGAGTGGGTATTGGATCACTGGAGAACAATGCTGGAGAGGAGACCAGGAAATGGCAGATGAACTGAATAAATATTTTGCATCAGTCTTCACTGTGGAAGACACTAGCAGTAGGGTTTAAGTTCCAGGTGTCAGGGGTCATGAAGTGTGTGAAGATACCATAACTAGAGAGAAGGTTCTTGGGAAACTGAAAGGTCTGAAGGTAGATAAGTCATCTGGACCAGGTAGTGAACACCCCAGAGTTCTGAAAGAGATGGCTGAAGAGAATGCGGAAATGATCTTTCAAGAATCACTAGATTTTAGAATGGTTTTGGAGGACTGGAAAATTGCAATTGTCACTTGATTTTTCAAGAAAGGAGAGAAGCAGAAGAAAGGAAATTATCAGCCAGTTAGCCTGACCTTAGTGTTCGGAAAATGTTGGAGTCGATTGTGAAGGTTTTATGGTACTTGTAGGCACATGATAAAATAGGATGTGGTCAGCATGGTTTCCTCAAGGGAAAATCTTGCTTGACAAAACTGTTGGAAATCACTGAAGAAATAACAAGCAGGATAGACAAAGAGAATCAGTTGATATTGTGTATTTGGATTTTCACAGGGCCTTTGACAAGGTGCCACACGTGAGGTTGCTTAACATGCAATGATTCCGTGGTATTACAGGGAAGATTCTAGCATGGATAAAGCAGTGGCTGATTGGCAGATGGCAAAGAGTGGAATAAAGGGAACCTATTCTGGCTGGCTGCTGGTGATAAGTGGTGTTCCACGGGGTCTCTGTTGGGACTCATCAGTTTTACTTTATATGTTAATGATTTGGATGATGGACTTGATAACTTTGTTGCAAAGTTTGCAAACAAAACAAAAATAGGTGGAGAGGCAGGTAGTTTTGAGGATGTAGAGAGGCTACTGAAGGACTAGACAGATTAGGAGATTGAGCAAATGGAAGGCAGATGGAATATGGTGTTAGGAAGTGTATGGTCATACACTTTGGTAGAAGAAATTAAAAGATTGACTATTTTCTAAATGGAGAGAAAATGCAAAAAAAAAACAAGGCACAAAGGGACTTAGGAATCCTTGTGCAGAATTCCTTCAAGGTTAATTTGCAGATTGAGTCTGTGGTGAGGAAGGCAAATGCAATGTTAGCTTACATTTCAAGAGGATTAGAATATAAAAGCAAGGATGTAATGTTGAGACTTTATAAAGCACTGGTGAGGACACGATGTATTGTGAGCAGATTTCAGCCCCTTATCTTGGAAAGGGTGTGCTGAAACTGGAGACGGTTCAAAGGACTTTCACGAAAATGATTCCAAGTTTGAATGGCTTGCCATATGGAGATGCTTGATGGCTCTGGGCCTCTATTCACCGGAATTCATAAGAATGAGGGGTGACCTAATTGAAACCTATCGAATGGCAAAAAGCATTGATCAAGTGGATGTGGAGAGGATGTTTCCTATGGTAGAAGAGTCTAAGACCAGAGAACACAGCTTCAGAATAGAGGGGCATCCTTTTAGAACCGAGATGAGGAGGAATTTCTTTGCCAGAGAGTGGTGAATCTGTGGATTTCTTTGCCACAGGTAGCTATGGAGGTCAAGTCTCTATGTATATTTAAGGCAGAGGTTAATAGATTCTTGACTAGTCAGGGCATGAAGGGAAATGGCATGAGATTGGGGCTGAGAGGGAAAAAAGATCAGACATGATGAAATAGTGGAGCAGTCTCAATGGACCAAATGGCCTAATTCTGCTCCTATGTCTTATGGTCTATGCTGTTACGAACTGTAGCTGCAGTTTGATGACCTTAGGCTCGTACAGGAGACTACAAAAGTGATAGATAGGAGCTACGGGGAGGTAGTTATCCCCAGGCTGCAGGAGGCAGATAACTGGGTGACTGTCAGGAGAAGGAGGGGAATTGCACAGCCAATGCAGAGTACACCTGTGGCCATTCCCCTCAATAATAAATTTAACAGTTTGGATACTGTTGAGGGGGTGACCTACTGGGGGGGAAGCTGCAGCGAATGGGTCACTGACATAGATAAGAAAGTTGAGGAGGTCATGAAGAGAGATTTTAGGGAGCTAGGCAGAAAGCGAAAAACAGGACCTCCAGGGTAGTAATCTCTGGATTGCTGCCCATGCCACTCAGCGGTGAGGGCAAGAATAGGATGATTTGGTAAGTGAATACGTGGCTGAGGAACTGGTGCAGGGGGCAGAGTTTCAGATTTATGGTCCATCGGGATTTCTTCTGGGGAAGGTGTGACCTGTACAAAAGGGACAGGTTACACCTGGACCCGAGGGGGACCAATATCCTTGCAGGCAGGCGTGCTAGAGCCACTCAGAAGAGTTTAATCTAATGTGTCAGGGGATGGGAGCTGGAGTGATGGAGCTGAGGATGGGTGGTTGGTTTACAAACAAAGGCAGTGTGTAGTGAGACTCCTAGCAAGGAGAAGCTGATGATAGGGCAGAACCGCAGTCAATGGGATGTGTTTCGATGTAAAAACTGGACAAAATCGAGAAGGATGATGAATACAGGACTGTAAGTGTTACAGAAAATACTTTGCAGATGCTGGGGTCAAAGCAACACGCACAACACGCTGCAGGAACTCAGCAGGTCGGGCAGCATCCGTGGAAACGAACAGTCAACGTGACAAAGGGTGTCGGCCCGAAACGTTGACTGTTCGTTTCCACGGATGCTGTGACCTGCTGAGTTCCTCCAGCGTGTTGTGCATGTAGGTGTTACGGTATATTTGAATGCACACAGTATATGGAATAAGGTAGATGAACTTGTAGTACGGTGACAAATTGGCATGCAGCATGACATTGTGAGCATCACTGAATCATGACTGAAAAAAGATTACAGCTGGGAGTTTAACGCCCAAGGATACACATTATATTGAAAAAACAGGCAAGTAGGCAGCGGAGATGGTGTGGAATTGTTGGTAAAAATTGAAATCAAATTATTAGAAAGAGCTGACATAGATTTGGAAGGTGCATAATCATTGTATGTATAGCTTAGAAACTGGAAGGATAAAAAGACTCCGATGGGAGTTATATACAGACCCCGAAACAGTAGTGAAGATGTGGTCTACAAATTAAAATGGGAGATAGAAAATGCATGTCAAAAGGTCAGTCTTATGATAGTAATGGGGTATTTCAATATGCAAGTAGTTTGGGAAAATCAGATTGGCACTGTATCCCAAAAGGGGGATTTTCAAGAATGCCAATGAGATGGCTTTTCAAAGTATCTCATGGTTGAGTCCACAAGGGCATCAGTTATTCTGGATTGTGTGATGTGTACTGAGAGAGCCTAAGGTAAACAAACCCTTAGAGGCCAGTGATCTGAATATGATAGAATTCACCTTGCAATTTGAAAAAGAGAAGCTAAAGTCAGATGTATCTGTATTACAGTGGAGTAAAGGGGATTATAAAGGCATGAGAGAGGAGTTGACTAAAATTGATTGCAAGGGAACACTTGCAGGGATAATGGCAGAGCAGCAATGGTGGGAATTTCTGGGAGCAATTCAGAAGGCACAGAATATATACATCCTAAAGAAGAAGTATTTTAAAGGCAAGGTGATGCCACTATGGTTAAAAAAAGAAGTCAAAGCCAACATAAAAGCCAAAGAGAGGGCATAAAATAGATCAAAAATTAGTGGGAAGTTAGAGGGTTGTGAAGCTTTCTAAAACTAATAGAAGGCAACTAAAAAGTCATAAAGAAGGAAGAGATGGAATATGAAGGTAAGCTAGCCAATAATATTAAAGAGGATAACAAAAGTTTTTTCAGATATATAAAGTGGAAAAGAGAGGCGAGTGTGTCTGGAAAATGATGCTGGAGTGGTAATAATGGGGGACAAAGTAATGATGGGTGCACTGAATAAGTATTCACAAAGGGAGGTTCACGAAAATGATTCCGGGATTGAAAAGCTTATCATATGAGGAGTGTCTGATAGCTCTGGGCTTCTACTCACTGGAATTCAAAAGAACGAGGGGTGACCTCATTGAAAGGCCTCAAAAGAGTGGATGTGGAGAGGATATTTCTTATGGTGGGGTGTCTAAGACCAGAGGACACAGCCTGAGAATAGAGCGGCATCCTATTAGAACAGAGCTGACGAAGAATTTCTTTAGCCAGAGAATGGTGAATCTGTGCAATTCATTGCCACAGGCAGCTGTGGAATCCACGCCATTAGGTACATTTAAGGCAGAGGTTAATAGATTTTGATTAGTCAGGGCATGAAGGGATACAGGGAGAAGGCAGGAGATTGGGGCTGAGAGGGAAAACAGATCAGCCATGATGAAATAGTGGAGCAGATTCGATGGGCTAAATGGCCTAATTCTACTCCAATATCTTATGGTCTAAATAAAATGCTCTACTCGCTTTACACTTAGGACTACTGTATGTGGCTGAGCACAGCTCCAGTGCTGTATTCATGTTTGCTGATGACATCACTATCGTAGGCCAAATCCAAGGTGGTGATGAATCAGCATATAGGAAGACAATTTACTGGTGTCATAACAACAACCTCTTGCTCAATGACAGCAAGACCAAGGAGCGGATTACTGACTAGGAGAAAGAAACCAGAGGTCCGCGAGCCAGTTCTCATTGAAGGATCAGAGGTGGAGAGGGTCAGCAACTTTAAATTCCGTGATGCTATCACTTCAGAGGACCTGTCCTGGACCAGGTACATAAGTGTAATTACAAAGAAAGCACAGCAGTGCCTCTACATCCTTAAGAGTTTGTGATGATTTGGTATGACGTCTAAAACTTTGACGAACTTCTATAGACGTGTATTGGGGAGTGTATTAACTGGTTACATCAAAGCCTGGTACGGAAGCATCAATGCCCTTGAACAGAAAATCCTACAAAATTTAGCAGATATGGCCTGGTCCATCATGGGTCAAGCCCTCCCCATCATTGAGCACATCTACATGAAATGCTGTCGCAGGAAAGGAGCATCCATCTTCAGGGACCCCACATTCAGGATATGCTCTCTTCTCGCAGTTGCCATCAGGAAGAAGATACAGGAGCTTCAGGACTCACACCACCAGGTTCAGGAACAGTTACACACACTCAACCATTAGGCTCCTGAGCCAAAGGGATAACCTCATTCAATTTCATTTGCCCCATCATTGAACTGTTCCCACAACCAATGGATTCATTTTCAAGGATCCTTCATCTCATGTGCTTGATACTTATTGCTTATTTATTTTTTATTACTATTATTATTTCTTTCTTTTTTATCTGCACAGATTGTTGTCTTTTGCACGCTTTTTGACTGCTCAATTTAGTGTGGGCTTTCATTGATTCTGTTATGACTATTATTCTATAAATTTATTGAAAATGCCCAGAAAAAAATGATTTTCAGGCTTGTAATATGTGACATATATATACTTTGATAATAAATTTGCTTTGAACTGTTTTGAACCTTGAAATGCTTTCATGAGCTATCTGCAAGAATGCAATTGTCTGTGCTTAAGTTCAAATTTATTGTCATTCAAACATACACAAGTATAAAACTAAATGAAACATTAATCTCTGGAGCCAAGGTGCAAATCACAGTAAATATGGTCACTCACAGCAGATATACTGTACGTAGTTATGACAGAGCACATACATTTGTGATAAAGCACAGTACAGTCACAGAATAGTATTAGCACCAGTCTCAGAGTGGTAGACATGAAGATCGATGGGGATGGGATGTTGTCCTGGAGCCACTTGTCTGTAAGAATAAATACTCACCAGTTCCTCATCTTGCACTGGGTCAGATGCAGATGAAGGTAATCCAGTTTGTCTTCCAGGGGATGAACAATGGAGAGCAGTATTGATGGGAGAGCCAGCCTGCAAGGGTTAATGAGAGTAAGCAGAACTTCAAGGTCTAGGAAATGATTTGAACCTTTTATGAAAGTGTGCTACATGGTCAATGCATACTGAGCCAATGTATATTTAGTACAGGAGTCTGTTTGCTAAATTCTGTACCACAAAGGGCTCAATGGACTGTGCACTATCCGATATGATGATCCCTCCTTTAAGACCACACAAAGCCATATAGCTGTGGACATATAGCCATAGGTCTGAGTCTTGGGCTCAAGGCTGAGAGCTCTGTTCTGATTGGCCATGAATGATTAGGGGTGATAGTACTTGAGGAATATTGGTTGGGTGAGTGGGTGCCAGGTAAGGGATTGATTGATGGAGCCCAAGACATTTTGAGGAGGGGGGGTGGCTGTGTGAGTCATGTGCCTTGGCAATATGGACAACATAGAGTAGGAGCATCAAAACTAGAGTAGTACTGACTTTGTAAAAGCTTCCAAACCCACTGACAGAATGGGGAAACCAACATCCCGGGTTTGAGACTCTGATGGTCTGTCTTCAACCATCTTTGATAATTCAAAAAGATTGTCCTTATGCCAGGTATGTCACGGCAAGCATTGCTCAGGAGGACAGAGAAAATGCCACAAGGATATCTGTAAACCCTTCTTTAGAAACCTGGCATTTTCAAAGTGGCAGTGAAGCATCTGAGATGTCACCAACTGCTTTAGGTCTCCAACGAGAGGACACAGAGACCAAGTGCTTGCAGCAAAAGGGGCAAACGATAATCAAATCAGCCATCCACCCCACCAAAATCACTCTGTGTCTCCTGTTGGTGAGTTTGCACATTATCACCTCAGTAGTCACAGAACAGTGGTAGAAGCAAACACCTGAGTCCTCAAACAACTATCTAAGAAGAAGGAAAAAGAGTTCATGCATTATGATAGGGTAAACACAAATAAATGGATTTTAATTCCATTATAATTCCACAAATGGAATATAAAACAAATGGAATATAATGAAAATAATAGTTTCATCTCCTAAGTTACAGAGAAAGGTTAAACAAGTTAGGTCTTTATTCTTTGGAGCATAGAAGGTTGAGGGGGGACTTGATAGAGGTGTTTAAAGTTATGAGGGGGATTGATAGAGTTGACGTGGATAGGCTTTTTCCATTGAGAGTGGGGGAGATTCAAACAAGAGGACATGAGTTGAGAGTTAAAGGGCAAAAGTTTAGGGGTAACATGAAGGGGAACTTCTTTACTCAGAGAGTGGTAGCTGTGTGGAACGAGCTTCCAGCAGAAGTGGTTGAGGCAGGTTCGATGTTGTCGTTTAAAGTTAAATTGGATAGATATATGGGCAGGAAAGGAATGGAGGGTTATGGGCTGAGTGCAGGTCGGTGGGACTAGGTGAGAGTAAGAGTTCGGCACAGACTAGAAGGGCCGAGATGGCCTGTTTCCGTGCTGTCATTGTTATATGGTTATATATAATTTTAGCAACACAGAAGAATCTGGAGGGATTCAGCGGGTTAAGTAGCATTTGAGTAACGGTCAACATTCTGGATCAACGCCTTCTGTTTGTCCTGATGCAGGGTCTCAAACCAAAACGTTAACCATGCCTCTCCCTCTGCAGATGCAGCCTGACACATTAAGCTCCTTAAGCCATTTGTTTTTGTTCCAAATGGTAACATCGTTTTTTACCTGTGTCCCCAAAGATGAAATTTACGTGTTTTGTCTATATTTGATTATTTATTGAATTCTGATGCTTAGAAAAACTCTACAACCCATTCTGCCTTTGCCATATCTTTGAAAGAATTATCCAATTAAATTAACAAATATTTGTTGATTGTTAACTTCTCATTTTATCTATATAAAAGTATTTTCAGTCTCATATGGAACAATGCCAAATTTGTAGATATTTGTGATTTAAGGTCAGAGGCAACTCGTATAATCAATATTCAGCCACCGAGTCTTTGTTCATGGTTTTCTACTGCTGTACCCCATCCACATCAAGGTTTGACGTGTTGTGCGTTCAGAGATGTGCGTCTGCACATGTATTCTGGCAAAGACTTTTTATAAAGATAAGATCATCTAAAATGTTACCATGCATCTCCTAAATCCCATTCCAATCCTTGTGACCCTAATAAAATTGTAACAGGAGTGGAATCGGGTGTGGTCTTCTGATGCTCTAGCCCATCTACTTTAAGGTTTGACACGTGTTCAGAGATAATTTTCCGTGGTTATTTGAGTTACTGTTACCTTCCTGTCAGCTTGGACCAGTCTGGCCCTTCTCCTCTGACCTCCTGCATTAATGAGGTGTTTTCACCCACAGAAATGCTGTTGTCTGGATGCTTTTTGTTTCTCGCATCTTTTTTTTGTAATTTATTTTTTAGTGAAGTTCATCATCAAACATACATTTCCATAAGATGTATTTCAGATACTGTACATATATATCATATAGTCATATTTGTCACAAATCTCCACATAATATTTATCTGAGGTATACACCTATGGAAAGGAGAGGAAAGAAAAAACAATCAAAAGAAGAAAACTATGTAAAAAGTAGGGAGTGATTTTTGTTTTACAACATATTCATTGACTTGTGAGAATAAAATCAGGCCTATGAGGTGTAATGTAGTTAAACCATTTTCCCAGTATGAATCAAATTGATCCAACTTATTATTAACAGATGCTGTTATCTTCTCCATTTTGTAAAATGTCCATTGCAATTTCCATCCATACATTTAAAGTTGGACTCTCCTGTGATAACCATTTCCTGGTAAGGGTCTTTTTACCAGCCACCAGCAGTATATTCATTAAATATTTATCTCTTTTCAAATATTCTTATTTCTCGCATCTTTCTTTGTAAACTCTAGAAACTGTTGTGTGTGAAAACCCAGGAGATTAGCAGTTTCTGAGATACTCAAACCAACAGTCGTTCCACGGTCAAAGTCACTTAGATCACATTTCTTCCCTATTCTGATGTTTGGTCTGAAGACAACTGAACCTCTTGACCATGTCTGCATGCTTTCGTGCATTGAGTTGCTGCCACATGATTGGTTGATAAGATATTTACATTTGCAAGCAGGTGTACAAGTGTACCTAATAAAATGGCTATTGAGTGTAAATCCAATCTCAGATGCTGCAAGCTTGAGGACAAAACTGTGCTGTTGACTTACCAGAACTGGGATTAATTTGACTCATTAAGCACAGATGTGCTGGAACTTCTATATCAATGTAAAATGGTGTCAGGCATTCATCAATGTGCATGTGTTAGTATGACTCAAAAATGACGTTACCATTCTGACATTCAAGCAAACTAAAGTGAAAGATACAAGACTACCCTGAGTAGGTAAACACATGCTGGTTTGGCTTCTCCTCAGGCACACAGAGCTGTTCAATGATAAAGAGGTGGACATTGCTATGTGCGGTCTTATAGTACGGTGAATTAGCTTCATGCGGTGTGGAACTCTGTTGATGTCCAAGCATGACTCCATTGTCACTTGTAATAGCAGAATTTAACAATTAACAATAGGACTCTGATCTCTCCATTGAGCATTGCACTGTGCAAGTATCAGTCTTAGACCAAGCAACACACAGAAAATGCTGGAGGAACTCAGCAAGCCAGGCAGCATCCATGGGGAAAAGTAAATGGTCGATGTTTCAGGCCGAGACCCTTCATAAGTCCTGATGAAGGTCCTCAGCCTGAAACATTGATTGTTTACTCTTTTCCATAGATGCTGTCTGGCCTGTTGAGTTCTTCCAGTATTTTGTGTGTGTTGCTTGGATTTCCATCACCTGCAGATGTTCTCTTGTTTGTGCTTAGACCATTGTCTGTGATTTAACCATCTCCTCTAAGTTACCTTAACAATGGCTTGGAAAGTACTATTACAGGTATTTTTGAATGTAACAAGTTTGTTTGATTTTTCCTAGTCTGTATTTAAAATAAATGGATTAAGGCAGGAGATAGGGAAGTGTTAAACAAACTCATTATATGTTAAGTTCAGCCACTGATTCTATAAACAGATATGCCCCATTTATATTAGCAAACTTTTGGAATAAATTCAATTCAAGTTCAAGTCATTCAACAATACTCATGTATACAGCTAAACAAAACTAAGATCTTCAGACCCCAGGGTGCAAAACACAATACATCTATCACATACAATAACACTTACAGATAATAAAAGAATATTCTGTAGATGTACAAATTGACATAAAGTACATCTATGAAATAATCTTTAAATATACAACAGTACAATGCTAGTGGTGCTGTTATAAACAACGTGTAGTTGGTGCTAGCAGGGTGTTTAGAACACTCACAGCCTGGGGGAAGAAGCTGTTACCCAGTTTAACAGTTCTTACACTGTGATACCTTCTGCCTGATGGTAGGAGGTCAAAGAGATTGTGGGACAGATGGGAGGAGTCATTGACAATGTTGAAGGCTCTATAAACGCATGTCCTGGATGGGGAGTCTTCACTATCTATTGCAGGGTCCCATATCAAAATCTGGTGTTCGCAACACTTATGAACAAAGTGAAAAAATGTATTTACTACTTGTTGAAAATAAAGTTTTGGCTGGTTATGGAAGAGCAAAGCAAGAAGTGGTAATTAATGTTGACCGGCATTCCGCCTGCTGACTGGTATTTGAACAGATGTGCTCAGGCTCCTAGAAGTCATCAGAGAATAACACACAGAACTGCCATCTACTTAAAAGAGAGAAGGGATGCATGACATACATGAAAGATAAGGCAATTAGACACATGTTGTCACAGAGACACACGTAATGTCAGTTTCAGCTCTTCAGAGCATTGACATGGTCTCAAATAGAATGTCTTTTGGACCATTGTGCCAATGGATTTCCCAGGACCATTGATTCCTGGGATTCCACAGGACCATAGACTTCATTGTTTTTCATTTATGATCACTTCAATGGGGGTCCCTGAATGATTCCCTCTGAATCTACTTATATATCATTTAAGGAGTTTATATCTGTGAATCCATTTAATAATAAACTAGATAAGGGCATTTGGAAAAAATGCAAAACCTTTGCCTGTGTAGTTTGGATTTATTCCTCTTACCAACTGAGAAAGTTTTAAAAAAAGTGTGTGTTGGTGTGTTGGTGTCTTGGTGTGTGGGCATGGGGAGCGAGATGGGGAAGTTCTGGATGAGTCAGGAACATAACAGCAATACCTCATTTTTTTTTTACACATAAAGGAATGGGCTATTGAGATATTACAGCCAAACACTAGTTATTGGTTTGGAAAGTCAATGGTGAAAGTCATTGAAGATCCAGCAAAGTAGAAGATATTTCAGAATTTTTGGTGTTAAGGTGAAAGAAATAAGATCAATTGCTGGTGGGGTGGGATGTGTGTGCCACTGAAGGTCATAGAATAGGCCAGGTGGGCTGACTGTGGCAAAATATTTGTATGTAGGACTCTTGGGAATCTGGAGAGGGTGGTGGAACACTTCTCTTCCTTTTCATCCAAGAGTAGTTCTCTCTAGAAGTACTTACTTAATGGTTCTTGTTTTTTCAGCTGCACGGTTTTCCAGATTGATTAGCTGGATAGAGAGGGGGAGCTGTTGCAACAGTTTGCTTTCCATATCGTACTGCCCTGGCTGGCATATCACGTAGACAGCTAGAACATAATATCCATGGTTAACCCTGGCCAACTGAGTGCCTCATAAGCAAGAAAGTGTCGTTAGCAATTTTAACACTGGGGAAGTTCAGAGTGGGACCTGTAACAGTCCCAGATCTCATTAAAATTATCCCGAGGTGACTTCTAGTCAGGACAACGAGAAGTCAGCAAGTGGGAAGAAAAGGGTGAGTATGGGAGGAATCTGCATGAGAACATTTCTCTGTAGTGAAGCAGCCGAACGGCTGTAGTCCCAGCTGTGACAAGAAGCCTAGGAAAAAAACAGGCCAATAATTCCTAATAAGGCCTAGAGAAGCTCCCACAAGCAAAAATATTTATTTCTTTAACTGTCCCTGAAGCCTTTTCATGCTAGCTTCCCTAAGTGTGATTGGCAACAGTAAACCTTACAGATAACATAAGATTAGAATTATAAAATACCAAATCTTATATCTCAATGAGATTTTAGCCTAAGTGGAGGATTCTGATGCTGTTTGAACTCTTCCAATGAAATTGTTACGCAGGTTAAATATGGCAAGTACAAGGTGAGTATCATGAATGCCTCATCATTATTCATTTTTTGCACTTCTATTTTTGTAGCTGATAGTAACTTTTTTAAATAATCCCCTTACCTTCTTATTCTGGCTTCTTCCCCCTTCCTTACCAGTTCTGATGAAGGGTCCTGGCTCAAAATATCAATTGTTTATTCCTCTCTATAGATGCTGCCAGACCTGCTCAGTTTCTCCAGCATTTTGTGTGTGTTGCTCTAGATTTCCAGCATCTGCAGAATCTCTTGACATTTATGTGCGTCATCTTTTATGTCAAAGCAACAAACTTCACAACAAACGTGATATTGATTCAGATACCACCACACTCACCACTCAGCCCTCCATCCCTCTCCATCCAATCCTTAATACAAAAGCAGCTTGTTCTTCCTTGAAGTAGACACAATTAAAATCAAGCTTCAAGTTATTTTTGATCAGTTGTAAGCGTCAGATACTGCAAGAGAACTTTGTCCAGAGCAGAGTTAATCTATTCAATTCATGTAAAGTACTCTTGAAGCAGAATCTGATTGGACATCCCTGAGGTATTTTCTCTGTCCACCTGAGAATACTGAACAGAAGACAATGTGGTCCAACTATCAAAACTGTTTGAACACTATCAGAGCCCCAAAACAGGGATGTTGAACTCAGAGAAGATACAGACATTGGTTTCTGTATCCTGCCAGTAGTTTTGGAAGGTTTTGCAGGAACAGTACTGGTAGAATTTCTCTAGTGATCTGACTTGCCTGCTCTAAGTTGTCCACATTTCCAACTCGTACAGGGAGTTGTTTCTAATTGGTAGACCGCAAGGTGTTAGGATTGAAATCTTTGTCTTTGAACATTCATCAGGAGACCAAAATTTCAAGTTCAGGTTTAACTAATATTCAACCATAAATGAACACCCATGAATACAGCCAAACAAAACTGTGTTACTCCGGGGCCAAGGTGTAAAACACAGTACCAACAAGGCACTTAGAACATGTATAAGACAGCAGTAAAATGCAGTCACACAAAGTTCCTGAGTCCATGAATCTTGCAGCAGTCTGCAGTCGAACACAAAATGGGATGTCTTCTGCTGAGCGAACGCTGGAGGGCAGCACGGATGCCAGCATGGACACCACACCACACCACCTCTGGCATTCTGGTAGAGTGCACCTATCCTGACACCTCTGGCTCTCATAGGCGGCTGTAAAGGGTGACACCATGGCTTGATGCCTAGTTCTCACTACAACCGAAACCATGCAACTCCCCCGCCATCTGCCAATAATCTTGTAAGTCAGACTTGCAGCATTCCGCATTAACAATGTCCAACAGGGTTTTGCGATCGTAAGAAAAGCGACTCAGAAAATCAGTTGCTGTTGGATTGCACACCACCTTCGCGCACTGACTCCTCTGAAGCCTCTCTGATGCAGACAGCAGCATGATCAACACCAAGTCCAGCTCCTTCGGCTTCTCCACCAAGGAGCAACTCACTGATGAGGTAGACCTGCAGTGGTTTAAGTTCTGAATGCCCAGCAGGATCCTGTGATTGTAAAAAATATATTTTAAAAAGCCAATCTTACATTTGGTTGGCCCTGTGGAATCCGCTGCAACTGAGCGCATTACCATCTTACCAGAAGTAAGATACAAAAACTGTGCTCTACTTGGGGCAGCGTTCTGTTTCATCGTTGCTATCTGCCCTTCTTGAGAAGAGGCTGTCAAAAGTCTTTTGCCAAGGTCTCATCATGGATCTGTATTGTTAAGAAGGTTTTGTAGGACTGGGGACAAGATGGTGAAGGATCCTTGTCTTATGTTTAAATATAGATAAGCTTTAAGGACTGGCCTTATTTATCACATATATATTGAAAAGTGCTCTGAAATGCGTCATTCGTGTCAGCGACTAATACAGTTCGAGGATGTGCAGAGGTCTGCCCATAAGTGTCGCCATGCTTCCGATGACAACATAGCATACCCACAATATATTAACCCTAACCCTAATCTATATTACTTCTGGAACGTGGGAGGAAACTGGAGCACCCAGAAGATACTCATACAATCATAGAGAGAATGTAAAAACTTCTTTCAGACGGTGGTGGGAACTGAACACCCATTGGTAATCGTTAGAGCTGTAGAGTATGAGCTGGGGTGTATGGGGTGTCAGGGAGGGGTAGCACCTCTGGTGGGGGAACATGTTGCATCCTTTTCAAGGTGGTTAGTCCACCTTTGGTCCCCACCTGGCACTCAGCTCTCACCTGTGGCTCCCCGTAGCTGTTTGCATGCGGCAGCGGCCACACCCCGGGCAATGGCTTCAACAAGCCGGCTAAACCAGGTGAGGGTAGCCGACGGGTCTCAAACCCTTGGTGAGATAGGGAGTTGTCTATCCCAGCATGTGAAGACAGACTCTGGCGGATTGAGCGGACGAGACTTATGGAAGGTCCAACGGTCAAGAAGGCGATCTCTACAAGCGTCGTGGAACGTGTAGAGCCGGACAAGACACAGAAGACGTTCTGGTCATCCACTGCGTCTAGTCCCATCTCTAGCCGTCTCAACTCTGTCTTGCCACTGGATCCAGGTGGGAATTGGGAAGAGAGAGTGAGGCTGATGCTGCGCAACTCTCCCTCACTTAAATCCAAATCACGCGCTAGTCTCGACACCATTATGATGGTGTCGAGGTCCTCATCGATGGACGAACAGAGTACTGAGCTAACCATTAGACTACCATTCTGACCCCTCCACCCCCATATGTTCACTTTAAGAATCATCTCCTTATGCAGTATGCTTCAGTAATCAATGGTGGGTCAACTAAAGGTGTTACTGTCTTTTTTAAAGATATTTTTGAGGATCGCAAGACCCCGCTGGACATTAAAAACGTAAAGTACTCTCGGTCTACCCCATCAGCAAGTAGCTCGTTAAGGTGGAGAAACTGAAGGAGCTGGACTTGGTAGGAATCGTGCCGCTGCCTGCGTCAAAGGACCGTCAGAGGATTCCGTGTGCGAAGGAGATGTGCAGTGTGATCACCTTAGTCGCTTTTCTTGTGATTGCAAGATCCTGTCGGACATTGTTAATGTGGAATGCTGCAAGTCTGATTCACTGATTTATTGGCAGATGGGAGGGCGAGCTGCGCGCTCCCAGTCGAAGTGGGGACCCGGCTTCAAGCTGCGGTGCCGTACGTTTACAGATGCCCAGGAGAGAGACGTCAGAGCCAGTGCACTCCGTCAAAGGCAGAGTGGCTCGACGTCCAAGTTGGAGTTGATGCTGACCCTTGTTATTGCTTGGCAGAAGATAAGCTATATTGTGTTCGATTGCAGACTGTTGAAACATTCACGGGTTCAGGGTCTTGGTCCACATGGTTTTTGAGTCAATATACTTCACTTGTTTGCTACCTTATATGTCTATATGAGCCTTGTGCTGTGACGGTTGGTACTGTGTTTCACACCTTGGCCCCAGATGAAAGCTGTTTCATTTGGCTGAATTCATGGGTATTCATATATGGTTGAATGACAATTAAAATTGAACTTGAATTTGAATAGAAAGAGGGCAGAAGATCCAATAATTTGCTTGAATTCTTCAGCACTGCCAAAACCATCTTTGATCCAAATACCTAATGATTCTTCATATTAAAGTGCTTATAAAAGACAGTCAGTGCTCACTAGAATGAACAGTGAATATCTCAAACAAGACTGCGTTTGGTACGAGTACCCTTGATTTGATTCCACAGCAGACCGCCTACTATTACTACTCGATTCCACAACAGACTATCCATTATTATTACTCAATTCCTACTCTTCAACCAAAGGGGATAACTTAACTCAACTTCATTTGCCCCATCACTGAAATGTTCCCACAACCTGTGGAGTTGCTTTCAGGTCTCTTCATCTCACATTCTCGATATTTATTGCTTATTTATTTATTGTTTTTTTTTCTATTTGTATTTGCACAGTTTGCTATCTTTTGCACATTGGTTGAATGCCAAAGTTGGTGCAGTTTTTCATTGGTTCTATTATGATTATTATTCTATGGATTCACTGAGTGCGCCTGTAGAAAATGAATGTCAGGTTTGCATATGGTGACATATATGTACTTTGATATTAAACTTACTTTGAACTTTGAAGTTTGAACCTTATAGATACAGTAAATGTGACCAACTTTAAAAAAAGAAACAAGACCGATGTTAATAAAATGCCACTGTTGTTTGGAAAAAGTCATTTTTAAATAACTTAACTACATCATCCAATTTCATACAGTTTCTTTCTGCTTATTAAGAAGCCCAGATCATTACTTTGCAAAAAAACCGAAGGCAGTATTTGAAGGATCCTTCTTAATTTAGATGGCCCCAAGAATTTGGCAGATCTTCAGTCTGTCTATAATGATGTGCAAATCAGCACAGACAGGGCTATCATTATAGCAAACCTCTTCTTAATTTTCAATCAACCCAAATTCAATCATTAAGTTACAGCACTCAGAGTAGTTGTACTTCTGGTGCATATGTATGGCTGATCTCCAAAGCACTGTATATACTATATAATGACACTCCCACTGGGAGCATCTACGCAGAGGAATAAATAGTCAACATTTTGGACTGAGATCCTTCTTGAGTCCCAATGAAGGGTCTCTGTCCAAAACATCAACTGTTTATTCCTCTTCATTGATGCAGCCTGATCTGCTGAGTTCCTCTGGCACATTCTTTCAACTTTCTGGTCCAGATGAAGAGTCTTGTCTCAAAATGTCAATTGTTTATTCCTCTCCATAGGTGCTGACTAACCTGCAGAGTTCCTCTAGTATTCTGTGTGTGCCAGTATAGATTTCCAGCATCTGCAGAATCTCTTGTATTTATGAAAGAATGAGTCATTATCTTTAATTCAAACATAAGAGGGTTATGAATTTGGCACTTTGAAACACGTCAATTTAGATTTTGAGGACACTCAGTACCCTTTTATTGTTATTTAGTAATGCATGCACTGTTTTTCCAGAATGATATCATGGAAACACATGACAAACCAACTTAAAAACTAACAAAAACCACATAATTATAACATATAGTTACAGCAGTGCAAACAATACCGTAATTTGATAAGAACAGACCATGGCACGGTAATAGTCTCAAAGTCTCTCGAAAGTCCCATCATCTCACGCAGACGGTAAACCTCCAGCGCCGCCAACTTGCCGAAGCAGCATCCTGGAAGCATCCAATCACAGTCCAACTCCAAGTCCGTCCAAAAACTCTGAGCCTCCGACCACCTCTCCGACACCGAACACTGAGCACCATCTCTACCGAGCGTTCTGACCCCGATCCCGGCAACAGGCAATAGGCAAAGCCGAGGATTTGGGGCCTTCGTCTCCGGAGATTCTCGATCGCACAGTAGCAGCGGCAGCGAAGCAGGCATTTCAGAAGTTACTCCAGATGTTCCTCTGCGCTTCTCACGGCTGTCTCCATCAAATCCGGATTGTGCACGGCCCCTAGTTACATATAATCAATATCATTTGGAACGGCCGTGCGCGCTGCGTCGCACCACCATCTTCTCCTCCCTCCTCCAATTTTAATGGACCTCCTGTTCAATCATAAAAAAACCATCATCATCTTCTTAGGTGGTCAATTAGGACTGAGGATGATGTGCGCTCTGGTTTATGAGATGGCTGATAAAGTCAACATGGGAGCCACGGATTCTTCCACAGGAGGAGGAGGAGGAGTGCCTGATGGGGCAGGCAGGTGGGTAGTTTGTGCCTTTTATGTGCTGTTTCTCTTTGCTTCTTATGTGAAAATGAGAATCTCAATACCACCCTGAATTCTCTGTAATCAGGATGAAGAACCAGGATTCTTGTAATAAGAGATTGAGAATATACAGTAGAACAGTACAGCACAGTACATGTCCCTCAGTGCATGATGTCGTGCCAACCTTTTAGCCTGATCCAAGTTCAATCTAAGCTTCCACCTGGAGAGACATTCATTGTTTTTTCATCTACATGCCCATCTAAGTGTCTTTAATGTCCTTAATGTATCTACAGCTACGCCAGCAGTGGGCTCCATGCACCCACCAATCTACGTGTAAAATCCTGCCCTATACTTTCCTCCAATCACCTTAAAGTTATGCCCTCTCACATTAGCCATTTTTGCCCTGGAAATTCACATTTGAGAAACTATTTTAAACTATTATTTGTTAAGCAATTGTTGAAATTGTATAAGACTTTGGTGAAGCCTAATTTGGAGTATTGTGTTCAGTTTTGGTCACCTACCTACAGGAAATATGTGAATAGGATTGAAAAAAATATTACAAAGATGTTGCCAGGACTTGAGGACCTGGGTTATAGGGAAAGATTGAACAGGTTAAGACTTTATTCCATAGAATGTAAAAGATTGAGGAAAGATTTGATAGAGGTATACAACATTATGAGGGGTATAGGTAGGATAAATGCAAGCAGGCTTTTTCCACTGAGGCTGGCTGAGACTAGAGCGATGAAAGGTTTAAGAGAAACATGAGAGAGAATTTCTTCACTCTGAGAGTATTGAGAGTGCAGAATGAGTTGTCAGTGTAAGTGGTGGATTCAGGGTCAATTTCAATATTTAAGAGAAATTTGGATAAGTAGGTGGTTGGGAGGTGTAGGGAGAGCTATGGTCCGGATGCAAGTCGGTGGGGGGGGGGAACTAAGCATAGACTAGATGGGCCAAATGGCGTATTTCTGTTCTGTAGTGTTCTATAACTCTATAATGTCTTTTTTATAACAATGAAAATGAATAAATTGTGAAACCACTAACAATTATGAATGCCTTTTTGTTAGATGGAATAAATTTAGCAATTTTACAGCAGCATAATTTAATACCAGTTTACAAAATTTTCTAATAAAGCCTTATTGTACATATATTCTGTGCATTAACTTTTTTTAAAAAACTGATTCTTTCTGTTCTGTCAGATTTCACAGGTGCCTGGTATTATGTGACATCTGGTCAACACAACTACAGACAACCTAAAGATACATCCATAAATTGATACAAGAATCTTGTTTTATTTTTATTCTTTGTAAGTTAATTTAAGCATCTTGCCCTTCCTTCTCAGTCCTGAGGAAGGCCCGAAACATTGACTGTTTACGCTTTTCCATAGATGCCGCCTGACCTGCTGAGTTCCTCCAGCATTTTGTGTGTATTGCTTTGGATTTCCTGCATCTGCAGATTTTCTTGTGTAAGTTATTTATTTTCCTTTTAAAGAAATAGTAATTTGACCTGAGTATAGAAAGAATCCATTCAGCCCAAGTGATCACTTCCAGCATTTACACTCTACATAAGCCTCTTCCCTTCTTCTCACCCCTTTAATTAACCATATCAGCAACCATGTATTCTTTCTGTATTTCCACAGAACTGTATCTAGTACTATTGACCTCAACCAGGTTGTCCCATATTTCATATTTTACTCCTCTTGGGAGAAAAAATTTCTCCTGAACTCTCATATTAGTAAATGTCAAATCTATGTTTGTAGGTCTTGAATTCCCCAAAAGTGGAATCCTTTCTCTGTCATCACCTTATCAAGCCATTTCTAGATAAAATGCCCTTCCCTTTTCAGTCTTTCTTAATATAGCTTGTGTTATCGTCCTTAAGAATATATTTAATATCATTTATACAAAGTAGAAACTAAAACAGACATGACCCTTCAAGCATTTTCTAACCAAGGTTCAATACCGTTTTTAACATGGCAGCTGAGATGGTTGGTGTGTATTTTAATAATCTTATTGAAATATTTTTATTGAATTATGTATCAGTACCGCATGCCTCTAGCTCATTTACACTTATTATCGAAGCAGTATTGTATCTTATATCTTTCCTGTTATTTGGCACTATCCCATACTTGTCAATTGTTCAACTGGCCTCTGCTTTCCAGCAAAGTTCATCTAGAAAATAGCTTGAAAATGGACATGGTGCAGCTACTGAAAATATATATTCATCCATCACAGTTTATATAGCATTAGTGCCTCAAGTCATTAATCTTTTAAAATGTTTCGACTGAGTTGCTGTGATGCACTGAAAGGCATTCTATTGATACAATGGTGATTATCTTGGAGAGAATTTATCTGATGATGCAGCTCCATTGAAAGCTGCATCACCAGGGAAAGATAATGCTAAAGAAAATCTCTCATAGATCTTTTCCATGCTAAAACATATCTCATAAATGTTTTCTATGGCATAAATCAAAACTTATAAAAACTGTAATACAAAATATACATACATAGAGGTACAATAAACCTATACAAACTTTAATATTAAGTTTTACTTTGCGCTTCGAATACTATCATAACAAAGCAGCAGATTGGTACTTTGTATTTCACTTGTCAGAAGGTCAGGCAGCAGCTATGGAGAAGAATAAACTGTTGACATTTCAGGCTGAAATCCTTCATCAGAACTGTTTATTCCTCTCCATAGATGCTGCCTGACTTGCTGAGCTCCTCCATCATTTTGTGTCTGTTATTCAGGATTTCCAGCATCTCTGAAATCTCTTGAGTTTATGTAGCTGATTTCAAAGTAGTCCTGTCACTGTCATCCTCAATCAGCTGCCCCTGGTGGCTGCATAAAGGCAAACAATGAGAGTTCAGTGGAAAGTAAAATATCAAGTTATAAAAAGATTACGAGAATTAAAAGCTTGAAAATAATATGACTTTTCATTTGAATCTGCTAGCTTAGGCACAATAGGAAGTAGCATCACTGACTTATGATTGTATAATGGCTAATAACATTGAAGTGATTTTCAATTCAAAATCACTGTGGGATCATCTTCATTCACTGTTTACGTTTACATGTATTAGGATATTGCTGTGGTGTGTTGGTGCAGCAAAGTATGCAGCAAAGAAACAGTTGTACAAAATAAAGAACTATATAAAAATAAAGTTAGAATACAGATATGGAATACAATGTTCATAAATACATAAGGAACAGCATTTATTTATACTGTAAGCTGCATAATGCAAAGTGATTTACAGTGTTTACAGTGCAGTGCAGTGACTGAGGTCATAGATAGAAGGAGTTAGTGGGGGCTAACTAGAATGATTTAACAGTTTAACTGTTGGGGTGGGGATAGAAAAGCCAAGCCTTTTTGTCAATGAAGGAGATATGGTTCTCCCACATGAGGTCCTGCAAAATAATGTTGCCCAAAGTGCAAAGTTCGAAGCAAATTTTATTATCAAAGTACATATATGTCACCATGTACAGCCCTGGGATTCATTTTCTTGTGGGCATACCCAATAAATTGATGGAATAGTAACTATAACAGGATCAATGAAAGACTGCCCAATTAGAGCGTTCAATCAGAGTGCAGTAGACAACAAACTGTGCAAATGCAAATACAAAAAAATATAAATAAAAAAGGCAATAAATGTCAAGAACATGAGATGAAGAGTCCTTGCAAGTTTGTCCATTGGTAGAGGGGTCATCTTCTTTCACATAGAACGTAGAGGATGTTAAGAGATTTTCTTCTTTCTTAAACTTCCAATAAAGAACCCAAATTCCCATAATATCTCTTACTAGCTCCTCTTTCAGTTAGTCCTGACGAAGGGTCTCGGCCCGAAATATCGGCTGTACCTCTTCCTAGAGATGTTGCCTGGCCTGCTGCATTCACCAGCAACTTTTATGTGTGTTGCTTGAAATTCCAGCATCTGCAGATTTCCTCGTGTTTGTGTTCCCATAATATCCATTCCCTTCTTTCTATATATAATAGTAGATAAACTTCACCCTGCACCTAGTTTATGGGAAAGTAGCAAACATCCTATCTAGATTCTGACCCAGTGTTTATAAACATAAATTACTTCATAATTAGAGTCATATAATTAGGAATAAGATTCATTAAAATACAAACTGTAAATTGCATAATCATCAGTCTAATGCATGAAGCTAACATCAATCCATGTAATAATAATACATCATAGGACCAGATTGGAGATCATCATTAAAGTAAGCAGCTGTTTGAATGGATCTATTAATTGGTTTGAAAGAATTCCGAGAGGGTTGCAGAAGGAACAAGGAACAGGATGAAATTATTTCCACCCTGATAATTGTGAATGAAATAACATTTTCAGGAATATCTGGTACAGGATATTGGATTTGATGTAGTTTTCCATGGCAGCAGAGTTGGAAAAATAATTACGCTGTATCATTTTCCAAGAAAACCTATTTACACTTGTAGTTTGCTATGGGTAATAAGATTTGATTGAGTTTCAAATACAGATACTAAGATTCCTCAGTGCTGAGCATGGAAAAAATGCTTATAGACACACACTGTCATTTGATACAAGGCATGAATTCCAACAAAGGGTCCTTTCATTGACATTAGCGAGAAATCAGTAAAAGGTTAACTCAGTGAGAAATGTTCGCTCACACTTTCCCCAAATCAGTGCATTTTGAGATTTTCTGCAAGACGTTACTACTTGGTCACCTGATAGGATAAGTGCCTGAAAAATCAATTGTGTATCCAGAATGAAGTGCATTAACAACATGGTTATTTCATTTCATTTTACTCTGGAGGCTCCATTGAGGACAATTGGGCAAGAATCACCTTTGTGTTACAAAGTTAATTTCCGTTCTCACTCAGTCGTCCTGGAACAATATAGTCTCTGTAATGCTAAATCATCCTGCGATGTCTGCCAGCTATGTTAATAACTTATTTTCATCGTGTGGAATCTCCCCCCACACTTCACAGATTTCCCCACCCTCTAACCCCACGATTAAACATGTTCCAGGCCCCAGATCTTCTCAATTTTGAACAATGACAGGACAGACTTGCATGTGACAGTGAGGATGTTGCTTTTTACCTGGAAGGTTTTAAACAGTCTTGAAGCATCTTCTCTTTCCTCCTGGGAATCCCTTGCTGTAATGAAAATCTGAGTCGAAAGGCTTTTTTTTGGATGACTGGTGTCAGGGATGCCATAACACACACAAACTACTGGAGGAACTCATCAGGTTGGGCAACATCTATGGAGCAAAATAAACAGTGAATGTTTTGGGCTGAGACCTTTCTGGATCCCTAAAAGGTTTCGGCCTGACACTTCGATTGTTTATTTTCCTCCGCAGATGCTGCCTGAGTCGATGAGTTCCTCTGTCATGTCATGTGTGCTGTTCCAGACTTCTGGGATCTGCAGACCCTCTTTTGTTTAAGGGATTTATGTTAGCAGATGCTGACAACACTTCACTTGCCCTGCCAATAGATTGAGAAGGCTTTCCAGAGACAGCATTGGTGGTACCTCTCTAGTACTTTGAAAAGCCTGTGTTTCTGAAGCATAAGTACAACTGGAGCCTATCTCTAGTGTCAAACATTTGCTTTAGCCATCTGAGGAAAAGAATCTTTGACCATCAGAACATCAAATCTGGCATTAAGATCAGACATTAACATTAATCAGTCTGAAGGTGCTTGGAAAGCTGAAAGGTCTGAACTAAGTCAACTGGACCACATGGACTACATCCCAGGGTTCTGAAAGAGGTAGCTGAAGAGATTGTGGATAGTGATCTTTCAAAAATCATTGGATTCTGGAATGGTTCCAGAGGACTGGAACATTGTAAATGTCACTCTGCTTTTTAAGAAGGAGTGGAAGCAGAAGAAAGGAAATTATAGGCCAGTTAGTCTGACTTCAGTGGTTGGGAAGATGTTGGAGTCCATTATTAAGGATGAGGTTTTGGGGTATTTGGAGGCACATGATAAAATAGGACAAAATCAGCATGGTTTCCTCAAGGGGAAATCTTGCCTGACAAATCTGTGGAATTACTTGCAGAAATAACAGGCAAGATAGACAAAGAGAGTCAGTGGATTTTATATACTTGGATTTTCCGAAAGCCTTTGACAAGGTGCCACCCATGAGGAGGCTTAATACGGTAAGAGCACATGGTATTACAGTAAAGGTACTAACACGGATAAAAGATTGGCTCACTGGCATGAGAGAAAGAGTGGGAATAAGTAGAATCTTTTCTCGTAGTCTGCTGGTGACTAGTGGTGCTCTGCAGGCGTCTGTATGGGGACTGCTTCTTTTCACGTTATAGGTCAATGATTTAGATGATAGAATTGATGGCTTTGTGGCCAAGTTTGTGGATGATATGAAGATAGAAACCATAGAAACCATAGAAACTACAGCACAGAAACAGGCCTTTTGGCCCTTCTTGGCTGTGCTTCTGCCTAGTCCCACTGACCTGCACACGGACCATATCCCTCCATACACCTCCCATCCATGTATCTGTCCAATTTATTCTTAAATGTTAAAAAAGAACCCGCATTTACCACCTCATCTGGCAGCTCATTCCATACTCCCACCACTCTCTGTGTGAAGAAGCCCCCCCCCCCAATGTTCCCTTTAAACTTTTCCCCCCTCACCCTTAACCCATGTCCTCTGGTTTTTTTCTCCCCTTGCCTCAGTGGAAAAACCCTGCTTGCATTCACTCTATCTATACTCACCGTAATTTTATATACCTCTATCAAATCTCCCCTCATTCTTCTACGCTCCAGGGAATAAAGTCCTAACCTATTCAACCTTTCTCTGTAACTGAGTTTCTCAAGTCCCGGCAACATCCTTGTAAACCTTCTCTGCACTCTTTCAACCTTATTTATACCCTTCCTGTAATTTGGTGACCAAAACTGAACACAATACTCCAGATTCGGCCTCACCAATGCCTTATACAACCTCATCATAACATTCCAGCTTTTATACTCAATACTTTGATTAATAAAGGCCAATGTACCAAAAGTTCTCTTTACGACCCTATCTACTTGTGACGCCACTTTTAGGGAATTTTGTATCTGTATTCCCAGATCCCTCTGTTCTACTGCACTCCTCAGTGCCTTACCATTAACCCTGTATGTTCTACCTTGGTTTGTCCTTCCAACGTGCAATACCTCACACTTGTCAGTATTAAACTCCATTTGCCATTTTTCAGCCCATTTTTCCAGCTGGTCCAAGTCCCTCTGCAGGCTCTGAAAACCTTCCTCACTGTCTACTACACCTCCAATCTTTGTATCATCAGCAAATTTGCTGATCCAATTTACCACATTATCATCCAGATCATTGATATAGATGACAAATAACAATGGACCCAGCACTGATCCCTGTGGCACACCACTAGTCATAGGCCTCCACTCGGAGAAACAATTTTCTACCACCACTCTTTGGCTTCTTCCATTGAGCCAATGTCTAATCCAATTTACCACCTCTCCATGTATACCTAGTGACTGAATTTTCCTAACTAACCTCCCATGCGGGACCTTGTGGAGGGGCAGGTAGTGTTCAGGAAGCAGAGAGTAAGCAGAAGGATTTAAACAGATTAGAAGAATGGGCAAAAAAGTAGCAGATGGAATGTAGTGTAGGGAAGTGTAGGAATAAAGGTGTAGACTATTAACTAAGTATGGAGAAAATTCAAAAATGAGAGACGCAAAGGGACTTGGGAGTCTTCATGTAGTTAGGGAAGACAAATGCAATGTTAACATTTATTTCGAGAGTACTTGAATATAAAAGCAAGTATGTAATGCTGAGGTTTTATAAGGTATTGGTCAGACTTCACTTGGAGTATTGTGAGCAGTTTTGGGCCCCTTATCTAAGAAGGGATGTGCTGGTATTGGAGAGGGTCCAGAGGAGGTTAACAAGAAATAATCCGTGAATGAAAGGGTTGATGTATGAGGAGTGTTTGATGGCTCTGGGCCTGTAGTCGCTGGAGTTTAGAAAGATGAGTGGGCACCTCATTAAAATCTATCAAGCATTGAAGGGTCTAGATGGAGTGGATGTGGGGAGGATGTTTCCTGTAGTGGGGGAGGACTAGAGGGTAAGCCTAAGAATAGAGGACACCCATTTAGAATGGAGATAAGGAGGGATTTCTTTAGCCAGAAGGTGGTGAATATGTGAAATTCATTGCCTCAGATAGCTGTGGAGGTCAGGTCAATTGGTATATTAAAAGTAGAGGCTGATATATTCAAAGTGCAGGTTGGTATATTCCTGATAGGTCAGGGCATCAAAAGTTACAGGGAGAAGATGAGGAACGCAGAGAGGAATAATAAGTCGGTCATGATGAAATGGTGGAGCAAACTCAGTGGGCTGAGTGGCCTAATTCTGTTCCTATGTCTTATGGTCTGCAACCATGGCCAGCTAAAGTTATTCAAGTAATTTTTCTTCACATTTGGTAAACAATTTTTCATACTATATCACTCCACAGAGTTGAATACTGAGAAAACAGCAAAGCAGAGTAAATGCTGAACATTTCAAATGAAGTGGAGAAACTGATTGAACATTTCAGTATGATTATCTATTGAACATCATAATTAATAAAGTGAATTAGCTTAAGTACAGCTTTTGATTTGAATACTTTCCAGGTAGCAAGGACTAGGTCTCATGCCGTGGGCTTGCCTGTTACAGCTGATGAAAAAAGGAGATGTCAGAGGCGGAGTGGAGTAGCATCCATTCTGGATTGGGACTGGCCCCTTCTGTTGATGCTGCTCTCCAGTGTCCGCCCAATAGAAGACATGCTGGATTGAGTGTGCGTGCGTCTGCATGTGTTTGTCTGTGGACTGCTGAGGGCTTGTTCTCCGACTTGGTGTCAACACCCATGCTCCATCAGTTTGCAGGACACGTCACTCAAGCATTTGGGCTAGATCTATTTTTTGTGTGACTGTATATTTTACTACTATCTTATTAGTGGTTTTTACTGACAGGAGAAGGGGCAAAGGTGGGTTGCAGGTGCATTAAAACTAGTCACCTCATGCAGACAGTGCTCATCAGCTGTGGTTGGCAGTTCATCTAGGAGAAGGAAAACTCTGATCTCAAACTTCCGCTGCCTTGTGGCCTATACCCACTCATGAGGTGGGCTTCAGGAATAAAGCCTGAGGAAAAATCCAGAGCTGGAGTCCCTAAGCCAGTCTTACTTTGAGTTCAAAGCTGACTGGCAACTCCTGTGATGCCACTGGTGCCAAACTCTTTTGGATTTTGCTGTTCCTTTGTATTCATCAGCTGCATGGAGTAGGATGCCTGCTACATGGACAATAGCTTTTTCTCCATTGTGTACTGCCCTGGCTTGCATACTGGCTTGTGTATCATGTAGATAGCTAGGACGCAACATCCACGGTTGACCCCAATCAATGTGTTATATGTGCCCTGTGCTGTGTATGAATGTTGGGTACCATCACAGGTAAAACATTCCCCATAGAGTGTTGTTGTAGGAAAGCAACCTCCATCATCAAGGGCCCCCACCATTCAGACCATGCTTTCTTCTCACCTCTGCCATTAGGAGGAAGGTACAGGAGACTCAGGACCTACGCCTCCAGGTTCAGGAGCAGTTATTACCCCTCAACCATCAGGCTCTTGAACCAGAAGGGGTAACTTCACTCAACTTCACTTGCCTCATCCCTGAACTGTTCCCACAACCTATGGATTCAGTTTTCAAGGATTCTTCATCTCACGTTATCGATATTTATTGCTAATTTATTTATTATTATTAGTTTTTCTCTTTGGTATTTGTAGTTTGTTATGTTTTACACATTGTTGGTCCACCCTGTGGAGTGCGGTCGTTCACTGATTCTATTGTGTTTCTTGGATTTACTGTGTATGCCCACAAGAAAACATATTTCAGGGTTTTATATGATGACATATATATACTTTGATAATGAATTTACTTTGAACTTGAATTTAGAAGTTGGATGATAACTAACCTTGAACTTGAACTCTTAAGACTAAAGAAGAACCACCTACATATGTTACTCCAAGCAATATAAAATACAAATATGGTTAAAACTGATTATTTTATACAGTTGTTATATCTATAGTATAAATGAGAATATTGAATGAGTAAAGGTGCAAAATTATTTTATGAAATAGGAGTGCAATATACACATGAAATATATGGTAGACCAACATTTAAATAGCATTCTGAGAGCAGTGTCGTAAACTAATTTTGAAATGAAGTTTCTTTTACTATATACATAGCAACTGAAGCAATAAATACTTACAAAGCAAAATCTCATTTACAACCCAAAAATTGTCTGTTTTCTAGTGGTATTGATTGAAGAATGAATGTTGTTTGTCCTTCAAAGTAATTTATGAGATATATACTGTAACATTCAACGAACAGGATATCCAGATTTGACATCCCTAAAGAACAGCACTTCTATTAATGCTATGTTCCCTCAGTATTCAGTGTGCTTCATTGACCCAAAATGGGATTAAAGTATTCCAGCTTTTGATTCAGACACAAGAACAGTGTCAATGGGACCAAACTGATACCTTTCATTTTAGTCAGCGAGATCTCCCAATTAATTTTACATTATATGATATCTACTCAACTGAACACTTGAGGATCATGGAGTCATAGAATACCACAGAACAGCAACAGGCCCTTCAGCCCATCTAGTTTCTGCCAAAATATAAATCTGTCCAGTCCCATTGACCTGCACCTAACCATGTGCCTAACCAAATTTCTCTTGAGTGTTGAAATTGAATTGGAATCCACCACTTCTGCTGGCAGCTTGTTCCACACTCTCACCACCCTCTGAGTGAAGAAGTTCCCCCTCATGTCCCCCTTAAACATTTCACTTTTAATCTATGACCTCTAGTTGTGGTACATAAGAAATCGGAGCAGGAGTTGGCTATCTGGCCCGTCGAGCCTGCTCCACCATTCAATAAGATCATGGCTGATCTGGCCATGGACTCATCTCCACCTACCTGCCTTTTCCCCATAACCTTCAATTCCCCAACTATGCAAAAATCTATCCAACCTTGTCTTAAATATACTTACTGAGGTAGCGTCCACTGCTTCATTAGGCAGATAATTCCACAGATTCATCACACTCTGGGAAAAGCAGATCCTCCTCATTTCTGTCCTAAATCTACTCCCTGAATCTTGAGGTTATGTCCCCTATTTCTAGTCTCACCTACCAGTGGAAACAACGTTCCTTCCTCTATCTTATCTATCCCTTTCATATTTTTATGTTTCTATAAGATCTCCTCTCAACTAACCTCAGCGGAAAAAGCCTACTAGCATTTACCCTGTCTATCCCCCTCATTATGTTGTATACCTCTATCAAATCTACCTTCAAACTTCTATGTTAGACCATAAGACCATAATATATTTGAGCAGAAGTAGGCCATTTGGCCCATTGAATCTGCTCTTCCATTTCAATATAGCTGATCCATTTTTCCTCTTAGCCCCAATCTCCTGCCTTCCCTCATATCCTTTCAAGCCCTGCCCAATCAAGAACCTGTCAACTTCTGTCTTAAATAATTTTTACTACAAATACATGTAATATTGGATCATTTTCTCAATAAATGAATGAACAAGTATAATGTTTGTTGTGTTATTTAACTGGGTTCTCTTTATCTAGCTTTAGGACTTATGTGAAGATCTGATCGCAGTTTAGCAGAAATAGAGAAAATTCTACAGGGTTTGCAAACTTTCTAGCCCCACTGTAAATCATTGACATATAATGTAGAAAGAATTGGTCCCAACACAGACCCTTCTGGACCATTATTAGTCACTGGCAGCCAACCAGAAAAGGCTCCCTTTATTCCCACCATTTGCCACCTGCAAATCAGCCACTGCTTTATCCATGCTGGAATCTTCCCTGCAATACCATGGGCTCATAGCTTGTTATGCAGCCTCATGTGTGGCACCTTGTCCAAGGCCTTCTGAAAAATACACAACATCAACCAATTCTCTTTTGTCTATCCTGCTTACTATTTTTTCAAAGAATTCCAACAGATTTGTTGGGCAAGATTTCCCCTTGAGGAGACCATGCTGACTATGGCTTACTTTATCATGAACCTCCAAGTACCCTGAAACCACATTCTTAACAATCAGCTCCAACATCTTCCCAACCATTGAGGTCAGACTGTAATTTCCTTTCTTATGCCTCTCTCCTTTCTTGAACAGTGGAGTGACCTTTGCAATTTTCCAGTCTTCTGGAACCATTTCAGAATCTAGTGATCTTGAAAGATCATTACTAATGCTTCCACAATCTCTTCAGCACCTCTTTCAGAACCCTAGTTACCTTCTGTTGGTATTTAAAAGCTTCCCAATCCCCTAACTTCCCTCTAAGTTTTGCTCTATTATATGCTCTCCCTTTGGCTTTTATGTTGGCTTTGACTTCCTTTGATTTTTAATCTCTCCCTCTCCTAGTGTGGAGTGCCTTCCTGCTTCAAAGCATCCGCCATTGTCCCTGTACCTAAAAAGACCAGGGTAACATCTCTGAACGACTGGCGTCCTGTCGCCCTCACCTCAATAATAAGCAAATGCTTTGAGAGGCTGGTCAAGGATTACATCCACAGCGTGCTACCACCCAGACTGGATCTCCTACAATCGTCTACTGGCACAACTGATCGACAGATGACACAATAGCCACAGCTGTACGCACCGTTCTTACAGATCTAGAGAAGAAGGATGCTTATGTGCGAATGCTGTTCTTGGACTACAGCTCAGCATTCAACACCATAATTCCCTCCAGGCTCGACAAGAAGCTCAGAGATCTCGGCCTTCACCCTGCCTTCTGTAGCTGGATCCTGGACTTCCTGTCAGATAGCCGGTAGGTGGTAAGAGTGGGTTCCCTCACATCCACCCTTCTGTTTCTCAACACAGGTGCCCCTAAGCCCCCTCCTTTACTCTCTGTATACCCATGACTGTGTTGCCTCCCACAGCTCCAATCTGCTAAATAAATTTGCTGACAACACTACACTGGTTGGCCTAATGTCAAATAATAATGAGACAGCCTACAGAGAAGAAGTCATCACCCTGATACAGTGGTGTCAAGAAAACAACCTCTCCCTCAATGTCACAAAAACAAAGAAGCTGGTTGTGAACTACAGGAGGAATGGAGTCAGGCTAACCCCTATTGACATCAATGAATCTGGGTTAGCTTTATGTTCCTTAGCATAAACATCACCAAGGATCTCACATGATCTGTACATACTGGCTGTGTGGTGAAAAAGGCACAACAGCACCTCTTTCACCTCAGACAGTTGAAGAGGTTTGGTATGGGCCCCCAAATTCTAAGAACTTTCTATAGGGACACAACTGAGAGCATCTTGACTGGCTGCATCACTGCCTGGTATGGGAACTGTACTTCCCTCAATCTCAGGACTCTACAGAGAGTGGTGCAGACAGCCCAGCACATCTGTAGATGTGAACTTCCCACTATTCAGGACATTTACAAAGATAGGTGTATAAAAAGGGCCGGAAGGATCAATGGGGACCCGAGTTACCCCAACCACAAACTGTTCCAGCTACTACCATTTGAGAATCAGTACCGCAGCATAAAAGCCAGGACCAACAGTCTCTGAGACAGCTTCTTCCACCAGGCCATCAGACTGCTTAACTCATGCTGACACAACTGTATTTCTATGTTATATTGACTATCCTGTTGTACATACTATTTATTATAAATTACTATAAATTACACATTGCACATCTAGACGGAGGTGTAATATAAAGATTTTTACTCTTCATGTATATGAAGGATGTAAGTAATAAAGTCAATTCAATTCAATTTGCTATAGTTGTGTCATTTTGTCTTTAGAATACTTCTTCATCTTCCAGATGTACATATCCTGTGTCTTCTGAAATGCTTCCAGGAGTTCCAGCCATTGCTGCTCTGATGTCGTCCCTGCCAACTCCTCTCTCATGCTTCTGAAATTTCCTTGACTCCACTGTAATACTGATACATCTGACTTCAGCTTCTCCTCTGCATTCCTGATTCCTCTCTATTGAATAGAATATGCATTCTTATACATTAAGCTCCGAGCTATAATCTTCGTTCAACCATGATTCATTGATGCCTACAACATCATACTCGCCAACCTGTAACTGTGCTACAAGTTCGTCGACTTTATTCGGTATGCTGCGCGCATTCAAATGTAACACCTTCAGTCCTGTTTCATCCTGTTGACTGCAATTTTGCCCTATCATCGGCCTCTCCTTGCTAGGAGTCTCACTACCCATTTCCAGCTGCCCCATCTTCAGCACTATCACTCCAGTTCCCATCCCCCTGCCAAATTCATTTAAACCCACCGAAACAAATTTTGCCAACCTGCCTGCAAGTATATTGGACTCCCTTGAGTTCAGATGTAACCCGCCCCTTTTGTATAGGTCATACCTTCCCAGAAAAGATCCCAAAGATCCAGAAATCTGAATCCCTGCCCCCTGCACCAGTTCCTCAACCTGTCAAATCATCTTATTCTTATCCTCACTGGCACATGGCACAGGCAGCAATCCAGAGATTATTACCCTAGAGGTCCTGTTTTTCAGCTTTCTACCTAGCTCCCTAAAATCTCTCTTCACAAACTCCTCACCTTGTCTACCTACGTCATTGGTGCCAGTATGTACCAAGACTTCTGGCTGCTCACCCTTGCCCTTGAGAATGGACCGATTCAAGAATTCTCTGATCCAGGTGTCTCTACTGCACCTGCAGAGCCTTGTCTCTGTTCCTCTGACCAAGGAATCTCCTATCAACTCTGCAGTTCTCTTCACCTCTGTTCTCTTCTGAGTGACAGCACCAGCCTCAGTACCAGAGACCCAGTCACTGCGGCCCCTCTCTGGTCGTCTCCCTCAATAGTATCTAAAGTTTTATACTTATTATTGAGGGGAACAGACATAGGTATACTACGCACTGGCTGGGTAATTCCCCTCCTCCCCCCGAGTCACCCAGTTACCTGTCTCATGCAAGCTTGGGGTAACTACCTCCCTGTAGCTCCTGCCTGTGACCTCCTCATTCTCCCGTATGTTGAAGGTCATCCAGCTGCAGCTCCAGTTCCTTAATGCATTCTCTCAGGAGCTGCAGCTTGGTGTGCCTGGTATAGATGTGTTTATCTGGGAGACTGGAGATCTCCCAGACTTCCCACATCCCACACACAGTACAAAACACTGCCCCGGAGCCATTCTCACTGTACTATACACTAACAGACGAGAAATGAACAAATAGGAACAGTGAAAGAGTAAATTACAAGGCAACCTATCTCATCTAAACCTGATGAGCCAAAGTCACTCTAAAGACTGGCACGCCCACAAGAGCGGCTGCCTTACTTGCACTTGAATTGTTGTTATTGGCCCTTTCTGATGAATCCATCTTGCTGATTAGTTGCTTCCCATCTCAGAAAAAACTGCCACGAGTCTCTGCCTTCAAAATCTTGATCGGCACCCTGATTAAAATGTAGCTCTTTTTACGCATCACCGGTATTGACAGACCAACTTCGAGAAATCTGGCTCGAAGCTCTGCATTTTAAACCTTAAACACAGATGCGACTGAAAGATAGCTCTTTTTATGCACTGCCTCTTGCTAATTAGTCACTTCTCAAATCAGAAGAACCGCTGTAAAACCTTGCCTTCAGAATCTTGATTGCCACCCTGATTAAAGAGGAGCTTTACACCCTGGTATGGGTAGTCCAACACCAGGGAACCATAGAGAATAAAGTTCTAACCTTTCAACCTTTCCCTATAACTCAGCTCTTCAACCTCTGACATCATCCTTATAAATTTTCTCTGCCCTCTTTCAATCTTCTTGATATCTTTCCTGTAGGTAGGTTTCCAGAAGCATCAGTCAATTGACTTAAAATCTGCAATCTTAATTTATTAATTTTGTATGTTTTTTTCTCTAGAAAGATTCTGATATGTTCATATTCGTAACAGGATGTATTAGTGTCACGTAGCCAAGTTTACTAATCTGATCAGGAACAGGCATTTTGAACAAGTAACCTCTGAGGCTTTCATTTTACATACCAAAGTGACACCTTGTGGTCAAATCAGTCTATGGTTTTCTGGATGTTTGGATAGAAAGATAAAGAACATTAAAAGGAAATCAAAGAACAGTTGAAGTACAATATTATTCAAAGTTGATCTATGATTTAAATTTCATCCATCATTATAAATGCTTCTATTGCCTGTCCTAGCATGTGAATTCAGCTCCGGCGGACTGGGCAGATGACATCCAAAGGCCAGGAAGGCAGTTCTGCATCGCTCTGTGAGAGAGAAGGGCATGACGAGGCACAGAAGAGATCATGGCCATTCACTGCAACCAAGGAAGACCCCAGTTGTTATATCTACTTGTACCACTGGACCCAGACTTCCAAGGTTGAGAGTGTGGATCTACCCCAATGCAATGAATTTTCTACATTGTAAACTTCCCCGCACAGGTTTCTTGTCGTTGTCGGATATGATGGACGCACACCATATTGTTAATGTGTACTGGATTGATTACAATGAGGATTGAAAATTGATTTAGGTACTGACATGGTGTAAACACAGCTGGAATGGGCACTGGTGAATTTATTAACTTACAGAGCAACTTAGCAAACAGGAATTAATGTTTATGAATATCTGCTATTCTATCATCTCTTATAAAAATAGTTTTAATTCCACTTGGGTTTCTACTGGAAAGAAGAATGTTCCCATGACAGTTATAGGCAATAGCAGGTTAAATACTCTGGAAAGAAAACATGAAATCCAATATTATATTGCTATTGTCTAATCTTTTACAAATAGAAATGTCTGGTGATTAAAAAATAATTTATTTTAATTGAAATGTTTAATTTCTGTTAAATTTGATGCTTCATTATTCTTTGCACTATTCTTTGCATTTCTCGTCAGATGCTAAATGCATTTCATTGGCTTTGTATCTGTACTCAGCACAATGACAATAAAGTTGAATCTAATCTAATCTAATCTAATCTAATCATTGCATGGTTAATTCCTACAATATTTCAACTTTGTAGACTTCTAGACATTTTAAAGTTGGAACAGAACCAATTAATTAACGTTAACTTCTCTCCTCAGCAGGTTAAATACTCTGGAAAGAAAACATGAAATCCAATATTATATTGCTATTGTCTAATCTTTTACAAATAGAAATGTCTGGTGATTAAAAAATAATTTATTTTAATTGAAATGTTTAATTTCTGTTAAATTTGATGCTTCATTATTCTTTGCACTATTCTTTGCATTTCTCGTCAGATGCTAAATGCATTTCATTGGCTTTGTATCTGTACTCAGCACAATGACAATAAAGTTGAATCTAATCTAATCTAATCTAATCTAATCATTGCATGGTTAATTCCTACAATATTTCAACTTTGTAGACTTCTAGACATTTTAAAGTTGGAACAGAACCAATTAATTAACGTTAACTTCTCTCCTCAGCATTGTGTTCTACTAAACAGATTTCTTGATTAAAAGCTGATTTTTCACTTTTAGAGATTTTTAAGCTCATAACTGAAAGAACAAAACTATTTTTAAAAAAAACCTTTAAAGAGTCTATATTATTTTAAATAAGCAAAAAGTTCCATCGTTTTTTGATATCATGCAACATGCTAAGGAAACACAATAATCAGTAGTGAGATGAAGATTATCATAAGAGCAAGAGTTTCTTCATCATTACCTGGCAACTGATATAATCTGAACCAGCCATATAAATACCGTGGTAACAAGAACAGATCAAAGGTAGCTATTCAACAATGTCAATTAAGTCATCTGATGTCTTCTCCTTAGCCTCACAATGGGCATTGTTATAACTGTGCTCAAGGCCACAGCCAGGCAGGTCAGATTGGGAAAGGGAAGAGGCATTAAAGTGGCAGGCAACAGGTTACCCCTGCAGGCTAAACGCAGGTGTTGCACAAAGGGGCAACCTCATCTGTGTTTCATTTTCTTGATGCATATGAGAATATACCGTGAACACCAAATGCAGTGCGCTAGTTATTGAAGAAGTGCAAGCGATTTGCTGCTTCATCTTCAGGGGTTCCCAACCTGGGTCCATGGACCACTCGGTTAATGATTATGGCATAAAAAAGGTTGGGAACCCCTGATCTAGATCCCAGAAGAACTGTTAGATCTGTTATGTTTTGCAACTCCAAAACTCAATTGAAAGAAAATTATGGGAGCCCTGGGGATAAACGTGTTTACTTTGTGTTTACTTTTAGTGAGGCGCGTACATATGATGTGGTGGCGGAATGATACATGCTATTCACGTACTTTTATATATAACATGTAATGAATTATGTAAACAACAAAGAATGCTTCATCTTACAATATATTTACAATATTACAGGAATAGTAAACATACAACAAGATCTCTCTGCATTTTTTCCTCATCCATCTGTGATGTTGGTTCAGTATTTATCTCTGCATTAGCACAGCCTGAATTTGCTGGGCATGCACTAAACCTCTGCATCTTGTAATTTTAACACTCCCTTGTTTACATTCTCACTTTCTAATTGTTCCCATTAATTTGTCAATTGAAGGAGTTTTACAGATTACTCCTGCAGCAACCCTGAACTCACTCTGTCACAGGTAATCCCTATCAATTCTTCCTCCACCTTCACTACAATTTAAATCTGACATATTTTCTCTCTCTCCCAGTCCTGACAAATGGTCTTCAACCCGAATGTGACTCTATTTTTCCTTCCACCAATGCAGCCTGATCTGCTGAGTATTTCCAACATTTTCTGCTGTTATTAAGGGCAACATTAATGTTTATAGAAGCATTAGTGCTCCCCTTTCAAGTCATACAAATCCTCCCTTAGAAATATTATACTCTCTTTTCACTGTTTCTTGTAAAAATTCAAAGTCAAAGTAAATTTATTATCAAATTACATATATGTCATCATACACTGCTTTACCCCTCATACAAACTCTTCTCCCTCCTGCCATTTGGTAAAAGGCACCGAAGCATTCGGGCTCCCATGACTAGACTATGTAACAGTTTCTTCCCCCAAGCCATCAGACTCCTCAATACCCAAAGCCTGGATTGATACCAACCTACTGCCCTCTACTGTGCCTATCGTCTTGTTTATTATTTATTGTAATGCCTGCACTGTTTTGTGCACTTTATGCAGTCCTGGGTAGGTCTGTAGTCTAATGTAGTTTTTGTGTTGTTTTACATGGTTCGGTGTAGTTTTTGTATTGTTTCATGTAGCACCATGGTCCTGAAAAATGTTGTCTCGTTTTTACTGTGTACTGTACCAGCAGTTATGGTCAAAATGACAATAAAAAGTGACTTGACTTGACTTGACTTGATTTTATGATTCATTTACTAGCAGGCATTCACATGAAAATAAATAAATACAATAGTAATTATGAAAAACTATACATAAACAAATCAACGTGCAAAAGAAGTCAAATTGTGCATATAAAAAATAAATAAGTAAATAAATAATACTGAGCATATGTGTTGTTGTGAAGGTGAGTCTATAGGTAGTGGAATCATTTCAGAGTTGAGGTGAGTGAAGTCATCCATGTTGGTTCCAGGAACAATGTCACAATATTGTTTTCATCAGATAGAATGCACTGATATGTTAAAAATACTCAGTATCATCTTCTCTAGGGGAAAGCAGTGGCTAGTAAAAATTGTTGATCTTAACACCGATGCACATATTCCCAGGAATGAATGAGGAAAAAGTATATAACTTTCATTACTCTGTCCGTGAAATTCTGTAGCATATTGTGATGGACTGCTCCATCTCTACTGGCAATTATCTCAAAAACAATCAAAGCCAAAACCATAGATTTCTTTAGTTTACTGAAATATTTTATATTATCACATCATATTGTGTGGGCACGTGGCCAAGTGGTTAAGGCATTCAACTAGCGATCTGAAGGTCGTGAGTTCAAGCCCCAGCTGAGGCAACTTGTTGTGTCCTTGAGCAAGGCACTTAATCACACATTGCTCTGCGATGACACTGGTGCCAAGCTGTATGGATCCTAATGCCCTTCCCTTGGACAACATCGGTGGTATGGAGAGGGGAGACTTGCAGCATGGGCAACTGCCAGTCTTCCATACAAACTTGCCCAGGCGTGCGCCCTGGAGAGTGAAGACTTTCCAGGCGCAGATCCATGGTCTCGCAAGACTAACGGATGCCTTTAATCACATCATATTTATAGCAGAGATTTTGATAAACTTGTAATTAAACAATTTTTTGCAGTAGTGATCCTCCATCCAAGCTAATTAACCATTTCCTTTTAATTAATTAATTAAACATTTTCAAAGTGTTTGTCATTATGATAAATATAACTTAATTAGATGTAAACATATATTTTTATCAAAGTCACAAACAAGAGAAGATCTGCAGATGCTGGAAGTCTAAGCAACACACACAAAATGCTGGAGGAACCTGTGGTCTTGGCCAGAAACATCAACCGTACTCTTTTCCATAGAGAAATACAATAGTAATTATGAAAAACTATACATAACCAAAGAATAATAAACAATCAATTTGCAAAAGAAGACGAATTGTGCAAATAGAAACTAAAAAAGTAAATAAAGATTTACCTGCCTGGCCTGCTGAGTTCCTCCAGCATTTTGTGCGTGTTGTTTGTTAGCAAAATGAAAGGGTTGAGCAAGCTAAGGCTTTTCTCTTTAGAAAGAAGGAAAATAAGAGGTGACTTGATAGAGGTGTACAAAATGATAAGAGGCATAGATCGAGTGGACAGCCAGAGACTTTTTCCCAGGAAAGAAATGGCTAATACAAGGGGGCATAAGTTTAAGGTGTTGGGAGGAAGGTAGAGAGGGATGTCAGAGACAGGGTGTTTTTACATAATGAGTGGTAGGTGTATGGAATGTGCTGTCAGGGGTGATAGAGGCAGGTACAGAGGGCTATGCAGGAGGGAAGAGCTGAGTTAACCTTGTAGTAGGTTAACTAGTTGGCACAATGTCATGGGTCCTAGAGACCGCACTGTGCTGTAATTTTCTGTGTCTATGTTCTAAGATTAAAAAAAAAACAATTTCTTGTTAAGAAATAACCGAGATATAAGGTTGATATTGATTCCTAAATGTCACTAAAAATACTTATTGGATCAATGACTATATGAAATAAACAAACTGCTCCGGCCTATGGTCAGGCCACACTTAGATCCCCTCCAGTTCGCCTACCAGCCCCGACTAGGAGTTGAGGATGCCATCGTCTACCTGCTGAACCGTGTCTACGCCCACCTGGACAAGCCAGCGAGCACTGTGAGGGTCATGTTTTTTGACTTCTCCAGTGTGTTCAGCACCATCTGTCCTGCTCTGCTGGGGGAGAAGCTGACAGCGATGCAGGTGGATGCTTCCCTGGTATCATGGATTCTTGATTACCTGACTGGCAGACCACAGTACGTGTGTTTGCAACACTGTGTGTCCAACAGAGTGATCAGCAGCACTGGGGCTCCACAGGGGAAAGTCTTGTCTCCCTTTCTCTTCACCATTTACATCTCGGACTTCAACTACCGCACAGAGTCTTGTCATCTTCAGAAGTTTTCGGATGACTCTGCCATAGTTGGATGCATCAGCAAGGGAGATGAGGCTGAGTACAGGGCTACGGTAGGAAACTTTGTCACATGGTGTGAGCAGAATAATCTGCAGCATAATGTGACAAAGACTAAGGAGCTGGTGGTAGACCTGAGGAGAGCTAAGGTACCGGTGACCCCTGTTTCCATCCAGGGGGTCAGTGTGGACATGCTGGAGGATTACAAATACCTGGGGATACGAATTGACAATAAACTGGACTGGTCAAAGAACACTGAGGCTGTCTACAAGAAGGGTCAGAGCCGTCTCTATTTCCTGAGGAGACTGAGGTCCTTTAACATCTGCCGGATGATGCCGAGGATGTTCTACCAGGCTGTGGTGGCCAGTGCGATCATGTTTGCTGTTGTGTGCTGGGGCAGCAGGCTGAGGGTAGCAGACACCAACAGAATCGACAAACTCATTTGTAAGGCCAGTGATGTTGTGGGGATGGAACTGGACTCTCTCACGGTGATGTCTGAAAAGAGGATGCTGTCCAAGCTGCATGCCATCGTGGACAATGTCTCCCATCCACTACATAATGTACTGGTTGGGCACAGGAGTACATTCAGCCAGAGACTCATCCCACCGAGATGCAACACAGAGCGTCATAGGAAGTCATTCCTGCCAGTGGCCATCAAACTTTACAACTCCTCCCTTGGAGGGTCAGACACCCTGAGCCAATAGGCTGGTCCTGGACTTATTTCCTGGCATAATTTACATATTACTATTTAACTACTTATGGTTTTATTACTATTTATTATTTATGGTGCAACTGTAACAAAAACCAATTTCTCCCGGGATCAATAAAGTATGACTATGACTATGAAAATATTCATAAGACATAGGAACAGAATTAGGCCATTTGGCCCATCAAGTCTGCTCTGCCATTCCATCATCGCTGATTTATGACCCCTCTCAATCACATTCTCCTGCCTTCACCCCATAAATTTTGACTTCCTGATTAATCAATAACCTATCAACCTCTGCCTTAAATATACCCAGTGATTTTGCCATTGTGCACAAAAACTTCAATCAAGCTTCTGTGCACAAAGCTTCTAATGTCTTTTTTCTCTCCCTAGAAATATAGAAACCTGCATCGTGCTGACTTAATTTGAGTAAAGTAGTCGAATGTATTCTGTCTAACACCACTTAGTGCACATCTAGGACTTTATGAATATTGCATGAAATGGCTCAGATTAGACCACCTTTAAATTTCTATGCAAGAAATTCTGTAGATGCTGGAAATCCAGAATAACACACACAAAATGCTGGAGGAACTCAGCAGGAGAAGCAGCATCTATGAAAAGGAACAACATTTTGGTCCGAAAGTCCTGATGAAGGGTCTTGGCCAGAAATGTTGTCTCTTCCTTTCCATAGATGCTGCCTGAACTGCTGAGTTCCTCCAGCATTTTGTGTGTGTTACTTTACATTTCTGCATTTCTGATACGTTTGTTCAGAAGTTACAAGCATCCGATATAGAAGTGAATGTGCTGTAATTGTCTCAAGGAATTGCAATATTTTAAGGGCAACAAAGGTTAAAATTTTGAGCTTCATTTAAATTGTATGAAGGGTTAACCACAGTACTGTTAAATGTTGCCGTGCTCCAATGAATGTTTCTCGATAAATTTAATGGTGCCGCATAAATCTATTAAAAAGCCCAGTGCAGGAACTGAGATGAATCCAACACAGGGTTGTGGGGGGTGGGGCAAGGGAGAATGGTGGTTTGGTTTTGCAGGAGAGAAGCCTTGCTACAAAGGATAGAACAATCTGTAGATTACATCAAAGACAAAAGTTAAAGTCAAAATCATGTTTATTGCCCTATGTATGAGTATATGTACACACAGGTGCAATGAAAACCTTACGTGCGGCAGCATCACAGGCACAGTACTAGAGACAATACATTCACAAGAAAATGAAACAGAAATTGCACAAAATTATACAGGACTGAATAGAATTAGAACAAAAAACATCTATTGTGGTGTAAATTGGTCATAATGTTGCTATACTGAGGTAATAATTAGGGATATGTAGGTTGGTTCAAGAACTGAGTGTTTGAAGGGAAGAAGCTGTTCTTGAACCTGATGGTGTGGGTCTTCAGGCTTCTGTACTTTCTGCCCAATGGTAGCTATCACAAGGTGGCATGGCCCAGATGGTAGAGATATTTGATAATAGAAGTTGCCTTGAGGCGGTGCCTCCTGTAGATAATACTAATAGTGGGGAGAAATGTGCCCATGATAATTGAATGATCTTTGTTGTCATTATACATAGGTACAATGAAACTCTGTTTGGTTTCCTCTCAGGCAATTAAATAAAGCGGTAGATAAAAACAAGACAGTAATAGAAACACAGTATTAAATAGATAAGAAGCAGAAAATAAGTTGCAGCAGCACCAGAATATCACAGTAATGCACAAAGTGCCGTTAGAGCTAGTATTTGAATCCTTGGGTGTGCATGTGTGTGCTCACAGTTTCAGTCATTGTTCCGTGGTAGTGGTGTGATGGAGGCCACAGTTCTGGGATAGAAGCTGTTCCTCAGTCTATTTGTTTTGGCTTTTAGTGTCCTGAACCTTTTGCTGGACGGCAGCAGGTCAAACAGGGAGTGGCCGGGGTGTGTGGTGTCTCTGGTTATGCTGATTGCTTTCATAGAAACATAGAAACATAGAAAATAGGTGCAGGAGTAGGCCATTCGGCCCTTCGAGCCTGCACCGCCATTTATTATGATCATGGCTGATCATCCAACTCAGAACCCAGCCTTCCCTCCATACCCCCTGACCCCTGTAGCCACAAGGGCCATATCTAACTTCCTTTTAAACATAGCTAATGAACTGGCCTCAACAGTTTGCTGTGGCAGAGAATTCCACAGATTCACCACTCTCTGTGTGAAGAAGTTTTTCCTAACCTCGGTCCTAAAAGGCTTCCCCTCTATCCTCAAACTGTGACCCCTCGTTCTAGACCTCCCCAACATCGGGAACAATCTTCCTGCATCTAGCCTGTCCAATCCCTTTAGGATCTTATACGTTTCAATCAGATCCCCCCTCAATCTTCTAAATTCCAACGAGTACAAGCCCAGTTCATCCAGTCTTTCTTCATATGAAAGACCTGCCATCCCAGGAATCAATCTGGTGAACCTTCTTTGTACTCCCTCTATGGCAAAGATGTCTTTCCTCAGATTAGGGGACCAAAACTGCACACAATACTCCAGGTGTGGTCTCACCAAGGCCTTGTACAACTGCAGTAGTACCTCCCTGCTCCTGTACTCGAATCCTCCTGAGTCTGCTGGAATAGATGGTGTCCAGTCCTGGGAGCTCCATAAGCACATCATGTCACAACTTGTCAGGTCGGGTCTCAGCCCCTGCTACCTCCATGGGTCTGGTCACACGTTGGGTTGGGTCTTGAGACTCCGCCCCCTTTCTCTCTGTGGTTTGGGCATCGTGAGAACAGACTTGAAATGGGATACCATGAGGCCTTCTTCATTATTACTGATAACTTCAACCAGGCCAGCTTCTAGAGAGTGTTACCAAAATAATACCAAGTCTTTTGTCCCACCAGGAGCCCAGAAGCCCTTCACCACTGCTACACAACCAGCAAAAATATCATATGTGTCTCCCCACCACCCATACTTTGCCAAATCAGAATACCAGGCTGTAATCTTTCTCTCTGAATAGAAATAGAAGCCAAAATGTGAGAATCCAGTGCAGAAAGTTGTACAGTGCTCTTCTGAGGAAATAGGTGAATTTCTAAGTGATTGCTTTGAGATGGCAGACTAGCCCATGTTGAAAGACTTAGCAGCTAGCCTAGATGAGTATATCACCACTGACATGGACTTTATCAGCAAGTATATTGAGAACTGTGTATCAAAGAGGACAAACTGAGTGTTTCCAAACTGGAAACCATGGACTTACCACGAGATTCACTCTCTACTGAAACTAAGACTCAACATTTAAATCAGTTGACCCTGACCTTTCACAAGAAATCGAGATATAGCCTCTGTAAAGCTATTGGGGACCAAGAGACGATTTCAGTCCAAAATCGAGTCCCAGACCAGCCAACAGCTGTGGCAGGAGTTAAATTCTATAATGGACAAGAAAACAAAGTTAGAGAGCATCATCGACACCAGTGCATCTCTTCCCAATGAGCTTAATGCTTAAAAGGATTGAAATTATATCACCCAACCCAATAGCCTCCAATACACCTGAATCCATGATCACTATTGCGATGTAAAAATCAATCTTCTGGAATGTGAACCTACCAAAAGCATCTGGTCCAGATTGTGTACCTGGAAGCGTCCTTAGGTCCTAAGTTGGGGCAGGTATTTGCAAACGTTTTTAACATCTCCCTAATCCAATCTGAGGTTCTTGCATGTTTTAAGAAAGCCACTATCATCCCAGTACCTAAGAAAAAGAAGGTAACTTGCTTTAACAGCTACCATCTGGTGGCTCTGACATCCAAAATCATTAAGTACTTTAAGAGACAAACTCATCCCACTGCAATTTTCTTATTGCCACTATAGGTCTATGGCAGACCCTATTCCTCTGACCTGACACTCATCTCTGGAATCAAAATCACAATCGGGTTTAATATCACCTGCATATGTTGTGAAATTTGTTAATGTTACGGCTGCAGTACAATGAAATATATGATAAATAAATACAGAGAAAAATAATGAATTACCTCAAGTAAAAAACGTCTACTAAATAGTTAAATTAAAACAAGTAGTGCAAAAAAAGTAGTGAGGTAGTGTTCATGGGTTCAATGTCCATTCAGAAATCCGATGGCAGAGGGAAAGAAGCTGTTCCTGAATCACTGAGTATGAGCCTTCATGCTTCTGTACCTCCTTCCTGAAGGTAACAATGAGAAGTAGACTACAGGTTAGGTTTCAAATCATCTCCAAACTCCTAGACCTGGGCTCAACGCCTCCCTTTGTAACTGGCACACAATCCCACACTCAATGTCAGCAAGACTAAGGAGCTGATCATTGACTACAGGAGGAAGAAAGTGGAGGTCCATGAACCAGTCCTCGTCGGGAGATCAGAGGTGGAAAGGGTCAGCAACTTGAAATTCCTCGATGTTATCATTTCAGAGGATCTGTCCTGGGTCCAGCAAGTACAAAGGAAGCATTGCAGCAACTCTACTTTCTGAGAAGATATGGCATGTCATTGACAATTTTGATAACTTCTATAGATGTGCGGTGGAGAGTATACTGACAGGTTCAATTACAGCCCACTCTGCTCTTCAACTTCTTATATTCCTTCATATTTGAATTGCCATATCAGAACATAAAACAGTACAGCACAGTACAGTCTCTTCGGCCCACGGTGTTGTGCTGGCCCCTTCATCTGCTCTAAGATCAATCTAAGCCTTTCCTCTCACATAACCTTTTATTTTTCTTTTATCCATGTACTTATTTTAAAAGTCTCTTAAATGTCCCTTATGTATCAATCTCTGTCACCATCCCTGGCAGTTTGTTCCATGTGCTTGCCACCCTCTGTGTAAAAAACCCACATCTAACATCCTTCCTACACTTTCCTCCAAACACCTTGAAGTTTTGCTCCCCATATCTTAGCCACCTCAGCCTGCAAAAGTTTTTGGCTGTCCACTCTATCTATGCCTCTTATCATCTTGTACAACATGTTGCAACCAATCAGGGCACTTTCAACAGTGCATTGGTGAATTGGTTTATTATTGTCACATGTACTGAGGGACAGTGAAAACCTTATCTTGCAAACAGTACATACATATAAGTTTGTTAGAGTGTTTTGTGACATCCTAAACCTCTTTGACATTTTAAGAAAAGTAAAGATGCTGATGTGCCTTCCTTGTGATTCCATCCACATGCTGGGCTGAGGATAAATAACCTAATAATGTTAATGCCCAGGAATTTAAACCTGATGACCTTCTCCACCACTGATCCATCAATGTAGACTGCTGAATGTTTACCCCTCTTCCCCTTCCTGAAGTTAACGATCAATTTTTTAGGTTTACTGCCACTGAGCGAGAAATTGTTGTGGCACCACTCAATCATATACTCTACTCGCTCCCGTTTGATTTGTCCAACAACAGTAGTGACATTGGCCATTTTACGTATGGCATTGGACCTGTGGTTCACCACACACTCCTATGTGTAAGGGGAGTAGAGCAGGAGGTTAAACATGCAGCCTTCAGGTGCACCCGTATTGATGGTCAGCGAGGAGGAGATGTTGTTACCAATCCTCTCTGACTGAGGTCTGCCGATGAGGAATCCAAGGATCCAGTTGCAGATAGAGGTATAGAGGCCAAGGTCTTGAAGCATGATGTTAGGTTTTGATGGGATGAATCTGTTGAATGCTGAATGTGGTCAATGAAAGGTAGCTTTAAGTATGTGTTGCTGTTGTCCAGATGGTCCAGAGGAGATTGAAGATAAATCACATCTGCTGTTCACCCGTTGTGGCAGTAGGTAAACTGAAGCAGATGCAGGTCACCTCTGAGGAAAGCGTTGATTCACTCCAAGACCAATCTCTCGAAATATTCATTATGGTTGATGTAAGTGTTTTATATCCTCATTTTAGCAAGTATGACTTTATTTTTGAAATAATACGTTTTTTTCTTCAAACTCTATCTTCCACATTCAAAGTTTGCTAGGATCCTACCAATTGTGGTGAACAATTCTTTGCAGCTCAGACAACACAAGGTTTCTATTTGTGATGATTACCTCACACATCTGGCCCTATACTGTTACATATAATCAAAGCACTGCAGATGCTTAATCAAAGTGAATTTGGGAAAGAAATGAGCTGGAAGATATATTACATGATCATCATTTATCCTGTTGCTGCCATCTGTTAAGTATTGTCTTTCTTCTTGCAGCTGAATTCTCTTTTGAAGAAAAGAAACATAAAAAGTAAGAATAAGAATTAAGTAAACAATGTAGATTTTAGCAATAATGGAATAGAAAGAAAACAGAGAGAGAGAGAGTGAGAATTAACTTACTTAAACTTTATAACCTACTTTATTTGGGATAATGTAACAAAGTATATTTTAATAATATAATAACATTAAATTAACAAATCATTTGGAATTAGTGTGATATTGACAGATTTGTAAGTTAACTGAACTCTTTAAAAATATTTGACCAATGAAGTCCTAATTCATTCTGACATTATGGAATGAAAGAAAAAGCTAAATATAAAATAGATCATGATATTGGATAATGTCAAGGGTAAAATTCCAAATATTACTTAAATTAAAAAATAATATAATTGGAAAACTATTGTGATGTTCATGCTCTTTAATAAATAGAGGAAGTACTGATGGCCTCTAGGGGACATACACTTAATGACCACTTTATTAGATACACTTACGCGCCTGCTTGTTAATGCAAATATCTGATCAGCCAATCACAGGGCTGTCACTCAATGAATAAAAGTATGCATCATGGTCAAGAGGTTTAGTTGTTGTTCAGACCAAACATTAGAATGGGAAAGAAATGTGATTCCAATGTTAATGACTTTGACATTGGAATGATTGATGCTGGCAGAGTAGCTCAGAAACTGGCGATCTCTTGGGATTTTCATGCACAACAGTCTCTTGAGTTTACAGAGAATGTTGCAAACAAAAAACAAAAAAGAAAAAAATCCAGTTCTGTAAGCAAAAATATCTTGATAATTAGAGAGGTCAGAGGAAAATGGACAAACTGGTTCAAGCTGACAAGAAGACAACAATAATTCAAATAACCAAGTGGTGTGCAGAAGAGCATCTCTGAACGTATAACATTTGAAACTTTGAAGTGGATGGGCGACAGCAGATGAAGTCCACTTTACCAGGTACAGGAGGTACCTTATAAAGTGGCCACTGAGTGTAAGGAGAGGATGAAGAATAAATTGTCACCCATTGTGTGACTTAGAAAGTGCAAATCATTTGCAGCTTTGTGAACTATTAATCAACGGATGCATGCAACAGAACGCATTCTCAATAATTCCCTTTTGCACAATGCATATTTATAGCAATGTCACCATGGGAATTCTGGTTTTCACGAGGAAAGAAGAAAACACCTACGCATCCATTGTACCCACTACAAGATGAGATCATGGCATACTTTATAGTAAAATGCAGATTGTTTGTTAGTTTAAAATTGTTTCATGATACTGGACTCTCGTCATCTAACAAGGGTAGATGCCTATGGTTGTCCTATTGGTTTGCGGAGATACTCTTAGTCATTAAGATTTAACCAAATTTCAAATACTTACATTTGTGCTCTCTAAAAAGTAAGAAATATCACAGGTTTCACCTGTAATACAAAATGTTTGACAGTCCTCATAGGGATAAAGTTATGGTTTCTCCACAGATTGTCACATGGTGAGTTCCGGAGTTCCCTAGAGCAATGCTACCTGGAGTTTAGCTTCTGGAATGGTCACCCATGGTGGTAAGGTCAAGGTGGAGTTTCCACTCAAAGAGTGATTCAACCAAGACCTCAGTGGTATTGCTGGTGGAATATGGTGACACATCACAAAGGTAGTGAAGGCGGAGGAAAGTTGCAGCAGTGAAGGATCCCCAGTCATCTCGCATTCCATGCTGCTGGACCCTGACTCTGATCTGACAAGGACATGTGGTGGCTACCCGTGCATCAGTCTCCCTGAGTTAAACAAAGTCACTCATACATATTCTCCATTAAGAGAATCCACCCAGGACAACCCCACAGGAGAACATTGTATGTGACTTGAGTGATCACACTTAGAAACATAGAAACATAGAAAACCTACTGCACAATAGAGGCCTTTCGGCCCACAATGCTGTGCTGAACATGTACTTATTTTTTAGAAATTACCAAGGGTTACCCATAGCCCTCTATTTTTCTAAGCTCCATGTACCTATCCAAGAGCTGCTTAAAAGACCCTATTGTATCCACCTCCACCAGAGTCGCTGGCAGCTCATTCCACGCACTCACCACTCTCTGTGTAAAAAACTTAACCCTAATGTCCCCTTTGTACTTCCAAGCACCTTATACAGTAACCGTGTCGTCTCAAAGGTTTCAAAATGTCAGAGAAATGTATAGAATATACATCCTGAAATGCTTTTTCTTCACAACCATCCATGAAAACAGAGGAGTGCCCCAAAGAATTAGCAACAGTCAAATGTCAGATCCCCAAAGTACCCCCCACTAGCTCCCCCTCCCATGTGTAAGTGGCAGGAAACAACAATCCCCCCTCCCCCCACTGGCAAAAAAAGCATCCGCACCTGCCACCGAGCACTCAGGTGTGAGCAAAACAACAGTAAAGACATAGGCTTGCAGTTACCCCAAAGACTACATTGTTCACCCGGCGTGCGATATACCACAGGTTCTCTCTCTCCCTAATAAGGGAGAAAGAGATGCCTCCATTTTCACAACGAGCGGGGAGACATAACAAACAACTCACTGGTTTATGATGTTAAAAGTCCGCCACATCACTTGTTTCGAGCTCTGTGCCCAAAGACCCAAAGATCATGAGTCTCTGGGCTTACTGCCGCAGATATTCTGACTCCCCCAATGACACATGGTTCTCCTATTATGACACCGACCCTCAATCCGCCTGTTTCCAGAGGCCTAAGATCTTAGGCTTCCAAAGCTGAGCCAAATACTTAGGCCGAGCCCTTGGCGTGCTGAACAATGACGAGTCCTGAAACCCTGAGAGCAGGTCCCATTCCCGCAAAGAACCATAGTCAGCGTGTAGCTCCAGGTCAGGGTCTTCAAAAGAACCCTGAAAGGGAAAAATAAAGATATTAAAATTGGAAATAGAGCTGTTTCCAAAGATGCAAGCAAAGGAGTCACTGTTTAGCGCTGTCATCACTCTGCACCGCCTTCTCGTGTTAGCCATTTCATCTTTGGGAAAAAGCCTCTGACTATCCACACGATCAAGGCCTCTCATCATCTTATAAAACTCTATCAGGTCACCTCTGAAACATCTAAACCCTGGCACTCAAAGTAGCCATTCCTACCCTGAGCCATCCAAGTCTCTGTAATGGCCACACTCACAACACGCTGGAGGAACTCAGCAGGTCGGGCAACATCCGTGGAAAAGATCGGTCGACGTTTCGGGCCGGAATCCTTCATCAGGACTGTAGAGGGAAGGGGCAGAGGCCCTATAAAGAAGGTGGGGGGAGGGTGGGAAGGAGAAGGCTGGTAGGTTCCAGGTGAAAAACCAGTAAGGGGAAAGATAAAGGGGTGGGGAAGGGGAGGCAGGGAGGTGATAGGCAGGAAAGGTGAAGAAAGAATAGGGGAAAACACAATGGGTAGTAGAAGGAGGCAGAACCACGAGGGAGGTGATAGGCAGCTGGGGGAGGGGGCAGAGTGACATAGGGATAGGGGAAGGGAGGGGTAGGGAATTACCGGAGGTTGGAGAATTCTAATTTCATACCAACAGACTGGAGACTACCTAGACAGTATATGAGGTGTTGCTCCTCCAACCTGAGTTTAGCCTCATCGTGGCAGTAGAGGAGGCCATGTATGGACATATCTGAATGGGAGTGGGAAGCATAGTTTCCCTCTACAGTCCTGACAAAGGGTTCCGGCCCAAAACGTCGACCGATCTTTCCCACGGTTGCTGCCCGACCTGCTGAGTTCCTCCAGCGTGTTGTGAGTGTTGCTTTGACCCCAGCATCTGCAGATTATTTTGTGTCTGTAATGGCCACAACATCATAGCTCCAAGTACTGATTCACGCTCTAAGTTCATCTGCTTTGGTCACTCCTGCCCAAAAAGAGGCCCCAGTGATCCAGAAATCTGAATCCCTGTCCCCTGCTCCAATTCCTCAGCCACACATTTATCCTCCACCTCACTCTATTCCTACTCAATGTCACGCAGCACAGACAATAATCCCAAGATTATTACCTTTGAGGTCCTGCTTCTCAACTTCCTCCCTAACTCCTTGTAGTCTGTATTCAGGACCTCCTCCCTTTTCCTACCTATGTCGTTGGTACCAACATGTACCACGACCTCCGGCTGTTAAGGTTATAAACCTGTATAAGGTTATAGTTTCAGTAAATATATAATTATAAATAATGAAAAAAATTGCAAAATCTGGTTTTGTACTTAGAGAATAGTTCAAAATCTGTAACAGAGTTCTGCAGATATGGGCCAGATAACATCTGAATCAGAATCAGAATTCTGATTAAGAGGTAAAAAGGTTAGATTTTTGAATGAATGATATTAATTTTTCTTCTTGTATTCTTCTGGTGTCCGACAAAACTGCTGAACTTCTTGTACCAAAGAGCGCAGGCAGCACAAGCTGAATGTTTTGCTTTCAAAGGTCAGCTCATCTATATGGCAACATGCCAGAATAAATTGTTAAATCCCATGAACCATCTGGACACAAGTTTTGCTCTGTCATGGTGGTGTGGATTTTATGCAATTTGACTGTTATATTATTCAAAGGTTTAGACAAATAATTTTGAGGAAAGTGAGATCAAAGTCAACTATTTGAGATACTGAATTAAGTATAAAAAATTAGAAATGAAGGCAACTTTTATAACTGTTGGTTATCTTTAGATTGATTTTCCTTTTGGAAGGAAATTTGCTGTTTTTAGCTAATTAATTATACCCTTGTAGTCAACTGTTGTCATCCGTTTTTTCAGGACACGCTGGTGAGACTCCATTTACAAAAAGTAATATTTAAAGGAACAGTTAATTTAGGATGTCTGAATTATCAATCCTTCTTCTAAAAACTTAAATCTTTTAGTGTCAACTAATATGTGACAGGATGTAATTGCCAATGGAATAACATCAAGATATTTGACAGACACGAGAGCAACACACCCAAAAGGCCGGAGGAACTCAGCAGGCCAGGCAGCATCAATGAGAAAGAGTAAATAGTTGATGTTTCGGGCCAAGAACTTTCACCAGGACTGGGAAGAAAGATGAGAAATCAGTGCAGGAAGGTGGGGGGAGGGGAGGAAGAAGTACAAGATGGTAGGTGATAGGAGAAATGGGAGAAGTGGAGGAGGTGATGTAAAGAGCTGGGAAGTTGATTGGTGAAAGGGATAAAGGGCAGGAGAAATCTGATAGGAGAGTGTAGAAGACCACAAAAGAAAGGGAAGAAGGATGAGCACCCGAGGGAGGTGATGGGCAAGTAAGGTGAGAGAGGAAAACAGGAATGGGGAATGATTGGAGGGGGGGCAATTACCAGAAGTTCAAGAAATTGATGTTCATGCCATCAGGCTGGAGGTTACCCATGCGGAATATAAGGTGTTGCTCCTCCAACCTGAGTGTGGCAATGGGAAGTAGAATTGAAATGGGTGGCTACCAGAAGATCCTGCTTTTTCTGGCATATGGAGCAAAGGTGCTTGGTGAAGTGGTCTCCCAATTTACACTGGGTCTCACCAATATTCAGGAGGCCACATCAGGAGCACAAAATACAGTAGATGACACTAACAAGCTGACAGCTGAAGTGTCCCTTTACCTGGAAGGACTGTTTGGGGCCCTGAATGGTAGTGAGCGAGGAGGTGTAGGGGCAGGTGTGGCATTTGTTCTGCTTGCAAGGATTAAGCACCAGGAGGGAGATCAGTGGGGAGGGTCGAGTGGACAAGGAAGTCGCATAGGGAGCGATCCCTGTGGAAAGCAGAAAGTGGGGGGAGGGAGGGGGGAGATGTGCTTGGTGGTAGGATCCCGCTGGAGATGGCAGAAGTTATGGTGAATTATGTGGAGTGGTAGGTGACGACAAGAGGAACCCTATCCCTGGTGTGGCAGTGGAAGGATGGCGCAAAGGTGAATGTCAGGTGTTTGAAAATTGCCTCTGTTTATAGATGTATTGTATAACAGCATCGGAAGGTAATTCCAGTTCACCAGATTTTACTGCACAAATTACCATAATCTGGATTAGTTTTGCTAAATTGACATTGAGAAATCTGATTTAATGTTGAAATACAATGGTGTGTAGCTACTGCATTTGAGTAGTACATGCAGACTAAGTATGCCCACAAATTAAAATCTTGTCTATCTTGTCCAGCACTTTGTGTAAGTGTTGGACATTATTTACTGTCAACTAAACTCTTTGATATTGAAAATTAGAATTGTCAAGTGATTATCAAGAGTTAATCATACTCTTAAATAACAAAATGTGAATATTTTTGAATGGTTCAATGGAAGACTTTAAACTTTAAATGTCTAAAGAAATTCCTTTTAAATTCATACACAAAAATGTAAAATTATCATTTTGTTTATTATTCTAATCTGTAGTCTCTGCAGTCCTACGTTCTTTTGGTTCCTTCCTCTAACCAAATAATGCAGTTATTAGAAAGTAACATAAGAAAAACATGTAGCCTGGCTATTACACATTCTCAAATTCAAAGTTGCATTTATTTAATAAGCCAGTGTTATAGTGTCGATTTCATAGTATGGAGGCGTTTACGACAGTATTTAAACACCCGTCCGTGAAATGCTGCCTGGCCTGCTGCGTTCACCAGCAACTTTGATGTGTGTTGCGTGAAATAACAACTTATTTGCTGTTGAACCTTTATTTTATAGTACTTTCATTCCTTTGCAATGTAGAATTTAGATCACTGGCAGTTTCAAATCAAACATTGATCATCTAAGAATAATAATTATTTACTTGAAACAGTGAAACACAAAAAAGATTGCAATCAAACATGAAATTAAAATTACGAGACATTTATAAATGCAATTTATGTGCACGAACATAAAGAGAAGACACGTTAAAGCAACGGATTAGGCGTTTGACTATCATGTCCCCAAGGTAAAATTTCTTCCCATGCCGATGGAAAGAAAATCACTTCTAAGTTGACTGTGTTTGGTCAATTTCTTGCCGTCACCCAGGAGGGAGAAGGCCAGGTCTGTTGATCTCACTTAAACTTCTAAATGTTATTGTAAGGTAAAGTGATTCTCTTTTAATTTGTCTTCATAAAATTAAAGGAACAATCTATTTTAACAACTATTTTCGCCAATTCACTTTTGACGTCTTCTATTTCACTGTAATTCTCCAGATCTCTCGGTCCTATTACTTAGCCGTGTCCAAGGCAACCAGACGCGCCCAAATCCCCCCGTTCTGATTGCTTAAACTGTGGCAAGACCCGCCCAGTTCCGCGACTCCGCGGCTGGTGATTGGAGAGTAGGGCTGCCCATCAGAGCCGTCCTGGCCGGCCGGTCCGCAGAGCGGCAGGGAGCGTGCGCGGGCTGGGGCGGAGTTGTTGTCGGTTCGGTGCGAGCTCTCGCTGCGGCCGCCGCCGTTGTTGAGCGGGGTGGGAACCGTGATCGGATCAGGGAAGGCAAAGGGGAGAAAGGGGCGCTTCCTGCTCGAGTGCTCCCGAGGCCGCGGCTTCCAACATGCCGGTGAGTGAAGCGGCGCTAGTGAGGTTGCAGGTAATGAGCTGCGAGGCTGCGGCCGGCCGGGTGGGCGGGCGACGGTTCGGGCCTTTACTGCCGGTTTTTAGTCGGTCGAGCGCCCGTGGTTGCGGCGTTGACGCGAGGTAGGCCCGATGTAGGCGATCAGGACAACAAAGCTCCTGCGTGTTATCAGCACCGGATCTACCTGGACTGGTTCCGCGGCGGTAATTAGGCACAGAGCTCCAGGTCTCCAGACGTAGTGAAAGCATCCCATTTTCTTTCTCCCTCCCCAACCACCTCCATGTACAGACTCCTATCACACTCACACACAGACCTTCATACAGCCACATGTACCCTGCTCCTGGTTCCCCGAATATTCCCATGGAGGAAATCATCGGGGACCATCTCTTCAGCATCATCTAACTCTCAAATAAACCATCGTTGTGCGTTGGCGTTGGGCGTTTTTCATTCATATTAATTTAGAAACCGCTACTACTCGATATTGCCTTGAGAAGTGAGGGTGGTTAGCTGGATTGAGAGAATGGGGTCATGAATGAGGCGGATCGCTGATAAACACGATTGTGCTGTAAACAATATTTGGATCAGCTTGAATGCTAATGATGTTTTTCTGAGTGAACTGGCTCCTGCTGCATGAGGGATATGAGGTGAATCCGCCTCGTTACACTAGGAGAGAGGGAGGGCTCATTTATTTTGAAACAATGAAGGTTTGTATGTTCAGTGTCTGGCAATTACTAATGCATATTATGGATATGAAAGAGAATTACGTTTGAGATTTATTTTTTGCCCTTCGCACAGGTCGTTAGTTCAAGTTAATTCCTGAGATTCTTACATAAGGTTAGGCTGGCAGTCCTGTGCAGCATTGGAAGTGTGCAGAACTGTGAAGTATTGTCATTGAGTCGTAGACCCAACTGGTCCATGCTGACCAAGATACCCATCTAAGCTGGTCTAATTTGAACGTGTTTGGTCCATATCCCTCTAAGCCCTTCTTATCCATGTACCTTTCCAAGTAACTTTTAAATGTTGTGAATGTATCTGCTGCAGTTTCCTTGGGCTGCTCATTCCATATACTTGACCACCATCTGGGTGAAACGCTTGCCCCTCAGGTTCCTATAAAAACTCTCACATCTCACTTTAAACCTATGCTCTCTAGTTCTTGATTCCTCCATCTTAGAAAAACAAATTGGGAATTTACCCTATATGTACCCCCTTGTGATCTAAATATATGTAAAATCACACCTCATTCTCCTACGCTGCAATGAAAAATGTTACAACCTCCTTAACTCAGTCCCTCAACGCCCAGCAACATCCTGAAATTTTCTCTGCACTCTTCCCAGCTTATTGACATCTTTCCTACAGTAGGGTGACCAAAACTGAACACAGTTTTGAAGCCTCACTTGAAAAATTGTAACATACCATCCCAATTTCTATACTTAATTCCCTTACAGATGAATGTCAACATAACAAAAGCCTCCCTCACTTCCCTGTCTACTGGCACTGTCTTATTATTATTAATTGTATTATTAAGTGTTCTACAACTCTTCCCAGTGCCCTACCCTTGTTTTTCTAATAACATTCAACACCGTGCACTTAATCAAACTCCATTTGCCACTTTCCTTGTCCTATTTTCCCAGGTGATAAAGATTCCTTTGTAAATCCCAATATCCATTCCATCCTCACTGTCAATGATGCTGCCTAATTTAGTGTCATCTGCAAAGACCTCTGTCTTTGAGAGGCTAAACCTGGCTGCCTGCATGAGAAAAAGATCCAGAGAGACAGTTTGGAGAAGGAGAGAGCAAAGCAATATCAAATGGAATTTAATCCTAATTAAGTGTGAGGTGATGTACTTTTGGATGACCAACAAGGATCAGATTTACACAGTGAATAGTAGGGCTCTAAGGCAGGGGTAGGCAACCTTAAGCACAAATTATTTTCTAGCATGCGTTATTTATTAATTAGAGGCAAAACATAACTTGATGTATTTAAATGGATAATTCCCATATTTCAAGTTTTCTTATTGCATTTAACTGGCCCACCGTCTGCTCATTAATATGTGATCCGGCCCACAAAGGCAAAAAGGTTGCCGACCCCTGCTCTAAGGAGTATAGAGGTCCTTGCTGTGCATCCAATGGTCCCTGAAGGAGGTGGCACAGATAGAAAAATGGCGAAAAAGGATATGGGAAACAGACAATCCTGGTGTTAAGGCTGTTTGGGTAATGAAAATTTGTTGTTATAAAATTCACATATCATTACCCAAAAATTTGAGATACAGGATAAAATTTGCTCTTAGAATTTATGTGGCATGAGAAGAAAGTAAATAAATACAAAATACTCGTTCTTCCTGATGAACACGCTTCTTGTAATGTTAACTCGTAATATGGTCTGATTTTTAGGGGCACGACACCTCCCCACGACCACCAGCTCCTTGGAATGGGTGGGGGGAGGTGCCTGTACTTTGTTAACTAAGGGATAAATGTAAAAACAGGGAGGTTATGCACAACATTTTAAACATTGAAGGACTGATTAAAACATTGATTAGGCTGTAGCTTGAGCACCATATACTGTGCTGGTCACCGTGCTACAGATTGGATGCGATTACATGGGAGGAGGTGCAGAAGAGATTCACTAGGGTGTTGGCTCAAGATGCTGCAAATACAGACTCTAGAGCAAAAAAGCAGACAAATGGATTTGCTCAGTGGGTCAAGCAACATCCGTTGAGACAAAGGGAGGAACAACATTCCTCATAATGGAGGTATCTTAAGCAAAAGGATGTGGCTCTATGGTAAAATGCATAAGCTTGAGAGGGGAATTAAGGAAGAATTCTCACCCTAGAAAATCTTACTGAGTGGGTGATAGACATGGGTATTTCTAGAATGTTTAAGAAATATTGATGCAAGCACTTAGATTAAGCACTGTTTAAGAAATATTGAGCCAAAGCATTGAAGGTTGTGGATCAAGATCTGGTAAATGGGATTAGTATGGATGAGTATTTAATATTCAATATTGATGTGCGTGTCAAAGAGCCTGTTACTGTGCTCTTTAGCTCTTTGAACAAGGATGTTATTGCTTGTGTTTTGGCCTAAGTAGAGTCATTCATCAAACAACACAGAAAAATGGCCCAACCCCTGTTTTAAAGTGCTTTTTGGAAGCATATGGGGTTGGCACTTTAGGTGCTGAGTCTTGTTGACTGTTCATTTCCTTCCATCGATGCTACCTGACCTGCTGAGCTCCTTTGGCATTTTGTGTGTGTTGTTCCAAATTTCTAGCATCTGAAGTTTCTCTTGGGTTTCCTTTAATAAAACTGTAGTGTCTCCTGAAAAGGATATGAAAAGTGCTGTATAAATGGAAGTTTTTCTGGATGAAATTAGTATGAATGTTTCATTTGCAACAGTGCAATAAATATTTTGAGATGGGGGGGATATGGGTAAAAAAATGTATGTAATAATATACATATTGGTAAACAAATAATCACGAGTGCAGCAATTCTCACAATACCATTACAGCTTGGGGGTGTCAGAGTTCACACTTCAATTCTGACATCCTCTGTAAGCAAGTTTGCACATTCCTTCCTGTATGTAAATGTGTGGGTTTCCTCTGGGTGCTCCAGTTCCCTCCCACTGTAAACGTAACTTTGCCAGATCAAATAATGACAGCACAAAAAGATCGTTACTTATCTTTTCACCTGTTTATTTCTTCGAGCTCAGCCGGCGAATGAACTTAGACCCAACATCAGGGAGAGACCCTTTCTCATCTCCCCGGCGGTTCTACAAGTTCACTGCCCGATGTCAGAATTGTCAGAAGATATAAGGCCACCGATACAAAAGAACAATCAGTTTGATAACCATTCCGGTCAAGTCAATGGATTATTGATACAGAGAATAATCAGTTTGATAACTATTCCGGCCAAGTCAATGGACTGTTGATAGAAAAGTACAATCAATTTGTTAGACACTCCAGCCACCTTAATTAAAGAAAGGAATGTCCTACCTGGTTTGCTGGAGCCACAACTTAATTACAAAGATAGGAACATCTGTCAAATTTATGCTTGAATTAAGAAAGGAATGTTCTGTCTAATTTCCATCAGATACTGCATTTTGTCAAAATCAAAAGGTGTGAAAAGCCCAGAGGCATCTTATGTGGATCTGGGCGAACTTTAACCCTTACCTTGCTCCAAAGAAGGCAGTTGTGAGACATTATTCAAACACACTGCAGTCACAGACATAGTCAGTACTTAATCCATTGTTTACAGGAATCTTGAGGATCCCCCATTCCCTTAAACTTTATCACCGCAGTCCAAGCATGTACCAGTTAGTAGGTTAATTGGTCATTGTGAAATACCATGTTCTCGTATTTCTATTGTATATTGTTGAAAATGGTATGACAATTATGTGGAAATTTAGAAAGGATGGCTTCCTTTATACAAACATGGGAGCACAAAATATCCTAGGTGAAAGATATAAATTTCCATTTAGGTTTCCATTAATCAATCTGATTATAAATATTAATTTTTGACTATTCATTGCTATAAATTTCTGTGATTTAGTCTTCAGTAAACTGAAATGTTATTCAACTCCATTTAAATGCTCTTCTGTCCTCTTCAAATAATAAGTTCCTAATTTCCTGCCTCTCTTATGATCACTGTATACCTTATTATTCCTAGTTCTGTATTTCTTGCAGGTTCGTGATTAAGACCCTTATGTTGATTTTTTTGCTTTGGTCTATGCACTGAGACTGTCTAGTCTTTTGTAGAATATTTTGTAATTGGAGTGCTCTTCAAACATCAGTTTTGGTAATTATTTCAATAAACAGTTTTAACATTCATCATTAAGGGCCCCTATGACCCACGACATGTCCTCTTCTCATTGCTACCATCAGGGAGGAGGTACACGAGCCTGAAGGCACATGCTCAATGATTCAGGAACAGCTTCTTCCCCTCTGGCATCAGATTTCTGAATGGACATTGAAACCATGAACATTCCCTTGCTACTTTTTTCCCCTCTTTTTGCATTACTCATTTAATTTTACTTTTTAAAATATATATATGTTCTTAATTTAAGTTTTCATTATTATGTATTGCATTGTACTGCTGCTGCATTACAACAAATTTCACATGTGCCAGTGATATTAAACTTGATTTTGATTCTGATACAGGTTTCCCCCGCCATCTGAAGGTAGAGCATTCCTATGAAACAGAAGCCGAAATGTCATAAAGCGAAGAAGCAATTACCATTTATTTATATGGGAAAATTTTGTGAGCGTTCGCAGACCCAAAAATAACCTACCAAATCATGCCAAATAACACATAAAACCTAAAATAACAGTAAGATATAGTAAAAGCAGGAATGATATGATAAATACACAGCCTATATAAAGTAGAAATACTTTCCCCAATCATTACTGCACTGTTCGCCGAAGCGAAAATCTCACGCAAGCGCTGTTGGCAAAAACACGGCGCAAGCGCTCTCCAGTAACCTTTAAGCTATGAAGCTGCCAAATCATACCAAATAACATGTAAAAATACACAGCCTATATAAAGTAGAAATAATGTATGTACAGTGTAGTATCACTTACCGGAATCGCGACAGCGCCGAGCACACGGATGGTGGTGTGTTAGGCCGAGTCGGAGTTTGGGTGGTGCAGTGACCCCCACCCTCCATGCCGCCGAGTGATACATTGCCGCGAGGCACGCAGGGGTCCAGCGGTAGCCGGGAGGCACACAGCACATCTTTAAGAAAAAAGCTGAAATAAACATGCTAATTAATTAGGTGCTGCCCGGCACGTAATTGTCGGCTCAGATCAGTGCTGATTTCTGATTGCCTCGCCTTTGATCTGGGCCGATATTTACGTGTGGGGCGGCACCTAATTAATTAGCATGTTTATTTCGGCTTTTTTCTTAAAGATGTGCTGTGTGCCTCCCGGCTACTGCTGCATTCTCCGCGAATCGGTACAGTATCTGTCCGTGGCCTGGGTGTTGGGGTGGTGGGACACTGGGGTATCATATCATCGTCTCTTTCCATTAGAGCAGGCAGCTCGTCTTCTCCTATGACTGCCCGCCTCGATGTCGAAGGTCGAGGTTCGTCGTCTACTGTGGCTGATGTGGAAGGCTTGCTTGACTGCTGAGCCTCGCGCATTTTTCTATCATACAGTTCTTTGTAAGGACTGAAACCATTCTGCAAATATCCCCTAAACCGACGTACCCTTTCAAAATTAAAGTTGTACTTTATCATTACTCATTCGGTTTCGATTGTTATCCTTTCCTCTTCCAATTGCATCAGCTGTTCATCTATCAGTTCTTGGTCATGGGATGCCAAAACCTCTTCAACATCATCTTCATCAGCTTCCACAAGCCAAACTCACTTAGTCCTTACTTTGTTCACCATGATTGAAACGCTTAATTATGTCTAGTTTTACGCTAAGTGTAACACCCTTATGAGCTCTTTTAGGCTTTTCCGACACCATAGAATTCATCTTGCAAATGGCTGCTCACAGGCTAGTGTTTAAGCAATGCCGTTCTGAATCTGGGGGAGAGCAGCTACTCGGGGCGCGCGCTGCCTTTTATCGCACGCTTCCTTTTATCGCGCGCTGCTTTTTTTGTGCACTGAATTTTTTATCGCACGCTGAATTTTTTTTCGTAACAGTGAAAACACCTTCTGAAAGCGAAAACAGGGTACTAATGTAGGTCTTTTGTAACAGTGAGGTTTTGTAAAGCGAAGGTTCGAAAAGCAGGGGACACCTGTAAACGTATTTAGCATTCCCTTTTCTCTCCCCGTACTCTTGCTGACTTCCTGATATCATCTTTGGTATTTGCCTTAACAGAAACAAGATACAAACTTAAAATATCACTAAGTAAACAGAAATATTGAAGCTACCTATTTACTTAGCAAGAATACCCTATATCTTTACTTTCCTCTGGTAGCTTGCACATAATAGAGCGGCGGCACAAGAACACAAGTGTGACTGAAGATGCATTTCCAAAACTACATGATTTTAACACTGCCCCTCTAACCTCATCTCTAATATACAGTGGGTGTTGGTTAATTGGGATACATCAGGACCAGTGGTTCCTAATAGTTACCAATATGTGGAATTCTCCAATATATGCCGCCATGTTCTTTTGATTGACTGTAAATGATCACAATCAGCACAAATAGTAGGCTGCCTTTGTATAATCATTACAACGATTGCATCATTTTTATTGTAACATTGAAGATGATTGTCGATACCTTCAAATTATTTGTAGTCCCGTACTTGTTCAAGTAGTCAAATCATTTCATTTTCACTCCCAGACAGTTCTGGCAATTCCAAGCCTGAAGGCTTGAAATCACAGTGAGCAAAACAGCTGTGAATTAAATTGCTGCTTATTTCTCACCATCTATGAGTGACGAAAATCACTGCTTTCTGCACACAAAACACATGTAACTGACACTATTTCAAAACTGTTTGGCCTAAGCACGGTGTAGTGTCCAACGGCCACACAAATAAATGCATGCGCCTTATGTTAGAAACTGTTCAACCGCAATCTCCTGTCCCAATTACTAACCTACAAAGTACCCAGGACATCTTTAGGGAGCAGTGTCTCAGAAAGGCAGTGTCCATTATTAAGGACCTCCAGCACCCAGGGCGTGCCCTTTTCTCAGTCTTACCATCAGGTAGGAGGCACAGAAGCCTGAAGGCACACACTCAGCGATTCAGGAACAGCTTCTTCCCCTCTACCATCCGATTCCTAAATGGACGTTGAATCTTTGGAAACTACCTCACTTTTTTTTAATACACAGTATTTCTGTTTTTACATATTTTAAAAATCTATCCAATGTACATAATTGATTTACTTTATTATTATTATTTTTCTCTGCTAGATTATGTATTGCATTGAACTGCTGCTGCTAAGTTAACCAATTTCACATCACATGCTGGTGATAATAAATCTGATACTGATTAAGTGGCATAAAGCCCCAAATAAATGAAGGAAATCAAGTCTATTTTCTTGAATAGATTTTTCTCTTTAAGTGTTGTCCAAAAGAAGTAGTTGCCTCAATTAGCCAACAGTCTAATTAACCGGAATTTAGTATTTAAAATTCCTTGCTGAATTTTTTGTTAAGTGGCAGTTTTGAATTTTGTTTACCTAATGCACAATTTATTGAGCCCCGAACTTGGCTAACACTTCATTGCTGTAACACACATCAAAGTTACTGGTGAATGCAACAGGCCAGGCAGCATCTCTAGGAAGAGGTGCAGTTGACGTTTCAGGCCGAGACCCTTCGTCAGGACTAACTGAAGGAAGAGTGCGTAAGAGATTTATTGCTGTGTTCTTTTGTGCAATACATTCCATTGTTCGTTATCCTTGTTTCTTCATGTCTCCATTGTGTGCTGGGTAACCACTTCCCTTCCCCTCCTGGAATAATTGAGTTCAAACCACTCTTCCCCAATTCAAAATTCTTGTTTCACCCATCTTCTTTAATTTTATGTCGTCTGATGGTTTGTTTCAGTATTGGTGGTGCTGTTTCTACTTCCTGAAACTCCTGAAGCTTTTTACTTTATTACTTTCCATCTTTAAAAGCATCCTCAGAACTATTGAATTATTCTTGTGTTCTAATCCTAATATTTATTTAATGATATGCTGTGGAGTAGGCTCTTCGGCTCTTTGAGCCATGCCACCCCAGCAACTCCACATCCCTGATTAACCCTAACCTGACCACAGAACTATTTACAATGACCTAGTATGTCTTTGGACTGTGAGAGGAAACCGGAGCACCTGGGAAAACACATGCATTTCACGGGGACAACGTACAGAGATTTCTGACAGAATAGTGTTGGAATTGAACTCTGATCTCTGGAAAGCCCTGAACTGTAATAGGGTTGTGCTGGCTGCTACACTCCCCTGGTTCCCATATATATTGTATCCATTTCTTTACTTGTCATATGTGAAGACGTTATCTGTAAAATATAGACCTTCCTTGATTAATGAATGTTTATAGTTTATAGTTATGTAAAGTCACTATCTGCCCATTGGAATGCATTGCTAATATACCAATAATGCATTTTGCCTGCCTTTACAATGAGTGAAATTTTGCAATAAGAGACCTTTACAGGAATGCATTCCTTTGATAAATCATGAAGTTAATGTTTTATCATGGGAATATACACTCCGACCCCGCATAACGCTACCTAACATAGTGCTGATTCGTTACAATGTGGTTATTCAGTTCTTTAATGAAATTTTAAATAAAACTTCTCAAGAGTGGCCACTGTTGCAATAAACAATCAGCCGATGAGAGCACTTTACATATGCTGTGAGCCACTCACAGCCAATTGCGTTATGCTCTGCTTCCCCCATGTGTGTAAAAGTCCTTGCTCCCTTGCCAATTTATTCCATTTTTTTTCACCCATAATGTCTGGAAAATGGCCTGCAACTTCCGGTGAGGGTAGTACATCGAAGACGTCAAAATGGCATTTGGAAGCTGGTGAGCGTCAGGTTGATGTTGGCTACATTGACGATCAGAACAATTGTAAAAGATGCAGACAAGATAAAAGCTTCTGCAACTGCGACCTCAAAGTTATAATCAACAAAGGTGACTTGTTTGAAAAAAGACTAAATACATAGATGGATGACCAAACACAATGAAACAATGCCCCTTAGCCAGCTGCTAATAATGGAACAGGCAAGAAGCAACTTCAATAGTCATAGTCATACTTTACTGATCCCGGGGGAAATTGGTTTTCGTTACAGTTGCACCATAAATAATTAAATAGTAATAAAACCATAAATAGTTAAATAGTAATATGTAAATTATGCCAAGAAATAAGTCCAGGACCAGCCTATTGGCTCAGGGTGTCTGACCCTCCAAGGGAGGAGTTGTAAAGTCTGATGGCCACAGGCAGGAATGACTTCCTATGATGCTTTGTGTTGCATCTCGGTGGAATGAGTCTCTGGCTGAATGTACTCCTGTGCCCAACCAGTACATTATGTAGTGGATGGGAGACATTGTCCAAGATGGCATGCAACTTAGACAGCATCCTCTTTTCAGACACCACCGTGAGAGAGTCCAGTTCCATCCCCACAACATCACTGGCCTTACGAATGAGTTTGTTGATTCTGTTGGTGTCTGCCACCCTCAGCTTGCTGCCCCAGCACACAACAGCAAACATGATAGCACTGGCCACCACAGACTCGTAGAACATCCTCAGCATCATCCGGCAGATGTTAAAGGACCTCAGTCTCCTCAGGAAATAGAGAGGAGTCTGACCCTTCTTGTAGATAGCTTCAGTGTTCTTTGATTAGTCCAGTTTATTGTCAATTCGTATCCCCAGGTACTTGTAATCCTCCACCATGTCCACACTGACCCCCTGGATGGAAACGGGTCACCGGTACCTTAGCTGTCCTCAAGTCTACCACCAGCTCCTTAGTCTTTTTCACATTAAGTTGCAGATAATTCTGCTCACATCATGTGGCAAAGTTTCCTACCATAGCTTGTACTCAGCCTCATCTCCCTTGCTGATGCATCCAACTTTGGCAGAGTCATCAGAAAACTTCTGAAGATGACAAGACTCTGTGCAGTAGTTGAAGTCCGAGGTGTAAATGGTGAAGAGAAAGGGAGACGAGACAGTCCCCCGTGGAGCTCCAGTGCTGCTGATCACTCTGTCGGCCACACAGTGTTGCAAGCACACGTACAGTGGTCTGCCAGTCAGGTAATCAAGAATCCATGGCATCCACCTGCATCACTGTCAGCTTCTCCTCCAGCAGAGCAGTCATATTCAAGAAGAAGGTACATCGGTAACATTCACAGCGGAGGCTGGTTTGATAGATTTAAACAGGGCAATGACCACCGTAGAGTACGTATCTCTGGTGAAGCGGCTAATGTAGACAGCAAGTGAGCCCAGGATTTTCCTGCAACATAGAAGGCCATAATCAAAAGGATGATTATTCTCCCAAGTTTGTCTTCAATGTGAGTGAAATGAGCCTAATTTGGAACAGAATGCCTTCTCATATTTCATCACCCGAGAAGAGAAATGTGCATCTGGGTTCAAGGCTGCAAAGGACCGGTTAACTCTTACCAGGAGGCAGAGCTAAAGAAGACTTTAAGTTTAAGCCTATGGTTGTGTATCACTCTGAAACACAGTGAGCAATGAAAGGCATTTTAAAGTCAAATCTACTAGTGATATGGAAGTCAAACAAGAAAGCCTAGGTGACGATTGAAGTTTTCCAAAATTGGTTTGTTTCACATTTTTGTCCAGCAGTGAAGAGGAGCATGACCTTGAACCTAAAGCAATATTGGTGCTTGATTATGTCCCAGGCCACCCTGAGAATCTTGATATGCTTTTGACCTGCATTCCTGTAGAAATGGTTTACCTTCCACCCAGCACTGCTGTATTACTCCAACCAATGGATCAAGGAGTAATATTGAATTTTAAAGCTTACTATCTTCGTTGCACATTCAAGCAACTTGTAGGGGAAACAAAAGGTCAAGACAAACAACTCATGAGGCAATTTTGGAAAAACTACAATGCCATGAAAACTGTAGACAATGTCAGAGCAGCCTGAGTTGAAGTAGCTTCAAACTGCATGAATGGAATGTAGAAGAAGCTATGACCAGAAGCATGCAATGACATCCCAGGATTTCAGGCAGAACCAATCATTCAAAACATCATTGAACTGGCCACTGAGGTAGAATTAGAGGATGTTAATGATGATGATGCTGAAGAGTTGCTGCATTCTCATGGTGAGAGGCCTTAATAACGAAGAGCTTCGAGAATTGGCAGAGCAATGCATCCTGGGTGAATCTGAGGACACAGATGGAGAAGAAGTAACACCAGCAAGAAACCTCACCACAAAATTCCTCAGCACTAGCATCATCACAATCACAATCATGGACCGGTTCATGAATACTGGCTGGGAGCGAAGCAATGAGCAGTGTTTTCGACATGATTTCCTGCTATCAAGAACTGCTTCATGAGAGGAAACTTAAGAAAAGGCAGTCAAATCTCGATGCCTACTTGAAGAAGAAGCCAAAGTTAGAGGAGGACCAACAGCCTGGTCCCTACTCTGAAATGTAACCACCACCCACTTCCCTCCGCTACTGCTGTGATGTGTTGGTGCTCCACTGATGTACAGGTTAGGCCCGTTTGTGTGTTTGTTACTCCACAAATTATTGTGTATACATAAAATAATACATCTATCCGGTTTGATTTTTTTTATCGGGCACACATTTTCGTTTATGTAATGTTATAATGACCCTGCAAACCGCTGATTTACGTAGTGCTCCACCTCCGAGGAATGCATTCTTTGCGTTAAGTGGGGTCTAAGTGTAGTTATCATCTTTTGGTTCTACATGATTGCATAAACATGAGAGATTTTTTTTTACACATTGAAGATACTGTATATGAGTTGTAAATTGTAAAGTATCTTAAGATCACCTTTAGAGGTGATTTTATATTTAGTATTGCTGTGTACCATCAAATCCTACACTAAATCTAATCCGTAACTTCCGCCACCTCCAACGGGATCCCACCACTAAGCATATCTTTCCCTCCCCCCCCCTCTGCATTCCGCAGGGATCGCTCCCTACACAACTCCCTTGTCCATTCGTCCCCCCCATCCCTCCCCACTGATCTCCCTCCTGGCACTTATCCGTGTAAGCGGAACAAGTGCTACACATGCCCTTACACTTCCTCCCTTACCACCATTCAGGGCCCCAAACAGTCCTTCCAGGTGAGGCATCACTTCACCTGTGAGTCGACTGGGGTGATATACTGCGTCCGGTGCTCCCGATGTGGCCTTTTATATATTGGTGAGACCCGACGCAGACTGGGAGACCGCTTCGCTGAACATCTACGCTCTGTCCGCCAGAGAAAGCAGGATCTCCCAGTGGCCACACATTTTAATTCCACATCCCATTCCCATTCTGACATGTCTATCCACGGCCTCCTCTACTGTAAAGATGAAGCCACACTCAGGTTGGAGGAACAACACCTTATATTCCGTATGGGTAGCCTCCAACCTGATGGCATGAACATTGACTTCTCTAACTTCCGCTAGGCCCCACCTCCCCCTCGTACCCCATCTGTTACTCTTTTTTATGCACACATTCTTTCTCTCACTCTCCTTTTTCTCCCTCTGTCCCTCTGAATATACCTCTTGCCCATCCTCTGGGTCACCCCCCCCACCGTCTTTCTTCCCGGACCTCCTGTCCCATGATCCTCTCGTATCCCCTTCTGCCTATCACCTGTCCAGCTCTCGGCTCCATCCCTCCCCCTCCTGTCTTCTCCTATCATTTTGCATCTCCCCCTCCCCCTCCAGCTTTCAAATCCCTTACTCACTCTTCCTTCAGTTAGTCCTGACGAAGGGTCTCGGCCTGAAACGTCGACTGCGCCTCTTCCTATAGATGCTGCCTGGCCTGCTGCGTTCACCAGCAACTTTGATGTGTGTTGCCTAAATCTAATTGTTTGGGTAAAGCATTGCATCGTTACTCAGACCAGGCCTACAAATGACTTGATTCCTAATACAAGTAGATGTGGTAGATTTTCCATTTTTCTTTATATGTTATCATTTTTCTAGGTTACTGAATTGGAAGTGACAGTCGCTGCACTAATATGGCTACCATTGCCTTAGAAAGTAGTTTCCCCAGAGAAATGTTCCAGAGTCACACTATCATAATGAATTCATTTTTGAGTGCCTGTCAGTATAGTTTTATGAAACATTTGATTCCATTTGCAGCTTAAAAGGGGCCCTACTCCTTTGAGTGATCTCTCTACTTCAGTATACATAGCATGTTAAGTTGCAAAGAACTTAAGAAAATGACAGAGTAGCACCACTTACTATTATACTTAATCTGGGGTTAAAAATTATATTCCTACTATAATATCTTAAGTTTCCTTCCTCGATCCTCTGTATTCATTTCTATTAATTGTGTTTAAATTCATTACATATATCTGGTTCTTTCTGTTTTATACATTGTACTCAATCTTCCTTGCACCACAATCTGGCTTGTTACTGTATTTCAGCAATTCTTTAAACAAGTTTTATTTAGTTTATCTCCCCAGTACAAATTTCTAATCTTATAGAATGAGTCATTACTTCCAGATTAAAATAGCATGCACAAGCTTCATTAATTAATTTTTAAAATAAGTATCGTATTTCTTTTTAAGTTGCCTCAGCTGGTTCTCATAAAACTTGGAGAACAGCCCAGGAATCTAGCATTTGCACCTCTTGGTATGCTTTGTAAAACATAGAGCATTTGTGTCTGAGAATAGAAGCCAAAACTAGCCTCAAAATTATAAAGGATAATATCTTAAATTTATTTACCTTTATCGAGGTTAATTACAATGTAGACACTTAAAAAAATATTCTATCCTTGTCTTGAAATCTTAAGAATTTTATTAAAATCGATCGTGGATATTGGTCATCTTTTGGTTTTGGTCTTAAAGCTCTATGTGCCCGCTCCGACAAAGAATTTGGTTACTTGGGGAAAATAACGAATAATTATACCAAGTTTATTTTGAATCCCATGGAGCATGTGGAAACCTTCCAATATCCAGGCGGCTCTTCTTTTTTTTCTCTTTTTTTCTTTTAGGTAGGACTATATACATGGGGGGGGAGGGTTAAGGGGAGGGGGGGTGGGTAGATTTTATCTTTTCATGTATTCTTTTTGAAAATTCAATAAAAATTATATTAAAAAAAATTCTATTTACTTACATTAAAAGCAGAAAATGTTGCTGATTTAGCAAGTCAGGCAGGACCTATGGAGTGAAAAATAGTGTATGTTTCTGGTCAATGAGCTTTCACTGGAACCAGAAAAGTTTTAAGGTGCAGAGAGGGAAGCAGGTGAAGATAACATTGGTAATAGTGGGAAGGTGGGAGGTGAGGGACTGTGATAGGCAGGAGAGCATACTATTACAAAACATATTAATTCTGCAAAGAATATAGATTATGTATTAAGATTAAGTGTACTTAAGGCAAGATTGGATACATTTTTGCATAGTAGGGGAATTAAGGGTTATGGAATAAAGGCAGGTAGGTGGAGATGAGTCCATGGCCAGATCAGCTATGATCTTATTGCAGGGATCCCCAACCTTTTTTGCACCATGGACTGGTTTAATATTGACAATATTCTTGCAGACCAGCTGACCGGAGGGTGGGGGGGCGGAACGGGGTGTTACTCACGACCGGAATATAGGTGTTACGTCAACTATAAGTCACTTATCAGTGGCTAATACACTCAATTTTGTTTCTAAAAGGGTTTACCCTAAACTTTATTGTTGCCAAACAGTTGATACTAGAACGTACAATCATCACAGCAATATTTGATTCTGCGCTTCCCGCTCCCTGGATTACAAATATCAAATATTAAAAATTTGTAAATATTAAAAATTTAAACTATAAATCATAAATAGAAAATAGAAAAATGGAAAATAAGGTAGTGCAAAAAAACCGAGAGGCAGGTCCAGATATTTGGAGAGTACGGCCCAGATCGGAGTCAGGATCCGGTCAGCAGTCTTACCACAGTTGAAAAGAAGCTGTTCCCAAATCTGGCCGTACAAGTCTTCAAGCTACTGAGCCTTCTCCCGGAGGGAAGAGGGATGAAAAGTGTGTTGGCTGGGTGGGTCGTGTCCTCGATTATCCTGGCAGTCCTGCTCCGACAGCATGCAGTGTAAAGTGAGTCCAAGGACGGAAGATTGGTTTGTGTGATGTGCTGCGCCGTGTTCACGATCTTCTGCAGCGTCTTTCGGTCTTGGACAGGACAACTTCCGTACCAGGTTGTGATACACCCTAGAAGAATGCTTTCAATGGTGCATCTATAAAAATTAGTGAGGGTTTTAGGGGACAGGCCAAATTTCTTTAGTTTTCTCAGGAAGTAAAGGTGCTGGTGGGCCTTCTTGGCAGTGAACTCTGCTTGGATGGACCAAGTCAGGTCATTTGTGATACTGACCCCGAGGAACTTAAAGCTTTTGACCTGTTCCACTTGCGTACCACCGATGTAAGTTGGGTCGTGCGGCCCACTACTCCTTCTGAAGTCAACAACCAATTCCTTCGTCTTGCTGACGTTGAGGGATAGGTTATTGTCTTCGCACCATGCCACCAGGTTCTTAATTTCCTCTCTGTACTCAAACTCATCATTACCCGAGATATGGCCTACAATTGTTGTGTCATCAGCAAACTCATATATTCAGTTTGATGGAAACTTGGCTACACAATCATGGGTGTACAGTGAGTACAGCAGGGGGCTGTAATGTTAATTTCACAGCGCATATTTTCCTCGCATGAATATAGTAATACGTCAATTATAAGTCATAAGGGCGTTCCTTATGTCCATTTTATTCTGCAATTTAGTTTTCGTTGCATTCATTGCAGAAAACTCAGCTTCGCAGAGATATATGATGTTGGAAATGGAAGCAACGTTTTCAGTGCTTTTGTGGCTATCTCAGGATATTCAGCCTTGACTTTGATCCAGATTGCCGGCAGAGATGTTATGTCAAGCATACTTCTCAGCCCACCGTCATTTGCAAGCTCAAGGAGTTGATCTTCTTCCCATGCTGACATGAATGATTCACCGGGGACATTCACAAATGGGTCACGGACCCATTCTTTTGCACGTCTTGGGTCATCTGCAGTTGGGAAGTAATGCTTGAATTCTGTTGACAGCGAAGATAGGTGTTCGCGCACCAGCTGTGAGCCTCAGTCTCTCCCAAATTCCCAGCTAATGTTGGGAACATGTCAAATATGCCCCTGTCCACTCTTTGTCCCCACAGTTCCAGTTGGGCTTTGAAAGCAGACACTTTATCTGCCAACTTGATAGTTGTCATTCTCCCCTGCAGTGACAAATTATGTTCATTGAGCAGGTTGAAGATGTCACAGAGATGAGCAGGTATTCCTATCCACTCCTCGTCACTGAAGTGTGCTGCCAGTGGTGACTTTTTCCTGAAAGAAATCTCTGTAGCTGCTCTCTTATCTCAAAAACCCTGGCCAGGGCTCTCCCCCTTGATAGCAACCTGACTTCAGTGTGTAAGAGAAGGCGTTTGTGCTCTGCATCCATTTCCCCCCAAAGCTGCTCAAACAGACGTGAGTTAAGGGCTTTTGCTTTGATATGATTGATAACTTCAACAACGTCATTCAATACGCTGTTAAGATCAGGTGTCATTTTTCGGCTAGCCAGCAATTTCCCTGGGTGTGACACTGTGTGTAGACTGGCATTCAGGAGTAGCCTGTTTGATTTGGGTAGTGAAACCAGACTCGTTAAGCCGTTCCAACAGCTGTGCTTTGATGTCCTCCGCTATGTCATCGATTCTCCTTGAAACTGTGGTAGCTGAAAGAGAAACCTGTGCCATCTTGTTAGCTGCAGCTTCTCCCAACAGTTCATGGCACATGTCCTTGGCAGCAGGCAGAATCAGTTCCTTCACCAACAGTGAAAGGCTTCCTAGCCTTAGCAATACGGGTAGCCACTAAGTACGACGCTCTCAGAGCAGCAGCATTTGTGGGGGCGGTGGCTGTCAGCACTTGCTTCTGTCCCGCTTGCTCACGTTTTTTCCACTCAAAAAACTCAACGGGTTTGTCTTTAAGTGCAGGGTGCTTGGACTCAAGGTTCTGAAGCAGTTTTGAGGGCTTCATTGCCTCATTAGACAGCTTGTCTCCACATATCACACACAGGGGGCTTGGAGCGTGCAAGTCACCGGTCGCAATAAAGCCATATTTTATGTACGACTCGTCGTATTTTCTGTTGAAGGAAGCTTTCTTTTTTTTTGCAGTCTTAGCCCCAGCTGTCTCTGCGTTATCATCATCGTTAGACCTTTTATGTCCCCTGCCATCTCTCCCAAAGAAACTCTCAGGCCACGTTTGTTTTTTACTCATCGAGTAGTTGTAGGTTAATGACCGACTGATGTCCTTGCGTGGGTAATGACCTCGCATGCGTTCAAGTTTAACAGTGGGCGTGACAGGGAATGAGGAAAGGTGCAGTTGACTCATATCGTTTCCCCACGGCCCAGTAGCACATGCTTTGTGGCCCGGTACCGGTCCGCCGCCTGGTGGTTGGAGACCACTGTCTTATTGAATGGCAGAACAGGCTCGACAGGCCAGATGGCCTACTCCTGTACCTATTTCTTATGTTTTTATGGATGAAAATTTTGCAGACTTGTTTAATGTGGGAAAGTGCAGAGTTATGCACTTTGGTAAGAGGAATCAAAAAGCAGATTATCATTATTTAAATGGAGAAGGTTTGCAAATAAGTAAAGTTCAACTTAAGTAAGTGAGGTGATGCATTTTGCATATTCAAACCAGGGTAGGACTAGTATAGAGAATGCAGGGCATAGATGATGTTGTGGAAGAGAGGAACCTGGGAGTACAAGTTCACCGATTGCTGAAAACTTCCACACAAGTAGACAGAGTGGTGAAGAAGGTGTTCAACACATTGGCCTTATCAGTCAGGTCTTTGAGTTTAGGAGTAGGGATGTTATGTTGTTGTTAGATAAGTTGTTGGTGAGACTGCACTTGGAGGATTCTGTAGTATTGGTCATCCTGTTTTAGGAAAGCGATTGTCAAGCTGGAAATGGTGCAAATGAAATTTATGATGGTACCTAGTCCAGAGAGCCTGAGTCTGTTGTGTGTGCACGGGACCAATGGACATTAATTTGTTTAAGAACATCTTCACCATCCTTCTGGCTCCCGGGATAATTTATTCCATCAAGTGCTTTGACTACAGTAGTGGAGCCAAAATTGTATATATGAGGGAGCAGCCAGCAAGCAGCCTTTGTTTGCCCAGCAGAAGCTTGATATTCCAGACAAGCTGAGACAGAGATACCAAGGCTGCAGATCGGGTAAAAAGCAGTGCAACAAGAGATGGAGATATAAACCATATCTCCCGTCAATCATTATGGGCAAATAAAATGGAGGAACTAGCAATACTCAAGAGAACTTAGAACGAATATTGGGAATGCAGTGTTATGTGTTTCACCAAGACATGATTATGTGAGCAAATCCCGGATTCCAAAGCTACTGTGAATGGGTTTTCAACGCTAAGAGCAGACAGAGTTAATCTACAGGGCGGTAAGTGGAAGGGAGGTGGGCTTGCTGTGCTTCTGAACAACAAACGGAGTGATGGCTGTGAAAGAATGAACCTGCATTCCGGACTCTGAACTGCTTGCTGTGAGTTTGTGTCCATTTTATCTACCACGTGAGTTCAGCCACGCCATATTGCTCATTGTTTACATTCCGTCTTCCTGATGCAGTTCCAGTGCTGTAGATGATGTCATACTCACTACCATTGTGGGACTTTGGACTCAACACTCCAATGCGTACGTTGCAGAATTGGGAGACTTCAAGCATCTTTCTCTCTTGACAACCCTTCCCACCTCTGATCAGTTTGTCAAGTGTCATACAACAGAAAAGAAAACACTGGATCTCTTGTATGCAGATACTAAAGATGCATACAGCTCCACAGCTCTGTCTCCACTTGGAAGATCAGATCACAACCTGGTTCACCTCATGTCCTTGTATAAGCGCAGATTACAGCAACAGCTAACTACCACCAAGATAGTAAAGAAATGGTATCCAGAGGCCATCGAATCCTTGAACAGCTGCTTTGAGGTTACTGACTGGAATGTGCTTCGTGAACCATATGGGGAGGACATTACTAATTGCATCACTAGCTACATCAATTTCTGTGTGGGCACTAATACCATCAAGGACTGTTTGCTCCTTCCCTGGCAACAAACCGTGGGTCACTAGTGATCTAAAAGCTCTTCTCAACCACACAAAGAGAGATTGACTACACTGGATCTTTATTCCTTGGAGCATAAGTGCATGAGAGGTGACCTCATAGAACTTTATAAAATGGTGAGGGGTATGGATAGGGTGGACAGTCATACTCATCTTCCCAGAATTGGGTAGTCTTAAACTAGAGGGCTCAGGTACAAGGTAAGAGAGTTAAGAGGTAACATCTTTACACAGATCTAGAATGAGCTGCCGGAGGAAATGGTTGAGGGAACACTTAAGGTGCATTTGGATAGGTACATAGAGCAGAACGTCACCACCCCACCCATTTAATTGCCTGATCAGAATGTATTGAACAGTATAATATTCAATGATGTTCTTGACTTAAGAAGATTTTATTGCCATCAAATGTGTAATAAACCTTTGTGTAATAACATTTAATAAAAATACAAGTTTTCCCTTATTTATAGGGTAGTGAAGAGAAATATCAATTTTTTTTTGCTGTATCTGCTGTCGGGTCAGTTGAAGCAGACATTGGATTCATCTGTGGAATATTCTCAATGAATAGCTTGCCAGTATTTCTGGATTAGAACATAAAGAATGATTGATAGGGCTGCTTCACCTAACTACATTGATTGTGTAAGGGGGTTTCATCTTTTATGTTACTGCGTGAGCTAATTAAAATGGCTTCTTTGTTATGTTATACTTGGGAATGCTTCTTTGTTATGTTAAAAGCTGAGAAAGTTCTTGTGCTAGCAGCTTGTTTTGGGTTAAAGTGTGATAAGAATATGTTACGAACCAATTGGGATAGTTGTTATGTGTTTTTGGTGTACTTGAAGATGCTGTATGCGCGGGGTTTCGGGGGAGAAGGCAGGAGAGAGAGACAGAGGATGGACCAGGTGCTGTGATGTTCGCTAATGGGGTTGGACCCTGAGCAGGGCATTCGGTAAGGAGAGGAGACGGAGACGGACTCGTGTGGAGCGTCTGGTCGACCACTGTTGTTGGTCCCAGGCGGCTGGTCGAGGTGGTCCGAGGGGTTGCAGGGTGAAGAAGAAGAAGGGTCCTGAGCTCCAACTGTTTGTGCACGAAGAGATTGAACTTTGATAAGTGTGGCGCCTTTTATTTTCCTTTTATATTTTATTCTCTATTAATTATATAGTTCCAGTAATATCTATAAACTGTAAATCATTTAATCGTATCTTGTGTATTGTCTGTTATTTGGGCAGGGTGGGGTACATCACACAGCATCCACACAAACTACTACCCAGTTTGCCGGGGCGGAGGGCTGTTTCCCTAGACGACAGCGAGCCGAGTGACCCTGAGGCTGGCCAGGGGGGCTACAATTGTGTTGGAGCAAAAAAAAAATTTGTAGCAACCTAAATAGAAAATGCTGGAAGCACTCGGGTCAGGTGGCATCATTGGGGAGAGGAACAGGCTCAATATTTTGGTTCAAAGATCCTTCATCACAACTAGAAAAGGGAGAAGGTGAGTTGGTTTTCAGTGCAGAGGAAGAGGGGGAGGGATAGAGACAACAGAGGGAATGTATGCAGAATGAAGTTGACAGATAAAGTATTTAACCAAAATTGGCAGTTGATGCCTTTTAAACTGGATAGAAAATTGAAGAATGACGTAAAAGAATATTTTGTTCAGGGATTAACTGGCCACTTTATTTTACGAGAAAGAAAATAAATTCAACTTTATTGATCATTTTTGTTTATTTTCCAGAGTAATAAATTAGAGAGGACTGACCGCATTGAAGCCAGTGATAATGTGAAGGTTGTGGTACGCTGCCGGCCGATGAATGAAAAAGAAAGGACTATGGGACATAGACAAGTGGTGAATGTGGATGAGATACGAGGAACAATCACAGTTTATAAGACAGATGCTTCCAATGAGCCACCAAAAACATTCACTTTTGATACAGTCTTCGGTCCAGAGAGCAAGCAAGTAGATGTGTACAATCTCACAGCAAGACCCATTGTTGATTCTGTTCTGGAAGGCTATAATGGTAAATCTTGAGCCTTATCACTACTTTAAGTTATGAAAATATATTTCTAAAGTAACTCATTTCATAGCTACCATAAAATTATATTTCTGAAAGATTCAAGTCACTTCACAGTCATTTAGTAAAGTACAGTCGACCTTCACTAATCGGACTACCTGTAATCTGGTTCCTTCGATAATCCGTCACTGATTATGCTTAAAGTGATCCTTCTGTAATTTGGCACTTTCACTAATCCGGCACTCCTCAGGTCCCGAAGGTGCCGGATTAGTGAAGGTCGACCTGTACATAATAATATTTTCATAGATGGAACAATTTGAATATGAAATTTCTGTTTAAAGAAAAATATGCTAAGGTCACAGTCTCTCTATCTATTTACAGCCCTGTAAACCTGCTACATTGGATGCAGCAAGGCATGCAGAAAATCGATACATCCATAGCTCATTGCTTTTAGTGGAAGTTGTGTGGGGAAAGCCAAACTGTAACGGAAATAGAGTGATGGAAGAAGGGAATCCCCAAATTGAATAAGTGGGGATCAGATTGCATAGAGGAAAAAGTCACTTATGAATGATGAAGCCTTTTGTTCTTGTTTCATGTATACTACACTTAATTTTAAAAACATTGTCAATATTGTTGGCTTCAAAGATGCATTTTTTAAGAATACTTCCAAAACTCTGATTATTTTTGTGAAGTATTTAAATATTGGATGGAGTAGAATAAAGAATTTGACCAGATTTTATTTTTTAGCTTTCTCTCCTTACTGATCTTTGCAGTGTTTTTCTTTATTTTTTTATATTTCAAATTTTAAGTGCTAACACTGCTAAGTGCCTTCACTACTAAATGCCAATACATTAATTTAATTACTTAAGGTAATACATTTCTGATAAGGAGTTTGGTCCTGAAACGCTAACTTGAGATTTCCAGATGCTTTGTAATCGGCTGTGTTTTTCCAATAATTTTTGTCGTTATTTTAAATTTTCAGGTTTTTTTAAAGTCTTCAGTGCATTTCTGATATTGGGTTGCCAGAATCAAACCAATGTAATAACATTTATAAGAATAAAGACCACAAATAAATGTATAATAGGTGCTATGTATATGGATACAATTTGTTTGATTCAAAATTTTATGTTTTATTTCTTTATTCTTATTATGGGAGTATGTTCTGTTAATCATTTAAGTGCCTTGAATACTAGATACATTCTAACTAGATATTAGAGAATAACTTATTCTTTGAAGTCTAGATACTCAAATGCTAAGTAATTTAAGGATTCCATTGATATCAAGCTATTTGCCTACAAGCTTAACCTACATGTTGTTGCAATAGTCTTTTTTCAAATTTTCTAGTCTTGCTGTTTAAGTTTGTGAAAAGAGATTGTAGAATTTGTGATGTATTGCCAAGTACCAACAGTGAATGTCTTTTTGAGATCATCGAGGAACAGGAGTAGGCGGTGTGGCTCCATGAGCCTGTTTTATCATTCAGTAGGGTTGTGTCTGATCTGATCTTTGTCTTGACTCCTTTTTTTGCTTTTCATAATCATTGATTTGCCTGTTGTCATTCTCTCACTTACGGAAGAGTTGAAATACTTCATCCTCTTTGAATTCACGCGAAAGTCTTAAGAAAATGAAAAACTGATATAACAGCTCTATGTTGCAAAAATGTAATAGGCATGTACATAGAGGAGGGAAAGCTAAAGGCCCTGAAATAAAGACAATTATTTTGGTCAGTCCTCAGCATATTTTCAAACATTTGCTTGGGTATTTTAAGTTAGTTAGGAAAAAGGGCCTTGTTTATGGATCTAGTGAAAAACTGTGAAAAACTAAGTGTTATATTAGAAGTAACCGTGGCACACTTCTTATTCCACTCTGCTCAGAGGTTTTGTTTTGTAAACAGTTGTCTACATTCACTTTATGCTTTGTTTTAGGTTTCTCGTTGATAATTTCTTCCTCCTTTGCTGCCCTGTCTTCTATGCTGCTTGTCCTCAATGCTTTCAATTTTCACCCCTATTCTCTGAAATCATTAACCATTATCTTTCTTAAGCTTCTCCTCATCATACCTTAACTTTGGGATGAAATTCCAGAGCCTAGGCCCTTAGTAGCTGAAAACTTGGTAATTTTCGGTAGAATCACGGATGTGCCAGATGTATTCAGTGCATATGAATTAGAATGAGTTAGGACAATGGGTAACAACATTTTTGATGATGATTCCATACTTTCATCATTGAAAGGGATCTTGCCATCTAAAGTGGGTGGTGAATAACAACTAAGGTCTGAGATTTGAGCCCCATCATATAGCCATAGTTGGCTTTGAGGTTTAACCCCTGGAAGTGATGTATGCTTACCCTCTGATTATTACAATCTGATTCTTAGGCATAATGAATGCCCAGAAGGAGTTGTAAATAACTTGGTACTTTGGAAAATAAGTGAGTCTCGCCAAAGTAGATAGGATGGACCAGCTAAAATGACCTGTTCAATTCCTATCTCTAGTGTGGCTAATTGTTTAGGAGTTATCTTCGAAAAACAATAAGAGAGTAGTCATTTCAAAATTTAACCTTTGCTTTGAGTTGATGGCAACAACTTTAAAAGTACCTTACTGTATGTCTTACAACTTTTCTATGTTATTTTTGCTATCAATGCAAGTTGTCATTGATTCACAGCTCAAAGGTAGGGCCTTTGACCTAACTGGTTAGCATCAGTATTACATTCAGATGAGTTTATTTCATCTCATTGAGTGAAATGTATTCCTTGATCATTTTTTTTAAATGCTCAATGCTATTCATATACATTTGATGATTCCCCCCCCACCCCAAATTCTATATTGGATTTATAAGTGACTATTGTTACTATGCATGCCTGTTTTGTCTTTTTTGCTGTTATCCTACTGAATATTTTTATCTTAAAGATCCCAATCAAGTTAGCTCTTAATTTTTGTTTTTCTTTTTTTATTTTATTGATAGTCGAAGTCTGGGACTTCTGATGCAATAGATAAAAATAACAAAGTGAAATCTAAATATTCTTGCATCACAATTTTTACTTGTGATATTTGTTTATCGGTTCATCTCAATATATTATTTTTTATCTAAAATCACAATTTTCTTAATTCTTTAGGCACGGTATTTGCTTATGGACAAACTGGCACTGGGAAGACATTCACTATGGAAGGAGTACGGGCAGTGCCTGAACTTAGGGGAATTATTCCCAATTCATTTGCTCACATATTTGGCCACATTGCAAAGTCTGAGGGAGATACCAGGTAACATTCCAGTAATAATTGTGCATTGGACGGTACTGGGATCATTAGCAAATAAGTGGTGGATATCTTCCTTGATCTAGAATGGGGTTAAACCATGTTGCATATCTTTGTAGTACATCCACCTCAGCATCTGAGTCAGCAAATCAGCCCTCTGTATTTGATTCGGGTAAATGTGCTAGCTGGCTGGTGGTGTAATGGCATCCACACTGAACTTCGAGGTGAGTGGTCCCATGTTTGAATCTGGTGGGCTCCTTACACACTTCCCGTCCATGCTGAGTTGAGCATCGAGCTAGCAACTCAGCCTCATAAAAACAGACAAATGCTGAAGAAATGTCGAAGTTGCTGCCTGATGCGCCACAAGGCGTGGAGAGGGTTAACAACAACAAATGTTGTGCAGGGACAATTCTGGGTGGAAGTTGGTGTTCGGCATGATCTAGCCTGATTTCTGATTTTTTTTTGGGTGGTTACTGTGTATAATTCTTTTATTTCATGATTAGTCTGACCAAAAATTTATTAAAATAAACTCAATACCACTGTACCATTCATTGTTTAGTTAGATTAACTAGGAGAAATTTGTGCTTCCATTGGTGAAATAATTGAAATGTGCAATGTAAAGAATGTAGTAATACTAATGCTGTCTGTGCATTTGAAACTCATGAACCCTTTGAGTATGTCAGTAATTTACTGTATATTAACAAATTTAAATTGCTAACTATAGGACTTCTATCTTCTTAGATTCCTTGTACGAGTATCTTACCTGGAAATTTATAATGAGGAGGTTCGCGATCTTCTTGGAAAGGATCAGAGCCAGAGACTGGAGGTAAGAAATTCAAAAAATGTTGTGCAGCCAACTAGTGAAGAAGGAAGATATAACCCATTAAGCCTGTAATTTAATAGATATTAATTTTGCACAGAGCAGATTAGGGGTACATTGATGCCTTCCAGTGGATATGAATACTCATAGCTATCAAGTACTTTTATTAGTAATTCCATTTTAGATTTATATATATTTTAAATAATTCTTTACTACTTGCACTGCTCATTCGTTAGGATAACCTTCTACTTCACCAGCTGAAAAAGAGAATGGATTTGCCTACTTTATGGGGAAATTTCATTTACTCCACTCCACCAAACTACTGTCTATGATTTAAAATTACTCCAATTACTTTGGTTTTGTGAGTTATAGTGAAAATTCACGTTCTTTCTTCATTTCCATTTTTTGTTTCTCCTTCATTCTGTAGGTTAAGGAACGGCCTGATGTTGGAGTATATATTAAAGATCTCTCTGGCTATGTAGTTAACAATGCTGATGACATGGATCGTATTATGACTTTGGGAAATAAGAACCGTAAGTTTAAAAAAAAAATCTGGCATGAAATTTTTCTTTTTTGTATTTTGGTGGATAGGCAAAGTACGCTTCTTAATAAAGTTGCACAAAATTTTAATTGTTAACATTTTCTATCAGTTTAGTCAAATCCATCAAAGACTTCTGTTTGACTTAACTTCTTGAAAAGTGGTGGATTTTCTAATCTCCAATTTAAAACGATATGGTCATTCTCACTGATCTCTGAGCTGCCTCTGTTTAGACAGGATGATGGACACAAAAGCAATTTCTATCTTCATAGATTTGTACATTTATATTTATTAATTGAGAAGCAGCACGGTATAGATCCTTATGTTAACCTACTAACTGATATGTCTTGTGACTGTGGGGGGAAATCCATGGAAAGGATGTACTGACTCCTTACAGATGACTCTGACACCACAAGCTGTAGTAGTGTTGTGCTAACCAGTACATTACCTTGGTGCCTCATCTATCAACATCTATGGAAAAGAGTGCAGCTGACATTTTGGACTGAAGAAAAGAAGATGAGTCAGTCACCTTTTACCACTGACTCCTCATCTTTTTTTTCTCCAGTACTGCTGAAGGGTCTCGGCCCAAAATGTTGGCTGCACTCTTTTCCATAGATGCTGCCTGACCTACTGAGTTCCTCCAGCAATTTGTGTGTGTTATTTGGATCTCAGCATCTGCATATTTTCTCTTGTTTGTCCCATCTATCAAATTAGGTTAAGAATTAAATTCAGGATATGATCAAATCAAGCCAGGCAATGATTTTTTGATGAGTTTAATATAATTCAAACATGGCTCATTAACTCTTCAGTTACTTAGTTCTTAGTTATGCAACTTCTTAATTTACTTCTCTATCTTCCAAAACCTGATACCTTTATCAAGGTCTTTGTGTCTTCCACAATTATTGGTTTCCCGAGTTATTGGTGCTGGTTACCTTATGAAACACCTTTTTATATATTTCTTCACATAATTTCCAGACATTGTTCTTTATAGCCAGTTACCAGTGGTTGTGTAATTCAAAGAAAAAGACGAAAGATTGTGCTTTGGAAATTCATTCGTCTGTCATGCCATCTTGGACAATGTCTCCCATCCACTACATAATGTACTGGTTGGGCAGAGGAGTACATTCAGCCAGAGACTCATTCCACCGAGATGCAACACAGAGCGTAATAGGAGGTCATTCCTGCCTGTGGCCATCAAACTTTACAACTCCTCCCTTGGAGGGTCAGACACCCTGAGCCAATAGGCTGGTCCTGGACTTATTTCCTGGCATAATTTACATATCACTATTTAACTGTTTATGGTTTTATTACTATTTAATTATTTATGGTGCAACTGTAACGAAAGCCAATTTCCCCCGGGATCAATAAAGTATGACTATGACTATGACTCTCACAAACTGTCAGATCTCGTGTGTCCTTCACTATTCCTTTGTTTTGTGGTTCCCAGCATCACTCCCTCCTTTTCCCTCTCCAGCTGGCTGAATGGAATACTTGACATCTCTCTTCTGACTGCTGTACGATTTTAAGTTGTATAAATTATGTCCTTATGGAAATTAGTAATAGTGGAAGCTTATTTATTTTTCATGAATTTTGGGGCATGTTGGTTTTTCTTAATTTGTCAGAATGTTAGAAGTAGCAACATTATAAAAATACTAACTAGGCCTTTTTAAGTTTCTTTTATGTGGGAGCATTAAATGCTGTGGATGGATTGGAGTATTTTAGGTCTAAACTTTCTCTTATTACTGTATAGTGGTACCTATATAGTAATTTGCTATATTGAAGTAATACAGATATTGTTAAATATCTGTATTAGTTCTTAATTAAAACACAAGCTTCTATGCTGTCAAACCATGTGAAGTCTGCAAACAGAACCCAGGGTAAAAAAAAATGTCTTGTAACTGGTTGCTGAAGGTCCTTAGTTCCCAAGTCAGAGGAGGGAGAATTGCATCCTCTACTTTGTGAGATTGTTACTAGTAAAAATCATAGTGTACCTCAGTTGTGTTTTACCTTTCACTTATTTAGAAAGCAATGTGGTCATATAGTGATGTTTTTTTTCCTCCCAGGTTCTGTTGGTGCTACAAATATGAATGAGCACAGCTCACGTTCTCATGCTATTTTCACCATTACTATTGAGTGTAGTGAAAAAGGAATAGATGGAAATATTCACGTACGCATGGGCAAACTACACCTTGTGGATCTTGCTGTAAGATTTGCCAGCATATATTGGAGAATACTTATAAACTTAAAGTGCAAAGTTATGCATTTGCTGGATTTGTAGTTTACTAACTTTAAGATGTGACTTTGCATCATGAAATCTTGATGTTTCATTTTATCGTTAACTTGTGTTTTAATTGTGCCTGTTCTAATCATCTATTAATAACTGTTCTAATCAGCCATTATTAATAAGTGATATCCTTTTTGCCCTCCTATCTGCAGTTCTTTGTTCCCCCTGTAAAGTCCAGATTTAAACATTTCAGTGCATCATTTAATCATTGCTTCCATATTTACTTCATCTTCACTCTTGGACATTCTAGTGTTTTGCAGTCTGGTTGTTGACTCTGTTTCTCAAAGTTTTGTTTTGAAATGTGGTTTGTAACACGAACACTTCCCAAGCCATGTTCTGGAAAACTTACAAACATTTTTTTTCAATGTGCGTATTACGGCAGCTACTTACTTCCTCTGGGTTCTTTTTGATGATTAAAATGTAAAAAAATTATCATTATTTTGCATCTATTTCAATATATTTTTTTTCACTAGTTTCTGTTTCATTGTTCACAGCCTAATAGCATGTCAAGGGCATTTATAAATTAATCATCTTGAAACATTAACTCAGTTTTGACCTCCCCACATTCTCTCTGAACTGTTGAATATTTCCATCATTTTCTGTTTTTTTATTTCACATTTTCGGTATCTAATGTGCTCCGACAATTTAAAAATATTATAAGATTTACAACTTACTCTACTGGTATTGCTTATTTGCTTTCACGTCAGTCCATTGTTTGTTAAGCCTCTACTTCTGAATTTGAGCACGTAATCTAGGTTGTCCTCTGACCACGTGAAAGATTCTGGTTTGCTATTTAATTTAGGTAAACTCTGTGGAGACAGGAACAGTAACTATTTTGGATCAGTGATCTTTCATCAAAAGCTTGGAGGTGTTTCTTTTCCTGCATAAAGCTTTCTGTCTTGCTAAGTATTGCAGCATTTTCTGCTTTTGTTGTAACGTGTCTTTAAAACTGCTGATTAATGTTCTGTGCGTTTAGTTTTACTGCTCTTCACTTAGAAACATTTTAAAGCATATATCAGATACAACTTTTGTAATTGTGAAAGTTGATTTTTTTAATAAGTTTGAATGGTAAAGAAACAATGCCATTATTTGCTTACAGGGTTCAGAACGACAAGGAAAGACTGGGGCCACAGGGCAGCGATTAAAAGAAGCAACAAAGATTAACCTCTCACTATCCACCCTTGGTAATGTTATCTCAGCTCTTGTTGATGGTAAAAGTACACATGTGCCCTACCGTAATTCCAAGTTGACACGTTTACTTCAGGATTCATTAGGAGGAAATTCAAAGACTATGATGGTGAGACTATAATTTATTCCTATTAATATTTGTAATAGATAATTTTTTGGAATGATACTGTATTTCAACATTGTTAACATGATTAGACAATTGCATGATTAGACAATTGTATCTATATTTCAAGACCTACTTTGTAAAAATAGTCCAAAATCATTATTGCAATACTCTCATAAGTGGATCTCTTTCCATGGATAATAGGGGATAAACATGCTCTCTGCAGTTTTCTCAATGACAATATTGGACCTTTTCTGAAAGGATGATATGAAGATAGGTTCGTGCTAAGAATGCATTCACTTTTATCCCCATGATTTCTGTTGAAGAGGTACAGAATCCAATGTGGCTAGCTATAAAGTTTGTCTTAACTGATGAACTATTTTTCCGTCTACATCTTTTTGTAGACTTCTTTCTTGCTGAATTTTCCAAGAGTGAACGTTTACATAACTAATCTTGTTTAATATTGAGCTGTGGGTTCTTTTGAGAGATTGTTTTATTATTTAATAACAGACCACCTGCAGCTTGCTAAATGAGTTAACTTCGTTTCACAGCAGTGTTTACTTCACCTCATGGGGAGGATTCTAACTTCCCTCTGCTTGACACGTCTTCATACCAAAATTGCTAAAACTGATTACTCAATAACGAAGAGTTAAACTTATTTTATGATTACATTTTTTTTCAAAATAGTGTGCAAACATTGGACCAGCAGATTACAATTATGATGAAACTATCAGTACTTTACGATATGCAAACAGAGCAAAGAATATAAAGAATAAAGCCAGAATTAATGAAGACCCTAAAGATGCTCTATTGCGTCAGTTCCAGAAGGAAATTGAAGATCTCAGAAATAAACTGAAAGAAGGTATGGATCCGTGGAGGATATTTGAACTATAGGTGAAATAATATTTGATTTATTTAAACATTTTATTGATTTGTAGGTGAAGAAATCTCTGGTTCAGAAATAAGTGGTTCTGAAGATGAAGAAGAAGAAGAAGAAGGGGAAAATGGAGAGGGAGGAGAGAAAAAAAAGAAAAGAAAAGGTACTTAATTAACACAAACCAAGATTTTATTTGGCTCTGATCTACTTATGTTATGTTAATACCTCTAGCTTTGTCATCTTCTTCCCTAATTTTTAATTGTAATATTTGCGTTTCTACACAAGTTCACTTGAGTAAATATTTTTTTATTGACCAGAAGAAAACTGATGGGCCATTGATCTATTATCTGATTTGATTAGTTATTGTAAGAGGCCAATTATTAAACCAACAAATTATGCTTATTTTGTTTTAAAATATCAATATGCTTGGTAATCATAAGCATTGCTTCAGTTCTAAAATATACTGTTATTGTAACAGTATTTCAGATTAAATGTTAAGGTGCCATCTTTCCTCTCAGGTGGATGTAAAATACCCCATATTTGATAAAACAGCATATTGAATGGTGGGATGAGCTGGAGCTGCAGAGTAGCCTTGTCCTGCTTGTGTTCTTTTCTGAATTGTAGTCAACATTTTTTTTTCTTAGTTCCTCATTGAAGCCATTCTTGGTCATTAACCTTTCACTTTATGGACTTAAAACATTGCTATTATGTTATAACAAAAGAAGCAGGGTTAGTCCATGCAGCCTGGCAAGCTTGCTCCAGCATCCTACCACAAAGCTTGATTTGTTTGCTAGTCAAAAAAATCTATCCATCTTAGCCTTGAATGTACTTAATATTTTGGCTAACTCAGCTTTACAGGATAAAGAATTTCAAAGCTTTAAAACCTTAAAGAAAAAGATCTTCCGTTATCTCAGTACTTGATGATTGGTACCTTACTGTGAGACAGCACTGCCTTTTTCAAGACCTCTCCAGCAGGGGATACAGTAAATTTTAGTTAATTGGGGTACATTGTGACCAGTATATTTTGCCCCAATTAAGTGGCTGTCTCAATTAGCTGAGGTTTCATGGAAATAGTAAAAATGTATAAAAAAGACAAACTATCATTTAACTGAGCAACAAATTATGTATTTCAATGAAATACAGAACAAATTAGAACACTACCAATTCTATTACAGTGCTATAAAACTGCATTAGTTTTTTAATAGTTATCAGTGGAGGAACTCATCCAATGTATGCTGCCGTGTCCTTTTGTCTGACTATAATTGTACAAAATTAGCACAGACACCTAATGCAGATAATGGGCTGCCTTCATACAATTAATCTGGTGAGCTAGCTTCTTCCATCCACATGCTTCTTCCATTGCCAAAATTTGCACAGGAGTTCTAATTGTATATTTATGTCTGAGAGTGATTACAGGATAAATGTATACAACTGCAAGAAAAAGTTTGTGAACCTTTTGCAGTTACCTCGTTTTCTGCATTAATTACTCATAAAATGTGGTCTGACCTTCTGTTAAGTCACAATAATACCGTACCCTCCAAATATCCGGATCTGCCTCTCGGGTTTTTATTTGCACTACCTCACTTCCCATTTTTCTATTTTCTATTTATGATTTATAATTTAGATTTTAAATATTTACTATTTTTTACTATTTTTAATATTTAATATTTGTAATCCAGGGAGCGGGAAGCGCAGAATCAAATATCGCTGTGATGATTGTACGTTCTAGTATCAATTGTTTGGCAACAATAAAGTATAAGTATAATAGAGTAACACAAATTTGTGCAACGGCAAGGAGGAATTTTAGACCACTCCTACATACAAAACTGTTTCACTTCAGCACTCTTTCTGGGATACCTTACATGAACAGCCCTCTTAGGTCATGCCACAGCATCTCAATTGGGTTAAGGTCTAGACTATGACTTGGCCACTCCAAAACTCAAGTTTTCTTCTTTTTAAACCATCTGTTGTGGATTTACCCTTGTGTTTTGGATCATTATCTTATTGCATCATCCAACTTCCATTAAGACCATAACATACAGGAGCAGAATTAGGCCATTTGGCCCATTGAGTCATTCATCTTGGCTGATCCTCTCAACCCAGTCTCCTACCTTCTCCCTGTATCCCTGACCAATCAAGAATCTATCAAGCTCTGCCTTAAATATACATAAACACTTGGCCTTCACTGCTGCCTGTGGCAAAGAACTCTACAGACACACCACTCCCTGGCTGAAGAAATTCCTCCTAATCTACATTCTAAAAGGATGACACTCTATTCTGAGGCTATTTTCTCTGCTCGTAGACTCTCCCACCATACCAGACCTCCTCTCCATATCCAGTCTATCAAGGCCTTTCACCATTCGATAGGTTTCAATGGGGTCACCCCTCATTCTTCTGAATTCTAGTGAATACAGACCCCGAGCCATCAAATGCTCTTCATATGACAAACCATTCAATCCAGCAATCATTTTCGTGAACCTTCTTTGAACCCTCTCCAGTTTCGGCACATACTTTCTTAGATAAGGAGGCAAAACTGCTCACAATTCTCCAAGTGAGGCCTCACCAGTGCTTTATAAAGTCTCAACATTATATCCTTGCTTTTTATTCTAGTCCTCTTAAAATGAATGTTGACATTGCATTTGCCTTCCTCACCACAGACTCAACTTGCAAATTAATCTTTAATGAACCCTGCACAAGGACTCCCAATTCCCTTTTTTTTTGTTGTATTTTCTACCATTTAGAAAATAGTTAACCCTTTCATTTCTTCTACTAAAGTGTATGACCATACACTTCCTGACACCTCCATCTGCCGTTTCTTTCCCCATTTTTCTAATCTGCCCAGGTCCTTCTGTAGCCTCTCTACTTCCTCAAAACTCGTGAAGGGATTTTCAATTTGCGAATGATTGTGGAACGAGGTCTAGATTTAAAAAAAAGACATTTACATGTCCTTCCTGGATTATGAAAAAGCTTTTGACCGAGTCAATGCTAGTCAATTGCCTGAACTCATTGGGGCTGGATGGGAAAGATGTTCGACTGATTGCGAGTCTGTACTGTCATCAGAAAGCAGTAATAAGAACTAATGGAGAGAATTCACCGGAAGTTGAGATCCAAAAAGGGGTTTGCCAGGGCTACATTATCTCCCCTTTATTACTTAACATTTACTCAGAGATAATAATCTTCAGGGTGTTGAACGATGAAGCTGATGTCCAAATTGGTGGAGTGATGGTGAACAACTTGAGGAATGCAGATGATTCAGTGTTGTTTGCCGAGACTGAGGACGAGTTACTCAGAATAGTAGATAAGATAAATGCTGAAGGAGAACGATTTGGAATGAAAATAAATGCTGCAAAGACGAAGATGATGGTAGTATCACAGAAGAAAGAAGTCCCCAAGATCAGTGTCAAAATTAATGGCGCAGGCATAGAGCAAGTCAAGAAGTTTGTGTACTTGGGACAAATGGTCACAGAGGACGGGAAATGTGATACAGAAATTAGATGAAGAATTGACATTGCAAGATCAACGTTCTGGAGCCTGAGTGACGTGCTGTGTGGCAAGAGGTTGGACTTTGGGCTGCGTTGTAGAATTTGGAAATGCTACGTTTGGAGCCGTCTGTTGTATGGAGTCAAATCGTGGACCTTATGCAAGGAAGCGCAACGATGACTGGAGGCGTTTGAAATGTGGTGTTTAAGGAGAATGCAGAAAATTAGATGGGTGATGAAGGTCAGTAATATGGAAGTGTTGAAGAGAGTGAGGAGAGAAAAGGAGTTGCTGAAGAATGTGCAGAAAAGGAAGCTGGAATATGCTGGGCATTTGTTAAGAGGTGGTGGACTGCAGAAATTGTTATTGGTAGAAGGAAAGAGGGAAAGAGGAAGGCAGCAAACCACTTGGTACGATAATGTGAGGCAATGGACTGGGTTGAGTTATGCTGAGGCCAGAAAAAGAGTGCAAGATCGAAGAAGATGGGAGGTGCATAGCCGCCTACCCTGGATTTGGGACGGCATACACTGACTGACACTGTATGCAATTAACTGATTGAACTTTATAAATCTTAATCTGAATAGAGGGTTAGTAAAGAAAATAAAAAGAAAAAGGGCCCATTTTATGAGAAAAGTCAAAAGTGCACATTGGAGCTCACAAATACGGCCATTCGTCAACCATCGACCTCCGAGCATCGTTGACCTTCGGACCCTCACTCCTGGTCCGCTCCATCTGGTGGTCTTCCAGCTCTCTCCACATACGTCTTCCTTCTCCTCTCGCCAACCAAAGACTGTGAAAATCTCTCTTCCAGACTCTCAAGAAAGAACAACAGCATTCCAAACCCCATTATCTCTAGTCGTAACCCAAACATTACTGCTACAGAGAAACCGATACATTATCAGTGAAACATTACAGCATGTTACATCTCTATAATTCCTTTTACTCCACTGTAATACTGATACATCTGATTTTAGCTTTTCCTTCTCAAATTTGCGGGAGGAGAAGATAGCAGCACGTGCGCAGCCCTCCGGTGAAAATGATATCGTATCCGTTAAATAGGGGCCATGGACAATTCTGATTTGACGGAGACAGACGTGAAAGCACAGTGGAACATCTGGAGAAATTTCTGAAACGCAGGTTCGCTGCTGTTGTTACTGCCCGATCGAGAATCTTCTGGGGGGAAGGTCTCAAAATCCCCGGCTTTGCCTGCTGTTGGCGACCGAGACTGAGGTCGAATTGTTCGGATAGAGATGGTGCTCGGTACTTGGTGTCGGAGAGCTGATTGGAGGCTCGAAGTTTTCGGACGACTCAGAGTCGGACTGTGGTCGGGCATGGCAGGGAGAGTTTTTCTTCCTTCTCCCGTCAGGGTGAGATGTGGGACATTTGAGAGACTTTGAACTTTTTACTTTGCTCATGGACTGTTCTTCATCAAGTTATGGTGTTGTTGCACTGTTGTAACTATATGTTATAATTATGTGGTTTTGTTAGTTTTTTCAGTCTTGGTCTGTCCTGTGTTTTGTGACATCACACTGGAGGAAATATTGTATCATTTCTTAATGCATGCATTGCTAAATGACAATAAAAGAGGACTGCGTGTCTTCATAATCTAAAAAAAATCTAAATTTCGGGGTGAATTTGATCACATTACATAGAAACATAGAAAACCTACAGTACAATACAGGCCTTTCGGCCCACAATGCTGTGCCGATCATGTACTTAATTTAGAAATTACCTAGGGTTACCCATAGCCCTCTATTTTTCTAAGCTCCATGTACCTGTCCAGGAATCTCTTAAAAGACCCTATTGTATCTGCCTCCACCACTGTTGCGACACACTCACCACTCTTTGTGTTTAAAAAAACAACAAATAAACAAAACAACTTAACCCTGACATCTCCTCGGCACTTACTTCCAAAATACCTTAAAACTGTGACCTCTTATGTTAGCCATTTCAGCCCTGGGAAAAGGCCTCCGGCTATCCACATGATCAATGTCATTCATCATCTTGCACACCTCTATCAGGTCACCTCTTATCCTCCACCGCACCAAGGAGAAAAGGCCGAGTTCACTCAACCTATTCTCATAAGGCATGCTCCCCAATCCAGGCAACTCTCTCATAAATCTCCTCTGCACCCTTTCTATAATTTACATATCCTTCTTGTAGTGACGTGACCAGAACTGAGTGCAGTACTCCTGGGGTCTGACTAGGGTCCTGTATAGCTGCAACATTACCCCTCGGCTCCTAAACCCAATCCCATGATTGATGAAGGCCATATAATAGGAAAGAAAAGGAATAATTCCTCTCAGTTAATTCACGCCTCAGTATTTCAACTATCCCTGCTAATCATCCAACTGTACCAATGTCTTTTAATCCATTTCCACACCTAATAACCCTATTTCTAAAATGAAATCAGTTTGCATCCTTTTGTGACATAAGAGAAACAAGCGAAATAGCGAAAGTCTGCTGCTCGTTCATAAGTGCATGAGATATCTTAAGAACACAAACCTGGGTGTTAATACTGTACCCGAAAGACGTTATCTCTATCTGTAACATGGCCTATAGTACAATACCACAGTCTCAGACTAAAATTTAGTGCCCAGATCTTTCAGACTGGTGTGTGAAGATGCAATCTGCTCTTGAAGTGAGTAAGTCACCAACTGAACTACAGAAGTTATTTAACTATTTTACCTGCTGATGATTTTTTTTTTCCCTTGAAAATTTCTGTGTTTTCTAGGTTCTACTGGTCTGATTAGCTTTAATAATACCGTTTCTGGTTAACTCAACCTTTTTTTTTTCTAATCTCATAAGGCATGCTCCCTAATCTGGGCAACATCCTTGTTAATCTCCTCTGCACCTTTTCTATGGTTTCCACGTCCTTCCTGCAGTGAGGTGACCAGAATTGAACACAGTACTCCAAGTGGGGTCTGACCAAGGTCCTATGTAACTGTAACGTTATCTCTCAGCCCTTAAACTCAAACCCACGATTGATGAAGGCCAATGCACTGTATGCCTTCTTAACCACAGAGTCAACCTACGCAGCAGCTTTGGGTATCCTATGCACTCGGATCCCAAGATCCCTCTGATCTTCCACACTGCCAAGAGTCTGACCATTAATACTGTATTCTGCCATCATATTTGATCTACCAAAATGAACCACCTCACACTTATCTGGGTCGAATTCCATCTGCCACTTCTCAGCCCAGTTTTGTATACTATCGATGTCCCGCCGTAACCTCTGACAGCCCACCACACTTTCTACAACACCTCCAAGCTTTGTGTCATCAGCAGATTTACTAACCCATCCCTCCACTTCCTCATCCAGGTCATTTATAAAAAATCACAAAGACTAGGGGTCCCAGAACAGATCCCTGAGGCACACCACTGGTCACCGACCTCCATGCAGTATATGACCCATCTACAACCACTCTTTGCCTTCTGTGGGCAAGCCAGTTCTGGATCAACAAAGCAATGTCCCCTTGGATCCCAGGTCTCCTTATCTTCTCAATAAGCCTTGCATGGGGTACCTTGTCAAATGCCTTGCTGAAATCCATATACACTACATCTACTGCTCTACCTTCATCAATATGTTTAGTCACATCTTCAAAAAATTTAATCAGGCTCTTAAGGCATGACCTGCCTTTGACAAAGCCATGCTGACTATTCCTAATCATGCCTCTCCAAATGTTCATAAATCCTGCCTTTCAGGATCTTCTCCATCAACTTACCAACCACTGAAGTAAATCTCACTGGTCTATAATTTCCTGGGCTATCTTTACTCTTCTTCTTGAATAAGGGAACAACATCTGCAACCCTCCAATCCTCCAGAACCTCTCCCGTCCCCATTGATGATGCGAAGATCATTGCCAGAGGCTCAGCAAACTCCTCCCTCACCTCCCACAGTAGCCTTGGGTACATCTGATCTGGTCCTGGAGGCTTACCCAACTTAATGCTTTCCAAAAGTTCCAGCACATCTCTTTATTGCCAAGATCCTTTTCTGTCTTGAATACTGAAGCAAAGTATTCATTAAGTATTTCTGCTATCTCCTCTGGTTCCATACACACATTTCCACTGTCACACTTGATTGGTCCTATTCTGTCACATCTTATCCTCTTGCTCTTCACATACTTGAAGAATGCCTTGGGGTTTTCCTTAATCCTGCTCGCCAAGGGCTTCTCATAGCCCCTTCTGGCTCTCCTCATTTCATTCTTAAGCTCCTTCCTGCCTGCCTTATAATCTTCTAGATCTCTATCATTGTCTAGTTTTTTGAACCTTTCGTAAGCTTTACTTTTCTTCTTGACTAGATTTTCAACAGCCTTTGTACACCATGGTTCCTGTACCCTACCATCCTTTCCCTATCTCATTGGAATGTACTTATGCAAATATCCCCTGAACATTTGCCGCATTTCTTCTGTACATTTCCCTGAGAACATCTGTTCCCAATTTATGCTTCCAAGTTCTTGGCTGATAGCTTCATACCTTACTTCAATTAAACACTTTCTTTACTTGTCATTATCTTCACTTCCCCTAAGGGTTCTTTCACCATAAGCTCTCTAATCAATTCTGGTTTATTGCAGAGCACCCAATCCAAAATAGCTGATCCCCCTCATGGACTCAACCACGATCTGCTCTCAAAAGCCATCTTGTAGGCAAACTGGAAGATTCCTCTCCTGGTATCCAGCACCAACCTGATTTTCCTAATCTATCTGCATATTGAAGTCCCTCATGCCTATTGTAACATTGCTCTTTTGGCATGCATTTTCTATCTCCCATTGTAATTTGTAGGCTCCATCCTTACTACTGTTTGTGGTATATAACCCCCATCAGTGTCTTTGGACCCTTGCAGTCCCTTCGCACTATCCACAATGATTCAACACCTTCTGACTCTGTCACCTTTTTCTAATGATTTTATTTAACTCTTTACCAACAGAGCAAAGCTGCCCCCTCTGCCTTCCTTCAGGTGACAGGCTGCTACGCTGACAGTCTCTTGCGAAATGTTTTAATGCAATTTTGAATTAATTGTCCCCTGAACGATTGCAAGCTCTCCAGGCTCTGAGGCAGTAAAGCAGCCCAATCCATGATGCTCCTCTACCATGCTTCACAGTTGGAATAAGGTTTTGGTGCGCAATGCCCGTTTTCCTCCAAACATAGCAGTGTGTGTTTCTACCAGAAAGTTCAACTTTCGTATCGTCTGTCCACAGAACATTATCCTAGAAGCCTTGTGGAACATCCAGGTAGTCTTTTGCAAACTTGGAGAGCAGTGGTTCCCTCCATGGTGTCCTTCCATGAATAATATTCTTGTTTAGACCATAAGACAAAGGAGCAGAAGTCAGCCCATCGAGTTTGCTCCACCATTTTATCATGAGCTGATCCATTCTCCCATTTAGTCCCACTCCCCCGCCTTCTCACCATAACCTTTGATACCCTGGCTACTCAGATACCTATCAATCTCTGCCTTAAATACACCCAATGACTTGGCCTCCACTGCTGCCCGTAGCAACAAATTCCATAGATTCACCACCCTCTGGCTAAAAAATTTCTTCGCATCTCTGTTCTGAATGAGCGCCCTTCAATCCTTAAGTCATGCCCTCTTGTACTAGACTCCCCCATCATGGGAAACAACTTTGCCACATCCACTCTGTCCATGCCTTTCAACATTCGAAATGTTACTATGAGGTCCCCCCTCATTCTTCTAAACTCCAAGGAATACAGTCCAAGAGCTTACAAACGTTCCTCATATGTTAACCCTCTCATTCCCGGAATCATTCTATTGAATCTTCTCTGTACCCTCTCCAATGTCAACACATCCTTTCTTAAATAAGGAGACCAAAACTTGCCACAGTACTCCAAGTGAGGTCTCATCAGCGCCTTATAGAGCCTCAACATCACATCCCTGCTCTTATACTCTATTCCTCTAGAAATGAGTGCCAACATTGCATTCGCCTTCTTCACCAACGACTCAACCTGGAGGTTAACCTTAAGGGTATCCTGTACGAGGACTCCCAAGTCCCGTTGCATCTCAGAACTTTGAAGTCTTTCCCCATTTAAATAATAGTCTGCCCGTTTATTTCTTCTGCCAAAGTGCATAACCATACACTTTCCAACATTGTATTTCATTTGCCACTTCTCAGCCCATTCTTCCAATCTATCCAAGTCTCTCTGCAGACTCTCCGTTTCCTCAGCACTACCGGCCCCTCCACCTATCTTCGTATCATCAGCAAACTTAGCCACAAAGTCATCTATTCCATAATCCAAATCGTTGATGTACAATGTAAAAAGAAGCGGCCCCAACACTGATCCCTGTGGAATACTGCTGGTAACCGGCAGCCATCCAGAGTAGGATCCCTTTATTCCCACTCTCTGTTTCCTATACTCGTTCAGTTCCTCCACCATCTCCTTATCTCCCATTACAATTTCTCCAGCATCATTTTCTATCGGTCCTACATCTACTCTCACCTGTCTTTTACTCTTTATATACTTGAAAAAGCTTTCAGTATCCTCTTTGATATTATTAGCTAGCTTCCTTTCATAGTTCATCTTTTCCCTCTTAATGACCTTCTTAGTTTCCTTTTGTAAGCTTTTAAAAACTTCTCAACCCTCTGTCTTCCCACTAATGTTTGCTTCCTTGTACGTCCTCTCCTTTGCTTTAACTTTGGCTTTGACTTCTCTTGTCAGCCACGGTTGCATCCTTTTTCCATTCGAAAATTTCTTCTTTTTTGGAATATACCTGTCTTGCACCTTCCTCACTTCTCGCATAAACTCCAGCCACTGCTGCTCTGCTGTCCTTCCCACCAGTGTCCCTTTCCAGTCAACTTTGGCCAGTTCCTCTCTCATGCCGCTGTAATTTCCTTTACTCCACTGAAATACCGACACATTGGATTTTGACTTCTCTTTTTCAAATTTCACAGTGAACTCAATCATGCTATGATCACTGCCTCCTAAGGGTTCCTTCACCTCAATCTCTCTGATCACCTCCGGTTCATTACACAATACCCAATCCAGTATAGCCGATCCCCTAGTGGGCTCAACAACAAGCTGTTCTAAAAAGCCATCTCGTAGACATTCTACAAATTCTCTCTCTTGAGATCCAGTGCTGACCTGATTTTCCCAATCCACTCGTATGTTAAAACCCCTCACAATTATCATAACACTGCCCTTCTGACAAGCCTTTTCTATTTCCTGTTGTAATTTGTAGTCCACAGCACTGCAGCTGTTCAGAGGCCTATAAATAACTGCCATCAGGGTCCTTTTACCCCTGTGATTTCTTAGCTCAACCCATAAAGATTCTGCACCTTCCGATCCTATGTCACCTCTTTCTAATGATTTGATATCATTTCTTACCAATAAAGCCACGCCACCCCCTCTGCCTACCTTCCTATCTTTCGGATACACCGTGTATCCTTGGATGTTCAGCTGTTTTATGTTTTTCTTATAGTGGACACATGAACAGAGACTTTAGTAAGTTCAAGAGATTTCTGCAGGTCTTTTGCTGTTACCCTTGTGTTCATTTTCACCTTCTTCAACATTGCATGTTGTGCTCTTGGTGTGATCTTTGCAGTCACCCACTCCTAGGGAGAGTAGCATCAGTACTGAATATCCTCTATTTGTAGACAATTTCTCTTACAGTGGACGAATGAATGCTCAGGTCTTTAGAAATACTTACTGTAGCTTTTTCCAGCTTCATGCATCTCTACAATTTTAAGGTCCTCTGAAAGTTGTTTTGATCGAGGCATGGTGCACATAAATGGATCTTTCTTGAGAAGAGCAGCCCTGTCAGTAACCTGACTTTGTGTGTCTTTTTTAAAGGGCAAAGCACCTCCTCAACCCACACCTCAGTCTCATCTCATTGATTGACTCCAAGTAGCTTTTGTAGAAGGCATTACCCCAGAGGTTTACATACTTTTTTGAACCTAGACTATGATTGAATGGTGTACTCAATATTGATGAGAAGAAGTACAATTGTGTGTTATTAGTTCAAGCAGATTGGGTTTTTCTATTATTGAGACTTAGATGAAGATGAGACCATATTTTAAGAGTAATTAATGTAGAAAACCAGGTAATTGCAGAGTTCACAGACTTTTTCTTGCAACTGTAGATGTTGAGTGAAGCAACTTGTGTCAATTCAAATATCAAAAATTTCTTGAAATGTGAAAAGTAGTTCTTGTGAAAAGTGGTAAATCATAAAAAAATCCACAGTATCACAATGATGCTGCTGTTTCTTTTGACAGTTTGTAAACATTGACTTTGCATTGCTTTGATAGTAATCTGAAATTCTCGATTAATCAAGAGCATATCTATAGGTGTATAAAGGTTGATGGGACGAGACGAGGCAGGTTAATAGTTTGCCATGGACTAGTTGGGCTGAAAGGCCTGTTTCTGTGCTATAGTGTTCTATGACTATGCTTAACTTTCTTGGGTTAATGGGCCAGGGCTTCAGTTTTGATGAGAGGAAAATGCCTCAAAGCAAGTACTTTTTCCTCATTGCTAAAGTAGTCATGTTGCCTGTTCTAAATTGCACTCTGTAACTCTCAATATTTAAAATGATTTTGAAGTAGTACTATTGTTAAGATATAAAATCAGAAAATTCTGAAACTAATTGGCAGGAGGGGGAAATAGTTGACCTTTCAAATTAGTCCTCCTTTAGTGTCTTTTAAGAGACTCTTAGATAGGTACATGGAGCTTAGAAAAACAGAGGATTATGCGGTAATGAAATTCTAGGCAGTTTCTAGAGTAGGTCAGTGTGTAATATATGTTAATGAGACATTAATTCCAAAGTATTGAATGTGTCAGACATCAGTTGTAAAGGGAAAAGCAGTGCAGTGGGTAGAGGGGAACAGATGGACATTATTTACTTGTATTTCCAGAGGGTGTTCAATAAGGTGCCGCATAAAAGACTTATCCATAAGATAGGATGCATGGATTTTGGGGTGACTTGTTAGCATGGATAGAGGATTAGTTAGCTAATAGAAGGCAGAGAGTTGGGATACATGGGTGTTACTCTGGTTGGCAATCAGTGGTGAGCGGTGTGTCGCAGGGTTCGGTGCTGGACCCACAACTGTCACAATATACATTAACGATCTAGAAGAGGGGACCGTGTGTAGTGTATCCAAGTTTGCTGATGACACTAAATTGAGTGGAAAAGCAAATTGTGTAGAAGATGTGGAGAATCTGCAGAGATATAGACAGGTTGAGTGGGCAAGGATCTGGCAGATGGAATACAATGTAGGTAAATGCAAGCTCATCCACTTTGGAAGGAAAAATGGAAGATCAGATTATTAAAATGGTTAAAAATTGCAGCATGCTATTGTGTAAAGGGACTTGGGAGTGTTTGTGCATGATTCACAAAAAGCTAGCTTGCAGGTGCAGCAGACTATCAAGAAGGCAAATGGAATGTTGGCCTTCATCTCTAGAGGGATTGAATTTAAGAGCAGGGAGGTTATGCTGCAGCTGTACAGGATACTGGTGAGGCCACACCTGGAGTATTGCGTGCAGTTCTGGTCTCCTTACTTGAGGAAGGATATACTGGCTTCGGAGGTGGTGCAGAAGAGGTTCACCAGGTTGTTTCCACAGAAGAGGGGGTTAGACTATGAGGAGAGATTGAGTTGACTGGGACTACTCGCTGGAATTCAGAAGAAAGGAGGTCTTATAGAAACATATAAAATTATGAAAGGGATAGATATGATAGAGGCAGGAAAGTTTTTTTTCCACTGGTAGATGAGATTAGAACTAGAGGACATAGCTTCCAGATTCGGACGAGTAGATTTAGGACGGAGGTGAGGAGGAACAGCTTTTCTCAGAGAGTGGTGAATCCGTGAAATTCTCTACCTAATGAAGCAGTAGAGTTTACCTCAGTAAATATATTTAAGACATATATTTAAGGTTGGATAGATTTTTGCATAGTAGGGGAATTATTAAGGGTTATGGGGAAAAGGTAGGTAGGTGGAGATAAGTCCATGGCCAGATCAGCCATGATTTAATTAAATGTTGGAGCAGGCTTGACGGGCCAGATGGCCTATTCCTGCTCTTATTTCTTATGTTCTGTAATTTTTAGCACGGTTCAGATGCATGGTTAAGATTTATTAACTTTTATTTGTTTATTGTGACAGTTCATGCCTTCATTGCTATAACTATTAAAAATGCAGAAATTAATGATTTGTTTCTTTTTCCTCCTATGTTCGCATATTGTCTATGTGGGGTAAACTAATTTCTTCCCAATTAAAGATCAAGCAGGTTTGTAATTTCTTATTTTCTCTGGTAGAATATTTTTCGTATACATTTTTTCTGCCTGCGTTGTCTTTGCAAATTCTGAATGCAGTGCCATTTAAAATAAAATGCTGAACTGCATGCTTACAAAAGAACAGCACAAAATCCTAGAACAATTAAATTGAGCAAATGACCATGGTTCTCCACGGACTATTGTCCTCTGTAAATGTTGTGGTGATTGGGCCACAGATGGTGGATCCTCGATTGTTTTGATGACGTTTGACAGATAGCTTCTATCAGCGAGCTTGAAAAATGGTAATCAGAGACATTTTAAGTGTAATTCAGCCTTGTATAATTAAAAGAAAGTATTAAACTAGTTACTTTAAAACATTAAACTATGAACATTAAGTAGAATAAAAGTGAACAGACATCTTTGGTTGGCTTGCATGTTTTATTTGGATGCAATGGCATCTGCGCCCATATTCTCTCAGATTCTTGAAATAATAAAAAAAAATGTAGATGCTGGAAATCTGAAATAAAAACGGAAGATACTGGAAGTATCCAGTAAATTAAGACAGCATCTGTGGAAAAAGAAAGTTGATATTTCAGGTTGGAGACTCTAAGAATTGGTTATTCTGAAGACCTAAAATGTTCCACACTGTCTAACACACTGAATGTTTCAAGTACTTTTTTGTTTATGTCGTAAAGTTTGAGTTAGTGCACAGGCATAAAAGTTGGCAATGAGTTTAATTGTAAGGGTGACTTATTTTGCCAGAGGTAAGTAAACTTGGCCAAATCTAGATATGTGACATGCACTGTGATATAACACAATTTATTCTGTAATGAAGGAAGGAAGAAGGTATCTCCTGAAAAGATGGCGGAAATGCAGGCAAAGATTGATGAAGAGAGAAAAGTTCTTGAAGCCAAGCTTGACATGGAGGAGGAAGAAAGAAACAAAGCAAGAGCAGAGCTAGAGAAGAGAGAAAAAGACCTGCTGAAAGCACAGTAAGATAAAAGAATATAAAGTTCAGTTAATAGTTTTTGAGGTGGAAGTCACAGAAATCACTAAAATATGTAGACTTAAATTTTGTAGTTGTAATGATGGTGAAAATTGCTTTCATTACAAATGTTTACAGTCTGGTTTTTATTGTGTGTTTGTGTGAAATTATAATGTGGTGGTAGGTAAGATGATTTGTACTCATGTTCTTAAGCGCCAGCTACTTTTGTAGTTTTGTTATTCAGATCCTGAAGTAGTTTTGAGTTAAGTGTGTCTTAACATTTTTAACATCAGTTGGAAAATTTTACTCTGCTCCTGGAAAGGTATGTACAGAATAGGATTTCCTTAAATGTATGCTAAAGGTATGGTTACTTAATGTGTCATCTATCTTCTGTTTCAGATTTGTTGTATTCACTGTATTTTTAGTTTTGCAGTATCTGCTTATATCCACTAGATGTGGCTATCATGTCAGTGAAGAGAAAAATGTAAGTGAAGCTAGACTAGGCCAATCAGTCCTTCATGCTCTACCACTCAGCAGGCTCACTGCTGATCTTCCACCTCAACACTACTTTGTCAAAGTACATATATGCCACCATATACAATCCTGAGATTCATTTTCTTGCAGGCATACTCAGTAAGTCCATAATAGAATAATAACCATAATAGGATGGATGAACCATTTTGCTCATCTACATTGTTGTAGGAAAGCTGCATTCATCATCAAGGACCCTCACCACCTAGATCATACTGTGTTTTCACTCTGCTGCAGAAAGAAAGTACAGGAACTTCAAGACTCACACCACCAGGTTCAGGAACAGTTATTTCCCCTCAACCACCAGGCCCTTGAATCGAGAGGAATAACTTCACTTGTCCCATCACTGAAATGTTCCCACAACCTATGGGCTCACTTTCAAGGACTCATCATCTCATGTTTTCAATATTTATTGCTTATATATTTATTATTATTTATTTCTTTTTGTATTTGCACCATTTGTTGTCTTTTGCTGATTGGTTGAACACCTATGTTGATGCAGTCTTTCATTGATTCTGTTATGCTTTATTGAATAAGCCCACAGGAAAATGAATCTCAGGGTTGTATATGGTGAGAAATTGTACTTGGATAATAAATTTACTTTGAATTTTGAACTTTGAAAGTTTTTACAAGGGACATTCTACACTATTCATTTCATAAATACCGAGAAAGATTTTAACAGATTTCAAAGCTTCATTATAGAGTATTTGATCCTTTAGTCTGATCCAGTTTTGTGCCTTCTAAAGATATCTGAACAGGACAAGAACAGTGGAATATTACAACTGGTCACTTCAAAGAATCATTGCTGAGTAAAAATGTAAGGTTGAAGCAGGAAATATAAATTAGGTGTAAATCATGTACAGAGAGCAGAATGAAGATTGGAAAAAGCCGACTACAAACGAGGCAATAATTATAGAAATAGACAAAATGTATAAAAATATTGTCAACTGTAATATCAGGAAATTTAAATTCATTCAAAGCTTCAAAGGTCCATTTTAACATCAGAGAAATGTATACAATATACATCCTGAAATGCTTTCTCTTCGCAAACATCTACAAAAACAGAGAAATGCCCCAAAAAACGAATGACAGTTAAACGTAAGAACCGAAAAGTCCCCCTCCCAGCTCCCCTCCCTCCCGCGCATAAGCAGCAGCGAGCAACAATCCCCCCCCCCCCACTGGTTTAAAAAAATCAATTTTCAGAGTTAGATAAGTTGTTTGTTTATTGTTATCAATTTACCATTCCATTAAAATTGACTCCAAATGCAACATAGTTCCTATAATTGTTTTTTGCCCTTGGAAATAAGCTGATGGATAAATACTGTTAATTCATATAGTTTAAATGATACTTTATTGATCCCAAAGGAAATTACAGTGTCACAGCAGCATCACAAGACTGATGCAACTATCTAGTCTCTGTAACTTGTACTTGGATTAAAAAAAAACTTTAGTAAAGACAAATTGTATTAAAGCTGCTTGATTCAAGTGCTGACTGCAAATATTGCAGAAGGAATACTCTTTTAAAGTATGTTATGTCAAATGTTTGCAACCATGATTACAAGTAATTTTGCATTAGTAGTTGTTGGCAATTTCCCATTAGGACTCGTATTTGTAGTGAGTTTGTATTTTTCTGATTAAGGTATTTTGTTGAAATTTTTGGGTGGACATTCAAATTTGCATTCTCCATCTTTATGGGCGATTTACTTGCATTTTATTGACTGGCAATGATGAGCATAACTTCAGACTCTGTTATATGGTCTTGCACTGACTTGCTTGTAGCTTGGTGTTTTCATTACTTTTTTAAAGAGAATTTACATTCTAAAGCTGTTTATTACAAAGTAATTGAATAATGGAATTCTTTCACTGGACCTCCTAGGCAAGAACATCAGTCTTTGTTGGAAAAATTGTCAGCTCTAGAGAAGAAGGTGATCGTGGGAGGAGTGGATCTTTTGGCAAAAGCTGAAGAGCAAGAGAGGCTGCTGGATGAATCTAATTGTGAACTGGAAGCTCGCCGGAATCGCGCAGAACAACTTAGAAAGGAGTTGGAGGAAAAAGAGGTTAATGCTCTTAACACCATCCTATTATCACAAAATTAAACTCTACCTCGGCTAATCTTCCTTATGATGTGTAATTTAAAGGAATTAAAGTTAAAATTGTCATCCTTTTCTTAGTTAACCTTGTCTTTGCTCCTGTTACTTCTAATCTATCCTATCTGATCCTATCTTGTACCTAATACTGTTTACCCATAAATTGTCCCTATGCTGACCTACATTTAAGATTATTATTCTGTTTCATCTATATTTTTCTTTATGTACAACTTGGGCCTCTGATTACTCCTGTTTGAGATAACCAGGGTCATATTTCTTCATTGAAGGTATTTTTCTTAACATATAGCCTCCACAATGATTAAGTAACTGCAGAGACTAAGTTGTTCAGTCTGTTTAGTTCAGATTAGTGTTTTCTTGGATATATGTGGTTAGTACAAGAAAGTGGCTCAGTGATTAAAGTGACATTGAATGGCAGATCACACACAAGGAACCAATGGCCTCTTTATTGTTTTAAACCTTCCTTTATTGTTTTATTTAACTTTTGGGTTCCTTACACTGAAGATTCAGATTCAAAATCAAATTTAATTTCACTGGCATATGTCGTAACATTTGGTTTGCGGCAGCAGTACATTGCAATACATAAAAAAACTATAAATTACAGTAAATATATAGTAAGGAAGAATATTAAGTGAGTCATGCAAAAAGAGGGAAAAATACCATGGTAGTATTCATTGTCTATTTAGAAATCTGATGGTGGAGGAGAAGAAGCCGTTCCTGAAATGTTGAGTGTGTGCCTTCGGGCTTCTCTACCTCCTACCTTCCTCCCTAGATCTCTCAATTTCATCTCTTTTCTTGACATCCTTAAAATTTTGTCCGTTCCAGTTTTTTTTTCGGTATTGATTTCTCTGTCATTTTGCCTTTTGCCACCCTTCAACCTCTCATTTAATAACCTGTTTGTTGGATTGGTGCGCATTAGTTTTCTGATTATATTTTTATGGAATAGTGAAGTTCATTTTCCTTCATTGAAGATATTTTACTAATACAAATAGCCTCCTCTATTATTCATTATGTTGAAACTACATTAGCACAGATATATTATAATTATCAGCTGACCTCAATAATGTTCTTTTTGCATCAAAGCTTTTGAAACAGCTGTAGGAAAAGATAATTGTCCTCAACATTGCCTTCCATGTATATTATTGTTGATTATTTCTAAAAATGTTTCTTTTTGCTGTGTTTTTCATTGAAGCAAGAACGTCTAGACATTGAGGAGAAGTATACCAGTTTGCAGGAGGAGGCACAAGGTAAAACAAAGAAACTGAAGAAAGTTTGGACAATGCTGATGGCAGCAAAATCGGAGGTGAGATACTACTTGAGGACATAAAAGATCTTGTTTAAGTTGTACTGATTCCTTTAAGCATGACTAGATGACCACACCGTTAGGCTTCTGAACTCCTGGCTGCATCATATTTGAAATGTCACTGGTCAATCTGTTCCGTACTTTATGATATTTAATATTAATGCACTTTAGTTTGTTATTTATCTGTGATTCATCTGTAGATTTTATCCTTATCTTCATAAGTTATCGTGTGTTATGTGCTTTACACCTTGGTTTGAAGAAATGTCTCATTTCTACATACAGTATATATATATAGTACACATCAGGGTCCCCAACCTTTTTTGCACTGCGGACCGGTTTAATATTGACAATATTCTTGCGGACCGGTCGACCCGGGGCGGTGGAGGGGGGGATTGGTGGGGGAGGGTAGGGTTGCCAATGGACAAGAGTAGCAGTCAAATACGTTGTGTTTACCCAGAGTAAGACTACAATGACCATGAAGCCTTGCGCGGGCACCAGTGCGCATGCGTGACCTGCGCATGCATGCGCCTCCCAATTTTATTCCTGCAAATCGTTTTGGCAATTCTGTTCAGGGGGCGGGTGGGGGGGGGGTGTTAATCAGGACCGGAATATAGGTGATAAGTGGCTAATACACTCAGTTTCGTTTCTAAAGGGGTTTATCTAATGAATTTAATATTAAACACACAGCGCATATTTTCCTCGCATGAATATAGTAATAAGTCAATTATCAGGGGAGGACAGGGGAGCTTGAAGTAAGTGTTGAACGAACTTCCAGTAGAAGTGGTAGAGGCAGGTTCAATATTATCATTTAAAGAAAAATTGGATAGGTATATGGACAGGAAAGGAATGGAGGGTTATGGGCTGAGTGCAGGTCAGTGGGACTGGGTGAGAGTAGCGTTCGGCACGGACTAGAAGGGCAGAGATGGCCTGTTTCCGTGCTGTAATTGTTATATGGTTATATCAGTAAGTCAATAGCATCATAACATTTTAAGTAACGTTTGAATATGAAACACACAGCACATATTTTCCCCGTATGAACATATAAAATCATTGCAACACACCAATATCGCTGAATCAGTGGGAGCCCTGGGCTTGTTTTCCTGCAACAAGACGGTCCCATCGAGGGGTGATGGGAGACAGCGATACTCGAACGGGGTTCCTTATGTCCAGTCTATTCCGCAATTTAGTTTTCTTTGCATTCATTGCACAAAACTCCGCTTCGCAGAAATACGTTGGAAGCAACGTTTTCAGTGCTTTCGTGGCTATCTCAGGATATTTAGCCTTGACTTTGATCCAGAATGCTGGCAGAGATGTTATGTCAAACATACTTTTCAGCCTGCCGTCATTTGCAAGCTCGAGGAGTTGATCTCCTTCCCGCGCTGACATGGATGACGCGTGGGTAATAACCTCGCATGCGTAATGGCTCAACAGTGGGCGTGAAAGGGAATGAGGAAAGGTGCAGCTAACACATATCGCCAAATCATATCGTTTCCTCATGACCCGGTAGCATATGCTTTGCGGCCCGGTACTGGTCCGCGGCCCAGTGGTTGGGGACCGCTGATAGACATGTATGTAGTTAAATGACATTAAACTTCACTTGACTTGGTTTGAGTATATTAAATTCTGAAAGCCCAAACTAGGAAAGATATATTTTAAAACATATCAGATGATCTATACTACTCAGCCAGCCATGGGGCTAGTGCACTTTCTGCATTTGCTTTGGTATAATCACTGCAATGAGTACCCATATAGAATGCACCGAAGTGTCAGGCTTAGAACTTGGAAATTTTAATTTAAAGTTAACACATACAAAATGCTAGAGGAACTCAGCAGGTCAGACAGCATCTATGGAAAGGAATAAACAGTTGACGCCTCGGGCAGTGATGAAGGATCCAGCATTTTGTATGTGTTACTCTGGATTTCCAGCATCTGCAGAATCTCTCGTGTTTGTAACTTAAAGTTGACAGGAAAGACTTGTATTTGAAGAAGAAGGGCTAAGAAATATAAAACAAAACTGTATATATTTACTGGTCATCTCCTAATTTTGTGATTGCTTTTTCAATATAAAAGTAAAGCAGTTTAAAATTGCTCTTATTGGCCAATGAATTGAAATAAACTGAAAGTCCAGGTTTTTGTGTTAAAACATTGAGGTGTGACATGATGGCATTGATGATGGTCTATTGTGGTTATTATTCAAAGATGGCAGACTTGCAACAAGAACATCAACGTGAAATCGAAGGACTGCTGGAGAATGTAAGACAGCTAGGCCGAGAGCTCAGACTCCAGATGCTGATTGTTGACAACTTTATTCCTCATGAATACCAGGTTAACTTTTCTTTAATAATTTACTTACGTCAGGGTTTTTATAAAATTGAATATTTTCCACTTGTATATTGAGCATACCTTTTGTCTAGATAGTTGTTGGGATTGCTTGAATGGTGCAGTTTTCATGAATGTAATGTGATTTCATAATATATGCTGTACATCACTGCTGCGTGTGAGATTTTGAACCTAGGTCTAAGGGCTATTTGATGATTCAGGTGGAAAAGAATAAGCAATGAAAATCAGTGTGTGCATAAAAGGAAACGCAAAATGCCCTTTACTGTGAAATGTTAGCCTGCACCTTGTCAATAGAACTTGTAACGATAATCGATATTCCCAAATTTTGGTATTATAAATGTTTCAGTAAAGTTGTATTTTGGGCAGTAAGCTGGGAAGTTTACAGACTACATCTAATCTTCCACTGTTTGAATTGATTATGCCAAATGGTAGGAAATTCCCATTAAATTATATGCAAAACCTAAACCTGTTGAAAATTCTGATTGATAATTGAGGACATTAATAACAGAATTAGAGAATAAGAGGCTTATTTGTACTTCAGAAGAGCCTGACAGTTTAATCAAGCATGATTGATCAGATTATGTACTACATTGAACTGGGTTACACCTTGTATTTATTATATTTTGTGCTTGGCACCAATAGATAAAAAGAGAGCAAGTTTGTCTAAAATGGATATTTATACCTTCAAGGAGATGATTGAAAACTACGTACACTGGAATGAAGACATTGGAGAGTGGCAGCTGGTAGGTTTGCAAAGTTGATTAATTGTAACATTTAAGACAGACCAGAGCATTTATGTTGACTATATCTACATGTAAGCCATAGAAGTGTTTCACCAAGAGCATTTACAGAACACAGAAAAGCAACAGGGCCTTCAGCCCACAACATGTGTACCAACTATGATGAAACTAATCTCATCTGCCTGCAAGTAATCTATATCCCTCCTATGCTTCTATCCCACTGCTATAAAAGACTATTGAGCAGATCTCTTTTACAATAAACTGAACTCTTGATATCTCACTCTTCCTTGTCATGGCCCTTCACCTTATTTGTCTACCTGCAAGCACTTTCTCTGTAACTATAAAACTATATTTTACATACTGTTATATTTTTCCTTTTGCACAAGCTCTGTACTATGTTTGGAATGATCTTTCTGGATGACATGCAAAATAAAGCTTTACGTTGTATCTTGGTACTATATGTACATGCGACAATAATAAACTAACGGATTACCAATCAGCTTCTGCATATCAATGCTGTTAAGGTCCTGCAATTTACTATGTACGTTTCTCTTGAAGTTGACCTCCTAAAATGCAACACCTCACACTTCCCTGGATTAAACTTCATCTGCCTTTACTCTGCCCATACCTGCACCCGATCTGTGCCTGAATGTATCCTTTGTCAACATTTTTCATCATCTACAACTCCTCCATCAATTTTTGTGTTATATGCATATGGATTAATCAGTCCATTTACATTTTTATCCCAGTCGGTTAGATAAAAGACAAGCAGCAGAGCTCCCAGCAATGATCCCTAAAGCACACTACCATTCATAGACCTGTTTTCAGAATTGCACCCTTCCACCATTATCCTCTGACATCTATATCAAGCTAATTGCGAATCCAATCTAGCAAGTAAGTCACCATGGATCACATCCAGTTTAATCTTCTAGATCAAGTTGCTCCAGATCCCATGTATCTTAATCTTCTCACCCTTAAGATATTTTTCTGGGTAGTATTTCCATTCTTACTGCTTACTTATCCATGTACTTCATTCCAACCAGCTGAATTGTAATATGGTACCTACACATTTGATTTTTTATTGTACATTCCAAAGGCAATGTTTGCTGTATATGAAGAAAGATAGGTTTTTGAGCTTGGCTAAAGATTTCTCTGCTTATTTGTAGAAATGTGTGGCATATACAGGAAACAATATGAGAAAACAGACACCGGTCCCTGACAAAACGGAAAAAGATGTAAGTTGATGGCACCTTCTGAATTCTTCACTATATAGAGGAAAAAATTCATTCTGAATGCAATTCATATTTTTCTTTATCCTTCCTTATTCAATGCCTCAAAATTGTTATTAGTTAATCAGTCTTTAATATTTGGCAAAATATTAATAAAACTTATAAGCAGTTGGAAGTGTCATCTATTTGAAATGCGACTTAACTGGTTGAATGCCCATATTTTCAAATTAATGAGAATTCCAAAGATTATTATGATAGTTTTCATTAATGTTATTTTTAAATAAGTTTAATTGATGCTGAGAAAAGCAGTTTTTGTGACAATTGTTTCAAATTTAATCAAATGAAATCATTTTAAGTTTTGGAGTTGTGTGCCTCATTCAGATCAATAGGTTTCAATAGGTACATTTAATGTCAGGACAGTGTATACAATATACATACTGAAATTCTTTTTCTTCACAAACATCCACGAAAACAGAAGAGTGACCCAAAGAATGAATGACAGTTAAACGTTAGAACCTCAAAGCCCCCCCAGCTCCTTCCTCCCATGCACAAACAGCAGAAAGGCATTGAAACCCCCTCCCACCCACCAGCAAAAAAAGCATTGCGCCTCGCACCCACCCCCCCCACCGAGCACTCAAGCGTGCAGCAAAGCATCAATAAAGACACAAACTTGCAGTACCCCAAAGGCTACTCGTTCACCCAGTAATTCAACATACCACAATCTGTCTCGCTCCCCTCCCCTCGCCCCCCCTCCCCTCGCCCCCCTCCCCTCTCCTCTCCCCTCTCTCCTCTCCCCTCTCTCCTCTCCCCTCTCTCCTCTCCCCTCTCTCCTCTCCCCCTCTCTCCTCCCCTTCCCTCTCCCCCCCTTCTCCCCCTCTCCCCGAATAAGGGAAAAAGAGGTGTCCTTGTTTCACAGCGAGAGGGGAGACATAACTCACTGATTTATGATGTTAGAAGTCAGTTGCGTAGATTTTTCTAAGATCTGTGCCCAGAGAGTTGGCCCCAGAAAGACTCGGGTCTCTGGACACAGAGCCTATGGCAGCTAACTCGCTGCTCCCGATGTTCCGTATTCTCCTGCGACACCCCACCCCAGTCAGGGGCACCGGCCTAGAATCAGCCTGTCTCCAGAGCCACAAAAATCCAGCACCTTGAAGGCGCACTAGTCTTCTAGGCCGCGTCCTTGGGATATCAAAAAATGGCTGGGCGTGAGGCCCTGAGAGTGGGTCCCTTTCCAGCAAAGAGCCAAAGTCAGAATGTAACTGCAGGCCAAGAGATATCAAAGATGGAAATAGAGCTGTTTCTGAAGATGCAAGCAAAGGAGTTGCCATTTAACTTCGCTCCGCACCTCCAAATTATCTTAGGCGTAACTAATTTTGCAGAAATCGAGCAATGCATCTGCGTTTGTAATTATGGACTCTGTGTTTCAACTTGAATACTGTGGAAAGTTGGCCTGTAGTTTTATAATAAACATGGTAAAATAAAAAGGGTAGGTTATAATTCAGGATTGTGATTCATACATTCTTTACCAGTTGTATGTATTTTAAAACTTACATAATGTGATAGGATTATAGAGTTATAATACTGTTACTGAAGTCCTTTTGACATTGTAGGAATTTAACTGGATTTGACATTTACCTTTATTTCTTTGCCTGAGTGGGACTTGAACACAATCTTGATGGAAATACAGTGATGGCACTTTCCACCAAACAAAATTTGTTTAGATATTTGGAATAAAAGAATAAATTGTTAAAGTGCTCAGGGTCATCCTGCACAATAAAAGGCCTAGTATATTTGCAAGTTATTTACTCCACAATGTTCTTTCACACAATTATAAATATTGCCCAAATTTCTTTTTACTTCCTCTAATCATCTGGTGCAAGGTATTATTTACATCTTGATTTATGATCCCTGTGTGCTTAAGTGCATTATTTTATAATGTGTTTTGATGTTAGTTATATTTGTGGAATTTTGGTGTAAAAAATGAAATTCACAATGAAGGTGGCCTTGAATGATAGATGTACAGAAAATTCTTAATGGCTTTGATTCTTAAAGCTGATCTTTGTTTCACTTTTGATTATTTCAGCCATTTGAAGTGGATCTATCTCATGTTTACTTGGCCTACACTGAAGAGAGTCTACGTCAGTCATTAATGAAACTGGAGCGACCAAGAACTTCAAAAAGTGGAAAATCCAGACCCAAAACCGGAAGAAAGTAAGGCTGTAGGAAATATTTTATCCTTGTCTTTTAAATGTCAAATTTTTCTTAACATGTGTTCTATTCTCTCAAACTTCTTTTTAACTAGATGTCTATGAAGAGATTATTGTGAAAGTATTAGGCAACTTCCAGTAATTTGTCCATTTTCAAAGTGATTCATTGCTATTTTGACAGGAGAGATAACATTTTCACGCAAAAATATACACTCATTCAATTTATTCTGTGATAACTTATAGGTTTTCAGCAAGTATTCATAATTCAACTTGCCCATGCAAATCGGCAAATAGTAATCACAGAGTTCTCTGCTAACAGTCTTTACAAACCTACTATTTTGTTTTAAACTGTGACATTCATTGTGGCTGCAGGTGACTACATTACAGTGGAGTTGCACATCTACAAAATAGTCCGTATTGCAATTTTGCATCATGTGAAGCCACATCATATGGGCATGAAACAAGAAACAGAAGCTGAAAGATAATAAAATTTTGTTTCTATCTATTTTCCTTTCTTCACAAATTTTTGGGTGGTAATTTGTGAATTCTGCAGGGGTGAATTTCCATTATCTGAGGGTGTTGTCTTTTTTTAAGTTTAGATCCTGTGTGATTTTTGAGTGATGGATTTAGCCTACTGTATATTATGTTTTCACATGCAGGTTTTGGCTGCTGATAAAGTTTGCTGCTAGTAATTAAAATATTTTCTGCTTTATTCTCTCTTCGACTGCACACTGTGTTGTCCTCTTTTATTTCTCACCTCTCATTTACACTGCCCTCCCAGCTGCTTTCATCCCCTGCAAATCAATTTTTCATACCCTGCTCTGCCTCCCATCTCTCCCCCCCGCCTCTGGCCTGCACCCCCCCACCACCCCTCCAACAACCCTCCCCTCCAACAACCCCCCCCCTCCCTCCAACACTCCCCCTCCTACATTGTAGTGCACCCTTGTTGAAAGTAGAATTACTAAGTTCCACTCTAGGAGTAAATTGTTTGATGACTTTAAGAGAACTGAGAAACAGAAGGAAAACCTCTGAAAGAGAAAGGGAAAGAATAGGGAAAAATCTCCAGGCTGTCTCTGGGTAACAAATAGGTTCCATTTTTTAAAACAAGGATCCATGTATATTTTGTCCAATACACAAAAAGTTTTCAATGTAGTAACCATATTTCTGTGCATCAATAGCACATAGCAAAGAAGAATTACGAAAAGTGGGGAGACACAGAAAACTAGTTTAGACTTTCATAGGAGCAACTGTGTGTGTATGTATAACCCTTGAAATAATACTGTTAGAGCTCATTTGTATGTAAGTGTGTCAATGTTGAGAAGTCTTAATCTCGGGATGGCATGCAGATTATATTGTCTATCCCAACCAAACTATTAGATCATATTTTCGTGTTTGACTTAATCTGCTAAATGTTCATTCATTTGCTTGTTAATCTCATCAAATCTAATGTTAATCTTCTGTGCATACTGTACTTTAAAGTTTCATATCAGCTGCTCATATTCTTATTACAAGTTATTATTGTATATCAGCAATGGGTTAATAATTTTGTACACAATTAGGGAAATGTGAAGATGAAAGTAAATGTTTGAATAAATGTGGCTTGTTTCCTTTTTCATCATCAGGAAGCGCTCGACAAAAGCTGAAGCTGGAATTGACTCTCTCCTTCAATGACCAAAAGACTAGGCTGACAAGTGAACTTTTGTTTTAGATGCGATATGTTGTAGGACATTAATAAGTGGTCTGTGATGTCTCAACATGAACTTTTCTTGAATCCACATATACTGGTCTATGAGGAAAAGGTCTGAAGTTCTTGATAGTAGAATGCCCTGAGATCAAGTTTTGTTATCTAATATTGTGAGATTCTGTTCTTTAGTTATTCATGATATTGGTCTTGGCTTATTGTCTTATTAGTGAAAAATATTCAGCAGGCAGCTAACCTGTTAATTAAAACATTACCTGCTTTTGACGGAAAATCAAAACACCAATTAACACTTTCAGAGACTTCCTGAAACTCAAAGGACTTGAGGTTTTCTACAACAGGTACCAAGTAACTTTGTTTAGTTGCAACCGTTACCTCTGTCATTTTGTTTTCATTCTGAAGTGTATAGACTTTCAAGTTCAAACTTGCTATAATTTTTACCACCAGTTCTTGTTTAAAGCCTTGTCCGCTCTATTGTTGTAATATGTCAATGCTTTTCTGATTGTGTTCAGTGTTGTAGATTAGGTGATTAATACTTTGATGCATAATATGGCTCCTTTATTTGTATAAAGGAGTATATTATCTATTAACCTTTAGCTTGGGGTTGCAGGAGGGGGAAGAAATATTTATTAAAAATTGTTCAGTTAAATTGTTCACATTCTATTCCTTCTTCAGAAGGTACATGGAGAGACTATAGAAGAAGTTCACAAAGATTAGAGTTCTGGAGAGCCACAGAAAGTGGCACTTTCATGAGATGGTGGGGGTCAAGAAGAAATTAGGGAAAGCTTTGGGAATATAATGGTGGATGAGGTATCATTTCTTCTGTTGATTTATACTCAGGAAAAGTTAGTCATTCTTCAGAACTGTAAGAGAATAGTGGAGGATTATTTTATGGTAAGGTACTTAACATTGGAATACAGCAACTAAAAAGGGTAGAAACTAAGTTTTGTAAAATGTTTCAAAAGGCAATTGAATCACTGAACCAAAAATAAACAAGGAATGAAGAATGGGCAGTGAAATAGACTTAATGGATCGTCACATTTGCACTGGGCTGTATGGCCTAGTACTGTGACATTCTTGGATTCTGCCTTCTCAAAGTTATTTATATTAAGAGTCAGTTATTTGCAGCAACTTAGTGCATGGTAAATAAGTTAAAGCAATCTGTGTACTGGCAACTGTTAACTAGGAAAATTGTGGAAGTACAAATAGGAAACAAAGACAATAGAGCACTTTTAGCTCATTGTAGGGTGTGTCCATAGTGTCTAATGTTAGCAAGAACTCTGGGCTTTAATTGCTATTATTCTTAAAACACTAACTCAAAAGTTTTGCTCAACAATTCCTTAATTATATTTGTTAAAAGGGAAGCTGCTCTTATTTGAACTTATGAAGTATTGCGCTAAGAACATTTTCTCTTAGAGAAGGGAACAAAGGATTTGTTCAAACTGCTGAGGATAGATGAACACAAAGTAGTCAGTTCTACAAGTCAAGTAAAAAATGTCAACCTTCAACCCCCATTACTGATGATTCTGAACAATACTCTTAAATGTGTAGGTGTTCAGTGTTGTAAATATTTTACAAGGTTGAATATGTATGGAAAAGGAATTACTTTTTACCTCCAAATCAGACTGTTCACCTCCATTCCCAAGACTGAGGTGGTACTTGCTACTCTAGTGGAAAGCAAGAGTCTTCATTTACTGATATTTTGAATTCACAGGCTAATTTGACGTGTTCATGACCTGGGAATATCTGCAGTTTGCATACTCTGAAGCCTTTTTGGTTTCAGCAGTGATGTTTGGTACTGCTATGCAGCTGTAGGGTAGTAGCGGGTAATGGCGTACAATAAGCCTTTCAAATTTTGGTGATTTGGCTTTCACTGTGAAAACCCCAGAGTCCCATCCTTTTCATAAATTAGGAGACTTCCAGCTGTGCCCACATTGGTTTAATTTATTCCTACTATATAATATGCAAAGCAAGTCATTGACAGCACCTGGGATTATCTATGGATTCCTTGGCACACGTTTGTGAGCAGAAAAAAATTGTTCCAATTATATCAGATGTCAAGAAATTTCTGAATACTATAATAATTTTTCCAAGGTTTTCAGAATAAATGTTCAGAAAAAAAATGGTATGTTTGCCTGTGAGAAATCATGTTGTAGCTGCAATAGGGTTGAAAGATTCAAATTTCAACTAATTTGATTAAATACACTATTTTCAGCTTCAGCTGATTTATCTTGGTCATAATGAATGTCATTAATTGCATGGGGCTAAAGCACATACGTAAATGATTAGAACTTATTGTGATCAGAGCTCAGGGATGGTTTGTGACTAGTGAAGGCGAGGTGGGTCCCTCCAAGTACCCTAAAATTAAGGTTAGTTGTCCCTTGCAACTGCCAAAGCTTATGCACTGAGCCCCCAGTGTTGGAATAAAATCTGCTGTGAGATGTAAGCTCTGCATATCCAAGACTTTTTTTTCTCCACAGGTTCTGGTCGAATCTGCATTGTCATTCATTTAGTGTGGACCTATCTAATATAATACTGCTGATTTGATTAACTGTGATAGAATCAAATAGACACTTGACTGTACTGATCAATTGTTGAAGGACGTATGGCATTATCAGAGGAGAAACTGTTGAAATAGTTTGCTAGTGATCTTTTTTTATATGTCTGCATACTTTTTTGTGAGCTTTAATGCTCACGTTCCGTGTGGTATCTGCTCAATTTTATTTCAAGGAAGTACTCCAAAAATTGTTTACTTTAAGCATATTGAAAAAAACCTTAGTTCTTTGATCTGTGGGATTAGCACTAGTTACTCAAACATCCTGAAGTAATGTCAAGTTTGATCAAGAAAAAGTTTATAACCTACCATAGATTTGAATTTAACATTTGAATGTAATGCTGCATGTCATATTCATACAGTGGAGTTAATGTTACTTTAATGTGTGTGTGATGTCTATTGTTGTGGTAAGGCTTATTGTAAAATGAGTAAAAATTATTAACAGAAACCTGCACATGTTCTTAAATTGTATTCTAATACTGGGTTGTGTAATAAGTTTAATACAGGGGTTCCCCGGGTTCCATTTTACTGTTTTACCTGGTATGAATTAACTTCCTTTATATGTCCAGAACAGTTGATTTAAGCTCTTTATAAATGTCTTTTTACTGATTATTCTTTGTAATCTGTTATGTATAAGTTGTGCAGTGTTGTATATATGAGAACATGTATATGTATATATACAGCATGTTAATGTCAATAAGTGTATATTGATTGTAATCACTAATAATTTGCTAACAATGCTATTTGAAATGAATGTAACATTGATGTTAATTAAAAATGCTGGTTGCTTTCTCTGATGTTACTCTCCCAATTGCACATCAGTTCCAGCTGAGGGCCTTAATAGTTTGCCAGTGTCTCCATTAAAATCTGCGGTGGATATCACAGTAACACAAGTAGGCTATTGGTCCTGTAGGAGCATAAAACAGGCAACATGGAGTTAGTGTTTGAAGAATGTGTGATTTACTGAAACCTGGTGTGCACCAAGAGATCAGACAAAGCTGATCTACCCAATTACAATTTCGGCACGGCCTTACAAACCTCTATGCTTGCATGATTACATGGAAGCATCATTAACTAAGTCTTGCTTGTTAAATTTCTCAGATTAAGTCATTATAGACTTAAATATAGAAAAACGAGATTATTGTTACCAAAGCATTTCTTTGTTTGTTATGTGCTGTGTCATATAACGTGAACAATCATGGTCTTTCCATGATCATGATTGTTCTTGACAAGTTTTTCTACAGAAGTAGTTTGCCATTTCCTTCTGGACAGTGTCTGCACAAAACAAGTGACCCCAGCCATTATCAATATTCTTCAGAGATTGTCTGCCTGGCGTCAGTGGTCGCAGAACCAGGACTTGTGTGTGATATGCACCTGCTGCTCAATCGACAATCCTCCACCTGCTCCCATGGCTTCATGTGACACTGATCCGTGGGAGGGGGTGCTAAACAGGTGCAACATCTAGCCCAAGGGTGACCTGCATGCTCACATCTCCCTGCCACCCAGTTATAAAATAAAACACTTAAGTTACTTGGCAGCAGATCTAAGTTTCGGGCACAGCAATAGTAGTATGTTATCACCTGATCATCAAGTCCCTGTATCTTGGTGCAGTTACAGCTCTATTCCCTCTTTATTATTAAACCTTGAGTGTTTCCATGATACCGCATCTGCACAAGCTAAACCCTAATTTAGAAACATAGAAAACCTACAGCACAATACAGGCCCTTTGCCCCACAAAGTTGTGCCGAACATGTCCTTACCTTAAAAATTACCAACCGTTACCCATAGCTCTCTATTTTTCTAGGCTCCATGTACCTTTCCAGGCGTCTCATAAAAGACCCTGTCATATCCGCCTCCACCACCGTTGCCGGCAGCCCATTCCATGCGCTCACCACTCTCTGCATTTTAAAAAAAACTTACCCGACATTTCCTCTGTACCTGTTTCCAAGCACTTTAAAACTGTGCCCTCTTGTGCTAGCCATTTCAGCCCTGGGAAAGAGCCTCTGACTATCCACACAATCAATGCCTCTCATCATCTTGTACTCCTCTATCAGGTCACCTCTCATCCTCTGGTGTGCCAAGGGAAAAAGGCTGAGTTCACTCAACCTTTTCTCATAAGGCATGCTCCCCACTCCAGGCAACATCCTTGTCTTCCTTCAGTTAGTCCTGACGAAGGGTCTCGGCCTGAAACGTCGACTGCACCTCTTCCTATAGATGCTGCTTGGCCTGCTGCGTTCACCAGCAACTTTGATGTGTGTTGCTTGAATTTCCAGCATCTGCAGAATTCCTGTTGTTATCCTTGTAAATCTCCTCTGTACCCTTTCTATGGTTTCCACATCCTTCCTGTAATGAGCTGACCAGAACTGAGCACAGTACTGCAAGTGGGGTCTGAGCAGGGTACTATAGAGCAGCAACATTACCTCTCGGCTCCTAAACTCAATCCCATGATTGAAGAAGGCTAATGCACCATATGCTTTCCTAACCACAGAGTCAACCTGTGCAGCAGCTTTGAGTGTCCTATGAACTAGGACCCCAAGATCCCTCTGTTCCTTCACACTGCCAAGAGTCTTACCATTAATACTATATTCTGCCATCATATTTGACCTACCAAAATGAACCACCTCATACTTATCTGGGTTGAACTCCATCTGACACTTCTCAGCCCAGTTTTGCAACCTAAAAATGTCCTGCTGTAACCTCTGACAGCCCTCTGCACTATTCACAGCACCTCCAACCTTTGTGTCATCAGCAAATTTACTAACCCATTCCTCAACTTCCTCATCCAGGTAATTTATAAAAATCACAAAGACGAGGCGTCCCAGAACAGATCCCTGAGGCACACCACTGGTCGCCGACCTCCATGCAGAATATGACCCGTCTACAACCAGTCTTTGCCTTCTGTGGGCAAGCCAGTTCTGGAACAGCAAAGCAATGTCCCCTTGGATCCCAGACCTCTTTACTTTCTTAATAAGCCTTGCATGGAGTACCTTGTCAAATGCCTTGCTGAAATCAATATACACTACATCTACTGCCCTACCTTCATCAATGAGTTTAGTCACATCCTCAAAAAATTTAATCAGGCTCTTAAGGCATGACCTGCCTTTGACAAAGCCATGCTGACTATTCCTAATCATGCCCCTTCAAATATTCATAAATCCTGCCTCTCAGGATCTTCTCCATCAACTTACCAACCAGTGAAGTAAGACTCACTGGTCTATAATTTCCAGGGCTATCTCTACTCCCTTTCTTGTATAAGGGAACAACATCTGCAACCCTCCAATCCTCCAGAACCTCTCCTTTCCCCTCATTGATGCAAAGATCATTGCCAGAGGCTCAGCAATCTCCTCCCTTGCCTCCTACTGTAGCCTGGGCTATATCTTGTCCTGTTCTGGTTACTTATCCAACTTGATGCTTTCTAAATGCTCCGACACATCCTCCTTAATATCTACATGCTGAAGCTTTTCAGTCCACTGTTAAGTCATCCCTACAATCATCAAGATCCTTTTCTGTAGTGAATATTGAAGCAAAGTACCTACTAAGAACCTCTGCTCTCTCTTCCGGTTCCATACACACTTTTCCACTGTCTCACTGGTTCTATTCTCTCACGTCTTATCCTCTTGCTCTTCACATACTTGTAGAATGCCTTGAGTTTTTCCTTAATCCTGTCTGCCAAGGCCTTCTCCTGGCCCCTTCTGCCTCCTAATTTCTTTCTTAATCTCCTTCCTGCTAGCCTTATATTCTTCTAGATCTCTATCATTACCCAGTTTTTTGAACCTTTCGTAAGCTCTTCTTTTCTTGACTAGATTTACAACAGCCTTTCTACACCACGGTTCCTGTACTTTGGAATGCACCTATGCAGAACTCCACGCAAATATCCCCCGCACATTTGCCACATTTCTTCCATACATTTCCCTGAGAATATCTGTTCCCAGTTTATGCTTCCAAGTTCCTGCCTGATAGCCTCGTATTTCCCCTTACTCCAATTAAACACTTTCCTAACTTGTCTGTTCCTATCCTTCTCCAATGCTCTGGTAAAGGAGATAGAATTGTGATCACTATCTCCAAAATGCTCTCCCACTGAGAGATCTGACACCTGACCAGGTTCATTTCCCAATACCAGTTCAAGTACAGCCTCTGCTCTTGTAGGCTTAATCTACATATTGTGTCAAGAAACCTTCTTGATCACACCTAACGAACTCCACCCCATCTAAAGCCCTCCCTCTAGGGAGATGCCAATCAATATTTGGGAAATTAAAATCTCCCACCACGACAACCCTATTATTATTACACCTTTCCAGAACCTGTATCCCTATCTGCTCCTCGATGTCCCTGTTACTATTGTGTGGTTTATAAAAAACACCAAGTAAAGTTATTGTCTCCTTCCTGTTTCTAACTTCCACCCACAGAGACTCAGTAGACTATCCCTCCACGATTTCCTCTTTTTCTATGGCTGTGACGCTATCTCTGATCAACAGTGCCACGCCCCCACCTCTTTTGCCTCCCTCCCTGTCCTTTCTGAAATATCTAAAGCCTGGCACTCGAAGTAATCATTCCTGTCCCTGAGCCATCCAAGTCTTTGTAATGGCCACAACATTATAGCTCCAAGTACTGATCCACATTCTAAGCTCATCTGCTTTGTTCATAATACTCCTTGCATTAAAATAGACACATCTCAAACCATTGGTCTGAGTGCGTCTCTTCTCTATCACCTGCCTATCCTCCCTCTCGCAATGTCTCCAAGTTTTCTCTATTTGTGAGCCAACCGTCTCTTGCTCCATCTCTTCAGTTTGGTTCCCACATCTCAGCAATCCTAATTTAAACTCTCCCCAATAGCCTTAGCAAACTTCCTTTCCAGGACAATAATTTACTGATTATTAACTCTCTCTTTTCCTACCTCAATAACTAATAGACTATAAGATATAGGAGCTGATCCTTTTTTTCTATCTCCTCCTCAACCCCAGTTCTGGGCCTTCTCCACATAACCTTTGATGCCATGTCCAATAAAGAACATATCCATTTCTGCCTTAAATATACCCAACGACCTGACCTCCTCAGCTACAAGTGGCAACAAATTCCACAAATTCACCACCCTTTGGCTCAAGAAATTTCTCTGCATCGCTGTTTTAAAAGGGTGCCCCTGTATCCTGAGGCTGTGCCCTCTTGAACTAGTCTCCTCTACCATGGGAAACATCCTTTCCACATCTACTCTGTCTAGGTCTTTCAACATTCAAAAGGTTTCAATGAGATTACCCCTCATCCTTCTGAATTCCAGTGAGTACCTGGAGCCATCAAACATTCCTTGTATGATAACCCTTTCATTCCTGGAATCATCCTTGTGAAGCTCCTCTGGACCCTCTACAGTATCAGCACATCTTTTCTAAGATGAGGGGTCCAAAACTGTTCGCAATACTCAAGGTGAAGCCTCACCAGTGCCTTATAAAACCTGAGCATCACGTCTTTGCTCTTGTATTCTAGACCTCTTGAAATGAATACTAACTATCTTTGCCTTCTTCGCTACTGACTCAACCTGCAAGTTAGCCTTCAGGATGTTCTGTACAAGGACTCCCTGGTACAGATTCCTAGATTTTCTCCCCGTTTATAAAATAGTCCACACGTTTATTTCTACTATCAAAGTGCATGACCATGCATTTTCCAACATTGTACTTCATTTGCCATTTTCTTGCCCGTTCTCCTAATCTGTCTAAGTCCTTCTGTATCCTACCTGTTTCCTCAACACTACCTGCCCCTCCACCAACCTTCGTGTCATCTGCAAAATTGGCAACAAAGCCATCTATTTCATCATCTATTTCATTTATATACAGCATAAAAAGAAGTGGTCCCAACACCAGTCCCTGCGGAACACACTAATCAATGGCAGCCAACCAGAAAAGGATCCTTTTATTCCCACTCACTGCCTCCTACCAATCAGCCAATGCTCTAACCATGTTAGTAACTTTCCTGTAATACCATGGTCTCTTAACTTGGTAATGAGCCTCATGTGTGGATAAAGGTATAATGAATAAATGTATTCATTTACATCAAGGGTGGTGATCGGATCTTAATCCATTCATCTGCATCAGTTCATCCCTACACAAAAATCTTAATGATATTGAGTTTCTACTAACTTGTGAAAAGTAGCTTCTAATGACACTGCAGAAGGGCTTTGCAATAAGTTTAAGGTAATGTCTCTCTTCTGGGTTTTGCTGCTCTAGGACATGATTTTGTACTGGTCAAATCCTTTCACAAACTTCATCACATTATTAGGACTACTTATTTTGTCTTCTATATTCCAAGAAAACTGTTGAGATAGTTCCATTCCTTAGCTGCACTTCACAGTGCTGGTAGATTTGTTTTGCGCCCTTTCTCAGGCCAGTAGATTCACCCTGAGGTGGCATACAGGAGTTGGAGCTTATTGATCCACTACCTGAGAGGTGCTGGGACCATGCAATTATAAATACTATAATTTTCTTTCTCGGCCATCTTCTGACACTCAGTGTGTTATCTGAGCACATACCATTGCTCTTAAGGGTGGCATAGAAATCCTTAGCTATACCCATAGTCTGAAGGCTGATGATGGGAATGTGCTGATTAGAGCAACCTGGAGAACTGTGAGGACTTGTTGCTTTCTCACTAATTGAAGAAAAAGTGGTTTACCCATCACATTTTTCCTTGACATCACCACCCTGATTAGAACATAATCAGTAAGAGCTGGCTAGTTCAATGTCGAAGTGACTGAATTCCTGGGTGATAAGACCTTAAGACAAAGGATCAGAATTAGGACATTCAGTCCATTTAGATAATAGCTGCATTCAAGTCTTTGTCAGTGCGGTAGTGTAGCAATTAATGCCTGTGTCATACTACACAGCACATGATGATGATAGGAAAATAATTTAATCTTCCATAAAACGAATTTACCTGGGGTTGGAGTGGGTAACACGGAGTTTGTTTTGCTGTTGTTATCTTGTTTTGTTTTCTGTTATTGTTAGTTGTAATCTACGTGGTGCTGGGATGTGCAGCAACACTTGCAGGCTGCCCCAGCACATCCTTGGGTTTGTTGGTTGTGAACGCAAATAGAAACATAGAAACATAGAAAATAGGTGCAGGAGTAGGCCATTTGGCCCTTCGAGCCTGCACCGCCATTTATTATGATCATGGCTGATCATCCAACTCAGAACCCCGCCCCAGTCTTCCCTCCATACCCTCTGACCCCTGTAGCCACAAGGGCCATATCTAACTCCCTCTTAAACATAGCCAATGAACTGGCCTCAACTGTTTCCTGTGGCAGAGAATTCCACAGATTCACCACTCTCTGTGTGAAGAAGTTTTTCCTAATCTCGGTCCTAAAAGGCTTCCCCTCTATCCTCAAACTGTGACCCCTCATTCTGGACCTCCCCAACATCGGGAACAATCTTCCTGCATCTAGCCTGTCCAATCCCTTTAGGATCTTATACGTTTCAATCAGATCCCCCCTCAATCTTCTAAATTCCAACGAGTACAAGCCCAGTTCATCCAGTCTTTCTTCATATGAAAGTCCTGCCATCCCAGGAATCAATCTGGTGAACCTTCTTTGTACTCCCTCTATGGCAAAGATGTCTTTCCTCAGATTAGGGGACCAAAACTGCACACAATACTCCAGGTGTGGTCTCACCAAGGCCTTGTACAACTGCAGTAGTACCTCCCTGCTCCTGTACTCGAATCCTCTCACTATAAATGTCAGCATACCATTCGCCTTTTTCACCGCCTGCTGTACCTGCATGCCCACTTTCAATGACTGGTATATAATGACACCCAGGTCTCGTTGCACCTCCCCTTTTCCTAATCGGCCACCATTCAGATAATAATCTGTTTTCCTATTTTTGCCACCAAAGTGGATAACTTCACATTTATCCACATTAAATTGCATCTGCCATGAATTTGCCCACTCACCCAACCTATCCAAGTCACCCTGCATCCTCTTAGCATCCTCCTCACAGCTAACACTGCCACCCAGCTTCGTGTCATCCGCAAACTTGGAGATGCTGCATTTAATTCCCTCATCCAAGTCATTAATATATATTGTAAACAACTGGGGTCCCAGCACTGAGCCTTGCGGTACCCCACTAGTCACCGCCTGCCATTCTGAAAAGGTCCCGTTTATTCCCACTCTTTGCTTCCTGTCTGCTAACCAATTCTCCACCCACACCAATACCTTACCCCCAATACTGTGTGCTTTAAGTCTGCACACTAATCTCCTGTGTGGGACCTTGTCAAAAGCCTTTTGAAAATCCAAATATACCACATCCACTGGTTCTCCCCTATCCACTCTACTAGTTACATCCTCAAAAAATTCTATGAGATTCGTCAGACATGATTTTCCTTTCACAAATCCTTGCTGACTTTGTCCGATCATTTCACCGCTTTCCAAATGTGCTGTTATCACATCCTTGATAACTGACTCCAGCAGTTTCCCCACCACCGACGTTAGGCTAACCGGTCTATAATTCCCCGGTTTCTCTCTCCCTCCTTTTTTAAAAAGTGGGGTTACATTAGCCACCCTCCAATCCTCAGGAACTAGTCCAGAATCTAATGAGTTTTGAAAAATTAACACTAATGCATCCACTATTTCTTGGGCTACTTCCTTAAGCACTCTAGGATGCAGACCATCTGGCCCTGGGGATTTATCTGCCTTCAATCCCTTCAATTTACCTAACACCACTCCCTACTAACATGTATTTCACTCAGTTCCTCCATCTCACTGGACCCTCTGTCCCTTACTATTTCTGGAAGATTATTTATGTCCTCCTTAGTGAAGACAGAACCGAAGTAATTATTCAATTGGTCTGCCATGTCCTTGCTCCCCATAATCAATTCACCTGTTTCTGTCTGCAGGGGACCTACATTTGGCTTTACCAGTCTTTTCCTTTTTATATATCTATAAAAGCTTTTACAGTCCGTTTTTATGTTCCCCGCCAGTTTTCTCTCATAATCTTTTTTCCCCTTCCTAATTAAGCCCTTTGTCCTCCTCTGCTGAACTCTGAATTTCTCCCAGTCCTCAGGTGAGCCACTTTCTCTGGCTAATTTGTATGCTACTTCTTTGGAATTGATACTATCCCTAATTTCTCTTGTCAGCCACGGATGCACTACCTTCCTTGATTTATTCTTTTGCCAAACTGGGATGAACAATTGTTGTAGTTCATCCATGCAACCTTTAAATGTTTGCCATTGCATATCCACCGTCAATCACACATTTCACTGTATGGTTCAATGTACATGTGACAAACAAATCAGAATCTGAAAAATATCTTTACAATCTTGAGTTTATCCAACATTTAGCAATCTGTTCCCTGTGGATTGACAAGTGGCTTATTGGATTTGTTACACTGATACAAATCAATATCTTCACTACCCACATTTCTGTTCTTGAATGTAACTTGTGGTAATGACAGTGGTGAAGGTGTGAACTACTTGCCTGCTTATATACTTGTATTCAGCAGTGAGTGCAACTCCATTCTATTCTTCAATATATGAAACAAGTAGGTCAAATTCTGAGTACTATTGCAATCGTACTAATGCGCAGTTTTCATAGTCATAGTCATACTTTATTGATCCCAGGGGGAAATTGGTTTTCATTACAGTTGCACCATAAATAATAAATAGTCATAGAACCATAAATAGTTAAATAGTAATATGTAAATTATGCCAGTAAATTATGAAATAAGTCCAGGACCAGCCTATTGGCTCAGGATGCCTGACCTTCCAAGGGAGGAGTTGTAAAGTTTGATGGCCACAGGCAGGAATGACTTCCTATGACGCTCTGTGCTGCATCTCGGTGGGATGAGTCTCTGGCTGAATGTACTCCTGTGCCCACCCAGTACACTATGTAGTCGATGGGAGACATTGTCCAAGATGGCATGCAACTTAGACAGCATCCTCTTTTCAGACACCACCGTCAGAGAGTCCAGTTCCATCCCCACAACATCACTGGCCTTACGAATGAGTTTGTTGATTCTGTTGGTGTCTGCTACCCTCAGCCTGCTGCCCCAGCACACAACAGCAAACATGATAGCACTGGCCACCACAGACTCGTAGAACAACGTCAGCATCGTCCGACAGATGTTAAAGGACCTCAGTCTCCTCAGGAAGTAGAGACGGCTCTGACCCTTCTTGTAGACAGTCTCAATGTTCTTTGACCAGTCCAGTTCATTGTCAATTCGTATCCCCAGGTATTTGTAATCCTCCACCATGTCCACACTGACCCCCTGGATGGAAACAGGGGTCATCGGTACCTTAGCTCTCCTCAGGTCTACTACCAGCTCCTTAGTCTTTCTCACATTAAGCTGCAGATAATTCTGCTCACACCATGTGACAAAGTTTCCTACCGTAGCCCTGTACTCAGCCTCATCTCCCCTGCTGATGCATCCAACTATGGCAGAGTCATCCGAAAACTTCTGAAGATGACAAGACTCTGTGCTGTAGTTGAGTCCGAGGTGTAAATGGTGAAAAGAAAGGGAGACAAGACAGTCCCCTGTGGAGCCCCAGTGCTGCTGATCACTCTGTCGGCCACACAGTGTTGCAAGCACACGTACTGTGGTCTGCCAGTCAGGTAATCAAGAATCCATGACACCAGGGGAGTATCCACCTGCATCGCTGTCAGCTTCTCCCCCAGCAGAGCAGGGAGGATGGTGTTGAACGCACTGGAGACGTCAAAAAACATGACCCTCACAGTGCTCGCTGGCTTGTCCAGGTGGGCGTAGACACGATTTAGCAGGTAGACGATGGCATCCTCAACTCGTAGTCGGGGCTGGTAGGCGATCTGGAGGGGATCTAAGTGTGGCCTGACCATAGGCCGGAGCAACTCCAGTACAGGTCTCTCCAGGGTCTTCATGATGTGGGAGGTCAATGCCACCAGTCTGTAGTCATTGAGACCGCTGGGGCGCGGCGTCTTCGGCACAGGGACGGGGTAGGACGTTTTCCACAGCACAGGAACCCTCCGGAGCCACAGGCTCAGGTTGAAGACATGGCGAAGTACTTCACATAGCTGAGGGGCACAGGCTTGGAGCACCCTGGTACTGACACCATCCGGTCCTGCAGCCTTGCTCGGGTTGAGACGTTTCAGCTGTCTTCTCACCTGCTCAGCCGTGAAGACCACCGTGGTGGTTTTGTGTGGGGGAGGGATATAGTCATGAGAGCAGGGTGGGGGACTGTGAGGAGGGGTAGGAGGGGAGAGTGGAACATGTGTTGATTGGGGGCTGACAACAGATGGCTCATAGAAACATAGAAAATAGGTGCAGGAGTAGGCCATTCGGCCCTTCGAACCTGCACCGCCATTTATTATGATCATGGCTGATCATCCAACTAAGAACCCCGCCCCAGCCTTCCTTCCATACCCCCTGATCCCCGTAGCCACAAGGGCCATATCTAACTCCCTCTTAAATATAGCCAATGAACTGGCCTCAACTGTTTCCTGTGGCAGAGAATTCCACAGATTCACCACTCTCTGTGTGAAGAAGTTTTTCCTAATCTCAGTCCTAAAAGGCTTCCCCTTTATCCTCAAACTGTGACCCCTTGTTCTGGACTTCCCCAACATCGGGAACAATCTTCCTGCATCTAGCCTGTCCAATCCCTTTAGGATTTTATACGTTTCAATCAGATCCCCCCTCAATCTTCTAAATTCCAACGAGTACAAGCCCAGTTCATCCAGTCTTTCTTCATATGAAAGTCCTGCCATTCCAGGAATCAATCTGGTGAACCTTCTTTGTACTCCCTCTATGGCAAGGATGTCTTTCCTTAGATTAGGGGACCAAAACTGCACACAATACTCCAGGTGTGGTCTCACCAAGGCCTTGTACAACTGCAGTAGTACCTCCCTGCTCCTGTACTCGAATCTTCTCACTATAAATGCCAGCATACCATTCGCCTTTTTCACCGCCTGCTGTACCTGCATGCCCACTTTCAATGACTGGTGTATAATGACACCCAGGTCTCGTTGCACCTCCCCTTTTCCTAATTGGCCACCATTCAGATAATAATCTGTTTTCCTATTTTTGCCACTAAAGTGGATAACTTCACATTTATCCACATTAAATTGCATCTGCCATGAATTTGCCCACTCACCCAACCTATCCAAGTCACCCTGCATCCTCTTAGCATCCTCCTCACAGCTAACACTGCCACCCAGCTTCGTGTCATCCGCAAACTTGGAGATGCTGCATTTAATTCCCTCATCCAAGTCATTAATATATATTGTAAACAACTGGGGTCCCAGCACTGAGCCTTGCGGTACCCCACTAGTCACCGCCTGCCATTCTGAAAAGGTCCCGTTTATTCCCACTCTTTGCTTCCTGTCTGTTAACCAATTCTCCATCCACATCAATACCTTACCCCCAATACCGTGTGCTTTAAGTTTGCACACTAATCTCCTGTGTGGGACCTTGTCAAAAGCCTTTTGAAAATCCAAATATACCACATCCACTGGTTCTCCCCTATCCACTCTACTGGTTACATCCTCAAAAAATTCTATGAGATTCGTCAGACATGATTTTCCTTTCACAAATCCATGCTGACTTTGTCCGATGATTTCACCGCTTTCCAAATGTGCTGTTATCACATCTTTGATAACTGACTCCAGCAGTTTCCCCACCACCGACGTTTGGCTAATCGGTCTATAATTCCCCAGTTTCTCTCTCCCTCCTTTTTTAAAAAGTGAGGTTACGTTAGCCACCCTCCAATCCTCAGGAACTAGTCCAGAATCTAATGAGTTTTGAAAAATTATCACTAATGCGTCCACTATTTCTTGGGCTACTTCCTTAAGCACGCTAGGATGCAGACCATCTGGCCCTGGGGATTTATCTGCCTTCAATCCCTTCAATTTACCTAACACCACTTCCCTACTAACATATATTTCGCTCAGTTCCTCCATCTCACTGGACCCTCTGTCCCCTACTATTTCTGGAAGATTATTTATGTCCTCCTTAGTGAAGACAGAACCAAAGTAATTATTCAATTGGTCTGCCATGTCCTTGCTCCCCAAAATCAATTCACCTGTTTCTGTCTGTAGGGGACCTATATTTGTCTTTACCAGTCCTTTCCTTTTTACATATCTATAAAAGCTCATGTGGGGGATGGGCAGGGGTCACAATGTCAAATCTGTTAAAGAACAGGTTAAGTTCGTTGGCCCTGTCTACACTGCCCTCAGCTCCTCTGTTGCTAGTTTGCCGGAACCCAGTGATGGTTCTCATCCCCCTCCAGACCTCTCTCATGTTGTTCTGCTGGAGTTTCCACTCAAGCTTCCTCCTGTACCTGTCTTTAGCCTCCCTGATCCTGGCTTTCAGGTGCCCTCAGCTCCTCCCTGTTTCCATCTCTAAACGCCCTCTTTTTAGCGTTCAGGATGTCCTTAATGTCCTTTGTCACCCATGGCTTGTTATTTGAATAACAAAGGACAGTTCTTGTTGGAACATTGCAGTCCACACAGAAGCTGATGTAATCAGTGATGCACCCTGTGAGCCCATCAATATCCTCTCCATGTGGCTCACAGACTGCCTGCAAGTCTGTCACCTCAAAGCAACCCTGGAGTGCCTCATAAGCCTCCTCTGACCATTTCCTCACCTTTACATATGTTAATCGAATTGCTGATGTGCTAGTTGAAAATTTTTTCCTCATCCTAGGGTTTCCAAGTTTAAATCTTCTAATGTTATAGTTTCCTGACATTATTTGCTCAATAAGCTGATCTCAGCGTCTGATTTTAATTAAATTTAGGTCATTTTGTAACCAATTTGGAAACCACCCATGATGCAGATCATACCTCACCACTATTCCAATTCTGATTGATTCTATGCCATATTCACTCATTCAGAATCAGAATAAAACAACCCAATCAAGATGACGTGGTGCTCAAATCAGTACACCATATCAATACTACAGAATGAATCAGATTCAATGTACACACAAGGGAATCTGCAGATGCTGGAAATTCAAGTCATACACAAGGGTTGGCCTCCTCTACTGTCAAGATGAAGCCACACTCAGGATGGAGGAACAACGCCTTATATTCTATCTGGATAGTCTCCAACCTGATGGCATGAACATTGACTTCTCTGACTTCCGATGCCCCTCCCCCGTTCTCACCCCATCCTTTATTTATTTATTATTTATTTACTTTTATTTTTCCTTTTTTTTCTCTCCCTCTCTTTCTCTCTCTCTGTCCCTCTCACAATAACTCCTTGCCTGCTCTCCATCTTCCTCTGGTGCTCCCCTCCCCCTTTCTTTCTCCCTAGGCCTCCCATCCCATGATCCTCTCCCTTCTCCAGCCGTGTATCCCTTTTGCCAATCACCGGTCCAGCTCTTGGCTCCATCCCTCCCCCTCCTGTCTTCTCCTAACACTTCAGATCTCCCCCTCCCCCTCCCACTTTCAAATCTCTTACTAGCTCTTCTTTCGGTTAGTCCTGACGAAGGGTCTCGGCCCGGAATGTCAACTGTGCTTCCTCCTATGGGTGCTGCCTGGCCTGCTGCGTTCCACCAGCCTTTTGTGTGTGTAGATTCAATATATAATTCAATTAACCTGGCTAAAGTTTGAAAAGTGTTATAAGTATCGATAAACTTTTCACTTTCCCTATATTAGTTTACGTTTGTAAAAGAAAAAAATCCGATGAAGTAGTTAATCATAAATCTGTCTTCATGGTGTTTTCCACTTTTTTTGTGGCAAGTGGTGGCACTGCAGTGTAGAGTTTAGCATAACACTTTACAGCGCCAGCAAATCGGCTTCAGTTCCTGCCACTGTCTATAAGTTGTTTGTAAGTTCTGTCCATAACTCATGGGTTTCCTCTGGGTGCTGGGGCTTCCTCCCACATTTCAAAGACGTACATTAGGGTGAGTGAGTTGTGGGCATGCCTTACTCATCTATGGACTGTGTTGGTCCTTGACACAAACAGTGCATTTCACTGTATGATTTGATGTTTTCATCTACATGTGACAAATAAAGCTCATCTAATCTTATTTCCCAAAATGGGATCAGCTCTTCATGTGTCTCCAGCAAGATGACTACTGACATTCAAGATGAACCATCAGAATTACCTGTATATAAAGAGATAAATAGTAGTGCAAAAATAGACAACGTTCATGGGTTCACTGTCCGTTCAGAAATCTGATGGCAGAAGGGAAGAAGCTGTTACTAAAATGTTGAGTGTGTATCTTTAGGCTTCTGTACCCCCTCTCTGATTGTAGAACTGAAAAGAGGGCAAGTCCTGGTGGTGGAAGTCCTTAATGGTAGATGCCGCCATTTTGAGGCACTGCCTTTTGAAGATGTCCACGTCAGGGGGTACCATGATGGAGCTGGCTGAATAATACGACCCTCTGCAGGTTTATCTGCCATCACCAGAGATGCCGCCTAGTCCATAGAGTTCCTCCAGCAGTTTGTATTTTTTTTCTGAAACAAAGGAAGATGTTTGTGCTTGCTGAAGCAGGAGTTGCTTGGGGCAGTGTCCTCAGCCCAGTCATCTTCTGTTGCTTCCTCATACTCCTTCCCCCATGAGATCAAAAGTGAGGTTGTTCATACAGTAATGTGCAAAATGTCTAAGACACATACATATATTTGGGGTGCCTAAGACTTGCACCATACTGTATTCGTTCAACATGGAACGAGTGAGTGTGTAAATCAGAATCAGGTTTATTATCACTGGCATGTGTCATGAAATTCATGAACTGCAGCAGCAGTTCAATGCAATACTTAATATAGTAGAAAAAGAGCAAAAATAAATAAATCAATCAATTACAGTATATCTATATTGAGAAGGTTAATATAGTGCAAAAACAGAAATAATAAATATTAAAAGAGTGAGGAAGTGTTCATGGGTTCAATATCCATTTAGGAATCAGATGGCAGAGGGGAAGAAACTGTTCCTGAATCGCTGAGTGTGTGCCTTCAGGCTTCTGTACCTCCTACCTAATGGTAACAGTGAGAAAAGGGCATGCCCTGGGTGCAGGGGTCTGAGACACCGTTCCTTGAAGATGTCCTGGGCATGTTGTAGGCTAGTATCCAAGGTGGAGCTGACTAGATTTACAACCCTTTACAGCTTCTTTCGGTCCTGTGCAGTAGCCCCCGCCCCCCCGCCCCCCCCCCATACAGGACAGTGATGCAGCCTGTCAGAATGCACTCCACAGTACATCTATAGCAGTTTTTGAGTATTTTTGTTGCCATACCAAATCCCTTAAGACTCCAATTAAAGTATAGTCACTCTCTTGCCTTCTTTATAACTGCATCGATATGTTGGAACCAGGCTAGGACGTCAGAGATCTTGACAATCGGGAACTTGAAACTGCTCACTCTCTCCACTTCTAATCCTTCTATGAGGATTAGTATGTGTTCCTTCGTCTTACTCTTCCTGAAGTCCACATCAGCTCTTTCGTCTTACTAATTTTGAGTATATTGTTGTTGCTGCAACACCATTCCACTAGCTGATATATCTCGCTCCTGCACGCCCTCTCATCTCCATCTGAGTTTCTACCAACAATGGTTGTATCATCAGCAAATTTATAGATGGTTTTTGAGCTATGCCTAGCCACAGATGTGGTGGGAGCAAAGGATACTGGGAAAGGCAAAGGTGGAGCACTGTGGGAGGGGTGTGGGATAGGTGGCAGAGAAGGAGTGCTGGGGCAGACACACAGTCCTGAGACACCAGGCAAAGCCATTTAATTCCAAGCAATTAGTTTATTAATCATTACAGAATGTCACTCTCGTTCTTCGCACTTCCTCCCCTCTCCCTTCCACCTTTCCCAACCATGATTTCCCTCTGCCTGCCTCCCTCCCCCTCTCAGTCCACAACAGAGACCCATATCAGAATCAGGTTTATTATCACTCACATATATCACAAATTTTTTTTTGCAGCAGTATAGTGCAATACATAAACTGACTACAGTACTGTGTAAACGTCTTAGGCACCCTAGTTATACGTATATAAACATATATAATATAAAATATGCCTAAGACCTTTTGCACAGTACTGTAGATGTTTGTATAGTGTTCAATTCCATTGAGGGGCATAGATAAGGTGGATAGAGATGGTCTTTTTACTCGTGAAGAGGTGTATAAAATTGGAGGGCATTGATTTATAGTTAGAGGGGAAAAATTTAAAGCTCACCTGAGAAGGAAGCTTTCCTCCTCACAGAATGGGGTGAAAAGTCCTGTCAGAGCAAGTGGTAGAGGTTGGCACAATTACAATGTTTAAAAGAGATTTGGACATGTTGAATTCCGTTTGCAGCTATTCAGTAGACGGTAAACAGAGAAGAGATTCTGCAGATACTGGAAATCCAGAGTACACACACACAAAATGCTCGAGGAACTCAGCAGATCAGAGAGCATCTATGGAAAGAAATCAAGAGTCGACATTTCAGGTCAAGGCCCTTCATCAGGATACAGCCACGTGCAACATGACGTAGATAACATTCTGGCATGAGCCAGTGAGTGGTAAATTAGATCTAGGCTACATAAATGTCAGAAAATAATCAATTCCAAACTAGACAGCTTCACCATCTACTCCTCTCGTTCAGTGCCATTAGAATTGCAAATTCCCCACCCTCATTACTCTCAGAGTGGCACAGTAGCATAACAATTAGCATTAACATTATTACAGCACCAGGGATCACTGATCTGGGTTTGATTCCTGCCACTGTCTGTAAGGCTTTGTAAATACATTCTCCCTGTGACTGCATGGGTTTCTTCCAGGTGCTCTAGTTTCCTCCCACATTCCAAAAATATATGGTTAGGGTTAGTGATTGTGGGCGTGCTGTGTTGAAACTGTAAGCGTGGTGACTCTTGCGGGCTGCCAAGCACAATCTTCACTGATTTGATTTGATGCAAACAATGCATTTCAATGTATGTTTTGACATACATATGACAAATAAAGCTAAAGAAAAAAATGAAGAAAAATCCAACGTAGAACGTAGATCTTTACAGCACAGTACAGGCCTTTTGCCCATGATGTTGTGCCAACCTTTTAACCTACTCTGAGATCAATCTAACCCTTCCCTCCCACATAGCCCTCCACTTTTTTTCATGCATGTGCCTATCTAAGAGTTTCTCATAAATGTCCCTAATGTATCTGTCTCTCCCACCAACCCTGGGAGCATGCTCCACATATCGACAACTCTCTATGCAAAAAATATACCTCTGACACCCCACTTATACTTTCCTCCAATCACCTCAAAATTATGCCCGCTCATATTAGTGATTTCCACCCAGCAAAAACCCAGTGGGTGCAGCCAAATAAAACTTATGGCTACCACATCAGCTTGGAGGCTTGGTATCCTGGAGTGAGTGATTCACTTTCTGACAGCCCAAATCCCAATCTGATGGGATGGGCACAGAGTGAATGCAGTGCCCTCAGCTCAGTGTGACTGACTTCTGCTTTGGACCTGTATGTGACCTCTAGTACAAGCCTAACTTACACATTGCGGTTTGTAGGCGTATAATTCAGCAACAGGTTGGCTCATGTTGTCCTCAGCTGGCTGTTCGCCATGGGACTTCCAGCAGTTATTCAAAGCTCAACGTAAATTTATTATCAAAGTACTTATACTATATACAATCTTGAGATTCATTTTCTCGCAGGCACCCACAGGAAAGTAAAGAAATACAATAAAATCTACGAACGGCTACCCATAACATAGACCGACAAACATCCAGAGTGCAAAAGTGGACACATTATGCAAATAATAATGGACGGCGAGCTGCAGAGTCCCTGAAAGTGAGCCCACAGGCTGCAGAGTCAGTTTGGCACTGAGCTGAGTGAAGATGGTCCAGGAGCCTGAAGGTGGCAGGGCAACAGCTGCTGATCCAAGTCTCCTGCGTCTCCTACCCAATGGTAGCAATGAGAAGAGATTCTGTATTCTGCAAAACCTGATCTAGCATGTCAACATGTTCTCTGTTTCTATACTGTTCTGAAAGAAATGCCTGAAGTTTTTTTTTTGTCAACTGAAGACCCACTGACATTGAATTTCGATAAATGCAAATTGACCTAGTTTCTGCACACTTAAGTATTGAGGAATATTTTTCACTTGCCCACAATTTGATGAGTAGAGGATATGATGGATGCACTTTATGAAGCCTTAACTCCTTAGAACTCAAGTCATTTGACAAAGCTTTTGAGAACATATTGCTTGCTTACTGATTCATCAACGATAGACGAAAATCTGATAGCTTGGCTTAATTTAAAACATTTACTTGAAATGACTCTTAGTGGTTACTTCTAGCTCTAGGATCGGTTAAGGTTTCCTCTCTGTGAATATCATACACTCAGGGGATCTCTGATGAAGCAGCAATATCAGATCTAGGCAAAATGATAAAATGATTCATTTTCTTTTGCAGCTATTCTCCATTGCAAAATTTTCTTTGGTTGTGGTTTTTATTCCACTAGAGTTTCACAAAAATTAAGTGAATACCAAGTAAGACCAAAAGACATAGGATCAGAATTAGGAAATTTGGCTCATCAAGTCTGATCTACCCTTACATCATGACTGATCCATTCTTCTTCTCAACCCTTATCTCCCACCTCCTCTTTGTACCCATTTCATGCTCTGAATAATCAAGAACCTATTAATCTCTGCCTTAAATACACTCAATGAGCTGGCTTCTGCAACCACCTGTAGCAATGAATTCCATGGATTCACCATCCTCTGGCTAAAGAAATTCCTCTTCATTTCCATTCTCAATTGATGTCCCTCTATTCTGAGGTTGTACCCTTTAGTTCTAGACTCCTCAATCATAGGAAGCATCCTCTCCACAATCTAGGCCTTTCAGCATTTGATAGGTTTCAATGAGATTCCCTATCATTCTTATAAATTTCAACCTGTACAGGCCCAGAGCCATCAAACACTACTCATACCCTTTCATTCCCAGAATCCTTCTCGTGAACCTTCTCTGAACCCTCTCCAATGTTAACACATACTTTCTTAGGGGGTCCAAAACTGCTCGCAATACTCCAAGTGAGGCCTTCCCAGTTCCTTGCAACATTACATCCTTGCTTTTATATTCCAGTTCTCTCAAAATGAATGCTAACATCGCATTTTTCTGCTCACCACCGACTCAGCCTGCAAGTTTTGCCCAGGGACAGTAACTTTAAGTTCCTGGATGTCACTATCTCCAAGGACCTGCCTTGGATCCAGTATATAAACATTATTGCGAAGAAAGCACGGCAGCGCCTTAGGAGTCTGCGGAGGTGTGGTATGTCATCGAAAACCTTGGCAAACTTCTATAGATATGTGGCGGAAAGTGTGCTGACTGGCTGCATTATGGCCTGGTATGCAAACCCCAATGCCCTTGAGCAGAAAATCCTACAAGAGGTAGAGGACTTGCCCCAGTACATCCCTCCCAACCATTGAACCCATCTACATGAAACGTTGCCAAAGAAAAGCAGCATCAATCATCAAAGATCCTCGCCACCCAGGACATGCTCCTTTCTCGCTGCTGCCATCAGGTACCAGGTACAAGTGTCTGGCACCACCAGGTTCAAGAACAGTTACTATCCCTCAACCATCAGGCTCTTGAACAAAAGGGGATAGCTACACCCATTTAAGGACTCTGTTATATTGTTATTTCATGCTCGTTACTTATTGCTGTTTATTTATATCTGCATTTGCACAGTTTGTTTACAGTTAACACTTCTTGTTGTTTACAATTTACAGTTACCTCTATAAATTTGCTAAGCATGCCCTCAGAAAAACAATCTCAGTGTTGTATGTGGTGACGTGTGTGTATCCCGATAATAAATTTTACCTTGAACTTTGAACTTTGAGGCTAACCTTTAGGGGATCCTATACAAGGATTCTCAAGTCTCTTTGCGCCTCAGATTTTTAAATTTTCTCCCGATTTAGAAAATAGTCTTCACTTTTATTCTTCCTACCAAAGTGCATGACCAGACACTTCCAAACATTGTGTTCCATCTGCCACTTCTTTTCTCATTCTCCTAATCGGTCAAAGTCCTTCCACAGCCTCCCTGTTTCTTCAACACTACCTGCCCCTCCACTATTTTTGCATTGTCTGCAAACTTGGCCATAAAGCCATCAATTTGGTCATCCAAATCTTGAAGTGGACTCAACACTGACAACTAGTCACCAGCAACCAACCAGAAAGTCTCCCTTTATTCCCACTCTTTGCCTCCTTCCAGTCAGGCAGTGGTCGGCACGTAGTGTCCTGCAGGCACTGCAGGAGAAGGACGTGATGGACACAGTGGGGTGGTTCCCTGAGCAGACTGTCCAGTTCATCTGGCAAAATGCCTCATCGCCAGATCTCACCAACAGGCACCAAGACCTCGCCTGGCTGGCGGTGAGAGGGGCCCTCCCAGTCAGAGCCCTCCTGTACGCCCGGAACGTCGTCCCCGCACCCCACTGCCCACGGGAGGACTGCAGTGAGGAGGAGTCTGTGACCCGCCTCTTTGCACACTGCCAGTTCGCAAAGAGGGTGTGGAGGAGGATGGACGGGCTAGTGTCACGTTTTATCCCCAGCAGCTGCGTAACAGAGGACTCTCTGATCTACGGGCTGTTCCAGGGGACGCACACGGAGACCAACATCCGGTGCTGCTGGCAGATCATCAACTCGGTGAAAGACACTCTTTGGTCGTCCCGAAACTTGATGATCTACCAGCACATGGAGATGTCCGTGGGAGAATGCTGCCGACTGGCACATTCTCGGCTGCAGGAGTACGTGCTGAGGGACGCACTGAAACTTGGTGCAGCCACCGCAAGGGCCCGGTGGGGAAGGACCACAGTATAGGTTTCTCCACCCGTGGGAGTGGGAGGGGTCGGTGGGCGGGGAGTATACCCCTCAACAATGATATGCTAAACTGAACTACTGGAGTGCCACGTGGGTGGCTATAAATACGGATAGGGACTGACTATAATGAAAACGTATGTAAAGGATGAAAAGTTATTGAATGGTTTATTGTATATATTTATTTTTGAATAAAGTATATTTTGAAATTTAAAAAAATCCTCTGTCCATGCCAGTAACTTTCCTGTCATACCATGGGCTCCAATACCGAGGTCCTCTCTCGAGCCGGAATGCCAGCAGTTTCAACCTTGGTGATGTCGGCCCAACTGCGCTGGGCAGGATATGTTGTCAGAATGCCCGATGGAAGACATCTTGTATGGCCAACTGTCCAGTGGTACCAGAAAACAAGGAGGCCAGTGACTACGATACAAGGATGTTCTGCACAGGAGCCTCAAGAAAGCTGACGTTGCCCCATCAACATGGGAGGATCTGGCTCAAGATCACTCACAGCGGAGGGACGCCATCAGAAAAGGTGTGGACGCTGCTGAGAACAAGCTCAATGAGGCAACAGCGGAAAGGCACAGGAAGCACCACAACAGAGCTTCTGCCCCTGTTGCCTCTCCAGGCCTCACCTGCCAAGTATGTGGCAAGCAGTGCCTGTCCAGGATCGGCCTGTACAGCCACTCCATGACACACATATCAAACCCCACTAACTGACTGAACGGAACCATCATCATCCTAGGGGATGGATGGATGGAGAGGGAGAGAGAGGGAGAGAGAGGGAGAGAGACTCTTAACTTGTTAAGCAGCCTCATGTGCAGCACCTTGTCAAAGACCTTCTGAAAAAAAAGTAATAAGGTAATTAAGATGAAAATAAGATTTAAAAAAGGCTAAGTTTACAGGATTATCCAAATTAAAAAAATATTGCTGATTGCAGGAATTTGAAATAAACATGGAAGTTGCGATGAAACGTAACACAGAGATAGTGGCATGGTAGTGTAGCAGTTAGCACAGTACCTTACTGCACCAGTGGTTGGGGTTCAATTCCTGCTGTTGTTTGTAAGGAGTTTGTAACACTTTTCCTGTCACGGTATGGGTTTCCTCCGGGTGCCTCCGGTTTCCTCCCACAGTCCAAAAAGATGTCTGGATTAGTAAATTGTGGCCATGCTATGTTGACACTGGAAGTGTGGCAAAATTTGAAGGATGCCCCCAGCACATGGTGTTGGCCAATGTGTTGATTATTGATACAAACGACATATTCCACCGTATACTTCAAAGTTTCAATGTATGTGGCAAATAAAGCTCATCTTTATCTTTACATTTATTTATTTAGTGATACAGCACAGGGTAGGCCCTTCTGTCCCCAGCAACCCCTGGCAAACACGATTAACCCTAACCTGATCATGGGAGAATTTGCAGTGACCAATTAACCTACATGGTCGCTCTTTAGACCGTGGGAAGAAACCATAGAGCCCTAGGAAAATCCACACATTCCACGGGGAGAACGTATGGAGCTTCCTTACAGAATGGCACCAGAATTGCTCTCAAACTCTGGAATGCCCTGAGCTGTAATGGGATTATGCTAACAACTACCCTACCCTGGAAGTACTGTGCTATGGTGGCATCCTTAAAGAAAGCATTGTTAGCAGTACAAAGTTGTGATAATGCTTCCTGAATTTACATTGCGAAACAACTGAACCTTTAATTTGCCCTCTGGACCAGAAACACCACTGTGTGCCAATCTATAACCTTATGCTTATTCAATTCAGTGTGAAGGGTCAGTGTGGACATGGTGGAGGATTATAGATCTCTGGGGATATGAATTGACAATAAACTGGACTGGTCAAAGAACACTGAAGCTGTCTACAAGAAGGGTCAGAGCCGTCTCTATTTCCTGAGGAGACTGAGGTCCTTTAACATCTGCCGAACGATACTGAGGATGTTCTACGAGTCTGTGGTGGCCAGTGCTATCATGTTTGCTGTTGTGTGCTGGGGCAGCAGACTGAGGGTAGCAGACACCAACAGAATCAACAAACTCATCCGTAAGGCCAGTGATGTTGTGGAGATGGAACTGGACTCACGGTGGTGTCCGAAAAGAGGATGCTGTCTAAGTTGCATGCCATCTTGGTCAATGTCTCCCATCCACTACATAATGTACTGGGTGGGCACAGGAGTACATTCAGCCAGAGACTCATCCCACCGAGATGCAGCACTGAGCGTCATAGGAAGTCATTCCTGCCTGTGGCCATCAAACTTTACAACTTCTCCCTTGGAGGGTCAGACACCCTGAGCCAATAGGCTGGTCCTGGACTTATTTCATAATTTACTGACATAATTTACATTTTACTATTTAACTATTATGGTTCTATTACTATTTATTATTTATGGTGCAACTGTAATGAAAACCAATTCCCCCCGGGATCAATAAAGTATGACTATGACTATGACTATGACTAATTCACTCCACATGAAGAAATAACAGTGGTTACCGGTTACAGCAAAGGTCCATGTGACAATATCTTGGCTGTAGTTATGAATACGTGCTCCTGCTGTACAGGCAACCAGATTACCAAATCTAGCACAAAATAAAATGGCTGGAGGAATTCAGCAGACCAGGCACTGTGAGTTCCTCTAGCAGTTTGATCATTGCTCCAGATTTCAGCATCTTCAGTCTCTGGTGTTTCCCAACGCAAATATTTGTCAGCCATTGATTATTCATATATTCTCTGTCCACAAAAAGCAGGAGAGGTCATTGACAGAACACTGACTCACCAATAATCTACACACTAATACTCAGTTTGAACTTTGGCAGGAATGCACAACTCTTAGTAGCCTTGGCCCAACTGTGGATGAAAGAGCTGAATAGACAGAAGAATTTGAAGATGCTGGAAATCTTGAGCAAGACACACTGTAGGATCTCAGCAAGTTAGGCAGCCTTTATAGAGGGAATTAGAATCAGAAACAGATTTAATATCATTGGCATATGTTGTGAAATTTGTTAACTTGATGGCAGCAGTACAATGCAATACATGGTACTGTATATAGTTCCTCTAGCATTTTTAGTGTGTTGCTTAGGGAGCAGAATTCCAGACTGCACTTGAGCAGTTTTGGTCAAAGGACATTAAAATGGAAAAATATCCAGTGATTGGAATCGATGTTCAAAGTTGATTGTGTTTAATTCCCATCACCAGAACATCTTCAGAATTCCTTATGACTTCATCAATGTCCAGCCATTTTCAATAGCTTCATCACAAAGCTTCCTTACATGCAAGGTTAGAGTCAGAGGTGGTTGTTGATGATTACCCAATTCCATTTGAAGATACTCAAACATAAAGTAGTCCATACTTTGATGCAAAAGAACCAAGATAATGTTTAGTGAAGGACTAAAATGCAGATCTCACAAGTGCTGGGCAATTAACATCCAGTGACATTGCAATTTGCGAGAAGCTCGGCTGAATCAACCATATAAAATAAATGGATAATGGAGCAATTTAGAAACTGAGCAACCTTTGACAAATTTTTCACCCTCAACCCAAAGCCTGTACACCATAAATAAGGCCAGGCCACACACTCAACGATTCAGAAACAGTTTCTTCTCCTTCGCCATCAGATTTCTGAATGCCCTTTGAACCCATGAACACTACCTTATTATTTCTTTATTTCTATTTTAACATTACTTATTTATTTAACTATTTACTGTAATTCACATTTTTTCTCTATTATTATGTTTTGCATTGTACTGCTGCTGCAAAAGCAACAAATTTCGTGACGTATGCTGCTGATATTAAACCTGATTCTGATGCTGTTGAAGGCTCTTGAACCGAAACGACCGTTCATTCCTCTCCATAGATGCCATCAGACCTGCTGGGTTTTTCCAGCATTTTATGTGCGTTACTCTGATTCAGACTCTGCAGGTTCCCCTCTTAGTGACACATTCATCTGATGTGGCTTATCTGATGTTCCTTTGTCAATTTGGAATCTAAAGCCTGAAATTCTTGACTTAAGAATACAGTGGATGTTACAGTTCAAGAGGCCATCAGTATTTTTCCTGTGGTTGATGTAACCAAGCCAAGAGGGCATATGGTAGCTTTCATAGTTTTGAAGGTGAGAGGGGATTGGGGGGGGGGTGATTTTTTTCAGATAGACTATGGTTGGGGTCTGCCTGAAGACGGGGCAAAGACAGATATTCTCTCAACATTTAAGAAACCTCTGGACAAGTACTGGAAGGCCTTGTAGGGCACAGGCTTAAGGCAGGTATATGAGATTAATACATTAAAACCCAATGGGTGGCATGGAAAAACTGAAGTGCCCATTTCTATGTTGTGCAACCCAATCAGGTTCAAATTCAAGTTCAAGTTTTTTGTCATTCAACTGTACACATGTATGCAGCTAAACAAAACAATGTTACTCTGGCACCAAGGTGTAAATCACAGTGCATATATCACATACAGCACATAAAATAATATCGACAGATAGTAAAATCTGTAGATGTGCAAGTTGACATAAAGGGAATATACAGTATGCTCATAGACATAGAGCATATGACCATGACTCTGAATCTAACAGTATCATTTCCTTCCTTCACCAGGACAGCTTGCAGGGCCTCCACTCCCTTCGTGTACAGTGACCCACCCAGGGATGATGGAATCAGAGTAAGATTCTGAAATTCCAAGAAGGAATCAAAATATTAGAATTGTCAAATGGTGAAAATGCAGATGATACTAAGATAGGTGGAGTTGTGGATAATGAAGGAGGTTTTCAAAGCTTGCAGAGAGATTTAGGCCAGTTAGAAGAGTGGGCTGAAAGATGGCAGATGGGGTTTAATGCTGATAAATGTGAGGTGCTACAATTTGGTAGGACTAATCAAAATAGGACATACATGGTAAATGGTAAGGCATTGAAGAATGCAGTAGAACAGAGAGATCTAGGAATAATGGTGCATAGTTCCATGAAGGTGGAATCTCATGTGGATAGGGTGGTGAAGAAAGCTTTTGGTATGCTGACCTTTATTAATCAGAGCATTGAGTATAGGAGTTGGAATGTAATGTTGAAATTGTATAAGGCCAAACTTGGAGTATTATGTACAGTTCTGGTCACCAAATTATAGGAAAGATGTCAACAAAATTGAGAGAGTACAGAGGAGGTTTACTAGAATGTTACCTGGGTTTCATCTCCTAGGTTTCAGAGAAAGGTTGAACAAGTTAGGTCTTTATTCTTTGAAGCATAGAAGGTTGAGGGGGGACTTGATAAACATATTTAAAATTATGAGGGAGATAGATAGAGTTGCCGTGGATAGGCTTTTTCCATTGAGAGTAGGGGAGATTCAAACAAGAGGACATGAGTTGAGAGTTAAAGGGCAAAAATTTAGGGGTAACATGAGGGGGAACTTCTTTACTCAGAGAGTGGTAGCTGTGTGGAATGAGCTTCCAGCAGAAGTGGTTGAGGCAGGTTCGATGTCGTCATTTAAAGTTAAATTGGATAGCTATATGGACAGGAGAGGAATGGAGGGTTATGGGCTGCGTGCAGGTCGGTGGGACTAGGTGAGAGTAAGAGTTCGGCACGGACTAGAAGGGCCGAGATGGTCTGTTTCCGTGCTGTAGTTATTATATGGTTATATGATGAAATGCTTCAGATTGAAAGAAATCCTCAGCGGCCTAGACATGACAAGATTAGTTAATTGAGTTCTCAGTCATATCCACTGAAGAAGTTACAGGTGTAAAGTCTCAATCATAGCTGGTGTAATTTTGTTTTAGAGAATTAGAACTCATATCTAACTAAAAGTATGTCATAGAGTCATAGAGCTCCACAGCACAGAAACGTGCCGTTTAGCCCATCTAGTCGATCCCTAACTTTTATTCTGCATAGTCCCATTGAACTGCATCTGGACCATAGACCTTCATACCCTCCCCTCCATATGGTTATTCAGACTTCCCTTAAGAGTTGAAATTGAACCTGCGTCCACCACTTCAGTTCATTCCACACTCTCACAGCCCTCTGAGTGAAGATGTTCCCCTTCATGTTCCCCTTAAACATTTCACCTTTTGCTCTTGACCCACGACTTCTAGTTCTAGTTGCACCCAATCTCGGTTGAAAAAAACCTGTTTTCATTTACTCTATCTATATCGCTCATAATTTTGTTTACCTCTATGAAATCTCCCCTCATTATCCTACTCTCTAGGGAATAAAGTCCCAAGCAACTCACACAAAATGCAGGAGGAACTCAGCAGGTCAGACAGCATCTATGGAAATGAATAAACAGCCAACATTTTGGGCTGAGACCCTTCATCAGGACTGAAAAGGAAGGGGGAAGATGACAGAATAAAAAGGTAGGGGAGGGGAGAGAGGATAGATAGAAGGTGAAGCCAGGTGGTGGGAAAGATAAAGGGCTGGAAAGGAAGGAATCTTATAGAAGAGGCGAGGAGAAAGGGTAACAGGAGGAATTCTCGGGGGAGGCGAATGGTAGGGTGGGAAGAGGTAAGGGGCCAGAGTGGGAAAGAAAAGATGAGAGGAGAAGGGAAAATTTCTTTTACCAGAAGGGGGAATCAATATTCATGCCATCAGATTGAAGTTTACCCAGACAGAATATAAGGTGTTGCTCTTCCACCCTGAGGGTGGCCTCATCGTAGCACAAGAGGAGACCATGGACCAAAATGTCTGAATGGGAATAGGAATTGAAGTTAAAATGTTTGGCCACTGGGAAGTTCCGCCTTTGGCAGATGGAGCAGAGGTGTTCGATGAAGCGGTCCTCTGGTTTATGACAGGTCTCACCAAAGTAGAGGAGGCCACATCAAGAGCACCGGATACAATAGATGACCCTAGCAGATTCACCGGTGAAGTGTTGCCTCACCTGGAAGGACTGTTTGGGGCCTTGAATGGAGGTGAGGGAGCAGATGTAGCACATTAGCTGCTTGCAGGGATAAATGCTGGGAGAGACAAAAGGAAAAGGGAATCATGGAGGGGATCTCTGTGGAAAGCAGGGAGGTAAAGATATGTTTGGTGGTAGGATCCCTTTGGAGATAGCAGAGGTTGCGAAGAAGGATGGGTTGGATGTGGGAGCTCATGGGGTGATATGTGAGAACAAGAGGAACTCTATCACGGTTGAGGTGACAGGAAGATGGGGTGAGAGTGGACCTTTGGGAAATGGAGGAGATGCAGGTGAGGAGACCATCAATGGTGGAGGAAAGGAAACCCCGTTCTTTGAAGAACGAGGACATTACTGATCCCAGGATCTCTGATGTCCTGAAAAGAAAAGCAGCATCCCGGGAACAGATGCAACAGAAATGAAGGAACTGAGAAAAGGGAATAGCATTTTTACAGGAGACGAGGTGGGAAGAGGCATAGTCATGATAACCATGGGACTTGGTAGGTTTATAAAAGATGTAGGTTGACAGTTTGTCTCCAGGAATGATGACAGAGAGATTGAGAAAGGGGAGGGGACCAAGTGAATTTCAGGCCACGGTGGAAGTTGAAGGTAAAGGTGATAAAATTGATAAGCTCAGCATGGGTGCATGGAGCAGCGCCAATGCATTTTTCAATGCAGCGGAGGAAGAGTTGGGGAGCAGTACTGGGGAAGGCATGTAACATAAGTTGTTCTACATAGCTAACGAAAAGACAGGTATAGCTGGGGCCCAGTTGAGTGGCCATGGCTACTCCCTGAACCTGGAGAAAGTAGGAGCAGTCGAAGGAAAATTGTTGAGGGTGAGGACCACTTTTGCCAGATGGAGGAGGGTGGTGTTGGAGGGGAACTGATTGCTTCTTTCATTAAAAAAAAGCGGAGAGCTGTAAGGTCTTATTGAAGGGCATTGAAGTGTATAAGGACTGGACAACCCTGGTGAAAATGAGGCGATCAGGGCCAGGGAATTGAAAGTTAGTGAAGAGATTGAGAATATGAGAAGTGTAATGGATGTAGGTGGGAAGGGGCTAAACCAAGGGGAACAGGATGGAGTGAAGGTATGAGGACATGAGCTTAGTGGGGCAGGTGCAGGCAGAGACAATAGCCCTACATGTATTGTCATGTTTGTGGATCTTGGGTAGGAGGTAGAATTGAGCAGTGTGGGGTAAGGAAATTATGAGTTTGGTGGCTGTGGATAGGAGTTCCTCAGTGTTGATAGGGTTAGTGATGGTGTTTGGACTATTTCCTGAAAGTCCTGACCTGTTCAAGCTTTCCTTAATAGCTCATGTTCTCAGTTCCTGGCAACAGCCTGATAAATTCTCTCTGCACTCTTTCCTGAAGGTTTTACTAAAGTGGTGGCATTATTTCAAGAAGAGTCAATATGCACTCAGTGGCCACTTTATTAGGTACATCCGAACATCTGTTTGTTAATGCAAATATCCAATCAGCCAATCATGTGGCAGCAACTCAATGCATAGAAACATGCAGACATGGTCAAGAGGTTCAGTTTTTGTTCAATAATCAGAATGAGTAAGAATTGTGATCAAAGTGGCTTTGACAATGGGCTGATTGCTGCCAGGTGGGGAGATCTGAGTATTTCAGAAATTGCTGATTTTCTGGGATTTTCATGCACAACACTCTCTAGAGGTTACAGAGAATGGTGGAAAAAACCAAAAAAAAAAATCCAGTGAGTGGTATTTCAGTGTGCAAAACTGCCTTTTTTTTTAAGTTAAGTCAGAGACGAATGGCAAAACTGATTCAAGCTGACAGGAGAGTGACAGTAACTCAAAATAACCACACGACAACAGATATATACAGAAGATTATCTCTGATCACATACATGTTGAAATTCAAAGTGGATGGACTATAGCAACAGAAGACCACATCAGGTTCCACTCTTGTGGCTATTTTATTAAGTCCACTCCTGTACCTAATGAAGTGGTCACTGAGGATAGATTATCAAGCACAGGGACTGGAATGGGGTTTAGGAAATGTTGATTTTGTAGCCAGGGGAAAAATACATACACAGGACAACAAATACTTTTTCCGGTCTTAAATTTCTTTATCTGTTTTAGATGTTCTAATGCAGAAAATGGGTATCAAAATAAAAATGACAAATAGAATTAAAGAATAAAAACAGTTCCTGCTGTTACAATCTCAGTTTAATTTCAGACCATACCCTTGTTACGTATGCAGTATGAAAGTAAGTAAAACAAAGTATACAAAACCAGTATGGTAGTGGCAATTCTAAAAAGCAATACAAACATTAGAAACCCAACAACCCTGTACCTTATACACAACATCAAAAATATGGATAAATACATCTAATCTTCACCCTGGCACACACGTGTTTAGCTTCCAAACACATATAGGCTAGACCCTGAAACGAATTCTCCTCGCTCACGCTACCAGGCCGATACCTTACTCATGAAAAATCTTCCTTTACCAAACCTGGGAAAAGCACTCAAACACCGTCCTAGAACGTCATGACTCTTCTTTCTACTCCACCTGTGCAAAATGACACCACCATTTTCTCTTAAAGGCACAGGCAGCTATTTTAGCATTACCAAGGTGAATACGTAAGAGCATTTTAACAACAAAAAATGATACTCAATGGTCACCTGGTTACATTTGGTAAAATTTTAGATGATCTTATGTTTGCTAAAAAGTCTTCAGCAGAAGTTCATTGGAATAGTCACAATGGCTTCAACTATCACCTTCTATCTAGTCCCCTCACTTTTTTATTCTGGCATTTTCGGCTTTCCTTTCCACTCCTGATGAAGGGTCTTAGTTTGAAACATTGATTGTTTGTTGATTTCCATAGATGTTGCCTGACCTGCTGTGTCCTTCCAACATTTTGTGTGTGTTGTTAGGGATAAGTGTATCGAGAGAAGGTGAGTTGAGGCAAAGTGAAGCCAGGTGTGCAGGTGCTTAAAGTTGTGCGCAAAAGATAGAAGGAGGATGTGAGGAAGAATATACAAAGAGTTGTTATAATCTGGATCTTTCTGACTGCAAGTGTGGTGGAAACAGTCAGGCAAGGAGTTTCGTAGGAAGGAAGATTGTTCTTGCGGGATATAGTTATTTTCTGGCAGAGGGGTTGTGAACGAACATGGGAAAGTCCACAGATGCTCAAAATCCAAAGGAACACATACAAAATGCTGGAAGATCTCAAGAGGTCAGGCAGCATCTGTGGAAAAGACTAGACAATCGGAATTTTGGGCCGAGACCCTTCTTCTGGACTGAGAAGGAAGGAGGAGGATGCCTCACGGAAAACCCCAAGGCATTCTACAAGTATGTGACGAGCAAGAGGATAAGATGTGAGAGAAGAAGACCAATCAAGTGTGGCAGTGGGAAAGTGTGATGGAACCGGAGGAGATGGCAGAGGTACTTAGTGAATACTTGGCTTCAGTATTCACTACGGAAAAGGATCTTGGTGATTGAAGGGATGACTTGCAGCGGACTGAAAAGCTTGAGCGTGAAGATATTAAGGAAGAGGATGTGCTGGAGCTTTTGGAAACCATCAAGTTGGATAAATCACCGGGACTGGACGGGATGTACCCCAGGCTACTGTGGGAAGCGAGGGAGGAGATTACTGAGCCGCTGGTGATGATCTTTTCATCATCAATGAGGACGGGAGAGGTTTCGGAGGATTGGAGGGTTGCAGATGTTGTTTTCTTATTCAAGAAAGGGAGTAGGGATAGCCCAGGAGATTATAGAACAGTGAGTCTTACTTCAGTGGTTGGTAAGTTGATGGAGAAGATTCTGAGAGGCAGGATTTATGAATATTTGGAGAGGCTTAATATGTTTAGAAATAGTCAGCATGGCTTTGTCAAAGGCAGGTCATGTCTTATGAGCCTGATTAAATTTTTTGAGAATGTGACTGAACTCATTTGATAAGGTACCCCATGCAAGACTTATTGAGAAAGTAAGGAAGCATGGGATCCAAGGGGACATTGCTTTGTGGATCCAGAACTGGCTTGCCCACAGAAGGCAAAGAGTGGTTGTAGATGGGTCATATTCTGCATGGAGGTCAGTGACCAGTGGTGTGCCTCAGGGATCTGTTCTGGGACCCCTTACTCTTTGTGATTTTTATAAATGACCTGGATGAGGAAGTGGAGGGATAGGTTAGTAAATTTGCTTATGACACAGAGGTTGGGGGTGTTGTGGATAGTGTAGAGGGCTGTCAGAGGTTACAGCGGGACATTGATAGGATGCAAAACTGGGCTGAGAAGTGGCAGATGGACTTCAATCCAGATAAGTGTAAGGTGGCTCATTTTGGTAGGTGAAATATGATGGCAGAATTTACCTTGGCAGTGTGGAGGATCAGAGGGATCTTGGGGTCCGAGTCCATAGGACACTCAAAGCTGTTACGCAGGTTGACTCTGTGGTTAAGAGGGCATACGGAGCATTGGCCTTCATCAATCGTGGGATTGAGTTTAAGAGCCGAGAGGTAATGTTGCAGCTATATAGGACCCTGGTCAGATCCCACTTGGAGTACTGTGCTCAGTTCTGGTCGCCTCACTACAGGAAGGACGTGGAAACCATAGAAAGGGTGCAGAGGAGCAATCTGTTAAGTTAGGTAACCTCTCCTCCTCCATTCTCACCCTGAACACCAGCGTGCCTCAAGGCTGTGTGCTGAGCCCTCTTCTGTACTCCCTTTTCACCTATGACTGCGTTCTTGTACATGGTTCTAACTCCATAATCAAGTTTGCAGATGACACCACAGTGGTTGGCCTGATCAGAGGAGATGACAAGACGGCCTACAGGGACGAGGTCCAGCACCTGGCCGTGTGATGTGCTGATAACAACCTGGCCCTTAACACCCAGAAGACCAAGGAGATTATTGTGGAATTCAGGCATGCTAGGAGCCACACTCATGTCTCCATCTACATCAATGAATCTGTGGTGGAGCATGTATCAAGCTTCAAATTCCTTGGTGTCTGCATTTCTGATAATCTCACCTGGTCCCTGAACTCCTCCATCCTGATCAAAAAGGTGCAACAGGGCCTTTATTTCCTGCGGAGCATCAAGAAAGCTCACCTCTGTCCCAGGATACTGACAGACTTTTACTATTGAGAGCATACTCACCAACTACATCTCAGTGTGGTATGGCAATTGTGCCCTATCAGACCACAAAGCACTCCAGCGTGTGGTGAAAACTGCTCAGCGGATTATCGGCACCCAAATGCCCACCATTGAGAACATCTACCATAACCGCTGCCTAGGCAGGGCGAAAAGCATTATCAAGGATGCATCTCACCCTAACCATGAACTTTTTACTCTCCTCCCATCCAGTAGGCGCTACAGGAGCCTCCGCTCCCACACCAGCAAACTCAGGAGGAGCTTCTTCCCTGAGGCTGTGACCCTGCTGAACCTCACATCACAGCACTAAGCAGTATTGCATCCATATTGTACTGTCTCAGTACTTTTATATTTGTGTGCTGTAGCACTTACTTTTTACCTGCAGTTATTTAGTAAATAATACCACTGTTTTGCACTTCTGGTCAGAGGCTAACTGCATTTCATTGGCTTTGTATCTGTACTCGGCACAATGACAATAGAGTTGAATCTAATCTAATCTAATCTAAAAGGAGATTTACAAGGATGTTGCCTGGATTGGGGAGCATGCCTTATGAGAATAGGTTGAGTGAACTCGGCCTTTTCTCCTTGGTGCAACAGAAGATGAGAGGGGACCTGATAGAGGTGTACAAGATAATGAGAGGCATTGATCATAAGGCTTTGACTTTGACTTTGAAATGGCCAGCATGAGAGGGCATAGTTTTAAGGTGCTTGGAAGTAGGTACAGAGGAGATGTTAGGGGTAAGTTTTTTACGCAGAGAGTGGTGAGTGTGTGGAATGGGCTGCTGGCGGCGGTGGTGGAGACGGAAACGATAGGGTCTTTTAGGAGACTCCTGGATGGATACATGGAGCTTAGAAATATAGAGGGCTATGGGTAAGCCTAGGCAGTTCTAAGGTAAGGACATGTTCAGCACAGCTTTGTGGGCCGAAGGGCTGGTATTGTGCTGTAGGTTTTCTATGTTTCACCATAAACAGCCCTGAGATTTGTTTCCTTGTGAGCATACTCAGTAAATCCATTATAGAATAATGAAGATAATAGAATGAATGAAAGAACACACCAACTAGGGCGTCCAAACAGTGCGCAAAAGGCAACAAACTGCAAATTCAAAAGAAATAATAATAATGATAATAATAATTAAATAAGCAATAAAATGAAGAACATGAGGTGAAGAGTTCTTGAGAGTGAGTCCATAGCTTTGGGAACATTTCAGTGATGGGGCAAGTGAAGTTGAGTGAAGTTACCCCCTTTGGTTCAAGAGCCTGATGGTTGAGGGGTGGTAACTGTCACCGAGCCTGGTGGTGTGAGTCCTGAGTCCCCTGTACCTTCTTCCTGATAGCAACAGCGAGAAGAAAGCATGACCTGGATGGGAGTGTTTGACAATGCTCTCCTGTAACATTGCTCCATGTAGATGTGCTCAATGGTGGGGAGGGTTTACTGTGATGGATTGATTTTCTGTTCAAGGGCATTGGTGTTTCCATACTAGGCTGAGATACAGCCAGTCAATATATTCTTCACTACACATCCATAGAAGTTTGTCAAAGATTTACATGACATGCTGAATCTTTGCAAACTCCTAAGGAAGTGGAGGTGCCATCGTGCTTTCTTCATAGAACATTGAACATAGAAATCTACAGCACATTACAGGCCCTTTGGCCCACAATGTTGTGCCAACCATGTAACCTACTCTAGAAACTGCCTAGATTTCCTTACTGCATAGCCCTCTATTTTCATAAGCTCCATGTACCTATCTAAGTCTCTTAAAAGACCCTATCTCTGCTTTTACCACCTTCAATGGGAGTGCTCCACTCTCTGTGTGATAAATTTACCTCTGACATTCCATCAGTACCTACTTCCAAGCACCATAAAACTATGCCCCCTCATGTTATCCATTTCAGCCCTGAGAAATAGCCTCTGGCTATGTACATGATCAATGTCTCTCATCATCTTATACACCTCTATCAGGTCAACTCTCGTCCTCCGTCGCTCCAAGGAGAAAAGGCCAAGTTCACTCAACCTATTCTCAGAAGGCATGCTCCCCAATCCAGACAACATCCTTGTAAATCTCCCCTGTACTCTCTCTATAGTATCCACATCCTTCCTGTAGTGAGGTGACTAGAACTGAACACAATATTCCAAGTGGGGTCTAACCAAGGTCTTACATACTGTAGCTGTAACGTTACCTCACGGCTCTTGAACTCAGTCCCACAGTTAATAAAGGTCAACACATTATATGCCTTCTTAACAACTGTCAACGTGCACAGCAGCTTTGAGTGTCCTATGGAAACAGACCCCAAGATCTCTTATCCTCCACACTGCCAAGAGTCTTACCATTAATATTATATTCTGTCTTCAGATTTGACCTACCAAAATGAATCACTGCTCACTTATCTGAGTTGAGCTTCATTTGCTACTTCTCAGCCCATTTCTACATCCCATCAACGTCCTGCTGTAACCTCTGATAATCCTCCAGACTATTCACAACACCCCCAACTTTTGTGTCAAAATTGCACTTATGTGCTCGGCGTAGCACAGATACCCTGAAATGACAATGCTGAGGAATTTAATGCTGCTGACTCTAGCCACCTCTGATCCCCAAATGAGGACTGGCTCATGGACCTCTGGTTTTCTCCTCCTGATGTCAATAATCAATTGTCGTCTTACTGACATTGAATAAGAAGTTGTTGTAGCACCAGTCAGCCTGCATAACTCTCTATAGAGGAGGAGTTATGAATAGTGCACAACTATATTTCTGCCCTAATGAAGAAATGGAGGCCAATGAAGAAGTTACGTCCTGAGCAGATCTTGCAGTTAAGGGGCTGAGAAGATAGACCAGTGCCGAAAATTTCCTTCCATTTCGTAACGTGGCATTTAAGTCAGACCTCAGAATTACTGATCAATTCCATCTACCGTGATGATAGATAAGAACTTACTTCCTGCTCACTTTAAAGGGTAGACTTGCATTCAAGTAATTGAACTGATAAATTCAGGTCAATTTAATCAGATAAAGCAGGCTTAGTGAAACACTAGGAAATTTCTCGTTTTTTTCCAATATATGGAGTGGATGGGTATATAAAGAGGTGCACATCTTTTGGCTTTTAACAAGCTTCGGGTGAACGATTTGCCTTCTTTCACTTGTTCAAGTATTGAGAACATCCAAAACCAAGATGCTGAAAGCTGTGGTTCTGATTTTCTTCATTGTATCGAGCATTGACTGCGGAGTTGTATGGGAAAGAAACATGATCTTGGAGGAAATAATTAAAACCCTGGAAATAATGACAAAGCAGATAAATACTGTAAGTACTTTTGTGTCAACAACTACCCATCAATGAATTTTGCAACCTATCGTGTTTAAATAAATATTATCATTTAAAATTAGTATTTATACTTTGCCAGCCTGTGAAAGATTTGATAGTCGATAAAGTTTGTTTGGTTTTATAACCTCAATTCCTCGGTAAGATCTACAAAGATTTCCCCTGGGATCAATAAAGTATGACTGTGACTAAAAATGAAAAATGAGAGAAGAAGGTGTCTCAAATGTTTCTTATTAGACACTAAATACCCTCATAATAATTGAGAAGTACCATTATTTATTCAGGTTAACTGCATATTTATCATTCTGTAAGAATTGTGAGGGCTGGCTGGTGGTGTCGTGGTATCACCACTGGACTTGGAGGCAGATGACATTATTACAGATCGTCAGATATGATGTTGAGGCCATCACTAAACTGTGGCATAAGGTTGGTTGTACCTGGGAGCTGACTGCCCAAGGTTACACATTGTATTAGAGGGATAGAAAGGTAGGCAGGGTGGGGGGAGGGGTCGACTCTGCTGGTAAAGAACAACATCAAATCAGTAGGATGATGTGACAGAGGATTGGAAGATGTTGAGTCCTTGTGGGTAGATTCAAGAAACTGCAAAGGTAAAAGGACCCTGATAGCAGTTATATACAGTGCTTCCAACTGGACCACAGGTTACAACAAGAAGTAGAAAAAGCATGTCAAAAATGCAACATTGTGATAGACATGGGATATTTTAACATGCAGGTTGATTGGGAAAATCAGGTTGGTTATGGATCTCAAGAGAGGAGCTTGTTGAATGCCTACGAGATAGGTTTGTAGAGCAGTTTGTCATTGAACCAACTAGGGGATCAGTTGTATTGGATTGGGTGTTATGTAATGAGCCAGAGGCGATTAGGGAGCTTAAGGTAAAGGAACCCTTAAGAGTCAGTGATCACAATATGACTGAGTTCAACTTGAAATTTGATAGGGAGAAAATAAAGTCTGACATAGCAGTATTTCAGTGGAGTGAAGGAAATTACAGTGGTTTGAGAGAGGAGTTGGGCAAAGTAAATTGGAAGGAGATGCTGGCAGGGATGACAGCAAAGCAGCAATGGCTTCATTTCTGGGAAAAATGAGGAAGGTGCAGGATATGTGTATTCCAAAAATGAAGAAATATTTAAATGGCAAAATAATACAACAGTGGCTGACAAGAGAAGTCAAGGGAACGTCGAATGCTGAAGTCAAAGCTAATGTAAAAGTAAAAGAGAGGGCATACAACAAAGCAAAAATTAGCGAGAAGATGTCAGATTGGGAAGCTTTTAAAAACCTATAGAGAGCAACTAAAAGAATCATTAGGAGGAAAAAGATGAAAAGTTCTTTCAGTATGCAAAAACTAAGAGAGCGAAGTCAATGGATATAGGACCGCTAGAAAATGCTGGAGAAATACCAGGGCACAAGGAGATGGCAAATGAACTAAATGAGTATTTTGTATCAGTCTTCACTGTGGAAGACACTAGCAGTGTGTCAGATGTTGAAGGGTGTGGGGGAAGAGAAGTGAGTGCAGTTACTATTACAAGGGAGGAGGTGCTCAGAAAGCTGTAAGTCAGCTGGACTGGATGAACAGCACCCTAAGGTTCTGAACGGCGCAGCATTAGAGATTGTGGAGGTATTAGTAATTAACTTTCAAAACTCACTGAACTCTGGCATGGTGCCAGAGGACTAGAAAATTGCAATTGTCACCCCATTCTTTAAGAAAGGAGGAAGGCAGCAGAAAGGAAATTATAGACCAGTTAGCCTGACCTAAGTGGCTGGAAAGATGTTGGAGTCAATTGTTAAGGATGAGGTTATGGAGTACTTGATGACACAAGACAAGACAGGATGGTTTCCTTAAGGGAAAATCTTGCCTGATGAACCTGTTGGAATTCTTTGAGGAGATTACAAGTAGGATAGATAAAGGGGATGCAGTGAATGTGGTACAATTGGACTTACAGAAGGCCTTTGACAAGGTGCCATACTTGAGGATGCTTACCAACCTTAGAGCCCATGGTTAGAACATTGGCTGATTGGTAGGAAGCAATGAGTGAGAATAAAAAGATCCTTTTATGGTTGGCTTCCAGTGACTAGTGATGTTCCACAGCAGTTGGTGTTAGAACCACTTGCTTTTATGCTGTATATCAATGATTTAGATGATGGAATTGATGGCTTTGTTGCCAAGTTTGCAGATGATACAAAGATTGGTGGAGGGGAATGTAGTGTTGATGAAACAGCCAGGCTGCAGGAGGACTTAGACAGATTTGGAAAATGGGCAAGAAAGTTACAAATGAAATGCAAGGTTGGAAAATGGATGGTCATGCACTTTGGTAGTAGAAATAAATGTGCAGACTATTTTCTAAACGGGGAGAAAATCCAAAAATCTGAGATGTATAGTGACTTGGGAATCCTCGTGCAGAACAAAGTAGATTTGTTGCTGAGGAAGGCAAGTGCAATGTCAGCATTCATTTCAGGAGGTCGAGAATACAAGAGCAGTGATGTGATGCTGTGGCTTTATAAGGCACTAGTGAGGCCTCACCTTGAGTATCGTGTACAGTTTTGGGCTCCTCATCCAAGAAAAGATGTGGCACTGGAGTGGATTCAGTATAAGTTCACAAGGATGATTATGGGAATGAAAAAGTTATCATTCAAGGAACGTTTGATGGCTCTGGGTTTGTACTCGCAGGAATTTAGAAGGATGAAGGAGGATCTCATTGAAACTATACGGAGAGCAAGTTGTTGCCCATGTAGGAAGCTCACCCCTTCCACATATCTGTGAACCCAAAGGAACAATTTAAGTATCAATTGTTTTGAATCTAATATTTACTTACTTCATTTAGGGCAGCAGTGAAGGTTCTCCAGCTCTGATGGTGTTCGGGGTGGTGTCAGTAGCCTCCTCTTGGTTTTTACTACCATCAGTCATACAACAAGACCCAGGAATACTATCACACTCAGATGTAGAAGGATTCTTCATTGCTGTTTCCATAACAATTTTGTTTTTCCAGTCAGGGTTGTTAGCCCTGAGCTGAACCTCTGAACCTGGAGGACCGGTAAACCAGTCTTTGTCTGGCCTCTGCACTTTGACCTGATTTGGCATGGCTGACCCTTCCAAGAGCCTAAGCAGAAAGCTCTGACTCTAGCCAATATAGCTCTCCAGGTCATTGAGAACAAACCCTATGACAAGGTTATGGCAACACACATCAAAGTTGCTGGTGAACGCAGCAGGCGAGGCAGCATCTCTAGGAAGAGGTACAGTCGACGTTTCAGGCCGAGACCCTTCGTCAGGACTAGGGGACAAATGGGTAGGAGGTAGAAACAGGAAGTGCGAGGTGTGGGAGCTGTAAGGTTGGTAGCAGTGGATGGGAGATCCCTTGAGTGGATAAAGTCGGTGATGGTGTGGGAGACAATGGCCTGGTGCTCTTCAGGGGATCTCCCATCCACTGCTACCAACCTTATAGTTCCCACACCTCGCACTTCCCGTTTCTACCTCCTACCCATTTTTCCTAGTCCTGACGAAGGGTCTCAGCCTGAAACGTCGACTGTACCTCTTCCTAGAGATGCTGCTTGGCCTGCTGCGTTCACCAGCAACTTTGATGTGTGTCGCTTGAATTTCCAGCATCTGCAGAATTCCTGTTGTTGACAAGGTTATGATCCTCTGAGGATTGAATTTGATGATAAATTTTTATTGTAGTTTTCAATAGAGACAAAAGTCTTAACCCCATTCATGATTTGCTGCTTATGAAGGATTTAATTGTTTGCTCAGGATTATGCTACATTTCAGATTTTTGGTGATAAACATATGGTGCTGAACTGTTTTAGGAACCTCATTCTTTGAATAGAGATGGTCTAACAACAGGTTTCTTTGCTTTGAAGGCTGACTGTAAAGACCCTATGCCTCTGGTGGAAGACTTAAATATTGATGTAAGTTAAAACATTTATTTAAAAAGAAGATTAACTTTATATGTCACATGTATATTGAAGCATTGAAACATAAAGTGAAATGTGTTGTTTGCATTAGCATTTGCGACGGGTTTGGGGGCAGCTTGCAAATGTCACTAAATTTCCAGAACGAATGTAACATGCTCACAACCTGCCCTTACTCATACGTCTTTGGAATGTAGGAGGAAACCTACTCTGTCACTGGGAGGATGTACAAATACTGTCCCGTGTTTCCTCCTACTAATCCATGCCTATCTATCCCAGTGAAGGTATATGATAAGTAAAACTATATCATTTCTTATTGTAACATAATGGCTGTGGATTATTTTTAAATAATATTTCAAGAATAAACTTCACATGCCATATACATTTCCGTGTACCAGGAATTTGCTCTGGTGTTTTGGCCAGGACATGACATGCAACAAAATGCACAATTCAACAATAATAACGAATAAAGAATTATATAAAAGATAAAGTTAGTGATTAAAGTATTGTTATGCAATAAATGTCATCGTGTATTTGCAATGTAAACAGCATTATAGAAAGTGATGTGTTTACAGTTCTGTGCAGTGACGAGGATTATAGATGGAGGGAAAGTTTTTGTTTTAATAGCCCTATAGCACTTTGAATCTTACTCCCCCTGCCCCCCCATATTCTGTGCAACCATATACTAATCTGCCAAATATCACTCATTCTTTCTGCCTGAACTAAAATTATCCCTTCTAATCCATCACCGCCTCAGAGAAGTAATGTGATAAAACTGCTGAACCAGCATTGGAACTCACATATTCCATGCTCAGATTTTCTGTGAATTAATTCAGTTTAGAATATATTCACAACTAAAAATGGAGACTGAAGGCTGAAGGGTAATAACTGTTCCTAGCACTGTGGGACCACATTTCTAGGCAATAAAAGCAGAAAATATTGAAAATGCACAGCAGGCCAGTCAGCATTTGAAAGACATTGGCATATCAGTGCCTGAAGTAAAAGAGCACCAGTATCTATTGATTTTCAACTGAGAATTAGAGACTGAATTTCAGCACCAAAATCTGAAATAATTAAAACTTTTAGTTACCCTTTGGAGCCTTATTCATAATAACCTCATTCATAATATTCTACTGATATTTCAGAGGAACACAATCAATTTAAGACAGTTGCAAGTATTTCCAAGCTCTTACTTATCGTGGGTATGGAGGGTTCTGACATCAAACTTTTCCAGACATGGCTAACAGCAGGTGTTTTGGTATAACTGATTTACTTTCATCACTGTTTAAAGTCTCCACTAATTTGATTCCAGAATCAGACTGTACCTGAAGTGTTCTGCAAAGCTACCAAAGCTATACAGAGCTTTACTCCTTGCCCAGCCATGCAAAAGAATGTGAATAAACTTAAGGTGAACTTACGGAAAGCTAGTAAAAAGGTAAGGCTTTAAAACAGATCTGTACAGCACAGGCGCAGTCTCTGCGACCCACCGTCTAATTAAATACCCAAATAAACTAATCCTACGTGCCTGCACACTGCCCTTGCTCCCTCAATTTTCTACCTGCCTATATGTCATTTTCAACGTTTCTTGAAAGTTGCATCTCCATCTGGTATGGGAGTAGCTGAGCATCGGACCTGAAGTCCCTACAGAGGCCTGTGCGAATGGCGGAGTGGTTCATAGGGGTCTCCCAACCATCCATCACGTTTATTTATCAGGAGCACTGCTTGTGCAGGGCCCTTAGTATTATTAAGATCCCACCCGTCCATCCATTATCCTCTTTGACTTGCTGTCATCAGGCCGGAGATTCTGATGTATAAAAACAGGAACGGTCAGCATGGGGAACAGTTTCTTCCCTCAGGCCGTTAGGTTTCTGAACTCTTTTTACATTGCATTTGAAGTATGTCACTGTTCCGTACCTTACAATATTTAATTTATACACTTTAGTTTGTTATTTATGTGTGATTCATCTGTATATTTTATTCTTACCTTTATAAGTTATTGCACGTTATGTGTACTACTGTGCTTTAATAAATCAAGGAAGGTAGTGCACCCGTGGCTGACAAGAGAAATTAGGGATAATATCAATTCCAAAGAAGAAGCATACAAATTAGTCAGAGAAAGTGGCTCACCTGAGGACTGGGAGAAATTCAGAGTTCAGCAGAGGAGGACAAAGGGCTTAATTAGGAAGGGGAAAAAAGATTATGAGAGAAAACTGGCAGGGAACATAAAAACGGACTGTAAAAGCTTTTATAGATATGTAAAAAGGAAAAGACTGGTAAAGACAAATATAGGTCCCCTACAGACAGAAACAGGTGAATTGATTATGAGGAGCAAGGACATGGCAGACCAATTGAATAATTACTTTGGTTCTGTCTTCACTAAGGAGGACATAAATAATCTTCCAGAAATAGTAGGGGACAGAGGGTCCAGTGAGATGGAGGAACTGAGCGAAATACATGTTAGTAGGGAAGTGGTGTTAGGTAAATTGAAGGGATTGAAGGCAGATAAATCCCCAGGGCCAGATGGTCTGCATCCTAGATTGCTTAAGGAAGTAGCCCAAGAAATAGTGGATGCATTAGTGATAATTTTTCAAAACTCGTTAGATTCTGGACTAGTTCCTGAGGATTGGAGGGTGGTTAATGTAACCCCACTTTTTAAAAAAGGAGGGAGAGAGAAACCGGGGAATTATAGACCGGTTAGCCTAACCTCGGTGGTGGGGAAACTGCTGGAGTCAGTTATCAAGGATGTGATAACAGCACATTTGGAAAGCGGTGAAATGATCGGACAAAGTCAGCATGGATTTGTGAAAGGAAAATCATGTCTGACGAATCCCATAGAATTTTTTGAGGATGTAACTAGTAGAGTGGATAGGGGAGAACCAGTGGATGTGGTATATTTGGATTTTCAAAAGGCTTTTGACAAGGTCCCACACAGGAGATTAGTGTGCAAACTTAAAGCACACGGTATTGGGGGTAAGGTATTGATGTGGATGGAGAATTGGTTAGCAGACAGGAAGCAAAGAGTGGGAATAAACGGGACCTTTTCAGAATGGCAGGCGGTGACTAGTGGGGTACCGCAAGGCTCAGTGCTGGGACCCCAGTTGTTTACAATATATATTAATGACTTGGATGAGGGAATGAAATGCAGCATCTCCAAGTTTGTGGATGACACGAAGCTGGGTGGCAGTGTTAGCTGTGAGGAGGATGCTAAGAGGATGCAGGGTGACTTGAATAGGTTGGGTGAGTGGGCAAATTCATGGCAGATGCAATTTAATGTGGATAAATGTGAAGTTATCCACTTTGGTGGCAAAAATAGGAAAACAGATTATTATCTGAATGGTGGCCGATTAGGAAAAGGGGAGGTGCAACGAGACCTGGGTGTCATTATACACCAGTCATTGAAAGTGGGCATGCAGGTACAGCAGGCGGTGAAAAAGACGAATGGTATGCTGGCATTTATAGCGAGAAGATTCGAGTACAGGAGCAGGGAGGTACTACTGCAGTTGTACAAGGCCATGGCGAGACCACACCTGGAGTATTGTGTGCAGTTTTGGTCCATTAAGCTGAGGAAAGACATCCTTGCCATAGAGGGAGTACAAAGAAGGTTCACCAGATTGATTCCTGGGATGGCAGGACTTTCATATGAAGAAAGACTGGATGAACTGGGCTTGTACTCATTGGAATTTAGAAGATTGAGGGGGGATCTGATTGAAACGTATAAGATCCTAAAGGGATTGGACAGGCTAGATGCAGGAAGATTGTTCCCGATGTTGGGGAAGTCCAGAACAAGGGGTCAAAGTTTGAGGATAGAGGGGAAGCCTTTTAGGACCGAGATTAGGAAAAACTTCTTCACACAGAGAGTGGTGAATCTGTGGAATTCTCTGCCACAGCAAACTGTTGAGGCCAGTTCATTGGCTATGTTTAAGAGGGAGTTAGATATGGCCCTTGTGGCTACAGGGGTCAGGGGGTATGGAGGGAAGGCTGGGGCGGGGTTCTGAGTTGGTTGATCAGCCATGATCATAATAAATGGCGGTGCAGACTCAAAGGGCCGAATGGCCTTCTCCTGCACCTATTTTCTATGTTTCTATGTTTCTATGTTTACACCCTGGTTCAGAGAAACATTGTCTTGTTTCTATAAACGTTATATGATTATATATGTTATATACATGTTTTTAGTTAAATGACAATAAACTTGACTTGACTAGTTTAATTACTCCTACCACCTCCACTGGCAACACGTTCCAAACACCGACTAGTCTACGTGTAATAAAAAATCTTGCCTCGTCATCATCATTATATGCTGTGTCGTATGACGTGGGTGATCATGGTCTTTCCAGATTGTTCTTGACATATACAGAAGGGGTTTGCCATTGCCTTCTTCTGAGCAGTGCCATTACAAGATGGTGACCCCAGCCATTATCAATACTTCTCAGAGGTTGTCTGCCTGATGTCAGCGGTCGCATAACCAGGACTTGTGATATGCGCCAGCTGTTCATACGATCATCCACCACCTTGCTCCCATGACATCACGTGACCATGATCGTTGGGGGGGGGGGTCGCGGTGGGTTGTGACACCTTGACCAGGGGTGATCTGCAGGCTAGTAGAGGGAAGGAGCACCAGACACAGGCACTTCCTTTTGTAGAAACTTATCTCCACCTCGCCTCCTGGCCTTGTAAATCTCATAAAATTCTGGATAATCTTAGCAGGTCAGGCAGTATCAATGGAAAGGAATAAACAGTCAATATTTCAGTCCAAGTCCCTTCATCAGGACCTAATGAAGGGTTACAAGCCAAAACGTCAATTGCTTATTCCTCTCCGTTGATGTTGCCTCATCTGCTGTGTTCCTCCAGCATTTTATGAGATTTATGAGATTATAAATTTCCTTTAGACTCCCCCCAACCTTGTCTTAAACTTATGTTTCTTTTCCACCTTGGGAAAAAGACACTGACTAGTATACCTTTCATAATTTTACACACTTTAGTCAGGTGGCTCCTCAGTTTCCAGTGCTCCTTTTAGATGATACTCTCTAATCCAGGCAACATCCTGGTGAACCTCTTCTGCACTCCCTCCAAAGCCTTCACACTCTTCCTATAATGAGTCGACCAGCTCTCCATCTGTTACTCCAAATGTTACTAACAGAAGCTTTACACATGACATGCCCACATTTATACTCAGTGCCCTGACTGCTGAAGGCAAACATGTCACCATCTTATCCACTTAAGTGTCACTTTTAGGAAGGTATGTACTTGCAACCCAATACCCCTCTATACATTAATGTCTTTCATTAAACATCCAATACACACAAGATCACACTTATCTGGATTAAATTGTACCTGCTATTTCTCTGCCCAACTTTCCAACTGATCTATTCACACTATATCTTTTGACAACCTGTTCTCACTAACTAGAAGACTAGAACTAGAGGCAATAAGTTAAGAGTTCAGGGTGAACAATTTAAGGGGAAATTGAGGAGGAGTGTCTTCAATCAGAGGGTGATGCAAGTATGGAACAGGCTACCAGAAGAAGTAGTGGATGGGGGTTTGATTGCAACATCTTTTGACAGATGTTTGGATAAGTACATGGATGGGAGGGTGGAGAGGGCTATGTTCCAGGTCCAGGCCTATGGGATTAGCAGAATAACAGTTTGGCATGGGCTAGATGGGCTGAAGGGCCTGTTTGGGAGCTGTGGCGTTCTATGACTCTATATACAACTCTACCAGCTTTGCAGTTGTCTACAAACAAACTATTCACATCATCGACATTTTGGTCTGAGTCATTTTCACCTGCTGCTGCATATCTCTGAGAAAGACCTTCACTGGCTTCCATGGTTTCAGATTCTCAGTCTATTCTCACTACATCAGCAGCACAATCAGGAAGTTAGCAATTACATTCCAATGACAAATCCATAGTAGATCCTCTAGCTGCCTTTAAAAAGTAAGCCAACGTTATTGAAAACTTTCCAATGCCGATACTCCTGGACTGGCTACAGTTTAATGTAATGCATGTTCTGTGAGCATGAATTTCAACTTATTTATTTTTCTTTGCAGGAAACCAAATGCATCGTTGGTATTTCTCAAGTCAATTTGAAAAGTTTTCTTGAGAATCTACTCAAAATTTCAAGGGAACTTTTTGCGAGACGATAGATATTATCTTCAAATTTCTTCATGCGCTGGGAGAGTAGTATTTATTTATTAATTCATTAGACATGATTGTCACATTCAAGCTATTTGAATTGATACTGTATTTTATATAATATTATCATAATTAATATTTATTTTACGTCACAAGAATCATATTTATCTAACATGGCACTTGTGACAAATGTAAGTGCTGAATGCATTTTTAAAAGAGTGAATATTTGCTACAACATAGAATTATATAAATTCTGAAATCTTTGCTGTGCAAAAATATACAGTTTAGTCAACTATGTCAATGTAATCTCTATAATAAAGCTATCTATTCATTCATCATATCCTTTTGCATCATTCTTTTGGTGTTTAATTTTTTTGATGGCAAATACATTTTTGTTATAAAATATATATAATATGGAGTTTTTTGAATTTCAAATGGCAGTCTTCTTCCACCAGCAATGTACTTTAGAATATCATGAGTTTATGAAAGGAACTCTTATTAATGATGAAGATAGAGAGGTGGATGTGGTGTACATGGATTTTAGTAAGGTATTCAACAAGGTTCCCCATGGTAGGCTCGTTCAGAAATTCAGGAGGCATGGGATCCGGTGAAACTTAGCTGCATGGATTCAGAGTTGGCTTGCCCTAGAACAGGGGTTCCCAACCTTTTTTATGCCACGGATCCTTACCATTAACTGGGAGGTCCATGAACCCCAGATTGGGAATGCCTGACCTAGCGGCAGAAGGTGTTAGTATGTATATAGAACGTATTCTTCCTGGGGGCCCATAACCAGTGGTGCTCAGCAGAGATCTATTCTGAGATCCCTGCTCTTCATGAATTTTATAAATGACTTTGATGAGGAACTGGATGGCTGGCTTTGTAAGTTTGCAGATGATACAATGGTTGGTGGTGTTGTGGATACTGTGGTAGGATGTTGAAGGTAACAACAACACATTGATAGGATGCAGTGCTGGGCTGAGAAGTGGCAGATGGAATTCAATTCAGAAAAGTGTAAAATGATTCACTTTGGAAGGTTGAATTTGAGGGTAGAGTATCGTGTTAATGGCAGGTTTCTAAGCAGTGTGGAGAAACAGTGGGATCTTAGAGTCCATCTATGTAGCAATTACTTGAAAACAAACCAAAACTGCTGTGAGACTAAGTACAAGAGTTGACACTGTATGATGTGTTTCCAAATTACTGAGTTCCAAGTCGAAAAAAAGTTTATTTGATCCTTTGTAAAACTAGTAAAGACAAATAACCTTCTACCAATAAAAAACTAGTGTATAAATTAGCATAATTAAGCATAACTAAGATATAGGAGCAAAAGTAGGCCATTTGGCCCATCGAGTCTACTCTGCCATTCAATCATGGGCTGATCCAATTCTTTCAGTCATCCCCACTCCCCTGCTTTCTCCCTTTGATCCCCTGACTAATCAAAAACCTATCTATCTCTGCCTTAAATACACTCAATGACTTGGTCTCCACAGCCGCTCATGGCAACAAATTCCACAGATTTACCACCCTCTGACTAAAGTAATTTCTCTGCTTCTCAGTTCTGAAAGGATGTCTTTCAATCCTGAAGTCATGCCCTCTTGTCCTAGAATCCCCTACTGTGGGAAATAACCTTGCCATATCTGATCTGTTCAGGCCTTTTAACATTCGGAATGTTTCTATGCGATTCCCCCCTCATTCACCCGAACTCCAGGGAATACAGCCCAAGGGCTGCCAGATGTTCCTCATATGGTAACCCTTTCATTCCTGGAATCATTCTCGTGAATCTTCTCTGAACCCTCTCCAATTTCACTATACCCTTTCTAAAATAAGGAGACCAAAACTGCACACAATATTACAAGTGTGGTCTCACGAATGCCTTATAGAGCCTCAACATCACATCCCTGCTCTTTTGTTATATACCTCTAGAAATGAATGCCAACATTGCATTCACCTTCTTCACAACCGACTCAACCTGGATGTTCACCTTTAGGGTATCTTGCACAAGGACTCTCAAGTCCCTTTGCATCTCTAGATTTTGAATTCTCTCTTCATCTAAATAATAGTCTGCCCATTTATTTCTTCCACCAAAGTGCATGACCATACACTTTCCAACATTGCATTTGCCACTTCTTTGCCCATTTTCTATTCTCTCTGCAGGCTCTCTGTTTCCTCAACATCACCCTCTCCTCCACCTATCTTTGTATTATCGGCAAATTTAGCCACAAATCCATTAATACCATAGTCCAAACCATTGACATACATAGCTCCTTTGTATCTCTGCATTTTGAATTTTCTCCCCATATGATGTTTTTATCTGCAAGTTGAGAGGGATAAGGGCAAATCAGAAGTGTCAGTATTGCAGTTGAACAAAGGAGACTATGGAGCAATGAGGGAGGAGCTGGCCAAAGTTGACTGGTCGGATATCCTAGCAGAAAAGACAGTGGAACAGCAATGGCAGGTATTTTTGGGAATAATGCACAAGGTGCAAAATCAGTTCATCCCTCGGAGGATTCAAGGGGGGGGGGGGGAAGTGGCCACAGTGGTTGACAAAGGAAGTCAGAGATAGCATAGCATTAAAAAAGAAGTATAACAGAGCTAAGGTGAGTGGGAAGACAGACGATTGGGAAATTTTTAAGGAGCAACAGAACTTAACTAAAAAGGCTATACAGGGAGAAAAAAATGAGGTATGAACGCAAGCTAGCTAGGAATATAAAGGAGGATAGCAAAAGTTTTTTTAGGTATATGAAGAGAAGGAAGGTAGTTAAGAACAACGTTGGGCCCTTGAAGAATGATTTGGGAGAAATTGTTATGGGAAACAGAGAAATGGCAGACGAATTTAATAAGTACTTTGGATCTGTCTTCACTAGGGAAGACACAAGCAATCTCCCAGATGTATGGATGGGCCAAGGACATAGGGTAACAGAGGAACTGAAACAGATTGACATTAGGAAGGAAACGGTGATGAGTAGAATGATGGGACTGAAGGCTAACAAATCCCCAGGTCCAGATGTCCTGCATCCTAGGATACTAAAGGAGGTGGCTCTGGAAATTGCGGATGCATTGGTGATCATTTTCCAATGTTCCTTAGATTCAGGATCAGTTCCTGAGGATTGGCAAATGACTAATGTTATTCCACTTTTTAAGAAAGGAGGGAGGGAGAAAACAGGGAACTATCGCCCTGTTAGCCTAACATCAGTAGTGGGGAAGATGCTAGAGTCCATTATTAAAGATGAAATAGCGGCATATCTTGATAGCAGTGATAGGATTGGGCTGAGCCAGCATGGATTTACCAAGGGCAGATCATGCTTGACTAATCTATTGGAGTTTTTCGAGGATGTAACCAGGAAGATAGATGCGGGAGATCCAGTGGATGTGGTGTACCTTGACTTTCAGAAGGCATTTGATAAGGTACCACATAGGAGATTGGTGGGTAAAATCAGAGCTCATGGCATTGGGGGGAGGATATTGAGATGGATAGAAAACTGGTTGGCAGATAGAAAGCAAAGGGTAGCAGTGAATGGGTGTTTCTCGGAATGGCAGGTGGTGACCAGTGGGGTGCCACAGGGCTCGGTATTGGGACCACAGCTGTTTATGATTTACGTCAATGATTTAGAGGAAGGCATTGTGTATAACATCAGCAAGTTTGCTGATGATACTAAGCTGGGTGGCAGTGTGACATGTGATGAGGATGTTAGGAGAATTCAAGGTGACTTGGATAGGCTGGGTGAGTGGGCAGTAACTTGGCAGATGGCGTTTAATGTGAATAAGTGTGAGGTTATTCACTTTGGGAGCAAGAACAGGAAGGCAGATTATTATCTGAACGGTGTGGAGGTAGGTAAGGGAGAAATACAAAGAGATCTAGGAGTACTTGTTCATCAGTCTCTGAAGGTGAATGAGCAAGTGCAGCAGGCAGTGAAGAAGGCTAATGGAATGTTGGCCTTTATTACAAAGGGAATTGAGTACAAAAGCAAGGAAATCCTTTTGCATTTGTACAGGGCCCTGGTGAGACCACACCTGGAGTATTGTGTGCAGTTTTGGTCTTCAGGGTTAAGGAAGGACATCCTGGCTGTGGAGGAGGTGCAGCGTAGGTTCACTAGGTTAATTCCTGAGATGTCCGGACTGTCTTACGCAGAGAGGTTAGAGAGACTGGGCTTGTACATGCTGGAATTAAGGAGATTGAGGGGGGATCTGATTGAGACATATAAGATTATTAAGGGATTGGACAAGATAGAGGCAGGAAATATGTTCCAGATGCTGGGAGAGTCCAGTACCAGAAGGCATGGTTTAAGAATAAGGGGTAGGTCATTTAGGACAGAGTTGAGGAGGAACTTCTTCTCCCAGGGAGTTGTGGAGGTGTAGAACACGCTGCCTCAGAAGGCAGTGGAGGACAATTCTCTGGATGCTTTCAAGAAGGAGCTAGATAGGTATCTTATGGATAGGGGAATCAAGGGTTATGGGGACAAGGCAGGAATCGGGTATTGATAGTAGATGATCAGCCATGATCTCAGAATGGCGGTGCAGGCTCGAAGGGCCGAATGGTCTACTTCTGCACCTATTGTCTATTATCTATTGTCTATTGTCTAAATAAGTGTAATTAACGGTCAGTAAAAAAGTATCATCCTGGCTTGGCTCTAACTAAACAACCAACTAACAAGGTTAAAGCAAATACGCAACTATACTTATTTGCTTCTACCATGTACCAACCCACGTGACAAATTACCCATCATAAACGCGGAACACAAAATACAATACAGACAGATACATGGCTCCCACAATGTCACTAGATTCCTCAAATTTGCTGTGCAAGTGGATAAGAGGGCATATGGTATGTTGTTCTTTGTTAGTCAGGAGAATGAGTTCAAGAGCCATGATGGAATATTGCAGCTATACAAAACTGCACTTGGGGTTTGGCCACACTTGGGGTATTGTGTTCTGGTTGCCTCATTACAGGAAAAAAGCTTTAGAGAGGGTGCGGAGGAGATTTACCCGGATGCCACCTGATTAACAGCATGTTTAATGAGAAAAGGTTGAGCAAGCTAGGACTTTTTTCTTTGGAGCAAAAGAGGATGAAAGGTGATTTGATACTGGTGTACAAGATGATAAGAGATATAAATAGAGTGAACAGCTAACAACTTTTTCCAGGAGGGCAGTGGTTAATATATGAGGGCATACTTTTAAAGAAACTTTGTGGGCGGGATGTCAGAAGTTGGTTTATTACACAGACAGTGGTAAACACATGGAAAATACTTCTGGGGGTGGTGGTAGAGGCAGATCCATTAAAGATATTTAAGACTCTCTTTGACAGGCACGTGACTGAAAAACAAAAAGAGGGCTACGTGAGAGGGAAGTGTTAGACTGATCTTGGAGTAAGTTACAGGGTTGGTACAACATTGTGGGCTGAAGGGCCTGTGCTGTGTTGTATTGTTCTATGTAATGCAAATCAGGTCTTCATGTGGTTGAGTGTCCGAGGCATACAGCAAGGAGTTTGACTCTTGACACCAATTTGTCTACACCAACCAAGTTGCCTACTCAATTTCTTCGTTCTGGAGGAAACTCTGTCACAGGTGGAAAGAATGGTGGAATTAGATCAAAGGGGAATTAACAAATAACGGTGGAAATATTTGTATAGCCATCTGGAAAAAGCAGGGAGTATGACTATTCTGTCAGCTCGTCTAAAGAGTCCACCAGCCTTCCCTGCTGCATAATTCTACGGTCACTTTCCTTTCACACTCAGTACCACTTTATTATTGTATTTGTTAAAATGGCCACTGAGGCCACGTTTGTGGTCTTCTGCTGCCATAGCCCATCCACTTCAAGCTTTGGCATGCTGTGCATTCAGAGGTGCTCTTCGGTACACCACTGTTGTAATGTGTGGTGTTGCCTTCCTGTCAACTGGAACCAGTCTGGCCATTCTCCTCTGACCTCTCTCATTAGCAAGGCATTTTCACCCACAAAACTGCTGCTCACTGGATGTTCTTCACACCGTTCTCTGTAAACTCCAGAGGCTGTTGTTTGTCAAAATCTTAGGGGATCTGCAGTTTCTGAGAGACACAAACCACCTCATCTGGCACCAACAGTCATCCCACGAACAAAGTCAGTTAAGTCGTACTTCTATCCATTCTGATGTTCATTCTGAACAACTAAACCTCTCGAACATGTCTGCATGCTTTTATGAATTGAGTTGTTTGGCTGATTAGATATTTGCATTAACAAGCAGATGTACAGGTATAACTAACAAAGTGATCATTGAGTGTAGATTTCACTCTTTGTCTGAGTACCTGACTGAGGCTGAAGTAGTTTCAGATTCAATGGGTCACTAAGGTAGATAATGGAAGTCACCCTATGTCCTTGCTGAAACTTGTTGGTCTGACAACACATCGAGATGCCCGTGGAGGAATGCTGCTGACTGGCAGGGGTACATACAAAGGGACACACTGAAGCTTGGGGCAGCCACTGCAAGGGCTTGGTGGGGAAGGGCCACAGTATAGGGTTCTTCTGCTATTGGAGAGGGAGGTACTGGGTTGAGTGAGGAAGCCCCTCAATATTTGTGATCATGTGCCAGTCTTACTTGCTTTAAAGAATGTAATAGAACGCAGCTTAAAGCATTGACTATGAAGGGAGATTGACTAGCAAAGGAGATGAGGCTGAGTACAGGGCTACGGTAGGAAACTTTGTCATATGGTGTGAGCAGAATTATCTGCAGCTTAATGTGAAAGAGACTAAGGAGATGGTGGTAGATCTGAGGAGAGCTAAGGTACCGGTGACCCCTGTTTCCATCCAGGTGGTCAGTGTGGACATGGTGGAGGATTACAAATACCTAGGGATACGAATTGACAATAAACTGGACTGGTCAAAGAACACTGAGGCTGTCTACAAAAAGGGTCAGAGCCGTCTCTATTTCCTGAGGAGACAGATGTCCTTTAACATCTGCCAGACGATGCTGAGGATGTTCTATGAGTCTGTGGTGGCCAGTGCTATCATGTTTGCTATTGTGTGCTGGGGCAGCAGGCTGAGGGTAGCAGACACCAACAGAATCAACAAACTCATTCGTAAGGCCAGTGATGTTGTGGGGATGGAACTGGACTCTCTGACGGTGGTGTCTGAAAAGAGGATGCTGTCCAAGTTGCATGCCATCTTGGGCAATGTCTCCCATCCACTACATAATCTACTGGGTGGACACAGGAGTACATTCACCAGAGACTCATTCCACCGAGATGCAGCACAGAGCGTCATAGGAAGTCATTCCTGCCTGTGGCCATCAAACTTTACAACTCCTCCCTTGGAGGGTCAGACACTCTGAGCCAATAGGCTGGTCCTAGACTTATTTCATAACTTACTGGCATAATTTACATATTACTATTTAACTATTTATGGTTCTATTACTATTTATTATTTATGGTGCAACTGTAACAAAAACCAATTTCCCCCAGGATCAATAAAGTATGACTATGACTATGAATGTAAAAATGAAAGGGATTGCAGTTTATTCTTGTAAATGACTTTTTATTATGAATAAAGTTTATTTTGTTATAAAAAGCCCACCCTGTTGCTTAATTGTTTACTTCTCATTTCCAGTGAATGTTTGATTTCCTTGAGTCTAAAACTAGATTAGCAATCTACTTTTGTTCGCTAAAATTAATCAGAATCAGGTTTATTATCACCGGCACGTGTTGTGAAATTTGTTAACTTAGCAGCAGCAATTCAATGCAATACATAATATAGAAGGAAAATAAAAAAATACATAAATAAATAGGTAAATCAATTACAGTATATGTATATTGGAGATTAAACATCATGCAAAAACAGAAATAATATATCAAAAAAAGTGAGGTAGTGTTCAAGGGTTCAATGTCCATTTAGAAAACTGTTGGCAGAGGGGAAGAAGCTGTTCCTGAATTGCTGAGAGTACGCCTTCAGGCTTCTGTACCTCCTATTTAATGGTAACTATGAGAAAAGGGTGCTAGGGGCCCTTAATAATGGATGCTACCTTTCTGAGACACCGCTCCTTGAAGATGTCCTAGGTATTTTGTAGGCTAGTACCCAAGATGGAGCGGACTAAATTTACGACACTCTACAGTCCTGTCCCCTTCTCCCCCTATACCAGACCGTGATGCAGTCTGTCAGAATGCTCTCCATGGTACATCTATATAAGTTTTTGAGTGTTTTTGTTGACATACCAAATCTCTTCAAACTCCTAATGAAGTATGGTTGTTGTCTTGCCTTCTTTATAGCCGCATCGATATGTTGGGACCAGGTTAGATCCTCAGAGATCTTGACAACCAGGAACTTGAAACTGCTCAGAACTTGAACTTGAATTGAGTTGACTTCATTTTTCACATCCTTCATATTCACGCGGAGTAAAAATCTTTACGTTACCTCTCCATTTAAATATGCAATGTGCAATCATAGTAATTTATAATAATTTATAATAAATAGAACAGTCAATGTAATATAGTGTACTCTCAAATCAACATGAGTTCATCAGTCTGATGGCCTGGTGGAAGAAGCTGTCCTGGAGCCTGTTGGTCCTGGCTTTTATGCTGCGGTACCATTTCCCAGATGGTAGCAGCTGGAATAGATTGTGGTTGGGGTGACTCAGGTCCCCAATGATCCTCTGGGCCCTTTTTACACACCTGTCTTTGTAAATGTCCTGAATCATGGGAAGTTCACATCTACAGATGCACTGGGCTGTCCGCACCACTCTCTGCAGAGACCTGTGATTAAGGGAGGTACAGTTCCCATACCAGGCAGTGATGCAGCCAGTCTGGATGTTCTCAGTTGTGCCCCTGTAGAAAGTTCTTAGGATTTGGGGGCCCATGCCAAACTTCCTCAACCATCTGAGTTAAAAGAGGCACAGTTGTGCCATTGTCACCACACAGCTGGTGTGTACAGACCACGTGATGTCCTCAGTGATGTGTATGCCGAGGAACTTGAAGCTGTTTACCCCCTCAACTTCAGATCCATTGATGTCAATAGGGGTTAGCCCACCCCCATTCCTCCTGTAATCCACAACTAGCTCCTTTGTTTTTGCGACATTGAGGGAGAGGTTGTTTTCTTGAAACCACTGTGTCAGAAAGAGGACATCCTCCCTATAGGCCACCTCATTATTGTTTGAGATAAAGCCCTTTATGAGCATTGGTATGTGTTCCTTCGTCTTAACCTTCCTGGAGTCCACAATCGGCTCTGTAGTCTTATTGACATTGAGTGCCAGGTTGTTGCTGTGACACCACTCCACTGGTTGGCATATCTCACTCCTGTATGCCCTCTCGCCATCATCTCAGATTCTACCAACAATGGTTGTATCATCAGCAAATTTATAGATGGTATTTGAACTATACCTAGCCACACAGTCATGGATATAGAGAGAGTACAGCAGTGGGTTAAGCACACACCCCTGAGAAGCATCAGTGTTGTTCGTCAGCAAGGAGGAGATGTTATCACCAATCCGCATAGATTGTGGTCTTCTGGTTAGGAAGTCGAGGATCCAATTGCAGAGGGAGGTATAGAGGCCCAGTTTCTGTAACTTCCTGAGTCTTATGTTTCAACAAATACAGTTTCCTATTCTTGACTCATTTAGCAACATTATATTCTTTCCACACTGTAGTTCAAGTTCCGATTTCACTCAACTGTCTGAGAGGAAGTGGATTGTGTTTTTTTATCTATCATTTATCCAGTCGTCATCCAATATCATCATGTACCAAGGGAAACCCAAATAATTCCTCTGCCCACTGAAATCAGAGTGAGTGTCAGATTTCCCTGATCTACGTAGAGCAATTACATAATTCATTAATTTGCTGAATCAGCTGACGAGCTTGTGGTACCCAATGGTTACACTTCAGTCTCTGGCAGCTTGAGGATTTCCTTCCCGGTACAGTTAATTGGCAAGAATAGATCATGAACCAGATCTGAGCTCAATTAAGCAACAAAAAAAAACCCTTTTCTTATCATCTGGCAAATTCCTGAGGTTGTTCATAAGCATCATTTGAATGTAAATGATATGGTGAACCCTTAACACATTGATAGCTATATTCCATTAAAACAGTGTTAGAGAATCTAATAAACAACAGAGGGCATAGTTTTAAGGTTAGAAGTGAAGGTTTACAAGAAACTGAGAGGCAATTAAAAAAAAAGTAGGTACCAGATATATGGAACCAACTGCCGGATGAAGTGGTTGAGACAGGCACATTGGATATATTTGGAGGGATTTCGGCCAAGTGATGGGAATTTGAATTAACTTGAATATACACTCTGTGACCACTTTTCTCTGTTCCTTCTGTCCCTAGTGTTATGTTTGTACTTAATAAAGACAAACTTGGCGTTGGTTTATGCTAAGAACATTTTATTGCTGAACTCTAGCTCAACACTGAGTGTGTGCAACCAGCTCTCCTTTGAAGCTTTCAGTTCTGGGTGAACCACCCTCATCGCCCACTGGGAACTGAAGTTCTTTATTATAAACACACACAAGAACACACTTAATAAAGAGGCCGTTGAGTGTAAGTTTGTGGTCTTCTGCTGCTTTAGCCCATCATCTTCAAGGTTTTTTTGAGGATGTGACTAAACACATTGATAAAGGTAGAGCAGTAGATGCAGTGTATATGGATTTCAGCAAGGCGTTTGATAAGGTACCCAATGAGAAAGTGATCCAAGGCAACCTTGCTTTGTGGATCCAGAACTGGCTTGCTCACAGAAGGCAAAGAGTGGTTGTAGATGGGTCATATTTAGCATGGAGGTCGGGGACCAGTGGTGTGCTTCAGGGATCTGTTCTGGGCCCCTTCACGATTTTTATAAATGACCTGGATGAGGAAGTGGAGGGATAGGTTAGTAAATTTGCTGATAACACAAAAGTTGGGGATGTTGTGGATAGTGTGGAGGCTGTCAGAGGTTACAGCGGGACATCAATAAGATGCAAAACTGGGCTGAGAAGTGGCAGATGGAGTTCAATGCAGATAAGCGTGAAGTGGTTCATTTTGGTAGGTCAAAATGATGGCAGAATACAGTATCAATGGTAAGACTCTTAGCAGTGTGGAGGATCAGAAGGATCTTGGGGTCTGAGTGCACAGGACACCCAAAGCTGCTGCACAGGTTCACTGTGTGTTTAAGAAGGCATATGGTGCATTGGCCTTTATCAACCGTGGAACTGAGTTTAGGAGCCGAGGGGTAATGTTGCAGCTGTACAAGACCCTGGTCAGACCACACTTGGAGTACTGTGCTCAGTTCTGGTCACCTCACTACAGGAAGGATGTGGAAACTATAGAAAAGGTACAGAGGATTGGGGAGCATGGCTTATGAGAATAGGTTGAGTGAACTCAGCCTTTTCTCCTTGGAGCGGTGGAGGAGGAGAAGTGACCTGATAGAGGCGTATAAGATGAGAAGCATTGATTGCGTGGATAGTCAGAGGCTTTTTCCCCAAGGCTGAAATAACTAACATGAGAGGGTTGTGTACATACATCTACTGATGCTTCTGGACACATCTTCAGTGACGTTCCTGAAGCATCAGGAAGTAGCTAACATGACAGGGCACAGTTTTAAGGTGCTTGGAAGTAGGTACAGAAGAGATGTCAGGGGTAAGTTTTTTAAGCAGAGAGTGGTGAGTGCGTGGAATCGGCTGCCGGCGATGGTGGTGGAGGTGGATACAATTGGGTCTTTTAAGGGACTCCTGGATAGGTACATGGAGCTTAGAAAAATAGAGGGCTATGGGTAACCCTAGGTAATTTTTAAAGTACGTACATGTTCGGCACAGCATTGTGGGCTGAAGGGCCTGTATTATGCTGTGTGTTTTCTATGTATCTATGTTTCTATGTTTTATGTGTTGTGCATTCAGAGATGCTCTTCTGCACACTGCTCTTGTAATACGTGGTTATTTGAGTTATTTTCACCTTCCTATCAGCTTGAGCCAGTCGGGCATTCCCCTCTGAACTCTCTCATTAACAAGATGTTTCTGCCCACAGAATTGCTGCTAATTGAATGATTTTTTTTTGTTTATTCCACCATTCCCTGTAAGCTCTTGTGACTGTTGTGAATGAACCCCACCCCCGGAGATCAACTATTTCTGGGATACTCAAACTACCCCATCTGGCACCAACAATAATTCCATAGTCAAAGCAACTTAGACCACAATTCTTCCTCATTCTGATGTTTGGTCTGAACAACAGCTGGACCTCTTGACCATGTCTGCATGCTTTTATACACTGAGTTGCTGCCATATGATTGGCTGGTTAGATATTTGCATTAACAAACAGGTGTACAGATGGACCTAATAAAGTGGCCACTGATTTATATTCCATTAAACATACCAGCTTTAGGGAAACAAAAAAAAATGGAGGACATAGTTTTAAGGTTAGAAATGAAAGGTTTATAGAAAACTGAGGGGCAACTTAAAATAAGTAGCAGATACCAGATATATGGAACCAGCTGCCAGAGGAGATGGTTGAGACAGGCACATTGGATATATCTAAGAGGAATGCATATGCAAGAGTTTGAGGGACATTGGCCAAGTTTTTGGAAATTGGGATTAGTTTGAAGAAACATTCAGTGGCTGATGTTGCCTGAGTTACTGTGTTCCTCTAGCATTTATGTGTGTGGAAATAACATTGTCACAATTGGCTTCAAGATCACAGTTAAATAGTTCAGTAATTGTCCATGGTCTTTGCCATCTAAAAATTTTTGTTGAATACGTGCATATGCTGGGCTGAATGACCTAGGTCTATCAATTCAGTTCCCCTAATCGCCTGAATTCACCAAGATTGGAGGCCCAACATGTCCATACCAATCAAGATTGATATTGGTTTTTGTTACGTGTACCACCATAGTGAAAAGTTTGTTTTGCAAAACGTGATACAGATCAAATCATTACATTGTGCTTTGAGCTAGAATAAGTTAAAGCAATAAGCTTTATTGCTCTTACTAATCAAGAATCTATCAACCTCTGCTTTAAGAATACCCAATGATTTGGCCTCCACAGCCATCCTGTGGAATAAATTCCTAGATTCACCACCCCCTGACTAAAGAAATTCCTCTTCATCTCTGTTCTAAAGGGATGCCCTTGTATTCTGAGGCTGTGCTCTTTGGTCCTAGACTCTTTCTCCCCCCCCCCCCCACAGGAAAAACTCTGTGTCTACTCTATCGAGGTCTCTATTCAATAAATTTCAATGAGACCCCCCCTCATTCTTCTGAATTCCACCAAATTCAACCCAAAGCCATCAAATGCTCCATCTAGAAACATAGAATATCTACAGTACATTACAGGCCCTTTGGCCCACAATGTTGTGCTGACCATGTAACCTACTCTAGAAGTTGCCTAGAATGTCCCTACCGTATAGACCTCTATTTTACTAAGCTCCATGTATCTAAGGTCTCTTAAAAGACCCTATTGTATCCACCTCTACCACTTTGCTGGTAGTGCATTTCATGCACCCATCACACCCATATGCTAATCCTTTCATTTTCTGGATAATTGTCCTGAACCTCTTCTGGATTTTCTCTAACTAGAATATCCTTTCCTAGAAAAGGGGCACAAAACTGCTCACAATACTCCAAGTGTGTTCTGACCAATGCACTATAAAGCCTCAACATTACATCCTTGCTTTTATACTATAGCCCTCTCAAAATGAATGCCAACATCGCATTTGGGCTTCCTTACAAGCGACTCAACATGCACTCCTGTCCTTTTGCACTTCTGTTTTCTGAATTTGCTCCCTATTTAGAAAATAGTCGACGCCTGTAATCATTTTACCAAAGTGCATAACTTGACACCTCCGTATGCTGTATTTCAGCTGAGACTTCTTTGACCATTCTGCTAGTCATTATGTAGACTCCCCGCTGTTATGCTGCTGCAAAACAACAAATTTCATGACAGATGTCAGCAATATTAAATCTGATTCGGATAATGATTTGTGTTCAGATCTATTTAACACATATTCATCAAAACATTAAAAAAAAATCTTTGACCACCGGGCATTGGAAGCTTTGAGAGGAGAGGACTTCAATCAGGTCCGCTGTCCAAGAAAAGGGAGCGGTAGGTCACTAGAGCGAAAAATCAGCTTTGAGCAGTGACCAATCTGGACATTGGAAGTTTTGAGAGGAGGATATTTCAGTTAGGTCCACTATCTGAGTAGAGAAGGCAGCAGCGAATAAGAGTTTTGACTGGCATTTGAGATTGATTAGCTAGAGCAAATTAAAGGAAGGCAGGGGCAAGAACAGCAGCCATCATTGCACCGGCCATTGTCTGAGTGGACAGAATCAGACTGGCGATCCTGAGGCTTTAGCTGCTGGAGGCTTTCGGGAAGAGCGGATTCAGTCAGAGAAGGTAAAGGAAAGAAAAGCTCAAGGTTAAGTTTCTTTTCCCTTCCCTTCTTTATATCTACTCAGGTAGGACAATAGGCAGGAAAGCTGAATGTTCCTCTTGTAGGATGTGAGAAGGCAGGGAGTTCTCAAGTGCCCCTGACGACTACAACTGCAAGGTGCATCTAGCTACAGCTTTTAGCAATCCACATTAAAGAGTTGGGCTGAAACTGGATAAACGCCAGATCAATTGGGAGGCTAAAGGGCTGATAGATAGGACATATCGAGAAGGAGTTCCCCAAGGTGCAAGAACAGGAAGGGGAAAGGGGTCAAGGAGCCAGTGCAAGGTACACTTGTGGCCATTCTCCTCAGCAACAGGCAAATCACATTGGATAATGTTGGGGCGTGGGGGTTGACCTAATCGAGGAAAGTCACAGTGGTCAGGTCTGTGGAATTAAGTCTTCCACTGTGGATCAGAAGGGACGGGGAGAGAAGATGCACACTGTTCTGATAGGGGATTCATTAATTAGGGGAATGGACAGGAGGTTCTGTGGGCAAGAACAAGATTCCCAGATGGTATGTTGCCTCCCGGGTGCTAGGGTCCAGGATATCTCGGATTGAGTTTGCAGAATTCTAAGGGGGAAGGGTGAACAGCCAGAAGTCATGATCCATGTACAATTGGTACCAATGACATGGGTAGGATGAGTGATGAGGTTCTGAATAGGGAGTTCAAGGAGTTAGGTGTTAAGTTAAAGGACAGGACTTCCAGGGTTGTGATCTCAGGATTGCTACTGAGACCATATACAGTTTAATACATGGCTAAGGAGTTGGTGCAGGAGAGAGAGCATAAGATTTCTGGATCATTGGGCTGTCTTCCAGGGAAGGCAGGGCCTAAACTGGATGGGAACTATATCCTAGCAGGAAGGTTTGTTAATGCCACACAGTGGGGTTCAAACCAGAGATGCAGGAGAATGAGAACAGCTAGTGGAGAGGTTGTGGAGGCAGATGTTGGAAAGACCCCAGAGAAAGTTAGGAATCAAAAGTTTGAGAATGGTGTGCCTAGTGTCCTGAGCTGCATATATTCCCATGCAAGTATGAAAGTAAAGGCAGATTATAGCACTGAAGATGAGGTAGCTGGTTTACAAACCAGGTCTGTAAACAAACCAAATCTGGTCGGAGATGGATTCCTGGAGGGGAAGTTTCTAGACTGCCCATGAGATGGCTTTTTAGAGCAGCTCATGGTTGAGCCCACTAGGGGATCAATTATTTGGGATTGGGTGTTATGCAATGAACCAAAATTGATTAGAGAGATTAAAGAAGAGGAATCCTTAGAGGATGTGATCATAATATGATTGAATTCACCGAAATTTGAGAAGGTGAAGCTAATGTCAGATGTATCAGTATTATGGTGGAGTAAAGGGAATTACAGTGGCATGAAAGAGGAGTTGGCCAGAACTGAATGGAAAAGAACACTGGCAGGGATAACGGCAGAGCAGCAATGGCTGGAATTTCTGGAAGCAGGTCAGAAGGCACAGGACATATACATCCCAAAGAGGAAGTGGTATTCTAAAGCAAAGATGACACAAAGTAGCTAACAAGAGAAGTCAAAGCCAACATAAAAGCCAAAGACAAGGAGTATAATAGAGCAAAATTAGTGCGAATTAGAAGGCAACTAAAAAAGTCATTAAGAAGGTTAAGATTGAAATCAAAGTAAGCTAGCCAATAATATTAAAGAGGATACCAAAAGTTTCTTCAGATGCATAAAGTGTAAAAGGGAGGCAAGATGTCATAACGGGGGTGCTGAGAGCAGACCCAAATGCAACTGAAGAACAAGGAACAGGACGAGGCACATGGACAGGACAAGAACACAAAGCCTTGACTTGGTACGCAGGAACAGCCAATCTTCGGATTTGGGACGACAGGAACCTCAGAACCTTGGACTTGGGACAACAGGAACACAGGGACATGGAACACAGAGCCAGGACCCCTTCTTGGAAACAGGACATAGGGCCAGGACTCATACACAGAATGCAGAATATGGCAAGACATTTCCTAACACAAGGCAGCGGCAGACAGCCAGACCTACCTAGCAAAGGCATGGACATAGATGGTTCCTAACACTAGGTAGCAGCAAACAGCCAGACTTACCTAGTGAAGGTGTGGACACAGAGACAGTTCAAAACAACAATAGACAGTTCCTTATCTTGCTCCAGCAATTGAACTTGACAGCAGTGCAGGCAAGGGTTACAGGTGAGGCAAGGCAAGGCTTCAGGCAAGACAAGACAAGATGAGACAAGACGAGGCAAGGCTTGGCTTGGCGCAAGGTAAGGCTTCAGACAAGGCAATAGAAGGAAAGAGAAAGGATTCAGACGGGGGTAAGGACAGGAACAATCCAGCAGACGGGGGTAAGGACAGGAACAATCCAGCAGACAGGGGGTAAGGACAGGAACAATCCAGCAGACAGGGGGTAAGGACAGGAACAATCCAGCAGACAGGGGTTAAGGACAGGAACAATCCAACAGCCAGAGGCTGAATCCTGAAGCTATTTATGAAGCCAGCCCAAACAAGAATCAGCTGCCTCAACAGAAACTGGGGTGAACCGGAAAACCTGGATTAAGGAACCTGGACCAGACTATGAACCGGAATGCGGATTTCATGGACCGGAGCATGACACAAGAGTGGGTAGTGGACTGCTGGAAAACAATGCTGGAGAGGTAGTAATGGGGAACAAGAAAATGGCGGATGAATAGAGTAAGCATTTTGCATCAGGAAGACAATAGCAGTATTAAGGAAGTTCCTGGTGTTAGGAGTCATGAAGTATGTGAAGTTACCATTACTGGAGAGAAGGTTCTTGGGAAACTGAAAAGTCTGAAGGTAGATAAGTCACCTGGACTAAATGGTGTATACCCCAGACTTCTGAAAGAGATAGCTGAAGAGATGGTGGAGGCATTAGTAATGGTCTTTCAAAAATCACTAGATTCTGAGATGGTTCTGAAAGACTGGAAGTTTGCAAATGTCACTCCAAGAAGGAAGAGAGCCAGAAGAAAGGAAGCTATAGGCCAGTTAGTTTGACCTCAGTGGTCGAGAAAATGTTGAAATCAATTATTAATGATGAGGTGTCAGTGTATTGGAGGCACATGATAAAATAGGCCACTGTCAGCATGGTTTCATCAAGGGAAAATCTTGCCTGACAAATCTGTTGGAATTCTTTGAAGAAATAATAAACAGGATAGACAAAGGAGAATTGCTTTATGTTGTGTAGTTGGATTTTCATAAGGCTTTGACAAAGTGCCATACATGAGGCTGCCTAACATCTTACAAGCCCATGGTATTCCAGCAAAGATTCTAGCATGGATAAAGCTGTGGTTGATTGGCAGGTAGCAAAGAGTGGGAATAAAGGGATTCTTTTCTGACTGGCTGCTGGCAACTAGTGATGTTCCATGTGGGTCTGGGTTGGGACCAATTCTTTTTATGTTATATATCAATAACTTGGATGATGGAATGGATAGCTTTGTTGCAAAATTTTCAGATGATATGAAAATAGGGACAGGTAGGTTTGAGGAAGTAGAGAAGCTATAGAAGGACTTAGACAGATTAGAATGAGCAAGGACATGGCAGATGGAATACACTATTGGGAAGTGTGTCGTCATGTACTCTGGTAGAAGAAATGAAAGAGCTGATTATTTTCTGAATGGAGAGAAAGTAGAAAAAGGTGAGGCACAAAGAGTCTTGCGAGGCCTTGTGCATGATTCTGTAAAGGCTAATTTGCAGGTTAAGTCTGTGGTGAGGAAGGCAAATCTGATATTAGCATTCATTTCAAGAGGACTAGAATATAAAAAGCAAGGATGTAATGTTGAGTCTTTATTAAGATTTGGTGAGACCCCTTGGAGTATTGTGAGCAGTTTTGGGTCCCTTAGCTTAGAAATGATGTGCTTAAACTGGAGAGGGTTCAAAAGAGATTAGCTTGTCATATGAAGAGCGTTTGATGGCTCTGGGCTTGTATTCATTTGAATTCAGAAAAATGAGTGGTGACCTCATTGCAACATATTGAATGATGAAATTCTTTGATAGAGTGAACATGGAGAGGATGCTTCCTCTGGTGGGGAAGTCCAAGACCAGACAACACAGCCTCAGGATAGAAGGATGTCCTTTTAGAATGGAGATGAGGAGGAATTTCTTTAGCTAGAGAGTGGTGAATCTGTCAAATTCTTTGCTACAGGCAGCTGTGGAGGCCAAGTCTTTATGTATATTAAAGGCAGAGGTTGATAGATTCTTCACTTGTCAGGGTGAAGGGATATAGGGAGAAGGCAGGTAATTGGGGATGAGAAAAAAATTGGATCAACCATGATGAAATGGCAGAGCAGACTCAATGGGCCAAATGGCCTAATTCTACTCCTCTATCTTATCATCTTATGGTCTTATAACACACATTGAAAGGCATTGTTTGCATTAACAACCAACACATCTCAGAATGTGCTGAGGACAGTACATAAGTGTCAAACTATAGCCTGCCCACAACAAAAACCATACATGATAATGAAGAGAAAGTGAAGGCTATACAAACCAAGACAAAACAAAATCAGAGACAGGTGCATGATACTAAAGTAGCTCCTACGCACTCTAATGTAATGGAATTGTTTCAAAACTTAATCAAAGAAAGGAAATTGATATCATGCATCATAAGCTAGCAGCTACTTGTGGCCGCTGTTAGTGTTGGAGGAAAAGCATAATAACTGATGGTGTGATAGACGAAAAATAACAGGAGGAAGGGGAAGAGAAGTCTGCAATTACCAAACCAGAATGTGCACAAAGTGAATACCCATTGGATAAGTTAAAAAGGACCAGACTTTTGCCATCTTCACATGATCCCCCATCAAACACACCCTCCCCCTCCACTCCCTGCTTTCCGCTTTCCGCCGTGATTGCTCCCTATGCGACATCCTTGTCCGCTCGTCCCTCCCCACTGATCTCCTTTCTGGCACTTATCACTGCAAGTGGAGCGCCTGCCACACCTGCCCTTCACCTCCTCCACCACTACCACTCATGGCCTCAAACAGTCCTTCCAGGTGAAATGACACTTCATCTCTGAGTCTGTGGGAGTCATCTACTGTATCTGGTGCTCCCGGTGTGGCCTCCTGTACATCAGTGAGACCCGATGTAGACTGAGGGACCACTTCATCAAGCACCTATGTTCCATCCACTATAAAAGTCTGGATTTCCCTCTGGCCACCTATTTCAATTCTACTTCCCATTCCCATTCCAACATGTCAGTCCATGGCTTCCTCTACTGCCATGATGAGGCCACACAGGTTGGAGGAACACACCTTATGTTCTGTGTGGGTAGCCTCCAAGGTGATGGCATGAACATCAATTTCTTGAACGTCTGGTATTTGCCCTCCCCCTTGCTATTTCCCATTCCTGTTTCCTTCTCTCATCTTATCTGCTTACCTTCCTCTAATGCTCCTCCCACTTCCTTTTCTTCCATGGCCTTCTATCCCCTTCTATCAGATCCCCCCTTCTCCAGCCCATAATCTCTTTCACCAATTGACTTCCCAGCTTTTTACTTCATCCCTCCCTTTCCCCTCCCCAGGTTTCAACTAACATCTACTACCTTGTATTTCTTCCTCCCCCACCTTCTTACTCTAACTCCTCCTCGTCCTTTCCAGTGCTGATGAAGGGTCTTGGCCCAAAAATATTGGAAAGTTGGGGGAAGGATGGTGGTTGGGGAGGTGGGATGAAGTCAGAGGCTGGGAGGTGATAGGTGGAAGAGGTTAAAGGTTGAAAGAATCTGATAGAAGTGGAGAATGGATCATGGAAGAATGGGAAAGGTGGGTGGGGCACCAGAAGGAGATGATGACCAAGGGAGGAGAAGAGAAGAGGAACAAGAATGGAAATGGACAAAGAGAGAAAGGGGAGAGAGAAGAAGCTACCCGGAAGTGTTGCTCCTCTAATCTGACTGTGGCTTCATTGCGGCAGGATAGGGGCTCATGGACTCGGAGTAGCAGCAAAACAGCTGGCAACTCAGCTGGACATGAAAATGACTGAATTCATAAGCAGCCACAGACACCGAAGCAACTTAGAGTCCACGATTCTCAGTGGATCTGGGACGAGCATAGCTACCCTGGCTACGGTGACGAACCAGCAGTGAGTAGATGTAAGCCGGAGTCTTTATGCTGCCAGTTCGAATGAGGATCAGGTGCCCTAATCAAGGAGCCCAGTGGAACACAGGGAAAAGGAAATTAACTGAAATGAGTAGTCAACGGACCGGACCGTGACATTCATAGGAGATTATTTTAGAAGCAGTACTATAAGTACTGGCGGGAAGGTTTAATAGAGCTGTTAGGGAGGGTTTAAAGTAATTTGGCAGGGGGATGGGAACCGGAATGACAGAGCGGAGGAAGGGGAAAACAGAAATAAATCTAAGATAGTGAGCAGTAAAGATGTCAGGAAAGACAGGTAGGTGATGGGGCAAATTTGTAGCCATTGGAATGAGTTGCAGTGCAATAAAGTTGTAGTGAAATCAAAGCAAAAAGTACCAAATACTGGTCTTAAGGTGTTATACCTAAATGCACGCAGCATAAGAAATAAGTTGGATGATCTTGTTGTACAGCTACAGATTGGCAGGTATAATATTGTAGCCATCACTGAGACCTGGCTAAAGGATGCATGTCTCTGGGAGCTGAACATCCAAGGATACACGGTGTATCGGAAGGATAGGAAGGTAGGCAGAGGGGGAGGCGTGGCTTTATCGGTAAGAAATGATATTAAATCATTAGAAAGAGGTGACATAGGATCGGAAGGTGCAGAATCTTTATGGGTTGAGCTAAGAAATTGTAGGGGTAAAAGGACCCTGATGGCAGTTATATACAGGCCTCCAAACAGCTGCAGTGATGTGGACTACGAATTACAACAGGAAATAGAAAAGGCTTGTCAGAAGGGCAGTGTTATGATAAATGTGGGGGATTCTAACGTGCGAGTGGATTGGGAAAATCAGGTCGGCACTGGATCTCAAGAGATAGAATTGTAGAAAGTCTGCGAGATGGCTTTTTAGAACAGCTTGTTGTTGAGCCCACTAGGGGATCGGCTGTACTGGATTGGATATTGTGTAATGAACCGGAGGTCATTAGAGGGATTGAGGTGAAGGAACCCTTAGGAGGCAGTGATCATAACATGATTGAGTTCACTGTGAGATTTGAAAAAGAGAAGCCGAAATCTGATGTGTCGGTATTTCAGTGGAGTAAAGGAAATTACAGTGGCATGAGAGAGGAACTGGCCAAAGTTGACTGGAAAGGGACACTGGCAGGAAAGACGGCAGAGCAGCAGTGGCTGGAGTTTATGCGAGAAGTGAGGAAGGTGCAAGACAGGTATATTCCAAAAAAGAAGAAATTTTCGAATAGAAAAAGGATGCAACCGTGGCTGACAAGAGAAGTCAAAGCCAAAGTCAAAGCAAAGGCGAGGGCATACAAGGAAGCAAAAATTAGTGGGAAGACAGAGGATTGGGAAGTTTTTAAAAGCTTACAAAAGGAAACTAAGAAGGTCATTAAGAGGGAAAAGATGAACTATGAAAGGAAGCTAGCAAATAATATTATAGAGGCTACTAAAAACTTTTTCAAGTATATAAAGAGTAAAAGACAGGTGAGAGTAGACATTGGACCAATAGAAAATGATGCTGGAGAAATTGTAATGGGAGATAAGGAGATGGTGGAGGAACTGAATGAGTATTTTGCATCAGTCTTCACTGAAGAAGACATCAGCAGTATACTGGACACTCAAGGGTGGCAGGGAAGAGAAGTGAGTTCAGTCAGAATTATAACAGAGAAAGTACTCAGGAAGCTGAATAGTCTAAAGGTAGATAAATCTCCCGGACCAGATGGAATGCACCCGCGTGTTCTGAAGGAAGTAGCTGTGGAGATTGCGGAGGCATTAGCGATGATCTTTCAAAAGTCGATAGATTCTGGCATGGTTCCGGAGGAGTGAAAGATTGCAAATGTCACTCCACCATTTAAGAAGGGGGCAAGGAAGCAAAAAGGAAAATTATAGATCTGTTAGCTTGACATTGGTGGCTGGGAAGTTGTTGGAGTCGATTGTCAAGGATGAGGTTACAGAGTACCTGGAGGCATATGACAAGATAGGCAGAACTCAGCATGGGTTCCTTAAAGGAAAATCCTGCCTGACAAACCTATTACAATTTTTTGAGGAAATTACCAGTAGGCTAGACAAGGGAGATGCGGTGGATGTTGTATATTTGGATTTTCAGAAGGCCTTTGACAAGGTGCCACACATGAGGCTACCTAACAAGATAAGAGCCCATGGAATTACGGGAAAGTTACATACGTGGATAGAGCGTTGACTGATTGGCAGGAAACAGAGAGTGGGAATAAAGGGATCCTATTCTGGTTGGCTGCCGGTTACCAGTGGTGCCCCACAGGGGTCCGTGTTGGGGCCGCTTCTTTTTACATTGTATATCAACGATTTGGATTATGGAATAGATGGCTTTGTGGCTAAGTTTGCTGACGATACGAAGATAGGTGGAAGGGCCAGTAGTGCTGAGGAAATGGAGAGTCTGCAGAGAGATTTGGATAGATTGGAAGAATGGGCAGAGAAGTGGCAAATGAAGTACAATATTGGAAAGTGTATGGTTATGCACTTTGGCAGAAGTAATAAACGGGCAGACTATTATTTAAATGGGGAAAGAATTCAAAGTTCTGAGATGCAACAGGACTTGGGAGTCCTTGTACAGGATACCCTTAAGGTTAACCTCCAGGTTGAGTCGGTGGTGAAGAAGGCGAATGCAATGTTGGCATTCATTTCTAGAGAAATAGAGTATAGGAGCAGGGATGTGATGTTGAGGCTCTATAAGGCGCTGGTGAGACCTCACTTGGACTACCGTGGGCAGTTTTGGTCTCCTTATTTAAGAAAGGATGTGCTGACGTTGGAGAGGGTACAGAGAAGATTCACTAGAATGATTCCGGGAATGAGAGGGTTAACATATGAGAAACGTTTGTCCGCTCTTGGACTGTATTCCTTGGAGTTTAGAAGAATGAGGGGAGACCTCATAGAAACATTTCGACTGTTGAAAGGCATGGACAGAGTGGATGTGGCAAAGTTGTTTCCCATAATGGGGGAGTCTAGTATGAGAGGGCATGACGTAAGGATTGAAGGGCACCCATTCAGAACAGAGATGCGAAGAAATTTTTTTAGTCAGAGGGTGGTGAATCTATGGAATTTGTTGCCACGGGCAGCAGTGGAAGCTAAGTCATTGGGTGTATTTAAGGCAGAGATTGATAGGTATCTGAGTAGCCATCAAAGGTTATGGTGAGAAGGTGGGGGAGTGGGACTAAATGGGAGAAAATGGATCAGCTCATGATGGAATGGTGGAGCAGACTCAATGGGCCGAATGGCTGACTTCTGCTCCTTTGTCTTATGGTCTTATGGTCTTATAAGTGATTCTAAACCAATCCATATATAACCCAAACCACATCAATTTTCTGATCAAAGTCCAACTTGTTATGCTCCACTTCATCAAACTCATTTTGAAAAGCTCTCATGAGAATAGAAAGCGGGATTAGGTTACCAAGTCCCTCAACCTTGCCCTGCCATTCAATATGATCATGGGTGATCTACCTTAAGTCCTCTTCTGTGCCAGTTCCCCCAGCTATCAATCATCCAATCATGCAAACATTTATCCACTTCTACTTTAAATCCTACCAGTGCACCACCAAATCGCACCATCAGGTTCAAGAACCATTACTACCCCTCAACCATCAGGCTCTTGAACAAAGGGGATAACAACACTCACTTGGCCATCCACTGAGATATTCCCACAACCAATGATCTCACTTTCAAGTACTATTTATCTTGCTATTTCATGTTATCATTATTTATTGGTATTTATTTATACAAACGTATTTAAATTTGCACAATTTGTTGTTTTCTACACTCTAGTTATTTTTTCATTGATCCTACTATAGTTACTATTCTATAGTTTTTTTCACAGAAAAATGAATCTCAGGGTTGTATATATATATACTTTGACAATAAAATTTACTTTGAAGTTTGAACTTTTGATCTAGCTACATCAGTTCATTGAGACCAACAGTTCTCGAGATTCATTTCACTCTTCAAGAAGTTCCTACACATCCAAATTAACTGACCAGTTCCTTATCTTGCAATATGTCCCCTTGTTCAAGATTGTCCAAATAATAAAAAAATCTTGATATCTAACCTGTCATGCCCCCTATTAATCTTACATATTTCAGTAACATCACTTCTAAATGTTAAATAAAACAGATTCAAACTGTTCAACCACTTTGGAAAGGATAATCATCTCATCCCAGGAATTAGCCTGGTAAATCTCTTTTAGACTGCCTTCAAAGCTGCTATATTATTTTCCAGGTAATAGGATCAAGACTGTTCACAGTACTCCAGTTTTGGCCTAACTAAGACCCTGTAATGTTAACAAAACAAAAGCAACAAAAAATAAACTTAACCTGTAAATTGACTCTGGATATCCACTTTAAAAAGGTGTCATATTTTGTCCTGTACAAAGAAATAATCTACACTAATGTAGTGTCGCTTGCATAAAGAAATGGCTTTCTTTGAAAGGTTGCTTTTCACAGGTGTAGGATATCCTAAAGGGCACCAGAGCCCTTCAGTATAGTCAACAACAAAGGTCTTCCTTCATATCTGCAACCACACAACCTTGGTTTGTGAACAGTGATCAATAAAGCATATCTGTTTTAAATACAAGAATCACAACTAAATTTATAGTTTATAGGAACTTATTGAACACAAAAGGAGGGTATGAGGAATAAGATTTGCTATAAGAGTCATCGAATACCACTTCACAGAGCTTGCATGTAATGATGTGCAGTTAAAGTTTCTGATTTTATTTTAATATACGCTTGTCACATACATCCAGTCTTTTTGAAATTGCAGCTAAAATTTATACTTGCTTTGACATTTTCATTCCATATCAGATGAATATCAGTTTTTGATCATGTAAAATATATATTAATTTAAGGAATGTTATACAATTAAAATGCAGCATTGATTCACTATTTTTATATATTAACAATGTTCATTTGATTAATAAATAAATATTCTTGTACTAATATACAAAAAAATCACAATTTTTTATTAATTACTTTGTTTGATTCATAGTGTTCCTGGCATAGTTCATCAGCTGCTGCAGAAATTCACTTACGCTGACTTCAGTATTGTTGCTTATCGTGCAGTTGGATGTCTAAAATGAAAAGAAAATTGTTTGAAATTTGTGCTGATATTTCAGGAATTATATTAAACTATAGCCCTTCCTGGGAAATCAGCAGCATGGAACATTTCCAATAACCTTTGCTTGCTAGTTGATGCGAATCTCCCATGGTTTTAGCAAATATTTCTTTAGATGATTAGTAATGTTATGGTTACGGGGATAGGGAGCTGGTCCACTACACTTTGTGAAGATCTTTCTTATTGCAGAAATAGGCAGCTGCTGTGTGATCATATGATATAGTTAAATTATTTGCAACACACACAAAACGTTGGAGGAACTCAGCATTTCAGTGAAATTATTTGGCAGTGTATCTTGCACAACATAACCACTATATTAAGCACTGCAAGAAATTGGGGTAAAGATTACCAGATGGAATTTAGTTCAGGCAAACGCACAGTATCACATTTTGTTACGGCTTAACAGTAAATGACAAGACACTGGGGTGTGTTATAGAACAGAGGGAAATAGCAAAGCATATATATTCCCTGTGGGTGGCAACACAGATAAACAGTGTGGTGAAGAAGACATCTCCATGCTTGCCTTCATCAGTCAAGGAACTGAGTACAGGAGCTGGAATGTCATGCAGTAGCAGTACAAAAGCCTGCTGAGAGCACATTTGAAATATACATTTGTGGGCAGTTCTGGTCACCTAGCTATGGGAAGGATGAAAGTAACCTTGACAAGGTACAGTAAAAATTCACCAAGATGTTGCTGGTTCTGGTAGGATTGAGTTATAAGAAGATATTGGAAAGGCTGTTGGTGTTGTCATCTACGTCAATGCATTGGAGGTCAAGGTATAGTTAGTAAGACTGCTCTGAGGTTTGAACCCTGCTGCAGGGTCTCAACCTGAAGGTCGACTGTACTTTTTTCCATAGATAGTACTGCCCGACCTGCTGAGTTCCTCCAGCATTTGGTGTGTGTTCCAGGGTTAGGGGCCTGTTTGTGTGCGCGAGGGGGTGGCTGAGTGGGTGGGTGTGAAATGGACTTGTTTTGCTGCTGTTGTGTTGTTTTGTTCTAGAATACAGAATCTAGAACAGTGCAGCGCAGGTGCGAGTTAACTTTACTGGTAAGTTATTTTTAAAATTGGTATCAAGTTCAAACACCCTAGATTACCATTTCCTCTTTCTGGATCATGATTGTAATTGGCTGGATTACAAATACAGCAAACAGTATTCCCAAACTGAGATGCTTGTTTGCTCTTCTAGTACCTTATTTCCATCTGTTGAATGAATAGTTTTGTTGCAGAATAGCCTTACCCTTGAGCCAATAACTTTCAAGTATACTTGAAGATCCTTCAGAGTCCTATGCATGTTCGAACAGCCCCTAAACCTTTTCAGAGCTTTGGCAGCTTTGCAGAATATTTCATTTGCAATTTGATCCTGCTGTCAAAATAAAAATCATATTAGAATCTAACTCTTTTACAGTTTAATCAGTAGTTACAGAAAATAAATCTGCAACCAGACAGCAAGGTACAAGCTTTATATGTGAGAATTATTGATTTGTCTATTGAAAAATTAATCCTAGATTCACTGGGTATTATTTATTTTACAGTATACTCAGTAGCCACTTTATCCTGTACCTAATAAAGTAGTCACTGAGTGTATGCTTGTGGTCTTCTGCTGCTGTGCAAATCTACTTCATGATTTGATATTCACACCACTGTTGTAATGTGTGGTTATTTGAGTTTCTGTCGCCTTCCTGTCAGCTTGAACCAGTCTGATTATTCTCTGCTGACCTCTCTCATTAACAAGGTGCTTTCATCCACAGAACAGGATCATTCTTGTTTATCACACCATTCTCTGCAAATCTAGAAATTGTTGTGTGTGACAATCCTAGAAGATCAGCAATTTTTGAGATACTCAAACCACCCTGTCTGGCAATAATCATTCCACAGTCAAAGTCACTTAGATCACATTTTTTCCCCATTCTGATGTTTGGTCTGACAACAACTGAACCTCTTGACCATGTCTGTATGCTTTTATGCTTTGAGTTGCTACCACATGATTGGCTAACTAGATATGTGCATTAGCGTGCAGATGCACAAGTGCACCTGATAAAGTGGCCATTCAGAAATTACAGCAATATAGTTCCATCTTTCAGATATCTCACACATTGTGTATTTCCAATATTTTCTGCTTTTACTGTTGGTTTAGAGAGTGTAAACTACAGAACCTTAACACATAATCAAACACTTAAATATTCAGAAGTGCAAAGAGTTGGGGATCTACATACACAACAAACAGTTATTAAAACCTATTTTGAGGTAGGGTTGAAGGACATTTAATGATCTGAGTATGTGGAAATTGGTGAGATCACAGTGGACATGAAATGTCTAATTCATCTGTATCACTTAGTACAATTCTTTTAAATGTGTGCACTCACAAAATATGGATTTGATGGAAATGAAACTATTTATTAGCCATCCCCATAAGTGGCTATGAAATTACATAGAGGCCAGGTCATAAAAGGACTGAAGATTTCCTTTCATTAAGGAAATGAGGGGATTTTATAGCAGTTTGATAATTCTATTGTTACCATTATACCAAGGCCCACTTGTTTAAAAGAAAGAAAATACATTTAAACACTTGAATTGAAGTTCTGCAGCTGCTTTGGTAGGATCTAAACTTAAGTCACAGCATCAATAGACCTTACAGCTATTGAACAACTAGCTTAAGTATTATGCTACTTGGACACATAATATCACTGCAGGACTTGTACTGTATATCTGGAGATAAGGCACTGCCAGCTTTGCATCTTCAGCTCACTGACCAATCTAGAACATTGTTGGATTAGGGTGTATTTTTTCTTTTGGTTTAACTTTTCTATGCTTGCTTGTATTTTTATATAATCACTTATATACATGTGATTGGTCCGTGAATTTTCCAGCAATTACAGTACAGTTGCATCTGTACTTTTCTAGAAGCTTTGTAGTTTTCAGTAGCAGGTGTTTTGCCACTTGAATCTGGCTACTTTATAGCTTAATTGTTATCACTGGGACTTTGTTTTCCCTAGTTCAAGAATGAGGTGACCACGATGGCTTTTTTCTTTGTCCTTTCTTTGTGCTCTTGGTTCCTCCATCCTTGTTCATTCTGTATTCTTGTAACACTTAATAAACTGTTTTTGTTGCATGCCACGTAAACACATCACAACAAATTACCAGGTCATATACTGTATAGAATGAATAAACTTGATCCCTGATTCCAGCTCTTTGATAATTGTCCTGAATTTTGATTGGCTAAATACTCTACTTAAAAGTAAAGAAGATGAGAGAGGCCTTATAAACTGATGCCCATGGATGTTTGTATTTGCAATGAGGTAATAACAAATTAATATAACATTGAGACTTTATAAAGCACTGGTGAGGCCTCACTTGGAGTACTGTGAACAGTTCTGGGCCCCTTATTTTAGAAAGGATGTGCTAAAACTGGAGTGAGTTCAAAGGAAGTTCACGAAAATGATTCCAGGATTGAAAGGCTTGTCATATGAAGTGTGTTTGGTGGCTCTGGGCCGGTATTCGCTGGCATTCAGGAGAATGAGGAGTGACCTCATTGAACCCTATTGAATGTTGAAAGGCCTCAATAGAATGGATGTGAAGAGGATGCTTCCTATGGTGGGAGTATCAAAGACCAGACAATACAGCCTCAGAATAGAAGGGCATCGGAGATGAGAAGGAATTTCTTTAGCCAGAGCTTGGTGAATCTGTGGAATTTTTTGCCACAGGTAGCTGAGGAGGCCAAATCTTCATGTATATTTAAAGCAGAGGTTGATAGATTCTTGATTGGTCAGGGCATGAAGGGATAAGGGGAGAAGGCAGGAGATTGGGGCTCAGAGAAAAATTGGATCAGCCACGATGAATAAGAAGCAACACGCACAAAATGCTAGTGGAACGTAGCAGGCCAGACAGCATCCATAGGAAGAAGCACAGTCGACGGATCAGGCTGAGACCCTTCGTCAGGACTAAATGAAAGAAGAGATAGTAAGAGATTTGAAAGTGGGAGGGGGAGATCCAAAATGATAGGAGAAGACAGGAGGGGGAGGGAATAGAGCTAAGAGCTGGAAAGTTGATTGGCAAAAGGGATACAAGGCTGGAGAAGGGAGAGGATCATGGGATGGGAGGCCTAGGGAGAAAGAAAGGGGGAGGGGAGCACCAGAGGAAGATGGAAAGCGGGCAAGGAGTTATTGTGAGAGGGACAGAAGGAGATTATAGATGATGAATAAGAATCTCAGTGTTGTATGTACTCTGATAGTGCATTTTATTTTGAATTTTGCACTTTGATGAAATGGTGGAGCAGACTTGAAGGCCAAAATGACCTTATTTTGCTCCTGTATGTTATGGTCTAATGGTCTAATGTCTGACAATAAGAAAGGGCTAAAATATAAGTTTGGCTGTATTTACAATATACAGTAAACAATGATGTTGATTTAGTCACAGAAAATGCAAGCAGAAGACCATGAGACGTAGGAACAGAATTCGATCGTTCAACCCATTGAGTCTGCTCCTCCAGTCCATCATGACTACTTTACTCTCTGTCGCAACTGCATTCTCCTAGCTTCTCCCTGTGAACTTTGACAGGCTGACTAATCAAGAAATTATCAAGCTTTGCTTTATATACTCAATGATTTGGCCTCCATAGCCATCCATGACAATGCATTCCACAGATTCACCACCCTCTGGCTGAAGAAATTCCTCCTCATCTCTTTTCTAAATCTATGTCCCTCTATTCTGAGGCTATACACTCTGGTCCTAGACTCACCCATCGTAAGAAACATCCTCTCCACATCTACTCAATCTAGGCTATTCAAACTTCAGAAGGATTCAATGAGATTCCCCCCCTCCATCCTTCTAAACTCCAGTGAGTACTGGCCCAGAGTCATCAAGCACTTCTCCTCCATTTCAAGAATCATTCTTATGAACCTCTTCTGGACCTTCTCCAATGCCACATTTTTTCTTAGATAAGGGGCCCCAAACTGCTCACAACATGCCAAGTGTTATCTGACCAAATGCCTTATAAAGCTTCAGCATTGCATCCTTGCTCTTGTATTCTAGTCCTCTTGAAATAAATGCTAACACTGCATTTGCCTTCCTTACCACTGACTCAACTTGCAAGTTAACCTTTAAGGAATCCTGCACAAGGACTTCCATATCCCTTTGCACCTCTGATTTTAAGGTTTCTTCCCTGTTTAGAAAATAGGCTACACCTTTACTCGTTCTACCAAAGTGCGTGACCATACACTTCCCCAGACTATATTCCATTGACTACTTCTCGGCCCATTTCTTCCAATCTGTTTCAGTCCTTCTGCGGACTCCCTGCTTCCTCAACACTACCTGCCCCTCCACCTATCTTTGTATCATCTACAAGTGTGGCCCCAAAGCCATCAATTCCATCATCCAGATCATTGACATGAAATGTGAAAAGAAGCAAACCCAATACTGACCCCTGTTGAATACTACAAGTCATCGGCAGCCAACCAAAATAGGACTCCTTTATTTCCACTCTTTGCCTCCTGTCAAACAGCTAATCTATTCAGGGAACCATCTTTCCTGTAATGCCATGGGCTCTTATCTTGTTAAGCAGCGTCACGTACAGCACCTTGTCAAAGGCCTTCTGAAAATCCAAGTAAGCAATATCTACTGACTCTCCTTTGTCTAGTCTGTGTGTAATTTCCTCAAAGAATTCCAACAGGTTTGTCAGGCTAGATTTTCCTTTTGGAAACCATGCTGACTTTGGCCTATCTTTATCATGTGCCTCTAAATACCCCAAAATCTCATCCTCAATAATGGGTTCCAACTTCTTCCCAACCACTGAGGTCAGGCTAACTGGCCTATAATTTCCTCTGCCTGCCGGTCTGTCATTTTGAAACAATGTGTATTCATGGATATTAAGCTCCCAACTATGATTGTGTTTCAACCTTGACTCAGTGATGCCCACAATGTTATACCTGCCAAAGTCTAACTGTGCAATAAGATATTCTTCCTTATTCCGTATACTGCGTGCATTCAAATATCGCACCTTCAGTCTCATATTCATCATCCTTTTTGATTTTCCCTTTCAGCTCATCCCACTGATATTCAATGTCATCTTCTGCTGTGTTTTTTCTTGACTTGGTGAGCCATTGAATTTTCTTCCCACATCATCTTTGGGTTTAGTCACTGTTTTTGTTCTTGGTCAATTCCTGGTTGACATGATAATGTTGCCATTTACATCTCCCTCTATTTCCGCATATTCTACTTATTCTGCAGCGTGTTGTGTCCTTGAGCAAGGCACTTAACCACACATTGCTCTATGTCTGTGTGAGGAGTGGCGCCCCACACAGTCTTTCGTTTCGTGCCTTGTAAGGCATGAAAAATGCCCGACGCTGGCCTCTTAGGCCTGAATCGACGTTCCTTCCCTCCCTGCTTATAAAATGTTCTTCCTGTCATTCTAAAATAAACTTTAATATTTAATATTTATTTGTTTTACATCACAATTTCCAAAACCCATGAGAGCAGTTTCCAAACTCTTTGTGAGGGACTCGGAATTTCTGATTGGACAATGAACCCGTGAACCCTTCCTCACCCATTTTGCACTCTGTTTGAACTGATTTAATTTTATATATACATTTCTTACTATAATTTATAGCATATTTTATGTGTGACACTGTATAGTACTGCTGCCACAAAATAACAGATTTCATGACATATATCAGTGATAATAAACATGATTCTCATACTTAATTATGGGAGGCAAACTCGATGGACCAGCTAGCCATTTCCTGCCCAGGGTTTACATTCTACTTGCATATTAAAGATGGAGGCTAATCCTAATAATGTTTGACAATAATTCATTGTCTGCAACAGAGAGTACTCAATAATTCACATCCATTACTGCTACTGGACAAGAGGTAGCAGGAAATTTGGTTTCATTCATTATCAATCTATCACTTAAACTGATGTCACAAAACTCAATGATGTACAGTAGTTTATAAATGCAGAGACTTACTTCCATCTGTGTGAAAATGTCCAGTATTAAGGGTCTTCGACATTCTGCCTGCAAAACAAAAAAAAATTGTTGTTAATATACTTCTCTTCAAAGCAATATGTCACGTCCCTTAATCAATTCAACCTGAAACTTTGTTCATCAGGGAACTGAAACAGACTGTTCAATCCACCATTGACAGGGTCATGCTGTCGAAGAGGTGTAAATCATTCAGCCAAACACCGCATACTTGAGCCACCAAGATAATGGCCTGCTTACCTCTCCCCTGCTCTAACCCCATATCCCTTAAGTCCTTTTCTATTCAAATGTATATTGATTTCTGAAATAAATATACTCAGTGACTGAGACTCCACATTCCTCTTGGGAAAAGAGCAGCAAATATTCACTCCCTCTGAGTAAAAGAAGCTCTTTTGCCTCAGTGCTAAATGCCTCACCCCATGTTTGAGACTAGCTCCTGGTGAGAGGCATTTGTCTCTGAAGACAGGTTCTAATACAAATGCAGAATAAACGCAATGATCATTGTAACTTTGTTTTATATAGAATAATAAATCACCACATGACTGTTTTCTGGACAGTAAAGATCCATACAATATGTTATACTATTGTTTATTGACTACAGCTCTGCCTTAGTAAATAATACAATCCCAAGCAAACTCCCAAACTTGGGTCTGAGCACCTTCCTTTCGCGATGGGATTGTTGATCTCCTGACCAACGGACTGCAATCGGTTACAATTGACAGCATCACCTCTGCCATGCTTATTCTCAACATTGGTACCCCTTGGCCCCTGCTCTATGCCCTGTACACTTGCGACTGCAAGGCTAGATTCTGCTACAACTCCATCTACAAGTTTGCAGATGACACAACTGTACTGGGCTGTATCTCAAATTACAGTGAGTCAGAGAACAGGAAGCTTTCAGATTCAAGTGCCACAGTGTCATGAAAACAAACCTTACTCAAAATGTCAGCAAAACAAAAGAGGTAGAAAGTGACTTCAGGGTACAGGGTGCAGTCCACACACTCCTGTTTATTTCAGTGATTCTGAGGTTGAAAGAATTGAAAGCTTCAAGTTCCTCAGAAATAACATCACCAATAGCCTCTCCTGGTTCTAATTAGGCCATGGGTCGCCAAATGCTCATATTCTACCTCTAAGAATTTTCTCCAGCAATTTCCCTACAACTGACATGAGATTCACCAGTCTATAGCTCCTAGGATTTTCTCTTGTTCCCTTCTTAAATAGGGGTTTAACATTAGCCACTTGCCAATCCTCCAGGACTTTGCCTGTGGCTAAAGAGGATATGAAGGTACTGGTCAAGGGCCCTGCAATCTCATCTCCTGCCTCCTTCAATAACCTGGGCTAAATATCATCAAGCCCTGGTGACATCCACCTTAATACTCATAAGGAGACCCACCGCTTTCTCCACCTTGACCTCAAAATGCCCTAACATATTTATACATTCAGCACTGAACTCCTGGTTCCTCATATCCTTTTCCTTGGTGAACACTGAAGCAAAGTACTCATTAAGTACTTCACTCACATTCTCTGCATCCAAGCAAATGGTCCCCATTTATCCTTGAGTGGTCCCACCCTCTCCCCAGTTATCCCCTTGCTTTTGATGTATGTTTAGAATGCCTTGGGATTCACCTTAATCTTTTTGCCAAGGACTTTTCATGGCCCTTTCTGACTTTCCTAACTCCCTTCTTTAGTTCTTTTCTTGCTTGTTTATACTCTTGATGTGCTTCATTTAATCTTAACTTCTGAAACTTTACATGCTTTTCATTTTTCATCTTGACTAAATTCGTCACCTCTCTGGACATCCAAGGTTCCTTTATCCTTCCATCTAATAGGAACATACCTTTCCTGTACTCTGTACAATTGATCTTTAAACACCCTCCACATGTGGACTTGCCAGATAAAAGGTGTACCCAATTAACGCTTCTTAGTTCCCTTGTAACTTGCTCTTCCCTAATTTAAAATTCTTACCCACATGGACTGTAAGTATCCTTATCTATAGCTACCCTGAAAGTTAAGGAGTTGTGGTTCAAAAAACCAGGTCCAGTATGGTCTCTCCTCTCATTGGGCCATCCATATATTGATTTAAGTAACCTGCCTTAACAAAACCTGCCCCATCTAAACTCCTTACAATAAGAAGGTCTCAATTTATATCAGGGAAGTTGCTATCCCCCATGATAACACTCCTATTATATTTACCTATTTCCTTAATCTGCTCCTCTGCGTCCCGGCGGCTATTGGGAGGTCCGTAGTAAAATTCCATCAGTATGATTGCACCCTTCTTATTCCTGAGTTCCCCCCAAATGGACTTCATGTCGACCCTCCATTATGTCTCCTCTGTATGCCTCTCTAATATTGTCCCTGATTAGTAGTTCAACACCCCACCTCTCTTTTACCTCCTCCTCTATCTTTTCTAAAACATTGAAAACCTGGTACATAAATCTTGCTCCTCTCTCAACCAAGCTTTTGTAATGGCTGTATCACCCCTACCCATAATACTTTTAGCATTAAAGTATACACAGTTCAAACTATACCACTCATAATTTTTGTTATTTCGATTTTGCCTTTCAGTATACTTTCCCTGACATCTACCTTCTGGCCTGATCCTTCCCTTACTGACCCAGGGCTCCAGTTCCCAGCCCCTGCAAAACTCCTGAGTAGAAACAGCAAACCTCCCGGCCAGCATATTGGTTCCTTCCCAGTGGAGGTGCAACCTGTCCCTCCTGTGCAGGTCACAGGTCATAAAAGTAACTGTTGCACATTTGTGACGACCATTTGCTGACATACAGTATACTTACATCATGTAACTCCTGGTTTTCTAGCATTTGCAGTGTGTTTATCATCTCCCTCAAGGCTTCACTTACACCGCTTCTCTTCCATATGACCCCACAGTTGATGCTCACGATGCTGTAGAAAAGCAGAGCCACTACTTTCAGCATCTTGGTCTGGAGAGCTTGCTGTGTGACTACTGAACAAGTGATAATAAGTATCACTAGAAGTTTGTGAATAACTGAAGTAGATGCTCACTGTTATATATCCAAACGCCTGACGTCTTAGTGAAAACCTAAGAGTTCCATGGAGTGTTATCAAACCACACATTGTAAGATTAAGATATATCAGAATTAATCAGATCATGCGTTCAACACATCATCTAAGATTTACCTTTTTTACTTTAGGGTAACCAGGAAGGAAATTCCTATCCAACAGTTGCTACAGTTGGCATTAGTGAGTAATTGGTGACACATTCTTCAATCAGATTACATTTAGGTAGTTTCCAATTTATAGTCTACAAATAAGGCATAGACAGCTTGGGAAAAGATTTGTGGATAGATAGACTGATAACAAAATCTAATCCATTTTACGTATCACAGATGACATGAAGCAACAGATTCGAGGGCATAATGCAAGCCTAATAGAGAAGATAGGTAGAGGCAAGTCTCTACCAAAGGAAGTGTAAGGCACTTCTTCACTCCGTTAGCCTGCAGGTCGTCCTTGGGCAAGGTGTTGCACCTGCTTTATCCCGATCAGGGTGACATAAAGCCATGGGATCAGGTGGTGGATGGGTTGTATGAGCTGCTGGTGCATATCACAAATCCTGCTTATGCAGCCACTGACACCAGGCAGACAGTCTCTGAGAGTATTTATGATGGCTAAGGTCACCCGTCTTGTACAGACACTGCCCAGAAGATGACAATGGCAAACCACTTCCGTCGAAAAATTTGCCGAGAACAATCATGGTCATGGAAAGACCATGGTCACCAACTTCAAAAGCCACAGTACATAGTAAATGAACGAATTGGGAAGGAGGGAGCCTTGAGATGGGGGGCCAAAGGTACAGTGGGAATTCATTACAAGTGCAAATGCTTAATTCTGTTCTTTCACTATACCAATGGAAGACTTCCATTGGCTATGACCATTTTATATGGAAATTATACCTTTGAGCTCAGGAGTAAAAAGTTACAGAGTATTATCAAGACAAAAATCAAGAAGGGGACTCAGAAATGCACCTGGATGCTTTTGATCAAGATATCATGAATTTGGAGATTTTGCTTCATGAAAAGAAATTGTCACAGGATTGTAAAATATATGGGGCATACCATCATAGACACTTTCATCCAATCCTAGACAAGAGCAAATCTGCAGGTTGCTGGAAATCCAAGCATCACATACAAAATGCTGGAGGGACTCAACAGGCCAGACGGCATCTATGGAAAAGAGTACTGATGAACGGTCTCAGCCTGAAACATCGACTGTACTCTTTTCTATAGATGCTGCTTGGCTTGCTGAGTTCCTCCAGCATTTTATGTGTGTCACTTTCCTCCAATGGCTGTTATGGTCGCTGCATTAATTTCCCTCCAGACAACATCCAATTACAACTACTTTCAATAGAATTATTTGAAAATACATCATCAAAAGGTGATTCCTCAAAAAGGCAGCATCCATCATTAAGGACCCCCACCACCCAGGACGTGCCCTCTTCTCATTGCTGCTAACTTGGAAGGCACACACTGAATGTTCTTCCTCTCTGCTCTTAGAATTCTGAGCCATCCATGCACCCATGAAATCTACCTCCCTAATTTGCTCTCTTTTTGCACTACATATAGATTAATTTTTTTTATATCTATCATTTTTTTCTGATTGCAGCTTATAATACTTTATAATGTATTGCACAACAAATTTCACGACATACGTACGTCAGTGATAGTAAATCTGATTCTGAATCTGATTTGCAGAGAAGAACTTCTACTGTTTACTGATTGACAGGATGTAGTCAGATGGTTTGCCAGTAGAGATAGAAATCATTTACTTATGATAAATGACACATTGCACAGACACTTAGATAGGGACATCGATGAAAGAAAAATGGAGAGCTATGCGGGATGGAGACATTTAGTTGATCTTGAAGTAGGCTAAGACGTTAGCACAACATCACAGTCTAAAGGACGTTTACGGTGCTGCTCAGTTCTACATTCAGTGGCCACTTTATTCAGTACACCTGCTCATTAATGCAAATATCTCATCAGCCAATCACATGGCAGTGTCTCAATGCATAAGAGCCTGCAGTATGGTCAAGAGATTCAGTGGTTGTTCAGACCAAAAATCAGAATGGGAAAGAAATGTGATCTAAGTAACTTTGACTGTGGAATGATTGTTGGTGTCAGACAGAATAGCTTGAATATCTCAGAAACTGCGGATCTCCTGGGATTTTTATGCCTGACAGTCACTAGAGCAGTCTCTCTCAACCCTTCTTTCCCTAGAGAAACCCTTAAAATAATTTTCAGGTCTCAGGGAAGCCCTGCATTAAAATTATTATACCTATGGCTCATGGTACATTAGTGTGATCAGTAAGTTGTAGATATAATAAACCAGAAATAACTGTCAATGCTCTTTTGAGTAGACAATGAATTTTTAGCCAACATTTCTTGAAAAAAAACAGGTAGTTAGCTTAGCTTACCTTTCATGAATCTCTTTCTTCCCCCTTTCATACGTTAGAAAAGCTCAGAAGGCAAACGTAATACATTTCTGTTAAATAACTGGCTTAGGTCAGAATGGAATTTAATTTTTCTAAAGGTAGACTTCATAGATTTAATTTAAATAAAAGTTGTAAATTGATTTTAGTTAATGCTATTTACAACAAGAAAATTTTATTCACAATATTGAATAAATTTGAATAAAGTTACTAAAAACCATAAGCCAAAGGAATATGAATAAAAATATAGCCTCAGACACAATTTTATAAAAAATTTTGATAAAACATTTTCTTACCAAGTAACATGATCAGGCTCAAATATAGACCTAGCATGTGAAACATGTCCTTTTTTTTTGCTGCATAAATACTCAGTTCTGGGTTGAAGTTGAGATAATTTAATTAAATTGAACTTAATGGGTACTTTGGACTTGTTTTCACTTTGGAAGACACTAGTAGTGTGCCAGAAGTCTGTGAGTGTCAGGGAGCAGGAGACAGTGCCATTGCTATAAAGGAAAAAGTGCTAGGCAAACCCAAAGGTCTTAAAGTGGGTAAGTCATCTGGACCAGATGGACTACATCCCAGAGTCCTGAGAGAGGTTGCTGAAGAGATAACAGATGCATTGGTTATGATTTCTAGAATCACTTGATTCTGGCATGGTCCCAGAGGACTGGAAGACTGCAAATGTCACTCCCTCTTTAAGAAGGGAGGAAGGCAAAAGAAAGGAAATTATAAGCCAGTTAGCCTAACCTCAGTGGCTGGGAAAGTGTTGAAGTCTATTATTGAGGTACTTGGAGACTAATGATAAAATAAGTCAAAGTCAGCATGGTTTCCATAAAATGAAATAAAACATAGAACATAGAAAATTTACAGCACATTACAGCCCTTCGGCCAACAATGTTTTACCGAACATGTAACCTACTCTAGAAGCTGCCTAGAATTTTTTTACCGCATAGCCCTCTATTTTTCTAAGCTCCATGTACCTACCTAAGAGTCTCTTAAAAGACCCTATTATAACCGCCTCTACCACCATTGCTGGCAGTACATTTCATGCACCCACCACTCTCTGTGTGAAAAAACTTACCTCTAACATTTCTATTGTACCTACTTCCAAGCACCTTAAAACTATGCCCCTCCCCCCCCCCGCCGTGTTAGCCATTACAGCCATGGGAAAAAAGCCTCTGACTATCCACACAATCAGTGCCTCTCAGCATCTTACACACCTCTATCAGGTCACCTCTCATCCTCCGTCACTCCAAGGAGAAAAGGTCAAGTTCACTCAACCTATTCTCATAAGGCATGCTCTCCAATCCAGACAACGTCCTTGTAAATCTCCTCTGCACTCTCTCTACAGCATCCACGTCCTTCCTGTAATGAGGTGTCCAGAACTGAACACAGTACTCCAAGTGGGTTCTAAGTTATACAGCTGTAACATTACCTCACAGTTCTTGAACTCAATCCCATACATCTTCTTAACAACACTGTCAGCCTGTGAAGCAGCTTTGACTGACCTATGGACACGGACCCCAAGATCTCTCAGATCCTCCACACTGCCAAGAGTCTTACAATTAATATTATATTCTGTCTTCATATTTGACCTACCGGAATTAACCACTTCACACTTATATGGGTTGAACTCCATCTTCCATTTCTTAGCCCAGTACTGCATCCTATTGATGTCCCGCTGTAACCTCTGACAACCCTCCAGACTATCCACAACACCCTCAACTTCTGTGTCATCAGCAAACTTCTAACCCATCCTCCCATTTCCCCATGCAGGTCATTTATAAAAATCACAAAGAGGAGGGGTCCCAGAACAGATCACTGTGGAACACCACTGGTCACCGTCCTCCATGTAGAATACCAACTATCCACAACCACTCTTTGTCTTCTGTGGTCAAGCCAATTCTGAATCCACGAAGCAGGGTCTCCTTTGATCGCATGCCTCATTATCTTCTGAATGAGCCTCGCATGGAGAACCTTATCAAATGCCTTACTGAAATCCATATACACTACATCCACTGCTCTACCTTCATCAATGTGTTTCGTTACATCGTCAAAGAATTCAATCAGTTTCGTAAGGTATGACCTGCCCTTGACAAAGCCGTGCTAACGATCCCTAATCAGATGATTGCTCTCCAAATGCTCATAAATCCTGCCTCTCAGGATCTTCTCCAACACTGAAGTAAGGTTCACTGGTCTACAATTTCTTGGGTTATCTCTGCTCTTTTTCTTGAACAAGGGAACAATGTTTGCAGCCTTCCAATCCTCTCATTCTTCTCCCATCCCTATTGATGATGCAAAGATCATCACCAGATGCTCAGCAATCTCCTCCCTTGCTTCCCATAGTAGCCTTGGGTATATCTCATCCGGTTCTGGTGAATAATCTAACTTAATGCCTGCAGCACATCTTCTTTCTTAATGTCTATGCATATGCTCAAGCTTTTCAGTCCATTCTAAGTCATCCCCACAATTCCTAAGGTCCTTTGCACTGGTGAATACTGAAGCAAAGTATTCATTAAGTACCTCTGTTACCTCCTCCAGCTCCCACATATGTTTCCATTCTCATTCCTGATCAGAATTATACTCTCAGGGCTCATCCTCTTGCACTTCACATACTAGTAGAATGCCTTAGGAGTTACCTTAATCCTGCTCACAAAGGCTATTTCATTGCACCTCTAGCTCCCCTAATTTCTTTCTTGAACTCCTTCCTGGCACCCCTGTAATTTTCTAGAGCTCTAACAGTACCTAGTTTAGCCAACCTTTCTTTTCTTTTCTTCTTAACTAGATTTTTTAGGCCCTTTGTACACCATGGTTCTTTTAGCCTCCCACCCTTTCCCTGCCTCAATGGAACATACCTATATAGAATGCTATGCAAATGTTCCCTGAACATTTGCTATATTTTTGCTGTGCATTTCCTTGGGAACATCTGCTCCCAATTTATGTTTCCAAGTTCCTGCCTAATAGTATCATATTTCCCCCTACCCCAATTAAATGTTTTCCTAAATTTTCTGCTCCTATCCTTCTCCAGTGCTATGGTAAAGGAGATGGAGTTGTGATCACTTCCTCCAAAATGTTCTCCCACTGAGAGATCTGAAACCTGCCCAGGTTCATTTCCCAATACCAGATCAAGTACAGGCTCTCCTCTAGTTGGCATATCTACATATTGTGTCAGGAAACTTTCTTGAACACACCCAACAAACTCTACCCCATCTAAACCTCTTGCTCTAAGGAGATGCCAGTCAATATTAGGAAAGTTAAAATCACCCATCACAACAATCTTATTATTATTGTCAGGAAATCTTGCCTGACAAATCTGTTAAAGTTTTTCAGGGAAGTAACAAGCAGGGTGGACAAAGGAGAGGCAATGGATTTACTTAGATTTTCAGAAGGGGTTTGATAAGGTGCCACACATGAGGCTGCTTAACAAGATAAAATCCAATGGTGTTACAGGAAAGATACTGGCATGGATAGCAGAATGGCTGACAGGCAGGAGACAGTGAGTGGGAATAAAAGGGGCTTGGTTGGCTGCTGGTAACTAGTGGTGTTCCTCAGGGGTCAGTATTGGGACCACTACTTTTCACATTGTTTGTCAATGATTTAGATAATGGAATTGATGGCTTTGTGGCAAAGTTTACAGATGATACAAAGATGGGTGGAGGGGTAGGTAGTGCTGAGGAAGCAATGCAATTTAAAACATAGAAACATAGAAAACCTACAGCACAATACATATCCTTCAGCCCACAAAGTTGTGCTGAACATGTCCTTACCTTACAGCTACCTAGGCTTACACATAGCCCTCTATTTTTCTAAGCTCCATGTATCCATCCAGGAGTCTCCTAAAAGATCCTATCGTTTCCGCCTCCACCATCGCTGCCGGCAGCCCATTCCACACACTCACCACTCTCTGCGTAAAAAACTTAGCCCTGACATCTCCTCTGTACCTAGGACTTAGACAAATTGGAAGAATGGGAAAAAAAGTGGCACATGAAATGTAGTGTTGGGAAGTGTATGATAATGCATTTTGGTAAAAGGAACAATGGTATGGACTATTATCAAAATGGGGTGGTTTCAAACATCATAAGTGCAAAGGGACTTAGGAATCCTCATGCAAGACTCCCAGAAGGTTAATTTACAGGTTGAGTCTGTGGTAAAGAGGCAAATGCAATGTTGGCATTTATTTCAAGGAATAGAATGTAAAAGCAAGGAGATAATGTTGAAACTTTATAAGACACTAGTCATGCCGCACTTGGAGTTTTGTCAACAGTTTTGGGTCCCATATCTCAGAAAGGATGTGTTGTCATTGCAGGGAGTCCAGAGGAGGTTCATGAGAATGATTCCAGGAATAAAGGGGTTAACATAAGAGGAATGTTTGGGAGATTTGGGCCTGTACACATTGGAATTTAGAATAATGCAGGGGGATCTCACTGAAACCTATAGAATGTGAAAGGACTAGATAGGGTGGATGTGGAGAGAACATAAGAAATAGCAGCAGGATTAGGCAATCTGGTCCGTTGAGAATGCTTCGCCATTCAATAAGATCATGGCTGGTCTGGCCATGGACTCAGCCTTTTCCCCATAACACTTAGTTACCCTACTATGCAAATATCTATCCAAACTTGCCTTAAATATATTTACTGAGTTAGCCTCCTCTGTTCCATTGGGCAGAGAATTCCACAGATTCACCACTCTCTGGGAAAAGCAGTTCCTCCTCTTTTCCATCCTAATTCTACTCCCCCAAATCTTGAGGCTATGCCCTCTAGTTCTAGTCTCATCTACCAGTGGAAACAACTTTCCTGCCTCTATCTTGTCTATCCCTTTCATAATTTTTTATGTTTCTATAAGATCTCCTCTCATTCTTCTGAATTCCAGCGAGTACAATCGCAGGCGACACAATCGCTACTCATAGTCTAACCCCCTCATCTCTGGAATCAACCTGGTGAACCTTGTCTGCACCGCCTCCAAGGCCAGTATATCCTTCAACTGCACACAATACTCCAGATGCGGCCTCACCAGCACCCTGTACGGTTGCAGCATAGCCTCCCTGCTCTTAAATTTTATCCCTCTAGCAATGAAGGCTAACGTTCCGTTTGCCTTCTTGACAGCCTGCTGCACCTGCAAACCAACCTTTTGTGATTCATGCACAAGCACTTCCAACTCCCTGTGCACAGCAGCGTGCTGCAATGTTTTACTATTTAAATAATAATCTGCTCTTTCATTTTTCCTTCCAAAGTGGATGACCTTGTATTTAGCAACATTGCACTCCATCTGCCAGACCCTTTCCCACTCACTTAACCTATCTATATCTCTCTGCAGACTCTCTGTAACTTCTGCACATTTGCTTTTCCACTCAATTTAGTATTATCAGCAAACTACTACACTTGGTCCCCTCTTCCAGATCATTGATGTATATCATGGACGTGTGCAGGCCGATTACTGACCCCTGTGGTACACCACTCAATACAGATGGCCAACCAGAGTAACACTCATGTATCCCAACTCTCTGCTTTCTAATAGTTAACCAATCCTCTACTCATGCTAATACATCACCCCCAACTCTATGCATCCTTATCTCATGGATTAGTCTTTTATGTGGCACCTTATTGAACGCCTTCTGGAAATCCAAGTAAATAATGTCTATCTGTTCCCCTCTATGCACTGCGCTCATTATATCCTCAGAAACTCTAGTAAGTTTGTCAAACAGGACTTGCCTTTGTTGAATCCATGCTGCGTCTGCTAGGTGGATCCATTTCTTTCCTGATGCCTCGTTATTTCTTTTTTAATGATAGCTTCAAGCATTTTCCCAACTGCAGATGTTAAACTAATTGGTCCAGAGTTACCTGCCTTTTGCCTACATCCTTTTTTTGAAAAGTGGCATGACATTCGCTGTCTTCCAATCTGCTGGGACTTGCCCAGGGTCCAGAGAATTTTGGTAAATTATAACCAAAGCCACTACTATAACTTCTGCCATTTTTTTCAGTAATCTGAGATGCATTCTATTAGGACCAGGGGACTTATCTACCCCCAGGCCCGCCCACAAGTTTGCTCAGCATGGCCTCTTTAGTGATTGCTATTGTGTTGAGGTCCTCATGTCCTATCGTATCCGTATCATCTCTCTTTGGCATGTTAGATGTGTCCTCCACTACGAAGACCGACACAAAATAGTCATTCAAAGCCCAGCCATTTCCTCATTACACAATATCAATTCCCCCTTCTTGTCCTCCAAGGGACCAAACATTCACTTTAGCCACCCTTTTCTGCTTTATATAATTATAAAAACTTTTGTTATCTGCTTTCATATTCTGTGCTAGTTTATTTTCATAATCTAGCTTCCCTTTCTTTATTGCTCACTTAGTGGTACTTGGTTGCTTTTTAAGGTTTTCCAGATCTTCCAGTTTCCTACTACTCTTGGTGACTTTTTATGCATGAGCTTTTGGCTTGATCCTTCTTTTATTTCCTTAGTTATTCAAACCTGGCTCTCCCCACCCTTACTGTCCTTGCTTTTAACTGGAATATACTTCTGTTGAGGATGCTTCCTATGGTGGGGTATCCAGAACTAGAGGGCACAGCCTGAAAATTGAGGGGTGATCCTTTAGAACAGAGGTAAGGAGGAATTTTGTTAGCCAGAGGGTATTGACTCTGTGGAATGTTCTGCCACAGAGTGTGGTGGAGGCCAAGTCCATGCATATATTTAAGGTGGAAGTTGATAGTTTCCTGATTTGTCAGGACATCAAAGGGTATGGCAAGAAGGCATGTGTATAGGGTTCAGTGGAATCCGTGATCAGCCATGATGGAATGGCGGAGCAAACTCGATGATCTAAATGGCCTTAATCTGCTCCTATGTCTTATAGTTTTATAGTCTTATAAGCACACATGGATTTCACCTTCAACTGAAATAAGATTATTTCTATTCTTGCTTTTTATGCTTGTTAAACAAGAATATGCTTGCTCTCGCATGTAAGAAGTTGAAAGCTGCAGCAAAATGTTTATTGCTTTCCAATGAATGGCAGCATACTCTTCTTTTACAGAAATCCAGAACTTGTCCAGGAGCAGGTCAGTAAATCATATCTTCAGTGCACGATCAAACTGCAGCTTTCAAAGTTCTTCCTCTTCTCTCAAAGTCAAATTCTCAAGGTGAGCAGAAGATTCAGCGAAAGGGTCCCTCACCAAGTCATACACTTGTGTTGAAAGGGAGGAAAAATACTGTTCAATTTTGTTCTGCATTTCTTCCAGATGGCTTTCAATAAGACTCGAGATTTTCTGATATTCTTCCTTACTCTCAAGCCCACACAGCAGTGAAAACATTTCAAGATTTCCTTTTGCAACATGGTTTTTCCAAAGATTCAGTTTCTTTTTCAATCTAAGTATCTTGTCACTTGAAATCAAAACATTTTCTCCAGGGCCTTGCAGAGACTTATTGAACTCATTCATATAACGAAAAATGTCCGCTATGCTTTCTAGTTTCTCAAGTTATTCTTCATCTTCAAAGAACTCAGCAAAATCTATCCTCCAAGACAAAGCTGTTGTTTCCAAATATGAAGACAAAACTCTAAATATATCTTGGCCTTTGCATATTTTGGGAAGCTCTTTGCAGCAGAAAAAAAGTTCACCATCATTTACAACTCTTACAAATGCTACAACATGACATTTATTGGTGAAATCTATTGACTCACCAGCCTGGATAGAGAAGCTGTTAAATTTCAGTTTATCACGCAAAGCCTCTTCAGCATCATGTGACATGTCATCAATACATCAACTTATCATACTGTTTGAGCGTGAAACCTTTTCAGTTTCTCATACTGCATCTTGTCCTAGCATTTTACCCACTTTAATTTTACATGCTGGGATTATTAGGTTCTCACCAACAGTATGAGTTTTCCTTTTTTGGGTAATAAATTCTACTACTAATTAACTTGCTTCCTGTTACCTTTTACTGACTGTGACTTTATTAATAAAAGCTTTACTCTGTTTGTTTTGAGATTCCAACAGCCATTTAAAATAATCAGGACTTTTATGTGTCATATGGCGGTGATTTGTATTTTCAATTTTGCTGGAGCTATTGCTGCATTTGTAAGTTTTTTGCCACAGACGAGCACAATGGAATCGGACAACTTGGATCACCAATCCATGTAAAACTCATTGATAAGTATCTTTTATTGTAAAGACGGACTTTTTTGTGTCTGTTGTTGCACTAGTGCAGTGAAATAACTCAGAAGATTGTAATTCTTCATCATTAAACTTATCATGATGTGTGGCACGTGGCCAAGTAGTTAAGGCATTGGACTAGCAACCTGAAGGTCATGAGTTCGAGCCCCAGCTGAGGGAACATGTTGTGTCCTTGAGCAAGGCACTTAACCACACATTGCTCTGCGATGACACTGTCCCTTGGACAACATTGGTGTCGTGGAGAGGGGAGACTTGCAGCATGGGCAACTGCTGGTCTTCCATACAACCTTGCCCAGGCCTGTGCCCTGGAGAGTGAAGACTTTCCAGGCGCAGATCCATGGTCTCACAAGACTAACGGATGCCTAACCTTATCATGCCAACGCCGGCCCCTAGACCCGAGTCAATGTAGTAGGAGTAGTAACCTTATCAGAATTGTCCCTAGGCCTAGGGCTAGAATCTTCCTCTTCCGTCTCACACCCTTCTTCAAAAATCACCAAACTGGACCTTCGGAAATGTCTGTAAAACGCAGGGGTTAGTAAAATACGCAACTTACACAGGGAGAGACTGATGTCACAGCCGAAGTTGGGCGAGTCTATTCAATGCTTGGAAAACAACACTTCATGCTCCTCAACAGCCTCCTATCCTCCCTTCCCCGTGTAATACAGTGCTCACCAGTTATCAATGTTCTCCTCTATCTCATGGCAAAAACTGAGAATGTCATGGTTCGGTCCATGAAGTCCATGTTCCGGTTCACGGTCCGGTCCATGGTTCCTTGTTCCCGGGTTTCTGGTTTTCCCCAGTTTCTGTTGTGGGCACATGATTCTGGTTTTGGGGCTGAGACATAAATACCTCTGCAAACCAGGGATTCCCTGCTGGACTGTCTTGCTCCCCTTCCTGTCTTTTCCCCCCTTACCTGAATCTCTGCCTGGATACCTCACCTGACTCCCTGCCTGGACTCCTTGCCTGCACCACTGTCGAGTTCAATCACCAATGCAGAGATGGAACTGTCTGTTGTTCTTTGTTGTTCTTTGCTCTTCTTGTCCTCGCCTCTGTTGGGTAAATCCGGCCGTTCTGCTGTTACCCAACGGATGGTCCTGTCCCACCTTGGTGTGGGGATGAAGTTGAGTCCTGGCTTGTCTAAGTATAAGTCCCGGCTCTATGGCTATGTACTGTCCTGTCTCATGTTGGTGTCGTGTTAAAGATGAGTCCTGGCTTTTCTAAGGATAAGTCCTGGCTCCATGTTGATGTACAGTTCCCAGTCTGTCTCCGAACTCCAGCTTCGGAGTTATCAGCCTCCGCATTCCAAGACCCAAGACCCCAGCCTGCAGCTTCAAGACCCAAGACCCCAGCCTGCAGCCTCAAGATCCCAAGCCTGTCTCCAAGCCTCAAGACTCAAGATCCCAAGCCTGTCTCCAAGCCTCAAGCCTCAAGACCCCAAGCCTGTCCAAGCCTCAAACCTCAAGACCTCAAGCCTCAAGACCCCAAGCCTGTCTCCAAGCCTCAAGCCTCAAGACCCCAAGCCTGTCTTCAAGCCTCAAGCCTCAAGACCCCAAGCCTGTCTCAAAGCCTCAAGCCTCTCGACCCCAGCCTCCAGCCCTGCAGTCATGTCTTGTCTATGCCTGGTTCTGGAGCCTGAGCCCGAGCCCGATTCAAGACCCTGGTTCTGGGTCCTTGTCCAGTCTCTGGCTCCGGGTTCAAGACCAAGTCTGCATTCTTGTCCCTGCTCCTGGTCTGTATCCTGTCACATCCCTACTCTAGTCAAGTCCTGTTCCTTGTACTTCAGTGTCTGTGTCTCGCATTCGGGTCCGTTCCCAGCACCCCTTTGTGACAGAGAATGGACTCAACCAAATAAACACAGTCGTACTGCGCACTGCCATAGTGGGCTGAGAGACGACTAGCAAGGTTGCTAACAGGGCTGCTCCTCACTGCCCACCACTGTGAGCACTAGCATTGTGTGCTGCACAAAGTTCAAATCACAATGTTTATTTTTTAAAATCACGATCTCTCAAGGAACCCCTAGCAACCACTTGTGGAACTCTGGGGGTGGAACTCCCCGTTGGGAAGCCCTGCTCTAGAGTTTACAGTGAATGGTATGAAGAAAAAAAAACATCCAACGAGTGGCAGTTCTGTGGGCAAAAATGCCTTGTTAATGACAGAGGTCAAAGGAGAATGGCCAGACTGGTTCAAGCTGGCAGGAAAAGGACAGTAACTCAAATAATCATGCATCACAACAGCAACGTGCAGGAGAGCATCTCTGAAAGTACAACACGTCAAACTTTGAAGGGGATGGGCTACAGCAGCATGAATATACAGTCAGTGGCCACTTTATTTCTTACAGAAAGAAAGAAATTGCCCTGATGCACGTTTTCCTAAAATTGATGCAAGTTCAGAACTTCATTAAAGCCTTTGAAACTCTCAGCATCACCAATGTTCCAGACTGAATCCAAATGCAGTCTGGACACTGGATGCAGTCAGTCAGGGAGCTGCAAGGTGGGCAACAAGCTCATATCACCAGTAATATCCACATCTTATGAGAAGGAAAAGCTGATTGGGATTATTATTTTGTGGGTTCAAACTGCATTCCAAATTATTGGTATTTGTAAGTCGTTACTGTTGTGTGTTTAATATTTCAGTAGTATTTAAATAAGATTGTAAATATATTGTGTGATTAAGAATTCTTTGTTGTTTACATAATTAATTATGAATCCATGTAAAAGTACATAAATGGCATATGTCATGCCAGAAGTGGAGAGAGTGAGCAGTTTGAAGTTCCTGGGTGTCAAGATCTCTGAGAATCTAACCTGGTCCCAACATATCGATGCGGTTATAAAGAAACCAAGACAGCAACTATATTTCATCAGGAGCTTGAAGAGATTTGGTATGTCAACAAATACACTCAAAACTTCTATAGATGTACCATGGAGAGCATCACTGTCTGGTTTGGAGGGGCTACAGGACTGAAAGAAGCTGCAGAGAGTTGTAAATCTGCTCAGCTCCATCTTGGGTACCAGCCTACAAAGTACCCAGGACCTCTTCAAAGAGCGGTATCTCAGAAAGGCAGCGTCCATTATTAAGGACCTCCAGCACCCAGGGCATGCCCTCTTCTCTCTGTTACCATCAGGTAGGAGGTACAGAAGCCTGAAGGCAAACAGTAAGCGATTCAGGAACAGTTTCTTCCCCTCTGCCATCTGATTCCTAAATGGACACTAACTTACTTTTTAAAATATGTATTATTTCTGCTTTTTTTGCACTATTTTTAATCTATTCAATATTTGTATACTGTAATTGACTTATTTGTGGCTTTTTCTTCTATATTATGCATTGCATTGAACTGCTGCTGCTAAGTTAACAAATTTCACGATTCATGCGGGTGATAATAAACCTGATTCTGATGTCATATGTGCATGACTTACAAACGTAAAAACAAAACAATGACAGACCTGCCCTGGTTCTGTGCTTTTCAATTAGTTTTATATTTTGGAGTTACAAAACATAAAAGTGGTGACAAGGATGGCATTGGAAAACTCAAACATAACTCCTCCTCATCTTTTTTCTGTAGTCATGTCGAAGGGTCTCGGCCGAAACGTCGACTGCACTTTTTCCCATAGATGCTGCCTGGCCTGCTGAGTTCCTGCAGCATTTTGTGATGTGTTGCAAGTATTTTCAGAATCAGAATCAGGTTTAATATCACAGGCACATGTTGGGAAGTTTGTTAACTTAGTGGCAACAGTACAATGAAATTCATGCTGATAAAGAGAAAAATAAATAAATAAATAAACCAATTACAGTAAGTACATATATGTATATTAAAGGTAAATTAAAAATTAGTCCAAAAACAGAAATGATAAAGAAGTGAGGTAGTGTTCATGGGTTCAATGTTAATTTAGAAATCAGATGGCAGAGAGGAAGAAGCTGTTCCCGAATCACTGAATGTCTGCCTTCAGGCTTCTGTATCTCCTTCCTGATGGTAACAATGAGAAGAAGGTATGTGCTGGTTGATCGGGGTCCTTAATAATGGATGCCGTCTTTCTGAGGGACCGCTCCTTGATACTACAGAATCTACTACCCAAGATAGAGCTGACTAATTTTACAGCTTTCTGTAGCTTTTTTCAATGAACCAGTGTTGATCGTCAGCAAGGAGATATCTTTATCAATCTGCACAGATTGTGGTCTTCAGGAAGTTGGGGATCCTATTGCAAAGGGAGGGACAGAGGCCCAGGTTCTGTAGCTTGTCGAACAGGACTGTGGGAATTATGGTATTAAATGCTGAGATATACTTGATGAACAGCATCTGGATATTGGTGTTTGTATTGTCCGGGTAATCTAAGGCCGTGTGAAGAGCCATTGAGATTGTGTCTGCCATAGACCTATTGTGGCACTAGGCAAATTGCAGTGGGTCCAGGTCCTTGCTGAGACGGGAGTTGATTTTAGCCATGACAAGCCTCTCAAAGCATTTTGTCACCACAGATGTGCGTGCTACTCACCATAGATGTGAGAGTACACATCTTCACTGTTGAAGACACGAGCAATATGCCGGAAGTTCAAGTGTGTCAGGGAGCAGACATGTCTGAAGTTGCCATTAGTAAGGAGAAGGTTCTTGGGAAACTGAAAGGTCTGAAAGTAGATAAATCACCTGGACCCAATGTTATACACCACTGGGTTTTGAAAGAGGTAGCTGAAGAGAGTGTGGAGGTATTAGTAGTGATCTTTCAAAAATCATTTGATTCTGACAAGGTTCTGGAGGACTGGAAAATTGCAAATATCACTCCACTCTTTGAGAAGAGAGAGAGAGGCAGAAGAAAGGAAATTATAAGCCAATTAGCCTGACCTCATTGGTTGTGAAGATATTGGTGTTGGTTGTTAAGGATGTGCTTTTGAGGTACTTGGAGGCACATGATAAAATAGGTCAAAGTCAGCATAGTTTCCTTGAAGGGAAACTCCTGCCTGACAAATCTGTTGGAATTCTTTGAAGAAATAATGAGCAGGATAGAAAAAAGAAGAATTGGTGGATAACAAGGTGCCCCATGTGAGGCTGCTTAACAAGCTACAAGCCATTGATATTACAGGAAACATTCTAGCATCAATAGAGCATTGGCTGAATGACAGGAGGCAAAGTGTAGGGAAAAAAGGGATCCTTTTTTGTTTGGCTGCTGGTGACTAGTCGTGTTCCACAGGGATCTGTGTTAGGACCACTTTTTACATTATTTGCCGATAACTTGGACAATGACATTGATGGATTTTTTGCAAATTTTGTGGACAATATGGAGAAAGGTAAAGGGGCAGGTAGTTTTGAGGAAGCAGAGAGGCTACAGAAGGACAGATTGGGAGAATCAAAGAAATGGCAGATGGAATGCAGTGTTGGGAAGTGTATGGCCATGCACTATGGTAGAAGAAATAAAAGGGTAGACTATTTTCTAAATGGAAAGGAAATACAAAAATCTGAGGTGCAAAGGGACTTGGGAGTCCTCAAGTAGGATTCCCTAAAGGTTAATTTACAGGCTAAGTCTATGGTGAGGATGGCAAATATGATGTAGGCATTCATTCCAAGAGGAACATAATATAAAAGCAAGGATATAATGTTAAGGCTTTATAAAGCACTGGTGAGGCCTCACTTGCAGTATTGTCAACAATTTTAGGCCCCATGTCTAAGAAAGGATGTGCTGACATTGGAGAGGGCTCAAAGGAGATTCATGAAAATGATTCCAGGATTGAAAGTCTTGTCATATGAGGAGCGTTTGATGGCTCTGGGCCTCTGTTCACTGGAATTCAGAAGAATGAGAGATGTCCACATTGAAACCTATTAAATGTTGAAAGGTCATGATAGAGTGGATGTGGAGGGGATGTTTTCTATGGTAGGGAGTCTAAGACCAGAGGACACACTTTCAAAATAGAGAGGTGTCCTTTTAGTACAGAGATGAGGAGGAATTTCTTGAGCCAGAGAGTGGTGAATCTGTGGAATTCGTTGCCACAGGCAGCTGTGGAGGCCAAATTACTGGGTATATTTAAAGCAGAGGCTGATAAATTCTTGATTAGTCAAGGCATGAAAGGATATAGGGAGAAGGCAGGAGATTGGGGCTGAGTGTGAAAATTATCGGTAAGGCTGACAAGCAACATCTCCAAAATCTCAAGACAGTGTTAAAAGATTAGAAGATCACGGGCTCAGTGCACAATGGGACAAGAGTGAATTCTTTCAACCTAGCACAATTTACTCTGGTCACACCATTGAAGCAAGAGATTTACACAAGTGTTCTGAGTAAATTCAAGCAGCGGTGGATGCTTGAAGCCCAAAGAATATGTCACAGTTGCTATCCTTTTTATGACTTACCAATTACCAGGTTCCAGTCAAGCCTGGCTACTGTGCTCCTTCTCTTGAACTCATTACTACAGATCAGGAAGAAATGGAAGTGTGAGGTGGCTTTCCAAACAGCAAGGGAAATGGTGACAGCCAATTCTGTCCTCACACATTATGATCCACATTGCCCAGTGAAGCTTGCCTGCGATGTCTCACCCTTATGATAGAGGTGCAGTCATGTCTCATATTGAGTGATGGAAGTGAACACATTCCCTTACTGCTGCAGAGAAAAATTACACACAGATTGACCTGGAGGCCTTGAGTCTGGTTTGGGGTATGAAATGTTTCAGCCAGTATTTGTACGGAAGCGAGTTTCCCCTCATTACTGATCATCAACTACTAGTGTCCATTTTCGATCCACGGAATTGTGTTCCATTAATAGCAACAGTGCAAATGCAGAGATTGGCTTGATTTCTTGGAGGACACAATAACAAGATCGACTTCAAGAGGACAACTAATCATGGAATGCTGATGGGTTGTCCCGTTTACCCTTAGAAAAGGAAATTCCTAAAATTTTACAAAAGAGGTCATTACTTTTAGCATACTCTTCCTGATGCAAATTGGAAGTCTCCATATTATAGCAGTTATGATTCAAAGGGAAGTCATAAAGCACCCCACACTGTGTCAGGCATACATGACCACCCAAAATGGCTGGAACATGCAGTAGAAATTCCAATTTCCCTCATTTTTACCAGCGCCTGGATGATCTTGCCCTTGATGGAGGTTGCCTTATGTGTGGGATTGAGAGTTGTTGTACAATCCAAGCTGAAAGTTTAAGTATTGGAGGAGCCATAAGCTGGTCACTTAGGTATGATTAAAATGAAAGCATTGGTTCGAAGCTTTGTCTGGTGGCCTGGGAGAGATCAGCTTGCCATGCACTGTTCTGGATGCCAACATGTCTAGAAGATCTCAAGAGCAACACCTCCCCAATTCTGGGAATGGGAACTGGCAGATCATTCATGTGGATCTTCCTGGACCAGCTCCAAAGTGGGCAGAAGTATTCCCAATGGCTCCCACTGCAGCCTTGCACACTGTTGATGCATTGAGAAGCCTCTCCTCAAGGTCTTGCATTCCAGAACACTTAATCAGCAACAATAGACCACAGTGTGTTGCAGAACAGTTGCAGTCATTCCTGAAAATGAATGGAATAAGACCTATTACATCTGCACAGTGCAACCCTGTGGCTTGGTGGAAAGGTTTGTCCAGAGCCTATAGAATGCACTGTGAGCAACGTCAGCAGAACACACTACACCAACGCTGTATAAGAAGCTTGCCAATTTCCTCCTTGCGTATCGTAACACAGTACAAACACAAGCAACAACTCACCAGCTATGCTGTTTCTAGGTCGTCTGTTGAGCTCAGGCTTGGATCTCCTCAAACCCAATCTCAGAAGGAGTATGCAGGAGAACCGTCTGAGACAAATTGAGGGCTCCTCAAACAAGTAGGTTTGATGCTTCAGCGCTGGACAAGCAGACCTGATGAGGGACTACAGAGGTGATCAAAGGTACTTTAAAGATTACGGACAGAACTGGACCACTCCCCTATGCAGTGGATATTTCACAGGGGTCGGTGTTGGGACCACGTCTTTTTTTGCTGTATATCAATGATTTAGATGATGGAATGGATGGCATTGTTGCCAAATTTGCAGATGATATGAAGATTGGAGGAGGGGCAGGTAGTGTTGAGGAAACAGGTAGGATACAGAAGGATTTAGACAGATTAGGAGAATGGGCAAGAAAGTGGCAAATGAAATACAACGTTGGAAAATGCATGGTCATGCACTTTGGTAGTGGAAATAAATGTGCGGACTATTTTCTAAACGGAGAGAAAATCCAGGAATCTGAGATGCAGAGGGACTTGGGAGTCCTTGTGCTGAACACCCTCAAGGTTAACTTGCAAGTTGAGTTGGTAATGAGGAAGGCAAATGCCATGTTAACATTCATTTCAAGAGGTCTAGAATACAAGAGCAAGGATATGATGCTGAGGGTTTATAAAGTACTGGTGAGGCCTCACCTTGAGTATTGTGAACAGTTATGGATTCCTTACCTTAGAAAATAAATGCTGGCGGGGGACTTCCAGGTCATCAAGGGAATGGCGGCGTAAGGAAAAGGTCTCTCGACAAAAAAGAAGGTAAACTGCCCCAAAATCGAATTTAGACAAATACTTAATATTGCATAACTATATTAATAAAAGGGGCAAGGATGATGTCTAAGAACAAGAATAAAAAGTCCGCTTCGAAGGCTGATAAACATAAAGAGATGCAGCAAGGCGATGGGCCTAGCTCCCCCACGGCAAGCCAGGACGGAGATAATGAGGGGGAATCGGTGACTCTGTCTTTGATTCTCGGAGAGATTCGCGAGTTCCGACAAGATAACAGCAAACAGCTGGAAGATATTAAAGGAGAAATAGTAAAAACTAACTCGCGGATAGATGAAGCCGAAGCGAGGATTGTTGGAATTGAAGAGAAGCTATAAAACACCCAGGAATGATAGTAGAAATGCTGAAGCTACAAGACCAGCTCCAGTGGAAACTAATAGATCAAGAAGGCCGCTCGAGAAGGGAAAATGTGACGATCTACGGAGTTCCCGAAGGAACCGAAGGTAAACCCGGATTGATGATTCCCTTCGTGGAGAAGCTGCTTAGAGAGAACCTTGATATACCGGCCGCAAAAGACCTACAGATAGAAAGGGCTCACCGCGCGTTGGCACCACAGCCTCCGGCAGGCGCCCAGCCCAGATCGATTCTGATCAGATTTCTCAGTTACAGAACGAAGGAAGAGGTGCTTAAAAGAGCATGGCAAAAGAAAGGTTTCATGTGGAACAACTGTAAAATCAGTTTAGACCACGACTACGCACCGGGGATTCTTGCCAGACGGAAGGAATTTACGGAAACACGGAGAGTCCTGAAGGAAAACAACATCAGATTCCAGACCCTGTATCCAGCTCGGCTGAGAGTCTTTTACGACGAAGGGACAAAAACTTACGCTACGGTGGAGGAGGCAACGTTGGACCTGGCGGACCGGGGACTACCTATTAAAGTTATCACCCAACCGGAGTCGCTACTGGAGAGGATTTGGCAGAAGTCGTGGCAGTTAGTGGGGCGAGGACGCTCCACTCGAACCAGAGTGTCAAACTACAAGGAAAAGCTGCAAATATTCAGACGCGAATGTACAGAGAATGCAGATAAATTAAGAGAAATGACTGAAAAGAGAAAATCGGACTTAAAAGTAAAATGAAAACTGGTAACTGAAAATAAACTAGGCGGAATAACTTGAATGATAGCAATATGGTCGAGACATAAATAGGAGAAAATTCTCTATGATTACTCAAACTGCTGAGGGCCCTCTAACACAGGGTGAAGATAGAGGTTATCCCTCTGAACTGAGACGGGTCGGTGCTCAGGCCTCACTGTGGGAAGTCGGGAAAAATTTTCAAATGTTATACGTTCAGAAATGTCTAGGGTGTGGTTATATGTCTTGGTTTACTGTTGAGAAGGGATTGCTTACTGTTTGGTTAGAAAAGGAGAGTGCTTTTTTTCTACTAGAGAAAAATGCAAACTGAATTGGTAAAAATAATTTCCTATAATGTTAATGGGGTTTTGAATCCAATTAAAAGAAATAAGATTATGTCTAAATTGAAAAAAGAGAGGGCACAAATAGCTTTCCTCCAAGAAACACATATGAGCCAATCTGAACATGGAAAATTAAAAAGAATGGGCTTTAAGCATATATTTTATTCATCATATAAATTGAGTCACAAAAGAGGGGTAGCTACTTTAATATCAAGTACTCTTAATTATGAACATATTTCAGAGACTAGAGACAAAGAAGGACGGTTTGTAAAAATCACAGGAAGAATAGAAGGTACAGAAATAACATTGCTGAATGTTTATGCTCCTCCAGGTAGTGAATGGTCATTTTATAGACACATTTTTGACCTAATGGTCAGTTCTCGAGGGGTAGTAATTTGTGGAGGGGATTTTAATATTAGATTAAACCCTATATTAGATTCTTCAAGAACAGTTACTCAGAATAAACCTTTGACTCGGAAAGTGAATTCATTGATGGAGGAGTTGGGAATTATAGATGTCTGGAGGGAATTACACCCTACTAGTAAAGATTATACATATTACTCTTTCCCTCATTCAGCCTATTCAAGGATAGACTATTGCTTTATCTTTAATACAGATGGACTCAGGATAAAAAACTGTAATATTGCAACAATTGATCTGTCGGATCATAGCCCAGTCTCTATGTCTCTAATCCTGGAAAGGAAAATGAGGAAAACACTATGGAGGCTAAACTCACATATACTCAATAACCCAAAAGTAATGGAGAGATTAAGGGGAGAAATCAAAGAATATCTAGACCTTAATGACACGGGAGAAACATCACCAGTGATTTTATGGGATACATTGAAAGCTGTACTGAGAGGGAAAATTATTTCCATTACTACTCACATGAAAAAAATCAATGCACAAAAATTAGCAGACCTTCAAGGAAAATTAAAACAACTTCAAGTTGTAGATAGCAACAAAAGTAATTCAAATCGAAAACAGGAAATTAGGAAATTGCAAAGTGAAATTGATGATATTTATACGTTGGAAACTCAAAGAAATTTTCTTTACCTGAGACAAAAGAATTATGAAGTAGGAGGAAAATCAGCTAGATTATTAGCATATAAATTACGAAAACAACAAGCGGACAATACAATTCATTAAATAAAGAATCCAAAGACAAAGCTTGTGGAGAGTACAATAGGGAAAATTCAAGAGAGTTTTGAAACATATTATCGAGAGCTGTACTCCCAACCCCGGGCCCCCAATGAGCCCTATATAGACAGTGCATTGAATTTTTTAGATCTACCTAAACTTACAGATTTACAAAATGAAAGTTTATTTGAACCAGTAACTGTCAAAGAACTGAACGTGGCCATCTCTAGGTTAAAGGCTGGAAAGTCCCTGGGTTCTGATGGGTTTACCTCAGAGTGGTACAAGTCCCTGAAGACACAGTTAGCCCCATTACTACTTAACACCTTTAATTGGATCTTGCAGAGAGGAGAAACTCCACCTTCCTGGAGAGAAGCGATTATTTCAGTTATTCCTAAAGAGGGTAAAGATAAACTAGAATGTGGCAATTATCGGCCAATTAGTGTTCTTAATTTAGATTACAAACTATTTACATCTATATTAGCGCGCAGATTGGAAAAGCTTTTACCTGGCCTAATCCATTTAGACCAGACTGGATTTATTCAACAAAGACAAACACAGGACAATATAAGGAGAACTCTGCACATTTTAGAACAGGTTAATAAGAACGAGACAGAGACAATGGTAGTAGGATTGGACGCTGAGAAAGCTTTTGATTCGGTTAGTTGGGCATTCCTATACAGAGTGTTAGGAAGATTCGGCTTTCAAGAAAGGTTTATTAAAGTAATTCAGACTCTATATGACAGCCCTACAGCCCGAATTAAGATAAATGGGGACCTCTCTGACTCCTTCATTTTAGAGAGAGGCACTAGACAGGGATGCCCAATTTCTCTTCTCCTTTTTGCGCTATATATTGAACCACTTGCCCAACTAATAAGACAGAGCGAAATCGTAAAAGGTATCAAGGTGGCAGGGATTGAACAGAAAGTGGCGTTATTCGCAGATGATGTTTTGGTCTATCTGAGTGAACTAGAAAAATCATTTATAGGATTGTTTACACTGTTGGATGACTTTGGGAAAATATCAGGTTATAAAATAAATGTAAAGAAAATGCAGGTTATGTCCCTAAATTATACACCATCCAAAAAATTGCAGGATACATACGATCTTAAGTGGGAAGCTAAATCATTAAAATATTTAGGAATAACCCTGCCGAAGGATCTTTCAACACTGTCACAGGTAAATTATGGGCCATTAATCTCAGAGATAAAAGCAGATATGCATAGATGGAATCTTATCCCCTTTTTAAGTTTAAATTCAAGGATAAATACTATAAAAATGAATATTCTTCCTCGGTTATTATATCTTTTCCGTACTTTACCAGTGGAGGTGGATGATAATCAATTCAGGGAATGGGACAAATGGATTTCCCGCTTCATTTGGTAAGGAAGGAAACCTAGAATTCGATATAACACCTTACAGTTAGGGAAGGAAGGAGGAGGTATGGTTCTTCCTTGCCTGAGAAATTATTTTTATGCCTCACAGATAACCCCTCTGTTATATTGGTGTAATAGGAAATATAAGGCTAGATGGAAGGAAATAGAATTTGGATTAGTTGACAGTTTTCCTCTTCAGGCCTCAATAGCTGACAAAGGATTGATGGCCCAGTTGGAAAACTTTAATAATGCTTGGATAAATCTTACATTAAAAGTATGGCAGAAGGTGGTTAATTCATGTGGAATTAATAACATGTTAAAACTCTTTAGATGGTGTGCATATGATACCGAATTCCTTCCCAACAGAGGAGATAAAAGATTTGAGCTATGGATAAAGAAAGGTCTTACAACCTACCTCTCATTTATAGATAAAAGAGTATTACAAAGTTTCCAAATCCTGCAGGACAAACATGGCCTAGAACATAATGACTTTTTTAGGTACCTTCAAATACGAAACTATGTTAACCAGAGTTGTAGATATACAGACCTATCAACAGTAGAATTAGAATTTTTCAAGATTCTGAATTCGGCTTGCAGTTCAATACCCAGTAAATCAGTTTCTCGCCTATATAATGCACTCTCCCATGCTAAAAATGTAAATACACTGTATATTAAAGAGAAGTGGGAGAAAGAAGCGGGGTTGGTACTTTCAGAGGAGGCTTGGGGGAAAATCTGCAGCTTTCAATGGTCCTCGACTAATTCTTTGACTTGGAGAGAACATTGTTGGAAAAACATTATAAGATACTTCAAGACCCCATATCAGGAAAAATATAAAGATACAAATGTGATGTGTTGGAGAAGGTGCGGCTCCAAGGAGGCAAATCATTTTCATATTTTCTGGGATTGCCCTAAATTAAGTCTATTTTGGGAAGGTATTCATAGAACATTAGTTAAGGTACTTAGATCCCAGATACCTCTGAACTTTGAGATGCTCTAATTGGGGCATGTATTGTAACAGAAGGAAGATATAAAGTTGCTGCAGGCCCTCTTAGCGGCAAGTAAGAAATCAATCACTAGAAAATGGCTAAATCCAATACCACCTACATTAGAAGATTGGTACAAAATTATCTTGGAAATATTTAAAATGGAAAAGTTGACTTACTCCCTGAGAACTCAAAAAGAAACATTTTATCAAATCTGGAATAAATGGATTGAATATATAACCCCAATGCGAGCAGACTTTAGATGACTCTCCTAATGATTTATATTGCTCTTCTCATCAACACAGTAATATTGCTAACGTAAGCACCCCTAGTCTAAATGTTTGTTTTTTTTTTGGAAAATAGAGAATTAACACAAGTAAAGGGAAAGATTTGGGAAAAGGATAAAAAAAAATGAAAAAAATTAAGTAAATAAGTACATAGGGATTGGATAATTATGTCTGCGGGCAGGAACAAGCACGAACAAATTGGGATATAAACACCTACAATGGTTGGTATATAGGCTTGTATGCAACATTTTGGACCAGTGGAAATGGTCCAGAAGGGTTGTATGGAAACTATTATTACCATTTTTCTTAACAACTAATTTCATTACTTAGCCTAATAGGTTAGATTTACCACAGTACATAATTATCTATTTAAATGTTTATTTTCCTTTTATACCATCTCAATGTGTACTTAAGAATGTATAAATAATTGTAGTTTTATACATATAAAAAAATGGAAAAGGTTATATGTGTGAAAAAAGTACATGATAATTGTGAATTCCTTATCCAAATAAAAATAAAATTAAAAAAAAAAGAAAGAAAATAAATGCTGGCATTGGAGAGGGTCCAGAGGAGGTTCACAGGGGTAATTCCGGGAATGAAAGGGTTATCATACAAGGAATGCTTGATGGCGCTGGGTCTGTACTCATTTTATTCAGAAGGATGAAGGGGGAATCTCATTGAAACCTTTCGAATGTTGAAAGGCCTAGACAGAATAGGTGAGCAAAGTCAATTATTAGAGAAGAATGGTATGTAGAGCTGTCAGAACCACTTCCTGCAGTCCCAGAGTTAACTCCTAAAATCACCACAGAACCCAGAGTGTTTCACAGCCGCAAGTCTCACCTGCCAAAAGAGAAAACCTCCTGTTGTCAGGAGAGACGTTATCCCACTACAGTAAGGAATCCTCCACAGCAGTTGAAACTTTAGGCCTGAATGGGGACAACTTAAAGTTTACTATGCTGTGGATGTCTAAGTAGTAGTTGTATTATATGGGAGACCACACACACGTGCACACGCACACACGCACACATATGTATATGTTGAGGTACATTCTATTTTGAGTTGGAATTCACACCTCAGCAGGGAGGAGTGTTGTGTACGTAATATTTGATTCGTGTTGCCAACATATTATTTGGTTAAGCATTTTTTGTTGTTTACATAATTTATCACAGGTTATATGCAAAAGTACATGAATGGCATACGTCATTCAATCTGATTGAATTCATACTGCGCTTTGAGTGGGAGAAGCAGAACTCACATACAGTTTATGAGTATTGCAATGGAATAAAGGGGATTACAGGGGCATGAGAGAGGAGCTAGCAGGGGTGGATTGGAGGAGGATACTGATGCGGAAGACGGCAGAGCAGAGGTGGCTGAAATTTCTGGGAATAGTTCACAAGCCGCAGGATAGATATGCCCCACAGAAGAAGCTCTCAAGTGGCAGGGGTAGGCAATTGTGGCTGACAAAGGAAGTTAAGGACTGCATAAAAGCCAAGGGAAGGGCATATAAGGTAGCAAAATTGAGTGGGAAGTTGGATAATTGGGAAGCTTTTAAAATCCAACAAAAGCAACTAAAAAAGCTATAAGAAGAGAAAAGATGAACTATGAGGGCAGACTGGTCAATAGTATAAAGCGGGATAGCAAAAGTTTTACAGTTATATAAAGAGTAAAAGGGGGTGGGGGCGAGAGCTGATATTGGACCACTGGAAAATGATGCTGCTGAGGTAGTAATAGGAGACAAAGAACCTAATGGCTACTTTGCATCTGTCTTCACTGTGGAAGGTACTAGCAGTGTGCCAGAGATCCGTAAGTGTCAGGAAGCAGGAATGAATGCCATTGCAATTAACAAAGGAAAAAGTGCTAGGCAAACTGAAAGGCCTAAATGGGGAAAAGGATCCAAATATCAGAGGTGCAGGTGGACTTAAGAGGCCTTGTGGAAGACTTCCAGAAGGTTAATTTACGGGTTGAGTTGAATGAGTGAATGAATCGAATGATTTGACTTTATTTTTTACATCCCTCACAAACATGAGGGGTAAAAATCTTTGTTACATCTCTGTCTAAATGTGCAATGTGCAATCATAGTAATTTATAATAATTTATAATAACTAGAACAGTCAATGTAATATAGAAATGCACTCAAATCAGTGTGAGTTAATCAGTCTGATGGCCTGGTGGAAGAAGCTGTCCCGGAGCCTTTTGGTCCTGGCTTTTATGCTGCGGTATCAGCTGGAATAGATTGTGATTGGGGTGACTCGGGTCCCCATTGATCCTTCAGGCCCTTTTTACACACTTGTCCTTGTAAATGTCCTGAATCATAGGAAGTTCACAACTACCCATGCAGCTATATAGGACCCTGGTCAGACCCCACTTGGAGTACTGTGTTCAGTTCTGGTCGTCTGACTATTGGAATGACGTGGAAACCATACAAAGGGTGCAGAGAAGATTTACAAGGATGTTGCCTGGATTGGGGAGCATACCTTATGAAAACAAGTTGAGTATCCTCTTGGCAGCTCATGGAGTAAGACGTTTTTGTCGTGGCTCCATCTTTCACAACTTACTTTCCACTTTTAGGTTTGTTTAAAGTTTGAAGATTTATTATTTCTGCTGAAGGATTTACGATTTGATTACGATGGCTGATACTTGATCTGGAATCGAATTAAGAGGTGGCAAAACTCTTCCCGAAGTTGAACAAGCAAAGAAATCAGAGGAAGTTTCTACTTCAGTAAGAATGCTCTCTTTAATGGAAGCTATTAATGCGAAGATCGGTACGGTGGACACCAAGATCGATAAACTGACGACTGCTAATGAAAAGCTTGAAAAAACCATTTTTGCTGTTCAGGAATCTTTGAAGAATCTGGAAGTTCTATATCAGACGCTTAAACAGAACACTCATAGAATTGAAAGAGAACAGGGGTTAATGAGTCAAACTATTAAAGAACAAGAATTGAAGATGTCTTTTATGGAAAAGAAAATTAATGAGGCTGCTTTGGAATTATCAAGAATTAAGAAGAAAATGATTGATCTGGAAAGCAGAATTCGCAGGGTGAATTTACGCATACTGGGTTTGCCTGAAAATATGGAAACCGGTGAGCCATTAAAGTTTTTCTCGAACATGTTATATTCACTTTTTAGTGACATTCTCGAAGTCTGTCCGATACTGAACAGAGCCCACCCAATTCGACGTCCTAAGCATTCAGCCGAAATGAACCCACGTCCTGTGATTCTGTGTTTGCATTATTTTACAACCAAAGAAGCTATTCTTCAGGATGCAAGGAAAAGGGAAAAGCTCATTTATAATGAAGTAAAGTTTCGTAAAGTTGAAGATTTTACCCCAGAGATTTATGCAGAAAAAATTAAATATCGGGAAGTTATGGCTGAAATTTATAAGATTAACTGTCGTCCTTCGTTGCGTTTTCTGGTTCATCTGATAATTACTCCACCTAATACTTGTCCAAAACGGATTGACCGCCCAGAAGACGGTTGGAAATTTATAAAGGAGTTTAAGCCCATCTCGCAAACAATTTGAAAAGTTAATCCTTAGCTGGGAGCCATTTGTAATGGCTTTGGTGAAAGTCTGCTCCACGTTTTATGAGTGCCCAGACATGGACTTGATTGACTTACTTTGATCTGTTGTTGCTTGCTTTAATAGTTAATATAGTTTTGGATTATATATATATTTACTTATTTTCTCTTTGATTTGTAAGTCTTTAACATTAGTTGTAGTATATTAGTTGGTTGGATTTATCTTTTTTTGAATACATGGTTACATATTTTTTTTAATTTTTTTTTTATCGAATTTCATCATCAAACATTTATATAAGATGTATTTCAGATACTGTACATATATATCATATAATCATATTTGTCACAAATCTCCACATAATAGTAGGGAATGATTTTTTTTTACAACATATTCATCGACTTGTGAGAATAAAATCAAGTCTATGAGGTGTTATGTAGTTAAACCATTTTTTCCAGCATGAATAAAATTGTTCCAACTTATGATTAACAGATGCTGTTATCTTCCCCATTTTGTAAATGTCCATTGTAATTTCTATCCATATATTTAAAGTTGGGTTCTCCTGTGATAACCATTTCCTGGTAAGGGTCCTTTCACCAGCCACCAGCTGTATATTCATTAAATCTCTTTTCAACCATTCCTGAGGTATATACCCAAAATATATGGTCTTACTTTCTAAGGGTATTTCACATTTAAAGATGTCTTGTAGGACATTGTGTGTCTCACTCCAACAGTCTTTGATAACGGGGCAATCACAGAAAATATGATAATAGCAACACACATCAAAGTTGCTGGTGAACGCAGCAGGCCAGGCAGCATCTGTAGGAAGAGGTGCAGTCGACGTTTCAGGCCGAGACCCTTCGTCAGGACCTGATATGATAATAGTTTTCATTTTGATTTCCACAATTTCTCCAGCAAGCAGGGGAGTTACTATTATATTGGGATTTCTGAGAAGGTGTAATAAAATATCTTATCAAGTTTTTCCACCCGAACTCCCTCCATTTCTGTGAACTGGTACACTTCCATTGATACCTCCATATTATTGTCCAGTCTTCCTCAGATATTATTATCCCTCCTTCCTTCTCCCATTTTGTTTTAATGTATGAAGTCGAATGTGTTTTAAGATTTGACAAACCCTTATAAATGCTTGAAGTTATTCTACTACCGTTGTTTGAATTATATGCTTTTCTAAATAGCTCTATCAGACATGTACTTGACTTGGTTACATTTTTAACTGTCCTATTAACATACTGTCACATCTGTAAATATCGGTAAAAGTCTTGTTTTTCTAATAAGTGTATCCCTTTGAGCATTTCAAAACTGAGCAGTGTTCCTTCTTTCATTATATTGCAAATAGCTGTTATTCCTTTAGCCGTCCAGTCCTTAAATCTAGCATCCAGTTTATTCGGCATAAAATCCGAGTCATATACACACCATTTAAGAATTGCAATGTCTTTCTCTAGTTTATACTTCATACTGTATTGTCGCCAAACAATTGATACTAGAACCATCATCATAGTGATATTTGATTCTGTGCTTTGCGCTCCCTGGAGTACAAATCAATAGTAAATATTAAAAATTTAAATTATAAATCATAAATAGAAAAGGGAAAGTAAGGTAGTGCAAAAAAACCAAGAGGCTGGTCTGGATATTTGGAGGGTACGGCCCAGATCCAGGTCAGGATCCGTTCAGTAGTCTTATCACTGTTGGAAAGAAGCTGCTCCCAAATCTGGCTGTATGAGTCTTCAAGCTCCTGAGCCTTCTCCCAGAGGGAAGAGGGATGAAAAGTGTTTTGGCTGGGTGGGTCGTGTCCTTGATTATCCTGGCAGCACTGCTCCGACAGCGTGCAGTGTAAAGTGAGTCCAAGGACGGAAGATTGGTTGGTGTGATATGCTGGGCTGTGTTCACGATATTCTGCAGCTTCTTCTGGTCCTGGACAGGACAACTTCCATACCAGGTTGTGATGCACCCTAGAAGAATGCTTTCTACGGCGCATCTATAAAAATTAGTGAGGGTTTTAGGGGCAGGCCAAATTTCTTTAGTTTATATTCTTTTATAATAGTTTTCAATATTTTACAAGTCCATTTCACCCATGGGTTGTCAATATTATGTATGTAACTTTGTAGGTTGTTATCAGCCAAAATTGCCTGTATGGGGTGGAAAGTATCCTCTCCTCAATGCTTTTCCATTGAGCGCTATATGATGGGTTGCACCAGCATATCACGACTCTCAACTGTACTGAAAAATAATAATCTCTAAGAGAAGGTAGGCCCCATCCCCCCTTTTCCTTGGCTAATTGCAAAGTTTTGAGACGAACCCTAGGCCTTTTAGTTTTTACCTTGCCATATATATCTTGATAGCATCTTGTTCCATTCATTGAATTGATTTTGGTTAATCTCTATTGGTAGGGTCTGAAGGAGATATAGTAGTCTGGGCAGTATATTCATTTTAATAGATTCAATCCTTGAACTGAGACCAAGAAAAGGAATTTGGTTCCATCTTGTTATATCTTCCTTAATTTTTTTCTATATAGGCTGATAATTGCATTCTGATAATTTTGCCAAATCTTTTGGCATAATGATGCCCAATGTTTGCCATGCCCAAGGATATCTACTTTCAATTTCTCTTGGTGGGCTATAGTTATATGAAAGTAGTTGGGTTTTATCTATGTTGATCTTGTATCCTGATAATTGGCCATATTGTTCAAAGGATTGCATCAATTTAGGTAAAGGGTACGTTGGTTGCCTTATATAGATCAAAATGTCGTCAGTGTAACAGGCCAATTTATGCTCTGTCCCTTTAATAGTAATTCCCCGGATATCTTCATTTTGTCTGATGTATTGAGCTAATGGTTCCAGATATAATGTGAAGAGTAGCGGTGAACATGCACAACCCTGTCTTGTGCCCCTTTCTAAAACTATTAGATAAATATCTATTGATTTTAATCCTGGCAGTAGGATCGTCGTATAGTACCTGTATAGTTTTAATAATTGTGTCATTTAGACTAAATCTATGTAAAACTCTGTAAAGAAAATTCCAATTAATGAATCAAATGCCTTTTCAGCATCCACACTTATCACTATTGCTTCAATTTCATTTTTTTTATATGATCCATAATGTGAAGTGTCCTTCGTATATTGTCTTGTGTTTGGTGTTGTTTTATAAAACCTCTCTGATCATTATGTATCAGTGTAGGTAGAAACTCTTCTAATCGTTTGGCCATGATGGAGGTAAATATTCTATAATCCACATTAAGAACAGATATTGGTCTAAATGACCCACATTCCATTTTATCCTTGCCTTCTTTTGGTATAGTTGAGATTATCGCCTCCTTCCAGATGGGTGGCATTTGCGCTTTTCTTAGGGCCCAGTTCAGTGTGGGGAGTAAAATAGGAATTAACTCACTTCTAAAATCTTTATACCACTCTGCCGTATATCCATCTGATCCTGGTGACTTGCTTAATCTAAGCCTACTAATTGCAGTTTTTATTTTCGCTTCAGTTATGTCAGCAGTCATCGTTCTATTTTGTTCTTTGCTTAAAATGGGTAACTCTAAAGAATTCAGGAAGATGTCAGTTCGGGTTACGCTTTCCCCTGGAACTTTGAAATACAGAGTTTTGTAAAACATTTCAAAAGCTTCTTGAATTTCACTCAGCTTATTTTTTATCACTTTTGTTTTTGGATCCCTTATTGTATTTTCTGCTATCTTTTTTTTCAGTTTTCATGCCAGTATTTTCATAGATTTAGATCCACTTTCATACTGTCTCTGTTTCAGAAACATTAAATTTTTTCTAATTTCTTGTGTAGCCAAACTGTTAATTTTATTCCAATTTTTTTTTGAAATTTCCTCTGGCGTATCCTGTGCCAAACTCAATTTGTGTTTTTTTTCTAGTTCCTTCAGCTTATTTTGTAATTCCTCTAACGTTTTATTCCTTATTTTTTTCTTATATATTTTCATATATATATCGCTATAATTTTCCCTCTTAAGACAGCCTTCAGAGTATCCCATAGAATGGGAGGTGAAACCCCTCCATTATCATTGAATTCTAAGTAAAGACCAATTTCTTTTTTAATTTGTTCCTTAAAATAGGGATCAATAGGGAAACTTGAATTTAGTTTCCAAATAGTATTCTTTGGTTGTAGGTCAAAATCAACAGATAAATATATAGGTGCATGGTCACTTACATCAATTGTCCCAATTCCACAGGTGATTATTTTGTCTCTATCTTTTCCAAATGTTATGAAATAGTTTATTCTTGTATATACGGAGTGAGGGGCAGAATAATAAGCGTAACCCCTTCTGTTGGGGAAAAGGTCCCTCCATATATCAATTAGACCGACATCCTCAAAAAGAGTGTTAACTTTCTTATGTAAGGACTTTTTTTCATAATTTTTTTATTGTAAGAGTCTAACTTTGGTTGTAATTGTAAATTTAAGTCTCCCCTACATATCAAAAGACCTTCTGTTTCCGTTACCATAACATTAGTAATTTTCTGGAAGAAACTAATATCACTTCCTGGGGGTGCGTATATATTCAATAAAGTAACTGGATTTCCATCTATATTCCCCCTTACCAGAATATATCTGCCCTCCTTATCTCCCATTTCGAATACTCTTTCAAAATTTAGCTTGCTTGAGATGAGAATAGCAACTCCTCTTCTATGTCCTGATTTATATGAGGAGGAAAACAAATTAGTGAAGCCCATTCTCTTTAATTTTCCATACTCATTATCGTTTAAGTGAGTTTCCTGTAAACATATATTACATGGGCTTGTTCTGTTTTCATTTTTGATAGAATTTTCCTGCGCTTGACTGGATTCAACAGCCCATCGACATTAAAAGAAATGAATTTTACTTTGTGCTTCGCCATGTGTATTTATCTGTTAGTATATCATTGAAATTTGCAGAATATAACTTAATCAATCTAATCCCTGAACAAATAAGAGCCAAGAAACGTGAATAATAAAAAAAAAGGTAACAAAGGTGTGAGTCCAAGGCTGGGGTCTCTAGATGACTCTGGGTTGGGCTAGAAGAAACATCTAACCCCTCCTACCTGTGGGTTGAGAGCCCCCACTGCAGTACCTATAAAAGTAAGTAAAAAAACTATGTCCACTACACAGAAATGATTTCCCTGTGTATTCCTCCCATGTATATATTCTCACTTAGGTGGGGAAAAAGGAATGAATAAATGAATTGAGTAATATAAAATCCACATTATAACATGAATTTTCGAGATAGGTATATCACCGTCTGTTTTTGCTTCCGTTTAGTTTATCTGCACTTTTGAAGTTAGCCAAACCTTATGGCTGTTCTGAAGGAGGTGAGGGCTGCCCTTGGAGAACTGACAGTCTCTTCCTAATATCCTTCTCTCATTCTGCTCCCGTCCCCTGCTTTCTAGGTTCTCTTACTATTTCCTAAGCAGCTCTGGACAACTGCTCCGCCAGACTTTCCCTTCATTTGACCTCGCTAATGGACAGTCCTCTGTTATTCATGTCTGTAGTTGCCTCCTCCGCCACTTGGCACAGTTGCGTCCCTTCTTGGTAAAATACCCTCAGTTTAGCAGGGTACGGGGCTTGGATTTTAATCTTTTCTTGCTTTAATATTCATTTTGCTTCGGAGTATTCCTTCCGTTTCTGTAGGACCGCCGGGGGGTAACCATGATCGAAGTATATTAACTTCCCGTTCTAAAAAACCCTCTTCTTACCCCAGGCCCTTGGTAGAATCTCTGCCTTGCTCTTGATTTGAAGGAATTTAAGTACTATTGAGCGCGGATTACCTTGTCTGGCTCCACAGCGCCGCTGGATGAGCGAACGGTGTGCCCTCTCAATTTCAATCTCCATAGTTTGGGGAATCTCCAGCGCTTCCCGCGGCAGCTTGTCTACAAAGTCCATCATCGACAATCTTTCCGCTCCTTCGGGAACGTTTATATCATTGAGTTGCTGCTTTATATCTTTTTGGACTTCCCTTATCTCTTCTAAATTCCTTATCATATTTGCTGCTTCACCTGCACAAGGCCCATTGTCAGCTTCGCCACCACGCACACGTGTAGGAGAGCCGCACGTTGTACCTCTCTCTTCCATAGGCTCCGCAGTGCTGCTTTATTTATCTCCATTCTTTCTCCCCATTCTTGCCCCCCTTATCAATTCAGATATTTTCGAAAGATCTTATAGTTTATGGATTAATGGGGCAAAATATGCATTTTTCCGGAGGAGCTGTTGATTTAAGCTGCCATTCTGAACCATGGTTACGTATTTTAAATGGATTTAATATAGCCGTCGTTAGTTACATGTTAACTATTGTTAGACATAATATGAAAATATTCAGAATCTGTTTATTTCTTTATGTACTCTTTGTAATGTCTTCTTGGTGGTGGTAATGAATTACTTTGTAAGCAGGGGCTGCTATCTGGAAACAGGGGTCAAGGGTTATTAGAGTAGCATGCTGTCTGCCTTTTGGATGGACACCGGGTTTTCGGGAGAGGCGGGTGAGTGTACTAGATTAGTTTTTTTTTGACTGGGCGGTCCTGAGAGGTTTTTTTTGTCAATTATTTTGCTTTTCTTTCTGACTGAGTCATGCTTTGTCTTTTCTTCGGATTTAATTTGCACCTGTGCGTTAGCTTACTTTATAAAATTTTTAAATTAAACTTTAAATATGGATCTTAATAAAATTAATATAATATCTTGGAATTTGAACGGTATGAACCAACCTATTAAGCGCAGAAAGATGTTTAACAAATTAAAAACACTTCATGTGGATATTATTTTTGTGCAGGAGGCTCATCTCCGCAGGCAGGATGAAAACTGATTTTTTAAATTTTGGAAGGGACCCTTATTTCATTCTTTATCAGTAAATAAAATAAGAGGGGTATCTATTTTTATTAAATCTAAAATCCCTTTTGTACATTTTAATACTGGTACTGATTTAATTGGAAGATAGTTAATTGTTGCTGGTCTGTTATGTGGTTAAGAGGTGGCTTTGGTATGTGTCTATGCACCTAATATAGATAGTCCTGAATTTTTTAAGAAGCTATTTTCTGTGCTGCCAAATTTAAATTAATATAAGTTGATTATGGGCAGTGACCTTAACTGCTGTCTCAATCCGTCGATTGACAGATCGTCCACCAATCTGTCGCTTCCTAATAAAGCTGTGACTCGTATTAATTCTTTTTTGTTAGAATACGGTTTGGTGGATATTTGGAGATTTAGGTATGCTAAAGATAAGGATTTTTCTCTTTTTTCACATGTATGCCACAAATACTCAAGAATTGATTATTTTTTGCTGGACACACGATTGGTGCCCCCTGTTGTTGATTGTGCGTATGATGTGATTGCATTGTCGGATCATGCATCTATGAAACTAACTTTGAATTTCTCTGATAATACTCTGAAGATAACCTCAGTGGAGATTTAATGTTTCATTGCTACAAGATTCAACCTGTGTAAATTTTATTAAAGATCAAATTTCTCTACTTTTGGAATTAAATTCAACTGAGGGAATATCAAATTTAGTTATTTGGGATACGATGAAATCTTTTCTTAGGGGACACATAATTTCATACTCAGTAGGTTTAAGAAGGAAAACCAAGGTGGAACTTTTAGTGATTACTAATAGGATTAAAGAAATAGATAAAGTTTATTCAGTAATGCCTAGTGAAGATCTCTTTAAGGAAAGGGTGGAACTCCAAACATAGTACAATTTGCTTTTGACTTTTCCCATTGAGCAGCAACTTCTTAAATCTAAAAGTTAATTTTATATGCATGGAGACAGGTCAGGCAAATTATTGGCTGGTCAATTAAAAGCAAATATGGCTAGAAGACAGATCCTGAAAATATGAAGACCTGATAGAACCAAAATGGTAGATCCTTATGAAATTAATAAGGTATTTATGGATTTCTACTCTAACCTTTATAAATCTGAATGTTCAGACAGTATTACTTTTATGAATAGATTTTTGCAAAAATTGAATATACCTAAAATTTCTATTCAAGATATGAGTACATTAGATGCACCTATTAAACAAGAGGAAATAGCAAGGGCTATATCCTCTTCCCAACCAGGTAAGGCTCTGGGACCGGATGGATATACAGTGGAATTTTATAAGAATTACACTGAAATACTTACACCTCATTTATGTCAAATTTTCACGGATTTTATATCCTCTGGGATTCTCCCGAAAACTTTGTATGAAGCATTAATCTCATTAATTCCTAAAAAAAAGATTTATTTGAATGCGTTTCCTATAGACCAATCTCTCTACTGAACGTGGATTTTAAAACTCTCTCTAAGGTCTTGGCTAATAGACTTGAGAGTATTTTACCTGGTGTTATTTCCAATGATCAAACTGGATTTATTAAAAATAGATGTTCACATTTTAACATTCAAAGATTATTAAACATTATTCACTCTTCTCCATCTAAAGAATCTGAATGTGTTTTTTCTCTTGATGCAGAGAAACCTTTTGATGGGGTGGAGTGGTCTTACTTATCTGAGGTTTAGGAAAGCTTTAATTATAGTCCGGGATTTGTTTCCTGGATCAAATTGATCTATCAAGCCCCTATGGCTGCGGTTATAACTACTAATCAAAAATCTCCCTATTTTAGATTATACAGAGGAACTCAGCAGGGATGTCCTCTTAGCCCTTTACTATTTAACTTGGCTTTAAAAACCCTTGCTATTGCTCTTAGGGATTCTAATACTGTTCAGGGTATTAAGAGAGGGGACAAAGTTCACAAGGCTTCCTTGCATGCAGATAACCTGTTAGTTTATATTTCAGATCCTAGGAAATCTATTCCTTCTATGTTACCTATATTTTCTAAATTTAGTAGCTTTTCTGGATATAAATTAAATTTACATAAAAGTGAGTTATTTCCTATTAATAATTATTCGGATCAACATCATCAAGTACCTTTTAGTATTGCTAAAAATTACTTTACCTATCTTGGTATTAAAATTACTGAAAATTTTAAGCACCTGTATAAATATAATTTTCTCCCATTAATTGATTACACCCAACAAATGCTTTCTAAATGGTCGCCTATGACATTTTCATTAATAGGTCGAATTAATGCTATTAAAATGATAGTTCTACCGAAATTCTTATACATATTTCAGGCAGTTCCTTCCTTTGCTCCTAAAGTGTTTTTTTGACAGAATAGACTCTACAATCTTATCTTATATTTGGAATAATAAAAATCCTAGATTGAGTAAACCCTTATTGCAGAAATTTAAAAAGGATGGTGGTATGGTTTTGCCAAATTTTAGAATGAATTATTGGGCAATTAATATTCGATGTATTACTTTACGGATTTATTATTCAGACATACATGAATGTCCTTCATGGTTGGATTTAGAGGAAAACTCGGTGAAAGGATTCTCTTTGGCCTCTTTACTGGGAGCTCCTCTTCCCTTTTTATTTTCTAAGATTAGTAGACAAGAGTTTAATCCTATTATTAAACATACATTAAGAATTTGGTTTCAGTTTCGTAGATTTTTTGAGTTAAATAATTTTGTTCTTTCTGGTAATATCCATTTCAATTATTTTTTTAAACCACCAATTTTGGATAAGACCTTTTTAATTTGGAAAACCAAGGGAATAATAACTTTTCCAGATTTGTTTTTAGGGGATTGTTTTATGTCGTTTTCTCAGTTAGTGGATAAATATTATTTATCTAATATACACTTTTTTAGATATTTACAAATTAGGCATTTCTTACGTGGTTTGCGGCCAAATTACCCTTCTGTTTATCTACCTAATATGACAGATGCTCTCTTTCAGCTTAAACCACTTCAAAAAGGGTTGATAGCTATAATTTATAAATGGTTACTGAATTTACGAATGATATCTAACGATAAAATTAAACATGCTTGGGAATTGGAATTTCAAGAGTCATTTCCAGAAAGTCAATGGAGTAAAATTTTTAATTTGGTTAATAACTCATCTATTTGTGCCCGTCATTCCTTGATACAGTTCAAGGTAGTGCATCGGGCCCATATGTCAAAGGATAAACTAGCACGTATTTTTTCCAACATTAATCCTATTTGTGACAGATGTAATTGAGGTGGCCATTTTAATTCATATGTTTTGGTCTTGTATAAAACTGGATAATTTTTGAAGAGGTGTTTTAAAAACACTATCAAAAGTCTTGGATCTGGATCTACAACTTAATTTACTTAGGGCAATCTTTGGGATGAGTGAACTTGACCTTTTCTCCTTGGAGCGACGGAGGATGAGAGGTGACCTGATAGAGGTGTACAAGATAATGAGAGGCATTGATCGTGCAGATAGTCAGAGGCTTTTCCCCAGGGCTGAAGTGGTTGGCACGAGAGGGCATAGTTTTAAGGTGCTTGGAAGTAGGTATGGAGGAGATGTCAGGGGTAAGTTTTTTACGCAGAGAGTGGTGAGTGTGTGGAACAGTTGCTAGCGGCAGTGGTGGAGGTGGAAGTGTTAGGGTTTTCTAAGAGACTCCTGGATGCGTACATGGACTTAGAAAAATAGAGGGCTGTGGATAAGCCTAGGTAGTTCTAAAGTAATGTCATTTTGGCACAGCCTTGAGGGCCAAAGTGCTTGTATTGTGCTGTAGGTTTTCTATGTTTCTATGTTTACAGATGCACTGGGCTTCTGCACCACTCTCTGCAGAGTCCTGCGATTAAAGGAGGTATAGTCCCCATACCAGGCAGTGATGCAGCCAGTCAGGACCAAACTTCCTCAACCTTCTGAGGTGAAAGAGGCGCTGTTGTGCCTTTTTCACAATAGAGCCAGTATGTACAGACCACGTGAGATCCTTGGTGATGTGGATGCCGAGGAACTTAACTTTAAGTAAACAACTTTTACCCCCTCAATCCCAGATCCACTGATTTCAATAGGGGTTAGCCCATCTCCATTCCTCCTGTAATCCACAACCAGCTCTGAGTCTGTGATAAAGAAGGCAAATGCAATGTTGACATTTATTTCAAGGGGAATAGAATATAAAAGCAAGAAGGTAATGCTAATCCTATATAAAACACTAGTGAAGCTGCACTTAGAGTATTGTCAACTGTTTTGGGCCCCATATCTCAGAAAGAATATGTTGTCATTGGAGAGAGTCCTGAGGAGGTTCACAAAGATGATTCTGGGAATGAAGGGGTTAGCATATGAGGAGTGTTTGGCAGCTTTGGGCCTGTACTCTCTGGAATTCAGAAGAACACTGCGGGATCTCATTGAAACCTATCAAATGTGAAAGGATTAGATAGGGTGGAAGTGGAGAGGATGTTTCCTATGATGGAGGTATCCAGAACTAGAGGGCACAGCCTCAGAATTGAGGGGCGACGCTTTAGAACAGGTAAAGGGAATGTTTTTAGCCAGAGAGTAGTAAATCTGTGGAATGCTCTGTCAGACTGCCGTGGAGGTGAAGTCCATTCGTATATTTTTGGCGGAAGTTGATCATTTTCTGATTGGTCAAGGCGTCAAAGGATGTGGCAAGAAGGCATGTGTATGGGTTTGAATGGGATCTGGGATGGAATGATAGAACAGACGGTGGGCTGAATGGCCTCATTCTACTCCTATGCGTTATGGTCTAATTATGCCACTATGTCAAATGCGTGCACCTCACTAAAGTAAAAACAAAAATAAGACATATATCTCCCAGCTTTGTGCCTTCCATTCAATCAGTTTTATGCTTTGGTGTTAACAAAACATAACAATTAGAAGTAGAATGTCATTGCCATAATAAGTATTAATCTGCCTCTTCTAACAATATACTCTAGTCTCTTTCTTTGATTCTCCTCTATATTTCCAATGTGGGCATGTGGCCAAGTGGTTAAGGCATTGGACTAGTGATCTGAAGGTCGTGAGTTTAAGCCACAGCCAAGGCAACGTGTTGTGTCCTTGAGCAAGGCACTTAATCACACATTGCTCTGTGACGACACTGGTGCCAAAGTGTATGGGTCCTAATGCCCTTCCCTTGGACAACATTGGTGTCATGGAGAGGGGAGACTTGCAGCATGTCTTCCATGCAACCTTGCCCAGGCCTGCACCCTGGAGAGTGAAGACTTTCTAAGCGCAGATCCATGGTCTTTCAAGACTAACGGATGCCTTTGGAAATATGGACAACATAGGATTCCAATAGCACATTTGCAGAGGGATCACAGACATTTGCAAGAAGCATAAGGTTGTGATAGTAAATGATTTTTACTTTTCACGTATTGACTGAGACTCCCATACTGTAAAAGAACTAGATGGGATAGAGTTTGTCAAGTATCTTCAGGGAAGTTTTGTTAACAAGTATGTAGACGTCCCAGTGAGAGAGTGTGCAATACTTCATCTCCTATTAAGAAATGTGACAGGCCTGCTGACGGAATTTTGTGTAGGGGAACACATTGCAACCAGTGATTATAATGCCATTAGTCTCAAGGTAATTATGGAAAAGGATAGGTGTTGTGATTCTAAATTGGAGAAAGACCAATTCAGAAAGGACCTGACAAGTGTGGATTGGGACAGGCTGCTTTCTGGCAAAGGTGTACTTGGTAAGTGGAATGCCTTAAAAAAAGTGAAATTTTGAAAGTACAAAACTTGTACGTTCCTGTTTGGAACCATGGTTTCAAGAGAATTGAGGCCCAGGTTAAGAAAAAGGAGATGCATAGTAGGTAGAGGTAAGCAGGAACAAATGAGGTGCTTATGGAGTACAAGACATCCAAGAAAACACTGAAGAAAGAAATTGGGAGGGCTAAAAGAAGGCATAAGGTTGCTAAAGCAGACAAGGTGAAGGAGGATCTGAAGGGCTTCTGCAGCATGCTAAGAGCAATAGGATTGCAAGGGACTAAATTGGTCCCCTGGAAGATCAAAATGATAATCTATGCATGGAGCCCAAAGGGATGGGGGAGATTTTAAATGGATTTTTGACATCTGTATTTTACTCACCAGGTGGCAGTGAGGCAAAACAGCAGTGAGATCATGGACTCTAGTTAGGTTACAGGGGAAGAGGTGTCTGCTGTCTTGAAGCAAATTAGTGTGGACAAATCACCAGGGCCTAACAAGGTGTTCCCATGAACCCAGTGGGAGGCAAGTGCAGAAATTGCAGGGGCTCTAGCAGAGATTTTTATATCATCCTTAGTGACAAAGGAGGCACCAGAGGACTGGAGGATAGCTAGTCTTAGTCTGCTGTTTAAAAAAGGCTCCAAGAATAATCCAAGAAATTATAGGCTGCAGAGTAGTGGGAAAGTTATTGGAAGATATTCTAAGAGTCTGGATATATGAGTATTGGGATAGACAGGCCTAATTAGGGATAGTCTGCATGGCTTTGTATACGGTAGGTTGTGTCTAACCAATCTTTTAGAGTACTTTGAGGAAGTTACCAGGAAAGTTGATAAAGAAAAGGTAGTAGATGGTGTCTTCATGGACTTCAGCAAGGCATTTGACAATATCATGCGTGGGAGGTTGGTCAAGAAGTTTTAGTTTGTTTGCCATTCAAGATGAGGTTGTAAATTGCATTAGACTTTAGCCTTGCTGGAGAAGCCAGGGCGAGGTAGTAGATGGTTGCCTTTCTGGCTGTAGACCTTTAACCAGAGGAGTGCTGCTGCGATCGCTCCTGGGTCCTACTTCAATGATCTAGCTGATAATGTAGTTAACTGGATCAGTAAATTTGCTGATGACACTAAGATTGGGGGTGTAGTGGACAGCGAGTAAGACTATCAAAATTTGCAGCAGGATGTGAACCAACTGGAAAATGGCAGATGGAATTTTATGTGTGGAGCTCACAAGTGTAAGCTGTTGCACTTTGATAGGACCAACCAGGGTAGCTCTTACACAGTGAAAAGTAGGGCACTGAGGGGTGTGGTAGAACAAAGGGATCTAGGAATACAGGCCCATAAGTCACTGAAGGTGATGTCACAGGTAGGTAGGGTTGTAAAGAAAGCTTTTGACACATTAACCTTCATAAATCAAAGTATTGAGTACAGGAGATGGGATGTTATATTGAAGTTGTATAAGACATTGGTGAGGCCTAATTTGGAGTATTGTGTGCAGTTTTGTTCATCTATCTACAGGAAAGATGTAAATAGGACTGGAGGACCTGAGTTATAAGAAGAGATTGAATAGGTCAGAATTTTATTCCCTAGATCATAAAGATTGAGAAGAGGTTTGATAGAGCTATACAAAATTATGATGGACGCAGATAGGGTAAATGCAAGCAGGCTTTTTCCACTGAGGCTGGGTGAAACTACAACTGACGTAATGGATTAAGTGTGAAATGTTTAAGGGGAACATGAGGAGGGCGGTGAGAGGGTGGAACGAACTGCCAGTGAAAGTGCTGGACGCGATTTTGATTCCAATGTTTACGAGAAGTTTGGATAGGCGCATTGATGGGAGGGGTATGGAGGGCTATGGTCTGGGTGCAGGTTGATAGGACTAGATGGGCTGAAGAGCCTGTTTCTGTGCTGTGGTTTTCTATGACTCTATGATGCAATAGAAAGACTACACTTTATGTAAAATCTTTACTTTTGATCTCTCACTATTTACATCTTTTTCAACTTGGACTTCATTTACTGTTTGCACTACTCTTTCTCTGTAACTGTAACGCTTAGCTTGCATTCTCTTATTGATTTCCTTTGTAATTCTTCCATGTATTGATGTGATGAAATGACTAGCATTGGTGGCATTCAAAGCAGTTTTTCACCTTATCTTGGGACAGATGAAAACGATAAATCGATTTTCCAAATTTGCCTGTTTATTTAGTCATGAGACCAGACAAGTCATACTCACCCAATATACACAAGTGGGCACATGCCTCGCATGTGGACATACAGTATACATGTTATCCAACAGGAATTGCTGCCAAGCAAGGCTTTATTGCAATTCAATCACAAGTAAAACTTCTAAACAACTAATTTCTTTTCCCAGGGTGTCAGGTTCTATTAGTGGTCCAAATCTTTCCCGTGGCTGAGACTGCGAGACTGCATAATCAGAAACATAATTGAATGTTAGGCCTATTTCTATGTCTTGTACAGAAACACACTGCCCATTATCGACTGACTTATCAAATAAATGACTGCCGGTTAATCAAAGAACTGATTTTGAAAGTTGTACCAGGGGCTGATTGCTCAAACCTTAGTCTGAACTCCATCTGCATTGCAAGATGTAATTGATTCCCAGGGAACAGGAGCTGCTTTCTAAAATGGGTATAGGCATTGCTGGCATTGCCTGTATCTATTATCTTTCCTTCACTGCAACTGGAAAAGCGGTGGAGGTAGTAAGATGTTGTTCTTGAGGTGAAGTCGATCACAAAATGATACTGGGTAGGTAGTTCCAGGATTTAGATCCAGCGATAATGAAGGGATGGCAGTAAAGGATGGTGTGTGACTGGGAAGGACCATAATACCAGAAGAGGGGCATAATTAGGCCATTCAGCCCATTGAATCTGCTTCACCATTCCATCATGGCTGATTTATTATCACTCTCAACCCCATTCTCCTGCCTTCTCCCCGTAATCCAGGGAGAGGAAAGCGCAGAGTCAAATATCGCTGTGATGATTGTACGTTCTAGTATCAATTGTTTGGCGACAATAAAGTATAAAGTATAACCTTTGACACCCTGACTAATCAAGAACCCATCAACCTCCACTTTAAATATACCCAATGACTTGGCCTCCACAGCCTTCTGTGGCAATGAATTCCTCAGATTCACCACCCTTTGGCTTAAGCAATTCATCTTCATCTCTCTTGTATTCTGAGGTTGTGCTGTCTGGTCCTAGACTTAGCCCACTATTGGAAACATTCTCGCCATATTCACTTTTTCTGGGCCTTACAATATTCAATAGGTTTCAATGAGGTGCCCTCTCATGCTTCTAAACTCCAGTGAGTACAAGACCAGAGCCATCAGACACTGCTCATACATCATTGCTTTCATTCCCGGCTAGTCTTGTGGGCCGCCTCTGGACCCCCTCTAATCCCTCGCACATTCTTTCTTCAATAAGGGGCCCAAAAATGCTTGAAATACTCCAAACTGAAAGCGCTTTCACATAATTGCTACCCTTCCACATTTTGCTCGTAATATGGTGGGTTTCAGAGAGGCTTTTTCAGGGCAGACAAGCTACATAAAAACAGTGAGCTCTGAGCTCTGCAGATGATACACTACAACCGCAGTGTGGCGCTTGTGAAAGGAAGGAATGCTTAGGGTGATGGATGTGGCGTCGGTCAAGAGAGTTGCTTCATTTTGGATGATGTGGAATTTTTTGGATGTAGATGCATCTTCACTTTCCAGGCAAGTGCTGGTGAATGGAAATTTAAAGAAAAACACAACACATTGTTGCTGGAAATCTGAAATAAAAACAGAAAATGCTAAGGAGAAAGACCTTAGCAGCAATCCAAAGCTGTTGTGCTGAGTTTTTAACCAACTCCAAGACCCTCCATTTTGTTATGATTTACATGCATATTTAAGAATCTCTTAAATATTCCTGACATATCTGACTCTACCACTACCTGCGGTTCAAAGAACTTACCACTCTCTGTGTAAAAATCCCGCCTCTCACATCCCACCCCCCCCCATACTTTACTCCATTCACCTTAAAAGAATGTCCTCTCTTCTTATAGTTTCAGGTCGATCAGAGCTAAGAATGAGAGATAACAGGTTCGTTGTACAGTGGCAAAGAAGACGGGGAGGGCAGTGGATGAAAAGGTTGCATGTGAGAGTCACAAAAGTGCGGATGGCAGGGTAGTGTAGTGGTCAGCATTACAGCATCACAACACCAGTGACCCGTGTTCAATTCCCTCGCTGCTTGTAAGGAATTTGTACTTTTCCCCCGACACTCTGTGGTGGGCTTCCTCTAGATGCTCCGGATTCCATCCACGTTCCAACAGCGGATGCTTTAGTAGATTTATTGATCACACGGGTAGAATTGAGTGGTGCAGGCTCGTTGGGTCGAAAGGCCGTTTAGCTGCTGTACCTCTGAATAAAATTGTAAAAAATAAAATGAAGGATCAGGCAAGGAAAAGTGGTCCAGGGACTCGTGGTGTGAGTAAACCCTAATGAATTACTGAAAGGTGAGGGGAGAGGAATAAGTGCCTGGAATTTTATTAGAGCTGGCAGAAATCGGTAGGATGATCTGTTGATTGTGGAGGCTGGTGGAATGGAAGGGAAGCTCCAGGAGAAAGGGAGGGAACGGGGGTGTGGGAAATAGATTAGATGTGGCGAAGGGCTTTCCTCACCATGATGGGGGAGAAGCTACAATTAAGGAAGAAGTAGATATTTTGGGGGCACCTGCTGAATGTGGAAATTGGTGGGATGAATTCCAGGGCATTGTCTATTAAAGGGGACTCTACATATCAGGAAGAAGGAAGACATTTCAGAAGAACCTGTACAGAATGATGTGGAATTGGAATTGTTTATTATTATGGTCACACTTAGTGACATACAGAGAAAGTATCGTCTTGCATACTGTTCATACAGTATGAACAGTATCTCAGTGCTTTGAGATAGAAGAAAGTAAAACAATAACAAGGCAGAGTAAAGTGTAAAATCTGCAGAGAAAGTGCAGTGCAAGATCATAACAAGATAGATTGTGAGGTCTTATCGCACAAGATGTCCAGTCAGGAGTCCAGTAACAGCTGGAGAGAAGATTGGTGGTGTTGTGGGTAGCACAGATGATTGGCAAAGAATATTGCATCATATGGATAAGGTGCAGGTATGGGCGGAAAAATTGCAGATGGATTTTAACCCAGCCAAATGTGAAGTTCTGGACTTTGGAAGATCATTTGTAAAGAAACAGTACATTATTAAGGGCAACGCCCTGAACAGTGTTGTTGAACAGAGGAATCTTGGGCTCCAAGTTCATAGTTTGCTGAAAGTGGCTGCACAAGTTGAGAAGGGGGTTAAGAAGGCATATGCCATGTTTGCCTTTATTAGTTGAGGCATTTGGGTCTGAAGTCAGGAAGTTATAAAACTTTGTAAAACTTCCATTAGGCTATGCCTGGAGTATTGCAAACAGTTCTGATTGCCCGATTATGGGAAGGATGCTGAGACTTTGGAGACGGCGCTGAACAGGTTTACCAGGATGCTGCTGAGATTAGAGAGCATGTGCTATAATGAGAGTTGGACAAACCTGCATTGTTTTCTCTGGAACGGCAGAGGATGAGGGGCGATCTAATAATAGAGGTTTATAAGATTATGAGAGGCATAGATATGAGTAGATAAACACTAACACGAGAAACTCTGCTCATACTGGAAATCCAAAGCAACACACACAAAATGCAGGAGGAACTCAGCAGGTCAGGCAGTATCTATGGAAAAGAACGAACAGTCGACGTTTCAGGCTGAGACTCTTCTTCAGGACTGTTTAACTGTTAAACTACAAAGTTTGCAACAAAGCCATCAAATCCTTCATCCAAATCATTGGCCAATAACATAAAAAGAATCAGTCCCAACACAGAACCCTATGGGACACTACTAGTCACCAGCAGACAACCAGAAAAGGCTCCCTTTATTCCCACTCTTTGCCTCCTGCCAATCAGCCACTGCTTTATCCATGCTGGGATCTTTCCTGTAATATCATGGGCTCGTACCTTGTTAAGCAGCCTCCTGTGTGGCACCTTGTCCAAGGCCTTCAGAAAATCCAAGTACACAACATTAACCGATTTTCCTTTGTCTTTCCTGCTTGTTACTTCTTCAAAAATCCCAACCGATTTGTCAGGGAAGATTTTTCCTTGAGGAAACCATGCTGATTATGGCCCATTTTATCATGTGCTTCCAAGTACCCCGAAAGCATGCCCCTTAGCAATTGACTCCTACATCTTCTCAACCACTGAGGTCAGACCAATTGGCCTACAATTTCATACATAAAATGCTGGAGGAATTCAATAGGCCAGGCAGCATAGTGTGGAAAAAAGGATTGTTGATGTTTTGGGCCAAAGCCCTTCAGCAGGACACAAAGGGTTTCAGCCCAAAACTTTGACTGTACTTTTTTCCAGAGATACTGCTTGGCCTGCTGAGTTCCTCCGGCATTTTCAAAGATTCAAGATTCAAAAAACTTTATTGTCATTCCAACCATACATCAGCTCTGCAGGGCAGAATGAGACAGCGTTCCTCAGGGGCAGTGCAATCATAACATAACAAACGCAACACTAAATAATAAACATAGCAATAAATAGTAAAACACAACAGCCACATGTCAGTTAAAATCAAGTTCTAAGTGTCCAGTGCAAGTTAAAAGTGTCCAAAGCAGAGTCAGGTGGAGCAGCTATTTAGCAGTCTGACTGCCTGTGGGAGGAAGCTGTTTAGTAGCCTTGTGGTTTTAGTTTTGATGCTCCTGTAACGTTTGCCTGATGGCAGAAGAACAAACAGTTCATGGAGAGGGTGTGAGGAGTCTTTAATGATGTATCGTGTCTTCTGGAGGATCGACTCTGAAAGAGGTCTTGGACAGAAGGTAGGGAGACCCCAATAACCTTCTCTGCTCCCCTAACCACCCTCTGCAAGGTTTTTTTGTCGACAGCACTGCAGCTGGAGTACCAGGTTGTGATGCAAAAGTCAGCGCACTCTCAACCACGCCTCTGTAGAATGTAGTTAAGATGTTAGTGGGGAGTGATGCTTGTTTAAGCTTCCTCAGAAAGTGCAATCTCTGCTGGGCCCATTTCACAATCCCAGTGGTGTTCCTGGACCAGGTGAGATTGTCCGAGATCTGCACCCCAAGGAACTTGATGTTTTCCACTCTCTCCACTGTGGAGCCGCTGATGCTGAGGGGTGTGTGCTCAGGCTGAGACCGTCTGAAATTGACGATCATCTCCTTGGTTTTGGTGACATTAAGCATCAAGTTGTTATCCCTGCACCAGCTCTCTAGGTGTTTGACCTCCTCCCTGTACATAGTTTCATCATTTTTGCTGATGAGCCCCACCACCGTGGTATCATCTACAAATTTAATGATCAGGTTCTCCTTGAATCTGGCTGCACAGTCATGTGTTAGCAGTGTAAACAGCAATGGGCTAAGCACACAGCCTTGTGGGGATCCAGTGCTCAGTGTGATGGAGTCAGAGATGTTCCTGCCAACATGGACTGACTGTGGTCTCTCTGTCAAGAAATCCAGAATCCAGCGACACATGGCAGTGTTAAGGTCAAGCAGGAACAGTTTCTCCACTAGTCTCTGCGAGATAATGGTACTGAACGCTGAATTGAAATCAATGTACAGGATTCTGGCATAAGTGTCTTTGTTGTCCAAGTGAGAGAGGACTGTGTGCAGTGTGGTGGATATCACGTCCTCTGTAGAGCGATTTGGACGATAAGCAAACTGTAGAGGATCCAGCGATGAGGGGAGGCTGGCTGTGATATGAAGCTTGACAAGCCGTTCAAAACATTTCATCACTATGGGGGTCAGGGCAACGGGACGGTAATCATTCAGACAGGCTACAACTGATTTCTTTGCTACAGGGATGATTGTGGAGGTTTTGAAGCATCTGGAGACAATAGCTTGACTAAGGGAGATGTTGAAAATGTCTGTCAGGACATCTGCTAATACATCAGCACATTCCTTGAGCACACGTCCAGCGATGTTGTCGGGACCTCCTGCTTTTCGTGGGTTGACCCTGGCAAGGGTCCTCCGTGTTTGCTCTGGATCAATGATTGGAGCCGGCTGGTCAGATGGTAAAAAGGGACTGGCTCTCCCCCTTGCTGTAGTGTTTGATGCTTCGAAGTGGGCAAAAAAATTGTTAAGCCTGTCTGGTAGAGAGGTGTCACTGTCATCAGTTTTCTGCCTGATCTTGTAGTCTGTCAGAGCTTTAATTCCCTGTCACATCCGTCTGGTGTCACCTGTGTCACAGAAGAGTCCATGTATTTTGCCCGTGTAGGCCCTTTTCGTTTTCCTGATCCCTAGTGAAAGCGCAGACCTGGCTGAGCGAAGCGCACTCCTGTCCCCCGATCTGTAGGCTGTGTCACGGGCCTTCAGTAGTGAACGCACCGCTGTTGTCATCCATAGCTTTTTATAACCACGTGCGGTGAAGGTTTTCATCACAGTGACATCCTCTGTGCATTTGGCTTTGTAGCTGATTACTGCCTCCGCATACTCCCCAATGTCTGTATGGACATCATAGGAGGCTGCTGTTTTGAATATGTCCCAGTGGTTTATATGCAGGTGTTAGCATGACAGATATGTGGTCAGCGTGGCCACACTCTGGCCACGCACTTTTATGTGTGTCGCTCAGATTTCCAGCATCTGCTGATTTTCTCTTGTTTGTGGCCTATAATTTCTTTTCTTTTGCCTCTCTCCCTTCTTGAAGAGTGGAGTGATATTTGCAATATTCCAGTCCTCTGGAACCATTCCGCACAATATCGTCATCCACCTCTTTCAGAATGTGGGGTGGATGCTATCCTATCCCGGTGGCTTATCTACCTTCAGACCTTTCAGTTTCCCAAGAACCTTCTCTCCAGTAAAGGTAACTTCACACACTTGGCACCTGGAACTTCCATCATACTGCTATTGTGTTCCACAGTGAAGACTGAGACAAAATATTTCTGCAGTTCATCCGCCATCTCTTGTCTCCCATTGCTACCTCTCCAGCACTGTTTTCCAGTGGCCTGATATTCACACTCACCTCTCTCTTACATTTCATGTATCTGAAGAAAGATTTGGTAATTCTTCAATATTATTTTCGTATTCCTTCTTTACCTTCTTAATGACTTTTTATTTGCCTTTTTTAGGTGTTTAAAAGCTTCCCAATCCTCTAACTTCCCACTAGTTTTTGCTCTATTATATGCTCTCTCTTTTGCTTTTATGTTGGCTTTGACTTCTCTTGTTAACCATGTTTGTGTCATCTTTCCTTTAGAATACTTCTTCTTTGGGATGTATATATCCCATGCAATCTTAATTGCTTCTAGAAATTCCAACTTTGCTGCACTGCCTTCATCCCTGCCAGTGCTCTTTTCCAGTCAATTCTGGCCAGCTCTTGTCTCATGTCTCTGCAAATTTCTTTACTCTACCATAATTCTGGTTCATTGCACAACACCCAATCCAGATTAGCTGATCCCTTAGTGGACTCAACCACGAGCTGCTCTAAAAAGCCATCTCTTAGCATTCTAGAAACTTTCCCTCTTGGAATGCCCAGCAACCTGTTTTTCTCAATACAAACAGCATATTGAAACCCACCATTACTAATGTAACATTGTCCTTTTGGTATGCATTTTCTATCTCCCATTGTAACTTGTAGAGCATGTACTGTTTGAGGGTCTGTATATAACTCCCATCAGGGTCTTTTTACCCTTGAAGTTCCTCAGCTCTATCCACAATAATTCAACACCTTCCAAACCTATGTTACCTCTTTCTAATGATTTAATTTAATTTTTTTTTACCAACAGAGCCACTACATTTATGCCTGTCCTTTCAATAGAATATGTAAGGACATTAAGCTCCCAGCTATAATCTTCTTTCAGCCATGATTCAGTGTCTCGCTTGGAGACACGGCCCATTCCGACCAGCACCTCTCCGGAGCAGACGACCACACAGAAGTGATGGCGGAGACCTCAAGGTGCCCCAGACACTTCCCCCGAGCGACCACCGTAAAGCCCCGTTGGTGGCCATCCGCAGCTGCCGGAAGTGAAGCCTCCGCCACCTATCCCTCAACGTCAGCAAGACGAAGGAATTGGTTGTTGACTTCAGAAGGAGCAGCGGATCGCACGACCCAATTTATATCGGTGGTGCGCAAATGGAACAGGTCAAAAGCTTTAAGTTCCTCGGGGTCAATATCACAAATGACCTGACTTGGTCCAACCAAGCAGAGTTCACTGCCAAGAAGGCCCACCAGCGCCTTTACTTCCTGAGAAAACTAAAGAAATTTGGCCTGTCCCCTAAAACCCTCACTAATTTTTACAGATGCACCGTAGAAAGCATTCTTCTAGTGTGCATCACAACCTGGTATGGAAGTTGTCCTGTCCAAGACTGAAAGAAGCTGCAGAAGATCATGAACATGGCGCAGCACATCACACAAACCAATCTTCCGTCCTTGGACTCACTTTACACTGCACGCTGTCGGAGCAGTGCTGCCAGGATAATCAAGGACACGACCCACCCAGCCAACACACTGTTCGTCCCTCTTCCCTCCAGGAGAAGGTTCAGGAGCTTGAAGACTCGTACGGCCAGATTTGGGAACAGGTTCTTTCCAACTGTGATAAGACTACTGAATGCATCCTGACTCGGATCTAGGCCGTACCCTCCAAATAGCCAGACCTGCCTGTCGGTTTTTTTGCACTACCTCACTTTCCATTTTTCTATTTTCTATTTATGATTTATAATTTAACATTTTAATATTTACTAATTTTTACTATTTTTAATATTTTAATATTTAATATTTGTAATCCAGGGAGCAGGAAGTGCAGAATCAAATATCGCTGTGATGATTGTACGTTCTAGCATCAATTGTTTGGTGACAATAAAGTATAAAGTATAAGTATCATCATACTTGCTAATCTGTACCTGTGCTACAAATTCATCGACTTTATTTTGTATGCTGCGCGCATTCAAATATAAAACCTTCAGTCCTGTATTCTCCTTTTTCAGTTTAGTCATCTTTTACACTGCATTTCATCCTGTTGACCGCTATTTTGCCCTATCATCGGCCTCTCCTTGCTAGGAGTCTCACTACACATTTCCTCTGTTTGTAAACCAACTACCCCATCTTCAACACTATCACTCCAGTTCCCATCCTCCTGCCAAATTCGTTTTAAACCCACCGAAACAAATTTTCCCAACCTGTCTGCAAGGTTATTGGACCCACTCGGGTTTGGGTGTAACCCGTCCCTTTTGTATAGGTCATACCTTCCCAGAAAAGATCCCAACGATCCAGAAATCTGAATCACTGCCCCCTGCATCTGTTCCTCAGCCACACATTCACCTGCCAAATCATCCTATTCTTATCCTCACTGGCACGTGGCACAGGCAGCAATCCAGAGGTCCTGTTTCTCTGTTTTCTACCTTGCTCCCTAAAATCTCTCTTCGGGACCTCCTCACCTTGTCTTCCTATGTCATTGGTGCCAATATGTGCCAAGACATCTGGCTGCTCACCCTTGCCCTTGAGAATGGACCGATTCGAGACATCCCTGATCCTCTCACCAGGGAGGCAACATACTATCTGGGTGTCTCCATCGCGCCCACAGAACCTTGTCTCTGTTCCTCTGACTTAGGCATCTCTTACCAACACTGTAGTCCTCGTCACCTCTTTGCTGTTTTGAGTTACAGCACCAGACTCAGTGCCAGAGATCCTGTCATTGTGGTTCTGTCCTGGTAGGTTATACCCTTCTATAGTATCTAAGGTTATATTCCTATTATTGAGGGGAACAGCCAGAGGCGTACTCTGCACTGGCTGTGTATTTCCCCTCCTTCTCCTGACAGTTGACCAGTTACCTGTCTCCTGCAAACTAAGGGTGACTACCTCCCTGTAGCTCCTGTCTATCACCTCCTCATCCTCCCGTATGAGTTGAAGGTCATCGAGCTGCAGTTCTATTTCCTTAATACGTTCTCTCAGGAGCTTCAGCTTGTTGTGCCTGGTGTTTATCTCAGTGAGTGGACGTCTCTTAGACTGCCCTTATTCCACACACAGTACGAAACACTGCCCCGGAGCCATTCTCACTCTAATATACTCTGCACTAACAGATAAGGACACAGAGAGAGTAACTTACAAGACAATGTACCTCACTGAAACTTGATCCTACCTAACTGATGAGCCAAAGCCAATCTAAAAGACTGGCGCACTCCAAAAGAATGGTCGTTCCACTTGCAGTTGAAATACTCTAACTGGCCCTTTCTAATGAATCCCTCTTGCTGATTAGTTGTCCCTCAACTCAGTAAAACTACTGCAAGACTCTGCCTTCAAAATCTTGATCACCGCCCTGATTAAAAAGTAGCTCTTTTCATGCACCCCTGGTGTGGATTGTCCAACTCCAACTCATCACACTCCTGACTTGCACCTTCTAGATGAAGAAAAGGGACTGCTGTCATTGTTCTATTAATCATCCAATTCTGGTATCTTGGTCCATGGCCTCCTCTACTGCCGTGATGATGCCCTTCTCAGGCTGAAGAAGGAATATGTCATGTTCCATCTGTGTAGACTTCAATCTGATGTCATGAACATGATTTTCTCTAACTTCCAGGATTTTCTCCTTTCTTCCTCCTTTTCTCTTTTTCCGTTCTCATTCTGGTTACCCTCTCACACCTTCTTTTCTTCTCATCTGCCCACCGACTCACTCTGGTGCCATTACTCCATCCCTTTCTTTCAGGATTCTCTGTCGTCTCCTATAAGATTTCTTCTTCTTCAGCTCTTTAGCCCATCCACCAATCCTCTACTAGCTTCTTAGTTGGTACCCCCATCCCTCACTGGTTCTCAGTATCAACTGCCAGTTTGTACTCCTTCCCCTCCCCCATCTTCATATTTTGGCTTCTTCCCCCTCCTTCACAGTCCTGGTGAAGGGTTTTGGATCAAAATGTTGACTGTTTGTTACCCTCTACAGATGCTGGCTGACTTGCTGAGTTCCTCCAGCATTTTTTGTGTGTTGCTCAAGATTTCTACCACCTGCAGAATCTCTTGTGTTTATGGCTCTTCAAAACTAAACTGCTTTCTGGATTTTCCAATTCTGAAAAATATTAACTTTTTGCTTTTCCACAGACATGCTGAGTATTTCCGATTTTGTATTTTGTTTTCAATTCAGATTTACATCTGTTGGTTTTGAGGAACAAGGAAATGAGGGAGGATGATGCAAATGATTTGCACCAGTCTTAATGGTGAACGATATTATGGACACTTATTAATGTGGAAAAACACAGGGAGGGAATTAGATACCATCACCATGACAAAAGAAATAAATAAACGAATGAGGCTAAAGACCAGCAAGTTCCTTAGTCCAGATGGCTTGCATCTAAGGATCCTAGAAGTCAAAGTCAAGGGAAAATTTATTCTCAAAATATGTTACTACCTGGGGTTTCCGGTGACGTCATCGTCCAGAATGGCAGCTTAAATCAATAGCTCCTCCGGAAAAACGCATATTTTGCCCCGTTAATCCATCAAATATAAGATCTTCTGAAAATATCTGAATTGATAAGGGTGGCAAGAATGGGGAGAAAGAATGGAGATAAAAAAAGCAGCACTGCGGAGCCCATGGAAGAGAGAGGCGCAACGCACGGCTTTCCTACACGTGCCCGTGGTGGCGAAGCTGACACAGGGCCTCATTCAGGTGAAGTGACAAATATGATACAAATTCTGGAAGCGATAAGGAAAGTCCAAAAAGATATAAAACAGCAACTAATTGATATAAAGTCAGAGCTCGCCATCGTCAATCAGAAAATAGCGGTGGCAGAGACTCGAGTTGGGAAGGTGGAAGATTGCATGAAAACGTGGAACAGATACTAAGTAAGACAATAAAAATAGCATTATCATGGAAAAGGATGGAATCAGAGAGGACAGGAAAATTTTTAAGTGGGGAAGGGCAAATTATGAGGCTATAAGGCTAGAACTTGCGGGTGTGAATTGGGATGATGTTTTTGCAGGGAAATGTACTATGAACATGTGGTCGATGTTTAGAGATCTCTTGCAGGATGTTAGGGATAAATTTGTCCCGGTGAGGAAGATAAAGAATGGTAAGGTGAAGGAACCATGGGTGACAAGTGAGGTGGAAAACCTAGTCAGGTGGAAGAAGGCAACATACGTGAGGTTTAGGAAGCAAGGATCAGGTGGGTCTATTGAGGAATATAGGGAAGCAAAAAAGGAGCTTAATAAGGGGCTGAGAAGAGCAAGAAGGGGGCATGAGAAGGCCTTGGCGAGTAGGGTAAAGGAAAACCCCACGGCATTCTTCAATTATGTGAAGAAAAAAAGGATGATAGGAGTGAAGGTAGGACCGATTAGAGATAACGGTGGGAAGATGTGCCTGGAGGCTGTGGAAGTGAGCGAGGTCCTCAATGAATACTTCTCTTCAGTATTCACCAATGAGAGGGAACTTGATGATGGTGAGGCCAATATGAGTGAGGTTGATGTTCTGGAGCATGTTGATATTAAGGGAGAGGAGGTGTTGGAGTTGTTAAAATACATTAGGACGGATAAGTCCCTAGGGCCTGACGGAGTATTCCCCAGGCTGCTCCACGAGGTGAGGGAAGAGATTGCTGAGCCTCTGGCTAGGATCTTTATGTCCTCGTTGTCCACGGGAATGATACCGGAGATTGAAGGGAGGCAAATGTTGTCCCCTTGTTCAAAAAAGGTAGTAGGGATAGTCCGGGTAATTATAGACCAGTGAGCCTTACGTCAGTAGTGGGAAAGCTGTTGGAAAAGATTCTTAGTGATAGGATCTCTGGGCATTTAGAGAATCATGGTCTGATCAGGGACAGTCAGCATGGCTTTGTGAAGGGCAGATCGTGTCTGACAAGCCTGATAGAGTTCTTTGAGGAGGTGGCCAGGCATATAGATGAGGGTAGTGCAGTGGATGTGCTTTATATGGATTTTAGTAAGGCATTTGACAAGGTTTCACACGGTAGGCTTATTCAGAAAGTCAGAAGGCATGGGATCCAGGGAAGTTTAGTCAGGTGGATTCAGAATTGGCTTGCCTGCAGAAGGCATAGGGTTGTGGTGGAGGGAGTACATTCAGATTGGAGGATTGTGACTAGTGGATCTGTTCTGGGACCTCTACTTTTCATGATTTTTATTAGCGACCTGGATGTGAAGGTAGAAGGGTGGGTTGGCAAGTTTGCAGATGACACAAAGGTTAGTGGTGTTGTAGATAGTGTAGAGGATTGTCAAAGATTGCAGAGAGACATTGATAGGATGCAGAAGTGGGCTGAGAAGTGGCAGATGGAGTTTAACCCAGAGAAGTGTGAGGTGGTACACTTTGGAAGGACAAACTCCAAGGCAGAGTACAAAGTAAATGGCAGGATAATTGGTAGTGTGGAGGACCAGAGGGATCTGGGGGTACATGTCCACAGATCCCTGAAAGTTGCCTCACAAGTAGATAGGGTAGTTTAGAAAGCTTATGGGGTGTTAGCTTTCATAAGTCAAGGGATAGGATTTAAGAGTCGCGATGTAATGATGCAGCTCTATAAAACTCTGGTTAGGCCACACTTGGAGTACTGTGTCCAGTTCTGGTCACCTCACTATAGGAAGGATGTGGAAGCATTGGAAAGGGTACAGAGGAGATTTACCAGGATGCTGCCTGGTTTAGAGAGTATGCATTATGATCAGAGATTAAGGGAGCTAGGGCTTTACTCTTTGGAGAGAAGGAGGATGAGAGAAGACATGATAGAGGTGTACAAGATAATAAGAGGAATAGATAGAGTGGAGAGCCATCGCCTTTTCCCCAGGGCACCACTGCTCAATACAAGAGGACATGGCTTTAAGGTAATGGGTGGCAAGTTCAAGGGGGATATTAGAGGAAGGGTTTTAACTCAGAGAGTGGTTGGTGCGTGGAATGCACTGCCTCAGTCAGTAGTGGAGGCAGATACATCAGTGAAGTTGAAGACACTACTAGACAGGTATATGGAGGAATTTAAGGTGGGGGGGTTATATGGGAGGCAGAGTTTGAGGGTCGGCACAACATTGTGGGCCAAAGGGCCTGTAATGTGCTGTACTATTCTATGTTCTATCTTTAAGTATTAAATCAAAAGGAAATTAAATTGCTTGACCAGGAGGGAAGATCATGACGGAAAAGTAACAGGATTTATAATGTTCCTGAAGGAGCGGAGGGATTGTCGATTATGGAGTTTGTAGAAAAGTTGCTGTGGGAAGTGCTGGAGATTCCCCTGACTATGGAAATTGAAACTGAGAGGGCACATCGTGCGCTTGTCCCAAGGCCTCCCGGAGACAGAGAAAGTAAGCTGCACTCAATAGTACTTAGATTTCTTCGATTCAAGAGCAAGGCTGAAATTCTACGAAAGGCCTGGGGTAAGAGGAGGGTTTTTTGGAACGGGAGGTTTGATCTTGATTACTCCCCCCCCCCCCCCGCAGTCTTACAGAAATGGAAGGAATATTCTGAAGTGAAATGAATATTAAAGCAAGGGAAGATTAAATTCCAAACCCCATACACTGCTAAACTGAGAGTGTTTTACGAAGGTGGGATACAGCTATATCAGACAGTGGAAGAGGCGACTACAGACATGAACAACAGAGGACTGCCGGTTAGCATGGTCAAACCAAGGGAAAGTCTGGCTGAGCAGTTGTCCCGATCTGCTTGGGAAATAGTAAGAGAACTGAGAAAGCAGGGGACGGGAGGAGGACAAGAGAAGGATATTAGAAAGAGACTGTGAGTTCTCCGAAGACAGCCCTCACCTCCTCCAGAAGAGCCAAAAGGTTTGGCTAACTTTAAAAGTGCTGAAAAAACTAAATGGAAGCAAAAACAGACGGTGATATACCTATCTCTAGAAATACATATTATAATGTGGATTTTATATTACTCAATTTTTTTAATTCATTCATTCTCTCCTTTTTCACCACCTAAATGAGAATATATATATGGGAGGAATACACAGGGAAATAATTTCTGTGCAATGGACATAGATTTTTTAACTTACTTTTATAGGTACTGCAATGGGGGCCCTCAAATCACAGGTAGGAGGGGCTATCCCTCACGGCTAGATGTTTCCACTAGCTCAACCCAGGGTCATCTAGAGACCCCAGCCTTGGAATCACACCTTTGTTACCTTTTTTTAAATTATTCGCGTTTCTTGGTTCTCATTTGTTCAGGGAGTAGATCGATTAAGTTATATTCTGCAAATTTCAATGATATACTAACAGATAAATACACTTGGCTAAGGACAAAGTAAAATTCATTTCTTTTAATGTCAATGGGCTGTTATATCCAATCAAACGAAGTAAAATTCTATCAAAAATGAAAAAAGAACGAGCCCATGTAGTACATTTACAGGAAACTCACATGTGATATTAAGCATGGAAAATTAAAGAGAATGGGCTTCACTAATTTGTTTTTCTTCTCATATAAATCAGGACATAGAAGAGTTCCTATTCTCATCTCAAGTAAGCTACATTTTGAAAAAGTATTCAAAATGGGAGATAAGGAGGGCAGATATAGATAGACAGATAGATCGATCCTGAGAGAAATTGGATTTCGTTACAGCCGCACCAACCAAGAATAGAGCATAAATATAGCAATACAAAAACCACAAACAATCAAACAACAAAATACAAACTATGCCAGATGGAAAATAAGTCCAGGACCAGCCTATTGGCTCAGGGTGTCTAACCCTCCACGGGAGGAGCTGCAAGTTCGATGGCATTCTGATAAGAGGGAATATTGATGGAAATCCAGTTACTTTATTGAATATATATGCACCCCCAGTAAGTGGTATTAGTTTCTTCCGGAAAATATCTAACATTATGGTAACGGAAACAGAAGGTCTCTTGATATGTGGGGGAGACTTAAATTTACAATTACAACCAAAGTTAGACTGTTCCAATAGAAAAACTTATGAAACAAAGTCCTTACATAAGAAAGTTAACACTCTTTTTGAGGATGTTGGTCTAATTGATATATGGAGGGACCTTTTCCCCGACTGAAGGGATTACACTCACTATTCTGCCCCCCCCCCCCCAATTCCGTATATACAAGAATAGGCTATTTCATAACATTTGGAAAAGATAGAGACAAAATAAACACCTGTGGAATTGGGACAATAGATGTAAGTGACCATGCACCTATATATTTATCTGTTGATTTTGACCTACAACCAAAGAATACTATTTGGAAACTAAATTCAAGTCTACTCAAAGATTCCTATTTTAAGGAACAAATTAAAAAAGAAATTGGTCTTTACTTAGAATTCAATGATAGTGGAGAGGTTTCACCTCCCATTCTATAGGATACTCTGAAGGCTGTCTTAAGAGGGAAAATTATAGCGATTTCTTCATATAAGAAAGAAAAAGGAATAAAACATTAGAGGAATTACAAAATAAGCTGAAGGAACTAGGAAAAAAACACAAATTGAGTTTGGCACAGGACACACCAGAGGAAATTTTAAAAATTAGGAATGAAGTTAATAGTTTGGCTACACAAGAAATTAGAAAAAAATTTAATGTTTCTGAAACAGAGACACTATGAAAGTGGATCTAAATCTATGAAAATACTGACGTGGAAACTGATAAAAAAGATAGCAGAAAATACAATTCATAGAATTAGGGTTCCAAGAACAAAAGTGATAAAAAATTAAGCTAAGTGAAATTCAAGAAGCTTTTGAAATGTTTTACATAACTCTATATTCCAACGCTCCAGGGGGAAGCATAGCCCAGATTGACACCTTCCTGAATTCTTTAGAGTTACCCACTTTAAGCAAAGAACTAAATAGAACGATAACTACTGACATAACTGAAGCTGAACTAAAAACTGCAATTAGTAGGCTTAAATTAAGCAATTCACCAGGATCAGATGGATATATGGCAGAGTGGTATAAAGAGTTTAGAAGTGAGTTAATTCCTGTTTCGCTCCCCACACTGAACTGGGCTCTAAGAAAGGCACAAATGCCCCCCAGCTGGAAGGAGGCGATATTCTCAGCTATACCGAAAGAAGACAAGGATAAAATGGAATGTGCGTCATTTAGGTCAATATCTGTTCTTAATGTGGATTATAGATTATTTACCTCCATCATGGCCAAATGATTAGCAGAGTTTCTACCCACACTGATACATAATGATCAGACAGGATTTATACAACAACACGAAACACAAGACAATATACGAAGGACACTTCACATTGTGGATCATATAAAAAATGAAATTGAAGCAATAGTGATAAGTGTGGATGCTGAAAAGGCATTTGATTCGGTTAATTGGAATTTTCTTTACAGAGTTTTGCATAGATTTAGTCTACATGACAGAATTATTAAAACTATACTGGCACTATATGACAATCCTACTGCTAGGATTAAAATCAATGGATATTTATCTAACAGTTTTACCCTAGAAAGGGGCACGAGACAGGGTTGTGCATGGTCACCGCTACTCTTCACATTATATCTGGAACCATTAGCTCAACACATCAGACAAAATGAAGATAACAGGGGAATTACTATTAAAGGGACTGAGCATAAATTGGCCTGTTATGCAGATGATATTTTGATCTATCTAGGGCAATCAACATACTCTTTACCAAAACTGATGCAATCCTTTGAACAAAATGGCCAATTATCAGGATATAAGATCAACATAGATAAAACCCAACTACTTTCATATAACTATAGCCCACCAAGAGAAATTGGAAGTAGATATCCTTGGGCATGGCAAAGAGAGTCTGTCAAATATTTGGGCATCATTATGCCAAAAGATTTGGCAAAATTATCAGAATGCAATTATCAGCCTATATATAAAAAAATTAAGGAAGATATAACAAGATGGAACCTAATTCCTTTTCTTGGTCTCAGTTCAAGGATTTAATCTATTAAAATGAAAGTACTGCCCAGACTACTATATCTCTTTCAGACCCTACCAATAGAGATTAACCAAAATCAATTCAATGAATGGAACAAGATGCTATCAACTGTGTACATACATCTATTGATGCTTCTGGACACATCTTCAGTGATGTTCCTGGAATCATTGGGTGTTTCGGGTCTTTCAACATCATACAACCTCCTCCAGGTGACCCAGCCGGGGCTGATCAGACCCCAGTTTGTGTCCAGATGGCTAGCCACTTATGACTCCATGGCTCCCCTCTTTTGAGCCACAGCCATCTTGAGGCCCTCTCTGCCGCATCGGTGGTACTGTGGATGGCTCTCCTCTTCCTCTCTCCCTCGATGCTCAAAATGCTGAAGGCTCTAACTAAAGAACGGGCTATGAATCCCCTACAACCAACCTCCACTGGGAGACACCTCGCTCTCCATCCAGCCTGCTGACAGTTGCTGACCAGTCCTGCGTACTTGGAGAGCTTCCTTTCAAAGGCCTCCTCCAAGCTATCTTCCCATGGGACTGTCAGCTCCAGCAGCACCACTTGCTTAGTAGACTCAGACACTAGGACAATGTCCGGTTGCAGGGTGGTGGCTGCGATATGGTTGGGGAACTTCAGCTGCCCTTCGAGGTCCACCAACAGCTGCCAGTCCCTTGCAGAGGTCAGAATGCCTGCAGATGTTCTTTTGGCAGGTATTGGCTGCTCCCCAGCTCTGACAAAGGCAATGGTCTGCTTGGAGGGTCGGGACCGCTTCGCCCACTCAACTCCTGGGCTGACGGCTACAGCGATGGTCTTCAGGACCTGATCATGCCTCCACCTGTACCGTCCCTCACCAAGTGCCCTTGCACAGCCGCTGAGGATGTGCTCCAGGGTTCCTCGCTTGGAGCACAGTGGGCACGCAGATGACTCTGCCTTGCCCCATGTGTGCAGGTTTGATGGGCTTGGAAGCACATCGTACACTGCCTGGATGAGAAATTGGATGCAGTGTGGTTCGGCTTTCCAAAGGTCAGCCCAGGTCACTTTCCTCTCAACTGCATTCTCCCATCTTGTCCAAGCTCCCTGTTGCTTCATTCTCACTGCCTTGCAGGCTCTCATCTCCTCCACTACTGCTCTCACCTCCTCCTGAACTAGACGACGCCTTTCCTTCCCTCTGGTGTCCATCTGGGGAGTTGGAAAGGATCCTAGCCCAGCTCGGCCTTGTGTGACCATTCCCACCAGCCTCCTGTGACGCAGCCTCGCCTCTGCCTCCTGAACAGCTTCCTCTGCCCTCCACTTCCTGCCAGTACTTACTTGAATTCCTGCTCTAGCCACCTTCGGGTCACTTGACGCCCTATACTGTAGTATTTCTCTGGCTCTTGTTACCTTGAATTCTTCCTCCAAGGATTTGAAGGGCAGTTGCAGTTTGTTGTGGTGTCCATAGAGTGCGATGCTGCTCAGGCTCTTTGGCAGCCCCAGCCATCTCCTGAGGTGGTTGCTAACCCTCCTCTCTAAGGTTTCAACTGTTGAGATCGGAACTGCATAGACGAGGAGGGGCCACAGGATTCTGGGAAGAATGCCGTGCTGATACACCCAGGCTTTAAACTTCCCAGGTAGGCCAGACTTGTCCACAGATTTCAGCCAGCCATCCAACTCGGTGAAGGTTGCCTGAATGGATGTTGTGTCCCTTAAAGAGCTGTCAAAAACTTTGCCTAAGCTCTTGACTGGCTTTTCTGTGATAGTTGGGATGGCTGTGCCTGTGATGCTGAACCGGAACTTGCAAGATATATATGGCAAGGTAAAAGGCCTAGGGTTCGTCTCAAAACTTTGCAATTAGCCAAGGAAAAGGGGGAATGGGGCCTACCTTCTCTTAGAGATTACTATCTTGCAGCACAGTTGAGAGCTGTGATACGCTGGTGCAACCTATCATATGACGCTCAATGGAAAAACATTGAGGAGAGGATACTTTCCAACCCCATACAGGCAATTTTGGCTGAAACAATCTACAAAGTCACATAAATGCTATTGATAACCCATGGGTGAAATGGACTCTTAAAATATGGAAAACTATTATAAAAGAATATAAACTGGAGAGAGACATTGCAATTTTTAAATGGTGTGCATATGACTCGGATTTTACACGAATAAACTGGATGCTAGATTTAAGGACTGGACGGCTAAAGGAATAACAGTTCTTTGCAATATAATGAAAGAAGGAACACTGTTCAGTTTTGAAATGCTCAAAGAGGAACACTTATTAGAAAAACAAGACTTTTACCGGTATTTACAGATGCAACAGTATGTTAATAGGACAGTTAAAAATGTAACTAAGGCAAGTACATGTCTGATAGAGCTATTTAGAAAAGCACATAATTCAGACAATGGTAGTAGAATCATTTCAGCGTGTATAAGGGTTTGTCAAATCTTAAAACACATTCGACTTCATACATTAAAACAAAATGGGAGAAGGAAGGAGGGATAATAATATCTGAGGAAGACTGGACAATAATATGGAGGTATCAATGGAAGTGTACCAGTTCACAGAAATGGAGGGAGTTCGGCTGGAAAAACTTGATAAGATATTTTATTACACCCTCTCAGAAATCTCATTATGATAATAACTTCCCGGTTTGCTGGAGAAATTGTAGAAATCAAAATGCAAACTATTATCATATTTTCTGGGAATGCCCCGTTATCAAAGACTATTGGAGTGGGATACACAATGCCCTACAAGATATCTTTAAATGTGAAATACCCTTAGAAAGTAAGACCATATATTTTGAGTATATGCCTCAAGAATGGTTGAAAAGAGATAAATATTTAATGAATGTACTGCCGGTGGCTGGTAAAAAGACCCTTACCAGGAAATGGTTATCACAGGAGAGCCCAAGTTTAAATGTATGGATGGAAATTACAATGGACATTTACAAAATGGAAAAGATAACTGCATCTGTTGATCATAAGTAGGAACAATTTGATTCATACTGGGAAAAATGGTTTAACTACATAACACCTCATGGGCCTGATTTTATTCTCACAAGTCAATCAATATGTTGTAAAAAAAAAGATCACACCCTACTTCGTACATAGTTTTCTTCCTTTGGTTGTTCTTTTTTTCCTCTCCTTTCTATAAGTGTATACCTCAGATAAATATTATGTGGAGATTTGTGACAAATATGACTATATGATATATATGTACAGTATCTGAAATACATCTTATGGAAATGTTTGTTTGATGATGAACTTCGATAAAAAATAAATTACAACAAAAATTTTTACTACCTTGAGATTCATTATCTTGCAGGTATTTACAGGTAAGTAAGGAAATACAATACAACTTATGAAAAACTATACATAACCAAAGATGGCCAAAGAACCAATGTGTAAAAGAAGACAAATTGTGGAAATAAAAATAATAATTCTGAGAACACGAGTTGTAGATTTGTTGAGAGTGAGTCTAGAAGTTCTAGAATCAGTTTGGAGTTGTGGTGTGTGAAGGTAACCAAGCTGGTTCAGGAGCCTAAGGATTGTGGGGTAATAACTGTTCCTGAACTTCAAGCTGTGGGATTTAAGGCTCCGCTAACTCCTGCCTGATGGTAGCAGAGAGAAGAGAGCATAGCCTGGATGGTTAGAGTCCTTGATGATGCTTCTTAGACAATAGACAATAGACAATAGGTGCAGGAGTAGACCATTCGGCCCTTCGAGCCTGCACCGCAATTCTGAGATCATGGCTGATCATCTACTATCAATACCCGGTTCCTGCCTTGTCCCCATAGCCCTTGATTCCCCTATCCATAAGATACCTATCTAGCTCCTTCTTGAAAGCATCCAGAGAATTGGCCTCCTCTGAGGCAGCGCGTTCCACACCTCCACAACTCTCTGGGAGAAGAAGTTTCTCCTCAACTCTGTCCTAAATGACCTACCCCTTATTCTTAAACCATGCCCTCTGGTACTGGACTCTCCCAGCATCTGGAACATATTTCCTGCCTCTATCTTGTCCAATCCCTTAATAATCTTATATGTCTCAATCAGATCCCCCCTCAATCTCCTTAATTCCAGCATGTACAAGCCCAGTCTCTCTAACCTCTCTGCGTAAGACAGTCCGGACATCCCAGGAATTAACCTAGTGAACCTACTCTGCACCTCCTCCGCAGCCAGGATGTCCTTCCTTAACCCTGGAGACCAAAACTGCACACAATACTCCAGGTGTGGTCTCACCAGGGCCCTGTACAAATGCAAAAGGATTTCCTTGCTCTTGTACTCAATTCCCTTTGTAATAAAGGCCAACATTCCATTAGCCTTCTTCACTGCCTGCTGCACTTGCTCATTCACCTTCAGAGACTGATGAACAAGTACTCATAAATCTCTTTGTATTTCTCCCTTACCTAACTCCACACCATTCAGATAATAATCTGTCTTCCTGTTCTTGCTCCCAAAGTGAATAACCTCACACTTATTCACATTAAACGCCATCTGCCAAGTTTCTGCCCACTCACCCAGCCTATCCAAGTCACCTTGAATTCTCCTAACATCCTCATCACATGTCACACTGCCACCCAGCTTAGTATCATCAGCAAACTTGCTGATGTTATTCACAATGCCTTCCTCTAAATCATTGACGTAAATCGTAAACAGCTGTGGTCCTAATACCGAGCCCTGTGGCACCCCACTAGTCACCACCTGCCATTCCGAGAAACACCCATTCACTGCTACCCTTTGCTTTCCATCTGCCAACTTGTTTTCTATCCATGTCAATATCCTCCCCCCAATGCCATGAACTCTGATTTTACCCACCAATCTCCTATGTGGTACCTTATCAAATGCCTTCTGAAAGTCAAGGTACACCACATCCACTGGATCTTCCACGTCTATCTTCCTGGTTACATCCTCGAAAAACTCCAATAGATTAGTCAAGCATGATTTGCCCTTGGTAAATCCATGCTGGCTCAGCCCAATCCTATCACTGCTATCAAGATATGCCGCTATTTCATCTTTAATAATGGACTCTAGCATCTTCCCCACTACTGATGTTAGGCTAACAGGGTGATAGTTCTCTGTTTACTCCCTCCCTCCTTTCTGAAAAAGTGGGATAACATTAGCCATTCGCCAATCCTCAGAAACTGATCCTGAATCTAAGGAACATTGGAAAATGATCACCAATGCATCCGCAATTTCCAGAGCCACCTCCTTTAGTACCCTAGGATGCAGACCATCTGGACCTGGGGATTTGTTAGCCTTCAGTCCCATCAGTCTACTCATCACCGTTTCCTTTCTAATGTCAATCTGTTTCAGTTCCTCTGTTACCCTATGACCTTGGCCCATCCATACATCTGGGAGATTGCTTGTGTCTTCCCTAGTGAAGACAGATCCAAAGTACTTATTAAATTCGTCTGCCATTTCTCTGTTTCCCACAACAATTTCTCCCAATTCATTCTTCAAGGGCCCACATTGTTCTTAACTATCTTCCTTCTCTTCACATACCTAAAAAAACTTTTGCTATCCTCCTTTATATTCCTAGCTAGCTTGCATTCATACCTCATTTTTTCTCCCCGTATAACCTTTTTAGTTAAATTCTGTTGCTCCTTAAAAATTTCCCAATCATCCGTCTTTCCACTCACCTTAGCTCTGTTATACTTCTTCTTTTTTAATGCTATGCTATCTCTGACTTCCTTTGTCAACCACTGTGGCCACTTTCCCCCCTTTGAATCCTTCCTTCTCCGGGGGGATGAACTGATTTTGCACCTTGTGCATTATTGCCAAGAATACCTGCCATTGCTGTTCCACTGTCTTTTCTGCTAGGATATCCGACCAATCAACTTTGGCCAGCTCCTCCCTCATGGCTCCATAGTCTCCTTTGTTCAACTGCAATACTGGCACTTCTGATCTGCCTTTATCCCTCTCAACTTGCAGATAAAAACTTATCATATTATGGTCACTACCTCCTAATGGCTCCTTTACTTCAAGATCACTTATCAAATCCTGTTCATTGCACAATACTAAATCCAGAATAGCCTTATCCCTGGTCAGCTGTCATACAAGCTGCTCCAAAAATGCATCCTGTAGGCACGCTACATCCCTTAGCCACTTCTTGTGGCAGCGCTCCTCGCTAATGTGTCAAATGGCCTAATTTTGCTCATATATTTCCACTCTTTGCTTCTTGCTAATCAGACACTGCGTTGTTCATGCTAGAATCTTTCATGTAGCATGTTAAGCAGCCTCATGCGTGGCACCTTGTCAAAGGCCTCCTGAAAATCCAAGTACTCAACATCTACCGATTCCCTTTCTTCAAAGAATTCCAACATGTTTTTCGGGCAAGATTTTCCCTTGAGGAAACCATGTTGACTATGACCCATTTTACCATGTGCCTCCAAATATTCTAAGACCTCATCCTTAGTAATCAACTCCTTCCCAGCCACTGAGGTCAGACTAATTGTCCTAAAATTCCCTTTCTACTGCCTCTCTTCCTCCTTGAAGAGTGGAGTGATATTTGGAATTTTCCAGTCTTCCGCAACCATTCCAGAATCTCGTGATTCTTTAGAGATCATTGCTAATGCCTCTACAATCTCTTCAGCCACCTCTTTCGGAACCCAGGGGTATACAACATGTGGTCCAGGTGACTTCAGACCTTTCAGTTTCCCAAGAACCTTCCGAAACCCCCCTTTTCCAGGCATCTCTAGAAACAGCTTGTTAGCCCCTCGCTAACAAGCCACCAGACTCAGTGCTGAGAAAGCACACCTTTCTCCGGCTTTGTACGTCTATGGTGTAGATAATTTTGGTCCCGCCAAGTCCATGAGATTGGGCTGTCTCGCCCACCCAAACCCCGGTTTGTGTGAATGCTGTGTGATTTACTGCCCTACAATAGCCTGTCAGCATGAAATACCAGATCACACACTGCATACAATTATAAAGAAGTATATTTGTGAATGTTAACTTAACCAAAGAGTTAGGTAAAGCAAAGAAAGAAAAATAACAAAAGTGTCTATTATAATTAAACAGTCAAATGTGCATGGGCTGTCTTCCAAAAACCATATTCACCGATCCTCATTAGACCTTGGCTCCACCAAAACATGCTTCCGCACCGGATCGTATCCTATGACGAATTCTTTCCAGCGAATTCTCTCTTCACCTCCTATTGAACAAAGACAAAGACCCACCACTGGTTCAGTCACAAAGCCACTCCCCAACTTTCTCTTGAACTCTTTCCCTGTTCTACTCTTCTGATTGGTGGCCCACATTTCTAAGCATCCCTTATCTCTAACAGTAACCCAGAAAGACCATTTCATGAAATACCCTTCAACATTAGTAGTAAAACCTTTATCAGGGCGTTACACTTCTGTCTAGTAATGGAAACTTCACACACCTCATGACCCTCGAGACCTGGAACTTCCATCATCCCAAATGGTCATATTTTCCAAAGTGAAGTCTGATGCAAAATACTTATTCAGTTCATTTGCCATTTCCTTGTCCCCCATTACAACCTCTCCAGCAGTTCAATATCCACTCTTGTGTCTCTTTTACATCTTTTGTATCTGAAAAAACTTTTGGAATCTTCTTTAATATGATTGGCTAGTTTACTTTCATCCTGTACCTGTCACAATGGGAGCAAAGGTGGACCCAAATGCAAGACACATCTTGTGAGGTTAATTAGATTTAGTTTATTGTTCGATATCAGGACAGCAAGGCAGGAGCAGGAATAGCAAACTGGACAAGGACTCAGGACTGCGACTAGGCTGGGACTAAGGGTCTGGGCTAGGACTCGGAATTGGCTCCCAAAACTAGAGGCATTATGAAGAGGCTACCATATGGACTCCGAGCCAGAGACTGGGCAAGGACCCAGTATCTGGGTCTTGCCCTGGGCTCGGACCCCAGAACCAGGCATGGACATGACATGGGCTAGGGCTAGGAGGAACATGGAAAAATGGAGCCTCGGTCTCGGGAGAGCAGGTACATGGAACCATGGACACATACACAGAACACAGAGTCGGGACCCCTCCTTGGGTACAGGACATAGGGCCGGGACTCACACACAGAACAGAGAGCCGGGAACCCTCCTTGGGTACAGGACATAGGGCCGGGACTCATGACCCCTCATAAGGCAACAGCAAGACGGCCAGACTTACGCCACGGAGGCGAGGACAAGACACGACAAGACATGACCCCCCGTGGGAAATGGCAAGACGGCCTGACTTACCCCACGGAGGCGAGGACAAGACAAGACCAACACGAAAGAACACCAGACAGTACCTATCAAGCTCCGGCGATAGAACTAGACCGAAGTGCAGGCGAGAGCTGCAGATGAGGGCTAGAGGCGAGAGGGGCAGAGAAGGGATTCAGAAGGGGGGGGGTGCGTGTAGGACAGGAATCACAGACCGCCAGGGCTAGGACTCGACTCGGAACTTGGAAGCCCCCAGGGCCGGGACTTGACTCGGAACGTGGATGCCGCCAGGACCAGGACTTGACTTGGTGCTAGAATGCCCTCAGAGCCAGGACTTGACTTGGAGCCTCCGGGTAGTGGCAAGCTCTCGACTCGGCCCGGGAACAGTAGACAGCGGTTCTTGATTCCCTCCAGCGAGTTAACTGACGGACCCACCTCGGTGAGGAAACTTGACAGGGTTGCTCCAGTGAGGAAAGGCGAATTACCGGCAATCACCTTGGGCGGAGACAAGGCTTGCTCCGGCCAGATGACATTGGCACGCCGTACCTTTGGTGACTTTGCAGACGCTCTCGTGCCGAACAGCTGAAAGCCGGAGACTATAAACTATCGGTCCAGCCGAGAGTAAATTGCCTCTAATCACCAAGGCCGAGGGACACAGGAAAACAGGGAATCAACGGTCCGGATCGTAACATAAGCAAAGTAAATTTAAAGAGTCCCCGGCCAGACCATGACAGTACCGTCTTAATGACTCTTTAGTTGCCTTCTGTTGTTTTTTAAAAAGCTTCACAATCCTCTAATTTCCCACTAATTTTTGCTCTATTATATGTCATCCCTTTGGCTTTTATGTTGGTTTTGACTTCTCTTGTTAGCCACAGTCATGTCATCTTGCCTTTAGAATATTTCCTCCTCTATCCTGTGCCTTCTGAATTGTTCCCAGAAATTCCAGTCATTGCTGCTCTGCCGTCATCCCTGCCAGTGTTCTTTTCCAATCAATTCTGGCCAAATCCTCTCTCAAGGCTCTGTAATTGTCTTTACTACACTGTAATACTGATATATCTGACTTTGCTTCTTCTGAAATTTCAGGGTGAATTTTATGATATTAAGAAATGGCTGAAAGCACTGGATACTGCGAAAGCTATGGGCCAAGACAAAATCCCAACAATAGTCCTGAAGATTTGTGCTCCAGAACTTGCTGTGCCCCATTAGCAAAGCTGTTCCAGTACAGCTACAACACCAGCATCTTCTCGGCAACGTGGAAAATTGCCCAGGTATGTCCTGTATACAAGAGATATGACAAGTCCAACCCCAGCCAGTAAAAGCCCTATCGGCCTACTCTCAATCATCAGCAAAGCAATGTGAGCAGTCATCAACAGTGCTATCACGCAGCACCTACTCAGCAATAACCTGCTTATGGACGCTCAGTTTGGGTTCTGACAAGGCCACTCAGCTCCTGACCTCATCACCTCCTTGGTCTAAACATGGTCCAAAGAGCTAAATACCAGAAGTGAAGTGAGAGTGATAGCCCTCGACATCAAGGCAGCATTTGACTGAGTATGGCATCAAGGTGCCCTAGCTAAAATAGAGTCAGTGGGAATTAGGGGGGAAACCCTCTGCTGGTTGGAATCATACCTGACACAAAGGAAGATGGTTGTGGTGGTTGGAGGTCAATCATCTCATCCTCAGGCCATTACTGCAGGTGTTCCTCAGTGAAGTGTCCTAGGACCAACCATCTTCAGCTGCTTCATCAATGACATTCCTTCCGTCATAAGGTCAGAAGTGGGAATGTTCGCAGATGACTGCACAATACTTGACACTATTTGTGACTCCTCAGATAGTAAAGCAGTTCATAGTCAAATGCAGCAGGACCTGGACAATATCCAGGCTTGGTATGACAAGTGGCAAGTAACATTTGAGCCACACAATTGCCAGGCAATGACCATCTCCAACAAGAGAGCTCTAACCATCATCCCTTGACATTCAGTGGCATCACCATTACTGAGACCCTACTATCAACATCCTGGGGGTTACCATTGACAGGAAACTGAACTGGTCTAGCCATATAAACACTGTGGCTACCAGAGCAGTTCAAAGGCTTGGAATCCTATGGTGTGTAACTCACTTCCTGTCTCCCCCGAGCCTGGCCACCACCTACAAGGCTCAGGTCAGGAGTGTAATGGAATACTCGCCATTTGCCTGGATGAATCCAGCTCCATCAACACTCAAAAAGCTTGACACCACCCAGTACAAGGAAGCCCATTTGATCGGTACCCCTTCCATAAGCATCCAATCCCTCCATCATTGACAAACAGTTGTAGCAGTGTGCACTATCTACAAGATGTGCTGTAACAACACACTGAATTTCCCAAGACAGCACCTTCCAGTCCCACAACCACTACCATCTAGAAGGATGAAAACAGCAGATACCTGGACAGCACCACTTGGAAATCACCCTGCAAGTCACTCACCATCCTGACTTGGAAATATTTTGCCACTCCTTCATTGTCGCTGGGTCAAAATCATGGAATTCCCTCCGTAGCAGTACTGTGGGTGTACCTACACCTCAGGGACTGCAGCGGTTCAAGAAGGCAGCTCATCACCACCTTCTCAAGGGCAACTATGGAGGGGCAATAAATGCTGGCTTAGCTGCCAATGCCCTCATCCCATAAATGAATAAATTAAAAATTATGATCAACTCCCCTAAGGGTTCTTTTACTTAAGCTCTGTCACCAATTCTGGGTCATTGCACAACACCCAGTCCAGAATAGCTGATTCCCTAGTGGACTCGACCACAAGCTGCTCTAAAAAGCAACCTCACGGGCATTCTAGAAATTCCCCATCTTGGAATCCAGCATCAGCCTGGTTTTCCCAATCTACCTGGATATTGAATCCCTCCTGACTACTATAACATTGTGCTCTTGGCATGAATTTTCTTTCTCCTGTTGTAATTTGTAGATCTTGTCCTTATTAATGTTTGGAGGTCTGTATACCACATCGATCAGGGTCTTTTTACTCTTGTAGTATCTTAGCTCTATCCACAATGATTTTCATTTTTTACCAACACAACAATGCCACCCCACCCCCTCCACCTTCCTGTTTGACCTTTTGAGACAGTATGTATTCTTGGACAATAGACAATAGACAATAGGTGCAGGAGTAGACCATTCGGCTCTTCGAGCCAGCATCGCCATTCACTGTGATCATGGCTGATCATCCACAATCAGTATCCAGTTCCTGCCTTATTTCCATAACCTTTGATTCCACTATTTTTAAGAACTCTATCCATCTCTTTCTTGAAAGCATCCAGAGACTTGGCCTCCACAGCCTTCTGGGGCAGAACATTCCACATATCCACCACTCTCTGGGTGAAAAAGTTTTTCCTCAACTCCGTTCTAAATGGCCTACCCTTTATTCTTAAACTGTGGCCTCTGGTTCTGGACTCACCCATCAGTGGGAACATGCTTCCTGCCTCCAGCATGTCCAATCCCTTAATAATCTTATATGTTCCAATCAGATCTCCTCTCATCCTTCTAAGTTCCAGTGTATACAAGCCCAGTCGCTCCAATCTTTCAACATATGACAGTCCCGCCATCCTGGGAATTAATCTTGTGAACCTACGCTGCACTCCCTCAATAGCAAGAAAGTTCTTCCTCAAATTTGGAGACCAAAACTGCACACAATACTCCAGGTGTGGTCTCACCGGGGCCCTGTACAGCTGCAGAAGAACCTCTTTGCTCCTATACTCAACTCCCCTTGTTATGAAGGCCAACATGCCATTAGCTTTCTTCACTGCCTGCTGTACCTGCATGCTTGCTTTCAGTGACTGATGAACAAGGACACCTAGATCTCGTACTTTCCCTTTTCCTAACTTGACTCCATTTAGATAATAATCTGCCTTCCTGTTCTTACCACTAAAGTGGATAACCTCACATTTATCCACATTAAACGGCATCTGCCATGCATCCGCCCACTCACCCAGCCTGTCCAAGTCACCCTGCATTCTCATAACATCCTCCTCACATTTCACACTGCCATCCAGCTTTGTGTCGTCTGCAAATTTGCTAATGTTACTCTTAATCACTTCATCTAAATCATTAATGTATATTGTAAACTGCTGCGGTCCCAGCACTGAACCCTGCGGAACCCCACTGGTCACCGCCTGCCATTCCGAAAGGGACCTGTTAATTGCTACTCTTTGTTTCCTGTCAGCCAGCCAATTTTCAATCCATGTCAGTACTCTGCCCCCAATACCATGTGCCCTAATTTTGCCCACTAATCTCCTATGTGGGACTTTATCAAAGTTTTCTGAAAGTCCAGGTACACTACATCCACTGGCTCTCCCTTGTCCATTTTCATAGTTACATTCTCAAAAAATTCCAGAAGATTAGTCAAGCACGATTTCCCCTTCGTAAATCCATGCTGACTCGGACCAATCCTGTTACTACTATCCAGGTGTGTTGTTATTTCATCCTTTATAATTGACTCCAGCATCTTTCTCACCACTGACGTCAGGCTAACTGGTCTATAATTCCCTGTTTTCTCTCTTCCTCCTTTCTTGAAAAGTGGGACAACATTAGCCACCCTCCAATCCACAGGAACTGATCCTGAATCTATAGAACATTGGAAAATGATTACCAATTGGTCCACGATTTCTAAAGCCACCTCCTTAAGCACCCTGGGTTGCAGACCATCAGGTCCTGGGGACTTATCAGCCTTCAGACCCAACAGCCTATCCAACACATTTCCTGCCTAATATAAATTACCTTCAGTTCATCCATGACCCAGGTCCTTTGGCCACTTTTATATCTGGGAGATTGTTTGTGTCTTCCCTAGTGAAGACAGATCCAAAGTACCTGTTCAACTCGTCTGCCACTTCCTTGTTCCCCATAATAAATGGACTGTAAGATCCCAGTTATAATCTTCTTTCAGCAAAGATTCAGTGATGCCTACAACATCATACATGCCAATCTGCAACTGTGCTGTAAGTTCATCTACCTTTTTTTGTTTTTGTGTGTTATTTCGGACTTTTTTAAAGAAGTTTCAACGAGAGCTGATAGAGGGGAATTAGTTTTGTATCTGGGTTTCTACCAGCTACCTCACAATAGGTTAAGTTACAAGTGTCCATGGTGTTGGAGGTAATATACGTGCTTGAACAGGGATAGTGAAAAGGGAAGTGTAGCTTTCAGGTTGACACCCTGTGATTAGTGGGATACAGGGACTACAGCAGTTTACAAAATAAGGTCATGACTTGAATCAGAATCAGAATCAGGTTTATTATCACTGACATAAAGCATGAATTTTGTTGTTTTACAGTGGCAGTGTTGTAATAAAAATGACAATAAGTTACCATAAGTACTTTAAAAAGTGCAAAAAGACAGCAAAATAGTGAGGGTAGTGTCCACGGGTTCACAGACCATTAAGAAATATGATGGCAGAAGGGAACACACTTTTTCTAAAGTTTTGAGTGTGCGTTTTCAGGCTTCTGTTCCGCTTCCTTGTTGGTATTAATGAAAAGAGGGCATGCCCTGGACGATGATGATGAAGGTTTCTGTTGATGGATGCCATCTTCTTAAGGCTCCGCATTCTGAAGATGTCCTCGATGGTGGGGAAACTATAATCCATGATGGAGGTGGCTGAGTATACAAACCTCTGCAGCATTTTTTGGATCCTGTGCATTGTATCTTCCAGACTAGCTGGTGATGCAACCAGTCAGAATGCTCTCCATGGTACACCTGTAGAAATTTGCTAGAATCTTTGTTGACTTGCAAAATCTCTTCAAACTCCAAACACTGGTGTGCCTCTTCATGACTACATCGCCGGCTTGTGGTGCAATGGCATCAGCGCCGGACTCCGGAGCGAAGGCTCCCAAGTTCGAAACCAAGTCGGGCCACTCCCCGAGCACGCTTTCCATCCGTGCCGGGTTGAGCATCAAGCTAGCCACTCGGCCTCGTAAAAAAAAAGGGTCGAGTCAGGAACGTTCATATCGTGACCCGGTTAATCCGAAAGGAGACCAATCCTCACACCATGCGCCAGACAAGAATGGCTGACCGTCTGGTGTGACACGCAAAAAAAAAAGACTACATCAATGTGTTAGGCCCAGAATAGATCCTCTGAGATGCTAGGAACTTGAAAGCTGCTCACCCTTTCCACCACTGACCCCTCAGTGTGGACTGGTGTGTGTTCGCCTGACTTCACTTTCCAGAATTCTACAATCACTTCAGGTTGGAGGAACAACACCTTATATTCCGTCTGGGTAAGGCCTCCAACCTGATGGCATGAACATTGACCTCTCAAACTTCCGCTAGTGCCCCACCTCCCCCTCGTACCCCATCCGTTATTTATTTATATACACACATTCTTTTTCTCTCTCTCCTTTTTCTCCCTCTGTCCCCCTCACCTTGCCCATCCTCTGGTTTTCCCCCCTCCCCCTTTTCTTTCTTCCTAGGCCTCCTGTCCCATGATCCTCTCATATCCCTTTTGTCAATCAACTGTCCAGCTCTTGGCTCCATCCCTCCCCCTCCTGTCTTCTCCTATCATTTTGGATCTCCCTCTCACCCTCCCACTTTCAAATCTCTAACTAGCTCTTCTTTCAGTTAGTCCTGACGAAGGGTCTCAGCCTGAAATGTCGACTGTACCTCTTCCAAGAGATGCTGCCTAGCCTGGTGTATTCACCAGCAACTTTTATGTGGGTTGCTTGTTCTTTGCAAAATTTTTCTGCAGAAGCGGTTTGCCATTGCCTTCTTCTGGGCAGTATCTTTACAAGATGGATGATCTCAGCCAATTATCAATACTCTTGGAAAATTGTCTGCATGGCATCAGTGGTTGCATAATCAGGACTTGCGATATGCACCAGCTGCTCATAAGACCATCCACCATCTATTCCTATGGCTTCAGTGACCCTGATCGGGGGCTAAGCATGTGCTATAGCTTGCCCAAGGGTAACCTGCAGGTTAGCAGAGGGAAGGAGCGCCTTACACCTCCTTTGATAGAGATGTATCTCCAGCCCACCACCCAGCAGCACCATGCAGTCACAAAATATTAGCAAGAGTCCTGGAGTGGCATGGCCTGAAGATTTATGATGCATGGACTGCTGTCTTGGAGCCATGCTTCTGTAAGAATAAGGACACAGCAATTTCTCATCTCGCACAGGGTCAGCTGCAGATGAAGACAATCCAGTTTGTTTTCCAGGAAGCGAAGATTGGTGAGCAGTATTGATGGAAGATCTGTCCTTCAGGGGTTAGCCTAGCATGCATTCCAACACACTTACCATGCATCTGTTTTGTCTCACACTACTTCCGGTGCCTCCTCCCCTGGGTGGTGGTAATAGGTGACACTGCTATATGAGGACCTGGTCCATGCATTAACCTAAGGCTACGCACTTCCTCTGCTGTTGGTCTCACTAATGAACCGGCCATACATATTTTGTATTATTAATGTCTAATAGTGTTGGCGTGTGGCCAAGTGGTTAAGGCGTTCGTCTAGTGATCTGAAAGTCGTTCGTTTGAGGCTTGGCTGGGGGGGGGGGGGCAGCGTGTTGTGTCCTTGAGCAAGACACTTAACCACACATTGCTCTGCGACGACACCAGTGCCAAGCTGTATGGGTTCTAATGCCCTTCCCTTGGACAACATCTGTGGCATGGAGAGGGGAGACTTGCAACATGGGCAACTGCCGGTCTTCCATACAACCTTGCCCAGGCCTGCACCCTGGATACCTTCCAAGGCGCAAATCCATGGTTTCACAAGACTAACGGATGCCTATAATGTCTAATAGAATTTTCCAATCGTGAGGCAAACATGACAAACATTTGCACCATTTGTTGGACCTGGAGAGGCCGCTGCAATTATATATGCTGCCATCTTACCGGAAGGGTGTAGAGAGAGGGAGAGTAGTACAGTGGCCGAAGCCCACAGCCTTGAGCTGCGCCTATGTTGATTGTCAGCATGGAGGAGACGTTATTTCTTATCTACTGTGATCTCTGGTCTCCAGATGAGGAAGTCAAGGATTCATTTACAGAGGGACGTACTGAGGCCCAGGATTCGAAGGAAGGAAATGAATATACAGAAGCTAAATTTGCAGTTGACGTAAATGTAAGTGGTAAGGTAGGTTGTGAGGAAGATACAAATAGCTTAATAAGAGATTATGCAAGTACTAAAACTAAAGTGTAAAGCTGATTCTGAATCTGATGTGGGAAAATGTAAAATTGCTTAGTTTGAAGGAAGAAAAAAGGGAGAAAATATTGTTCCATGAGGAAAATCTAGAGAAAGCCTCAGCACAAAGGAATTCAGGGATAAAAACTCAGAAAGTTAGTACACTAACCTGGATGAGCTATTTGGTCAGCATCGATAAGCTGGACCACAATCCTTAATTCTATAATATTTTAATCTGTAACTATGACAAGTGCAGCAGATACTGTTATAGGGAAGTCGAATGAAATGTTGGTCCTTATTTCAAATGGGTTGGGCCATAAAGTTAGGGAAGTCTTAATGCAGCTATACAAGGTATAAGTAAGAACAGATCTGGGGAACAGTTTTATTCCCCCATCTAAAGGTCAACATTGGTAGCAGTGGTGGCATGTCAGAGAACAGAGGAATTGTCCTACAAGGAAAGTTAAAACATGTTGGGAATCTATTCATTAGAGATGTAAGATTCATAGGTAGCTGGACAAACTAAATGCTGAGAGGAAGTTTCATCTCATATGGAGCATCAGAGGGCATAGAGGGTGGGATCTCAGAATAATGGGGCACCCACTGAAGATGAGGACGAGGAAGAACTTCTTCTCTCAGATGATTGTTAGTACCTTTGGAAATACTTACCTCAGAAAGCTGTGGGTACTGAGAGCCTGTGTACATTTAATGATGAAACCAGATTTTTAATCAATAAAGGAATATAGATCACAGGAAAAGAGGTGTGAAAATATTCTTGATGAATGGTGGATCAACTATGATCATGTTGAATGGTGGAGCAAGAGCCTGAGAGGTTGAATATTCTACTTATGTTAATCATTTTGTTGCTTAGTCCTAACTGCAGATTTCTGGTTTTCAGTGGAGCCTTGGGATGTAGAGCCATACAGTATAGAAATGGGCCTTTTGGCCCAATTGCTTCCAAGATGCACATTTAAACTAGTTCATATTTGGCCAAAACCTTGTAAACCTTTACTATCCATGTATCTACAGTTTTTAAATGTTGTTATTGTAACCATCTCAACTACTTCTTCTGGTGTCTCATACCACTCTTTGGGTGAAAATGTTGCCCTTCAGGTTCCTATCAACCTTTTTCTTCTGATCTTAAAACTGCATCCTCTAATTCCCTAACCCTGGCGAAAGGCTGTATGTACTCCCCCTATCTATGCCTCTGATATATTATACACCTCCATAGGATCACTCATCATTTTCCTACATACCAATGGGTGGCATGGTAGTGCAGTGGTTAGCACAACATTTTGCAGTACAGCCAACCCGGGTTCAATTCCTGCTGTTGCCTAGAAAGAGTTTCTGCGTTCTCCCCGTGACCGTGTGGGGTTCCACCGAGGGCTCCAGTTTTCCTGCATTGTTTGTAGCTTAATAGAGTCATGGAGGCCCTCCGGTCCATCTAGTCCATGCCAAACTGTTATTCTGCCAAGTCCAATTGACCTGCACCTGGACCATAGCCCTCCATTCTCTTCCCATCTCAGTACATCTACATGCGCTTATAAGTAAAAGAGTTTGCTTGATCTCCCTGTGACTGTATGGGTTTCCTGCAGGTGTTCCAATTTCCTCCCGTGTGTTTTGTTTGATATTGAGAGATAGTGCAGAACACACCAAGGTGCCAGCCTTGCAGGGTACTCAACTGAACCTCATTGATATAGTATGTGAACTCCTCTCATGTGGGAGTGGGTAACTGGGTGGCATATAAATAACACTATTAACTACCACTATAGCCTGTTCCAAAGACGTACAGGTTAGAGTTAATAAGTTGTGAGCATGCTATTTTAGTGCCAGGAGCACGGTGACCCTGTGATGTTGCCCCACATTTTACTGTATGTTTCGAGGCTTCAAGGTACATGTTAGAAATAAAGCTAATCTTTAATCATGAACTGAAATGGATAAATTTAATCACTATTGTTCCACACTGATTCTGCGACCTATAGACTCACCATTAAGGACTCTTTGCAGCTCATGTTTTCTGTGTTATTTATTTGCAATTTGTCTTCTACCACTTTCTGCTGGTATTTAATGTGCTTGTAAGCACATTGGTTGTTTGTCAGTCTTCGTCTGTTTACTTGTAGTTTTACATAAAATTCTATTGTATTTCTTTTTTTTCCATGAGCATGCATGCAAGGAAGTGAACGTTAAGGTAGGATCTGCTAACATATAGGAGTCAACTGAGTGCAGTTAGAGCCTCAGTAAGAGAAGGGACCAGTACCGGCTCATGTGTACTGTCAATTGTTTAGGAGCATATTTGGAGATAGTGTTGGAAGCTAGAACATAGAGCACTACAGCACAGTACAGGCTTTTTGGCCTATGATTTGTGCCAACTTTTTAACCTAATCTAAGATCAATCTCACTCTTCTTTCAGCCATGTGCCTGTCTCAGAGCCTCTTAAATGTTCCTAATGCAACTGTCTCTCCACCACCTTTGGCAGCACACTCCAAGCATCTACCACTCTCTGTGACGGTGGCATCTCCCCAATATACAGATTTGCACCGCTCCCCCCACCCCCACAAGTCTGAAGTGTATAGGAGGGGCAAGGATCGGTTACCCAATGGTCAGGTCCATGGGTTTGTGTGTGCTTTGAATACTTCATCTTCAAACTCTTATTTTTTTCAGATAACCAAAGGCAGTGTTGGCGCATCAAAGACATTGCTCTCCAGAAATGGAAAGATATGTTTTCTGGCATCTTTATTATTGAGGGGCCATGTGCAAGAGGGCAGATGGGAAGACAATGTTTTATTAAAGACTGTGTAATCAAACTACTTTTTTCTTTTGTGTAGCTCGGTCCACAGTCTGCATTTATGGCATGATGAACTGATGTCAGTTTGATTAAAGCTCAAAGCTCAAATTAAATTTGCTATCAAAGTACATATGTGTCACAATATACTACCCGGAGATTCATTATCTTCTGGACATTCACAGTAGATACAAAGAAACATAATAGAATTAGTGAAAACCTTCATGCAAAGAAAGATGGGCAAACAACCAATGTGCATGAGAAGATAAACTGTACAAGTACCAAAAAAATATAATAATTATACTAAATAAGTAATAAATACTATTGAGAACATGAATTGTACAGTTCTGGAAAGTGACTCCATTGTTTGTAGAATCATTTCAGTATTGAGGTGAGTGAAGTTATCTACACCAGTTAGAAGCCTGATGGTTGAAGTGTAAGAACTGTTCCTGAACTTGGTGGTATGGGAGCCAATGCTCCTATATCTCCTTCCCAATGGCACTACTACTACTTCTACGTCAACTCAGGCCTAGGGGACCGGTGTTGGGCACGATGACAGACTCTCCACTTCTCCCTCTCCCTCATCAGTGTGTTCAGTTCATCTACATTAGCCACGCCGCTGACTCCTAGGAGCGCATGTTGACTATAGTCTTGGGAGGGCGCCCAGGGTTCACCCTCTCGTGCTTGGGCTCCCATATGATGACTAGGCTGGCAGGTAGCTCGGGGTGGCGTAGACAGTGCCTCACTAGTTGCAGTCTTCTCACCTCGATTTTAGTGGTGAGCATTGGTAGGTTGTTATAGAGCTCGATGTTTGTCATGTGCTGTTGCCAACTCAGGTCAAGAGCCATCCGGAGCATTCATGTACAGCAACCATTTAGAGACTTTCGCATTGTCTTAGTGAGTCTCCACGTCTCGCATCCGTATGTGAGAATGGATTCTATGACTGCTATGAAAATCCCAATGGCAGCAACGAGAATATGGTGGGGGTCTTTGATGATCAATGCTGTTTTCTTGTGGCAGCACTCCTCTTAGATGTGCACAATGGTGGGGAGGGATTCTCTGGTGATGGACTGGGCTGTATTCTCTACTGTTCGTAGACTTTTTCATTCTTGGGCATTGGTGTTTCCGTACGAGCCATGATGCAACCAGTCAGGATGCTTTCTGCTGTGCATATATAGAAGTTTGTCAGTTATAGATAACATGCCGAACCTGCACAGACTTCCAAGAAAACAAAGGTGCTGCCGTGTCTTCTTTGTAATGGCACTTTATGTTCTAGTCCAAGGACAGATCCTGTGTAAACATAACACCAAGGAATTTAAAGTCAGTGACCATCTCCACCTCCAATGACCTGATGAGGACTGGCTCATGGACCTCCAGTTTCCTCCTCCTGCTGTCACGGTCCCGACCGTTAATTCCTGTTATTCTCCTAATTCCCTTTTCCCCGTGTTCTCCTGAGCTCCTTGATTGTGGCACCTGATTCTCATCTAAGCCTACAGCATAAAAACCCCGGCTTTGCATCCACTCATCGCCAGACCGCTGCTTTAGCCAGTGGGCTAATTCACGTTCCCAGCTGCTTAGAATGGTGTATTCTGAGTTTTACTTCAGTACTGAGGTTTACCTGTGTAACTCTGTCTCTCCGTGTCAAGATAAGTATTGCCTGCTGTTGGTCTTTCCATTTGCTGCTCCGTGTGAAGATAAGTATTGTCTGCCATTTAGTCATAGTCATAGTCATAGTCAGACTTTATTGATCCCGGGGGAAATTGGTTTTCGTTACAGTTGCACCATAAATAATAAATAGTAATAGAACCATAAATAGTTAGATAGTAATATGTAAATTATGCCAGTAAATTATGAAATAAGTCCAGGACCAGCCTATCGGCTCAGGGTGTCTGATCCTCCAAGGGAGGAGTTGTAAAGTTTGATGGCCACAGGCAGGAATGACTTCCTATGATGCTCTGTGCTGCATCTCGCTGGAATGAGTCTCTGGCTGAATGTAATCCTGTGCCCACCCAGTACATTATGTAGTGGATGGTAGACATTGTCCAAGATGGCATGCAACTTAGACAGCATCCTCTTCTCAGACACCACCATGAGAGAGTCCAGTTCCATCCCCACAACGTCACTGGCCTTACGAATGAGTTTGTTGATTCTGTTGGTGTCTGCTACCCTCAGCCTGCTGCCCCAGCACACAACAGCAAACATGATAGCACTGGCCACCACAGACTCGTAGAACATCCTCAGCATCGTCCGGCGGATGTTAAAGGACCTCAGTCTCCTCAGGAAATAGAGACGGCTCTGACCCTTCTTGTAGACAGCCTCAGTGTTCTTTGACCAGTCCAGTTATTGTCAATTCGTATCCCGAGGTATTTGTAATCCTCCACCATGTCCACACTGACCCCCTTGTTGGAAACAGGGGTCACCGTTACCTTAGCTCTCCTCAGGTCTACCACCAGCTCCTTAGTCTTTTTCACATTAAGCTGCAGATAATTCTGCTCACACCATGTGACCAAGTTTCCTACCGTAGCCCTGTACTCAGCCTCATCTCCCTTGCTGATGCATCCAACTATGGCAGTCATCCGAAAACTTCTGAAGATGACAAGACTCTGTGCAGTAGTTGAAGTCCGAGGTGTAAATGGTGAAGAGAAAGGGAGACAAGACAGTCCCCTGTGGAGCCCCAGTGCTGCTAATCACTCTGTCGGACACACAGTGTTGCAAGCACACGTACTGTGGTCTGCCAGTCAGGTAATCAAGAATCCATGATACCAGGGAAGCATCCACCTGCATCGCTGTCAGCTTCTCCCCCAGCAGAGCAGGGTGGATGGTGTTGAATGCACTGGAGAAGTCAAAAAACATGACCCTCACAGTGCTCGCTGGCTTGTCCAGGTGGGCATAGACACGGTTCAGCAGGTAGATGATGACATCCTCAACTCCTAGTTGGAGCTTTTAGGTGAACTGGAGGGAATCTAAGTGTGGCCTGACCATAGGCCGGAGCAGCTCCAGAACAAGTCTCTCCAGGGTCTTCATGATGTGGGAGGTCAATGCCACCGGTCTGTAGTCATTGAGGTCGCTGAAGCGCGGCGTCTTCAGCACAGGGACGAGGCAGGACGTTTTCCACAGTACAGGAACCCTCCGGAGCCTCAGGCTCAGGTTGAATACATGGTGAAGTACTCCACATAGCTGAGGAGCACAGGCTTTGAGCATCCTGGTACTGACACCATTTGCCTTTCCAGTTAACGCTCCGTGTCAGACAAGTGTTGCCCGCCACCTGTCTCCTGTTTGCCGTTCAGCTCCAGCAACGACCTGTGTCAAGAAAAGTTTTGCCTGCCTCCTGCTCTTCCTTTCATCCGCGCTGTTTGCCTGTATTAACTCTGTCTCTCTACCGCTTAAAATTGTGTATTCTAAATTCTGTTCCCGTGCTGTTTGCTTATGTTAACCCAGTCTCTCAACCGCTTAGAATTGTGTATTCTAAGTTCTGTTTCAACTCTGTCTCTCCATGTCACACGAGCATGGCATTCCGCCCGCCGTTCTCCCCCAGCCACGCTCATCCCCTTCTCCACATCTCTGCTCTGCCTTGTCCTGCAGTCTGTCTACACTTTCCGCTGGCTCAGTGGTTAAACGCCGCATTCTCACCATCGCGACCCGGTTTTGATCCCTGATCAAGCCTCGTTCACTCCTCGGCCTAATCCTCACTCTCCGACTTTCTCTGCAACCATTAATAAATACCCTTTAGATTACGCTACCTCCATGTCATTGTCCTGCGTGTGGGTTCACCTGTTCTCCATGCAACACCTGTAGCCAATAATCAGCTCTTCGGCTTTGCTGACGTTGAGTGAGAGGTTGACGTGAAACTATTCGGCCAGATTTTCCATCTCACTCCTAGGTGCCGATTAAAATTCTCTCTAAACTTCTCAAAACTTATTTTACACTGTGGTCATTTTTTCCGTTCTACCTTTGGAAGTGTGTAAAAGTACTTGCTATTTTGTTCACTTGAAACTAAAACCAACGACAAAAACCAAATGCTGGTAGAAATCTGAAACAAAAGGGAAAATGAATCATTCAGCAAGTCAGCCAGCATTTGTGGAGCGAGAAACAGTGCGGACATTTTAATATGCAGGAGCACATGTAGGAGGGGTGCTACTGTTGCCAAGGTAACTTAGGCAAGAAAGCAGAACCTAATCAGATGGAACCAGGATTAGCTTCAACCAAAATGGAGTCCATTGCAATGAGCTGCACGTGTGCAATGCCTTAAAATTAGATGTGGAAAATGGAACTGCGACAGTATTGTAAGGGGATACAATTTCTGTTTTGAAAATGTCATTTCCGTCAGATGAACAGCAACTGTTTCTGGGGAAGGTAAAATCAACTTTTCTGGTTATTATATCTGACTCAGCAAGAGATTCCACATTATGAAACAAAATGGGTAGGCAGCAAGCTGTTATGTTTGCATCAGACATGGCTGTAGGAAAGTGATTTGAAATACAGTTGGTTTGAGCTACTCTGCTTGGGTAAATCAATTACCATCCAAAGGAAGTCCACCCAAATCTAGATTGATCGCTTGCTTGTTTTTCTACAGGATTGAATGAAAGTGTAACTGAAATTTTAAATAGTTTACCCTTGTCTTTTAATGTTGTTCTTGAAGTGCGCCTGATTTTTACCATTTCTGATTGAAAAGCAGTCTTCTGTGCAAAATGCAAGTGAGCTCATCAGACTACAAAGTCATTTTGAACCTGCTCCAAAGGCCTGCAAGCTAGCCCTGGAAACTAACTAGGAAACTAATCTCTGTACAAGGGTAGCTGTGTTAGCAGAGTTGGCTTATTTTTAACAGATGTTAATCAAATGATTAGAGTAATATTTTCACACTTTCAGATGTAATGGGGACAGGCCAGATTTCAAAATCAAGACATAAACATGTTGGAAATCATTGAGGTTACTTAAGAGACTTGGAAATATTCAGTAACACATAATGATTTTCTTATCTATCAATTTTGCAAAGGGATTTTTTGAGACCTTACTTTCTATACAGTGGAGATGTTGTGATTCAGATTAGGATGGGCATCACCTGAGCTTTCAGACTTAATCAAGGAAATACAAGAGATCATAAAGGCTGGAATCTAGAGCCACAGGCAATCTGCTGGAAGAATTCAGCAAGCTGAACATGAACTGTGGAAGGAAAGGAATAGTAGATGAGACTGTAGAGGCGAGCTGGCTGGTATAAAGAAGAGAGAGAGAGTGTGGTAAGACAGGAGTCCCAGATGATTGGTGGACTGTGGAAGGGTGTATGATGACAGGCAGACTATTTAATTGGAACAACAGAACTAAAGAAATCTATGCTGTTGTATCAGGAAATGGCAAGCATTTAATTCACCTGATGATCATGCCTCCATCATAACGGAAAATGTGGGGATGTTCATGAATGCTTGCATTATTATCAGTTCCATTCACAACTTCTTAGTGTTAGCTATATGATAGAATAATTACCTACAGTTCTGTGCAAAAGCCTTAGGGATATATATATATACCCAGGGTGCCTAAGACCTTGCACAGTACTGTATTTGTCAACATCTGGAAGAGAGCAAGTTTGTAAATCTGGTGGGAGCAAAGGAATTTGGGAATGGCGAGGGTGAACACCACTATAGGGGTGCAGACCACGTGGTAGGGAAGGAGTGTTAGGGGTTGGGGGTGCAGACACACCCAGCCCTGAGACCAGGCAAGGTCATTTGATTCCAAACAATTGGTTTATTGATCATTACAGAATGTCTCTCTGGTGCTTCTTGCTCCCTTCCCTCTCCTTTCCCCTTTTCCCAACCATGATACTGCTCTCCCTGCCCCCTTTCCACTCTCATCCACAATAGAGACCCGTATCAGAATCAGGCTTATCATCACTCACATATGTCATGAAATTTGTTTTTCTTTGCAGCAGCAGTACAGTGCAATACATAAAATTACTACTGTACTATGCAAAAGTCTTAGGCACCCTAGTGCTATATATTTGCATGTGTGTGTTTGTGTGTGTGTGTGTGTGTGTGTGTGTGTGTGTGTGTGTGTGTGTATGTGTGTGTGTGTCTGAGATTTTTGCACAGTTCTGCACCTTGATGTTCAGTTGCCATTCTGAGAACCTCTTCTAACATCCTGGGCAGCACCATTGCCCAGAAACTGAAATGAATCAACCACATGCAAACTGGCAACAAAAGCAGCTCAAGGTTTGGATCTTATGCAGTGAATGACTCATTTCTTGATGATCTAGAACCAATCATGTGAACTGCAGGCAGGTTCTTATGATGTACCCAAGGTACCATTTTGAGACCAGAGTGGTTTATACTCTCTGACAAGTATCTTGCCAGAAGCTGATACCAAAGGGATGTTATCCCCTATCTTTTAGAGTTGGGAATAGGAAAATGCTCCTCCAGTCTACACAAACCAGGTTGGAGTTCTCCTATCCTGTTTCCAAACAGAGGTCTGACTTTGGAACCCTGCAACCTCCCATCCCAACCCATTCTCAATGATTTGCTTTGAGACCATGCGTGCTGGATGCCTGTAATCTGAGTCAAAGACACAGATTTCAAGGAACACCTTAACAAAAAATGAGCTGAAGCTCTAAGTGGATGGATTAAAATCAGAAAAGGTTGAACGTTTGATGTTTGTAGAACTGGAGCAGGGATTTGTAAATAGAATGAGAATTTTAAAGTTGAGTCTGCCAGAAAAGAAAGTCTATTACCCCTTCTCTTCGCTTCACCTGTTTATCACCATCTTTCCCTTTCTACCATGGTCCACTCTCCTCTCCTGTCAAGTTCCTTCTTCTTCAGCCCTTTACCTTTTCCACTTACCACCTCTCAGCTTCTCACTTTATTCCCAACCCTCCCCCAACCACTAACCCTCCTCCAGAACTGGATTCACCCATCACTTTCCAGCTTGTACTCTTTCCTCTCTCACGCCTTCTTGTTCTGGCTTCATCCCCCATCCTTTCCTGTCCTGATGAAGGGTCTCGGCCCAAAATGTTGACTCTTTATTCCTCTCCATAGAAGCCGCTTAACGTGTTGAGATCGTTGAGATTGTGCGTGTTAATCTGGATTTCCAGTATCTGCAGAACCTCTTGTGTGCATATGGCCATCCTAGATAATTTTCTGCAAATTTCAGCACTTTCTTTCGTTTCCTACTCTGTTCACTGATGCTTGCATAATGTTGAATTCCTTTGCCAGGTCTTCGGCGAATTAGGCTGCCCACAATCATACTTAGAAAAACTCGAGACAACATTCGGGCTGATAAGTGGCAAGTCACATCTCTTTAGATACTTATCATCTGCCCCTGATGTTTAATAGTATCACTATGTGTGGGACAACACCAATAAAAACCTTGCATATCATAATGACCAGAAACTTTTACAAGGAGCAGCTCAGCAGGTGATATAACGAGTGGTCTACCTCTTATGACGAGAGGAAAGGAAAGAAAGCTAAAGCAAGATGCTATATGTTGCTGGTCAAGATGTATTTCCTTCCACTTAGTATTTCAAAATCATTGATGATATCAGTTTTCCCTGGTTTTTTTATAACATTATCTCTGAGGTGCCACTTATGAATTTGGTGCTAAGTGACTTTGTTTTTAACACAGTTGAAGGAAATGACTTTTCTACTGCAACAGGCTGTTGATCAGATAACAATGTACACTTCAAAAAAAAGCTAACTTCTAGTCTTTCAGTTACTTTTTCAATAGCTATACAACTGTAAAGTAGACTGAATAGAGTTTGGAGACTCTGAGCATAAGTTGTAAGGATAATTGTTGCTTAACTGGTAGCAAACCCCAAATGTACAAATTCAAGGTGTCCACCTGTTAGAACACAGAACACAGACGAGTACAGCACAGGAACAGGCCACTCAGCCTACAATGTTGTGGTGAACCAGCTAAAAAGCAAATCAAAAACACCCAAACACTAATCCCCCCTACCTACACAATGTCTATATCCCTCTATCTTCGTTACATCCATGTGCCTATCCAAACGTCTCTTAAAAGCCTCTGATGTGTTTGCTCCTACCACCATACCAGGCAGTGAATTCCAGGCATCACCACTCTCTGAGTGAAAAACTTACCCCTTACATCCCCTTTGAATCTATCCCCTTTCACCTTCATTGCATGCCCTCTGGCACTAGACATTTCAACCCTGAGGAACAGATACTCTCTGTCAACTGTACCTATGCCTCTCACAATCTTGTGAACCTCTATCAAATATCCCCTTAGCCTCTGACGCTCCAGAGAAAACAACCAAAGTTTATCCATTGTCTTGTGATAGCACACGGCCTCTAAAGCAGACAGCATCCTGGTAAACCTCTTCTGTGTCCTCTCCAAAGCTTTGACATCCTTCTGATAGTGGGACAACCAGAAATGTATGCAGTATTCCAGAAGTGGCCTAACCAGAGTTTTATAAAGTTGCAACATAACCTCTTAACTTTTGAACTCAATGTCTCGACTAATAAAAGCACGCATTCCATAAGCCTTCTTAACCATCTTATTGACCTGTGTAGCCACTTTCGAGGAGCTATGAACTTGGATCCCAAGATCTCTCTGCTCAACAACATTGTTAAGGATCTTGCCCTTAACAGTGTACCGTCTCCTTTTATTTGCCTTACCGAGTTGCAATACTGCACATTTATCTGGATTAAACTCCATCTGCCATTCTTTGCACATATCTGCAACTGATCTATATTGTGCTGTATTCTTTGCCAGTCTTCTACACTATCCACAACTTCACCAACCTTGGTATCATCCACAAATTTGTGAACCCACCCGTCTACATTTTCATCCAGGTCATTTATGTACATCACAAACAGCAGAGGTCCCAGCACAGATCCCTGCAAACACCACGAATTACAGACTTCCAGCTCGAATAAGTCCCTTCAATCACTACTCGCTGTCTTCCATGCGGAAGCCAGTTCTGCACCCAAACAGCCAGTTCACCACAGATCCCATGCATCTTCATCTTCTCCCATAAGGGACTTGGTCAAGTGCCTTACCAAAATTCATGCAGAAAATTTCCACTGCCCTACACTAATCAATTGACCTCACCTTGTCAAAAAACTCAATCAGGTTGGAAAGACATGACTTGCCATGCGCAAGGTCATACCCGCTCTCCCTAATTAGGCCATGGGTTTCCAAATGCTTATATATCCCATCCCGCCGAATATTCTCCAGCAATTTCCCTACAAATGATGTGAGACTTGCCATTCTATGGTTCCCTTGTTCCTTTCTTAAATGGACGTACAACATTAGCCACTCGCCAGTGCTCCACGACCTCGCCTGTGGCTAGAGAGGACAGAAAGATACTGGTGAAGGGCCCAGCAATCTCATCTTTTTTCTCTTTTAAATCCCATCAGGCCCTGGGGGCACCCACTTTAATACACATTAGGATGTCCAACATTTCCTCTTCCTTGTCCTCAAAATGCCCTAACATATTTATACACCCAGCACTGTTCTGCTGGTCCTCCATATCCTTTTCCTTGGTAAATACTGAAGCAAGGTTCTCATTAAGTGCCTCACTCATATTCCCTGCATCCAAGCAAATGTTCCTCCTTTATCCTTAAGTGGTCTCACCCATGCCCTAGTTATCCTCTTGCTCTTGACATATGTATAGAATGCCCTGGGATTCTCCTTAATCCTCCTTGCCAAGTACTTTTCATGGCCTTTCCTTGCTTTCCTAACTCCTTTCTATAGTTATTTCCTGACTTCTTTATATTCCTCATGTGCTTCGTTTGATCCTAACTTCTGAAGGTTTACATACTTCTCCTTTTCCATCCTGACTAAATTCATCACTTCTCTGGACATCCAAGGTTCTCTTATCTTTCCATCCCAGTCCTTCTAAGAGGAACATACCTTTCCTGTACTCTGTACAATTGATCTTTAAACTCTTTCAGCATGTCTGATGTGGAATTCCCAGAGAAATGTGTTCCCAATTAACGTTTCTTAGTTCCTGCCTAATGCCCTCATAATTTTCCCTACTTCAATTTAAAATTCTCCCCGACTGAGGCATTTGCCTGGGATGCCTCAAAAAATGGGTCCTTGATGAGGAGGATGGTTGGAAGATGCTTATCCTCACTTTCTCTCCGGTGTGAAGGAGGATGGGAGGTGACTTGATAGAACTGTACATGATAAGGGAGGACAACTAGAGACATTTTACCAGGGTGGAAATGGCTACAATAAGGGGGCATAATTAATGGATGGGGGAGGGCTGGGTGAATTCAGGTGAGGTGTGGGTGGTGTGAAGGTGGGCAGGTGGGGGAGGGTAAAGTGGGATTGACGTGAGAAGCTGTACTAGGAGGAAGAAGTAATGGGGTGAAGAAGATGGAATCTGATAGGAAAGGAGAGCAGAACATGGAATAAAGGGAAGGAGGTGGGGAACCAGAGGGAGGAAGGCAAAGGTGATATACTGGTGGTGAGAAAGAAAAGGGTTAAAGGGACCAGAAGGGCAAAGAGAAACAAAGTGGAGACAGAGGGCGGTAGTTATCAAAAGTTAGAGAAATCCATGTTGACGTTGTCAGGCTGTAGACTACCGAGACAAAACATGAGATGCCGTTTCCTAATAATCTGCATCTATCTTTAGCTTGGCAGTAAAGGAGGTCACGGAATGATACATCACGGTGGAATGGGAAACATAATCAAAATGGCTGTCCACTGGGTGATCCTGGCTCTTACTGCAGACTGAACAAAGGTGCTTAACAAAGTGGTCTGCCGTTCTGCATTGGCGTTGGCTCACACCAATGTAGAGGACGCTTCAAACCGACGCAGTAAATAACATCAATGGATGCACATGTGAAATGTTGCCTCGCCTGAGGGGACTGTTTAGTGACCTGAAATGGTGGTGAGGGAGGGGTTGTAAGGGCAGATGTAACACTTTGCCTGGTTCCAAGGATAAGTGACCAGAGGGTGATCGATGGGGAGAGACGTGTAGTGCGTGGATGAAGCCAGAAAGGGGGACGAGGGACAAAAATTGGTGGAGGGGGTAGGCTGTGAGCAGGGTGGGAAGGGGGGGGGGGACGAGCAGAGGACCGGGGGATCAGAAGGAGGGGAATAGGGAAAGGGGATGGGAGAGGGAAGCAAGAACATGTAAGGTATTGATTAGGCTACGTTTAGACTATTGCATGCATTTATGGTCGCTACGCTATATGGAAGAAGCACTGTCTCTGGAGAGGGGATGCTGCTCAGCTTTAAGAGGGTGCTGCTTGGATTGGAGAGAATTAGCTATAAGGACAAACTTGGATTGTTTTCTGGGAGCATCAGAGACTGTGGAGGTGACCTATTAGAAGTTTATAAAATTAGAAGGTGGGTATTTAGGATAAGCAGTAAAAATACTTTTCCTGTGATAGGGACAGAGCAAGAGGGCATAGCTTTCATAGGTTTAAAGCTGAGGGGTGGGTGATTTAGAGGGGATCTGAGGGGGATTTTCTTCATACAGAGGGTGGGTGGAATCTGGAGTGTGCTGCCTGAAGAGGGGGAGGAGGCAGATTCTCTCAGGACGTTAAAGAAGTGTCTAGACAAGGACCTGAATTGCTAAAGCATGGAAGACTACAGAGCTAATGTAGGTAAACGCTGCCTGGAATGGAATTGTATATAGTTGTTTCCATTGGTGAGTGAGACTAGAACTAGAGGTCATAGCCTCAAGATTCTGGGGAATAGATTTAAAGTCAAAGTTCAAGGTTCAAAGAAACTTGATTATCAAAGTACATATACCATATACAACCCTGAGATTAATTTTCTTGAGGGTAAAATCAATAAATCCATGATAGAATAATAACCAGGATCTGCGAATCAGTGAAAGACCCCACCAACTTGGGCATTCAACCAAAATGCAAAAGACAACAAACAAACTGTGCAAAAACAAAAAGAAAGAAAAAATAATAATAAATAAGTAAGCAATAATTATCAAGAACATGAGATGACGTGTCCCTAAAAGTGAGTCCATAGGATGGAGATGAACAACTCTGCTTTTCCCAAAGAGTAGTGAGTCTGTGGATTTCCTTGCCCAGGGTATTGGTAGAGGCCACCTCATTAAATATATTTAAGACACAGTTAGATAGATTTTTGCATAGTAAGGGAATTAAGGATTATGGTGAGAATGCTGGGAGGTGGCACTGAACCCACGACCAGATCAGCCATGATCTTATTGAATGGTAGAACAGATCTGACGGGCCAAATGGCCTAATCCTGCTCCTATTTCTTTACATTATAAATGGAGGTTAGACAAAGTTGAATTGCTTTCTCTGGTGCATTGCAGGCGATCTGATAGAATAGAGTACTGTGCAAAACTCTTAGGCAGATATATATATAGCTTGTGTGCCTATGATTTTTGCTGCACAGTACTGTAATTATTTTATGTATTGTACTGTACTGCTGTCGCAAAGAAAAACACACTTCATGACATATGTGAGTCACCCATCCCTGAGACACCAGGCAAGATAATTTGATTCCAAAAAATTGGTTTATTGGTCATTACAGAATGCATCTCTGGTGCTTCCTATACCCCCTTCTCCCTTACCCTTATCCCAACCATAATTCCCCTCTCCCTGCTTCCTTCCCACTCTCAGTCCATGATAAAGACCCATATCAGAATCAGATTTATCATCACTCACATATGTCATGAAATTTGTTTTTTTTTGTAGCACCAGTGCTTTGCAATACATAAAATTGCTACAGTGCTGTGGAAAAGTCTTAGGCTCCCTAGGTATATATATATATATATATATATATATATATATATATATATGTATGCATGTGTCTTGTGCACATAAAATTTTGATTGCATTGGGTTGGTTTCTTATTGCCACATGTACTGAGATACTGTACAGTGGAAAGCTTCTTTTGTATGCCACCCAGACAAATCATGCTATGCACAATTACATCAAGGTAGGAAGAAGAAAACCAGAATGCAGAATCTGGAGTAGCAGTTACAGAGAAAGTGGAGTGCAGGTTGAAAAATTAAGTGCAAAATTAAGTGCAATTAGATGCATTCTGTGAGGTAAAAGATTAGGAGACCAACAGTTCAAGAGTTCATCTTATTTCATACAAGGGGTCCATTCAGGAATCTGATAACAGACTGACAGAAGCTATTTTAATCAGTGGCACAGATAGAATCTTTTTCCTATAGTGGTAAATTAAAAAAAAAACAAGAGGGCATAAGTTTAAGACGAGAGGAAACAGTATTGAAGGGCAAACAAGAGAAAATCTGCAGACGCTGGAAATTCAAGCAACACAGACAAAATGCTGGGGGAACTCAGCAGGCCAGGCAGCATCTGTGGAAAAGAACACAGTCGACCCTTTGGGCCGATACCCTTCAGCTGGACTGGAGTAGAAAAGGAAGAGGAGTAGAGCTAAAAGGTCGAGGGAGGGGAGGGAGAAACACAAGGTGATAGGTAAAACCGGGAGGGAGGAGGAGAGATGAAATAAAGAGCTGGGCAGTTTATTGGTGAAAGAGATACAGTGCTGGAGAAGGGGGTTAAGAGAGGACCAAAGGCCCTGAAAGAAAGAAAAAGGGGGAGGACCACCAGAGATGGGCAGGCAAGGAGATAAGGTGAGACAGGGAAAAGATAATGGGGAATGGTGAAGAATGTGTGGGAAACATTATTGGAAGTTCGAGAAATCGATGTTCACGCCATCAGGTTGGAAGCTAGCCAGACGGAATATAAGGTGTTGTTCCTCCACTCTGAGTGTGGCCTCATCACAACAGCAGAGGAGGCCATAGATTTACTTGTTGGAATGGGAATGGGAATTGGAATTAAAATGGATGGTCACTGGGAGATCCTGCTTTTACTGGCAGATGGAGCGTAGGGGCTCGGCGAAGCGGTCTCCCAATTTACGTCGAGTCTCACTGTTCACCAGGAAAAGTGGGATCTCTCAGTGAGTACTTGAGTTGGTGAGACTGGAGTTTGAGGTCTCGTCACTGGTAAGTCCATATTTTGAGGCCTAGAGTTTGAGACTTCATTCTTAATCATCAGTGAGTCCTGGGTAGATACCGAAGATCGTAGCCTGAAGATTGGAAATCCAGATCAAAGCCTGAAAGTCAATGAGAAGTCCAGAAATTGAGGCCCAATGATTGCAGCCCAAGTGTGCAAATCTTTGCAAGTCTGTTGGGAAAGTTGAAGACCCAGTGTTGGCGAATCCATGAGTCTGCACGAGACCTTGCATATAACCAAGAGAGGTAGGGAGTGGGGGAATATCATCAGCTATAATGATCACAAGCAGCGATGACAAATAAACTTAAAACTAAATTGGAAAGTCAATGCAGGATACAGACCTAATGCAGACAAATAGGATTGTGTAGATGGGCAAAATCATTGACAAGGACACTATTTGGTCCTGAGGCCTGTTTCTGTGTTATGTGACTCTAACTCTTTGGTTGAGAGAAGGAGAAGTTTTTTCCTCGATTTACTTGATCTGGAAAAGGGCCTTGTTGCACCATGTAGAAAAACATTGGTCCAAATTTTTCGATTTTAAATTTTAATTAACAGGCCCTTCTGGGCCAACGAGCCGTGCCACCCAGAAGCTCACCTATTTAACCCCAGCCCAATCACAGGACAACTTGCAATGACTAATTAACCTACTGACCAGTTTTTGGGAGGAAACTGGAGCACCTGAGGAAACCAACCCAGTCACTGGCAGAATGTACAATCTCTTTCCAGGTGACACCAGAATTGATCTCAGAACTCTGGAACGCCCCGAGCTATATTAGTGTCACATCATCCGCTCTGTGACCATGGCACCCAAATGATGGCCTTCATTCAATGGTGCCATTGCTGTTGCCCTGTGTTAGTGCCAGCTGCCGCTTGGGTTTACAGCATATTCCTGCCCAGGATCGAACTGTGGCCCTTCGGCATGCAGAACGAACGTCATACAACAGTGCCAGGGTTCTGGTTTTCAGGGAACATGATTTCTTAGAGAGGTGGCTGCCTGGGGAATAGATAGCAATTTATTTAAATAAACAGAAAAGGTGGCATCAAATTCTGTAGCTAAATCCATCAAAATCATTATTAAAATAAAGGAATGGAGTTTACCACAATTACATAATCAAGAACATGGAACATAGAACAGAACAGCAATGTTGTTAAGACCATTTAACCAAAGCCACTTTAACTGTCACCCTTCCCTCCTACCCATACACCCCCCATTTATCTTTCATCCAAGTGCCTATCTAAGAGTACCTTAAATGGCCCTTGGCAGTGCATTCTAGACACTTTCTACTCTCTGTGGGGAAAAAAAAAACAACCTCTGACATCACTCCCTAAACTTTCCTCCTCCCACCTTGCAAATGTTACTCTGCTATTTAAGCAGAAAGGAAACTATTAGCCTGACATCAGTGGTTGGGAATTGTTGGAATTGCTTGTTAGGGATGAGATTACAGAGTACCTGGAGGCACATGACAAGATAGGCCAAAGCCAGCATGGTTTCCTGAAAGGAAAATCCTGCCTGACAAACCTACTGCAATTCTTTGATGAAATTACAAGCAGGGTAGACAAAGGAGCTGTAGTAGATGTGGTTTACTTGGATTTTCAGAAGGCCTTTGACAAGGGGCCGCATATGAGGCTGCTTAGCAAGATAAGAGCCCATGGAATTATGGGAAAGTTACTACCATGGGTGGAGCATTGGCTAGTCAGCAGAAAACAGAGAGTTGGAATAAGAGGTTCCTGTTCTGGCTGGCTGCCAGTTACCAGTGGAGTTCCACAGGGATTGGTGTTGGGACCGCTTCTTTTTACAATGTATGTTAATAATTTGGACTGCAGTATTAATGGAATTGTGGCTAAATTTGCTGATGATATAAAGATAGGTGGAGGAGCGGGTAGTGTTGAGGAAACAGAGAGCCTGCAGAGAGACTTAGATAGTTTAGGGAAATGGGCAAAGAAGTGGCAAATGAAATTCAATGTTGGAAAGTTTATGGTCATGCACTTCAGTGGAAGAAATAAATGGGCAGACTATTATTTAGATGGGGAGAGAATTCAAAATGCAGAGATACAAAGGGACTTGGGAGTCCTTGTGCAGGATACCCTGAAGGTTAACCTTCAGGTTGAATCGGTGGTGAAGAAGGCAAATGCAATATTGGCATTCATTTCTAGAGGTATAGAATATAAGAGCAGGATAATACACTTGGGAGACCACACTTGGAGCATTGTGTGCAGTTTTGGGCTCCTTATTTTAGAGAGGATATACTGACATTGGAGAGGGTTCAGAGAAGATTCACGAGAATGATTCCAGGAATGAAAGGTTTACCGTATGAGGAACGTCTGGCAGCTCTTGGGCTGTATTCCCTGGAGTTCAGAAGAATGAGGGAGGATCCCATAGAAACATTCAGAATGTTAAAAGGCCTGAACAGATTAAATATGGCAAAGTTATTTCCCATGGAAGGAGATTCTAGGACAAGAGGGCATGAATTCAGGATTGAAGAACATCCTTTTAGAACTGAGATGCGGAGAAATTAGTCAGAGGGTGGTAAATCTCTGGAATTTGTTGCCATGGGCGGCTGTGGAGGTCAAGTCATTGGGTGTATTTAAGGCAGAGATAGATAGGCTCTTGATTAGCCAGGGCATCAAAGGATATGGGGTGAAGGCAGGGGAGTGGGGATGACTGGAAAAATTGGATCACCCATGATTGAGTGGCGGAGCAAACTCGATGGGCTGAATGGCCTACCTCTGCTCCTATATCTTTAAAGGATGTCCTCTAATATTAGCCATTGTGGCCCTGGGAAGAAGGTGTCTAATCTCTGCCTCTTCTCATCATATAAACCTTTATCTACACACACAAAATGCTGGTGGAACTCAGCAGGCCAGGCAACATCTATTGAAAAGAGTAAACAGTTGATGTTTCGGCCCAAGACCCTTCAACAGGACTGAAGAAACGTCCAATGTTTACTCTTTTCCATAGATGCTGTCTGGCCTGCTGAGTTTCTCCAGCACTTCATGTGTGTTGCTTTGGATCTCAAGCATCTGCAGATTTTCTCTTGTTTGTGAAACCTCGGTCTAGTTGCCTCTCATCCTCCTTCGCCCCAAAGAGAAACATTTTAGCTCACTTAACCTTTCCTCATAAGACATGTTTTCTAATCCAAACAGCAACCTGGTAAATCTCCTCTGCACCCTCTCTAAAGCTTCCACACCCTTTTTACAGTGAGGCAACCAGAAATGATAACAAGAGTTTTAGCCTGAAATTATTTTTGGTGTGTGATGTTGCCAACTCCAATCTCATCTCCTTATCTATCAAACCAGACAGTGCCCTAAAATTGACTGAATTTGTCAATCACAGCATCAGTAAATCTGCACCATCTTTTCTGGTAGTCTGCCAGTGACTTGTAGTCTTCCACAGGGATTGGTGTTGGAAGCACTTCTTTTCATGTTATATGTCACTGATTTGGATGATGGAATTGCTGGCTTTGAGGCCAAGTCTGTGGACAATACAAAAATAGGTGGAGGTGCAGATAGTGTTGGGGCAGCAGGACGTCTGCAGAAGGACTTAGGCAGATTAGGAGAATAAGCAAAGAAGCGGCAGTTGAAAAACACTGTAGGGAAGTGTATGGCCATGTACTTTGATAGAAGGAATAAAGTGTAGACTATTTTCATCATTTGCTCTTCGTACGTTAACCCTTTCATTCCTGGGATCATTCTCATAAATTTTGAGACATCTATTCTCTCCCCCTCCCATTTTAGCATGACATAAAGATTGCTCCATTCACTATTCCTGGCCTACCACCCTCTCCATCCTGCCTCTTGACCTTCTGCCATGCCGCCATCCAAACTATCATTCCAGGTGAAGCAGCAATTCACTTGTACTTCTGGTCTCATGTACTGCATTCAATGTTGACGATGTGGTCCCCTCTGCCTTTGTGCAGTGAAATGTAAGTTCACTGTGGAGACCCTACATCAGTCTGCAGGAGTAATCCTAACGCCCATGGAGATACTCAGCAGGTCAGACTACACCTGTGGGAAGAGAAACTGGGTTAACGTCACCAGAACTGAGCTTACAGCTACCTGTCATCTCAACTTACCATCTCACTCCCACTTTGATCTCTCTGTCTATAGCAACCATCACTGTTGCAAGACCAGTGCAAGCTTGAGGAACACGTCTTCATCTTCTGTCTGGGCACTCTTACAGCCTTCCAGACTCACTATCTAATCCTCCAACCTGTGGTAACTTACCCTTTCTCTCTGTCCGTATAAGAACCATTTTCATCTGCCAACCATTTTTCTTTTCCTCTTTTTATACAGTCTGGTCTGCTGAACATGTTTTCAATAGGCTTGAGCCACATTATTAATACATGACACAACCACAGGAGCTTCATCTGATCCATCCACCACACAAAGTCACCTTAGCAGAGATCATCTCTTTGTTCCACCCATCTGTTCGACTGAAAGCTACCATATACTGTTCTGTTGAAGGGTCGTTAACCTGCAAGTTTGACTACTCTTCTTTCCACAGATGTTAGAATCATAGTCATAGAGTCACAGAACACTATAGCACAGAAGCAGGCCCTTCCGCCCATCTAGTCTGTGCTGAACCATAATTCTGCCTAGTTCCATCGACCTGCACCCAAACCATAGCCCTTCATATCCCTCCCAAACTTCCTTAAACGTTGGTCAAGCTTGCATTCACCACTTATTCTGGCAGCTCGTTTCACACTCTCACCACCCTTTCACCCTTAACCCATGACCTCTGGTCCCAGTCTCACCCAATTTTAGTGGGAAAAGCCTGCCGCCTGACCTGCTGAGCTTCTGCATCATTTTATTACATAATTGCTCATAAGTGACAAACTGTAAGAAGGTTGGAAAGTTTTGGTCATCGGGTCACATTTAGCGCAACACTTTACAGCGCCGACGATCACCGATTGGGGTTGAATTCCTGCCACTCTCTACGAGGGATTTCTACGTTCTCCCCGTAACTGTGTGGGTTTCTTATTAGGTGCTCAGCTTTCCTCCTACATTCCAGACACACGTTGGTTAGGGCTAGTGGGTTGTTGCTTGGCATGTTGGCACCAGAAGGCTGGCAACCTTTGCAGGCTGTCTTCAGGAAAATCTTTGGACTGCTTTGGTTGTCGATGCAAACTGCCCTTTTCAATGTTTTGATTTTTCAATGTACATGTGACAGATAAAGCTAATCTGATCTTTAATCTTTAATTTTTCCAGATAATACACTAATTATTGTCATAGTCACAGCTGTCCAGCACAGAGGTAGGTTCTTCAGCCCTTCCTGTCCATGCCACATCTTAGTGCCTCTCTATGCTGACCCCATTTGCCCACATTGGGCTGCATCCTTGTCCAAAAACCTTTAAATATTGCAATTGTTTCTTCTTCTACCACTTTCTCTGGCAACCTATTCCATTTAAACCCCACACTCTGGGTGAAAAGCCCCTCAGATCTCCTTTACATTTTTCCCATCTTTCCTTAAACCTATGCCTTCTAATCCTAGACAACCCACATCAGAAGAAAAAGAGTCTGGTTCAAATGGTTCAATTTAATATTATAGAATATAGTACATATAAAATCTACAGCACATTACAGGCCCTTCGACCCACAATGTTGTGCCGATCATGTAACCTACTCTAGAAACTGCCTAGAATTTCCTACCACATAGCCCTCTATTTTCCTAAGCTCTGTGTGCCTATCTAAGAGTCTCTTAAAAGATCCTATTGTATTTGCCTCTACCACAGTCGCCGGCAGCCCATTCCACGCACTCACCACTCTCTGCGCAAAAAAAACTTACCCCTGACATCTCCCCTGTGCCTACTTCCAAGCACCTTAAAAATATGCCTCCTCGTGTTGTCCATTTCAGCCCAGGGAAAAAGCATCTGGCTATCCACACGATCAATGCCTCTCATCATCTTATACACCTCACTCAGGTCACCTCTCATCCTCTGTTGCTCCAAGGAGAAAAGGCCAAGTTCACTCAACCTATTTTCATAAGGCTCCAATCCAGGGAACATACTTGAAAATCTCCTCTGCACTCTCTCTATAGTATCCACATCCTTCCTGTAGTGAGATGACCAGAACTGAACAGTGTACTCCAAGTGGGGTCAACTAAGGTCTTCTATAGTTTAACATTACCCCTTGAGCTGAATACCATGGTTGATGAAGGCCATCACACCATATGTCCTCTTAAAAACACTGTCAACCTGCCCAGCAACTTTGAGTGCCCTATGGACACGGATCTCAAGATCTCTCTGATCCTCTATACTGTCAAGAGTCTTACCATTAATATTATATTCTGTCTTCCAATTTGACCTACTGAAATGAACCATTTCACACTTCTCTGGGTTGAACTCCATCTGCCACTCCTCAGCCCAGTTTTACATCCTATCGATGTCCTGCCGTAATCTCTGAAAACCCTCCAGACTATCCACAGCACTCCTAACTTTTGTGTCATTTGTCAACTTACGAACCCAGCCTTCTCCTTCATCATCCAGGTCATTTATAAAAATCACAAGGCAGAGGTTGGGGGTGGGGGATGGGTCCCAGATCCTTTTGGAACACAACTGGTCAACATCCTCCATGCAGAATACCGACTATCTACAACCACCCTTTGTTTTTTGTGGGCAAGCCAATTCTGGATCCACAAAGCAAGGTCTCATTGGATCCCATGCCTCCTCACTTTCTGAATGAGCCTTGTATGAGGAATTTTATCAAATGTCTTACTAAAATCCATATACACTGCTTCCACTGCTTTATCTTCATCAATGTGTTTTGTTACATCCTCAAATAATTCAAGCAGTTTCAGAAGGCTTGACCTGTCTTGACAAAGCCATGCTGACTATCCCCAATCAGATTACGTCTCTCAAAATGCTCATAAATCCTGCCTCTCAGGATCTTCTCAACTTGCCCACTACTGAAGTCAGACTCACTAGTCTATAATTTCCTGGGTTATCTCTTCTCTCTTTCTTGATCAAGGGGACAACATTTGCAACCTTCCATCCCTATTGATGATGCAAAGATCATCACCAGAGGCTCAGTAATCTCCTCCCATCGCTTCTCAGCCTTTTGGCTGAGGTCAAGTGTAGCAATCTCCTCCCTTGCTTCCCACAGTAGCCTAGAGTATATCTTGTCCAGTCCCAGCGACTTATCTAACTTAATACCTTTCAAAAGCTCTAACTTTCTTAATGTCTACACTGTCAAGCATTTCGGACAGCTATAAGTCATCCCCCCCAATTGCCAAGGTCCTTTTCACTGGCAAATACTGAAGCAAAGTATTCATTAAGTACCTCCACTACCTCCTCCAACTCCATGCATGTTTCCACTTCCACCCCTGATTGGCCCTATTCTAACTCCACTCATCCTCTTGTTCTTCACATACTTGTAGAATACAGTGGGGTTTTTCTTCATCCTGCTCGGCAAGGCCTTCTCATAGGCCCTTCTAGCTCTCCTAATTTAATTCTTGAGCTCCTTCCTGGCACCCTTGTAATTTTCTAGAGCTCTAACAGTACATAGCTTCTTGAAGCTTTCGTAAGCTTTTAGAAACATAAAAACATAGAAAACCTACAGCACAATACAGGCCCTTCGGCCCACAAAGCTGTGCTGAACATGTCCTTACCTTAGAAATTACCTAGAGTTACCCTTAGCCCTCTATTTTGCTAAGCTCCATGTACCTATCCAGGAGCCTCTTAAAAGACCCTATCGTATCCACCTCCACTACCATTGCCGGCAGCCCATTCCACGCACTCAACATTCTGTGCGTAAAAAATTTACCCCTGACATTTTCTTTTCTTTTTAACTAGATTTCTACATCCTTTGTACACCATCGTTCTTTTAACCTACCATCCTTTCCCTGCCTCAATGGAACATACCGACGCAGAATGCCATGCAAATGTTCCCTGAACATTTTCCACATTTCTGCTGTACATTTCCCTGAGAACATCTGCTCCCAATTTATGTTCCTAAGTTCCGGCCTAATAGTATCATATTTCCCCCACCCCAATTAACTGTTTTCCCAAATTGTCTGCTCCTATTCCACTCCAGCGCTGTGGTAAAGGAGATAGAGTTGTGATCACTACCTCCCAAAAGCTCTCTCACCAAGAGATCTGACACCTGACCAGGTTCATTTCCTAATGCCAGATGAAGTACAATCTCTCCTCTAGTTGGCGTATCTGCATATTGTGTCAGGAACCCTTCCTGAACAAACCTAACAAATTCCACCCTATCTAAACCCCTTGCTCTAAAGATAAGCCAATCAATATTATGAAAGTTAAAATCACCCATCACAATAACCCTATTATTATTGCACTGTCCCAGAATCTGCCTCCGTATCTGCTCCTTGATGTCTCTGTTACTATTGGAGGTCTATAGAAACACCCAGTAGAGTTATTACCCTCTTCCTGTTTCTGACTTCCACCCACAATGACTCATTGACTTCCTGCTTTTATGCAGCCATGATACTATCCCTGATTAGCAGCGCCACTCCCCTACTTTCTCTGCCTCCCTCCCTGTCCTTTTTGAAACATCTAAAGCCTGGCACACTCGGCAGCCATTCCTGGCCCTAAGACATCCAAGTCTCATTAATGGCCACAATATCATATTTCCATGTATTGATCCATGCTTCAAGTTCATCTGCCTTGTTTATGATACTCTTTGCATTAAGATGGGCACATCTCAAACCATCTGGCTGAGGGCATCTTTGCTCTATCATCTGCTAATCATTCCTCTCAAACTCCCTACAATCTGTCTCTACTTGTGCGCCAACTGCCCCGTCCTCTGCCTCTTCACTTCACTTCTCACCCCCCTGCAAGTCTAGTTTAAACCCTCCCCAACAGCATTAGCAAACCTCCAGCCCAGGATATTAGTTCCCCTCCAGTTCGGGTGCAACCTGTCCCACTTGTACAGGTCAGCCCTTCCCCAGAAAATGTTCCAATGATCCAAGAACTTGAAACCCTGGTCCCTGCACTATCTCCTCAGCCACGCATTCATCTGCGCTATCTTCATGCTCTAACTTCCTCTCGCTCGTGGCACTGGGGGTAATCTGGAGATGACCATCTTGGAGGTCCTGCCCTTCGGCTTCCTTCCTAACTCCCTAAACTTACTGCAGGACCTCTACCCCTCTTCTGCCTATGTCATTGGTACCAACATGTACCATGACCTCTGGCGGCTCACCCTCCCCTTCAAGAATATCCTGCAACTGTTCAGAGACATCCTGGATCCTAGCACCTGGGAGGCAGCACACTATCCTGGAGTCTCTTGAAGAATCTCCTATCTGTCCCCCAAACTATTGAGTCCCCTATGACTATTGCTCTGCCTGACTTAACTCTACCATTCTGAGCCCTAAAAATGAATGAATGTAACAACAGAGCACCCCCCACCACTTGCACCAACAGAAACGCTGACCACCACCCCCCCCCCATCATGCAAGCAATAGCAAAAGCCCCCAAAGAGACCTTGATCTAGCGTCCCTCAAAAACCATAGTCCTCAATCCAGTGCTTTGGTATTTCAGACAGGCGCGCTCTCTCTCTCTCTCTCTCTCTCTCCATTGAGAGAGAGATGTCGCTTCTGCAACAGCAAGAGTGGAAGACCAACAGCTCGCCGTTCCGATCCTCCGATCCTGACTGTATCAGAATCAGGCTTATCGTCACCGACATAGGTCATGAAAATTGTTGTTTGATGGCAGCAGTACATTGCAATACATAATAATTACCATAAGTTGCATCAAACAAACAAACAAATGGATAAATAAATATTGAAAAGAGGAATAGTGAAGTAGAGCAATCCATTGACAATTCAGAAATAAAGGAGATAAGGGGTATCTTTTTCCAGGGTGGAAATCTCTAATACCAGTGGGCATGCATTGAAGTTTAACGGGGGTAGGTACAAAGGGGTAAGTTTTTTTACTCAGAGAGTGGTGGATACCTGGAATGCACTGCCTGGTATGGTGGTAGAGACAAATACCTTAGAGGCTTTTCAGAGACATTCAGATAGGCACATGAAGGTGAGGAAGATGGAGGGATATGGATGTTTTGTAGCTAGGAAGGATTAACTTTTGAGGGGTTTTGATCTGCTTCTTAGCTGGTTCAGCACAATGTTGTGAGCCGAAGGAGCTGTTCTCTGTTCTATGTAAAACTGATGACAGAAGAGAGGACCCTATTCCCAAAAAACTGAGTGTGAGTCTTCAGGCTCCTATCACTGCTTTCTGATTGTAGTAATGAGCAGAGGGCTTGTCCACTCATATACTTCCCAAATGGAGTCTGAAGGGGCCTTCTCTTTCCTTATCTACCTTCTTCATTTTTTATTTTTTTATTTAGAGATTTCAAAGTTCAAGGTTCAAAGTAAATTTATTATCGAAGATGTATATACCACCAAATACTATCCTGAGATTTGTCTTCTCCTGGGCATTCACAGTAAATTGAAAGCAGCACAAATAGAATCAATGAAAAACCACACAACAGGGATGGATAAACAACCGGTGTGCAAAAGACAACAAACTCTGCAAATACAGAGGAAAGAAAAAAATCAGTAAATATTGAGAACATGAGATGTAGAGTCCTTAAAAGTGAGTCCATAGGTTATGGAATCAGTTCGGTGTTGGGTGATTGAAGTTATCCCCTCTGGTTCAAAAGCCAGTTAGTTGAGGGGTAATAATTGATTTTGAACCAATTTTGAACCATGATTCTCAGAGAAATGGAAGACCCAGATGGGATAAAAACTGGAGATGTTAACATCAACAATATAAGATATGCAGACGATACCAGCCTAATAGCAAGTGCTGCAGAAAACCTACAAATCATCCTAGAATAAACAAGTGCAGATTTTGGTCTAACCATCAACTGTAAAAAAACAAAATGCATGGTAATATCGAAACGAGGATACTCCCAACTGCCAATTGTACATCGGTAACCAAGAGATTGAACAAAAGACCAGCTTTAATTACCTTGGTAGTTTTATATCACAAGATACTAGAAGTAAAGTAGAAATAAAAAGAAGAATTGCCATTGCCAAAATCAACTTCCAAAAAATGAAACCCATTTTTACCAGCAGACACATTTCTATGACAACAAGGCTTAGGCTACTAAAATGTTACATCTGGTCAGTCTTGCTGTAAGCTTCCGAAACATGGACTATAACAGCAGGACTCCAAAGAAACTTAGAAGCAACAGAAGTGTGGTTTCTTAGAAGAATGCTGAAAATATCATATAGAGATAGGGTAACTAATGAGACAGTACTCCAACGTGCCCATACAAAAAGATCTTTAATGAGAACATTAAATGAGAGGAAACTTAAATTCCTGGGCCATGTCATCAGAAAGGGAGAAATAGAATGCCTTACATTACAAGGCCGTATGCCTGGGAAACACGGAAGAGGAAGGCAAAGAAGAAAATATATGGACACTGTGAAAGAACTAACAGATCTAAGTGTGCGAGATATCATTGACACTGCCAGAGATCGTTCGATGTGGAAAGCCATGATCGCCCAAGCGTGTAATGTGCAAGGCACATGAAGAAGAAGGTACTTACAAAAGGTTTTCGGGTCCTTCATAATCCTGCTTACCAAGGCTGGTTCAAATCCTCCTTTTGCCTTTCTAATTTATTTCTGTTCTCTCCAATATCCCCTATAAACCACATAGGACTCACTCAATACCAGGTGCTTACACTTGACATATGCTTCCTTCTTATTTCTAATTAAACTTTCAGTTTCCATTGTTATCCAAAAATTACTTAATATTACCATCTTTTACCCTTACCCTCACAGAGGCATGCAGAGAGTTATAATCAGAATCAGAATATCACCGGTATATGTCATGAAATTTGTTAACTTTGCGGCAGCAGTACAATGCAATACGTGATAATATTAAAAAAAAAGTGAATTACAGAAGTACATACATGTATACTAAAGAGTTCAATTAAATAAGCAGTGTAAAAACAGAAACAAAAAATAGTGAGGTAGTATTCATGGGTTCACTGTCAATTCAGAAATCCAATGGCGAGGGGAAGAAGCTGTTCCTGAACCGCTGAGTGTGTGCCTTCAGCCTCCTGTACCTCCTTCCTGATTGTAACAATGAGAAGAGAGCATGTCCTGGGTGATATGTTTAAAAGATGAAGATTCACTTTATTTGTCACATGTACCACCAAAACATGGAATTTAATGAGTTATTTGCATCAGCCTGCAAGTTTCGCCAAAGTCCCAGCACCAACATAACATACCCGCAACTCATTAACCCTAACTCATGCGTCTTTTGGAATATGGGAGGAAACCGCAGCACCTGGAGAAAACTCTCATGGTAATGTGGAGAATGTACAGACTCATTACAGTCAGAGGCAGGAACTGAACCCCGGGAACTGATTGCAGCCACTGTAAAACATTACGCTAAACACTATACTAACAAGCTGTTCTGTTAATTACATGTTAATTGTATCTTATCCCACCATTTCTTCTGGCAGCTCATCCCATTTATCAAGCACTTTGTAAAACACTTACTCCTCAGATCCCCTTGAAAACGCCTTTCTTTCAGCTGTGCGCCTTATTTTTGATATCCCTACCATGGGGAAAAAATATTCTGATTATTTAGCTTATCTATAGCTCTCAAAATATTATATATTTCTATTTTCTATTAGGCTAATCTCAGATTGGAGGAGCAACACCTCATATTCTATCTGGATAGTCTCCAACCTGACAGCATGAACATCAATTGCTCTAACTTCCAGTAATTCTTCCTCCTCCCTTTCCCGTTCTCTCTTTTGCCATTCTACACTCTGGCTCACTGCTTATCCCTTCTCTTCTCCTCATCTGCCCATCACTTCCCTCTGGTGCCTCTCCTCCTTCCCTTTCTCCCATAGTCTACTGCCCCTCTCCCATTAGACTCCTTCTTCTTCAGCCCCTTTACTGTTTCCACCTCCCAGCTTCTGACTTCATACCCCTATACTGTACCCCACCCACCTTCTCCTTCACCTAGTTTCACCTATCTCCTGTATTCCTTCGCCTCCCCCAACTTTTTAATCTGGCTTCTTCTGCCTTTCTTCCCACGAGGAGGATTCTCAGCCAAAACATCAACAGTCTATTCCCCTCTGTTAGATGTAGCCTGGCCTTCTGAGTTCCTCCAGAATTTTGTGTGTGTTACTCTGGATTTCCAGCATCTGTAAATTCTCTTGTGTTCATACTTCTATATTCTATTACTTGTTTGTTCAACACTAATCCCATTACTTCCTCAGTGCATTTGGTTTGAACGTTATTTCTTGGGAAAAAGATTTACATGTGATGGTGTTGAACACGTGCAAGGGCATTACTTCACTGTTGTGTGTTGCACAGGTGTGCGGAGATGAAATCTAAAGCAGTTAATACTGCAAAGGGTGATTTCTGTGAATTCCATTCTCTGCCACTTTGCAAAATCAAGGCAGTTTGAGAGCATAAGAAAATAGGAGCAGTAGTAACCACGTAGACCCTCGTTATTCAGAATGGTAATGTGGTCTGCTACAGGCTTCATCTATTTTTCTGCATTAGTTCCCCATAACCTTAGTGAGATTTCCTTGCACTTTCTGTTCAGATTCCTCAATTCTTCTATCTTTCCGAATGTATCGATTTCCTCTTTAAACAGCATTAATAACTTAGCCTGCTTGCTCTTCTTCCAAAATTCAATGATGTCAAAGAACCTGATTTTTAAAATGGAGTAATATGTATTGTGGATGGTGGGGTGCAGATGCATGTCTACCAAAGGTGATGCAAGGCGCTCCTTCCCCCCGCCCCCCGCTATCCTGCAGGTCACCCTGCTTAGCCCCTCCGATCAGGATCACATGAAGCCATGGGAGCAGTTGGTGCCAATCACAAGTCCTGGTTATCTGACCACTAACACCAGGCAGCCAACTCTGCAGGGTATTGACAGTGGCTGGGGTCACCCATCTTGTAAAAGATGCCACCCAGGAGAAGTCAACGGTAAACTACTTCTGTAGAAATATTTGCCGAGAATAACCATGGTCATGGATAGAGCAACAGCGTGAAGGGGACCTTGCACTCTGGCAACGATCCCTCTCTTGGTAGTCAAATGGAAGACCATGATCGCCCATGTCATACCACATGTCACACAATGATGATGATGATGAATAGGTGCAAATAATGCAATTTATGCATGCAGCTTTGAATTAACACCTTCTCTACACAAGTTATTGCAATCTTGATATTTAGCACTCAAAATTGGTGTCATCAATAACTTTTTTATTTACCTTCTTGTCTCCACTATTTTCTTATGTAAGTGAATTTTAACTGAAAAATAAGTCAATGTTTTATATATTTTTCTGACACGAATAATAATAAAATCAAGTTAATTATACCATGTACAGTTTTAAAAAAGCATACATCCAGAACATTATACCAGGATATGCGTAAAATATATAATTTATTGATATAAAATAGATATTAAATACAGAAGTTTAATACAGAAAGTAGGTATTTTCAATTTGTGTATAAAGTAAAATTTGCAAATCAATTCTTACCACAAAAATTACTTAATATAATAATAACTGGATAAAAGCAGGTTTTAATTCAGTCAGGAAAGTTGCAGTTGTAGCAGTGTGATGAGGTGTGGAAGAAAGGTGAGAATTTAAACGATGTCTGAACCCCCACATCATTTTCCATCTATGTTCCTGATAGGTCCGCCTCAAGTACGTCTGACTTCTCTGAAACATGCAGCGTACTTTCAGAACTGGTTGGGAACCTCATAAAAATTAAAATGTCGATAGACAATGATGCCTCTTGAATCTGTGCTCAAATTAAAAAGGTGGCTCTCCAGCTCTGCGTTCAAAGATGCCCAGGCAAGTATTACTCATTAAAATATTTGATGAATATTTCTGGATTGGAAGATTGGATTCTCCTCTTCTCTGAGTTCCCTCCCTTAACTGCACCATGCCTTCCTCCAGCATGGGTGAATTTGTTCATAGTTGCCCTTACTTCTAATCTGACACTCCACACACGTCCATGGTTCATTAACATTTGGATCCCACCCTAACTTCTGGTCCCAACCATCAGTAATATCATAATCCTTCACTGCTTTCATATAACCATATTTAAATAGGATCCAGGAGTTTCAAAGGTCTATGCTACACATTGAAATATTTCATTTAAAAAAACATATGACACATATACACTGGTGGCTACTTTATAAGGTACACCTGTACACATGTTTGTTAATGCAAATACCTAATCAGCCAATAATGTGGCAGCAACACAATGAAAAAGGTATGCAGACATGGTCAAGCAATTCAGATGCTGTTTAGACCAACATCATAATGGGAAAAAAAAAGTCGAAGCAACACGCACAAAATGCTGGTGGAACTCAGCAGGCTATGTAGTATCTATGGAAAGGAGTACAGTTGACGTTTTCAGGACGAGACCCTTCAGCAGGACTGGAGAAAAAAAGATGACGAGTCGGGGCTAGAAGGCAGGGGGAGGGGAGAAACAAACACAAAGTGATAAGTGCAACTGGGAGGGGGGAGGGGTGAAGTAAAGAGCTGGGAAGTTGATTGGTGAAAGAGATACAGAGCTGGAGAAGAGGGAATCTCAGTGACTTTGACCATAGGATGATTATTGATGCCAGACAGGATGGTTAAGTATCTCAGGAGCAAAAATGCCTTATTAACAAGAGAATTCAGAGGCAAATGATCAGACTGGTTCAAGCTGACAAGAAGGTGACAGTAACTCTAATAATCACATGTTACAACTGTGCTGTGCAGAAGAGCATCTCAGAAGTAGATCAGCTACAGCAGAAGAAAGCCACACTTGGTTGAGAGAAGTACCTAATAAAGAGGCCACTGAGTGTATATCACAGCACATATACAATCTAGAAATGTCTTGAGTTATAAACATTGATTGTCATGCTTTGTATAAAACGGTACTAATAAATAAATAAATACTCTTCAAACTGTGTGTTTGTGTGCATCATGTTTTGTCCAGTTGAATCTTGCAAATACATTTCTTGCGAATAATTTCAATCTTTTGGTCAATAACTTCACTTCATCGAGTTGAGTATAATTTACTTGACAATTCTGCAAGGAAAGAAAGTAAAAAAACTAAGTATTTCAAGGATTGCAAGATTAAGAATTGTTTTTGCATATGGTAGAAACCTTTAGTTACTTTAAGTACCAATTTAAGTTTGTAACAAAATAAGTGGAAGATATTTGGATAATTACTAATTACAATTGCTCATGTATTCACTTGATAGCATACATGTGGACTGCAAAAAGTGCTCTCTACACTTGAACACGAGATTTTGCAGATGCAGGAAATCCAGAGTAATGCAGAAAAATGCCGGAGGAAGTCAGCAGTTCAAGCAGCGTAAATGGAAAGGAATAAACAGTCGACATTCTGGACTGAGTCCTGATGAGGGGTCTCAGCCTGAAATGTCAACTGATTACTCCTTTCTATAGATGCTGCCTGACCTCCAGCATTTTATGTATGTTACTCTCGTCACTTGCACAGCCACTTAAATAGCATTATGGTTTGCATAGATATCAAAAATACAGCATATGCTCTGAAATACTTTGTAAAAGATGAAAATGATAGAAGCACTTAGGTGGTCAGATGGCATCTGTGCAAACAGCAGTACACTTAGTGATTCTGATCTAAGATCTTGTGTCAGGATTGGGAAATAGAGAAGACAAATTGGTTTTCAGTAACAAAGAATATGTCAGACGTTTGATAGAACAGAGAGAAAATCTCTGATAGAGTAAGATCAAATGAGTTACTCACAGCTCTGATGTTAGCAACACATAACTGATAGTATAGTATATTATTAACTGCAACATTTACTCATTTGGTCTTATTCTATCAGCGATATTCACCTTTGTTACCCATCCCTTCCCCACCTGTTCTGAAATGAAATACAAGTGTGTTTTCTCTTTCCCAGTTCTGACAAAGGGATGTAAACTTGAAAGGTTAATTCTGTATCTCTGACCTACTAGTGCTTCCAGTATTTCAGCACAGTGCTGTAAACGTTGATTGTAATCAAAAGTAAATTTAAAATGGTTAATTTTGATTTTGCAGATTACAGTTGAAGTTGGTATGATTGCGAGTAAACTTGATTGCTGGCCATATCTGATTGAGAGCTAGTATATGCATCCGCTCCTTATGATTAAGCTACAGATCATAAATATCACTTATTAACTAAATATTAGCTTTAACTTTTTTTGATTGCATTCCATTCCAAAAAAGCGATACATTCTGAATGACACTCACCAGTCCGCCTGCGCTCGTGAGGTTTATACGAAGTTTCTTTAAGTTATGACCTTTACACTTATCTAGAGCTTTACGAGCTTCGCAGAGCTGCTTCCTTATATTACCCTGGAAAATAATACATTAGTCCATTAGGAGATTTTATTTATTGACTCTAGAAAAGCGGTATTAAGAAATATAATCTGTTACTGAAGAGGAAGGTGTTCATCCAGCTAACCTTGGACACATTTAAGAGTGTTCTTAATGCAAATATTGCTAACAGAATTACATTTAGCATAGGAAAAAGCAAAAGCACATCAGGTACATAGCTCTTCCCCCCGCCCCACTTATTTCCCTGTACCCCTGGAACTCTCACAAGTGTCTATTAATTTTTGTTGATTCCTTTTTCAATTAACATACGGAATGATTTACAGCAACCAGTAAAATGCCAGCACATCCTTGGGATGTGGGAGGACTGTGAGAATCCAGAGAAAACAGAAACAGTTAGAGGGGTAACGTGCAAACTTTGCAAATGCAGCGTCCAAGGTCACTGAAGCTGTGAGGCAGCAGTGCTAATTGCTGTGCAGCAAAGAACATACACATTGCATTTATATAGTGGCTTTGACATCCCTTTCAGAATGCTCCAGAGGTCTCTGCAACTACTGAAGTAAACACTCTTGTAATGTAAAAAAGGTAGCAACTAGTAGCGTCAAAGATTACTACAGCACAGAAACAGGCCCTTCAGCCCATCTAGTCCTTGCCACACTATAATTCTGCCTAGTCCCATCTAGACTGTAGCCTTCCATTCCCTTCCCATCAATGTAGTTATCCAAGCCTCTGTTAAGTGCTAAATTCAAATCCGCTTCTACCACTTCCACTGCTTGTTTCACACTCTGAGTAAAGAATATGCCCCAAAAGTAGATTTCACAAGTTGCATTGCATTCATGATCAGATAATCAATTTTATTAGTGGATTTGATTGATCAGAATTCCAGGGAAAACTCCAATTTCTCCTTCTTTAGTGTCGCAAGATCCCTTGGACAAGGACATCTCACGCTTTAGATAACATCTATGATAATGAAACACTCTATAATATATATTCAGTGGCCATTTTATTGGGTACCCCCTGTATCTAATAAAGTGGCCATGAACTGTATGTTCATAGTCTTCTGCTTCAGTAGCCCATTCACTTCAAGATTCACCATGTTGTGCTTTCAGAGATGCCCTTCTGCACACCACTGTTGTAACGTGTGGTTATCTGAGTCACTGTCACCTTCCTGTCAGCTTCAACCAGCTTGGCCAGTCTCCTCCGACCTCTCTCATTAACAAGGTGGTTTTCCCACAGAACTGCTACTCATAGTAAGTTTTTTGTTTCTCGCACCATTCTCTGTAATCTGTAGAGACTGTTTTGTGTAAAAATCCCAGGAGATCAGCAGTATCTGAGTCAAACCAACCCATCTGGCACCAACAATCATTCCGTGGGCAAAGTCATTTAGATCACATTTCTTCCCCCACTCTGATGTCTGGTCTAAACAACAACTGAATCTTTTTACTATGTCTGCATGCTTTTATGCATTGAGTTGCTGCCACATGATTGGTTGATTAAAGAGTTGCGTTAACCAGCAGGTCTACAAGTGTACCTAATGAAGCGTCCACTGAGGGTATATATATTATATATAACAAGAGGAGCATGTCTCTTGCCTCACCTTCATTCTTCACCTCTTCACACTGACTAGCCCTCCTTCTAATCTTCCATTCCAGATGAAGAGTCCCGCCCCCAAAATGGACTGTTTATTTTCTTGCACAGATGCTGCCTGACCCACTGAATTCTTTCTTTAGTTAATCTTTTACTCACACCATATACACTGGAACCCAGGATAGATGTCCATGCACTGATCTCCACAATGAATCCTGAGCAGGCAAGAGTGTAATCAACCGTGCTAAATAAGCACCTTGCAGTTGAAAGAAACACACTCAACATGCAGATTATGGCACTTTGCATTCTGGCTTGAGTCCTCAAAGTTTTAAGATGGAACTACGTTTGTTGCATCGGGTAGCATGCATACCACAGTTCAGAAAGCATCCCACTGACTCATGCTGAGATTGTGAAAGTGATTATGGACTGCAATGTTAACTCATTATTTATATAATTTGAAGTTTGCACAGATATCCTTTGATGATATGCCACAAGATTTACATTGTCATAAATCTACTGCCTTTACATAGGGACTACAGCACAGAAACAGGCCCTTCAGCCCATTTAGTTTGTGCTGAACTGTTGCTCTGGCTGGTCCCATCGACCCTAGCACCTGGACCACAGCCCTCCATACCCCTCCTATCCACACACTTAACCAAACTTCTCTTAAGTATCTTAAATATGCACTGTGAACTCAAGTAACAGTGTTAATCTACAATTAATATATCTGGCACCTGGAAAATCTCAATTAAACTAAGCAAGTGTTTAATAGAGATGACACTGGTAATGCAGTTATTTAGTAACGCTACATGTTAAATAATTAAAATTTACAAAATGGCAAATGCTATTCCCATATTAAAACATGTAGGCTTATCATTTAAAACTATTCTTACCTCAACAGACAAATTATGGTTGAAGTGAATTGAGGGAACTAGGTTAGAATGGTGGAAAGTTTTACCGGCATCGCATGAGACGTTCTGAGAAACAAAACAAAAGATGTTACATTTGGTCATTTAGTACAGATCACAAATAATTAGTAGAGGCTTTATTTTGACTGTCTCTGTACAATCAATAGCCTTTACGGAACAATAAAAACATCAATTCTATTTTAGAACTTGATATATACAACAAATGAGCAACAACTCAGTGTAGTCTGAGACTAACATCGATGAATTTGTTTTTGCACTTACCAATCCTGTTTCTGGCAGTTCATCCATAATTTCACGCATCAATTCTTTTGTAAACGTGCAGGTGACAATGCCTAGAAAGGAGAGACATATCACAGCCTTCAGAATCACAGACATGATAACTCTTTGAGCTAATCAATCACAGCAATAGTTATTTCAATGTGAGGTATCTGTCTGAAGGTGAAGAATTGGTTTACCTTTTATAGCCAATAATTTGCTGGAGAGGAAATACCGGGCTGTTACTGAAACGTCATCGATTCTTTAACCACTGACACAGCAATTTTTTTTTCATCTAAAGAAAACCCTCATGAAGAGTGAACCAAAGTGGGGATGGGGAAGAGCAGATAAGGACGTGATATTAATATCATCATCGGAGTAAATTTCTTGTAATCGTCCTTCCAGAGAAACAGAAAATGAGAATTGTCTGACAAATCTTACGCTAATCTCTTTCTGATCATAGGTTGAGGAAATATCATTCTCAAAGAAAATACATTTGTAGTCTGTTGAAAACTGCAGTACCACAGGTAGCAGTTGTGAACTGTTCTTTGTTTTGAATGCTGCCAAACATCTACTATCACACCATTAATATGAGCACCCTAATGCATAAAATAAGCCATCTTTTGTGTTTAGATTCATTCATGGCAAAATAGTTTCTCAGTTTCTTCTTAAAATTCCAATTCTAATCATGCACATTCAAGATTCAAGATAGTTTATTGTCATTCTTCAGTGCACAAGTGTAAAGGAGAATGAAATGTTATTACTCTGGATCCGATGCAGCATTTAAAAAGGCATAAAAAGCACAGTATGTATAAAAGCAATTCTATAAAACAAGTAACCAATGAGTGTGGCTGTATATACATAATATTAGCTTCTATACATAAACTGATTGTATGTGCATAAAGTGATGCTAGGTGTAGGTGCACATTCAACTACACTTGATTTATCTAATTAGTTGGCTCTTTTGCCCTGATCAGCTTCAGCTCACCCAGTACATATTCCTCAGCCATTCCCATTTCTTGGCGGGTATCCTTCACCTGAGGCCCCTACCCAGTTAGTCCACCTTATACTTAAGCAGTCTGTGAGACGGCCATCATAATCCTTTATCATTAGTCATTGTCAGGTACTTGTGGCCTTAACTGGACTGGCAGCAGGACATGACTAAACCAACCTTTAGTGAAAATTTCAGTAATTCACACTGTGGTTATTTAGAATCATTTCTTATCACCCAAGGATGCCAAATGTTGTCAACTGAAGTTCACCACCTGATAAACCACAACAGTGACTTTTCCTAATAACCGTACTTCTTTATTAATCACAATTAGTAGGACTTTATATGTACACAACTATTAGTCTCGTCAAGTCAGGTTTATTGTCATTTAACTATATACATGTATAGTGTCAAAAGAGGCAATATTTCTTCGAACTGGGGTGTAAAGCACAGTGGTAAACACATAACAAGGTGGATTATGGATAACTAAACAACTAAAATGCATAAATTACCTATTGTAAGGTACAGAACAGAATAACCAGTGACACTTTGAAAGTGGTGCAGCCAGGAGTTCAGAAGCTTAATAGGGGGAAGAAAGCGTTTCCCATCCTGACCATTCTTATTTTTATGCATCAGAGTCTCTTGCCTGATAGCAGAGAGTCAAAGACGATGCTGGAGCGATGGGTGGGGTCCTTAATAATACCATGGAACCTGTGTACACAGTGCTCCTGATAAATGTCCCCGTTGAATAGTTGGGAGCAGGACCGGATTAACCTAGTAGGAAAATAGCATATGCTACAGGCCCCGCCCACACTGAATGCTTGCAAGTTGCAGTCTGGTGAAATCGGCATCTCACTGTATTCTCAGGACTGTTAGAGTGGGTTTTGGGTAGACGATTCATTTACACTTAAATAAATGACTTCAGCCATCAGTCTTCTGTTCTTTGACAAAGTACTGTGTACAAAGTTCATAACAATGCATTTCCTAAAAGCTGTGAACCCAGTTTCATTTGTAACAATGCCTCTCTGGCACCTCTGAGACAAGAATGCTAAGTTTACAGGTAGTTGTGAAGACACCATATCTATGCTTTTTAAATATGAAATGTCCTCTATGTTCGCACGTAGCATACCAAATAATGTATTACGGATTTTAACTTGCATTCCTAAAGGCCATGAATGCCAGTTTAGGCATACTAGTGCTGGTAGAATGAATTTAATCAAAAGATGTGAAAACTTCAAAGAATTGTCTATACTTGTAACTATGAACTGTCCTTTGTGTTTAGCAAATAAATATCAAGCCTCAATCACAAGGCCGTTAGACCTGTTCTGCCAGGGGTCTCTGCCTGCTGTAACCTTGTTTTATCGAATAAAGAAACTGTCTTGTACCTACCGGTAACACAATGCTCTGTGATTTCATCCACGCCACAACAACGATGATCTGGCAACGCTGTTGTTTTCATGTCGGGGGAGCTGCATGCTGCATGGTACAGTACGTGTGTACAGGCGTGTGTTGGCTCCTTGCTGTGTCGTGGTATAAATGCTCATGCAAACCAAGGAAGGGGACATAAATCATAACTAACTAAAACAACATGTGAGGAATTCGTCAATCTGATTGGATCCAGCATACTGGATCACATTATCAGTGAAGTGAAGAAATACAAGTATTATTCTGTTTCATTGGATTCTACACCACATATATCTAATGTGAACCAGCTGACTTTGACTGTGCGCTATGTTTTGCTGCCTGGACCAGTTGAAAGATTTATGAAGTTTTTGGATATGGAAGGTCATAGTGCTGAACAGCTCACTCAAAGTTTACTTGACTTTTTAAAGGAAAATGACATTGATATAAAAGACTGCCGTGGTCAAAGTTATGACAATGCCAGCAACATGAATGGCAAGTATAGTGGCTTACAAGCACGAATTAAAGAGTTTACAGATTACATTCCATGTTTTGCACATTCACTAAATTTGGTTGGAAAATGTGCTGCTGAATGTTGCCAAGAGGCATTAATTTTCTTTCAATTTGTAGAAAGCCTGTACACATTTTTTTCTGCTTCTACTTATCCATGGGATTTCCTTTCTGCTGCATTATCTGATGGTGGTGCTCATTTGCCCATTGTGAAAAGAATGTCAGATACCAGGTGGTCAACTTGTGCTGATGCAACAAAAGCACTTTTACACAGTTTTTCTGCAATAAAACAAGTCTTGGATGACATATCAAATAACAATGATCAGAAGGCAGAGTGTCAACAACAGGCTCATGGACTACTTTCAACCATGATGAAGTTGGAAACAGGAATAATGGTCATATTGTGGGATCAAGTATTACAGCGTTTTCAAATGACCAGTGCTTCTTTGCAATCTTCTGGCCAAGACTTGAACACAGCTTGTGCACTCTATGAATCCTTGCATGAACATATTCAAGCTATGCAGTCTACTTTTTCAGACATTGAGCAAAAAGCCAAGGATCTGACTAAGTGTGAAGGTTATCAACAGCAAACTCGAACTCAAGCAAAATCGCGCATATGATGATTTCAGTGGTTCCAGCACTCTTGATCCATTTGTTGAAACTCAAACGTCTTCTCAGAAGTTTAAAAACCAAACATTTCTTGCCTTTATTGACAGCTTGCTTTCTGCCCTGTCAAAAAGGCAGAAAGCTTATCTAAAGGTGAATGGTGTTTCTGGATTTCTTCATCAGTTACAGTCGTTTACACTCGAAGAGATTGTAAAGAGGTCATCAAACGTTATTAAGTCATATCCAGAAGATCTGGAAGAAAGTCTTAATAAAGAATTTGTGCAGTTTACTAAACTGTTGAAAACTGATCTTGCTTCTCATACTGGTGCCAAACAAGACCTTGTAGAGTTACATTTGTACCGTTTGATAACTGACAATTCTTTGGAGTCATGTTTTCCAAATGTAGAAAATGCCTTATGCATCTATTTGTTACTCATGGTTACCAACTGCAGTGGAGAACGCTCATTTTCAAAACTGAAAAGGATTTAAAATGAACTAAGGAGCACCATGGGTCAAAACAGATTGAACAATCTCACTCTAATGAGCATTGAACATGAACTTCTGCGTGAAATAGACATTTCCAGTATCATCAACAAAATTGCTCATGCTAAGTCTAGAAAATCTAACTTCTAAATTGTAGTTTTGTTACTTTTGACATTTGAAATTGATACCTACATGTAAGTAATACTATTACTGAAGTGTCAGGCATTTGTCGTTATCTGGCTGTATAGCAAATGAAAACATTGAATTACTTTACCATGCAAGTAAATAATTTATGTTTTAATACTTCAGTGCATTTTTCAAATTTAGGGCCCCTTTATAAAATATGCTACAGGCCCCGCGCTAGCTTAATCCGGCCCTGGTATGATTCTCTCAGCCATTCTCACAGTCCTTCATAGGGACTTTTGGTCCAATGCTCAGCTCCCATTCCAGATGGAGAAGCAACTTGTCAGGATGGCTGTCAATGGTGCTCCTATAAAGTGCACTCAGCAGCCACTTTATTAAGTACAGGAGGTAAAGTGGCCACTGAGTTTTTTGCTGCTGTATTCCATCACTTCACGGTTCAATGTGTGGTGTGTTCAGTGATGTTCTTCTGCCCACCGCTATAGTAATGCATGGTTATTTGAGGTACTATCATCTACCTGTCAGCTTGAGCCAATCTGACCATTTTCCCCTGTCATTAACAAGGTGTTTTTGCCCACAGAACTTCTGCTTACTGGATGTTTTGATTTTTTTGCACTATTCTCTTTAAACACTAGAGACTGCTGTGCATGAAAATCCCAGGACATTAGCAATTTCTAAGCTATTCAAACCTCCCTGTCCAGCACCAACAATGATTCCACAGTCAAAGAACACACTTCTTCCCCATTCTGATGTTTGGTTTGAACAACAACTGAACTTCTTGACCATATCTGCATGTTTTTATGCATTAAGTTGCTGCCACATGATTGGCTGATCAGATATTTGTACTAATGTACAGGTTCACAGGTGTACCTAATTATAGGCATCCGTTAGTCTCGTGAGACCATGGATTTGCGCCTTGGAAGGTTTCCAGGGTGCAGGGCTGGGCAAGGTTGCATGGAAGACTGGCAGTTGCCCATGCTGCAAGTCTCCCCTCTCCACGGCACCGATGTTGTCCAAGGGAAGCGCATTAGGACCCATAAGTTTGGCACCGGTGTCGCTGCAGAGCAATGTGTGGTTAAGTGCCTTGCTCAAGGACACAACACGTTGCCTCAGCCGAGGCTCGAACCAGCGACCTTCAGATTGCTAGACGAACGCCTTAACCACTTTACCTAATAAAGTGGCCACTAAATATATAGTTACACGGCAGTTAAGTTTAGTTCCACAACCACTAAAACACCATGATGCAGAACCTCGATGCAAAACACTGACAATTCCCCTCCGTTCTTTGATGCTACTTGACCTGATGAGTTTCTTCAGCAGATTGATTTTTGCTCCAGATTCCGACTGCTGTTTGTGTTTTCAAAACCACGTAGATGAGGGGTTAATGAGGGGTCAATCTCTGCCTTAAATACACCCAGCAACTTGGCCTCCACAGCTGCATGTGGCAACAAATTCCACAAAATCACCACCCTTTGGCTAAAGAAATTTCTCTGCATCTCTGTTTTGAAAGGCTGTGCCCTCTTATCCTAGACTCTCCCACTAAGGGAAACATCCTTTCCATATCTACTCTGTATAGGCCTTTCAACATTTGAAAGGTTTCAATGAGATCCCCCCTCAACCTTCTGAATTCCAGCGAGTACAGACCCAGAGCCATCAAATGCTCCTCTTATGATAACATAAGCACGCACATAATCCAGCTTGTCTTCCACTGAGCGAATACTGAAGGGCAGCTCCACCCAGCATGGCCGCCGCATTACACCATCTCCAACATCTCCCCTCCTGGACCGCTGCAACAGGCAAGCCCACAGCATGAGGCCAAGTCCTCGCTACAACCGAGTCTAAGCAGATCCCCCACCGTCAGTCTTGCTAATAAACCAGAGGTCCAGACTTGCCGTATTTTACATTAACAATGTCCAACAGGGTCTTGCAATCACAAGAAAAATATCCAAGACAATCACTCGCTGTCAATCTGCACACCACCTTTGTGCACTGACTCCCATGTTGCTGACAGCAACACCCCCCACACCAGATCTAGCTCCTCCAGCTACTCCGCTATCGAGCAACTTGCTGATGGGATATACCTGCAGTACTTAAAGCGCTTAATGTCCAGCAGAGTCCTGTGATTGGGAAAAAAAAGATGTTTGGCCCTGGTGAGGCAGTTGCATCAGAGCACTCTGCTATTTTACTGGATGTCAACCTGAAAGTTGTCTCAACTTTGTCTTCACGTTGAAATTGACCAAATGTCCAAATGCCAGCATGACCCCTTCACAGTGTCGCTCTTCACACTTCATCTTTCTCTGACCATCTTTTGATCTTTTGCAAAGACGCTAGCTCCTGCCAACTCACTATACAGATCCCATGAATGGGTGAAGGGAACTGTCCACAGCTCAAGGAGTACCTGATAGTCCCAATGGGCCAGACTCTCTTGTCTGTTTTGTGCACCACATTGAGAGATTATCTGTTTATTTATTTATTTAGTGTGGCGAAGGCCTTCCAGTCCGCCAAGGCACACCACCCAAGCAAACTCCAACAACCCCCATTTGAAACCCTAACCTAATCACGGGACAATTTACAATGATCAATTAATCTACCCATCACTTCTTTGGGCTGCGGGAGGAAACTGGAGCATTTAGGAAAACCCCATGCATTCCACAGGGAGGACGTACAGTGACTCCTTACAGATGGCACCAGAATTGAACTTTGATCTCCAATGTCCTGAGCTGTAATAGCGCGATGCTAGCCATGGTACCCATCCGTTATAGTCACATAACTGTGTATCGGTCTTGATTAACATACCTTATCATTCGAGTTTGTTCATCTGCTCTTCTAACTGAACCATCAATACATATGGTACCAGTATAGGTTTGAAGTGAATTCACAGTGTTCAGCTTATTGCAATAGTGTTCCTGTTAGTAGCAGGGTATGAATCTTTAGACATATCTGCATATGCTCAAGATGCATATCTCAACGCGATCACAGGCAACTTATGCTAAAAGCATTTCTACATATTATCTTGAATTCGTTTGGCATGTCTTTTTGTACTGGAGTTGATCTCCTTGTCCAGTTGGCTTCTTTGAATAGAGGTGTCACTTCTTAACCATTATGAGAAACAACACAATATCTAATGTATCTGACCTAAAACTTTTAGTGTCTTCCCGACACATGCTTTCAAATTCTGCATGCATTTTGTTTATACCACCTTGATGATCTATTTGATATTTCTGTCCACTATTATCCAGATACTAATCTGTTAGGATTTGTACCAATTTTAAAATTGTTGCATTTTCCATTAGAACATACAGCACAGGAACAGGTCCTTTGGCCTATGATGTCTATACTGACCATGTACTAAGATAACTAATACCATCTGCCTGCACGAGCTCTGTATCCTTCTGTTCCTTGTCTTTTCGTGGCCTTTCTGAAAACTTCTTAAAAGTTACCACTGCATTTGCTGCCACTACCTCTCCTGGAAATGCATTCCAGGTACCTACCCCTCTCATTGCAAAAACTTTGCCCCACTTATCTCCTTTGAATTTTCCCAATTACATTAAAATACCCCCTAGTATTAGACACTTCCATCCTAGGTAAAATTGGTAATTATTTTCCAATGTTCTATAGATTCAGGATCAGTTCCTGAGGACTGGAGGGTAGCTAATGTTATCCCACTTTTTAAGAAAGGAGGGAGAGAGAAAACAGGCAATTCTAGACCAGTTAGCCTGAGATCAGTGGTGGGGAAGATGCTGGCGTCAATTATAAAGGATGAAATAGCGGCACATTTGGATAGCAGTAACAGGATTGGTCTGAGTCAGCATGGATTTATGAAGGGGAAATCATACTTGACTAATCTCCTGGAATTTTTTGAGAAAATGGACAAAGGAGAGCCAGTGGATGTAGTGTACCTGGACTTTCAGAAAGCCTTTGATAAGGTCCCACATAGGAGATTAGTGTGCAAAATTAGAGCACGTGGTACTGGGGGTAGGGTACTGACATGGATCATAAATTGTTCGCAGACAGGAAACAAAGATTAGGGATTAGCGCGTCCCTTTCAAAATGGCAGGCGGTGACTAGTGGGGTACCGCGAGGCTCGGTGCTGGGACCGCAGTTATTTACACTATACATTAATGATTTAGATGAAGGGATTAGAAGCAACATTAGCAAATTTGCAGATGACACAAAGCTGGGTGGCAGTGTGAAATGTGCGGAGGATGTTGAGATAATGCAGGATGACTTGAACAGGTTGGGTAAGTGGGTAGATGCATGGCAGATGCAGTTTAATGTGGATAAATGTGAAGTTATGCACTTTGGTGGCAAGAACAGGAAGGCAGATTACTATTTGAATGATGTCAAGTTAGGAAAAAGGGAAAGACAACGAGATCTTGGTGTCCTTGTTCATCAGTCACCGAAAGTAAGCATGCAGGTACAGCAGGCAGTGAAGAAAGCTAATGGCATGTTGGCTGTCATAACAAGGGAAGTTGAGTATAGGAGCAAAGAGGTCCTTCTGCAGTTGTACAAGGCCCTGGTGAGACCCCACCTGGAGTATGGTGTACAGTTTTGGTCTCCAAATTTGAGGAAGGACATATTTGCTTTTGAGGGAGTGCAGTGTGGGTCATTGCGGTTAATTCCCGGGATGGCGGGACTGTCATATGTTAAAAAATTGGAGCGACTGGGCTTATATACACTGGAATTTAGAAGGATGAGAGGGGATCCGATTGAAACATATGAGATTATTAAGGGATTGGACATGCTCGAAGCAGGAAACATGTTCCTGATGTTGGGGGAGTCCAGAACCAGAGGCTACAATTTGAGAATAAGGGGTAGGCCATTTAGAACGGAGTTGAGGAAAAACTTTTTCACCCAGAGAGTTGTGGATCTGTGGAATGCTCTGCCTCAGAAGGCAGTGGAGGCCAATCCTCTGGATGCTTTCAAGAAAGAGTTAGATAGAGTTCTTAATGATAGCAGAGTCAAGGGATATGGGGAGAAGGCAAGAATGGGGTACTGATTGTGGATGATCAGCCATGATCACAGTGAATGGTGGTGTTGGCTCAAATGGCCGAATGGCCTACTCCTGCACCTATTGTCTATTGTCTATTAAAAGACTCTTGACTATCCAATCTATCTATGCTTTTCATAATTTTATATATGTCTATCAGATGATGCCCCAGGCTTTGGCACTTCCGAGAAAATAACCCAAGTTGACCTAATCTCTCTTTATAGCTCATACTCTTTCATTCAGGCAACATCCTGCACCTTCTTCAAAGCTTCCACATCCTTCCTGTTATGCAATGACCAAAATGGCACACAATTCTTCACATGTGGCTTAACCAAAGTTTTATACAGCTGTAGTATGATTTCACTGACCTTATACTCAACTGATGAAGGTAAGTGTTCCATACACCTTTACAACTCTGTCTATTTGTGTTGTGCTATTGACTTGCATCCAAAGATTTCTTTGTACATCTGGCTATTTGCTGCATAGTTTCTCTTACATTTGCCCAACTTAAACTCCACCTGCCATTTCTCGGCCCACATTTCCATATGATGTATTTCCTGCTGACCGTACAGGATCATATTCCTCACTGTACACAACTCTTCCAAGTTCCATGTTCTCTACAGAATTACAGCTATCGGTAGCATGCACTCTGAACACTGGTTTTAATATTGTACAACTCACTCCTATGTGGCTGTCAGTCATAAGTTGCTCTAAAATTGAGAGCCAACAGTGGACATTATTTGGCTTGCAAGTATTTGCTCCTCCTTTACCCACTGCGGTTATATCCCCTTTATTTTGCAGGAGGTGGGCTGCACGTTTTACTGCCCTAAGCTGGTACATGTACGATGGCTGATCTCCTTTCTCTCAGATGCACATTTCCTATCAATCTCAGCTGTCATACCAAATTCATTCAAGTGACTTGGGCTTAAATTGGAAGTTCTGACCTTTGCTTGACGGCTGAAGCACATACGCGTACCTGAGAACATAGAACAGTACAGGACCTTTGGCACATGATGTTGTGCCAACATTTTAATCTACCCGAGGATCAAACTAACCTTTCCTCCCTCATAGCCTTCCATTTTTCTTTCATCCATGTACCTATCAAAGGCTCTCTAAAAATGTCCCTAATATATCTGCTTCTACCACCTCGCATTCCACACACCCACTGCTCTCTGAGCAAATATCAACTTCTGATAGCCCCCTGTACTTTCCTCCAATCACCTTAAAGTCATGAATTCTGGTATTACACACTTCTGTCCTGGGAAAAAGTTACTGGCTCCCAACTCAATCTTTGCTTCTTATTATGTTATACACCTCTAGAAGTCACCTCTCATCCTCCTTTGCTCCAAAGAGAAAACCCTCAACATACCCTCATAAGTCATGCTCCCCAATTCATGGAGCATCCTGGTAAATCTCCTCTGCACTCTCTCTAAAGCTTCCATATCCTTTCTAAAATGAGAAGAAATGAACACAATTCTTACTCCAAGTGTGGTTTATCCAGAGTTTTATAGAGCTGCAACATTACCTCATGAAACTTGAAGTCAACCTTGATCAATGAAGACAAACATACCATTCACCTTCTTAACCACCTTATCAAATTGCACAGCAACTTTGAGAGATCGACTTATCTGCTTACGTCTGATTTATGAATGCACCAAAGTTACAAAATCAAGTTAAGCTCCTCTGCATAACTACACAAACAATAATGGTCATTTCTGGCAACACACATCAAAGTTGCTGGTGAACGCAGCAGGCCAGGCAGCATCTCTAGGAAGAGGTGCAGTCAACGTTTCAGGCCTGAAACATCGACTGCACCTCTTCCTAGAGATGCTGCCTGGCCTGCTGCGTTCACCAGCAACTTTGATGTGTGTTGCTTGAATTTCCAGCACCTGAAGAATTCCTGTTGTTATGGTCATTTCTGGTTCTGAATTTCTAATATTTTATGAGTTTTGAAGACCTGCTATGCAGATTAACTCTGTGGTTAAGAAGGCATACGGTGCATTGGCCTTCGTCAATTGTGGGATTGAGTTTAAGAGCCGAGAGGTAATGTTGCAATATATAGGACCCTGGTCAGACCACACATGGAGTACTGTGCTCAATTCTGGTCGCCTCACTACAGGAAGGACTTGGAAACCATAGAAAGGGTTCAGAGCAGATTTACAAGGATGTTCCCTGGATTGGGGAGCATTGCTTATGAGAACAGGTTGAGTGAATTCGGCCTTTTCTCCTTGGAGCGATGGAGGATGAGAGGTGACCTGATTGAGGTGTACAAGGTAATGAGAGGCATTGATCGTGTGGGTTGTCAGAGGCTTTTCCCCAGGGCTGAAATGCCTAGCACAAGAGGGCATACTTTAAGGTGCTTGGAAGTAGGTACAGAGGAGATGTCAAGGGGTAAGTTTTTTACACAGAGAATGGTGAGTACGTGGAATGGGCTGCCGGCGGTGGTGGTGGAGGCGGAAACGATAGGGTCTTTTAAGAGACTCCTGGAAGGATACATGGAGCTTAAAAAAATAGAGTGCTATGGGTAAACCTAGGCATTTCTATGGTAAGAATATGTTTGGCACAGATCTGTGGGCCAAACAGCCTGTATTGTGCTGTAGGTTTTCTATGTTTTTATGTTTCTATGGATTAGAGTGACACCATATGACGGCAGGAGGTTATAAAATCATAGGAATCATAGAAGATGAAGAGTATTATCGGGATGTTGCCTGGAATAGTGGGCATGTTCTATAAGGAGAGGTCAACTGACCTGAGTTGTTTATAAGATATAGGAGTGGGATTAAGCGATTCAGCTCGTTGAGTTTGCTCTGCCATTCCATCATGGCTGATTTATTATCCCTCTCAACCCTATTCTCATGCCTTCTCTCCATAATCTTCGATGCTCTGACTAATCAAGAATCTATCAAGCTCTGCTTTAAATATTCCAAATGACTTGGCTTCACAGCTGTATGTTTCAATAAATTCCATAGATTCACCACCCTCTGGCTAAAGAGATTCCTCTTCATCTCTGTTCTAAATAGATGTCCCTCTATTCCATGGCTGTGCCCTCTAGTCCTAAACTCCCTTATAATAGGAACATCTTCTCGGCATCCATTCTATCTAGTCCTTTCAATATTTATTAGGTTTCAATGAGATGCTCTCTTATTCTTCTAAACTCCAATGGGTACAGGCTCAAACCATCAAATGCTCCTCATACATTAACATTTACATTTGCAGAATCATTCTTGTGAACCTCCTCTGGATCTTTTCCAATGCCAGCACATCTTTCTTAGATAAGGGGCCAAAACCTGCTCACAATACTCCAAGTATGGTCTGTCCAATACCATATAAAGCCTCAACATTACATCCTCACTGTTATATATTAGTCCTCTCAAAATAAATGCTAACATTGCATTTGCCTTCCTTACCACAGACTCAATCTTCAGGGAATCTTGCACAAGGATTTGTATTGGGCACGTGTCCAAGTGGTTAAGGCATTCGTCTAGTGATCTGAAGGTTGCTAGTTCGAGCCTCAGCTGTAGCAGCATGTTTGCGTCCTTGAGCAAGGCACTTAACCACACATTGCTCTAGTGTCTGTGCGAGGAGTGGTGCCCCACTCATAGGCTGTTATCACATTCAGCAGCTTCATGCACGGCACCTTGTCAAAGGCCTTCTGAAAATCCAAGTAAACAACATCCACTGACTCTCCTTTGCTTGACCTGCTTATTATTTCCTCAGAGGTCCAACAGATTTGTCACGCAAGATTTTCTCTTAAGAAAACCATGTTGACTTTGGCTATTTTTATCTTGTGCCTCCATGTCCTCGAAATATCCTTAATAATGGATTCCAACATCTTCCCAACCACTAAAGGGAGCCAGTAACATTTTCCCCAGGACAGAATTCATGACTTTAAGTAAAGTAAGGAAAGTAAGTACAGGGGGCTATCAGAAGTTGATATTTGCTCAGAGAGCAGTGGGTGTGTGGAATGTGATGCCAGGGATGGTGGTAGAAGCAAATATATTAGGGACATTTTTAGAGAGCCTTTGATAGGTACATGGATGAAAGAAAAATGGAAGGCTATGAGGGAGGAAAGGTTAGATTGATCTTAGGGCAGATTTACAATGTTGGCACAACATTTTGGGCCAGAGATCCTGCATTGTTCTATGGTCTCAGGTACGTGTATGTGCTTTAGCAGTCAAGCAAAGGTCAGAACTTCCAATTTAAGCCCAAGTCACTTGAGTAAATTTGGTATGACAGCTGAGATTGATGGGAAATGTGCATCTGAGAGAAAGGAGATCAGCCATCGTACATGTACCAGCTTAGGGCAGTAAAATGCACAGCCCTCCTCTTGCAAAATACACAAATATAGGATTGTTAGCTTCATAATTTCCTGTTATTTCCTTTCTTCTGTCTCCCTCCCTTCTTAAACAGTGGAGTGATTTTTGCAGTTTTCCTGTCCTCCAGCACCATTCTAGAATCTAGTGATTCTTGAAAGGTCATTACTAGTGCCTTTACAATCTCTTCACCTACCTCTTTCGAAATCCTGGAGTGTATTCCATCTGATCCTGGTGACTTATCTACCTTCAGACCCTTCACTTTCCCAAGCACGTTCTCCCTAGCTTCTCTCCTTATGGCTTTTTCAGTTTTCCACTGGTTTTTAAAAGCTTCCCAATCCTCTAACTTCCCACTAATTTTTGTTATATTACATCGGCAAGTCAAGTCAAGTCAAGTCACTTTTTATTGTCATTTCGACCATAACTGCTGGTACAGTACACAATAAAAACAAGACAAAGTTTTTCAGGACCATGGTGCTACATGAACAATACAAAAACTACACTGAGCTACATAAAAAACAATACAAAACTACACTAGACTACAGACCTACCCGGGACTGCATAAAGTGCACAAAACAGTGCAGGCATTACAATAAATAATAAACAAGACAATAGGCAGAGTAGAGGGCAGTAGGTTGGTGTCAGTTCAGGTTCTGGGTATTGAGGAGTCCGATGACTTGCGGGAAGAAACTGTTACATAGTCTGGTCGTGACAGCCTGAATACTTTGGTGCCTTTTGCCAGTTGGCAGGAGGGAGAAGAGTTCGTATGAGGGGTGTGTGGGGTCCTTCATAATGCTGTTTGCTTTACAGATGCAGCGTGTGGTGTAAATGTCTGTAATGGCAGGAAGAGAGACCCCGATGATCTTCTCAGCTGGCCTCACTATCCGCTGCAGGGTCTTGTGATCCGAGATGGTGCAATTTCTGAACCAGGCAGTGATGCAGCTGCTCAGGATGCTCTCAATACAACCCCTGTAGAATGTGGTGAGGATGGGGGGTGGGAGCATGGCCCCTCTTTTGGACTTAAGCTGTTATTGACTTCCCTTGTCAGCCACTGTTGTCTCACTCTTCCTTTAGAATCTATCATCTTTGGGATCTATCTATCCTGCGTCTTCAGAATTGCCACCAGAAACTCCAGCTGTGGCTGTTCTGCTATCATCCCTGCTACTGTCCACTTCCTATCAACTTTGGCCAGCTCCTCTTTCCCACCTCTGTAATTCTCTTTACTCCACTGCAATACTGAAATATTGGACTTCTATCTGCACCCTCTCAAACTGCAGGAAGAATTCTATGGGTGCAAATTTTCTATGTTTTATGTTCTATATTACAGTTGCAGCCTACTAAGAGTTCCTTTACTTTAATCTCGCTAATCAAATCTGGTTCCTTATGCAATATCCAATTCATGCTCAACCACAAGTTGCTCTAAAAAGATAGCTCGTAGTCATTCTTCAAATTCCCTCTGTTGCGATCCAGCACCAATCTGATTTTCCCAATGGAAGACGTCCTGCCTCGTCCCTGTGCCGAAGACGCCGCGCCCCAGCGGCCTCAATGACTACAGACCGGTGGCATTGACCTCCCACATCATGAAGACCCTGGAGAGACTTGTTCTGGAGCTGCTCCAGCCGATGGTCAGGCCACACTTAGATCCCCTCCAGTTCGCCTACCAGCCCCGACTAGGAGTTGAGGATGCCATCGTCTACCTGCTGAACTGTGTCTACGCCCACCTGGACAAGCCAGCGAGCACTGTGAGGGTCATGTTTTTTGACTTCTCCAGTGAGTTCAACACCATCTGCCCTGCTCTGCTGGGGAAGAAGCTGACAGCGATGCAGGTGGATGTTTCCCTGGTATCATGGATTCTTGATTACCTGACTGGCAGACCACAGTACGTGTGCTTGCAACACTGTGTGTCCGACAGAGTGATCAGCAGCACTGGGGCTCCACAGGGGACTGCCTTGTCTCCCTTTCTCTTCACCATTTACACCTCAGACTTCAACTACTGCACAGAGTCTTGTCACCTTCAGAAGTTTTCGGATGACTCTGCCATAGTTGGATGCATCAGCAAGGGAGATGAGGCTGAGTACAGGGCTACGGTAGGAAACTTTGTCACATGGTGTGAGCAGAATTATCTGCAGCTTAATGTGAAAAAGACTAAGGAGCTGGTGGTAGACCTGAGGCGAGCTAAGGTACCGGTGACCCCTGTTTCCAACATGGGGGTCAGTGTGGACATGGTGGAGGATTACAAATACCTGGGGATACGAATTGACAATAAACTGGACTGGTCTAAGAACACTGAGGCTGTCTACAAGAAGGGTCAGAGCCGTCTTTATTTCCTGAGGAGACTGAGGTCCTTCAACATCTGCCGGATGATGCTGAGGATGTTCTACGAGTTTGTGGCGGCCAGTGCTATCATGTTTGCTGTTGTGTGCTGGGGCAGCAGACACAAACAGAATCAACAAACTCATTCGTAAGGCCAGTGATGTTGTGGGGATGGAATTGGACTCTCTCACGGTGGTGTCTGAAAAGAGGATGCTGTCTACGTTGCATGCCATCTTGGTCAATGTCTCACATCCACTACATAATGTACTGGGTGGGCACAGGAGTACATTCAGCCAGAGACTCATCCCACCGAGATGCAGCACAGAGCGTCATAGGAAGTCATTCCTGCCTGTGGCCATCAAACTTTACAACTCCTCCCTTGGAGGGTCAGGCATCCTGAGCCAATAGGCTTGTCCTGGATTTATTTCATAATTTACTGGCATAATTTACATATTACTATTTAACTATTTATAGTTCTATTACTATATATTATTTATGGAGCAACTGTAACGAAAACCAATTTCCCCCGGGATTAATAAAGTATGACTATGACAATCTACTTTCATATTGGAATCCCCCATAATTATTGTAACATTACCATTTTACATTAATTTCTTATCTCACTTTGTAATTTATATGCCACATTCTAGGTGCTGCTTATAGAACTGTATATAGCTCCCATCAATGTCTGTTTATCCTTGCAGTTTCTTAACTCTACCCATAAGGATTCTACATCTTCCGATCCTATGTCACATCTCAATTTTATTTTTTACCAACAGACCCACCATGCCCCCTCGGCCTACCTGCTTGCCCTTTCAATACAAGGTGCATCCTTGGATGTTAAGCTCCCAACTATGATCTTCTTCCAGCCACAATTCAGTGATACCCACATCATTCCTGCCAATCTCAAACGGCGCTACAAGATCATCTACCATATTCTGCATAGTGTGTGCATTCCAATAATAACCTTTCGTCCTGTATTCATTAAGCTTTTCAATTTTGCCCCCATGTTGAACTTAAAATCAACCCACTGACTGCAATCGTCTACCCTATCGTCTACCTGTCCTTCCTCACGGTCTCACTGCACACTGCATCTACTGGTAAACCAACTGCTCTATCCTCAGTCGATCACTTTGGTTCCCACCCCATGCCAAATTAGTTTCAACCCTCCCCTACCGCTCTGGCACACCTGCTCACAAGGATATTCGTCCCCCTTGGGTTCAGGTGTCACCGGTTTATTTTCTGGAGTAGCCGAGGCCGCCAGGAGACCTCATAGAAATTTATGAGATTATGTGGGTCATTGATAGTGGACAGCTGGTATTGTTTTCCAATGGTTGAAATGCTTACTACTAGAAAGCAGGCGTTTAAGGCGAGGGGAGTAAATTCAAAAGAGATGTGCGGATCAGGTTTTGTTACAGCGAGACAGAGGTGAGTGCCTGGAATGGGCTGCCAGGGGTGGTGGTTGAGACAAATACAAGAGAAGTATTTAAGAGCTTCTGAAGTAGGCACATGAACATGAACATCCAGACGATAGGGAGCTATGGACTTGTGTAGGCATAAGGAAGATTCGTAGACTTCTATAAACACAAGAGGTTCTGCAGATGCTGGAAATCTAGAGAAACTCACACAAAATACTGGAGGAACTCAACAGGTCAGGCTGCATCAATGAACATAAAAAAAAATCAACGTTTCGGACCGATACCCTACCTCAGCACTTTTAATTAAGTTAGGACAGAAATGAGGGGGAATTTCTTTAGCCAGAGAGTGGTGAATCTATGGAATTCTTCAGCACAGACAGTTGTGGAGGACAAGTCTTTATGTTTATTTAAGGCAGAGATTGATAGATTCTTTATTGGTCAGGGCATGAAGGGATATGGGGAGAAGGCAGGAGACTGGGACCACAAGGAAAATTGCATCAGCCATGATAAAATGGCAGAGTAGTCTCGATGGGCCTCATGGTCTAATTTTGCTTCTCCCTATGACTTTATGGTCTTAATAGACTTTTAATTATTGGGGGGCAGGGGGGTGCGGAGATACGCCTCGACTAAAGGAGTCGTTTGGCACTCCTTCCCTCCACTAGCCTACAAATCACCTTTGGGCAAGGTGTAGCACTCGCTTAGCTTCTCGGTCAATGTCACATGACACCATGGGAGCAGGTGGTGGATGGTCATATGAGCAGCTGGTACATACAGAGTTCCTGTTTATGCAACCATTAACATCTGGCTTGGGTCACCCTTCTGGTAAAGACGCTGTTCAGAAGAAGGCAATGGCAAACTACTTCTGTAGAAAAAATTGCCAAGAGCAATTATAGTCATGGAAAGACCATGATCACCCATGTCATATGATATGGCACATGATGATGATGATGAGACTTTCAATTAATTACTAGTCTAATTAGTTTAGAACAACATTATGGGACATGTTACTGTGCTGAACTGTTTTGCATTCTATAGTCTATTATATTGATGTCATAGAGGCTGATCATGCAACTTGACATGTTTGTTCCAATTGGACAAGAACCCCCCTCAGCATATAGCCACTTTCTAACAACTTCCAGTCCACTTTTACTGTCTCTTTCAGAACTCAATCCAGTTTCTTTTTAAATCCTATGAGGATTTCTTTTCCTAGAACCCTCTGGCAAAAAATGTTTTTTTTTCTTCCACATCAAGGCCTTCTGTTGTTACTTTAAATCTATAATCATTGGTTCTTGGTGTCAAAATGGTTGCTGTGATGTATCCAGTGTGGTAGTGTAGTGGGCAGCACTTGTCACTCTCACTTTCAGCTTCCACCACTGGCCAGCAGTCTTGCGGAACGGAGAGCTGAATGTGCAGGTCTCTCCCATGGCATTACAGGAAATATTCTGGCATGGATAAAGGAATGGCTGACAGGCAGAAGGCAGCGAGTGGGGATAAAGGGGGCCTTTTCTGATTTGTGCCAGTGACTAGTGGTGGAGATGTTGCTGATGCTTCAGAGACTCATCAGCAACCTCTCCGAGTCAATGCTGCCTGAATCGCAGTGCAGATTTAGGAAGAACAGGAGCACAATCGACATGATCTTCACAGCCCGGCAGTTTCAGGAAAAGTGCCAGGAGCAACATCAGGACCTGTTTATGGCCTTTTTCGACCTCTCCAAAGCATTCTACACTGTGCAAAGAGAGCTCTTATGGGATGCCCTCCTCAGGTTTGCCTGTCCCTATAAATTTGTTAACATCCTCCGCCAGTTCCATGATGGGATGACTGCTCGGGTGACCATAAGAGGACAAGAGTCCGAGCCCTTCCTGGTACACACAGGGGTGAGGCAGGGGTGTGTGCTAGCGCCAGTGCTCTTTAACATCTTCCTCTTGTGTGTTACCAAGCTTCTCCACAACGAGATTGAAGACAGCAGCGGTGTGGCAGTGGACGCCAGATTAGATGGCAACCTCTTTGACATCAGGAGGCTCCACACAACCACCAAACTCTGTAGAGAGCGGGTCCTGGAGCTGCAGTATGCAGACGACTGTGCTCCTTTGGCCCACACTCCGGAGGATCTTCAGACTGTTCTTGCTGTGTCGGTGAGAGTGTACAGCAGGACGGGGCTGATTATCAATACCACCAAGAGAGAAGTGGTTTGCCAATGGAGTACCAGTGTCCCACCCACTCTACCTGCCTTCACTGAGGGAGGTAATGGGCAGACAAGGAAAAAAGAAGGGGTAAGATGAGAGCTAAAATGGGGAATGGAAAAAGAGAGAATGGAGAATGGAGATAAATTACTGGAAATTAGAGAAAACGATGATCATGCCATCAGGTTTTAGGTTCCCCATACAGAATATGAGGTATTGCTCCAGCAACCTAAAATTGGCCTCTCTGAGGCAGTAGTGGAGGCCATAGACCAACATGTCTATGAATATGAAAATGCTATATTTCTATATCGCCCAATATGCTAACAGGTATTATGTTTTCCATTACGTTGCTGTACTTTCCCAGAGAAGTTGTTCCAAATTTCTCTGGATTAAATTCCATTTACCATTTCCTGCAGTCTAAAGCTTTCCTTCTCACTGCTAAATACAAGATCAATTTTCAAACATCTTTATTATGCTCCATGCATTGTAATCATTATATACTGCAAAATAGAAGGGGCTTTGTGCTATGCCCTGTTGAACATCAGCAGTAACAGTCTTTCAGTCACAATAGCATCCATCATCATTACCCCTGTAACTAGTGCAGCTGAGATAATTTCAAAATCAGATTCAAATTTATTTATCTATCACATGTACATGTACATACACACTTCTTGTTGCTACAGGAGTCTGAAGACACTCAACGATTTAGGAACAGCTTCTTCCCCTCTGCCACCAGATTTTGGAATGGACATTGAACTCATGAACACCACCTTATTACTTGTTTTTTTTCTGTTTTTGCACTACTTACTTAATTCAGCTTTAAATATGTATATATATAGTTCTTAATGTAATTTACATTTTTATTATTATGTATTGCAATGTACTGCTGTTGTATAACACCAAATCTTACAACGGATGCCAGTGATATTAAATCTAATTTTGATTCTGAAAACGTACAGTGAAATGTGTGGCTTGCACTAAGAACCAATATGCCTGGCTATGTGCTGAGGGCAGCCAGTAAGTGTTTCACAAAGTTCAGCAAAATGACGCCAACAGCAACAACAACAGGAAAACATGCCCCTTTCCTCCCTCCCACCCACCACTCACGCTCACACAGGCCTGAAGCCCCAGGACAGGCTGCTTCTTTGCCTTCAGTCCTAGGCCCCAGACTCTCAGATTCACAGACGTCAGACCCTGGTCTGAACTTGCAGACTCACAGGCGTCAGCCTCTGACCTCTAGACAAGCTAACCCAGGGGCTTCGATCTTTTAGCTTCTACCTCCTGACTCTCCGACAGCAGGAACTTTAGCTTTGCTCACTGAGTTCAAGCAACACACATCAAAGTTGCTGGTGAACGCAGCAGGCCAGGCAGCATCTCTAGGAAGAGGTGCAGTCGACGTTTCAGGCCGAGACCCTTCGTCAGGACTAACTGAAAGAAGAGTGAGAAAGGGATTTGAAAGTTGGCTTTATCTCTTTGATCCCATGGATTTTAATTTTGCCCAGCCTGCCATGTGTGACCTTGTAAAAGCCTTAATATCCACGAAGACTATTTTTACTGATCCTACTTCTAATTCCTCTATAAAACTTTGAGTCAGGGACGGCTTTCTCTTGAAAGGCTGTTATTGAGCAATTTGTACTTCTTCAAATTAAGCTTTACATCTTCCCTCAGAATTAGTTTTATGAATTATGCTTGCATTCAGAAAATGACCTCATTAGTTTGTTGTTATTCAATTTATCCTTTTCTCCCTCTGCTACCGCTCCTGTAGACAGGCACGCCTGAAAATTTGAGATCATAATCTTATTTTTCAATAGATCTTGAGATAGATTCCATCTAGACCTAACGGCTTATCCACTTTTAGAAACACTAACTTGGGTGGCAGGGTGGAGATACGTCTCAGCCAAACGAGGTGTGAGGCACTCTTTCCCTCCGCTAGCCTGCAGGTCACCCTTGGGCAAGGTGCAGCATCTGCTGAGCGCCCCCAATCAAGATCATCGAAGCCATGGGTGCAGGTGGTGGATGGTCATCTGAGCAGTTGCTGCATATCACATGTCCTGGTTATGTGACCACTGACACCAGGCAGACAATCTCTGAAGTTTATTGATAATGGCTGGGGTCACCCATCTTGCAAAGACACTGCCCAGAAGGAGGCAATGGCAAACTACTTCTGTAGAAAAAAAATTGCCAAGGACAACCATGGTCGTGGAAAGACTGTGATCGATGCAACACATGATGAACAAACTTGATATTAGGACTAAGTAGCTATTCTAAAGATTGCTACAGTGGAAAGCAAAACAGTTACAGGGAATGAGTTAGATTATGAGAACACTCAGTCCTTTTTTATTGTTCTTTAGAAATGCTTACATGCATTAAGAAATGATACAATGTTTCTCTGGTGTGATAGCACAAAAAACAAGACAGACCAAAGGCCAACACTGACAAAACCACATAATTATACCATATAGTTACAGCAGTGCAAAGCAATACCATAATTTGATGAAGAACAGTCCATAGGCACAGTAAAAAAAATAGTCTCAAAGTCCCCGAGTCGATCAACTCCCGAGTCCCCGATAGCGGCGGCAAAAGGGAGGAACTCCCTGCCATAAACCTCCAGGTACCATCAACTTGCCGATACCCTGGAATCAGCCGACCACAGCCGACCCAGAGTCCATCCGTCCGAAAACTCCGAGCTTCCGAGCAGCCTCTCCGATACAGCCTCCTGAGCGCCATCCTCTGCCGAGCGCCTTCGACCTCTCCCCGGCCGCTGAAACACGCAAAGCCGAGGATCTCGAGGCCTTCAGCTCCAGAGATTCCAGTTACCACACAGTAGCAGGCGGTAGCAAAGCAGTCATTTCAGAAGTTTTCCAGATGTTCCTCTATGCACTCATGTCTGTCTCCATCAAATCAGGATTGTGCATGGTCCCCTACTTGACAGATAACAGATATTCATCACCGGACAGGCCACGCGCGCTGTCGTCGCGCTGCCGTTAACCCGAACTATAGCTCCAGAGCTATGAGGTAATGCTGCCTCACATCTACACAGTAATGTAGACCATACTTGGAATATTGTATTTAGTTCTTACTTACATATGCCCATCACTGGTACTGGGGCATAGGCCACCAAGAACAGCTCACAAGACTCCTCCGTCCTGGGCCAGTTTTTCAAGTTGCCCCAGGTTTAAACAATCTTTGAAGATTCCCTCTCTCTCAGGGATGAAGCCTCTGCAGCTTCTGTTGGCACTCTGTAGCTCTGGGTTTTTACGAGATAGGGTTGCTAGCCCCTTGCCCAATCCTCCTTCTTTCGCAGTCGGGCTTGGGGCCGTCCTCGGTGGAGTTTGTGTTCAGTTCTGGCTGCCTCATTATAGGAAGCATGTGGATGTTTTAGAGGGGGTGCAGAGGAGATCTACCAGAATGCTACCTAGATTAGAGAGCACGTTTTATGCTCAGGCTTTTCTATTTGGAATGAAGTAGGATGAAACATTGTACAAGATGGTAGGAGGCATGGATCGAGTGGATAGCCAGAGACCTTTTCCCAGGCAGAAACACATAATACTAGGGGGCATAATTTGAAAGTGATTCGAGGAACGTATACAGCAAGAAGTCAGAGGTAAGTTTTTTACACGGTGAGTAGTGGGTGCATGGAACCAGAGATGGTGGTAGAGCCAGATACATTAGAGATATTTAAGGAACTCTTAGATAGAGGCATGGATGATAGAAAAATGGAGGGCTGTGTATGAGGGAAGGGTTAGATTGATCTTAGAGTAGATTAAAAGGCTGTCACAACCTCACAGGCTGAAAGGTCTGTACTGTGCTGTAATGGTCTATGTTCTTTGTAAATCAACCTATTATCCTTGGAAATGGGAGACTGAGTGGTGATCTTACAGAAGTAAGTAAAACCATGAGGGACAAAAATAGGGTGAATACACTTTGTCCTTTTGATGATCTTTGAATGAGAACAGGGAAAGTTAGTGACTGAATATGATTTATTGAGAAGGGTGGGGGGAATATGGAACCAAGGGGATGTCACTGACAGGGTGAAGGGCACAAAAGATAGAATAGCACAATAGATGTTGGTGTTTGCTGAGAAGAGAAGAGGAAGGCGTGTTAACTATTTAAGTGAGATATAGATAAAAGGAGCTAAATAATGACAGAGAAGAGAACAATTGTTGGAATTCTGCAGAGCACCAAACATCGTTTGAAATCTGAAAAATGCGGGAGATATCAAACAGATCAGGTAGCATCAGTGAAGAAAGAAAATGTGGGTTAATGTTGCAGGTTAATGACCTTTTGTCGGAAGTGGCCAGTCTTACCTCAGAGTGGAAAGACTCCTTATCCGAAGTTGATAAAAGGTTTACTGATGATTTTAATATGCTGCATCACCTAATGAGATTTCTTCCATTAAGCTTGCTTTAGGTTTCTTTGGGGTAGTGTAAGGGGCCAAAGGCACTGAAGAAAGCGTGAAAGTAGGATGGAGAAAAGAGGCCGCTAACTACAGGGTGAACAGAGGGTTTCAGTGAAGTCCTCCAGTTTGGAGGACTCTAAATTGGAAAAAGAGCAAATGAATCACCGTTTCACTTGGAATGAACGTTTGGATCCTTGGATGTGCAGTAATATACAGATGCATTGTGGAGAGTGCACTAACTGTTGGCGTCGTCATGGTCTGGTATGGAAACACCAATGCCCAAGAATGGAAACAGCCTCATAGAATGTGGTGGATACAGCCCTGTCCATCACAGGCAAAAACCTTCCAATCTTTACATAGAAAACAGTATCCATCATCAAAGACTCCCACTATCCAGGCCATGCCCATTTCTCACTGCTATCATCAAGTAAGAAGTACAGAAGCCCTTAAGGCTTACCCTACAAGGTTCAGGAACAGCTATTACCCCATAATCATCAGGCTCCTGAACCAGCATGGACAACTTCATTCACCACGACTATAAACTGATTCTGTGACCTACGGACTCACCTTCAAGGATTCATTACAGCATATATTGTCGGTATTATTTGTATTTGTGCAGTTTGTCTTTTTTTGCACATTGGTTGTTTGTCAGTACAGTGAAACCCAAACGATCGCGTTATAATGGGGTTTCACTGTATTTGCCTTTTTACATATAATTTTTCATAATATTTGTTTATGTATAGTTTTTCTTAAAAATCTGTTGTATTACTTTTTCCTGTAAATAACTGCAAAAAAAAAGAATCTCAAAGTAGTTAGGTAGCGCATGGTTACATACACTCGACTGTACAAAAGTCTTAGCACATATATATAGCTAGGGTGCCTAAGACTTGTTCATAGTACTATGCAAATTTTATGAATTGCTCCGTACTCATGCCACAAAACAAAAAAACAAATGTCATGACATACGTGAGTGATGATAAAGCTGATCCTGATACGGAGCTTTATCATGGTCTGAGTCTGAGAAGGGGGCAGGGAGAGGGGAATCACGGTTGGGAAAAGGGGAAGGGAAAAGGACGGAGCTCGAAGCACCACAGAGACATTCTATAATGACCAATGAACCAGAAGTTTGAAATTCGATGACCTTACCTGGTGTCTCAGAGCTGGGTGTGCCTGCTTCCACGCCAGCCTCTGCTCCAGGCACTCCGACTCCTGAGCACTCCACCCTTGCCATTACCAACGTCCTCTGCTACCGCCAGATTTACAAACTCCCTCTCCGCTCCGCGTTAACAAATACAGTACTGTGCAAAAGTCTTAGGCACCCTAGCTATCTAGATGTGACTAAGACTTCTGCATAGCACTGTACCTACCTTGATAAAAAATTTACTTGAATTTGTGTGGATGTAGAAGAACGGACACTTGTTATCACCGTGAGTATCTTGTCATTTTAATTTATCCCCTCTACGCACAATCTGACTACTGTACTTTTGGTCCCCAATGAAGCCCAACATAAGCTCGAGGAATCACATCGCACCCTGCAATTAAACATGTAATTGCCATCAGGATGCACATTTTTTCAGATAACTAGCATTTCCACTTTGAGTCAGAAATGGTTTGTCTGATAAAAGATCACCAAGCTGTAACGAGAATTCCATTTTCACTGTCCACAGAAACTTCCTGAGTAGTTGGGTATTTCCAGCATTCTTTTTTATTTGAAGTGTTCTGTGCATCAGAGTTCCATCTTGTCTCTTTGCTCTCCTCATTTATCCCTTTCTACTTACGTTTCCTCAGATTACTAGCAAACAACAAGCTTCTGCCTCCCTCTTTTTTTTAGCACCACTGTTGTGTCATTCAGTTGATCTTCGTTTTCACTTTGCCACTTTGGCCTCTCAGACCTCCTACTATCTGCCAGTTGAACTATGTTCAATTACCAACTTTTGTGAATTCTGATGAAATGTCAGAGAGCTGAAGCATTAACTCTGTATCTCTCCCCACAGATGCTGCCTGACCTGTCGAGTATTCCCGGCATTTTGTTTTTATTTCAGCCTTCCAGTATCTGCAATTTTTTTTTGTATTTGCCTTTTGGACATTTCCTTTAGTTTATCGAGGGACCCCTGCTCAGAAGCAAGACGAAAGATATTTGCATTCATCTAGCTAATTCTCACTCATCGTTGTCAGATATGTAATCCAGGTTGCTTTGTCCAGGGGAAAAGGAAACCTTATTCCTTACTGAATACAGTCAGACCTGAATAAGGATGTATACTCCTTTTCTGAATGAGGACAGATTGCACTTGGAGTATTGTGAGCAGTTTTGCGCCCCTTATCCATAAGAAGATGAGCTGGCACTGGAGAAGCTCCAGAAGGGGTTCATGAGAATGAACCTGGCAATGAAAGGGTTAATGTATGAGGAGAGTTCAAATGGTTGTGAATCTGTACTCGGTGGAATTTAGAAGAATGATGTGGGGAGGATCTCATTGAAACCTATAGAATATTAAAAGACTGAGACAGAGGGGACGTTTAGAGGGTGTTTCCTATAGTGGGGGAGTCTAGGACTGGAGGGCACAGCCTCAGAATGGAGGGACTTTAGAACAAAGATGCGGAGGAACTTCTTTAGCCAGAGAGTGACGAATCTGTGGAATTCATTGCCATGGACAGCGGTAGAAGCCAGGCCATTGTGTATATATTTTTATTATTTTTTATTTAGAGATAGAGTGCAGAACAGGCCCTTCCAGCCCAATTATTTAACCCTAGCCTAATCACAGGACAACTTACAAAGATCTCTGAACCTTCTAACCAGTATGTCTTTGGAATATATGAGGAAACCAGAGCACCTGGAAGAAACCCACACCTTTACAGGAAGGATATACAAACTCCTTACAGACACTGTCAGTATTGAACTCTCAACTCGGACGTCCTGAGCTGTGATAGCGTTGCGCTAACCGCTATGCTGTGGCGCCCTGAGCGGAGGTTGATCCGTTCTTGATTAGTAAGGGTGTCAAAGGTTGCAGGGAGAAAGCAGGAGAATTGGGTAGAGAGGGATAATAAATCACCCATGATGGAATGGCAGAGGCAATTGATGGGCCGAATGACCTAATTCTGCTCCTATGCCTTATGGCCTTGTGAATAGTTTATTTTAGGAAGAAGAAGGAAACGAGACATTTGGTAAACAGATTGTAAAACAGTCAAGGAACCAGAACCCATGGGTTACTTAGAGGGAACCAAAGAAGAATTAAAAGGTAACATACATCAAAGTTGCTGGTGAACGCAGCAGGCCAAGCAGCATCTGTAGGAAGAGGTGCAGTCGCCATTTCAGGCCGAGACCCTTCGTCAGGACTAACTGAGGGAAGAGTGAGTAAGGGATTTGAAAGCTGGAGGGGGAGGGGGAGATGCAAAATGATAGGAGAAGACAGGAGGGGGAGGGATAGAGCCGAGAGCTGGACAGGTGATAGGCAAAAGGGGATACGAGAGGATCATGGGACAGGAGGTCCGGGAAGAAAGACAGGGGGGGGGGCCCAGAGGATGGGCAAGAGGTATATTCAGAGGGACAGAGGGAGAAAAAGGAGAGTGAGAGAAAGAATGTGTGCATAAAAATGAGTAACAGATGGGGTACGAGGGGGAGGTGGGGCATTAGCGGAAGTTAGAGAAGTCGAGTGGCTAGCCAGACGGAATATAAGGTGTTGTTCCTCCAACCTGAGTGTGGCTTCATCTTTACAGTAGAGGAGGCCGTGGATAGACATGTCAGAATGGGAATGGGATGTGGAATTAAAATGTGTGGCCACTGGGAGATCCTGCTTTCTCTGGCGGACAGAGCGTAGATGTTCAGCAAAGCGGTCTCCCAGTCTGCGTCGGGTCTCACCAATATATAAAAGGCCACATCGGGAGCACCGGACGCAGTATATCACCCCAGTCGATTCACAGGTGAAGTGATGCCTCACCTGGAAGGACTGTTTGGGGCCCTGAATGGTGGTAAGGGAGGAAGTGTAGGGGCATGTGTAGCACTTGTTCCGCTTACACGGATAAGTGCCAGGAGGGAGATCAGTGAGGAGGGATGGGGGGGACGAATGGACAAGGGAGTTGTGTAGGGAGCGATCCCTGCGGAATGCAGAGAGAGGGGGGGAGGGAAAGATGTGGTTAGTGGTGGGATCCCGTTGGAGGTGGCGGAAGTTACGGAGAATAATATGTTGGACCCGGAGGCTGGTGGGGTGGTAGGTGAGGACCAGGGGAACCCTATTCCTAGTGGGGTGGTGGGAGGATGGAGTGAGAGCAGATGTACGTGAAATGGGGGAGATGCGTTTAAGAGCAGAGTTGATAGTGGAGGAAGGGAAGCCCCTTTCTTTAAAAAAGGAAGACATCTCCCTCGTCCTAGAATGAAAAGCCTCATCCTGAGAGCAGATGCGGCGGAGACGGAGGAATTGCGAGAAGGGGATGGCGTTTTTGCAAGAGACAGGGTGAGAAGAGGAATAGTCCAGATAGCTGTGAGAGTCAGTAGGCTTATAGTAGACATCAGTGGATAAGCTGTCTCCAGAGACAGAGACAGAAAGATCTAGAAAGGGGAGGGAGGTGTCGGAAATGGACCAGGTAAACTTGAGGGCAGGGTGAAAGTTGGAGGCAAAGTTAATAAAGTCAACGAGTTCTGCATGCGTGCAGGAAGCAGCGCCAATGCAGTCGTCGATGTAGCGAAGGAAAAGTGGGGGACAGATACCAGAATAGGCACGGAACATAGATTGTTCCACAAACCCAACAAAAAGGCAGGCATAGCTTGGACCCATATGGGTGCCCATAGCTACACCTTTAGTTTGGAGGAAGTGGGAGGAGCCAAAGGAGAAATTATTAAGAGTAAGGACTAATTCCGCTAGACGGAGCAGAGTGGTGGTAGAGGGGAACTGATTAGGTCTGGAATCCAAAAAGAAGCGTAGAGCTTTGAGACCATCCTGATGGGGGATGGAAGTATATAGGGACTGGACATCCATGGTGAAAATAAAGCGGTGGGGGCCAGGGAACTTAAAATCATCGAAAAGTTTAAGAGCGTGAGAAGTGTCACGAACATAAGTTGGAAGGGTTTGAACAAGGGGGGATAAAACCATGTCGAGGTATGCAGAAACGAGTTCAGTGGGGCAGGAGCAAGCTGAGACAATAGGTCGGCCAGGACAAGCAAGTTTGTGGATCTTGGGTGGGAGGTAGAAACGGGAAGTGCGGGGTGTGGGAACTATAAGTTTGGTAGCAGTGGATGGGAGATCCCCTGAGCGGATAAAGTCGCTGATGGTGTGGGAGACAATGGCCTGGTGCTCCTTAGTGGGGTCACGATCGAGGGGTAAATAAGAGGAGGTATCCGCGAGTTGTCGCTGTGCCTCGGCAAGGTAGAGGTCAGTACGCCAGACTACAACAGCACCCCCCTTATCGGCGGTCTCCTCCTCTACTGTAAAGATGAAACCACACTCAGGTTGGAGGAACAACACCTTATATTCCGTCTGGGTAGCCTGAACCTGATGGCATGAACATCGATTTCTCAAACTTCCGCTAAGGCCCCACCTCCCCCTCGTACCCCATCTGTTACTTATTTTTATGCACACATTCTTTCTCTCACTCTCCTTTTTCTCCCTCTGTCCCTCTGAATATACCTCTTGCCCATCCTCTGGGTCCCCCCCCTTGTCTTTCTTCCCGGACCTCCTGTCCCATGATCCTCTCGTATCCCCTTTTGCCTATCACCTGTCCAGCTCTCGGCTCTATCCCTCCCCCTCCTGTCTTCTCCTATCATTTTGGATCTCCCCCTCCCCCTCCCACTTTCAAATCCCTTACTCACTCTTCCTTCAGTTAGTCCTGACGAAGAGTCTCGGCCTGAAACGTCGACTGCACCTCTTCCTATAGATGCTGCTTGGCCTGCTGCGTTCACCAGCAACTTTGATGTGTGTTGCTTGAATTTCCAGCATCTGCAGAATTCCTGTTGTTTGCGTTTAAAAAAGAATTAAAAGGTTGTTCTTTCTGTTTGAAGTGGCCAACAGCTTTCCACAGCAGCCTCTGCATTTCCTGAGGAGACTGAGGAAAGCGAGGCTCTTGCTCCCTCTTAACTGCATTTTATAGGAGCTCCACTGGGAGTGTCCTGGCAAGTTGCATCTCCATCTGGTATGACAGCAGCCGAGCATCAGTCCCGAAGTCCCCACAAAGGGCTCTGAGGATCATAGGGCTCTCCCTACCATCCACTGGGGGCACTTACCAGGAGCTCTGCATACACAGGGCCCTTAGTATCACTCAGAATCCCACCCATCCTTCCAGCATCCTCTTTGACCATCAGGCAGGAGACTCCAATGCATAAAAACAAGAATGGTCAGGATGAGAAAGAGTTTCTTCCCTCAGGTCATTAGATTTCAGAACTCCCTGCCACTTCGCAATCAAAGTGTCACTGGTTAATCTGTTCTGTACCTTACAATATTTAATTTACGCACTTTAGCTTGTTTATTTATGTGTAATCCATCTGTAGATTCATCCTTACTTTCATAAGTTACATTGTGTCATGTATGTTATGCATGCTACAGTGCTTTACCGCCTGGTTCAGAGAAATATTGTCTCATTTGACAGTATACATGTACTGTTTAACGGCAACAAACTTGACTTGGCTTGACTCAATCTTTCTGCACATACCCACAGAGAAATAGAAACACTTATTTACAGGCTATCTTATTGACCATGATACTTACTAGACCTCAACAAATGACAGCAAACAGCAATGAAGTCCATATATAATTCTAATAAGTGTAACATGATAAGAGGAAATTCTGTGACCATAAATGCTCATCTGATTGTAAATGTCACAAAGTTGAAGATAACAAATTATCTTCAGCACTGATCAGCCATTTAACATCCTTCCATTGCTATCAAGCAAACGTTGCAAAGCTGCATCATGTTGCATTCCAGTGACCTCAATAAGGCAGTGACAGCACTCCTCAAGCAGTCTGATCGGTTTTCATTATTTAATCTTCACTCTCTGTTCTCTCCACTTCTAAGTAATCTTCAATCATCTAAGGGTGAAGCCCCGAGATCACTGGCAGGCAAACTAGGATCGGTGTTACGGCTAACATAAACGGGCATGATTTTATGGAGATTGGAGGAAAGTATGGGGGGGATATATCAGAGAGAGGTTTTTTTATACAGAGAGTGGTGAGTGCATGGAATGCCCTGCTGGGGTGGTGCTAGAGGCAGATGCAATAAATGTAAATAAATTCTCTTAGTTAGACACGTGGATGATAGAAAAATGGAGGGAAGAGTACATTTATCTTAGAATACATAGAGCATAGGACAGTACAGATCCTTCAGTCCATAATGTTGTGCTGAGCTTTTAGCCGACTCTAAGATCAGTCTAACATTTTGGAATGTGTGGCAACACTTGTGGGCTGCCCCCAGCATATAGAAAAAAAAAACCATAGAAACTACAGCACAGAAACTTCTTTAGGTTATCCTTAGGTTGTGTTGGTTGCTAATGCAAATGATGCATTCCATTCTATGTTTCAGTGTACACGGCATAAATAAGTGCATCTGAATCTGAACCTGAAGTCAGTACAATATCTGGAACACAGAGAGAAGTGAATATCTGGAATGAGCCAACAGAGGAAGTAAGTGGTTCAGGTAGACACGAGGGGTGATTGATAAGTTCGTGGCCTAAGATAGAAGGAGTCAATTTTAGAAAACCTAGCACAGTTATTTTTCCTACATTTACACCTAGTCCAGCAGTCGTGGAGCATACGGATCCCTTCTTTGTAGAAGTCGGCATCTTGGATCTCCAGAAGTGGTCCACAGCAGGGGTGATTGATAAGTTTGTGGCCTAAGGTAGAAGGAGATGAGGAGAAACTTCAAACTTTCTGCATTTTCACTCAAAGAGTTGAACTGCACGTGCATGTAACGAGAGCTGTATAACTCATCTCCTTCTACCTTAGGCCACAAACTTATCGATCACCCCTGCTGTGGACCACCTGGAGGTCCAAGACGTTCTCGTTACATGCACGTGCAGTTCAACTCTTTGAGTGATAATGCAGAAAGTTTGAAGTTAATAATTCATCTCCTTCTACCTTAGGCCACAAACTTATCAATCACCCCTGCTGTGGACCACTTCTACAAAGAAGGGATCTGTATGCTTCATGACCGCTGGACTAAGTGTATACATGTAGGAGGGGACTATGTTGAAAAATAGATGTGCTAAGTTTTCTAAAATTGACTCCTTCTACCTTAGGCCACTCAATCACCCCTCGTACAATTGCAATATATATGTTTGCATTTAGGTGGGTACACAGAGAAGAAGGGTTTGAAGGGTTATGAGCCAAACTCAGGCAAGTCAGACTAGAAGGGAGAATACTGAGATCAATATAGACTAGTTGGGCCAAAGGGTCTATTTCTGAGTTACTCTATGACTATAACAATACAGCAAAAACAGGCCCTCAGGTCCACGATTTCTGGATTTTTGGTCATGATGCCAAGCTAACAAATCCCATCTGCCTGCGCATATGTAAATATGATACAAATATCATATAACATATATAACTGAGGGCCAAGGACTGATCCTTTGGCTTTTTACTAGTATCCAGTTTAAAAAAGACCCAGATATTTTAGGCTCTGCCTTGCACATGATAATCAGTCTTCCGTCCATGTTAGCATACATCCCCCATACCACGTTCACATGACAACAGTTTGTGTTGCTAACAGTCTCACTTGGCCTTTATCAAAAGAAACCTCACAAAGAGCCTTGAAATGCTTATCCCACCGCTCTACTCTCTCTGTACTTGCAACAGTGTTACTAGGACAGTTCAAATGCCATCTCTAAGTTTACCAGTGACACAACTGCTTTTTGCCAGTATCTCAGGTGGCAAATTAGGAGGTGTACAGGAGTGAGATATGTAGATAAACTGGTTGAGTGGAGTCACAACACGAACTTTGCTCTCACCATCAGCAAGACCAAGGAATTGGTTGTGGACTTCAAGAAGAGGAATTCGGGAGATCACACATGTTCAACGAAATCCAGATGGAGCAACTAAAAATGTGGAGATGCTCACAAAAGTAGAGATACAGATAACTAGGAGGGAGGTAGGGCTGGAGATGGATGCAGAGAAAGGAAGTTACACTGACAGATATGAAAACAAAGCTGACCACTTCAAAGCTGAGATGCTACTTAATCAGAAATGATATAATTGAGCTGCGGCTGCCATGTGTCATGGGTAGACAGGAATCAGTGTTAGTTCAGAAGTGTCAGTGTGGAGCCAATCTCACCTGCTCTCCAGTGGGCTTTGGACCACCAGGACAACAGCAAGACCTGCGTCCGCCTGTTATTTATCGATTACAGCTTGGCGTTCAACAGCATCGTCCGATCCGTTCTGGGAGAAGGCAAGAAAATGGGGTTGAGAGGGATAATAAACCAGCCACAAATGAAGACGGAGCAGACTAGATGGGTCGAATGGCCTAATTCTGTTCCTCTGTGATATGATCTTATGGTCTAATCAACAAGCTTTAAAACCAGGGCCTTCATACGGTCCTCTACAATTGGATTCTTGATTTTTCTCATCGGGAGGCCACGATCAGCATGGATTGGTGTTGACATCTCCTCCTCGCTGATAAACAACTCAGGCACAGCTCAAGGATGCATGCCAAAACATAGGATTTTTGGAGGCTTCAAAGTGTAATAAAGTCAGCCAGATCCAGCACAGGCCCAAGCCTCTCCTCTATTGGGACCACACCTTTATTGTCTTAGGAATTGAAGGACATTTGGCTTGACTTCTCCACCATAATAAATATCATCTCCATATCCCTCTATCGAGGCCTTTCAAATCTGACAGGTTTCAATCAGAGCCCTCCCCACCACCCTCAAACTTCTAAATTCCAGCGAATAAAGGCTCAGAGCCATCAATTACTCCTCATACAATAAACCTTAACTCCCAGAATCATTCTTGTGAACCTCCGCTGAACCCTCTCTAATATCAACACATTCTTTCTTAAATAAGGGATGCAAAACTGTTCACAATACTCCAAGCAAAGCCTCACCAGTGCCTTATAAAACTTCAGCATTACAACCTTGCTTTTATATTGTAGTCCACTGGAAGTGAATGCTATCATTGCATTTGCCATCCTCGCCACCTCAACTTGCAAATTAACCTTTAGGGAATTCTGCACAAGGACTTCCAAGTATTCCATTTGCCTCTTCATTTATCATTCTCCTAATCTCTCTGTCCTTCTGTAGCCACCCAGCTTCTGCAACTTTACCTGACTCTCCGCTAACTCCATATCTGTCATGGTCCGGTCCATGAAATCCGAATTCTGTTTCATGGTCCGGTTCATCAATCCTTATTCCGGGTTTTCCTGTTTTCCCTTGTTCCATTGGGTGCCTTAATTGAGGAACATGATTCTCGTTTTAGGCTGGCACATAAATACCTCTGCAAACCAAGGGTTCCCGGCTGGACTGTTTCCTTCCCCTCCCCATCTGAATCCCTGACAGCTACCTCGGCAGTTTCGCTCGGCAAGTATCCTCGGCAGTGATCCCAGCCCTGCGTCCTAGAAAGAGTCCTAGCCCTGAGTCCTAGAAAGCGTCCCAGCCCTGTGTCCAAGAAAGGGTCCCGGCCCTGTGTCCTAGATAGGTTCCTGGCCCTGCACTCCAAGAAGGGGTCCCGGCTCCGTACCCAAGGGCCTAACAGAGCCAAGTCCTACCCTGGAGTTCCACCGTCCTGTGCTGGAATTCCCTCGTCCTGTCCAGGAGTCTCTCAACCAGTCCAGGAGTCCCTAGTCCAAGCCACGTCCAAGTACCTCATCTTGTCTAAGCCTAGTCCAAGAACCTTGTCTTGTCCAAGTCAAGGCTTTGTGTTCTTGTGCTGTCCATGTGCCTTGTCCTGTGCAGGAGTTCCAAGTCCAGTCCTGTAGCTTAGCCACGTCCAGTCCTGTAGCTACGCCTTGTCCTCGCCTCGATCCGGCATCCAAGCCCGAGTCAAGACCTAGGTTCTGAGCCTGAGTCAAGACCCAGGTTCTGGGTCCCCGTCCAGTCTCTGGCTCGGAGTCCTAGCCCAGGCTCCTAGTTCAAAGTTCTTTGCCCTTGTCCTGCTTTCCTAGTCTTAGTCCTAGCCCACGCCCAGTGTCCTTGTCTTGTCCAGGGCCTGCGTTCATGTCCAGTGTCATTCCTTCCTGACTCCCATTGCTTTCTTGATTGGCCTTGTCCTGTTCCTAGTACTTCAGTGTCTGTGTCTTGCATTTGGGTACGCTCCCAATGCCCCCTTATGACAATATCATTCATAAACCTGGCCACAAAGGCATCAATTCCATTATAAAAATCACTGACGTACAGCGTAAAAAGAGGTGGTGCCAACACCAATGTCACTAGTCCCAGCAGCGAAAGAGAGAAGGCTCCCTTTATTGCCACTCTTTGTCTCCTGCCACTCAGCCAGTGCTCTATCCATGCTAGAATTTTTCCTATAATACCATGAGCTCCAATCCTGTTAAGCAGTCTTGAGGGAGCACCTTGCCAAAGGCCTTCTGAAAATTGAAGTACACAACATCCACCGATTCCCCTTTGTCTATCCTGCTTGTTATTTCTTCAAAGAATTCCAACAGATTGGTCAGGCAATATTTTCCTTTAAGGAAATCATGCTCACTTTGGCCTATTTTATCATGTACCTCCAAGTAACCCGAAACAACGTTGTTTACATTCGACTCCAACATCTTCCAAACCACTGAGGTCAGGCAAACTGGCCTATAATTTCCTTTCTTCTAACCCCTCCCTTCTTGAAGAGTGGAGTGACATTTGCAAATTTCCAGTCAACCAAAACCATGTCTGAATATATTGATTCTTGAAAGAACATTACTAATGCCTCCACAACCTGCCATTTCCTTGTCCCCCACTTCTATCTTTCCAGCATCACTTCCAGTGGTCCAATATCTGCTCTCACCTCTCTTTTTTATTCTTTATATATCTGAAAAGAAAAGCATTTGGCATCTTCTTTAATACTGTTGGTTAACTTACCTTCATACTTCATCCTTTACCTCTTATGATTTTTTGAATTGCCATCTGTTGGTTTTTAAAATGTTTCCAATACTCTAACTTCCCACTGGCTTTCCTATATTATATGCCCTTTCTTTTGCTTTTATGTTGGCTTTCACTTTCTTTGTCAGACATGGTTGCATCATCCTGCCTTTAGAATACTTCTTCTTTGGGATGTATGTATCTCACGCCTTCCAAATTGCTCCCAGAAATTCCAGCCATTGCTGCTCTGCCATCATCCCTGCTAGTGTCCCCTTCCAATCAATTTTGGCCAGCTCCTCTCTTCGTTCATCTGTAATTCTCTTTACTCCACTGATACATCTGACTTTAGCTTCTCCCTCTGAAATTGCAGGGTGAATTCTACCATATTATTATTACTACCTCCTAAGGGTTCCTTTACCTTAAGCTCCCCGATCAAATCCGATTCATTACACAACACCCAATGCAGAATTGTTCATCCCCTAGTTGTAGGCATTCTATAAATTCTCTCTCTTGGGATCCAGAGCCAACCTGATCTTCCCAATCTACCTGCATATTGAAATCCCCCTTCACTATCGCAACATTTGCCTTTTGACATTCCTTTTCTATCTCCCATTGCAATTTGTAGCTCACATCCTTGCTACTGTTCGGAAGCCTGTATGTAACTCTCATCAGGGTGTTTTTACCCTTGCAGTTTCTTAACTCTACCCACAAGAATTCTGCATCTTCTGATTCTATGTCACCTTTTTCTAAGGATTTGATTTCATTTTTCACTAATAGAGCCATGCCTCCCTCTCTGCCAACATGCCTGTCCTTTCAATACAGTGTATATCCTTAGATGTTAAGCTCCCATCTGTAATGCTCACAGTGATGCCCACAATGTCATGCCTGCCAGTCTCTAACTGCACTACAAGATCATCTACCTTATTCTATATACCGTGTGTATTCAAATGTAACACCTTTGGCCCTGTTTTGTCACTCTTTTCGATTTTGACCCCCTTTTACACTGCAACTCATCCCACTGACTGCAATTTTGCCCTGTCATCTGCCTGCCCTTCTTGACCGTCTCACTACACACTGCCTCTGCTTTTAAACCAACAGCCCTATCCCCAGCTCTATCACTCTGGTTCCCATCCTCCTGGAAAATTAGTTTAACCCCTCCCCAACAGCTCTAGCATACCTGCCTGCAAGTTTTTAGTCCCCTTCAGGTTCAGGTGTAACCCATCCCTTTTCAATAGGACATCCTTTTCCCAGAAGAGATCCCAATGATCCAGAATTCTGAAACCCTGTCCCCCTGCACCAGTTACTCACATTGATCTATCAAATCATCTATTCTTACCTCACTGGCACGTGGCACAAACAGCAATCTATAGATTGCTACCCTGGAGATCCAGCTTTTCAACTTTCTACCTCCATCCTCACCCGGTCTCGTCTATCACTTGCCAGCTTGTACTCCTTCCCCTCTCCCTCACCGCCACCACCTTCTTATTCTGGCTGCTTCCCCCTTACTTTCAAGTCCTGATGAAGGGTCTTGGCCCGAAACGTTGACTGTTTATTACTTTCCATAGATGCCGCCTGACCCGCTGAGTTGCTCCAGCATTTTGTGTGTGGTGCTCAGCAATTTTCTTTATGTATTGCACTGTACTGCCACAGCAACACAACTAAGTTCATGACATATGTCAGTGATGAGGCACCTGATTCTAACTCTGGTGCACCAGATGTCCCAACAAGTGTTTTCCAAGGCAGTGAGGCAGACTCCAGTCCCCTGTCTCCCGCAGCACTCCGAGCTGGTCCCTCTAAGATTGATAGTGTAAATATGAACTTAGCTAAGTAGCAGGCAATAGAACGCTACGGTGAATTTTTATTTCTAAGAAAGGAGGGAGGTGAATAATGACAATCCCCATTTCTAAAATTGACAGCACATTGAACTACCAAGAGCATTGCGATAGATGCCAACCGCTTACAGCAATACAGCAGCAGTATACTTAATACTATGATCTTTGCAGTTCACCAGAACAGGGAGGAATATGGCAGATGAAGCTTAGTGCAGAGACATGTGAGGTGAAGACTTTAGCAGGAGGAATGAGGACGGGCTATGTAGAATAATGGGTGCTGTGTTCGAAGCAGAGGGGGTTGTGGTTTTTGGTGCACATGTCAACAAGCGTGACAAGGTGGGTTCATAAAGTGGTTGACAAGGCAAGTTCAGTTCTGGGCTTTATCAGCGTCAGAATCAGTATCAGCTTTATTATCACTGACATATGCAATCATGAAATTCGTTGTTTTGTGGCAGTGGAATGCAATACAGAAAATATGCTATATACTACACACAGACACACACATAGACACACACACATAGACACACACACAGACACACACACATAGACAGACACACACACATAGACATACACACACATAGACACACACAGACACACACATAGACACACACACATAGACACACACACACACACACACACACACACAGACACACACACACAGACACACAGACATACACACAGACACACACAGACACACACAGACACACACATACACACACACACACACACACACACACCCACCGTGGAGTGAAGGGAATTACAGAGCTTGACAGAGAAGCTGATTGGAAGGGCACACCAGTAGGAATGATGGCAAAGGAGTTTTCTGGGAGCAATTTGGAAGACACAGGATACATACATCCCAAAGAAGTATTTTAAAGGCAGGATGATGCAACTGGGTCTGACAAGGGAAGCCAAGGTTATCATAAAAGCAAAAGAGAGAGAATATAGTAGAACATAAATTAGTGGAGAATTAGAGGATTGCAAACCTTCAAAAGCCAACAGAAGGCAACTACAAAACCCATAAGGGGGTAAAAGAGGAAATACAAAGGTAAGCTAGCCAACAATATCAAAGAGGCTACAAAAAGATTTTTTAGATATATTAAGTAAAAAAAGAGATAAGAGAAGGTGTTGGACACTGGAAATGATGCTGGAGAGGTAGTAATAGACCATAAGACTAGAAGACATAGGTGCAGAATTAGGCCATTTGGCCCATCGAGTCTGCTCCACCGTTCAATCATGGCTGATCCTTTTTTTTCTCCTCCTCAAACTCATTTCCCAGCTTTCTCCCTGTAACCTTTGATGCCATATCCAATCAAGAACCTATCAATCTCTGCCTAAAATACACCCAACAACCTGGCCTCCACAACTGCATGTGGCAACGAATTCCACAAGTTCACCACCCTCTGGCTAAAGAAATGTTTCTGCATCTCTGTTTTGAATGGACACTCCCCTATCCTGAGGCCTGTCCTTTCGTCCTAGACTCTCCCTCCTTTCCACATCTACTCTGTCCAGGCCTTTCAACATTTGAAAGGTTTCAATGAGATTCCCCCTCATCCTCAATTCCACTGAGTACAGACCAGAACTATCAAACGTTCCTTGTATGATAACCCTTTCATTCCTGGAATCATCCTCGTGAACCTCCTCTGGACCCTTTCCAATGCCAGCACATCTTTACTAAGATAAGGAGACCAAAATTTTGCACAATATTCAAGGCGAGGCTTCACCAGTGCCTTCTGAGCCCATAAATAGATTAACGGAACGAAGACCATCATCCTCGACCTCGAGTGATAGCCACGACGACGATGATAAAGCCTCTGCATCACATCCCTGCTCTTGTACTTTAGACCTCTTGAAATGAATGCTAACATTGCATTTGCCTTCCTCACCACCGATTCAACCTGCAAGTTAACCTTTAGGGTGTTCTCCACAAGGACTCCCAAATCCCTTTGCATCTCAAATTTTTGGATTTTTTCCTCGTTTAGAAAATAGTCCACACATTTATTTCTACTACCAAAGTGTATGATCATGCATTTTCCAACATCATATTTCCTTTGCCACTTTCTTGCCCATCTCCTAATCTGTCTAGGTCCTTCTGCGTTCTACCTGTTTCCTCAACACTACTTGTATCTCCGTCAATCTTTGTATCATCTGCAAACATGGCAACAAAGCCATCTATTCCACCATCTAGATCATTTATATACAGCATAAAAAGAAGTGGTCCCAATACTGACCCCTGAGGAATGCTACTAGTCACTGGAAACCAACCAGAAAAGGATCCTTTTATTCCTAGACACTATCTCCTACCAATCAGCCAATGCTCTAACCATGTTAGTAACTTTCCTGTAATACCACAGGCTCTTAACTTGGTAAGTAGTCTCATGTGTGGCACCTTGTCAAACACCTTCTGAAAGTCCAAATATACAACACCCACTATATCCACTTTATCTATCCTACTTGTTCTTCTCAAAGAATTCCAACAGGTTCATCTGGTAGGATTTTTCCTTAAGGAAACCATGCTGACTTTGTCCTGTGTCACCAAGTACTCCATCACCTCATCCTTAACAATTGATTTTAACATCTTCCCAGCCACTGAGGTCAGGCTAATTGGTCTATAATTTCCTTTCTGCTGCCTCTTCCTTTCTTAAAGAGTGGAGTGACATTTGCAATTTTCCAGTCCTCTGGCACCATGCCAGAGTCCAATTATTTTTGAAAGATCATTTCTAATGCCACCACAATCTCTAATGCTACCTCTTTCAGAACTCTAGGGTGTAGTTCATCTGGTCTGGATGACTTATATACCTTTAGATCTTTCAGCTTTTTGAGCACCTTCTCCTTTGTAATAGTAACTGCACCCACTTCTCTTCCTTCACACACTGTAACATCTGGCACACTGCTAGTGTCTTCCATGGTGGAGACTGATGCAAGATACACATTTAGTTCATCAGCCATCTCCTTGTCCCCTGTTATTACTTCTCTGGCCTCATTTTCTAGTGGTCCTATATCCACTCTAATTTCTCTTTTATTTTTTACATACTTGAAAAAGTTTTTACTATCCACTTTGATATTATTTGCTAGCTTGCTTTCAGTATTTAATCTTTTCTCTTCTAATTATTCTTTCAGTTGCCGTCTATAGGTTTTTAAAAACTTCCCAATCCTCTATCTTCCCACTAATGATAGAATTGATGGTTTTGAGGCAAAGGTGGAGGGGCAGGCAGTGTTGAGGAAGCAATAGGGCTGCAGACCACTTGGACAGATTAAGGTGAATGGGCAAAGAAATGGCAAATGAAATACAGTATCGTTAAGGGTGTGGTCATGTACTTTGGTAGAAGGAATAAAAACATCAACTATTTTCTAACAAGGAAAACAATTCAACAATCCAAGGGGAAAAGGGACTTGGGAATCCCTTGTGCAGGATTTCTTAAAGGTTAATTGCAGATTGAGTCAGGAGTGAGGAGGCCCAATGCAATGTTAGCATTCATTTCGAGAGGACTAGAATATAAAAACAAGGGTGTAATGTAAGGCACTGGTGAGGCTTCACTTTGACTATTATGAGCAATTTTGGGCCCCTTATTTAAGAAAGGATGTGCTGATATTGAAAGGGTTCAGAGGAAGTTCACGAGAATGTTTCTGAGAATGAAAGGCTTATTGTATGAGGTGTGATTGATGGCTCTAGGCTTTTACTCGCTGGTATATAGAACAATGAGGGGGCATCTCATTGAAACCTCATTCAAAATGTTGAAAGGCCAAGATAGAGTGGGTGTAGAGAAGATGTTGAATATGGTGGTGGAATCTAGGACCAGAGAGTACAGCATCAGGATAGAGGGATGTCCAATTAGAATGGAGATGAGGAGAAATTTCTTTAGCCAGAGGGTGGTGAATCTATGGAATTCATTGCCACAGGCAACCGTAGAGGCCAGGTCATTGGGTGTATTTAAGATGGAGGTTAATAGATTCTTGGTAAGTCAGGGCATGAAAGACTACAGGGAGAAGGCATGAGAATAGGGTTGAGAGGGAAATGGATCATTCATGATGAAATGGCGGAGCAGACTCAACGAACTGAATAGTCTAAATCTGCTCCTAGGTCTTATGGTCTGAGGTAAGGCCAAAGAGATACCTGGTTGAGGTAGATAAATAAGAGGTTACAGGTACAAGAACAAAAGGGGAGAAAATGAATAATGACATGAGAGAAAATCTTTTTAATGCGATATGTGTTTGGAGTCAATAAAATTGAAAGAGTACGGAGAAAGGTTATAAGGATGTTGCTGGGACTAGAGGACTAGAGTAATAGGGAAGGTTGGAATAGGTTAGAACATTATTCCCTGGAGCGTAGGAGAATGAGATGTGAATTGATAGAGGTACACAAAATTATTTGTAGTAATAGGATAAATGTAAGCAGGCTTTTCCAATGAGATTGGGTGAGGCTACAACTAGGGGTCCTGGGTTAAGGGTAAAAGTTGAAATGTTTAAGGGGAACATGAGGGGGAACTTCTTCACTCAGAGGGTGGAGAGATTGTGGAGTGGTGGATGCAGGCTTGATTTCAAAATTTAGGAGAAAGTTAGATGGGAGGGGCATGGAGGGCTATAGACTGGGTGCCATTTGACAGGGGTAGGCAGAAGAATAGTTCAGTACAGACTGGATGGGCCAAAGAACCTGCTTTTGTGCTGTAGTGCTCTATGACTCCATGGAGTCTGGCATGCAGATGTGGTGGAGGAGGTTCTGTTCTGGCTTTCAAGAAAGAATTGGATAAATATATGGTGAGTAAATAATTACCAGTCTTTGGATAAAGGGTGGAGTGTGAAAATATTGAATTGCTCTGGGAAGGATCTGGTACAGACCTGATGAGCCAAATGGCTTCTTTCTCTACTGTAACCATTTTATGATTTGATAAGATGGCTGGTTGGTTCCACATGAATCATTTATTTACTTATTGAGATTCAGCATGGAGTGGGTCATTCGGCCCTTTGAGTCATGCTGTTCAGCAGCCCTCGATTTAACCTTAGCTTAATCGCGGGGCAATTTACAATGACCAATCAACCTACAACCGGTACTTCTTTGAACTGCGGAAGGAAACCGGAGAATCTGGAAGAAAGCTATATGGTCACTAGGAAAACGTACAAACTCCTAACATGCAGCTGGGGAGTGGGGGAGTGACTTGAACCCTAATCACTGGTACTGTAAAGTGTTGTGCTTAGCACTGTGCTACCGTGCCTCCCCAAAGCTGCTTCCCTGAAGTTAGCTTGGCTATGATTCTGATTGACCGTAGGACCCCAGTCATTGTTCGGTGTGACTTAGCTGAGGTCAGTACAAAAGACTTTTAAAGATGAATTTTCTGACCTGTTTACTTCAAATTTATTAATTTCATTTCTGAACTGAAGACCTATTCCAAGCCAGATGATATTTCAAAAACAGTATGTAGACATCAATGTTAGGTGAAATACTTGTGGTCATCATTTGAACATATCCAAGTGATTCACAATTTAAACCAAAAACAAAACCAATAGGATGATGAAATGTCATAACGACAGGTTGTATTTACTGGGAAAACCTGCTGGAGGGAAAAGTCCCCAGACTTTTTTTTTTGCGCCATTTGAACTATTTGCTTTGAAATGTTATTCTCTGATTTACATGTAAATACTATGCATAACATTGGTTAACTTTCCAAGAAAAAGTGATCTGAGGGCTTTCAGAAGGAAGGAAGGCTGACTCTGCAGGAAGGCAGAAGAAGCAGAATAATGAACATGCACCTTTCTAAAATTCTCTTGATTATTGCTGGTTTTCAAAACCATTCAGGTACTGCCGCTCGGGGACAGCAAACTTATACAAAAGTGTACATTTTGAAAATACTTCAGGAGGTAGGTGAAGCTAAAAGTCAATGTTTGTAGTTCTGTGAAAAACTGACAGTCAGATCTATCCCATGAGATTTAAGACTTCTTTTATTTATTTTCTATTTTATATTTTAGATTCCCATACACATGCTATCAACTAATCCCAACAGTTGGTATTTACTCTCAGTGGCCACTTTATTAGGCACACCTGTATACTGGCTCGTTAATCATGTGGCAGCAACTCATTGCGTAAAAGCACGCAGACATGGTCAAGAGGTTATTTTTCAGACCAAACATCAAAATGGGGTTGGAAATATGATATAAGTGACTTTGACCATGGAATGATTGTTGATTCCAGAGGGGGCGGTTTGAGTATCACAAAAACTGCCGATCTCCTGGGGTTTTCATGCACAACGGTCTCTAGAGTTTACAGAGATTAGTGCTACAAAACAAAAAACATCTAGTGAGCGGCAGTTCTGTGGGCAATGAGAGAGGTCAGAGGGGAATGGCCTGACTGGTTCAAGCTGTCAGGAAGTGGACAGTATCTTAAATAACAGCACATTACAACAGTGATGTTCAGAACAGCTTCTCTGAACTCACAGTGCGCCGAGCCTTGAACTGAATGGGCTACAGCAGCAGAAGGTCATGGCCACTGAGTGAATATCATCCTGATCACACCACATTAAACTCCTAGTACATGTACAGTTGAAGTCAGAAGTTTACATGCACCTTAGCAAATACATTTAAACTCAGTTTTTCACAATTCCTGATACTTAATCCTAGAAAACATTCCCTGTCTTAGGTCAGTTAGGATCGCTACTTTATTTTAAGAATGTGAAATGTCAGAATAATAGTAGAGAGAATGATTTATTTCAGCTTTTATTTCTTTCATCACTTTCCCAGTGGGTCAGAAGTTTACATACACTTTGTTAGTATTTGGTAGCATTGCCTTTAAATTGTTTAACTTGGGTCAAACGTTTTGGGTTGCCTTCCACAAGCCTCTCACAGTAAGTTGCTGGAATTTTGTTCCATTCCTCCAGACAGAACTGGTGAAACTGAGTCAGGTTTGTAGGTCCCCTTGCTCGCACAAGCTTTTTCAGTTCTGCCCACAAATTTTCTACGGATTGAGGTCAGGGCTTTGTGATGGCCACTCCAATACCTTGACTTTGTTGCCCTTAAGCAATTTTGCCACAACTTTGGAGGTATGCTTGGGGTCATTGTCCATTTGGAAGACCCATTTGCAACCGAGCTTTAACTTCCTGGATGATGTTTTGAGATGTTGCTTCAATATAGCCACATAATTTTCCTTCCTCATGATGCCATCTATTTTGTGAAGTGCACCAGTCCCTCCTGCAGCAAAGCACCCCCACAACATGATGCTGTCACCCCCATGCTTCATGGTTGGGATGGTGTTCTTCGGCTTGCAAGCCTCACCTTTTTCTCTCCAAACATAACGATGGTCATTATGGCCAAACAGTTCAATTTTTGTTTCATCAGACCAGAGAACATGTCTCCAAAAAGTAAGATCTTTGTCTCGATGTGCACTTGCAAACTGTAGTCTGGCTTTTTAATGGCGGTTTTGGAGCAGTGGCTTCTTCCTTGCTGAGCAGCCTTTCAGGTTATGTCGATATAGGACTCGTTTTACTGTGGATATAGATACTTGTCTACCTGTTTCCTCCAGCATCTTCACAAGGTCCTTTGCTGTTGTTCTGGGATTGATTTGCACTTTCCACACCAATGTAAGTTCATCTCTAGGAGACAGAATGCATCTCCTTCCTGAGCGGTATGACGGCTGCGTGGTCCCATGGTGTTTATACTTACGTACTATTGCTTGTACAGATGAACGTGGTACCTTCAGGCATTTGGAAATTGCTCCCAAGGATGAACCAGACTTGACATCATTTTCCGACCTTAATCCGATAGAAAATTTGTGGGCAAAACTGAAAAAGTGTGCGCGAGCAAAGGGGCCTACAATCCTGACTCAGTTACACAAGTTCTATCGGGAGGAATGGAATAAAATTCCAGCAACTTACTGTGAGAAGCTTGTGGAAGGCAATCCAAAACGTTTGACCCAAGTTAAACAATTTAAAGGCAATGCTACCAAATACTAACAAAGTGTATGTAAACTTCTGACCCACTGGGAAAGTGATGAAAGAAATAAAAGCTGAAATAAATCATTCTTTCTATCATTATTCTGACATTTCACATTCTTAAAATAAAGTAGTGATCCTAACTGACCTAAGACAGGGAATGTTTTCTAGGATTAAATGTCAAGAATTGTGAAAAACTGAGTTTAAATGTATTTGGCTAAGGTGCATGTAACTTCTGACTTCAACTGTAAATGTATATGGTGAATAAAGTTGATCCTTGATCTTGAATGCCTAGCCTAAGAAGTCGGAAAATTAACTTTGTTCTCTTGCAAACAAGAGAAAATCTGCTGATGCTGGAAATCCAAGCAACACACACAAAATGCTGGGGAACTCAGCAGGCCAGGCAACATCTATGGAAAAGAGTACACTCGATGTTTTGGGCCTAGACTCTTTGGCAGGACTGGAGAAGTAAGCTGAGAAGTAGATATAAAAGGCAGGGGAGGGGAGGGAGAAACACAAGGTGATAGGTGAAACTGGGAGGGGAAGGGATGAAGTACAGAGCTGGAAAGTTGATTGGCGAAGGAACTACAGAGCTGGAGAAGCGGGAATCTGATAGGAGTGGACAGAAAACCATGGAAGAAAAAAAGGGGAAGGAGAACCAGAGGGTGATGATGGGCTCGCAAGGAAATAAGATAAGAGAGGGAAAAAGGGACGAGGATTTGGTGAAGTTTGGGGGGGGGGGGTGTATTACTGGAAGTTCGAGAAATCGATGTTCATGCCATCAGGTTGGAGATTACCCAGACAAAATATAAGGTGTTGTTCCTCCAACCTACGTGTGGCCTCATCACAAGAGTGGAGGAGGGCACGGATAGGTATATCGGAATGGGAGTGGGAAGTGGAATTAAAATGGGTGACATTGAGAGATCCTGGGAAATTCTAGCAGACGGATGAAAGGTGATTGGCGAAGTGGTTTTCCAATCTGCTTTGGGTCTCACCGATATACAGGAGGCCACACCAGGAACACCGGTCACAGTATAGGACCCCAATAGACTCACAGGTGAAGTGTTGCCTCACCTGGAAGGACTGTTTGGGGCTCTGAATGGTAGTGAGAGCTTGCCAGGGTAAGTGCCAGGAGGGAGATAAGTGGGCAGGGCCAAATGGACAAGGGAGTCGCATAGGGAGTGATCCTTGTGGAAAGCAGAAAGTGGGGGAGGGGAGGAAAAGATGCGCTTGTTGGTAGGATCCCTTTGGAGATGGCAGAAGTTGTGGAGAATTATTTGATGGATGTAGAGGCTGGTGGGGTGGTAGGTGAGACCAAGAGGAATCCTGTCTCTGGTGGGTTGGCTGGAGGATGGATTGGGAGTAGATATGTATGAAATGGAAGAGATGCAGTTGACAGCAGCGTTGATGGTTGAAGGAAGGAAGCCACTTTCTTTGAAGATGGAGGACGTCTCCTTTGTTCTGGAATGAAAATCCTCATCCTGAGAGCAGATGTGGTGGAGATGGAGGAATTGAGAAAAGGGAATGGTGGTTTTACAAGTAGTGGTGGGAGGAGGTACAGTAAAAGTAGCTGTGAGAGCCCATGGGTTTGGACTAGATAACGGTGGATATGCTGTCTCAGAGATAGAGACAGAAAGATCAAGAAAGGGGAGGGAGGCTTTGGAAATGGAGGTAAATTTGAGGGTAGGGTGATCATTATCAAGCTAAACTCTACTCTTATATCATAACTCAAACCAATTCCCCTTCATCAGACACTCTTGTGTTTACAGGCTTAAGTCAGCTTCTGGTTAGGTGATATTTTAGTTTTTGCAATCTCCACCCTTCTTCTTATATCCCTTAAAGATTTAAAGATTACCTTTATTAATCAAAAACAATCTAAACCTACATTGTTTCTGTCAACAACCAACACGGTCTGAGGATGTTGCCAGGACCAGCTTGCAATTTGTCACTCAGCTTGCAGGCTGCCCTCGGCACAGTCCTTGGACTGTGTTGGTTGTTGACGCAGACTATGCATTTTGTCTGGGGCAGCTCACAAGCATGGCGATTATATTCACTTAGCCTGTAGAATCTTCCGGACTCACAATTCTTTGAGATATCAATATATTGTACCTCCAATTCTGGTCATTCTTGATCATTTCCAAATTAATTCCTCTCTTTTTGGAATTAACCCTTAATCTTGCTGAATATCTCCAACACTCTACCTCTCCTTAAGTAAAAAGAGATATAAAATCTAAATGAAAATCTAAAATTTACATCCCCCTCTTTAGGAATATAAATTTCTTAATATGAATCAGCTTCTATAATGAGGGTTCAGGAGCGATGCAAACTACAATCAGTTTAGCTTAAAGAAATGTCTCTGCAGTCAAGCATTAGCAGACCCTACTTGCTTTTTCAAAAAAAAAACGCATCCCAAGGGTTGAATATTAGATTCTCTGGTTAATAAGTAGATTTGAGGAGAGTTCAAGATTGTTTATTGTCATTCTTCAGTATATGAGTGTAAAGCAGAATAAAAGATTGTTACTCTAGATCCAAAAATACAATAATCATAAAAACACAATAAATAGAAAATTAGTGCTATAAAATACAATGTACAAGTAACTGTCGAGTGTGCCTACATAAACATAAAATTACCTTATTGTCATAGACTGATTTTATGTATGGAGGGATGAAGGGTGCTGAAGGATTGTGGAGAGTAAAGGCTGATGTGGATGTTGTGGTGGTGGAGTGGGTTAATGGGTTGAGGTGTTGAAGCCCGATGGCTTGGAGGAAGTCGCTGTTTCTGAGTCTAGTGGTCCTGGCGTGAATGCTGCCTACTCTTCCCTGATGGGAGGGGGATAAACAGTGAATAAACTTAAACTGGTTGGAATAAAACGGGGCTAGCGTAGGAATAGTGTAAATGCAGGTAGAAGGCTTAGCAGAAGGTTCTGATGACGAGTCTTCAACCTGAACTGATATCGGTTTCATTTTCCACAGATACTGCCTGATCCACTGAGAATTTCCCCCACAGCTTTTGTCTTTTTAAAAAGTTTTTGGCTTTCAGTGGTTTGAAGACCCGTTTCCATGATGTAGGACTATCAGCACTTACCAATGAAAGAATCTCAAGCTTGTTTTTTAATTAGAGAAACAGCATGTTAACAGGTACTTCCATTCCAAGTAGCCCACACTGCCCAATTACACCCAGGTGACCAAATAATATACTAACCCATAGGACTTTGGAATATGAGAGGAAACCAGAGCACCCAGATGAAACCCATGGGGTCACGAGGAGAATGTACAAACTCCTGACAGACAGACAGACAGCAGGAATTGAACTCGGGTCACTGGCACTATGCTAACTGCTACTGTACTGTGCTGCCCAAGTTGTACACTTCACCACCTATTGGAGAAGATATTAACACTGTTGCCCATCAGAACACTTTACTGCTGAAGAAGCTGCAGAAGGTTGTAAATCTAGTCCGCTCCATCTTGGGTACTAGCCTACAAAGTACCCAGGACATCTTCAGGGAGCAGTATCTCAGAAAGGCAACGTCCATTATTAAGGACCTCCAGCACCCAGGCCATGCCCTTTTCTCACTGTTACCATCAGGTAGGAGGTACAGAAGCCTGAAGGCACACACTCAGCGATTCAGGAACAGCTTCTTCCCCTCTGCCATCCGATTCCTAAATGGACATTGAATCCTTGGACACTACCTCAGTTTTTAAAATATATAGTATTTCTGATTTTAGTACATTTTAAAAAATCTATTCAATATATTTATACTGTAATTGATTTACTTGTTTATTTACTATTATTATTTTTTCTCTCTTCTAGATTATGTGTTGCATTGAACCGCTGCTGCTAAGTTAACAAATTTCACATCACATGCCAGTGATAATAAACCTGATTCTGATTCTGATTCTACTATGATTTGAGCTTAATCTATATTGACAGTGAAGAAAAATCTAGGCTTGTGAGTCTGTAATTGTCATCTTAGAGTTAACATCTGAAAAGGCTTCTTTGTTGGATGAGTGGGAGTAAAATCTGTATTCAATAAATACATTTCTATGAATGAGCTGGATGACCTGTATAGATTTTCAGTGTCCATTATATATGCAAATATTGCTCTTACTGACTCTTCCATTGGAAACTGCCTTCCAAATCTTATTTCTCTCCTTTTCTCATTCCTTTCAATAATCTTCATTCTAATTCATGCATTCAATTACTCAACAAATTAAGAAATCTTCCATTGATCCATTGTTTCTTCGAGTCAGGCTGGTCAATTGCCAAGTTGGACATAAGGACTAAGAACATAAGAGATAGGAACAAGTGTGGGACTTTGGAGCCACATTCTGCATTGCCATTCAAAAACATGGCTGACTTTCTACCTCAGTTTCCTTTACCAGCCCATCTTCCTCGATTCCACTAATATCCGAAACCTTCATTCAAATTTGTCGCAAGTATGCTCATAACTGAGGCTCCCCAGACTTCCTGAATACAATTCCAACATTTCACTGTGGGATGGGGAGGGAAGGAATTGTTGGTGCTTAGGGTTGGAACTCTGTATCACAACAGTTCCAGGTTCCAGCATCTGCAACCTCTTTTGTTTCAAAAGGTTCATGCTCTCTGGGTGGGGATATTCTTCTCCTTAATAAGAGAACCATTATTTTGACACTGCAAATGATACTTCTAGATATCCTAACCAGGGTAAGCATAATCCCTCTATCTACCCTGTCAAACCTTCTATGAATTTTATATGTATCAATGAGGTCACATTTCATTCTCCTACATTTCAGTGAGTGTAGGCTCAGTCTGCTTAATCTCCCCTTTACCTCAGATACCAATCAGGTAAATCATTGCTGTATTCCTTTATCACAAGTATGTCGTTCATAGAAACAAAGAACATTACATCACAGAACAGGCCCTTTGGCCCATGATGTTGTGTCAACCTTTTATTCTACTCGAAGATCAATGTAACCCTTCCCTCCTACATAACTCTCCATTCTTCTATCATCCATGTGCCTATCAATAGTTTCTTAAATTCCCCTAATGCATCTCCTTCCACCACCACTCACGGCAATGTGTTCCATGCACCACCACTCTGCGTAAGGAACTTACCTTGGACATTCCCCCTACACTTTCCTCCAATCACCTTAAAATTATTTCCCCTCACATTAGCCATTTCCGCTGTGGGAAAAAGGCTCTGACTATCCACTCGATCTATGCCATTTATCACCTTGTACATCTCTATCGAGTTACTCGTCATCCTCCTTTGCACCAAAGAGAAAAGCACTAGCTTGCTCAACCTATCTTCATAAGACATGGCCTCTAAAACGTCATTCCTTCGATCCATACTCAGGTTTCATGTTGTGATCTTGCCACGGCCCTGTGCAATATAGCAAAGGTCAATTTAATGAAGAAATATGAGATCCTATGTGCTATTCGTTGATGGACTGAACCTTCTGCATTTAAGAAACAGATCATAATAACCTACTACGTCACTGAGTTCAACAGATTATCAGTTCATCTCAGAATAATAGTGGGAGGAATTTGTCTTCCGATGTTGATTGTGAAGATATGTAAGATTATAGATGATAGTTACAATGCTGCATGTTCCATTCTATTGATTTCGGTAGAATTAATTATCTGAAAATAGCTATAAGGCCAATACACACCCACTCAAACTTTGCTCCAGCAACAAAGGACAAGTTTTACAGCTCAGAAAAATGTTAGGCAACCCACGGCATTTCCAGACTCTTGAAAGAGATATCCATAAGCCCCATTCCATTCCCCTTTAGCTGCAACCTTTAAAAGTTGTCTTTTCCACTTTAGTTTAGAGATTATTATGGATGTGTCTTCCGCAGCTGTTTCTACTCAGAGTTTCCATGTCAATCCTTTAAGATTCTTTATCCTTCTTTACATCCACAAGTTATTCAGCAACTAATTAGCTCATATTTCTTCTGAAGAGTACTGATAAAAATCTCCAAGTAAAAAGATAAATAGATACCTCCTCTTCCCTAACCCCTGTTCCAGGCCCTCACCCACAATCAACAGGCTACTATCTTCTGTATCATCACAGACTTACTTACTTATGAAGGACTCCCTTTCAAGGCTTCCAGCGTAATAATTCCCAAACCCCACACTGTCTGTTTCTATTTTCCTCACAAGATTCAGAAACGAGCCTACCCTGGAAGGCCCATTGTTTCTGCCTGTTCGTGCCCCTCTCATCTCTGCATAACTCCACCTTAGTAAAATCCCTTTCTACCTACATCCAGGGCACCTTGTATGCTCTTCAACACTTCAACTTTCAATTTCCTGACCCCAGCCATTCATTTTCACCATGAACATCCGGCCCCTATACATCTCTAACCCCCACTAAAAAAGTCTTGGAGCTCTCCATTTCTTTTTCAAGCACTAATCTAACCAGTTCAGATCCACTAACACTTTCCTCTGCTTGGAAAGACTTGTACTTACCTTTAACAAATTCTCTTTGAACCCCTCCCACTTTCTCCGAATCAAAGATGTAGTCACTGGCTTGTGCATGGGCTCATGCTATGCCTGCCTTTTATTTGGCTTCTTGGAACAGTCTATGTTCCAGAACTACTCAGGCAGCACTCTCACTCTTTTTTCTCCGCACATGCTTTGTGACCTGTTGAGCCCTTGTTGTCTTAGATTCCAGTATGTTCAGTCTCATTAGCCTTCAAGCCTCTATAGTTACTGGGGAAATGACCAAGATATAAAAATAGACTCATAGAGTCATAGAGCACTACAGCACAGAAACAGGCCCTTCGGCCCATCTAGTCCATGCCAAAACATTATTCTGCTTAGTCCTATCAACCTGCACCCGGACCATAACCCTCCACACCTTTCCCAACCGTGGACCTATCCAAGTCTCTCCTAACTGTTAAAATCAACCCCGCATCCACCAATTCCACTAGCAGCTCATTCAACAATCTCACCACCCTCTGAGTGGAGAAGATCCCCCTCGTGTTCCCCTTAAACATTTCTCCTTTTACCCTTAACCCATGACCTCTAGTTATGGTCTCACACAATCACAGTCAAAAAAGGCTGCTTGCATTTTCCCTGTCTATACCCTTCATAATTTTGTATACCTCTTTCAAATCTCCCCCCAATCTTCTATGTTCTTGGGAATAAAGTCCTAACCTGTTTGACCTTTCCCTACAACTCATGTCCTCAGGTCTTAGCAACATCCTAGTAACTTTTTTTCTGCACTCTTTCAATCATATTTACATTTTCCAGTGGATAGGTCACAAAACTGCACACAATACTCCAAATTAGGCTTCAATCAATGTCTTATACGATTTCAACATAGCAGCCCAACTCCTGTACTCAGTACATTGATTTAAGAAGGCCAATGTGCCAAAAGCCTTTCTTTACAACCCTATTATACTGTGACACCACTTTCAAGGAATTATGGACTTGTACCCTCAGATCCCTCCGTTCTTCTGCACTTTTCAGTGCTTTCTGCTCACCATGCAAGGCCTACCCTGGCTGATCCTCCCAAAGGGCAATACCTTACACTGGTCTGCATTAAATTCCTTCTGCTATTTTTCAGTCCATTCCACCAGCTCCTCCAGATCCCACTGCAAGCCTTGATAATCTTCTTTGCTGATCACTGTACCCCCAATCTTGATGTCATCTGCAATTTTACTGATCTAGTTTACCATTTTATCATTCAGGTCATTTATATAGATGACAAGCAACAATATTCCCAGCACTGATCTCTGCAGCACATGACTGGTCACAGGCCTCCATTCAGAAGGTAGCCACCTGCAACTACTCTCTGGCTTCTTCAGTGGAGCCAATGTCTAATCTAATTTACTACTTCATTCTGAATGCCAAGCGACTCAACCTTCTTGACCAACCTCCCATGTAGGACTTGTGAGAGGCTTTGCTAAAGTCCACGTAGACAACATCCACTGCTTTGCCTTCATCAACTTTCATGGTAACTTCCTTGAACACTCTATAAAATGTTTGGGCGTGACTTTCCATGCACAAAGTCATGCTAACTATCCATAATCAGTCTCTGTCTATCCAAATACTTGTATATCTGGTCCCTTAGAATACCTTGCAATATCTTTCCCACTACTGATGTCAGGCTCATTGGCCTATAAATTCCTATCTTATTCTTAGAGACTTTCTTAAACAACAGAAAGACATTAGCTATCCTCCAGTCCCCTGGCATCTCACCCGTGTCTAAGGATGTTTTAAATATTTCTGCTGGGATCCCTGTAGTTTCTGCTCTTGCCTCCCACAGGATCCAAGGGAACACATTGTCAGTCCTTGGGGATTTATCCATCCTAATTTGCCTCAGGACACCAAGCACCTCCTCCTCAGTAATCTATATAGGGTCCATAACCTGCATTGCCTCACATCTATAGGTTCTGTGTCTGTCTCCCTGGTAAATACAGATGCAAAAAATCCATCTAAGACCTCCCCCATCTCGTTTGGATCCATGTATAGATTACTACTCTGATCTTGCAGAGCACCAATTTTGTCTCTTGCTATCCTTTTTCTCTTAATAAATCTGTAGAGTCTCTTGGGATTCTCCTTCTGCTTGTCCACTAGAGCAACCTCATGTCTTCTTTTGGCCGACATTCAAACACACATTGCCAGTTAGTTTTCTGCGTCGCACAATGTTAATGGTTGCTCCGGCTTAGAATTTACCTGTCAAGGAAGACAGAACATAAAACAATACAGCCCAAGAACAGGCCGTTCAATCTTCGACATCTGTGACAACCACGATACCAGTGCAAATTAACCCAATCTGCCTGTAATCTTCAACTATTCCCCATCTGTGCAAGTGCCTCTTAAATGATTTTATCACATCTGCTTTGTTCTTCTACTTCTTGTAAAGTTTAATGGTGATTGGTAGAGCACATAAGGTGCATTACCGCTACCTACTGAGTTTGAGTGTGGAGCAAAGAGCTAAAAAGTATACCCACTAAATTCCCCCTCAAAAAATCTCAAAAAGATAATCTGAGAGGGCCTACTTACCTCATCCTCAGAAGCAATGAAGATATTCTGTTGGGTGCTTTTCTTGTCCATTTGAAACTCTGGAATAGGTGACTTGCCAGCATCTAGACTTTGCAGCAATAAATAAATCCAGTGAGGGAATCGTACTCCATGGACTGCTCCTCCATATAATTAACTCATGGTTCAGTGAACTTGGCCTTTTCCCCTTGGAGTGACGGAGGATGAGAGGTGACCTGATAGAGGTGTATAAGATGATGAGGGGTTTTGATTGTGTGGATAGCCGGAGGCTTTTTCCCAGGGCTGAAATGGCTAACACGAGGGGGCATAGATTTAAGGAGCTTGGAAATAGGTACCAAGGGGATGATAGGAGGAAGTTTTACACACAGTGCGGTGGGTGCCTGGAATGCACTGGCAGTGGTGGTGGAAGCGGATACAATAGGGTCTTTTAAGAGCTACATGGAGCTTAGAAAAATAGAGGGCTATGCGGTAGGGAAACTGTAGGCAGTTTCTCGAGTAGGTTACATGGCCGGCACGACATTGTGGGGCGAAGGGCCTGTAAAATGCTGCAGATTTCTATGTTCTATGTCCTAATATCCAAAAGTATAATGCTTTTCCGAAGGTCAAATATATACTTGTATACATATAATGGCAGTGATATCCTTATAATTTTTCCATGTTAAGCTGTGTCTCTCCCAAAAGTCTCAATTTAGCAATTAGATGTTTCCTTTGTATCTCCTAAGAACTGCACTCAAACAATATATGCTGCACCATTTCTTGACAAGTGCACTCCCTACAAATGCTGGTAGCATGGATATTATGAACAAAGAATTATTCAACTTAATATGCCCAATATGTAAGTGTGTAAGTATAACTTCTTCTCTACTTCCATAGACATCTCCCAGTTGAGTTCCCACCATTCTCTGAACTTTATATAAATGCCATCTTTTCTTTTCCTTATTCCAATTTTGTTGCCACAGTGATTGAACAGACATTTTAATTATGGCTTTTAACCCCCTTATGCAAAGGCACCACTACATTTATATCCTTAATTTTAAGTGATTGTTTGGCTAGAATGTCTGCCTCCTCGTTTCATTCAACCCCAAACATGGGCAAGGACCCATAAGAACTGGATACACAAGACTCAACAGATGTTGCTCAATCTCAAGAAAAAATTCTGGCCAACAATTTGAAATACTGTTTTAAAAGATGTCAAAACCAAGAGCTAATCAGAGCACAGAAGTACATAGTGAGGGTGTACTTGTTTGACCCATTCCAAGGCTAAAATTATAGCAACCAGCTCCCCCATTTTACGCACATCTGCTCTCACTCCATCTTCCCGCCACCCCACTAGGAATAGGGTTCCCCTTGTCCTCACCTACCACCCCACCAGCCCCCGGGTCCAACATAGAATTCTCCGTAACTTCCGCCACCTCCAACGGGATCCCACCAATAACCACATCTTTCCCTTCCCCACCTCTCTGCTTTCCGCAGGGATTGCTCCCTACGCGACTCCCTTGTCTATTCGTCCCCCCCATCCCTCCCCACCGATCTCCCTCCTGGCACTTATCCTTGTAAGTGGAACAAGTGTTACACAAGCCCTTACACTTCCTCCCTTACCACCATTCAGGGCCCCAGACAGTCCTTCCAGGTGAGGCGACACTTCACCTGGGAGTTGGCTGGGGTGATATACTGCGTCTGGTGCTCCTGATGTGGCCTTCTATATATTGACGAGATCCGATGTAGACTGGGAGATCGTTTCGCTGAACACCTACGCTCTGTCCGCCAGAGAAAGCAGGATCTCCCAGTGGCCACACATTTTAATTCCACATCCCATTCCCATTCTGATATGTCTATCCATGGCCTCCTTTACTGTAAAGATGAAGCCACACTCAGGTTGGAGGAACAACACCTTATATACCATCTGGGTAGCCTCCAACCTGATGGCATGAACATTGACTTCTCAAACTTCCGCTAATGCCCCACCTCCCCCTTGTACCCCATCCGTTATTTATTTATATACACACATTCTTTTTCTCTCTCTCCTTTTTCTCCCTCTGTCCCTCTCACTATACCCCTTGCCCATCCTCTGGTTTTTCCCCCCTCCCCCTTTTCTTTCTCACTAGGCCTCCTGTCCAATGATCATCTCATATCCCTTTTGCCAATCAACTGTCCAGCTCTTTGCTCCATCCCTCCCCCTCCTGTCTTCTCCTATCATTTCGGATCTCCCCCTCCCCCTCCCACTTTCAAATCTCTTACTAGCTCTTCTTTCAGTTAGTCTTGACAAAGGGTCTCGGCCGGAAACGTCGACTGTACCTCTTCCTAGAGATGCTGCCTGGCCTGCTGTGTTCACCAGCAACTTTTATGTGTGTTGCTTGAAATTCCAGCATCTGCAGATTTCCTCGTGTTTGCAGAGGTGAATATTGATCCTTTATCTGATACTCTTTTCTTAATAGTCACCTTAAGTTTTGGACATAAACAGAAACACCTGAACGACCAGTCACTGGATCTTCAGAAGTTAAGATGATATGTTGCAATTGTATGAGACGCTGTTGAGGCCACATTTGGGATATTGTGTTCAGTATTGGTCACGCTGCTAAAGGAAAGATGTCAATAAGCAGGAAAGAGTGCTGAGGAGATTTACGAAGGTGTTGCCAGGACTCAAGGAACTGAGTCCTTGATAGGTTGAGATAGTCAGAGATAGGTTGAGTAGGTTGGGATTTCATTCATTGGAGCATAAGAGTCAGAAGTGTGAACTTCTAGAGATATATAAAATGATGAGGAACATAGGGAGAACATGGCCAGCCTTTATTTCCAGAATTGGGGAATTAAGAACCAGAGGACACAGGCTTAAGGTGAAAGATTTAATAAGGACTTTTTCACCTGGAGTGCGGTCCATATATGGAATGAGATACTAGAGGAGGTAGAAGAACCTTATTTTGATACGTTATAGGTGTAATATAATTTCACATTGTTGCAAACAAAAGAAAATAGATTTGATGTCCAGACTTTTGCTGGAGAATAAAAGAAATAGTATCAACAGTAGGATATTTGTACCTTCCATCCTGCTCTGCCGTTCATCAAAATCAAAGCTATGTTAGCACAAAGATGATGGAAATGAGCTTAATGACTAAGCCTCCATTATGATCTAGGGTAAAAAATTCCAAGATTAACTCTTTGCTGAGAGAATAAATAATTCTCATCTCAGTTCTAAATGGCTGATCCATTTTCCTGAGCCAGGGAAACATCCCCCTTACACAAGCCTGCTGAACTGTGAAAGAGTTTCCAAAGCTCCAATGATTTTATCCCCTCACATTCCTTCAAATTCCAGAGAATATAGTATAGTTTACTCAATTTTATGCTGATGAGGACATGTACAGGAGTGAGATAGTGTAGACTGGCTGGTTAAGTGGTGTCACAACAACTTTGACTCTACATCAACAAGACCAAGGAATTGATTATGGATTTCAGGACGGTGAAGTGGGAAGAACACACACCGGATCTCAGTGGTGCGAAGGGTGAGGAACGTCAAGTTCCCCTTTCTGTATTTCACAATCAATTCCTTGACCTCGTTGACATTAAGTGCAACGTTGAGGCACCACTTGTTGTTCGTCTATTGTTGACGCCGATGAAGACCTTGACACCATTAGTCACTTTGAGATTGGATGCGGTGTGTGCGAAGATGACTGGTCAAGCCAATTCGGGCACGGGATGTCCTGGCACATGTTGGGCAGACATGTGTAGGCACTGCAGTTGTTGCGCTGGTGGGTCTGGACTTGCGCAGCTCGTGCTTATGTTGTGTTTCAGCAATGCGTCTTGCTTCGTAAGCTTGACAGCCCTTGTGGATCAGGCCGCGCCAGGTAGGGCAGTTTTGTGCCAACATTTCCCAGGTGGTCATGTCTATGTCAAATGACTTCAGGGAGGCCTTCAGTGTGTCTTTGTAACGTTACGAAATGGCTCCACTTAACCAGCTAATCTACTTCACTCCTGTATACTCATTCATTGCCACTGAGATTTTACCAACGACAGCAGTATCATTTGCAAGTGGTGTTTAACTGGGTAGGCCAAGTATAGAAAGTAGAGCAATGGGCTAAACACATATCCTCAGAGCAGTTGTATTGTTTGTCAGTGAGGAAGAGACAATATTGATCCATACCGACTGGGGTCTGCCAATGAGGAAGCTGAGGATCCAGTTGTTGAGAGAGGGTCAGAGGGCCAGGTTTAGATCTTGGTGATTAGTACTAATTGAACAATGAGATGTAGTCAACAAACAGCAACTTGACATATCTTTTGCTGATGTCTAGGTCATCCAAAGCAGAGTTCAGAGCCAGTGAGATTGCATCTGCTGTAGACCTGTTGCAGTGATAGGTGAACCACAGTGGGTCCAGCTCCTTACCAATCGAACTGAATTCGGACTAAACTTTGATACCTAAATGTCAAAATATATGCTGATTCCACATTTCCATAAGATACTGGAAAAGGCCATTTTGGTGCTTAGGGACTATGGCTCACAGACCAAACACCTTTCCACACTACTTTTCCATATTCTCCCCATATTCTTGTGAACGTCCCCCAGATTCCAACACCCACTACTGATAGGAGCAATTTACAGTAGCTGATTAACCATGGACCAACATATCTTTGTGATAGTAGAGGAAACTGGAGCACCAGGACCAAAAGACTATGTTCACAGGGAGAATATACAAATTCCATACTGAGAGTGCTGGAAGGGAGAGGATTGATTGTGCATTGTGTCACACTACTTCCAAAATGACAACTAAACCTCGGGACAAAGATGCTAATGACACATCAGATTATCTCTTGGTAACAATATTGAAACAATGACAAAGCAAATAGAAAATGCATGGGGACTTGTGTGGTTGACAAAAATAAAACATTGATTAGTGTCAAAGTAAATTTAATATCAAAGTACATATATGTCACCATATACACCTCGAGATTCATTTTATTGCAGCTAATTACAGGAAAATAAAGAAATACAATAAAAATTATGAAAAACTATACATAAATAAAGATTAATGACCAAAAAAAATTGGAACATGAACTGTAGAGTCCTTGAGGATGAGTGTGTAGGTTGTGGAATCAGTTCAGAGTTCTGAGTGAGGTTATCCACACTGGTTCAGGAGCTTGTAGGATAATAACTGTTCCTGGACCTAGTTGTGTCAGACTTAAGGCTCCTGTACCTCCTAACCGATGGCAGTAGCAAGAGGGCATCATGGCCTGGGATGGTGAGGTCTTTAATGATGGATGCTGCCTTCCTTTGGCAGAGCTCCATGTAATGGTGCTCAAAGCTGTTGGTGGGGGTGACTTTGCCTGTGATGAACTGGATGTATCCACTACTTCTGTCGACTTTTGTGGTGTGAGAATATATATACAGCATATATATTCTATTGTAGTATGACCTCCCTACCTTATACTTAGCTATAACATCCCATTACCTTCTCTAATTTTTTGCTGTCTTGCACACAAGACTTCAATAAATCATGCTCTAAAAAAACCTAAATTTCTCTACATCTAAATTCTGCAATCTCTTAACATGGTTTTAATCTTCACAGATCACCTTTTAACTGTTATCAGTTATTTGGGGAACTAACGTACAGAGCAGAGAGGTTGTGCTTTACACATTTCTTCTGCCGAAATCATAAGCATGATTTTCTGCACCATACCCCATTCATTCAATCTATTGATAATCTCTTTGTAGATTCCTCAGGCCTTTGTCAGCAGCAAACTTGGTGCTTCCATCGATGTCATTCATATAAATTTGAGACGCTAAAACTGATCCTGTGGCACTGACTTGACACATCCACCAACTGGGATAAAACTATGTTTGTTCTGTTTCTTCCTCGTCAACCCATTTCTACTTACACCACTATATTACTCCCACTGCCATGAACTTTTATCCACTAACAAGGAACCTTCTCGAAATCTAAGTTCAAAGTTCAAAGCACAGTACATCCATTAGTTTCATTTTACCTATAACATGTTACTTCGAAGAATATTGGTCTGTCATAGTGCATGGTTTCAAGCTGAAACATCAACATTTCCTTTCCTCCCACAGTTGCTGATTGACCCGCTGAGTTCCTTGTTAATCGGTCTAATATGATTTCCCTTTGATTGGCTGATTACCTGGAATCTTTCGAAGTAACTTGCTGTAACGTAAAGTAATAGATTCCAACATCTACCCATGATGACATTCAAGTTAACAGATCAGTTACTTTTGGTTTCTGCATCCCTTCATTTTAGAATAAGCCTGAGGAAGAACTGTTTACTCTCTTTCCCTTTCTCTCTTAACCAATTCTAAATCCATGCTGGTGTTTCACTCCTACTTCCTCGTGCTCTAACCTTATTGACATACATCCTCTGTGGGATTTTTACCCAAGCTTTCTGAAATGTAAAAGCACCTCATTCATTAGTCGTCCTTTATCTGCTCAGGCCATTATATCCACATTGCGTTCGGTCATCTCAAGCACAACTGTGAAAGGAATGGAGATGGCAAGAGACTGCAGATGCGGAAATCTGGTGCAATAAACCAACCCTCCGGAAGATCTTTGCAGATCGAGCAGAATCTGTGGGGGGGGGGAGTGGGGGTGGGGGAAAGAATTGTCGATGTTTGGGGTCCAAATTCTGTATCAGGCACCTTTACCTGAAACATTGACAGTTCTTTTTTCCCATGCACCACACCCGCTGCCCCCCCTGCAAACAGATACCACTCAACCCACTGAGTCTGACCAGCAGATAGCTTGCTGCAAAAAGGGTTTTATTGCCGACCTCAGTCCTAGAAGAGGGTAATGCAGCTAAGGTCATTAACTCAACCCATTCATAAAGTGTTGCAGTTAGACAAGCACTGCTGTATTACTTGAATAATCGTCGCTTAGTTATCAAAGGTCATCACCTTTCTGATTCCGATTCTTGTGGTACTGTGGATTGGAGGCTCCACACCAGGTAGCAATGCAATCAGTCAGAATGCTCTCCTGTGGAAGTTTTCTAAGAGTCTTTAGTGGCATCATGAACGAATCAGAGCCACTGACGTGACTTCTTTGATTGCATCAATATGTTGGGCATCGGGGTGACCAATCAACTTGCAGGTTTCTGGGAGGTGGGAGGAACCTGGTAAACTTAGAAGAAACCAACGTAGTCACAGGGAGAACGTGCGGCACCAGAGGTTGGGACATGAACCTGGGTTGTATGAGAGGTGGGACAGCTTTATTAGTTGTGGAATTGTTCTACCGAAAATGTCACCAGAAAAAAAGTACTGGAGAAATTAATGGAAATAGCACTGGGGGAAAACCACCTACACCTGGCAACCTGTATCTTCCATTGGTGGGGGGGCGGTGACCATGAATGTTGCATCCTCGCTGGGCTTGGTTGTCAGGCGTGATATGAGATGCATCATTGGGAGCATTTAACAGGGAGTGGGAGCTTATCCTCATTACCACCCCCGTCTATAACAACCTTAAGAAACCAACCTGTATCAAAAGCTTTGAAATAGCTGTAGGGGGAATATTAGTAATGATCTTCCAAAATCCCCTAGATTTTCAAACAATCTCAGCAGATTGGGAGATAGCAAAATGACAAGGTTGTTAGGTGTGTTGGCCTTCATTAGTCAGGGCTCGGAATTCAAAAGCCATGAGGTAAGGTTGCAGTTCTATAAAACCCAGGTTAGACCACACTTGAAATATTGTGTTTATTTCCGGTCACTTCATTATAGGAAGGCTGAGGAAGCTTTGGAGCTGTACAAGATGATGAGAGACATAAATCAAGTGGATACCCAGGGACCTTTTCCCAGGACAGAAATGGCTAATACCAGGGGGCATAATTTTAAGGTGATTTGAGGGAAGTATAGGGGGCATGTCTGAGTTATTTACACAGAAAGTGGTAGGTGCACGGATTGCCCTGCTAGGGGTGGTGGTCAAAGGGACATTTAAGAAACTCTGAGATATGCACACGGATGATAAAAAATGGAGGGCTATGTAGGAGGAAAGGGTCACCTTGATCCTAGAGTAGGTTAAAAGTTTGGCACGACATTGTGGGCCGAAGGGCCTGTAGCATGCAGTAATGTTCTATGTTCTAACATTACTACTCAGGAAAGGAGGGAGGGAAATACTAGATCTAGTATTAGGTAACGAACCCGGTCAGGTCACCGATCTCTCAGTGGGTGAGCATCTGGGGGACAGTGACCACTGCTCCTTGGCCTTTAGCATTATCATGGAAAAGGATAGAATCAGAGAGGACAGGAAAATTTTTAATTGGGGGAGGGCAAATTATGAGGCTATAAGGCTAGAACTTGCGGGTGTGAATTTGTCCCAGTGATGAAGATAAAGAATGGTAGGGTGAAGGAACCATGGGTGACAAGTGAGGTGGAAAAACTAGTCAGGCGGAAGAAGGCAGCATATATGAGATTTAGGAAGCAAGGATCAGATGGGTCTATTGAGGAATATAGGGAAGCAAGAAAGGAGCTTAAGAAGGGGCTGAGAAGAGCAAGAAGGGGACATGAGAAGGCCTTGGTTGGTAGGGTAAAGGAAAACCCCAAGGCATTCTTCAATTACGTGAAGAACAGAGAGATGACAGGAGTGAAGTTAGGACCGATTAGAGATAAAGGTGGGGAAATGTGCCTGGAGGCTGTGGAAGTGAGCGATATCCTCAATGAATACTTCTCTTCAGTATTCACCAATGAGATGGAACTTGATGATGGTGAGGACAATATGAGTGAGGTTGATGTTCTGGAGCATGTTGATATTAAGGGGGAGGAGGTGTTGGAGTTGTTAAAATACATTAAGACGGATAAGTCCCGGGGCCTGACGGAGTATTCCCCAGGCTGCTTCATGAGTATGGAGTTCAACCCGGAGGTGGTACACTTTGGAAGGACAAACTCCAAGGCAGAGTTCAAAGTAAATGGCAGGATACTTGGTAGTGTGGAGGAGCAGAGGGATCTGGAGATACATGTCCACAGATCCCTGAAAGTTGCCTCACAGATAGATAGGATAGTTAAGAAAGCTTATGGGGTGTTAGCTTTCATAAGTCGAGGGATAGAGTTTAAGAGTCACAATGTAATTATGCAGCTTTATAAAACTCTGGTTAGGCCACACTTGGAGTACTGTGTCCAGTTCTGGTCGCCTCACTATAGGAAGGATGTGGAAGCATTGGAAAGGGTACAGAGGAGAGTTACCAGGATGGTGCCTGGTTTAGAGAGTATGAATTATGATCAAGATAAGGGAGCTAGGGCTTTACTCTTTGGAGAGAATGAGGATGAGAGGAGACATGATAGAGGTATACAAGATAATAAGAGGAATAGATAGAGTGGACAGCCAACGCCTCTTCCCCAGGGCACCACTGCTCAATACAAGAGGACATGGCTTTAAGGTAAGGAGTGGAAAGTTCAAGGGGGATATTAGAGGAACTTTTTTCACTCAGAGAGTGGTTGGTGTGTGGAATGCACTGCCTGAGTCAGTGGTGGAGGCAGATACACTCGTGAAGTTTAAGAGACTACTGGACAGGCATATGGAGGAATTTAAGTTGGGGGGTTATATGGGAGGCAGGGTTTGAGGGTCGGCACAACATTGTGGGCCAAACCGCCTGTACTGTGCTGTACTATTCTATGTTCTATGTTATGAAACATATTGAGTTAGCCTGGCATGTAGTTAGAAAATGCTAGCATTGGAATTGGTTTATTTTTGTCACATGTAGTGAGTTACAGTGAAAAACTTGTCTTGCATACTGTTCCTAGGGAGCAAATCATTACACAGTGCACTGAGATAGAACAAAGTAAAGCAATAACAGAATGTGTTATAGAATGTCACTTACACAGAAAGTGCAACGCCGGTAGGCAATAAGGTGGGCTATGAGGACAAGAGTCCATCTTACCTAACTAAGTCTTATAAGCCCTCTTTAAGCGTGGTGGTACCTGCTGTCAAGTTTTTGTATCTTCCGCCTGGTGGAAGAGGGGAGAAGAGAGAATGTCTGGGGTATTTGATTCTACCTAACTGAGGCAGTGAGAAGTAAAGACGTTCATTATTGCCTATGTTGTGTGGGACATTTAGAAAATGACATTATGATTAGTTCAAGTTAAAGTTTAATTGTCATTCAACCATACATGAACACCCATGAATGCAGCCAAACGAAACAGCATCCCTCTGCAGCTAAGGTGTAAAACATAGTCCCAACAGCCATGCACAGCACAAGACACATCTCCCACCTGGCACTGATCCTTGTAAGCGCAAGTGCTACACCTGTCCCTACACCTCCTCTCTTGCCACCATTCAGGGCCCCAAACAGTTCTTCCAAGTGAGGCAACATTTCACTTGTGAGTCTGTTGGGGTCACCTATTGCATCTGGTGCTCCCGGTGCGGCCTCCTCTACATCAGTGAAACCTGACGCAGATTGGGGGACCGCTTCGTCGAGCACCTCCACTCCGTCCGCCAAAACAGACAGGATCTCCCAGTAGCCACCCACTTCAACTCTGCTTCCCACTCCCGTTCAGATATGTCCATACATGGCCTCCTCTACTGCCATGATGAGGCTAAACTCAAGTTGGAGGGGCAACACCTCATATACCGTCTAGGTAGTCTCCAGCCCCTTGGTATGAACATAGAATTCTCCAACTTCCGGTAATTCCCTCCCCCTCCCTTCCCCTATCCCTATGTCACTTTGCCCCTCCCCCAGCTGCCTATCACCTCCCTCGTGGTTCTGCCTCGTTCTACTAACCATTGTGTTTTCCCCTATTCTTTCTTCACCTTTCCTGCCTATCACCTCCCTGCCTCCGCTCCCCCACCCTTTTATCTTTCCCCGTACTGGTTTTTCACCTGGAACCTACCAGCCTTCTCCTTCCCACCCTCCCCCCACCTTCTTTATAGGGCCTCTGCCCCTTCCCTCTACAGTCCTGACGAAGGGTTCCGGCCCGAAACGTCGACCGATCTTTTCCACGGATGCTGCCCGACTTGCTGAGTTCCTCCAGCGTGTTGTGAGTGTTGCTTTGAACCCAGCATCTGCAGATTATTTTGTGTTTACATTTAGCACATATAAGACAGCAAGCACATATAGGATATCAGTAAAATACAGTCACACAAAAAAAACTTCCAAGATTTTGAGTCCATGAAAATTGCAGCAACCTACAGTCAAACGCTACTTGGCTTGTCTTCTGCAGAGCAAACACTTGGGGGCAGCATCAACTCCAGCATGGACACCATGCCACCAATGGATCGCAACGTCTCCAATGCCTCTCTCCTGGGCAGCTGTGAACAAGGCTTGAAGCCCTGTCCTCACTACGACCGAGGCTACACAACGCTCCTGCGGTCCGCCAATAAATCAGCGATTCGGACCTGCAGCGACCCGCATTAACAATTTCCAACAGGGTCTTCCAACTACCAGAAAAACAATTAGGCAGTGGAACTGATTCTATGAAGAGAAAGTCATACTGGTGTTTTCTTAAAGTATGTAAAACTGCTAAGGAAAAGACTTGAGTCGTTAAGGACAAGGTATACAATACCTGGATTTTCAAAATGGATTTGATGGAGTACTTCTATATCAGATTGTCACATAAAATGCAGGACTGTGTAAAAGTCTTATGCACCCCTAGCTATATATATCCCTAAGACTTTTGCACAGCACTGTAAATAAGATTACTATGTAAGATCAGGAGTCCAGAGAATTAGTGTCAAACAGCACAGAGACAAGCCCTTCAGCTCACCACGTGTACATTGTCTGAGGCACCTATCTACACCAATCCTAGTTACCCACATTAGGTCCACAACTCCCTATGCCTCGGTGACTCATCTGTGGTCCAGATACTTCTTAAATGGTGTGTGTCTGCCTCCAACGCCACTTCAGGTAGTAGATTCCAACCATCCTGTAAGAGAAAGAAATGCCACACCGTTCCCCTCTCACCTTCAAACGATGCCCTCGTGTCCTAGGCGGGAAAGTTAGTTTCACCATCTATCCTACCTTATGTTGGGGGTAGCACGTGGACGGATGAAGTAAATGGGGAATTGGTATAAATGGGCACTTTTCAGACTATCAGCGTGTGGCACAGTGACATTTTCAGGATTTACAGCTATTCATCATTTATATTATTGTCGTTGTTGCTTTCTGTGCCTTATGGCACTTTGGGTGGCAACTTCGCTGTTCCTGTAGCATTTGTCTGTTTTTTTTTAGTGAGGTCGAGTTGCTAGCTCATTGCTCAACCCAGCACGGGTAGAAAGCCTGCAAGGAGCCGGTGGGATTCGAGACCACTCGCCTCTAAGTCGGGTGTGGACGCCACTACACCACCGCCTGGCGCATACACTATTGATATGGGTGGAAATGCAGATGTGATATATCCCCACATGGTAATGACACAGAGCAGGCTGGGAACGTCAGGAGGGAGCAAGTCTGCATAACAGGACGGACAGATTAAGAGAGTGAGTAAGAAGGTAGCAGAAAGTTTTGAAGTACATTTATTATCAAAGTATTTATACGGTATACAGCCCTGAGATTCATTCCTCCCACATGAAACAAAGTAACACCATGGAAACCATTAAAACATCAAACATTCAACGTGTGAGAAAAAAAGAAATCGTGCAAATAGCAGCTTGCAACGCGGGAGCAAGGTGTGTGGAAGTAGGAGACTATGGACTTTAAAAGAACAAAAAAGAAAGCAGTCTAATTTGTAGAGGGTGAGTATTCAAGGCATATATTCACATACCCAGCAAATGCCGGCTGCTGGTGTACTGGTATCAGCACCGGACTTTGAAGCAATTGGTCCAGGTTCGAATCTGGCTGGCTCCTTGCACGCTTTCCATCCGTGCTGGGTGGAGCGTCAGGCTAGCAACTCAGCCTCGTAAAAACGGACAGATGATAAGGAACTGGCAAAAATACCACTCGATGAAAAGGAACAACAACAACAACAACATTCATGTAGAGAGGGTTACCAGTGAAATAGATCATGAGACACAAAGAATAAATATAGCAATAAAACAAGTGGAAAAAAAAGATAAATGGGATTGATGTAAATACGTGTTTGATGGTTGACATTGATCCAAAGGATCAACAGGTCTATATGCCACCATTACTCCATCATATGTGGTAAGTGCAGAGATAAAGATCAATCATGATCTCATTATTCACTCCCATCAAGTGCCAGATAAATTAGATGGTCAATGACCTCAACAGAGATGAATAATATATACCATAATCAAGGGTGGTTACAGATTGTGGAGGAGGAGAACATGAAACCATGACCATATACAGCCAAAGTCATTGGTGGCTTGGCACAATCCAAGCGTTCAATCAAATGTCAATGCAGCTGACGAAGGATGTAGATTGTTTGAAAGGATGGGAGAAAATTGGCTCAGATCCAACTCAGCCAGCTGGAGAAATTATGCGGTGACAGATGACTACCTGTCAGATACCTAGGAAATAAATTTGCTTGGAAAACTTCCTTCATCTTCAGTATCTTAAAAGTTCTGTGGACAGTTTACTGGAGGTAACTAACCACAGATGAAGGGCAATGGTTCACAGTGGACAAACTTTTGACAATATTGGGCCAAGAGGCAGGCATGGCAGAAGGCTGTGGTGGCTTGACTCAATTTGGGCCCCAAATCAAATATTGCGAGGGCATATAGGAAGAACAGCTACCAGCACAGGAAGGATGCGGATGAGGCTTGTTTGATAGAAATAGATGAGGAGATACCATAGTATTCACCACAAACCCCACAGAGAGGGTGAAGTACTTACCATCACAAGTACTTCACACCAATTTGAAGCACATGGAAAATGAGCAGCTACTTGGATGCATTTTTCCTCTCCTTTTTTCTTTCATTGTTATATGAGAAATTAAAGAAAAGTGATCGAAGGACTATAACTGTTCCTTTGAATATGTCGCCCCTTAAGGATTGTACCCACACCACTGCCTGCTTTTGCCACTGCCTCTCTTAAAAGAAAGCTCCAGAAGTAGCCTATTAGAACATTGTACAGCCCAGTGCAGGCCCATTGGCCGACGAGGTTGTGTTGACCTTTTAACCCACTCCAAGGTCAATCAGAATCAGAATCAAGTTTAATATCACTGGCATATGAAGTGAATTTTGTTGTCTTTGTGGCAGCAGTACAATGCAGTACATAATAATAGAGAAAAATCTGTGAATTACAGTGTGTGTTTTCAGGTTTCTGTGCCTCCTTCCTGAAGGTAGCAATGAGAAGAGGGCATGGCCTGGGTGAAGTGGGGTCCTTGATGCTGCATGCCACTTTTTTGAGGCATTGCTCCTTGAAGATGTCCTGGTAACTAACCTTTTCCTCCTACTTACTGTTGTAAGAAACAACTGTAAGGATGCAGAATGACCCCTCATCAGGACGCCCATCTTGATGAAGGATCTCAGCTTCATAGACCTTGCCCGATCTGCAGAGTTCCTCCAGCATTTTCTGTGCAATGCTCTAGATTTCCAGCATTTGCAGAATCTCGTGTCTAGCCAAAATACCCTCCTTGATCAATGTCCACCACTCAGTTCCGCAGCTGTTTACAACATATATTAATGATTTAGATGAGGGAATTAAAAGTAACATTAGCAAATTTGCCGATGACACAAAGCTGGGTGGCAGTGTGAAATGTGAGGAGGATATTATGAGAATGCAGGGTGACTTGGACAGGCTGGGTGAGTGGGCAGATGCATGGCAGATGCAGTTTAATGTGGATAAATGTGAGGTCATCCACTTTGGTGGTAAGAACGGGAAGGCAGATTATTATCTAAATGGAGTCAAGTTAGGAAAAGGGGAAGCACAACGAGATCTAGGTGTTCTTGTACATCAGTCACTGAAAGCAAGCATGCAAGTACAGCAGGCAGTGAAGAAACCTAATGGCATGCTGGCCTTCATAACAAGGGGAATTGGGTATAAGAGCAAAGAGGTCCTTCTGCAGCTGTACAGGGCCTTGGTGAGACCACAACTGGAGTATTCTGTGCAGTTTTGGTCTCCAAATTTGAAGAAGGACATTCTTGCTATTGAGAGAGTGCAGCGTAGGTTCACAAAGTTAATTCCCGGGATGACGGGACTGTCATATGTCGAAAGATTGGAGCGACAGGGTTTGTATACTCTGGAATTTAGAAGGCTGAGAGGGGATCTTATTGAAACATATAAGATTATTAAGGGATTGGACACTTTGCAGGCAGGAAGCATGTTCCCGCTGATGGGTGAGTCCAGAACCAGAGGCCACAGTTTAAGAATAAGGGGTAGGCCATTTAGACCGGAGTTCAGGAAAAACTTTTTCACCCAGAGAGTGGTGGATATATGGAATGCTCTGCCCCAGAAGGCTGTGGAGGCCAAGTCTCTGGATGCTTTCAAAAAAGAGATGGATAGAGCTCTTAAAGATAGCAGAATCAAAGGTTATGGGGATAAGGCAGGAACTGGATACTGATAGTGGATGATCAGCCATGATCACAGTGAATGGCGGTGCTGGCTCGAAGGGCCGAATGGCCTACTCCTGCACCTATTGTCTATTGTCTATTGTCTATTTTCACTCCTCCTTTCACTAGAATATACACCAAAATGGGAAATCGCCATTGCATTTCACACACAACCTAGGCAATGGTAGAAATATCACTTTGTGTAGATTTCCTTCCAAACCCTACACTGTCCTGATTTAGAAATCTGTGTTTCTTCTTCGCCACTGATTAATTTCTTGCAACTTGTTAATTGTAGCAGCACTTTGAACAGCAGGACTGCTTTGGATCATGACAGCAACTACCTTCAAAAGGGGCATTTAGATACGGACTATTAATGAACGCTGTTAATGAATTTAAAAGTATGTAATCAGTAGGTTACCTTAGGATTCATCTTCTTGCAGACACTTACAGGAAAATAAAGAAATACAATAGAATTTACAAAAAAAACACAGATATAAACAAAGATTGACAAACAACCAATGTACAGAAGAAGACAAATTGTGCAAAAAAGTAGTAAGCTGAGAACACGAGTTGTAGAGTCCCTAAAGGTGAGTTTGCAGACCATAGAATCAGTTAGGAGTTGTTATGAGGAAGTTATCCATGACGATTCAGAAGCCTGGTGGTTGTAGGCTAATAACTGTTCCTGAACCTAGTGGTATGGGACCTAGGGCTTCTGTACCTGCTGGCCAATGACAATGGAGAAGAAAGCATGTGCTGGGTGGTTGGGGTCCTTGATGCTGGATGCTGCTTTCCTATGGCAACTCTCCATTTATGTAAACGTGTTAAATGGTGGAGAGTTCTTTACCTGCGATGGACTGGGCTGTATCCATCACTTTCTGTGGCCTTTGCTATTCCTGGGCATCGGTGTTTCCATACCAGGATGTTGCAACCAGTTAGCATACTCTCCACTACACTACCACTCTTACTTAAGCTCAAATAATCCAACATCTTTGGGACTTCGGTGGTGCTTGATTAACTGAATGTTAGACAATTGGACGTTACTCATGTTGATACCGAAACACACTTATAGTCACTTTCTAAAACACTTTAAATGCATTATAGTAATTTTTTTTCAGTGAACCCCATGAATTTGAAAGATGCAAGAAATATATAGATTGGACCTTGGGAATGTCCACAAAGTTATGTTTCAAACCCCAGATGTTCTCTACCATAACCCTGGCTCTGCCTGTACCCCCAGCCCACATTTTAGACATGTGCAATCTGGATTGCCAGCTTACATTCTTGACTAATGAGTGAGCCAGATGATGAACAACCAAGATTTCCAGACAATTGGATGCCAGGTCATCGCAGTTTTCTTTGTAAAAACGTACTTTCAAATACAAGTGCCTCCCTTCTATCTCAGCAATATCCTCAATCTCTTGAGATATCTCCTCCGATTCTATCTTGTTGATTTAAAAATTTATCTCTTCATTGCTGGTAGGCATATGTTTAGTTTCCAATATCCTAAGCCTTAAATTTTCTTCCTGAAACCTCTTCAATATTTCCATTAAGATGTTTAACCTCCACTTAAGCAAGGCTATAGTCACAGGCTCTAATATCTCCTTATGTGCATTGGTGTCATTTTTGTAATGCTAACACTCCTGTGATATCCATTGGGATAGTGTGCTGTTTTAAAGATATTGTTTAAATAAGCTGTGGCCAGAATTTTTGACTTTGTATGTGCTGATAATAGTGCCCTCTAGTGGTAATGAATGGGAACTTATCTCAGGTCAAGATAAGATAGGAACAAGATTGAAAGAGTACAGACAAAATTTGCAAGGCTATTGCCAAGGCTTGAGGATCTGCGTTAAAGGGGAAGATTGAATTGGTTAAGACTTTATTCTCTGGAGCCTAGGAGAATAAAGGGAGATTTGGTAGAGGTACATAAAATTATGAGGAGTGTAGATATGGTTGATGCAAGCAACTTTCTCCCCCTGAGATTGGGTGATATGAGGACTACGGGTCATAGATTAATGCAGAAAGGTGAAATATTTAAAGAGAACTTTTTCATTCAGAGAGTGGTGTGAGTGTGGAATGCGTTGCAGAGGAAGAGGTGGATGTGGGTTTGATTGCAACATCATGAGACTGGGGTTCCACTCCATCAAGCACCTTTGCTCCACCTGCCACAACAGCCGAGATGTCCCGGTGGCCATGCATTTTAATTCTACTTCCCATTCTGATTCCAACATGTCGGTCCATGGCCTCCTTGACTTCTGCAATGAGACCACTCTCAGGGTGGAGGGGCAACACTTGACATTCTGTCTGGGTCACCTGTAACCAGATGGCATGGGTTCCCTTTCCACTCCATCCACAAAAAGCTAAATTTCCTGGTGGCCAACCACTGTAATTTCTATCCTCATCCCGTTCTGACATGTCAGTCCATGGCCTCCTTTACTACCATGATGAGGCCACTCTGAGGGTGGAGAAGCAACACCTCATATTCTGATTAGGTAGCCTCCAACCTGATGGCATGAATATCAATTTTTCCTTTGGATAATTTCCCCCCTGCACTCTTCTATTCTCCACTTTGGCCTCTTATCTTTTCTCCTCACCTGTCTATCACCTCCTCCTGGTGCCTCTTCTCATTCTCTTTCTCCCATGGTCCACTATCCTCCCCTATCAGATTCCTTCTTCTCCAGCCCTTTGTCTTTTCCACCTATCACCTCTCATCTTCTTACTTCATACCCCTCCCCCACCCACCAGACTTTACCGTTCACCTTCTAGCTTTTCCTCCTTCCCACCCCCTCTTTTTATTCTAGCATCTACCCCCTTTCTTTCAAGCCCTGATGGGTCTCAGCCTGAAAGAACAACTCTTTATTCATTTCCATAGATATGTGACCTGCTAGATCTTTCTTCAGCTCTTTACCTGTCAGATTCTCACCTAATCCCTCCTCCCCCACCCACCCATCTTCCTCGTCATCTGGTTTCAGCTTATACCCGCCAACTTGTACTATTTCCCCTCCTGCCATCTTCCCCCACCTCCCCTTCCTTTGCAGTCCTGATAAAGGATCTTGGGCCAAAATGTTGACTGCTGGTTTATTTACCGTACCCCATAGATGCTGCCTGATCTGCTGAGTTCCTCCAGCATTTTGAGTGTGCTTTTTGTGACCCCCAACTTCATGACAGCGAGGCTGAAGCAACTAACTGCTTAGGTGAGCCAGACTTCCACCTGGTGTATGAGAACATAACTAATTGGCCTCTCAGGACCTGTGCCAATAGTTAGCTACTTATTGCATTGCATTAAAGATCACATAAAAGTGTAGCTCCTGGTGTAATTTGGAGATTGAATTTATAAATTAAGCTGATAAATGGATATAGCAAAATACCATCTCCTTCTAATATTCCATCTAGAGATCATTTCCTCCACACAGATTGCAGTTCAAGATCTACTGCAGTCACTCAAATGTAAAATCATGGCCAATCTTCCTTGGAGTATTGAAGTGCTATACTATCAGACGTGCCATTTTCAGATAAAGAACAACAAAGCTTTTTACTTTTTTTAAAAACAGATTTTAAAAACTCCCATGAATCACTTGAAAGCAGAGAAGAGAATTTTTCAGATATATAAACAGTCTTCACTGTGGAAGACAAAAGCAGTAGGCCAGAAGTTCAAGGGGGTAGAAATGAGTGCATTTGCTATTAGTAAGGTGAAGATGCTCGAGAAGCTGAAAGGTCTTAAGATTGATAAGTCACCTGGACCAGATGAACTACACCTCAGGGTTCTTAAAAAAAAAAGATTGTGGAGCCATTAGTAATGATCTTTCAAGAGTGGAAGAGTTAAAGAAATTCGAAAACTGCAAAAGTGGCAGGATGGGGAGGGGTCTTATATTGGAAGAAGTCAATTTAAAACTTCTTTAAGAGAACAACGTTCCTTGGTGTGCATTTAAAAGAAGGATCTAACCTGGACCCTCAGCACCTCCTCATTAGTAAAGAAGGCACAGCAGTGTCTACACTTTCTGCCGAGATTGAGGCGTGCAAGGTTCCCTGCCCCCACTCTAACAGCTTTCTACAGGAGCACCTTCAATGACTGCATCATTGTGTGGTACAGAAGCAAGACTAGGGGGTCATTGGGGTCTCCCTCCCCATTATTTGTGACATTGACCGGGAGCGTTATATACGAGGGGCCAGAAGCATTGTTGAGAATCCCTACCACCTATCCCAGTCTCTTTGACCCACCACTGTCAGAAAGGAGGTACAGACGCATCAGGACTAGAAGTGCCAGACTGGGTAACAGGTTCACAAACATGAGAAGATCTGCAGACGCTGGAAATCCAAAGCAACACACGCAAAATGCCGGGGGGATCTCAGCAGGTCAGGCAGCATCAATGGAATTAAATAAACAGTCGACATTCCGGGCTGGGGCACGTCTTCAGGACTGAAAAGGAAGGCTTCTTTCTTCGGGCTGTAAGACGAATGAATACCCTGTCAGCACCGAGGTCTCGTCACTAGGCCAGCGAGCTGTTTACTGTTTACCTGTGCCACACACTACATGCACTTTGAACTATATTTTATTTAATTACTTGTGGTAATATTTTGTTTTATGTCTGTGCAATATGTTTTGTGGGTGCACCATGGTCCGGAGGCATGTTGTTTTGTTTGGTTGTATATATGCACAGTCAGATGACAGTAAACTTGAACTTGAATCCTTGTTTTATAAACTGAGGCATCGAGTACAGGGTCACACTAAACCTTTACGGATTGTTCAGTTCATTCTAGATGCTTCACTAACAATGTTACGAATATCACCTGTCAGAAAGTTACTTAGACAGAGGGGTGGGTGTCTTTAATTATGAACCTACCAGTGAACTTGTGGCGTGCTTCATCAGAGAATAAAATGGGGTGAGGGGAGCAGCCATTTATCCACATCTGGAATGAGTTTTGAAAACACAAACTCATTATTATTTCCCCAATGCGGAAGAATCTCTAACCAATGGCAGGAAGCCTTAGGATTGGTTTTGATTCTCAAATATTATCATCAGTAAGCACAAGAGATTTTGCGGATGCTGGCAATCCAGAGTCACACAATATGCTGATGAAACTCAGAAGGTCAGGTAGCATCTGTGGAAAGGAGGAAAGAGTTGGTGCTTCGGGCTGAGACTCTCCATTAGGATGAAGGGTCTCGGCCCGAAATGTCAATGCTTTATTCCTTTCCGCAGATGCTGCCTGATCTTCAGTGTTTCGTGGTGTGTTACTCTGGTCAAGAAATGGAATACTTTATCATTGTGACAATGTAAAAAAAAGTATTTCAAAAGGGTTAGAAAAATCTATATGGAAGACAAAGAACAGGAACGAAATGGACAGTCCTTGTAAAGACGGTGCAGGTGAAATTGACTTATTCTGTGATGTAGTATTCATAGAAGCACAAAGTAAAGCCGGCACACTTACTTTACATTCATCCGACTCAAAAACACAGATGAATCACAAAGAGACAGATACTGGCCCCCCAACCCAAACCCTCGTGGACCCTGCTAATGATTTTTCAGTCATGCCTCCCTCTCTGTCCCGACCCAGGTAGACAGGTGAGATGAGTGCCACATGGATTAGGGCTATAAGAGCAATGGGTTGTAGTGAAACCATTGAATGATTCCGTACAAATAGATCCCTGAGCTGCAGTGGCGAAACTTTCCCCAGAGTCCAGATACATAACCCAAACCCAACTACACTCAGTGACCACTTTATTAGGAACATCCAGTTAAAGCAAATACCTAATCAGCAGCAATTCAATGCAGACATGGTCAAAAGGTTTAGTTGTTGCTCAGACCAAACATTGGAATGGGGGAAGAAATGTGATCTATGTGACTATGATCGTGTAATGATTGCTGGTGCCACATGGTGTGGGTTGAGTGTCTCAGAAGCTGCTGATCGCCTAGGATTTTCACACACAACAGCCTCCAGAGTTTACAGAGAATGGAGTGAGAAACGAAACACATCCTGTATGTGGCAGTTCTGTGGGCAAAAACACCTTGTTAATGGGAGAGGTTAGGGGAGAATGGCCAGAACGGTTCAAGCTGACAGGAAAGCCACAGCAACTCAAATAACTGCATGTTACAGCAGTGGTGTGCAGACAGCATCTCTGAATGCACAACACGTTGAATCTTGACGTGGATGGGCTACAGACGACCACATAGGGATGCACCCCTGTACCTGTATGTGCCAAGCTCCGGCCTGCTATTATCATAATGATGGGCTCAGGCTGGATTTAGTTAAAATATGATCAAGCCAGAATTTTAAACCAACTTCCACAAATTCTGATGAAGGTTCTTAAAACTTGTCTTTCCCCAGATGCTGTCTAACCTGCAGAGTTTCTTCCCCAGCATCTTTTCTATTTAGTTTCAGACTTCAGTACGAGTTGCTATCAGTAGCTGGCTACGGCGTGAACATGGCAAACTGTGTTGTTTCCTCCTTCCTTGCAGACAGCGCAGAGTAATGAAAGTGGAAGCCATGCAGTTACACCTTCCACTGCAGCACAATGGAACAATAACAAAGATTGCAAAGGCAAACTACTGCAGAGAAACATTTCAAAGGAAACTTCAAAATATTTCTCCAATGACCTCTAGCAGTTTTATGGAACTTGAAGCCTCAATGTAATGTGGTGGGGCATAAAATAGGAGACAGTTTCATATCCCTGAACATGACATGCCACAGTGGCTACAGGATTCACTAACAAAACAGTTCTGGCTATTACCTTATAGACTTAGTTTCTATCATGACTTTACATTACTAAACAACTTAAACACTTCATTCATTAAGGAAGTGGAAGTCAGGAGAAAACATGCCATTCCTCACTGAAAGGTTAATGGTGGAAAGGATGGGCAGCTTCAAGCTTCTTGGCACCTCGGAAGATCTATTCTGTGCCCAATTCATTGATGCACTCATGAAGGTGGCCCAGCAGCAGCTCTACTTCATTAGGGGTTTGAGGAGATTCAGTATGTCTCCAAGTCACTTAAAAATTTTCTACAGATGTATGGTGGGGAGCGTTCTGACTGGTTGCATCATGGCATGGATTTTGCTGTGAAGACTGATGAAGGTAGAGCAGTGGATGGTGTCTACATGGATTTTAGTAAGGTACTTGATAAAGTCCCTCTTGGGAGGATAATCCAGAAAATTAAGATGCATAGGATCTGTAGCAAATTGGCTATTTGGACTTAGAACTGTCTTGCATATAGACAACAGTGGGTAGTGGTCGAAAGGACTTATTCGAGCTGGAGGTTTGTAATCTCTGGTATTCTGTAGGGATTTGTGCTGGGACCTCTGCTGTTTGTGATGTATACAAACGACCTGGATGAAAATGTAGATGGTTGGGTTAATAAGTTTGCGAATGATACCAAGATTGGTGGAGTTGTGGATAGTGTAGAAGACCGGCAAAGAATACAACACAATATAGAACAGGGCCGAGAAATGGCAGATAGAGTTTAACCCAGATAAATTTAAGGTGTTGCCCTTGGTAGGACAAATGCAAGGAGACCATAACAGTGTTGCGAGATCTTAACAATGTTGCTGAGCAAAGAGATTTTGGGTTCCCAGTTCATAGCTCTGTGAAAGTGGTTACACAAGTCAATAAGGTGGTTAATAAGGGTGATGGAATGCTTGCTTTTATTAGTTCAAAAGCAAAGAGGTTATGTTGCGATTTTATAAAACGCTGGTGAGGCCACATCTGGATCATTGCGTACAGTTCTGGTCGCTCTACTATAGGAAGTATGTTGAGGCTTTGGAAAGGGCGCAGAAGAGATTTACTAGGATGCTGCCTGGTTTAGAGGGCGTGCGCTATCATGAGAGACTGGTTGTTTTCTTTGGAGCGTCAGAGGCTAAGGGGAGATCTGATAGAGGTTTATAAGATTATGAGAGGCACAGATAGAGTAGACAGTGAGTATCTTTTTCCTAGAGTAGTCTAATGGTTCTCAGAAGAGCCCAAGCAGTTCGATCACTCATACCAACAATAAGAGAAAGACAACTCAGATTCCTAGGACACATCATGCAGAAAGATATACTAGAAAAACTCATACTCTCTGGAAAGATTGAGGGGAGTAAACCTAGAGGAAGACCTCGGCTTATGTACATCAAAAGCGTAGCCAGGTGGCTACACATCGAGGAAATGGAAGTCATCCAAAAAATGAAGGATAGATCAATATGGAAAACCATGGTCACCAAGGTCTGCATCGGATATGGGACCCAGACAGACAGACAGACTAATAGATTCAAATAGGTAAGTTTTTTTTTACTTAGAGTGTGGTGGATGCCTGGTATTGTGGTAGAGGCAAATACATGAGAGGCTTTTAAGAGACGTTTAGATAGGTCCATGAATGTAAGGAAGATAGAGGGATATAAACATTTTGTAGGTAAGAGGGATTAGTTTTTTGATTTACTTTTTTGCTGGTTCGGCACAACATTGTGTGCCGAAGGGCTGGTTCCTGTGTTGTTTCCTCCTTCCTTGCAGACAGTGCAGAGAAATGAAAGTGGAAGCCATGCAGTCACACCTTCCACTGCAGCACAATGGAACAATAACAAAGATTGCAAAGGCAAACTACTGCAGAGAAACGTTTCAAAGGAAACTTCAGAACATTTCTCCTACAACCTCTAGCAGTTTTATTGGACTTGAAAGTCTCAATGTAATGTGGTGAGGCATAAAATAGGAGGCAGTTTTATATCCCTGAACATGACATGCCACATAACGGAGACTCCAATGCACAGACTGCAAGAGGTGGCAAAGGGTTTATTGACTCAGCCAGCACCATCACTGTCACAACACTATCAATTGCCAAGGATTCTCGCTGTGCAGGAAATGCCTGTTTCTCATTACTACCAGAGATGGTCCAAATTTAATGATTCAGAAAGAGCTTCTTCCCAACTGGCATCAGATTTCTGAATAGTCCATGAACATTATCGTGTTCTTTTTATTTGCACTATTTAATTTTGTAATTTATAGTAATTTTTAATGCCCCTGCTGCTGTAAAACAAACTTCACATTGTATAAGTCAATGATAATAAAACATAATTCTGATTCAAAAAAAAGTTTACAAAGCAAAGTAATAACATCTTCCAATTTTATTGCAGTCCCAACTTTACCAAGTTTTCTGAACTAAGTTTTTAGGCTTGAGATGCTGTATTTGGTTCGAGAAGAAGTTCCTTTCAGTTGTAGTTGGGCCAATAATTGCGCTAAAGATAGCTTTCAAAGTTCAGTACTTAGTTCATGGTACATTTAAGAGTGTGTATAGCGTGTCAAGTCACTAACAGCCAATTTCAGAGTTTATCAAGTTTGTCCACTGCCCTTTTCGCTCTCTGCTTCCTGAGACTGATGGACAGCGGGCAAGCTTGTTAAAAGAATTCAAGCTGCACCAATCTTAGGTGATATCAAGGCACAACTTGGAACTTCCATAAGGGCCTGGCTGGAATGGAGAGCAGAATAAACTAGCAAGATTCACAAAGATTCAGAAAGATGAAACTTTATTTGAGGAAAGTGCATAGTCAGCCACATATCAGCTTGCCTGCACTGAGAAAATGGCTAATACTGGACTACAACATAGCTTCCCCATTCACTCTAATTATCACATGTTTTAGATATCTCTTGGCCATGGAAGGCAGAGGATAATGGTGAACGGGTGTTCCTCTGACTGGGATTTGTGACAAGTGCCGCCCTACGGGGATTAATTCTGGGACCCCTGTTGTTTGTGGTGGTTTGGATGAAAAGGTACAGAAAGTGGGCTGGTTAGGAAGTTTTCAGATGACACAAAAGTCGGTGGAGTTGTAGATAGTGATGATGGTTGTCAAAGGATTTAACAGGATATAGATCAGTTAAAGATCTGGGCAGAGAAATGGCAGATTGAGTGCAAACTATTCCCCTTTGCGAAATCAAATGTATAAAGGGAAATTATATGGTAAATGACAAGACCCCTAGGAGCCTTGATGTACAGAGGGATCTTGGAGTGCAAGCCCATAGTTCCCAGGAAATGCAACTCAAGTAGGTAAGGTGTTAAAGGAGGAATACAGCAATACTAGCCTTTATCAGTCAAGGCATTCTGTATAAAAGTGGAAAAGTAACATCACAACTGTATAAATCTTTGATTAGGTCACATTTAGAGCATTGTGTGTAGTTCTAGTCACCGCTTTATACAAAGATGTGGCGGCTTTTGAGAAGGTGCAGAAGAACTTCAGCAAGTCATCTCCAGGACTCGAGAGTATAAACTGGACATATTAGGATCGCTTTCTCTGGAACGTCAGAGGCTGCAGAGAGAGCTGATAGAGGTACGTAATGTGAAACGCATTGATAGCACAGATAGTTTGTCTATGGTGGAAATGTCAAATACTAGAGGAACAGACACAACACGCAGGAGGAACTCAGCAAGTCCAGCAGCATCTGTGGAGAGAAATAAACAGTCAATGTTTTGGGCCAAAACCCTTCATCAGAGTTTATTTCGCTTTACAGATGCTGCCTGACCTTCTGAGTCCCTCCAGCATTTAGTGCGAGCTGCTCAAGATTTCCCTCCAGCATTTAGTGCAAGCTGCTCAAGATTTCCAACCCCTGCAGAATCTCTTGTGTTTATGAAATACTAGAGGATATAGCTTTAACTTGGGGGGGGGGGGAGGAATAATAAGAGAGTGCAAGGCAAGTGTTTACAAAAAGAGTGTTAAGTGCATGGAATATGAAGTGAGTGGTCGGTGGTGACAGTAATAATTAAGAATCACTTAGACAGGCAGAGTAGGAAGGGATACAGATCGTGTGGTGGCAGATGGGATTCATTTAATTTCCCCATCATGGCTGGTGGGCAGAAGTGCCTGTCTTTTCTATACTCAGTGGCCACTTTATTAGGTACAGGAGTGGAACCTGGTTGGTCTTCTGCTGCTGTAGCCCATCCACTTCAAGGTTCACACTGTTGTGCATTCAGAGATGCTCTCTGCACACCACTGCTGTAAGTGCATGGATATTTGGGTTAATGTCGCCTTCCTGTCAGCTTGAACCAGTCAGGCCATTTTCCTTTGACCTCTCTAAATACAAGTTATTTTTGTCCACAGACCTGCCACTCACTGGATTTTTTTTTTGTGTTCCCTCCCATTCACTGTAAATGCAGTTGTGCATGAAAATCCCAGGAGATCAGTAGTTTCTGAGATACTCAAACCACCCCATCTGGCACCAACAATCATTCCACAGTCAAATTCACTTAGATCATATTTCTTGCCCATTCTGATTTTTGGTCTGAACAACAACTGAACCTCTTGACCACGTCTGCATGCTTCTAGACACTGGGTTACTGCCACATGACTGGCTGATCAGATATTTACATTAACGAGGTCTGCAGGTGTATCTAATAAAGTGGCCACTGAGTGTACTATTTCAAACATAGTTCATGGAAAAACTGTATTTGTACTTTTCTGAATCCGCCTGAAATTCACACCCATGATTGACTTCAATGTTGCACAGATGTGAGAGTGAAGGTTGAGAAAAGCAAGTTGGTTTTATTTTTGTACCAGTTCAACATTGTTACATGTCAAAAAAGAAAACTCAAATTATATATCAACAACAAAATAGAAAGTACAAGACTATTTTCACAATCATCCAGAAAGAATAGTATCTGATTCATAAAATGGTTCTCGCTGCAGCTTACTCTGAAAACTATAATTAATGACATAACATTTTTACTAAACATGGGTGTTCAAAGAGCTGACACGGCACTTGATGATTTCTGAGCATTGGTCGATGTTCTTCCTGATACGGTAAAAGTGTTCGACGTATTGGGAACGGCTCAGCAACTCGACAAAATCCTCATCATGTGTGATCACCAGAAGCTGAAAGTTGCTTTGGTTTGAGCGGCTCTTTATTATCCTAGAAAACAGCAACACAGCTTGGTCATTGGTTGCAGTCTGCCATCACTACAGGACTTGCACGAGACAAAGATTCAGACAGGAAAAGTCATCGCAGATGCCACCCGTCCAGCCAACTGTCTTTGCCCATAGTTCCCTTCTGGAAAGCACTATAGGGCTATTAAAAAAAAAACTTCATGCCACCTTAAAAGTTTCTTCCCCCAAGCAGTTAATCTGATCAACCATTCTAGTTAGTCCTATCCCCACCCCCCGCACTCTCTATTATCTTAGTCACTGCATTTCATGGTAAACACTTTAAACCACTGCGACACCCACAAAATGCTGGAGAAACCCAGCAGGTCAGACAGCGTCTATGGAGATGAATAAACAGTTCTATCACCTTCCGGCTGTCCGCTTTCCCTTTGCCTCATCTTTTTATTCTGGTGTCTTTCCCCTTCCTTTCCAGTCCTGAAGAAGTCTTAGACCAAAATGTCCAATGCACTCTTTTCCATAGATGCTGCCTGTCCTGCTGAGTCCCTGCAGCGTTTCGTGTGTGTTGCTTAGGGTTTCCAGATCTGCAGATTTTCTCATGTTTATAACTTTAAATCACTTTTTAAAATGCTGCTGGTATATACATGCTGGCAATTATGTATTCATGTACATTTTAATCCAAATCCATTTATTCTAAAAGTTTAGTATCATTCTTTACAATTGTTGAATGTTGTTGTATGTTGTGCTAACACATAACAGCAAATCCCTAATACACATAAATGTGTATGGCAACAAAAGTTGATCCCTGTTAATAACAATTGTTTCTTTGTTAGGAAGGATAACACACTTGTAATCCAAACCTCATTGCTAACAATGCAAAGCTTGGCTAAGGGGTAGCAAAATGTTTTGGGTTCAAGTTAGACTTCAAGCTGGGTTGGCCATGGCTTTTACGTCAGTCTATGATCACGGGTCACAGAAAGAGACACATTTAATTCTCTCAGCTAACTGGAAAGCCAACAGGCCAATGCATGTGTCAACATGTGCAAAAATTCATCAGTTTTATCGGCTTCACTGAATGTGGGTTGAAGAGTAGTTCTGGAGGGAGGGAGAGGTGGGAGTGGAGGGGAAGAGTGGTTGAGAGGGTGAGGTGGCCAAAGGAGAAGGCAGGTGGGGTGAGGGAGGATGAGGGCAAGTCACGGACTGAGAGGGAGTCAGAAATGGGAAATGGGGGGGGTAAAAGGAGGGGAGTGGTATTGGTGGGCAGGTGTGGAATGGGATGAAGGGAGCTAAGGCACAGCAAGACTACAACAAGGGCAAAGTTAAGAGGTGGCACAGCAGCACAGCAGTTAGCATAACACTATTACAGTGCCAGGGACCAGAGTTAAATTCCGTCACTGTCTGTAAGGAGTTTGTACTTTCTGCCCATGACTGTGTGTGTTTCCTTTGGATGCTCTGATTTCTTCCCCAGTTCCAAAGACATTAATTAATAAGGGTTAGTAAATTGCGGGCATACTATGGTGGTGCTGACAGCATTGTGACACTACCAGGCTGCCCCCAGCACACCCATGGTGTTGGTTGTTGATGCAAACAATGCTTTTAACAGTATATTTCAATGTACAGTACATGTGACAAATAAAGCCAAACTTTAAACCCTAAAAGGTTAGAGGCTTAACTGTTAATTTTTCGGAGTAGGACATAATGCGAAAATTAGGAGCATGATAAACAGATGGAAACGGGTGGATCTTAACATGTAAATATGACCACATGGAGATGCCAGAGTTCACTATCAAAGTATTCAATCAAAATGTGGTTCCAGATCCTTGCTCGGTAATTTTTAAAGATCAAGTTTTCAGCAAAACAGTTTGCCACAAAATGCAAGTATGACCAGTAAGCGCACACAGGAGGAACTCTCAGTGTCAATGTGATATCCAAAATGGAAAAAGATCATTTGCTTTCAAAGCCGCTAAAATCTGTGGAAGCTGAAAATCCAAAGCAACACAAACAAAATGCTGGAGGAACTCAGCAGGTCAGGCAGCAACTATGGAAAAGAGTAAACGGCTGACATCTCAGGCCGAGACCCTTCCTCAGGAGTTGGAAAAAAGATGAGAGGTCAGAGTAAGAAGATGGGGGGAGGGGAGGAAGAAGTACAAAGTGATAGGTGAAACCAGTGGGGGTGAAGTAAAGAGCTGGGAAGTTGATTGGTGAACAAGATAAAGTGCTGGAGGAGGGAAAATCTGATAGGAGAGGACAGAAGACCATGGAAGAAAGGGAAGGATGAGAGAAGGAAACTGGAATGGGATAATAGTGAAGGGCGGTGGGGGGGGGGTGCAATTATCAGAAGTTTGAGAAACCAATATTCATGCCATCAGTCTGATGGCTACCTAGACGGAATATAAGGTATTGCTCCTCCAACCTGAGTGTGGCCTCATTGTGGCAGCGGAGGAGGCCATGGATGGACATTTCGGAATGGGAATGGGAAGTGGATGGCCACTGGGAGATCCCGCTTTTTTTTTCAGATGGAGCGTAGATGCTCGGTGAAGCGGTCCCCCAATCTATGTCGGGTCTCAGCGATATACAGGAAGTCACACTGGGAACACTGGACAGACTCACAGGTGAAGCGTTGCCTCACCTGGAAGGACTGTTTTGGGCCCTGATTGGTAATGAGCGAGGAGATGTAAGGGCAGGTGTGGCATTTGTTTCGCTTGCCAGGATAAGTGCCAGGAGGGAGATCAGTGGGGAGGGTCGGATGGACAAGGGAGTTGGGTAGGGAGCAATCCTTGTGGAAAGCAGAAAGTGGTGGGGAAGGAAAGATCCATTTGGTGGTAGAATCCTGTTGGAGATGGCAGATGTTACGGAGAATTATCTGCTGGATGCAATGGCTGGTGGGGTGGTAGGTGAGAACAAGAGGAACCCTATCTCTGGCGGGGCAGCGGGAGGACAGAGTGAAGGCAAGCGTGTGCGAAATGGAAGAGATATGGGTAAGGGCAGCATTGATGGTGGAGGAAGAAAGCCCCATTCTTTGAACAAGGAGGACATCTCATTATTTCTGAAATGAAAAGCCTCACCTTGGAGAGCAGATATGGCGGAGATGGAGGAAACTAGAGAAGGGGAATGGCATTTTTACAAGTGACAGGGTGGGAAGAGTTATAGTCCAGAACTCTCTTGAATTCTTTGGCTTTATGGCATTTCTGCACTCTTGTGGCAGATTATAGAATTACAGGATAGGTGTGGGTTGTCACCTGAATTTAAATATATGTAATTAATTGAAATTGGTTTATTATTGTCACATGTACTGAGGTGCAGTGCAGGTGGACAATAAAATGCAAGGATGTCATGAATTAAATTCAAAGGTCAAGAGTCCATCTAATCACACTAGGAAACTATCAATAGTTTTACAACAGCAGGACCTGGTGGTGTGCGCTTTTAGGCTTTTGTATCTTCTGCCTAATGGGAGGGGAGAGAAGAGAAAAGAAGAGAGAATGTCCAGGTCTTTGATTATGCTGGCTGATTTATGGAGGGGAGGCTGGTTTCTGAGGTGCTGAGCTGTATCCAGTCTCTGCAGTTCCTTGCAGTCACAGGCAGAACATTTACCATACCAAGCCATTACTCATTTGGATAGGATGTGTAGGAGCCGTGCATCTGTTCTCTGTCTGCATTGCATTCTGTGTTCCACTGGTGTAAACAGGATTGTGTGCACTGCCCCTTCCTGAAATGAATGATGTTTGTTGTGTTAACAGTGAGGGAAAGCTTGTTGTCAAGACACCATGCCAACAGGCTCTCCATCTCCCTCCTGTCCTCCAGCTCATTGTTACTTGAGATGCGGCCCACTGCAGTGGTGCCATCTTCAAACTTGTAGATGGAATTAGGCAGAATCAGACCACACAGTTCTGAGTGTATAATACTTAAGACTGTATGCAATTAATACCTCTGGGACATTTATGTCAAGAGTAAAAAGGGGTTGGTATGGATGAAGCCATCAGTGAATTAAAGTCTATGTAAATTGAGAATGAGACATGGAGAAAAAGCATTGAAATATTTGAAGACTGAATGTCACAAACACATGAATGAGGATTTCAGGAGAAGATGTACTGAGACACTAGCATCTAGTCTCCACACCAGTCTGCAAATGTTGTTACAACAGTTCAGTCAGAGGTCATGGTGTGGGCTGTAGCGTACTGTATTTTTGCAAAGACAGCAGACAAGAATCTGTGAGGCAACAGCATAAGGGTTTTGGAGGAACAGGAGACTGGAAGCAGGGTTGTCAAAGCTCACGTTCCTTCAAAGGCTTCTGACTTTGCTTCAGTCTCCCAGAAATGGTGTGGAGAGAGACACAGTTCTCGTTTTATTCCACTTATCCAGTTCCACACACTTTTTTAAGCATGGAGAGCATAAGCCTGTCAGCTTCAGCATTTAAGTATGAAGTGACTCCATTTACAAAGAGCATTAAGCTTTTTGGAACACTTTCCTGCAAGCATGGTATCTGGTTTAAAATATCTCTCACAGCATTTTAGAGCTGTTGGGTATGGAATCTATCTTATGTAATTAAAAATATCTTCAAAGCATTAGTTTGACTTAGTGATAATACTCCATTTCTTCTTGGGCAGTCCATCTGGATGATGGATGATCTGCTTCCAATTCAGTTTCATTGATGTACACCATTCAGCACATTTTCGAGGAACATTGCCCCTGAAAGCAGTATTCATCATTGAAGACCCCCACCACCCAGGTTGTGCCCTCCTCCCGCTACTACCATCAGGCAGGAGGTGCAGATCCCACACCACCAGGTTCAGGAACAGTTCTCACTCTTCAATCATCAGGCTCCACTGGGGGAGGAGAGTTGGACTTGTCTTCTTTCTTCAAATGGTTATAATTACTGCATTCCTAAGGTCGGTTAGTATATCATCCACTTTCCAGAAATGGACAACGAAGTTGTGGATTCACGACTGAAACCCTTCACTCCACAGCCTTAATGAGAAACCAGTGGGTTTAGATGAATAAACTCTTGTCAGGCTTCCAGCCGGGTACAGGTATTGATTACAACAGCTGTTTCAATAACAAACTCTGCTACCTTCATCAGGGATGATGCCTGGGCATGTCTAGTCCAGTGGTATTTATAATCCCATAGTCCATCTCTCCTGATCGATTATTTCTCCTTCAATGGGAAACAATGTGGGACAGCGGAAACCTGATTGGATGAGGACTAGTCATGATGGTGTGCTGACCTTTTAACCCACTCTAAGATCAATCTAATCTTTCCCTCCTACATAGCCCTTCACTGTTCTGTCTTAATTGAGGTTAACACTTTGACACAGTGTGTAGAAGTAGATCAGGGTGGTGCATTTACCCTTGAGGTTAGAAGAAGGATACCACGAAAATGAACGAATGCCAATCCCAACACAATGCAAAAAGGAAACCAGAATTAATTTGGGATGAAGCAGAATGCTCACTCCTACAGATCGAAATGTTTTCTAGGTCCATTCAGGATACTCACTCAACCAAAGCATGGGCCAGTGACTCAATGTTTTCCCGGTCTAAGTTTGTGGTTGGCTCATCCAGAGCTAAAATTCCGCAGTTCAGACAGAAGGTCTCCGCCAGAGCCAAGCGGATAATGAGCGAGGCCAGGACCTGAAACGGAATGAGACAGCAAGTCAGAGAGAAGCCTTCCTTCAGTGGCTGAGTCAGAGTGTGTGAGACGAGTGTGGTTACTCATTGAAACCAGTTGAATGTTGAGCAGAGTAGAATGTCGAGTACTCGATAGAGTAGATGTGGAGTGGACGTTTCCTATGGTGGGGGAACTCTCAAACCAGAGGACACAACCTCAAAACAGAGGGACGTTCTTTTAGAAAGGAGATGAGGAGAAATTTCTTTAGCCAAAGAGTAGTGAATCTGTGGAATTTGTCACCGCAGGTGGTTGTGGAGGCCTAGTCATTAAGGTAGAGGTTGACAGAATCTTGATTGGTCAGGGCATGAAGGGATACGGGGGGCAGGCTGAGAGGGAAAATGGATCAGCCATGATGAAATGGCAGAGCAAACTCGATGGGCCAAAGGGCACATTTCTTCTCCTATATGTTATGGTCACGTTAGATTCCACAGAAAGTACTAATCAGGCCACATTAAGAGTGCTGCACACAGTTTGTATTCCACACTACAGAAAGAAGGTGTGGTACCAGAAAGGGTCCGAGACTAGTCATAGCATTAAGAGTGAGGAAATATGTCACCTGCTCCACCAAGTACGCATCAATCTTTAAGCATCCACATTTTCACTAATCCTATCCCAACAAATATCTTATCTTTCCCACGTTCCTTTCAATTTCCCATCCCAAATCTTACAGTTCGCTTATGCACTTCAGGCAATTTACAACGTTCACGTTTATCATCATTCAACCATTCACATGTACACTGACATGAACAAAACGATGTTCCTCTGGACCAAGGTCCACACACAGTACATATAGACACAGAAAACGCATAAAGCAATATTATCACAAATAAATTAACAAATAACAAAAGATATTCTAGAAGATTTGACATTTAGACATCATTAGTTGGAGCCAGAGAGGCTGCTCTGCCATCTTATAATGTAATCCATTACCCTACCCATCTGCACTTCTTTGGTATGTGGGAGGAAGACTGAAGGACTGCAATGTATTTACAGGGAGAACGTGCAGACTCCACATTGGCAGTACCAGAGATCGGGACTGAACCCGGGTAACTCACAGGACCCAATGCAGTTACCGGGAGAACGTGCAGACTCCACTCCAGCAGCACGAAAGATCGGTATTGAACCCAGGTGACAAGTGACAACAGCTCTTCTCTAGGTGCCACTGAACAGCCCTGATCTGCAATGCCAGGGCTGGAGAACAAGCAAGTTCGGATTCAGTTGGATAGTTAGTATGCAAAGGCATTGATGCATTATAAGAGTGAATTCAGACACCAAGGCAGAGATGGCTCAGGGAAAAAGTCATAGTATCAAAGCAAAGGAACAAGTCCACAAGGCCCACATCAAACATTAACCATTAATTTTTACATGAATGCTACCCTAACCCATCTATTCTCCCCAACAGCACTAACTCTCATTCACAAGGAGCAATCTAGCCATCAAGGGTAAAATGCTTTTGCTGCATTTGAACACAAAACATTGCAGGACAGTTCAGGCCTTTAGGCTCTGTGGCATTCATGGCTTAGGTTGGGATTTTTTTTTTGTGTGTCTGTATCTTACTGATATCTTTATGTGCTTGCTACCTTGTATGTTCTACGCAACACACACAAAATGCCGGAGGAACTCAGCAGGCCAGGCAGCGTCTATGAAAAGAGTACAGTCGATGTTTCAGGTCGTGACTCTTCAGGAGGACTCACTGAGTGACTCTGTGAGTCTTCCCGAAGGGTGTCGGCCTGAAACGTTGACTGTACTTTTTTCATAGATGCTGCCAGGCCTGCTGAGTTCCTCCGGCAGTTTATGTCTGTTGCTTGGATTTCTGGTATCTGCAGATTTTCTCTTGTTTGCATGTTCTCTGTGTGTTTTGTGCTGTGGGACCACTGGTACTGTGGTTTGCACCTTGGCCCCGCTCTCTCGTTTGGCTGTAAAGGCATCCGTTAGTCTTGTGAGACCATGGATCTACGCCTGGAAAGTCTTCACTCTCCAGGGTGCAGGCCTGGGCAAGGTTGTGTGGAAGACCAGCAGTTGCCCATGCTGCAAGTCTCCCCTCTACACGAGACCAATGTTGTCCAAGGGAAGGGCATTTGCACCCATACAGCTTGGCAGCAGTGTCGTCGCAGAGCAATGTGTGATTAAGTGCCTTGCTCTCCCAAGGCTGGGGCTCAAACTCACGACCTTCGGGTAGCTAGTCCAATGGTTAGTCCTTAACCACTTGTCCACGTGCCCACCGTTTGGCTGTATTCATGGGTATTCATGTACGGCTGAAGGACAATTAAACTTGATCGAATTGAAATGAATCATTAATGGTTAAAAACTCAGATGTATGAATACTGTATAGAACACATTAAAGTACAGCACAATCCAGGCCTTCCGGTCCACAATGTTGTGCTGACCTTTCAACCAACTTTAAGATCAATCTAACCCTTCCTCTTCTACAGAGCCCTCTGCCCATGTGACTATGTAAGAGTTCCTTAAATGCCCCTAATGTATCTGCCTCCACCTCCACTTCTGGCAGCGTGCTCAATGCACCCACCACTCTATGTAAAAAAAAACTTCATGCTTTAATCAACTTTGAATTAGAAGTGCAAATTGGTTAAAGGAGAGAATTTACATCATTTCCAACTGTAGCTGAAGAAAATGAAATGGACTTTTAAAATGATCAAAGAAATAATATTGTTTATAAATGAACAAATAAAGGACAGAGGCGTAAGAGTATACAGGAAAGGACCAAAGTAATCACATAGTTAAGCACAAGATGACACTAAGATTGGTGGCATTGTGGACAGTGAGGAAGGTTTTCAAAGCTTGCAGAGGGATCTGGACCAACTGGAAAATTGGGCCAGAAAATGGCAGATGGAATTTAATGTAGACAAGTGTGAGGTGTTGCATTTTGGAAGGACAAATCAAGGTAGGACATACACAGTAAATGGTAGGGCACTGAGAAGTGCAGAGGAACAAAGAGATCTGGGAGTTCAGATACACAATTCCCTGAAAGTGGCGTCACAGCTAGACAGGTTTGTAAAAAAGGCTTTTGGCATCCTGGCATTCATAAATCAAAGTATTGAGTATAGGAGTTGGGATGTTATGGTGAGGTTGTATAAGACATTGGTGAGGCCAAATTTGGAGTATTGTGTGCAGTTCTGGTCACCTAACTATAGGAAAGATATCAGTAAGATTGAAAGAGTGCAGAGAAAATTTACTAGAATGTTGCTGGGTCTTCAGGAGTTGAGTTACAGGGAAAGATTGAACAGGTTAGGGCTTTATTCCTTGGAGTGTAGAAGAATGAGGGGGGATTTGATAGAGGTTTACAAAATTATGAGGGGTAGAGACAGAGTAAATATGAGTAGGCTCTTTCCACTTAGATTAGAAGAGATAAATACGAGAGGTCATGGCCTTTGGGTGAAAGGGGAAAGGTTTAAGGGGAACATCAGGGGGAACTTCTTCACTCAGAGAGTGGTGGGAGTGTGGAACGAGCTTCCATCTGACGTGGTAAATGTGGGCTCACTCTTACGTTTTAAGAATAAATTGAATAGATACATGGATGGGAGAGGTCTGGAGGGTTATGGACTGGGTGCAGGTCAATAGGACTAGCGGAATAAAGTTTCGGCACAGACTAGAAGGGCCGAATGGCCTGTTTTCTGTGCTGTAGTGTTCTATGGTTCTATAATTACATAGAGCTAATCTTCAGTAAAAATGAACTAGATTTAGCATATTATCAGGGAAATCTGGATTAGTTACATTATTAAATGAAGTTTTACCTAATGCCTCAGAGAGGAGGTACAGAGAGATGCTACAGCAGCATAACAGTTAGCACACTGCTTTGCAGCACCAGCAGCTATCATTCAGGGTTCAATTCCTGCCATTGCCTTTAAGGAGTTTTGTCCGTTCTCCCCATGACCACATGAGGTTCCTCTGGGTGTCCCGGTTTCCTTCCACATTCCGAAGATGTACGGTTAGGATTAGTGAGTTGTGGGTATGCTATGTTAACACCAGTATGGCGGCACTTGCAGCTACCCAGCTGATTTGATTTGACACAAATGACATATTTCCCAGTATATTTCGACGTGGATGTGACAAATAAAGCTAATCTTTAAAAGACCAGAGAGAAAAGAATAATATTGTTGCCCTTCTCATACATGCCTTTAAATACATGATGATGCACAGAATCTGAGATTTATTCCATACCTTCTGTCCAGCACTGTACCTTCCTCTCATGTCCAGAGCTGTATCACCCTTCACCATGACTACACGGTAATTGTAATTTCTTCTTTTGTCGCTGGCAGACACATTCTCATCAGCATCAGAACGGATCTCAATGTATTCAATGTCTATTGAAAGAAACCACCAAGTCAGGACACATCACAATAGTTTCACAAAATCTTCCACAGGCACTTGAAGAGGCAGAGACGGGGAGGAATTTCTTCAGCCAGAGGGCGATGAATCCGTGCAATTCATTGCCACAGATGGCTTTGGAGGCCAAGTCACTGGGTGTATTAAAGTGGAGGTGAGGAGACTTTTGATTAATAAGGGTCTCAAAGATTATGGGGAAAAAGTGGGAGACTGGAGTTGAGAGGGAAATTAAATCAGCCAAGACTGAATGGCAGAGTGGCATTCATGAACCAAATGGACTAATTCTGCTTCCATGTCTTACGTGCCATTCCTCAGTTTAAAATCTTATCTGAGCAACTGTGCCTCTGGCTGGGTAGAACATAGAACATTACAGCACAGTACAAGCTCTTCAGCCCACAATGTTGTGCCGATATTTTAACCTACACGAAGACCCATCTAATCCTTCCCTTCCACATAGCCCTCCATATTTCTACCATCTATGTGCTGATCTAACTGTCTCTTCCATATCCCTAATGTATTTGTCTCCCCCACCATCTCAAGCAGCACATTCCACGAACCCTCCACTCTGTGTAATAAACCTACCTCTGACAACCCCCCCGATATTTTCCTCAAATCACCTTAAAGTTATTCCCCCTCTATTAGCCATTTCCGCTCCCTCTAGCTCTGCACTATACCGTGGGGTCCATCTACTCAGAAATAATTGGTGGACCAGACACTATGGGCCAGATGGTCCAATTCTCCAGCTATGTGTTGTGGTCTTATGGGCAATTCCTCATATTGAAATCCTATCTGAACAACTGTGCCTCTGGCTGGGGAGCACTCTCAGCACTGTATCATGGTACAGCATCAGAGAACTCAGCAACAAGTGTGTCACAACTGAGCAACTGTTAGGACGTAATAATTTACATGCAATATCCTGAAGCTCAATCACTTGTAGTAAATGAAATTAAATGCTATACTAAACTTGAACTCAAACTGACATCCAATTGAAACATTTACATTGAATTCCAAATAATATATTGACACTGACCTTTCCACATCCTCAGTCAGTGGGGGTTTAACCCTGGTGACCCAGCAGATTACGTTCTTTTCAGGCAGGAGTCCCCAACTTTTTTTATGCCATGGGTCCTTCTCATTAACTGAGGGGTCCATGGAGCCCAGGTTGGGAATCCCTGGCACAGAGTCTGGCCCTGTGGCTCAGAAGGGTAGGGAAAGGAAGAGGATGGCAGCAGTGATAGGGGACTCTATAGTTAGGGAGTCAGTCAGGCGATTCTGTGCACGCAGGAAAGAAACTCGGACGGGAGTTTGCCTGCCAGGTGCTAGGGTTTGGGATGTTTCAGATCGCATCCAAGTTATCCTGCAGTGGGAAGAAGAATAGCCAGAGGTTGTGGTACATATTGGTACCAATGACATAGGTAGGAAAAGGGAAGAGGTCCTGAAGGCAGACTACAGGGAGTTAGGAAGGGAGTTGAGAAGCAGGACCGCAAAGGTAGTAATCTCGGGATTACTGCCTGTGCCACGCGACAGTGAGTATAGGAATAGAATGGGGTGGAGGATAAATGCGTGGCTGAGGGATTGGAGCAGGGATTCAGATTTCTGGATCTTTGGGACCTCTTTTGGGGCAGGTGTGACCTGTACAAAAAGGACAGGTTGCACTTGAATCCCAGGGGGACCAATATCCTAGCAGGGAGGTTTGCTAAGGCTACTGGGGAGAGTTTAAACTAGAATTGTTGGGGGGTGGGAACCGAACTGAAGAGACTGGGGAAGAGAAGGTTGGCTCACAAATAGAGGAAGTTTGTAGACAGTGCGAGAGGGAAGATAGACAGGTGATAGAGAAGGGACGCGCTCAGACCAACGGTTTGAGATGTGTCTATTTTAATGCAAGGAGTGTTGTGAACAAAGCGGATGAGCTCGTGGGTCAGTACTTGAAGCTATGATGTAGTGGCCATTACAGAGACTTGGATGGCTCAGGGACAGGAATGGTTACTTCAAGTGCCGGGCTTTAGATGTTTCAGAAAGGACAGGGAGGGAGGCAAAAGAGGTGGGGCGTGGCACTGTTGATCAGAGATAGTGTCACGGCTGCAGAAAAGGTGGACACCATGGAGGGAGTGTCTACGAAGTCTCTGTGGGTGGAGGTTAGGAACAAGAAGGGGTCAATAACTCTACTGGGTGTTTATTATCAGCCGCCCAATAGTAACAAGAATATTGAGGAGCAGATAGGGAAACGGATCCTGGAAAGGTGTAATAATAACAGAGTTGTCATTATGGGAGACTTTAATTTCCCAAATATCGATTGGAATCTCCCTAGAGCAAGGGGTTTAGATGGGGTGGAGTTTGTTAGGTGTGTTCAGGAAGGCTTCTTGACACAATATGCAGATCAGCCTACAAGAGGAGAAGCTGTACTTGATCTGGTATCGGGAAATGAACCTGGTCAGGTGTCAGATCTCTCAGTGGGAAAGCATTTTGGAGATAGTGATCATAATTCTATCTCCTTTACAATAGCATTGGAGAGAGATAGGAACAGACAAGTTAGAAAAACACAATTGGCGTAAGGGAAATTCTGAGACTATCAGGCAGGAAATTGAAGGCTTAAATTGGAAACAGATGTTCTCAGGGAAAAGTACGGAATAAATATGGCAAATATTCAGGGGATATTTGTGTGGAGTTCTGCATAGGCACATTCCAATGAGACAGGGAAGTTATGATAAGGCACAGGAACCGTGGTGTACAAAGGCTGTAATAAATCTAGTCAAGAAGAAAAGGAAAGCTTACAAAAAGTTCAGAGAGCTAGGTAATGTTAGACATCTAGAAGATTATAAGGCTAATAGGAAGGAGCTTAAGAAGGAAATTAGGAGAGCCAGAAGGGGCCATGAGAAGGCCTTGGCGGGCAGGATTAAGGAAAACCCCAAGGCATTCTACAAGTATGTGAAGAGCAAGAGGATAAGACGTGAAAGAATAGGACCTATCAAGTATGACAGTGGGAATGTATGTATGGAACTGGAAGAAATAGCAGAGGTTCTTAATGAATACTTTACCTCAGTATTCACTACGGAAAAGGATCTTGGCGATTGTAGTGATGACGTGCAGCAGACTGAAAAGATTGAGCATGTAGATATTAAGAAAGAAGATGTTCTGGAGCTTTTGGAAAGCATCAAGTTGAATAAGTTACAGGGATCAGATGAGATGTACCCCAGGCTACTGTGGGAGGCGAGGGAGGAGATTGCTGAACCTCTGGTGACGATCTTTGCATCATCAATGAGGACGGGAGAGGTTCCAGAGGATTGGAGGGTTGCGAATGTTGTTCCTTTATTCAAGGAAGGGAGTACAGTTAGCCCAGGAAATTATAGACCAGTGAGTCTTACCTCAGTGGTTGGTAAATTGTTGGAGAAGATCCTGAGAGGCAGGATTTCTGAACATTTGGAGAGGTATAATATGATCAGGAGTAGTCAGCATGGCTTTGTCAAGGGCAGGACGTGCCTTATGAGCCTGATTGAATTTTTTGAGTATGTGACCAAACACATTGATGAAGGAAGAGCAGTAGATGTAGTGTATATGGATTTCAGCAAGGCATTTGATAAGGTACCCCATGCAAGGCTTATTGAGAAAGTAAGGAGGCATGGGATCCAAGGGAACATTGCTTTGTGGATCCAGAACTGGCTTGCCCACAGAAAGCAAAGAGTGGTTTAGACGGGTCATATTCTGCATGGAGGTTGGTGACCAGTGTAGAGCCTCAGGGATCGGTTCTGGGACCCTTACTCTTTGTGATTTTTATAAATGACCTGGAAGAGGAAGTGGAGGGATGGGTTAGTAAGTTTGCTGATGACACAAAGGTTGGATATGTTGTGGATTGTGTGGAAGGCTGTCAGAGGTTACAGTGGAACATTGATAGGATGCAAGACTGGGCTGAGAAGTGGCAGATGGAGTTCAACCTAGATAAGTGTGAAGTGGTTCATTTTGGTAGGTCAAATATGATGGCAGAATATAGTATTAATAGTGAGACTCTTGGCAGTGTGGAGGATCAGAGGGATCTTGTTTCCATCCAGGGGGTCAGTGTGGACATGGTGGAGGATTACAAATAGCTGGGGAGATGAATTGACAACAAACTGGACTGGTCAAAGAACACTGAGGCTGTCTACAAGAAGGGTCAGAGCCGTCTCTATTTCCTGAGGAGACTGAGGTCCTTTAACATCTGTCGGACGATGCTGAGGATGTTCTACGAGTCTGTGGTGGCCAGTGCGATCATGTTTGCTGTTGTGTGCTGGGGCAGCAGGCTGAGGGTAGCAGACACCAACAGAATCAACAAACCCATTCGTAAGGCCAGTGATGTTGTGGGGGTGGAGCTGGACCCTCTGACGGTGGTGTCTGAAAAGAGGATGCTGTCCAAGTTGCACGCCCTCTTGAACAATGCCTCCCATCCACTACATAATGTACTAGTTGGGCACAGGAGTACATTCAGCCAGAGATTCATTCCACCGAGATGCAACACTGAGCGTCATAGGAAGTCATTTCTGCCTGTGGCCATCAAATTTTACAACTCCTCCCTTGGAGGGTCAGACACCCTGAGCCAATAGGCTGGTCCTGGACTTATTTCCTGGCATAATTTACATATTACTATTTAATTATTTATGGTTTTATTACTATTTAATTATTTATGGTGCAACTGTAATGAAAACCAATTTCCCCCGGGATCAATAAAGTACAACTATGACTATGACTACCTTGGGGTCCGAGTCCAAAGGACACTCAAAGCAGCTGTGCAGGTTGACTCTGCGGTTAAGAAGGCGTACGGTGTATTGGCCTTCATCAATCATAGAATTGAACTTAGGAGCCGAGAGGTAATGTTGCAGCTATATAGGACCCTGGTCAGACCGCACTTGGAGTACTGTGCTCAGTTCTGGTCACCTCACTACAGGAAGGATGTGGAAACCATAGAAAGGTGCAGAGCAGATTTACAAGGATGCTGCCTGGATTGGGGAGCATACCTTATGAGAATAGGTTGAGTGAACTCAGCCTTGTCTCCTTGGAGTGACGTAGGATGAGAGGTGACCTGATAGAGGTGTATAAGATGATGAGAGGCATTGATCGTGTGGATAGTCAGAGGCTTTTTCCTAGGGTTGAAATGGTTGCCACAAGAGGACACAGGTTTAGGGTGCTGGGAAGTAGGTACAGAGGAGATGTCAGGGGTAAGTTTTTTACACAGAGAGTGGCGAGTGCGTGGAATGGGCTGCCGGCAACGGTGGTAGAGGCAGATACGATGGGGTCTTTTAAGAGACTTTTAGATAGGTACATGGAGCTTAGTAAAATAGAGGGCTATAGGTTAGCCTCGTAATTTCTAAGGTAGGGACATGTTCGGCACAACCCTGTGGGCCGAAGGGACTGTACTGTGCTGTAGGTTTTCTATCTTTAGGGTGACTCACCACTGAGTTGCTATAGATGACTCCGTCTACCCTCTTGTCACAGTTCCCTTTTCTTTTTCCTTCACTTTTGCTCAAATGTCATCAAGTGTGGACTTTGGAGTTTTAGGTTCAGAGCAATAAATCCAACAGTTCAAAGTAAATTTATTACCAAAATACGTGTATGTCATCCTATACAACCCTGAGACTCATTTTCTTGCAGGCATTCACAGAAGAACAGAAAAAATACGATAGAATCAATGAAAAACTACACAATTTACCTCAGCAACCAAAACACTGAGATACCTAGGAAGGAATTCAAAATTAGCTTACAGGGGAAACATATGTGAGGAATGACAATTATTTAAAGGACAGGAAACAGACAACTCGAACAATTAAGTCCTTCTTGGGTAGTTGGTGGGGCTAGTGGGCTGTTGTATGGGCCATCACTGGGTAGCATGGCAGCCTAGCAGTTAGTGTAATTACATTGCCAACAATCAGTGATTGGGGTTCATTCCCACCACTGTCTGTAAGGAGTATACACCTTCTCCCCATGACTGCCTGGGTGCTTTGGTTTTCTCCCATGGTCAAAAGACGTACAGGTCAGGATTAGTAAGTTGCAGGCATGCTACGTTGACACTGGAAGCACAGACACACGCGGTTTGATCCCAGCATATATTTCGACTGTATTGAATATTGTCGCAAATAACACATTTCACTGTACGCTTTGATGTTTCGATGTACGTGTGATAGATAAAACTTATTTAATCTAATAAAGCTAATATAATCTGAATTGAGATTCCAGCTTCCTACAATTTATCAGAACTTAGGTACCCACTTAATCTTCTCATCCAAGTTTGCTCATCATAGATGAAAGCATGACAAGGGTCAGACTGAAATGCTCAGGGTGTCGGGGCTGGAGGAGAGGGATGAGCTGGTTCAGCTCGCTGCTCCACGAGATTTACTCATCTCTGTGCTGAACTGAGGATGTGACCTGCTCCTAAATCAGCTGCATTGATGCCTAGCTTCACGTCTAGGTACTCACTTTTGTGAACTTCAGTTTTGAATGTTATTTGCTTACTTTAATTGTTTGCACAATTAATTTTTTTCTGCCCATTGGGTGTTTGACGGTAATCTTCTTCTAGATGGGCTCGTTTGGGTTTCTTTGCTTGGTGTCTGCCTGTAAGGAGATGAATCTCAAGGTTGTATATATTATACATACCCAATAACAAACGTACTTTGAACTTTGACTCAAAGGGATATGGACAGATTATACTGGTGGGGAAGAAGGTATGATATGGGACATTATGAAGTTAGAGACTTTGGTACAAAGATTGAAAAAGGCAATATCATTTCTAATTGACAAATCAATGGCACTGGTTGATAGAGAAGAATTGGTGTGCTCATTCACAAGTTAACATTAGTTACATATAGAACGTTAACATATAGAAACACCACACCATTAGGAGGTATGTTAGCCTCAGTCATAAAAGGCTTAGAATAAAAAGACAAGGGAAATCTTTATTATTATCAAACCTTTGAGTAGGTTTCTTTTGTAGGGTAAGCAGTTTTGATTTTCTAAAGATATTTGCAACACTCTTCATATAATATAACTCCATGGCTACTTTATTAGTACACCTGCTCGTTAACGCAATATCTAATCAGCCAATCATGTGGCAGCAACTCAATGCATAAAAGCATGCAGACATGGTCAAGAGGTTCAGTTGCTGTTCAGACCAAACATCAGAATGGGGAAGAAATGTGATCGAAGTGACTTTGACTGCGAAATAATTGTTGGTGGCTTGAATATCTCAGAAACTGCTGAACTCCTGGAACTTTCATGTGCAGCAGTCTCCCCAGCTTACAGAGAATGGTGCAAAGAAACAAAGAAACACACTGCGAGCAGGAATCTGTGGGGAAAAATGCCTTGTTATTGAGAGAGGTCAGAGGAGAACGGCCAGACCATTCACACTCACGGGAAGGGGGCAGTAATTCAAATAACCACACGTTACAACAGTGGTGTACAGAAGAACATCTCTGAACATCTATGTCCAACCTTGAAGTGAGTGGTCTACAGCAGTAGCACTGGCCAATTAATTAGGTACAGGAATCCAAAGAAATAATTTTAAAACTACCGTTAATTATGTACGGAGTTTGAGTCTTGCTCTCCTTTTTCAAAACTACTGATAATAAACTATTTGGAGGTTTTGCTTTTCCAATGGTAATCTATATTTTGGAATGACTGGATTTAATATTCCATATTATACTCTTAAACTGTCTTCGTAGCTCAAAAAATGGGATGGCACAGTAGTATAGTGGTTTGCACAACGCTTTACGGTACCAGCTACCCAGGTTCAATTCTCACCGCTGCCTGTAAGAAGTTTGAAAGTTCTCCCCGTTTCTTCCTGGTGCTCCGGTTTCTTCCCAGAGTCCAAAAACGTACCAGTTGGTACATTAATTGGGCATTGTAAATTGTCCCACGATTAGGCTAGGATTAAATCAGGGGGTTGCTGGGCGGTGCAGCTCGAAGGACCAGAAGGGCCTATTTTGAGCTGTGTCCCAATAAATAAATAAAATTTCAGCCAAGGTACCAAGGTAAGATCTTGGGTCCAACATGGTACTGGAGGGGCTATGGGAGAGGGCTGTATGTCAACACCAAAACTCAATGGAGATAAGATGGAGACATTTAAAAGTATGATGATTTAAGTTCTGTGCACTACAGAGAAGCAAAGTTACATTTCAAAATTAAAGACAATATACATATGCATGTAATAATTAAAAAGTAGAAAGGACCCTGATGGGGTCCAACAGATAATCAGGATGGATGATGGAAAACAGGAAGTTTTAGTGAGAAGAATAAGGGAACAAATTCCTGTCCTCAGACACGAGATATTCTGCTGATGCTGGAAATCTTGAGGAACACCCAAAATGCTGTAGGAACTTAGCAGGTCAGCAGTATCTCTGGAGTGGAATAAACAGTTGACGTTTTGGGCCTTCAGGAAATGTGTGGGCAGGCTTGATGACAAGATCTGATGAAGGATCATGAACATGAACATGAAATGTTACTTCTGTTTGACTCCCCAGTGATGCCACCTGACTTGCTCAGTATTTAAAGCACACTTTATTTCAGGATTCTGGCGTCGGCTTAGCTTTTTGTTATTTTAATTTTTCTTCACAACCTGATTCCCAAAATCCCCCTTGGTTCTTTTCTCCAGAACTCCCACACTGGAAATGGTAGCCCTCAGTATCACGTACTATACCTTGCCCTCGATAAGTGCTTCGCCACAGGTCCCGGATAATTTTGTTAATTTCTTCCATCTTCATGCTGTGGAATCTCATGATGGCTCTAAACCAAGAGGAAATATTAATTACTCTGGCCTTGTTTCTGGACCTGATCACTAGGATCATTTCAATAATGAAAGATGGCCAGTACATTTTAATGTCAGTTTGTACATTGACACTGCATGCGGCCTGGCTCATACCAAATCCCTTGAAAAGGTGTAGGAAAAGATCATGATAAAGCTAGCATTTCCCAGATTCAGTCACAGGACTCGACATTTTAAAGATACTTTTTGCGCTTCTTATTTGGATCAACCTTCAATCGTGATGCATCAGCCCATCAGCACAAAGAAGCAAGTAGGAAAAAATCGTGCGGATTACCCGTCCATCCTGCTAACTCCCTTTTCCAAAAGCTCCCTTCGGCAAAGTGCTAGAGGGCTATTAAAACAAAAACTTCACACCATCTTAGAAGTTTCTTCCCCAAGGCAATTTATCTGATCAACCATTCTAGTTATCCCCACCCCCCTCCATCTATTATTCCTATCACTACATGGTAAACACTTTAAGTGTCTTTTTATAATGCTGTTTACATTGTATTTATTTATTCATGGACATTTTATTCCACATTTATTCTTTAACCTCTAAATTTATTAGCTTTTAATTTATATATAATTTTTTTAATACAGTTCTTTATTTGTTATAATTTTTGCATGTTGTTGGAATATGTTGCACCCTGACCAACACAACAAATACTTTCTACCTGTAAATGTACCTGCGAATAAAGTTGATCCTTGATCAAGCTGTCTGAGCATCTTTACAGCGACTGTACAAAATGCACTATTTGGACTTCTTCAGAAACAACAAGTGGCAACTAAGCTACACCCTGAACTTTAAACGGTTCACTTTAAAGCATCAATTTTCCCAATAGAAGTTTCAACCTGTGCAGACTTTTTTTAATATTAGGAATGAGTGAATATGTGCATTATGTTTCATCACATCAAAATGGGCACAGAAGCAAGTTAGCCTGCCCTGAAATTTCTTTATCTATAGAGATACAGTGCGTAACAGAGCCTTACGGCCCTTCAAGCTCGCCAGCCAGCAAGCTCCGATTTAACCATAGTCTAATCACAGGACAATTTAAAATGACTAACTAACCTACGAACTGGTACATCTTTGGACTGTGGAAGGAAACCGAAGCACCCAGAGGAAGACCACATGGTCAAGGAGAAAACATACAAATTCCTTAAAGGCAGTGGTGGGAACTGAACTTGGGTCATTGGTACTGTAAAGCGTTGTGCTAACCACTACACTACTGTGCAATCTCAGTTGGAAATTATTGCACTAAGGATGAACATTATATATTATGCAAATCTTTTCATTCCTGCTGACATTTCAAAGTATCTCTGACTCCCAGTATGATGTATATTCTAATGTATTCCCTGCTTTCACACATGACTGGTGTGGTTTGGATTAGACAACCAGGAGCTTAATTTCTAAACCAACCTTGTCTTTCCATAACTCCCACTGAATTTTACAGATATATGATCATTATTTTTAACTTCAAGCATTAAAAAAGGTAATAATGTATGACAAGACAACAAAATCCGTGTACCATATAATGAGTTAGAACCGGACTTTGGTTTGCTAGAGATACCATACTCTTAATAGTTGCTTTATTAAAGCAATTGATAAACCTCATTTGTTAGATGTAGACATTATTTGTGGAAACATTATTTAAAAAAACATGAAGAACAAAAGGTTGTATTATAACATTATGGCAAGTTACCAACAACGTGACAATATATTAAAAGTATTGTAGCATGACAACATTATGAGAGGCATAGAACGTAAACACAAGCAGGCTTTTCCACTGGGCTTGGGTGTGATTAGAACTAGAGGTCAAGGGTTAAGGGTGAAAGGTGAAATGTTTAAGGGGAACACGACGGGGAACTTCTTCACTCAGAGTGTGGTGAGAGTGTGGGAGGAGCCTCCAGTGCAAATGTGGATGCAGATTCAACTTCACTATTTAAGAGAAACTTGGTAGGTACATGGATGGGAGGGATATGGAGGGCTATGGTCTGGGTACAGGTTGATGGGAATAGGTGCAAAACACAGTGCGGACAATCATACATAGCAAGGCACATATAGCACATATAAGATAGCAAGCACATACAGTTCCTATAAAAAATATTCACTCCCCTTGGAGATTTCACATTTTATTGTTTTACAACATTGAATCACAGTGGATCTAATTTGGCTTTGTTTTACACTAATCAACAGAAAAAGACTCTTTCGTGTGAAAGTGAAAGCAGATCACTACAAAGTGTAACACCTTGGTTCACATTTTTACTGCCTTGTTGTAGGCATTTCATTTTAACAGTTTTGTAAGCAGTCTGTTCTGCTTTCAGCCTGTTTGGGTTACCGTTAAGATAAGGGAAGCTTAGGAATGTATGCCGTCCAATTAGGATGGTGGAAGTGGGAGAAGGTTGTAGAGATGGCTGGGGAAGAGGTTTTGTGAGGGACACTAAGATTGGTCTCAGGCTTTGTTCGAGGGAGATGAAGAGAGAAGGCACTAGAGAGAACTGGTCATAGGTTTCGATCTGGTGCGAAAACGCGATTTGACGGAGGCAAGGCACAGAGGTCTACCAAGGATCAGTGAATATGACTTTTGGAAGATTTGAACTCCAACCTGTGCAAATTTGACTGTTTAGTTATAATGGGCCCTTTTTGATTTTTCTTTTTTTTCTTTACTAACTCTTTGGTTAAGCTGACATTCACAAATATACTTTATAATTGTATGCAGTATGTGATCTGTTATTTTATGCTGATGAGCTAATGCAGGGCAGTAAATCACACAACATTCACAGAAATCGGAGTTTGGGTGGGTGAGACATCCCAACCCCACGGATTTGGCAGGACCAAAGTCACAAATACCCTAGACATTGGAGGCTTGAGAAAGGTGGGTTCTCGCTCCGGAATCCAGTGGCTGTTAGTGAGAGGTTAACGAGATGCACTTCCAGAGACGCCCAGTAAAAGGGGGTTTCATGATCTAATTTAATTGCAAATATAAACCACAAAATAATCGACTGCATAATTCACTCCCTTTAATGTGACACACTAAATCATCACTGGTGCAGCCAATTGGTTTTAGAAGTCACATAATTAGTTAAATGGAGATCGCTCTTGACGTGAGTGGCAACAGCACATGATGAACATCGAGCTCTATGATGACCTACCAATGCTCACCACTAAAATTGAGGCGAGAGATCTGCAACTAGCGGGGCACTGTCTATGCCACCCTGAGCTACCTGCCAGCCTAGTCATCATATGGGAGCCCAAGCACGGGAGGGTGAACCCTGGGCGCCCTCCCAAGACTATGGTCAACACGCTCCTAGAAGACAGCGGCACGGCTAATGCAGATGAACTGAACACACTGATGAGGAAGAGGGAGAAGTGGAGAGTCCGTCATCGTGCCCTAGGACTGAGTCGACGTAGTAGTAGAGATCACTGTGTGTAGTTAAGGTGTTTCAATTGTTTGTAGTAAAAATAAACCTGTATCTGGAAGGATCAACTGCTGGTGAGTCAGTATCCTGGCAAAAACTACACCATCAAGACAAAAGAACACTCCAAGCAACTCCACGAAAAAGTTATTGAAAAACACAAGTCAGGAGATGGTTACAAAAAAATCTCCAAGTCACTGAATATCCCTTAGAGTACAGTTAATTTAATCATCAAGAAATATAAAGAATATAGTGCAGCTGTAAATCTGCCTAGAGCAGGCCATTCTCAAAAACTGACTGACCAGGCAAGAGGGGGACCAGTGAGGGGGGGCAACAAGACCTATGACAACTCTGGAGGAGTTACAAACTTCAGTTGTTGAGATGGAAGAGACTGCACATACAACTGTTGCCCAGGCACTTCACCAGTTGCAGATTTATGGGAAAGTAGCAAAGAGAAAGCCACCGTTGAAAAAAACTCACATGAAATCTCAGCTAGAGTTTGCCAGACAACATGTGGGAGACTCTGAAGTCAGCTGGAAGAAGGGGCAATGGTCTGATGGAACAAAAATTGAGCTTTTTGGCCAGCAGACTAAATGCGATGTTTGACGTAAGCCAAACACTGAACATCATCAAAAACACGCCGTCCTTACCGTGAAACATGGTGGTGGCTGTGTTATGCTGTGGGGACGCTTCACTGCAGCAGGTCCTGGAAGGCTTGTGAAGGTAGAGGGTAAAATGAATGCAGCAAAACACATTGGAATTCTGCAGGAAAACCTGATGCAGTCTGCGAGAGAACTACGATTTGGGAGATTTGTTTTCGAGCAAAACAAATGACCCCACGTATAAAGCCAAAGCTATACTGGAATGGCTTAAAAAGAACAAAGTTAATGTCCTGGAATGGCTGAGTCAGAGTCCAGACCTCTACCCAGCTGAGAATTTGTGACTGGACTTGAAAAGGACTGTTCACTCATGATTCCCATGCAATCTGACAGAGTTTTGTAAAGCAGAATGGGGAAACATTGTAGTTTCGAGGTATGCAAAGCTGATAGAGACCTATCCACACAGACTCAAGGCTGTAATTGCTGACAAAGATGCATCTACTAAATACTGACTTGAAGGGGGAGAGCAATTATGCGATCAATTATCTAGTGTTTAATAATTTAAATAAATTTAGACCAATACGTAGAAATTTGTTTTCACTTTGACACAAAGGAGTCTTTTGTTTTGATCAGTGTCAAAAAAGCCAAATTAAAGCAATTGTGATTCAATATTGCAAAACAATAAAACATGAAAACTTCTAAAGGGGGTGAATATTTTTTATAGGCACTGTATAAGATAGCAGCAAAATACAGTAAAAATATATTCCAGGTTCCTGAGTTCATGAATGTCGGGGCAGTCTACCGTCGGACACAACATAGCTTGCCTTCTGTCGAGTGAGCTCTGGTGGGCAGCACTGGCTCCAGCATGGATACCATATCACACCGCCTCCGGCACTCTAGTGAAGTGCCTAACTCTGATGTCTCTCCCTGAGTGGCTGCAAACAGGCAACACCGCGGCTTGAGGCCGAGACCTTGCTACAACGGAAGCCATGCAGCTCCACCATCTTCCACCCCTGCCATTCGCCAATAAACCAATGAATGGGACTTGCAGCATTCCACACCACCAATGTCCAACAGGGTCTTGCAACCACAAGAAAAGCAACGAATATGATCACTTGCTGTTAAAACTGCCCACCTCCTTTGTGCAACGATGCCTCTAGAGACACAGTAAGAGTTTGGAAATAGCAGGAGCTGTTTAAAGAGACAGATGGTAAGTGTTCATGGAATTACACCACAGGGGGAATCAACAACGCCCACTGAGTCCACATTAGTTCCTTATCCAGTCAGTTCCATTACTAATTGGAAAACAGATTATCATCTGAATGGTGGCCGATTAGGAAAAGGGGAGGTGCAACGAGACCTGGGTGTCATTATACACCAGTCATTGAAAGTGGGCATGCAGGTACAGCAGGCGGTGAAAAAGGCGAATGGTATGCTGGCATTTATAGCAAGAGGATTCGAGTACAGGAGCAGAGAGGTACTACTGCAGTTGTACAAGGCCTTGGTGAGACCACACCTGGAGTATTGTGTGCAGTTTTGGTCCCCTAATCTGAGGAAAGACATCCTTGCCATAGAGGGAGTACAAAGAAGGTTCACCAGATTGATTCCTGGGATGGCAGGACTTTCATATGAAGAAAGACTGGATGAACTGGGCTTGTACTCGTTGGAATTTAGAAGATTGAGGGGGGGATCTGATTGAAACGTATAAGATCCTAAAGGGATTGGACAGGCTAGATGCAGGAAGATTGTTCCCGATGTTGGGGAAGTCCAGAACGAGGGGCCACAGTTTGAGGATAGAGGGGAAGCCTTTTAGGACCGAGATTAGGAAAAACTTCTTCACACAGAGAGTGGTGAATCTGTGGAATTCTCTGCCACAGGAAACAGTTGAGGCCAGTTCATTGGCTATATTTAAGAGGGAGTTAGATATGGCCCTTGTGGCTACAGGGGTCAGGGAGTATGGAGGGAAGGCTGGGGCGGGGTTCTGAGTTGGATGATCAGCCATGATCATAATAAATGGCGGTGCAGGCTCGAAGGGCCGAATGGCCTACTCCTGCACCTATTTTCTATGTTTCTATTACCCTGCTCTTCCCAATACAGCCTTGCAAACTCTCTTCCTCTCTGTATCTTATCCAAATCACATTTAAAAGTTTCAACTTGACATTTAGTAAAAATAAATGGATATTCAAATGAGGGGTTGGCTGAAATTGGGAAGAAAATTTAAGGGTGAGTTTGATTAGTAACTTGCTAACTCAATGGAAGGCTACTGGCTAATATCTTTCTCAGATACTTTTAATGGCAAGGGAATCACAACGAATTTTTCTGGTCCTACAGTCATCTAGATCTTGCATAATCAGCACAAATCAGATCTTCGGTTATCACCTGTAATATTTATTCAAAATAACACATTAATGTGATGCAAAAACTGTAAGAACATAATAAATAAGAGCAGGAGCCTAGTAGGTCCTTTAGATGTGATTCACAATTCGACATCATGGCTGATCTGATATCTCACCACTATTTCCCTGCACTATCTCTACATCGTTTGATTATTCTAATATCCAGAAATCTACTAACCTCTGTTTTTTGATTGAATTTGATGACTGAACTTCCAGTTGACTGCGATGGTGAATTCTAAGTACTCACCAGTGTGTGGCTATTGCTTCTAATTTCATTTCAAAATAACACCCTGCTTATTTTGAGGCAATGGCCCATGGTTCTAGTCTCATTGGCCAGGGGCAACTTTCTTCCCTAATGTACCTTGCTAGGACTTCTAAGGACATTGGGCTTTTCATTGAAATCATTTCTCATTCCTCAATATATTTGACTATCTCAGGAACAAGTCTGTTGAATTTTCTCTACGCTCCCCTAAGATAGCAAGCATATCCTGTTATAGATAAGCAAACTAAAATTGTACACGATTGTACACAATAAATGCCAAAAAAGGCATTAGGCTTCCTGAGTTCACCGTACAGCTCTCCAGAGGTTGCAAAATGACTCAAATTACTGATCATAATAACCCAGCATCTTTGACACAATAATTATCTGATTAAAGAAACAAATGCAATCAACGTTTTTTCTAAACCAAGGCTGTGTACTTTCGAGAGCTGACAGAAATGAGTCACACAACTTTTCCAAACTTCACTGCACTGAGAATCTCTGACAATGCAACTTAGAGTTACATTGTTCTTTAACGAAATACTGCTTTTGTTATTTTAAATAAAATGAACCCAGTCAGTAAACTAAAAATAATAAAACATGGACTTTAAAGTACAAAACCATCAATTTTTGGAATTCCAATTCCATTGGAACGTTATTTTTGCTACTATGTTACTGCGGAGTTAAATGTTGGAGCTTGCTGTGGATTTAGCATCAGAGTACTCTTGGTAGGGAGATGACTGAAACATTAGCACTGTCACAACTTCATCTACTTTTCCACCTGGTCACGGGGATTGGTCATCTCACTTCCACACATACGCCGTCGTACAGAAGCTGAACAACCTGCACTCAAACTCACGCAGACTGTACCGATTTGAAAGATCTGTTCATCCATTGATTTAGTTTTAAATTTTGACAACATTGTTTTATAAGACTATACAACAGGAGCAGAAGTAGGCCATCTGGCCCGTCGAGTGAGCTGTGCCATTCCATCATGCGATTTATTATCCCTCTCAACCCCACTTTCCTGCCTTTTCCATGGAATCACTGGCTCCCTCACAAATCAAGAACCTAGTCACAGAGGAGCACAGCACAGGAACAGGCCCTTTGGCCCATCTAGTCCATGCTGAAACCATTTACTATCCACTCCAATCGACTTGCGCCAGGACCATAGCCCTGCTATCCATCTACCTATACGAACTTCTCTTAAATTCTGCAATTGAGCTCGCATGCACCACTTGTGTTGGGTGCTCATTCCATACTCTTATGACACTGACTGAAGAAGTTTCCCCTCATGTTCCCCTTAATCTTTCAATGTGCCAAAGTTTTCCTTACGACCCTATCTACCTATGATGCGTCTTTCAACGAATTATGTACCTATACCTTTATTCCCAGATCCCTTTGTTCTACCACACTCCTCAGTGCCCTACCATTCACTGTGTAAGACTGACCCTGGTTGGTCCTATCAAAGTACAAAACCTTGCATTTGTCTGCAGTAAATTCTATCTGCTATTTCTCAGCCCCCTTCAAGCCATGATAGCTTTCCTCACTATCCACTACACCCCTAATCTTGCTGTCATCCGCAAATTTACTGATCCAATTGACCACATTATCTAGATAACTGACATAGATTACAAACAACAAAGGACCCAGCAGCAACCCCTGCAGCACACTACTAATCAGAGGTCTCAAGTCAGAGAGGCAACCCTCTACTACCACTCTCTGGCTTCTCCCACAAAGCCAATTTACTATCTCATCTTGAATGCTGAGTGACTGAACGGTTTTGATCAGCCTTCCAGGCGGGACCTTGTCAAGTGCCGTGCTGAGGTCCACGTAGACAACATCCACTTTCCTGGCAACTTCCTCAAAAAACTCTGTCAGATTGGTTAGACATGAAACCACGCATGGAGCCATGCTGACTATCCTTAATCAGTCCATGTCTTTCCAAATGCTTATGTATCAGGCAGGTCCCTTAGAATACCTTCCAATAACTTTCCCACGACTGATGTTACACCTGCCGGCCTATGATTTCTTGGTTTCTGTTTAGGGCCTTTTTTCAAACAGCGGAACAACACTGGTGATCTTCTAATCCTCTGGACCTCTCCTCTTGCTAAGGATGATTTAAACATCTCTGCTAGGGCCCTGACAATTTCTGCATTTGCCTCCTGCAGGGTCCGAGGGAACAGCTTGTCAGGCCCTGGGGATTTTATCCACCCTGGTTTGCCTCAGGATAGCAAACACTTCCTCCTCCGTAATCTGTACAGTGTCCATAAAGTTGATGCCACTTTGCCTCACTTCTGTAGACTCTGTCTGTCTCCTAAGTAAATACAGAGGCCAAGAACTAATTTAAGATCTCCCCCATGTGTTTTGGTTCCACACATGGATTATCATTCTGGTCTTCCTCAGGACCAGTTTTGTCCCTTGCAATCATTTTGCTCTTAACATACTGGTGGAATTCTTTAAGATTTTCCTTCATGTTGTTTACTAGAGCAACCTCATGCCTTCTTTCAGCCCTCCTGATTTCTTTCTTACATGTTCTCTTGCATTTCTTATACTCCATAAGCACCTCATTTTTTCCTACCTGCTATGCATCTCCTTTTTTCTCTTAACCAGGGCCTCAATATGTCTTGAAAACAAAGGCTCCCTACACTGTTATGATTACTTTTTATTTTGACAGGTGCATACAAGCTTTGTACTCTCAGCATTTCCCTTTTGAAGGCCTTCCACTTACCAAGTACACCTTTGCCAGAAAACAGCCTGTCCCATTCAACACTTGCCAGACCATTTCTGATACCATCAAAATTGGTCATCACAACCCGTGGACCAGACCTATCTTTTTGCATATTTACTTTGAAACTGATGGCATTGTGGTCACTAGATGCACAGTGTCCCCCTACACAAACTTCTGTCACCTGCCCTGTCTCATTCCCTAATAGCAGATACAGTATGGCGCACTCTCTCATTGGGGCTTCTATGTGCTGATGGAAGAAACTTCCTGAGCACATTTGACAAACTCTATCCCATCTAGTCCTTTTACGGTATGGGATTGCCAGTCAACATGTGGAAAGTTAAAATCCCCTACTGTAACAACCATATGGTTCTTGCGACAGTCTGTGATCTCTTTACAAATGTGTCCCTCTAAATCCCTAGGACTGTTGGGTGGTCTGAAACATAGCCCTACTAATGTGGTCATACCTTTCTTATTTCTCAGTTCCACCCATAACGTCTCACTAGTTGAGTTCTCTAGTCCGTCCTGACCACTGCTGTGATATTTTCCTGACTGGTAACACCACTCCTCCTCCTTTAAAACAATAGCACTCCAGAATATTGAGCTGTCAGTCCTGCCCCTCCTGTAGCCACGTCTTGCTAACGGCCACAATATCATAATTCCAGGGAGTTATCCACACCCTAAGCTCATGATACTTCTGGGATTGAAATATTTGCAGCTCAGGACACTAGTAGCACAATGCTGAACCTTTTGATTGCTGCCTGAGGTCTCACTAACATCTGCCTCCACAACCTCTCCATTAACTGTTCTGGTACTCTGTTTCCCATCCTCCTGCAGCTCCAGTTTAAACCTCACCATGCAGCATTTGCGATATTAGTCCCCTTTCAATTCAAGTGTAAATTGTCCCTTCCGTACAGGTCCCACCTTCCCTGACAGAGAGCCTAATAATCCAAAAATCTTATGCCCTCCCTCCTACACCATCTGCTTAGCCACCTGTTAAACTCTATAACCTTCCTGGTACCAGCCTAACACATGGCACAAGGAGAAATCCTGAGATCACAACCCTGGAGGTCCTGCCCAAAACCCCTGAACTCCCTGTGCAGAACCTTGTCTTTTGCCCTACTACCCTTGTCATTGGTACCTACATGGACCATGACCTCTGGCTCTTCACCTTCCCACTTGAGAATGCTCAGGACTTGATTCGAGATGTGCTGGACCATGGCACCTGGGAGGCAACATACCATTTGGGAATCTCATTCTTGCCCACAGAACGTCCTTTCTGTTCCCCTGACTATTGAGTCCCCTATTACCACAGCGCGCCTCTCCTTCCCTCTTCCCTCGGAGCGACAGAGCCAGGCTCAGTGCCTGTGATCCAGCTGCTGTGACTTTCCTCTGCAGGTCATCCCCCGACAGTGTCCAAAGCGTTGAGGGGGATGGCCACTGGGGCATCGAGCTCCGCTTTAAACATACCCAATGACTTGGCCTTCACAGTTGCTGTGGCAGTGAATTCCACAGTCATTATCCCCAGTTAAAGAATCGTCATCTCTGTTTTAAGAAAAAGTCCTTGTATTCTGAGGCTGTGCCCTCTGGTCCTAGATTCCACCACCATAGGAAGCATCCACTCTATCTAACCCTTTCAATCGAGATCATTCAATGCAAAGTGCATTGCAAAGAGATTAATGATTAAACAGTGTATCCTCTCCGTGTTTCCAAACACCACAGAAACATAACTGCCCTCTGAAATGACCCTTTTGAATGGCTGTCAAAATTGAAAAAAAAAGGTTAAATGCTTGCCATGCAGATTGTCCTGGCCACAAAACTGCTATCTCCTAGGATCTCCAGCATAGGAGCAGCCTGTGATGTTATCAGATGTTGAACGGGTGATGAGTGTTTTATCATAAGTGAGCAAATGGGGCTTTCTTCCAAAAAGCTTACAAACCACAATCCTCCTTAACAGTAGTAATTACCCTTCAGAAGTCTGCTAGCCTACCCTCTCCTCTCCCCTCCATCCACTCCACCCATCCTCCTCTTGCCCCCTCATCCTTTTAATCTATCATCCTCTCTGCCAGTCCTTTCACCCATCAACCTCCCACCTACTGTTCTTTCACCTCTTCGTCCTCTTACCCATTGTCTTCTTCACCCCCACCCTCTCCCCTACTGTCCCCTTTACCCAGTGTCCTCTCCTATCCTCACCCCCACTGTCCTCTTACCTCATCCTCTTCACCCATTGTCCTCTTATTCCTGTTCTCTTTACCCCCAACTGCCCTCTTCAACTATTGACCTCTTACCCATTGCTTTCACCCCCCATCCTTTCCCCACCATTCTTCTTCGCTCCGTCCTCTTTATCCATTTTCCTCTCAACCCATCTTCATCCCCCCATCCTCTTCCCCCATTGTCCTCTCTTCCCTCCCACCCTTTCCCCTCATGCTCTCCTCTCCACCCTTCCTTTATCCCCCTCCTCAATAAAGTGAACCTGAACTTTTCTTTTAACTTAAAAGAAACTGAGTAGGAAAGTAAATACTGATTCCAGAGGCTCTCCCCTGTGCCTGCACGTCCAGACTCTCAGATCTGGAGTCAAGCTCTCTGCCCTTTCACTATACTTCCAGTTCACTTCAAGTCACTTTCTATAAGAATTCCTCCTCTTTTTCTATTCCCCATTTTGCTTCTCCTCTGATCCTTCCCTTCTCCTTAACCTGCCCATCACCTCCCTCTGGTGCCTCTCCTGCTCCCCTTTTTCCCATGGTCCACTTTCCTCCTTCAGTCCTTTACCTCTTCCACCCACAACCTCCCAACTTATCACTTTATGTTCCCTCCCCCACCCACCTATTTATTCCCCCCTCACATGGCTTCACCTATCACCTGCCAGATTGTTACTTCTTACCCCCTCCCATTCTTATTCTGGCTTCTGCCTCCTTCCTTTCCAGTCTGATGGAAGGGTCTCGGCCAGAAACATCGACTACTTATTCCCCTGCATAGACCTGCTGACATTCTGTAGCATATGTTGTGCACTGCTCAGGAGAATCAGGAGGAGGTTGATGAGCATGTTGAGAATAGGTAATGAAGGAATGGGGACTGCTGGGATTGTTCTACCAGCCAGTCACCCACCCCAGGACGTGTTCTCTTCTTATTACTACGATCGGGGAGGAGGTACATGAGCCCGAAGACACATACTTAATAGTCCAGCTTCTTCTCCTCCACCATTGGATTTTTGAACAGTCACTGAACCAGTCCATAAATACCTCACTAGCTTTTAAATTTTAATTTATCATCATCATCATTATGCACTGTGTCCTATGACGTGGGCGATCATAGTCTTTGACCACGATTGTGCTTGGCAAATATTTCTGCCAAAGTGGTTTTCCATTGCCTTCTTCTGGGCAGTGTCTTTACAAGATGGGTGACCCCAGCCATTATCAATACTCTTCAGAGATTGTCTGCCTGGTGTCAGTGGTCGCATACCAGGACTTGAGATGCTCATACGACCATCCACCACCTGTTCCCAAGGCTTCACGTGACCCCGATTGAGGAGGCTAAGCCGATGCTGCACTTTGCCCAAGGGTGACCTGCAGGCTAGCAGTGGGATGAGTGTCTTGCACCTTCTTTGGTAGAGATGTATCTCCACACAGCCACCTGTAATTTATATATCTCTTATACAATATTCCTTATTGTGATTTAGAGTATTTTTTATGTTTAGCACTACACAACTACAAATTTCACAACCTACGTCCGATTAAACCTGATTCTGATTCAGTATTTACCTAATGGGCTGAATGTCATTTTACGACATAATAGTTCTATGTCAACAGAAATATAAGAAAGATGTTGATCCCTGAGGACGCCTGAAACCAAGTTCTTGATAAGCACTTGGTGTTCATATAATGTGGGAGGACTTCACGGGATGTGACTGAAACATTATCATATCAAGAGGCACAGGATGAGTATAATGCTGACATTCACAGTACCCAGTACCGGTATCCCAGACTTTTATTCCGAAAGACTGCTCGTGCCACTGGACAACCGTCGTTGTAAGAATTGAAGAAGAATGTTATGTAAGTGACTTTTTTTTTTCTGATTTCAAGTTAAGCAAAAATAATTCTTTATGTATCAAGAATGTGTTCTTCCATATGTCCTACCTGGCTAAGATGCATATTAACAACTGGTGGTTATTTCTAGAGGGGTGTTAAAATGGAGAGGAGATAATGGTTCAAGCAGATAGTATATATTATACATTTTTAGATTTTACGATCATCATTACTGGTGTTGCCTTTCTACTCTAAATTTATCAACTGCATTCCAGAGCAATGATGAACCTGAATCCTCGTTTCCAATCATTGTCACAATATGAACTATAAGAAAATTATCAATCCAAATTTATGTCAGGATACATAACCTTTTATGATCTGGTGTTGATCTCTCACATTTTGTGTAGTTGACACTGATTACACAATAGTTTTCCTTATACCTGTATTTCATATGACAAAAAAGGAGGCTGTTCAGTTCATCAGGTCAATACTGTCTCCTAGAACAATCCCGTTGCTCCCATTCCTTCACTTTCTGCACTATTTACAATAATGTGTAACTACGTACATTCAGTAGTTTGGAATTATCGATGGATATAAGCTACTACATCTTTTGTATTTATATTTTTTTTATTATTGTGTCTTTATCTTAGTCTGTTTTTTTATGTGCTACATCGGATCCGGAGTAATATTATTTTGTCTCCTTTAAATTTTTGGACTGAAAAATAATCTTATATCTTGAATTTATTTTTTAAGTATATTTCTTATTGACATTTTCAGTCTTTTTTTTAATGTATTGCACTGTACTGCTGCACAAAACAGCAGTTCGCAACACATGTCAGTGATAATAGACCTGACTATGATTTTGAGGAAGCTCTGATTTGACTACATTTCAAGAATCACACACTATATCCCGGAAAAGATTAAACCAACTTTTCAGATACAATGAAGATATGTTGGAATGAGACCTTTAATTAAATGAAAAGAAACCAGACTAATGTCACAAACATGACGACAGAAGTCTGAGCAAGCTAATTCAGATGTTTATGTTGATGACAGCATTTAAGGAGGAATAAAAGAAAATTCTTTGCTTTTGGCTGGGGAATCCAGAACAAGGAGATGTGACTTTAAAATTGACAGCTTAGGTAATTTTGTATGCTTTGTAGAAATTGCATTCAACCTCAAAAATCTAATAAGACTGGGTGGTTGATTGGAAATTGCAAAGTTGCAGTTGGTAGATTTTGGTCAGATAAGATTGTAAGGGCAAATGGAGCAGAGGTGGGGTGAGTGAAATACACTAGAAGCAATATAATTGATTGGATTAATGATTCTAGCATGGCCAGAGCTACACCCATTTTCTTGCAGCAAAAATGGAAATAAATATGACAGAATAAAATAAGTTAAAAACAGAGTGGAACTTAATTACTTCTGTTTGGCAAATCTGTCCCCTACTTTCTGTCTGTTTGCCTATATCTTCATGGAATCCTCAAGGGAACAGGAGTTAAAATTTTCAGAACTTTCCTGAGAGGAGGAGAATAGTGCCGAAAGGCAATTGGAACTCAAGCAGACAGAAAATACACTTCAACCAATATAACTGATCAGATTCGTGGCTCTAACTTGGCTGGACCTACACCCATTTTCTTAAAGGTAAGCAGAGCAGAGCCAGTGACTCAATTACTGTTGTTGTTGAGTGCCTCATGGCGACCCCATGGATAGTGTAGTTGTCCATAGGGTTTTCATGCCAAGACACAGAAGTAGATAGCCAGGCCTTACTTGCGTGCCGATACTGCTGCTGCCCAGGTCGGGACCTGACCGGATTTGAACTCAGAACCATCTGCCTCGAAATCCAGTGCTGATGCCACTACACCATTCAATTCCTGCTGTTTAGGAAATGACAAGGAAGATTCTCTTCCTTCATTTCTGTCAGTTTGCCTTTATCTCCATTGGAATCCTCAAGGGAACTGGAGCCGAAAATTTAAGAACTTCCCCCCAAGAACAGAATAGTATCGAAACTCAAATTCTAAAGTTGGTAAATTATTAAGTGCAGTTTCCACAAAATGTAGGTCAGAATGATTCCAAATAACTCCTAAACCAGGGACTCCACAACTTCCTGCATAACTGGATCCTTGACTTCCCAACCAATATACTGCAGTCTGTAAGGACAGGCAGTAACACCTCCACCACGAGGACCAAAACTGGTGCGACAGAAGATTATATCCTCACCCCACCCCCACTCTACTCCCTGTAGATGCCCCCTGGCCCCCTACTTCACTCCCTGTAAAAGCATTCCTGCAGAAGCCCGGCAAAGAACTTTAAAAAGCAACAAGTTTTTCAACACGAGTCTTTGATTGGAGCAACACACATCAAAGTTGCTGGTGAACGCAGCAGGCTAGGCAGCATCTGTAGGAAGAGGTGCAGTCGGCGTTTCAGGCCGAGACTCTTCGTCAGGACTAACTGAAGGAAGAGTGAGTCCTGATGAAGGGTCTCGGCCTGAAACGTCGACTGCACCTCTTCCTACAGATGTTGACTGGCCTGCTGTGTTCACCAGCAACTTTGATGTGTGTTGCTTGAATTTCCAGCATCTGCAGAATTCCTGTTCTTTGATTGGAGTACAGCCTAGACACAGTAGAAGTGTTCCTGTGTAAGTTCGGAGAAGAGCTTTATAAACCCAGCTTCCATAAAAGAGGGGTGCTGTCTCGAGGAGTGGTCATTGTGGGAATAGTCATCGTCAGAGTCGTAAGGCTATAGCTCAACAGGGCTTCAGTGAGAACAGGCGGTGGCGAGGTAGGTAAGTTCATTCCTTATTTCTTACTTCTTTTTTCTTATTTAACTCTTGAGAAAATAGGTGTAGTCTACAGGGTCAGTGTTCTGTTCTGGGTGTCAGATGTGGGATTTCTGGGAGACTACTGGCCTCCCCGATGGCCGTGTCTGCACCAGCTGCATCGAGATGCAGCTCAATGGCCTTTGGCTTGTTAGGGAAAGTGAAGAAGTGATAGACTGGAGCTGTAGGGACATAGTCACCCCAGGACTGCAGAAGACAGACAAATGGGTGACTGTCAGGAGAGGAAAGGAAGAACAACTGATAGTGGAGAGTATCCCTGTGGCCATCCCCCTCAACAATAAGTACTCCACTTTGAGTACTGTTAGGGGGACGACCTACCTGGGGGAAGCAACAGAAGCCACGCCTCTCGAACTGAGTCTGGCCCTGTGGTTCAGAAGGGAAAGGAACTAAAGAGGATGGCAGCAGTAATAGGGGACTCTATAGTCAGGGGACAGACAGCCAATTCTGTGGATGCGAGAAAGAAACACGGATACTAGTTTGCCTCCCAGGTGCCAAGGTCTGTGATGTTTCTGAGTGTGTCCACAATATTCTGAAAAGGGAGGGTGAGTCATGGTACATATGGGTACCAGAAACATAGGTAGAAGAAGGGATGAGGTCCTGAAAACAGAATACAGGGAGTTAGGAAGGCAGCTGAAAAGCAGGACCTCAAGGGTAGTAGTCTTGGGGTTGCTGCCCTATGCCACACCATAGTGAGGATAGGAATAGAGTGAGGTGGCAGATAAATGAGTGGCTAAAGAGTTGCAGCAGGGGGCAGGGATTCATATTTGTGGATCACTGGGACCCCTTCTGGGGCAGGTGTGACCTGTACAAAAGGGACGGGTTGCACTTGAATGCGAGGGGTGAAGAATCCAGGACTGAAGGTGCTGTATTTAAATGCATGTAGCATTCGGAATACGACGGACAAACTCGTGGTGCAGTTAGAGACGGGTCGCTAAGATGTGGGCATCACTGAGTCAAGGCTGAAAGAAGGCCATAGTTGGAAGCTTAACATCAAAGGATATATTTTGTGTCAAAAGGACAGGCAGGAAGGCATAGGCAGTGGTGTGGCTCTGTTCGTAAGAGGTGGAATTACATCTTTAGAAAGAGGTGACATAGGGTCAGAGAATATTGAATCTTTGTGGGTGGAGTTAAGAAACTGCAAGGGTAAAAATAAACATTATGGGAATCATATATAGTAGCCAAGATGTGGGGTTGAGATTGCAAAGGGAGCTGAAAAAGGCATGTAAAATGGGTAATGACACAATTGTAATGGGGAACTTCAATATGCAAAAGGATTGGGAAAATCAGGTTGGTGCTGGATCGTAAGACAGGTAGTTTGTTGAATGCCTACAAGATGGCTTTTTAGAACAGCTTGTGCTTGAGCCTACTAGGGGAAAGGCTATCTTAGATTGGATGTTGTGTAATAACCCAGATCTTATTAGGGAGCTTAACGTAAAGGTACCCTTAGGAGGCACTGATCATAACATGATTGAATTCATATTGCAATTTGAGAGGGAGAAGCATAAATCACATGTATCAGTATCACGATGGAATAAAGGGAAGTACAGGGGCTTGAGAGAGGAGCTTGCCCAGGGGGATTGGAGGAGGCGGGGATGACCCCAGAGCAGAGATGGTTGAAGTTCCTGGGAGTAGTTCACTAGGAGTGGGATAGACATGTCCCACAGAAGCAGTTTGCAAATGGCAGGGGTAGGCAACCGTGGCCGACAAAGGAGGTTAAGAACTGCATAAAAGCCAAAGAAAGTGCATATAAGGTAGCAAAAGTCAGTGGGAAGTTGGATGATTCGGAAGCTTTTAAAAACCAACCAAAGGCAACTAAAAAAGCTATAAGAAAAGAAAAGATAAAATATGAGGGTAAACTAGCCAATGATACAAAAGCAAGATACTGACAAGAGGAATGGCTGACAAGCGAGTGGGTATAAAGGGGGCCTTTTCTGGTTGGCTGCCAGTGATTAGTGGTGTTCCTCAGGGATCAGAATTGGGACTGCTGCTTGTCACATTGTTTGTCAATAATTTGGATAATGCAACTAATGACTTTGTGGCAATAGGTAGTGCTGAGGAAGCAATGTAATTGCAGCAGGACTTAGACAAAATGGAAGAATAGGTAAAAAATGGCAGATGGAATACAGTGTTCAGAAATGTATGATAATGCATTTTGGTAACAGGAACAATAGTGCAGACTATTATCTAAATGGGGAGAAAATTCAAAAATCAGAGGTGCAAAGGGACCTCATGCAAGACTTCCAGAAGGTTAATTCACAGATTGAGTCTGTGGTGAAGAAGGCAAATGCAATGTTGGCACTTATTTCAAGGGGAATAGAATATAAAAGCAAGGAGATAATGCTGAGCCTTTATAAGACACTAGTCAAGTTGCAGTTGGAGTATTATCAACAGTTTTGGGCCCCTTATCTGAGAAGGATGTGTTACCCTTGGAGAGAGTCCAGAGGAAGTTCATGAGACTGATTCTGGGAATGAAGAGGTTAACATCTGAGAAGCATTTAGCATCTTTGGGGCTGTACTCACTGGAATTTAGAAGAATGTGGGTGGAATCTCACTGAAACGTACTGAATGCTGAAAGGACTAGATAAGGTGGATGTGGAGAAGAAGTTTCCTATGATGAGGATATCCAAAACTAGAGGGCACAGCCTCAAAATTGAGAGACGACCTTTTAGAATAGAAGAAGGAATTTTTTTTTTAACCAAAGAGTATTGAATCTGTGGAATGCTCAGCCAGAGACTACGGTGGAGTCCATGGTTATAATAAGATGGAAGTTGATCGTTTTCTGATCCGTCAGGGCAACAAAGGATATGGCAAGAACGCAGGTGTATGGGGTTGAGTGGGATCCGGGATCAGCCATGATGGAATGGCAGAGCAGACTGAATGGGTTGAACTAATTCTGTTTCCATGTCTTATGGTCTCCTGGGCTGTGTGGCCAAACTCTGCTCTAACTCCTCCCACCACTGTGCACGATAGCACAGTAGTGGGCCACATCTCAAAGAATGTTGGGTTGGAGTACGGGAAGGAGATAGAGAGGTTGGTGACAAAATTCTTTCTCCCAGTGTCAGAAAAACAAAAGAGTTGGCCATTGACTTTAGGGAGCAGTCCACCTGCTCCTGTTTAGGTCAATGATTCTGACGTCAAGTGATGATAAGCACATTCCCGTCTGTATCAAAGGAATTGAAGATGAGAGGTTTGAGAGCTTCAGGTTCCTCACAGTGAAGATCACCAGTAGCCTGCCTTGTTCCAACCACTTTGACACTCTGGCCAAGGAAGCTCACCAGTGCCTTTACTTCCTCAGGAAACTAAAGAAGTCTATTATGTCTCCTTTGACTGTCACCAATTTTTATACATAACCCCACAGAAAGAATCCAATCTTTATGCATCATGGCTTGGTATGGGAACTGCTCTGCACATGACCAAAAGAAACTGCTGTGTGTTGGACACAGCTCAGCGCTCATGGAAACCAGCCACCCACCTCCCCCTCCCCCGTAGACTCCGTCTACACTTCTCATTGCCTCAGTAAAGTAGCCAGCATAGTTAAAGACCCCGACCACCCTGAAAATTCTTTCACCGCCCCCTCCCATTGGACAGAAACACAAATCAGGGGTTCCTAACCTTTTTTATGAAATGGACCCCTACCATTAACTGAAGGGTCTGTGAACCCAAAGCTGTGAATCCCTGCCTTAAAGCATGCACCACCAGGGTCAAAGACAGTTTTTATCCTGGTGTTACAAGACTACCTAATGCTTCCCTAGTACAGTAAGACGGACTCTTCAACTCACAATCAACCCTGTTGTACCTGCACCTGCATCGTAATTTCTCTGCTCTGCAATACTTTATTCTGCACTGATACAATTTTACTTTGTACTGCTTCAAAGTGCTGTATTTTTCTCAGCGCATGTGAAAGAAGGGTGAGGGGGGATCTCACTGAAACCTTTCGAACGTTGAAAGGCCTAGACAGAGTAGATGTGGAAAGGATGTTTCCCATGGTGGGAGAGTCTAGGACAAGACGGCACAGCCTCAGGATAGAGGGGCGCCCTTTCAAAACAGAGATGTGGAGAAACTTCCATAGCCAAAGGGTGGTGAATTTGTGAAATTTGCTGCCACTTGTAGCTGTAGAGGCCAGGTCGTTGGGTGTATTTAAGGCAGAGTTTGATAGGTTCTTGATTGGACGTGGCATCAAAGGTTATGGGGAGAAGGCTGGGAACTGGGGTTGAGGAGGAGACAGAAAAAAATGAATCAGCCATGATTGAATGGCAGAGCAGACTCGATGGGCCCGATGGCCTAATTCTACTCCTACATCTTATGGTCTTATGTGACAATACAGAATAATTTATCACTTTTAATGGAAGTGAATAACCAGAGAGAGCCCTGGTTTCAGTTTACTATTTCAGAAAAGATGAACGCAAATACACAGCTCAGATACACAACCCAAATGAAAAACACAGAAAAGATCAAAAAGATCTTAAAGATTGGCTGCATTTGTCTTTCACGTACACACTGAAACACGAGCACAAATACATTGTTTTCGTCAATGACCAACATACACAAGAGTGACGCTGGGGGCAGCCCACAAGTGTTTCTGTGCTTCCAGCACCAGCATAGCATACCCATATCTTACCTTAGAAACATAGAAAACCTACAGCACAATACAGGCCCTTCGGCCCACAATGCTGTGGAGAACATGTACTTACTTCAGAAATTACCCAGGGTTAACGCATAGCCCTCTATTTTTTTAAGCCTCTTAAAAGACCCTATCATATCTGCCTCCACCACCGTTTCTGGTAGTCCATTCCACGCACTCACCACTCTCTGTGTAAAAAACTTACCCCTGATATCTCCTCTGTACCTACTTCCAAGCACCTTAAAACTGTGCCCTCTCGTGTTAGCCATTTCAGACCTGGGAAAAAGCCTCTGACTATCCACACGATCAATGCCTCTCATTATCTTGTACACCTCTATCAGGTCACCTCTCATCCTCCGCCGGTCCAAGGAGAAAAGGCCGAGTTCACTCAACCTATTCTCATAAGGCATGCTCCCCAATCCAGGCAACATCGGGACCGATGACATAGATAGAAGTTGGGATGAGGTCCTGAATAAGAAATATAGGGAGTTAGGAAAGAAGTTAAAAAGCAGGACCTCAAGGGTGGTAATCTCCGGATTGCTGCCTGTGCCACGAGACAGAGAGGGCAGGAACAGGAAGTGATGGCAGATGAATGTGTGGCTGAAGAGTTGGTGCAGGGGGCAGGGGTTCAGATTTCTGGGTCATTGGGATCTCTTCTGGGGAAGGTCTGACCTGCACAAAAAGGACAGGCTGCACCTGAACTGGAAAGGGACCAATATCCTGGAGGAAGGTTTGCTCGAGCTGTTGGGGAGGGTTTAAACTAGTTTGGCAGGGCGGTGGGAATCAGAATGTGAGTGCAGTGATTAGAGTAGAAGGACAAGGGCACGATGCTATGTCTTCTGAGTTGGTGAGGAAGGACAGGCAGGGGACAAAACATAAAAGTAGCCAGTTAGAGGGGTTGAGATGTGTCTATTTCAATGCTGGGAGTATTAGGAATAAAGGGAAAGAATTTAGAACATGGATCAGTACATGGAACTACAATGTTGTGGCCGCTATTGAAACTTAGCTGGACGAAGGGCAGGATTGGCTGATGCAGGTACCGGGGTTTAGGTGTTTTAAAAGGACTAGGATGGGAGGTAGAAAAGTGGGGGGGTAGTATTACTGGTCAGGGATAGTATCACGGCTGTAGAAAGGGAGGACGCTGCAGAGGGAGTGTCCACTGAGTCAGTGTGGGTGGAAGTCAGAAATAGGAAGGGATCAATCACTGTGCTGGGAGTAGTCTATAGGCCCCCAAATAACCCTGGGGACACCGAGGAGCAGATAAGCAGGCAGGTTTTAGAATGGTGCAGGAAATACAGGGTTGTAGTTATGGGTGATTTTAACTTCCCTCATATTGACTGGCACCTCCTGACTGCAAGGGGGATAGATGGGGCTGAATTTGTCAGGTGTGATCAAGAAGGATTCCTGACACAGTATGTGGACCGGCCGACGAGAGGAGAGGCCATACTGGATCTAGTTCTGGGTAATGAACCTGGTCAGGTGGCACACCTCTTGTTGGGGGAGCATTTTGGTGAGAGTGACCACAACTCCCTTAGCTTCAGCATAGCTATGGAAAAGGATAAAAACAGAGAAAATGGGAAAATGCTTAACTGGGGAAGGGCTAACTATGAAGGGATGAGGCAGGAACTAGCGAAGAGTAAATTGGAAACAGATGTTCAAGGGTGAAAGCACAGAAATAATGTGGAGGAAGTGAAGGGACCACTTGTGCTGGGTTCAGGATAGGTTTGTCCCACTGAGACAAGGGAAAAATGGTAGGAAAAGGGAACCGTGGCTGATGAAACACGTGAGGCAACTTGTCAAGAGGAAGAAGGAAGCATATGTGAGATATAAGAAGCAGGAAGCAGGAGGGGCTCATGAGAAATATAGAGTAGCCAGGAAGGAGCTTAAGAAAGGACTTAGGAGAGCTCGAAGGGGACATGAGAAGACCTTGGCATGTAGGATTAAGGAGAACCCCAAGGCGTTCTATGCGTAAAGAACAGAAGGATGACAAGAATGAAGATGGGGCTGCTAAAGGATAAAGAAGGCAACATGTGCCTGGAGGCAGAGGAGGTTGAGGAGGTCCTAAGTGAATACTTTGCTTCAGTATTCACAAGTGAAAAGGACATTGACCAGGGTGAGGTCGAAATAGAACAGGCCTGTGTGCTGGACAATGTGGAGATTAAGGAAGAAGAAGTGTTGGATCTTCTTAAAAACATCAAGATTGATAAAGTTCCCAGGGCCGGACATGTTATACCTCAGGTTGCTGTGGGAAGTGAGAGAAGAGATCACTGGAGCAGTAGCTATGATCTTTGAATCCTGTTTGGCTGCAGGGGAGGTGCCGGAGATTGGAGAATGGCAAATGTAGTTCCCTTGTTTAAAAAAGGTAATAGGGAGAATCCTGGGAACCATAGACCGGTGAGTCTTACGTCGGTGGTCTGCAAACTATTGGAAAGGATTCTTAAGAATAGGATCTACGAGCACTTGGAGAAGTACAGTCTACTCAAGGATAGTCAACATAGCTTTGTGAAGGGAAGGTTGTGCCTCATGAGCTTAATTGAGTTTTTTTGAAGAGGTTAACAAAAGAAATTGATAAGGGTAGGGCGGTAGACGTGGTCTACATAGATTTTAGCAAGGCATTTGACAAGGTCTCCCACGAGAGATTCATCCAGAAAGTCATGAAACATGGGATCAGTGGAACCTTGGCTGTTTGGATAAAAAAATTGGCTTAAAGGAAGAAAGCAGAGGGTAGTAGTGGAAGGAAAGTATTCTGCCTGGAGGTCGGTGATTAGTGGAGTGCCACAAGGATCTGTCCTGGGACCCCTGCTCTTTGTGATTTTTATAAATGACTTGGATGAGAGGCGGAAGTATAGGTGAGTAAGTTTGCGTATGACACGAAGATTGGAGGAGTTGTGGATGAAGCTGTAGATTGTCAAAGGTTACAAGAGGATATAGACAGGATGCAGAGTTGGGCAGAAAAGTGGCGGATGGAGTTCAATCCGGATAAGTGTGAGGTGATGCATTTTGGAAGGACAAACCAGAAGGCTGAGTACAGGGTTAATGGTAGGTTACTTAAGAGTGTGGATGAACAGAGGGGCCTTGGGGTTCAAATCTATACATCCTTCTAGGTCACTGCACAGGTTCATAGGATAGTTAAGAAGGCCTATGGGATGCTAGGCTTCATTAATAGGGGGATTAAGTTCAAGAATAGAGAGGTCATGTTGCAACTCTACAAATCTCTGGTGAGACACTTAAGAGTATTGTGTTCAGTTCTGGTCACCTCATTATAGGATGGATGTGGAAGCTATGGAGAGAGTGCAGAGGAGATTTACCAGGATGTTGCCTGGCTTGGAAAACAAGTCTTATGAGGCAAGGCTAGCAGAGCTGGGACTTTTCTTTTTGGAGTGTAGAAGGATGAGAGGGGGCTTGATAAAGCTCTACAAGATTATGAGAGGCATAGATAGGGTGGATAGCCAGTAACTGTTTCCTAGGGCACGAATAGTGCACACCAGAGGGCATATGTACCAAATTAAGAGAGGGAAGTTTAGAGGAGACATCAGGGGTAAGTTTTTTTACACAGAGGGTTGTGGATGCCTGGAATGACTTGCCAGGGATGGTGGTGGAGGCTAAAACATTAGGGGTATTTAGGAGCCTCTTGGACAGGCACAGGGATAAAAGAAAAATAGAGGGTTACAGGGTAGTGTGGGTTTAGTACTTTTTTTTAAGGACTATATGGGTCAGCACAACATCGAGGGCCGAAGGGCCTGTACTGTGCTGTAGTATTCTAGTGTCTAGTGTCTCATGTCTAACATCCTTGTAAATCTCCTCTGCATCCTTTCTATAGTTTCCACATCCTTCCTGTAGTGAGGTGACCAGAACTGAGCACAGTACTCCAAGTGGGGTCTGACCAGGGTCTTATATAGCTGTAACATTATCTCTCGGCTCTTAAACTCAAGCCCACGATTGATGAAGGCTAATGCACCTTATGCCTTCTTAACCACAGAGTCAACCAGCGCAGCAGGTTTGAGTGTCCTGTGGAGTTGGATCCCAAAATCTCTCTGATCCTCCACATCGCCAAGAGTCTTACCATTGATACTATGTTCTGCTATCATATTTGACCTACCAAAATGAACCAGCTCACACTTGTCTGAGTTGAACTCCATCTGCCACTTCTCAGCCCAGTTTTGCATCCTATCGATTTCCCACTGTAACCTCTGACAGCCCTCTACACTATCCACCACACCTCCAACCTTTGTCATCAGCAAACTTACTAACCCATCCCTCCACTTCCTCATCCAGGTCATTTATAAAATCACGAAGCGAAGGGGTCCCAGAACAGATCCCTGAGGCACACCACTGGTCACCGACCTCCATGCAGAATATGACTCGTCTACAACCAGTCTTTGCCTTCTGTGAGCAAGCCAATTCTGGATCCACAAAGCAAGGTCCTCTTGGATCCCATGCCTCCTTACTTTCTCAATAAGCCTTGCATGGGGCACCTTGTCAAATGCCTTGCTGAAATCCATATACACTACATCTACTGCTCTACCTTCATCAATATGTTTCATCACATCCTCAAAAAAGGTATGACCTGCCTTTAACAAAGCCATGCTGACTGTTTCTAATTATATTATGGCTTCCCTAAAACGCATGTCTTTGGAATGTGGAAGGAAGCCAGAAGAACTCCACACAGTTGTGATGAGAATGTACAAACTCCTTCGAAACAGCAGAGGGAATTTAACTCTGATCACTGGTACTATAAAGCATCACACTAACTGCTACACTACCATGCCAGTACCCACACAGCTCAGCCTAAAAAGCAAAATTTGCTCTGTTCCAATAGCATGCCCCAGATAAATCAACCCCTCTTTGACAACGTCTAAGTTAAATTCAAATTGCTTATTTCTTTCCATGCCAATTACAACAGTCAGAAGCACAGAAACATCAACCTTGACATTGTTCATAGATCAGGTGAGCAAATTCAAAAGTATACTTGGTTCTGAAATTGAAAATAAGTGGACTGGTAGGGAGAGATAGACCAACATGCCAGAATATTGTGTAGGAAAGCTCCTGTTCATAAACCTAAAGTTATCTGCTGAGTTTGTGTGTTTTTATAGACCTCATTGAGAAGTAGTGAACTGAAAGCGATGTGGAGGTCCAGAAGGCAGGGTTTAATGACATGGAAAGGAAAAACTCAAACTTTGCCCAGCTGTGATTAAAGATCATTAGCCAAAATATTAACTCTGTTTATTCTCTTCATAGATGCTGCTCGACCTGCTGAGTACTTCTAATGTTTATTTCAGAATCTCCTGCATCTAAGGTATTCTGCTAGCAACACAGGAATAGCAAACTAGAGCAGGCAATGTGTGGCTGGAGAAATAAGAACATTAAAAATATGAGCGGGAATACACAAAGATTTGCTTTATTTGTCACATGCACATTGAACTATACAGTGAAATGCACTGTTAGTGTCAAAGACCAATACAGTCCGAAGATGCCTGCAAGTGTTGCCATGTAGCATGCTCACAACCTACTAAACCATATGCCTTTGTAATGTAGGAGGAAACCGGAGAACCTGGAGAAAACCCATGTGGTCACGGGGTCAGCGTACAAAATCCTTACAAACAGCGGCAGGAATTGAAGCCGGATTATGGCTGCTGTATTACCATGACGCCCGAGGCTATCTGGCCTGTCGAGCCTGCTCTGGCATTCAATAATATCGTGACTGATCTGGCTGTGGACTCAATACATCAACCTACATTTTCCCCATAACCCTTAATTCCCTTACTACACAAAACTCTAGATACGTCTCAAGTATATTTAATGCTGTGGCCTCTAATGCTTCCCTGGGAAAACAATTCCACAAATTCACTATTCTCTGGGAAAAGCAGTTTTTTCTTCATCTCCATCCTAAATCTATTCCCCTGAATCTTGAGGTTATGTCCCCTAGTTCTAGTCTCACCTACCAGTAGAAGTCTTCACATTCACATCTGAACCAGTTCTGGAACAGGGAATCACATTTTTAGTGCATGACATACACTAGGGGCCGTATACTTGCAACAACATTAGCCAATAATTTGGAGGACATTTGGCACCTAGACAACATATTACTGCATTAAACTCATACTGAAATAAAGAGCAGATCAGAAATGTGAGGAGGTAGATGGGGGAAACTCCGAGCAGCCTATATAGATCTGGGCAGGATATGCCTAAATGCACAAACTAGATCAGATAAACACGAAGGACGATATGAGAGGAGCACTGACAGCCTGAGGTGGGAGGGCCAGGTATGGATACCCCTAGCAACAAGGCATTTGGGAAAGACTAAGGATAGGAGGTGATGGAACATTAATCTGATGAAATTGCAAAGATGGCAAAGCAGGAAAGTCAAATGAAGTATCTATTTGGAGAAAATTAAAGAACAATATACAAGGGTTTCAGCTCTTTTTGTGTTTACTATAATTGCACTATGGATCTGTCTATCCAGAGCAGGGGCTCCCAATCTTTTCTTATGCTGTGGACCAATACCATCAAGCAAGGCGTCCGTGGACCCCAGTTTGGGAACCTGTGATCTAGAGCCACTGCAGATGCAAGGTAACCCAAATGCTAGTCTTAGTAGTAGTACGACCACTTGAGTCGATTGTGATGTTCTCCTAAGGAGCTGTCCGTTGGTGGGTCCCCAGGTGGCTTTAGAGGCTGAATTGGGATCCACATAGCCAGGTGCAGTGTGGGCAAGGGTAGCTGGGCTGCAGTATGCAGACAATCTTTGTTGGCTCCTATACTCAGGCATAAAAGAGCACTTTACACTCAACATCTGCAGAACCAAGGTCTACTGGGCAACCTAACTCTACTGCACTGCACTGGCCTCTGGAGCAAAGGCCCCCCAGCAAAGAAGATGGATCCATTCCCACACCCCAGGAGCCACCGATCAGCAGATATTGATAAAATTTACCACTGTTTTCATCACAGGAAGACCTCAAATTCAAAATCCACAATCCACAGAGCAACTGTGATTCTTATGCTCCCATAAACTTTCGAGACTCTGACTGGCTCAGAGTCACCGAGAAATATTACCAACACTGGCACTGGAGAAATATTACCACCAATGATTCTGCAAAATCTTCTAAATCCACGAAAAGATAATAAAACTAATGTGAATGCATCTTTGCAAGCCAACATCCCCCACGTTGGAGTTGACTCCATCGGCATGTCGGACACTAGGCTATGAAGCAGGCGCTCTGGTCAAAGTTCTGTCACCTGAAGAGATTATCAGTTGTTGGAGCACCTCTTGTGTCAGTAAAATACATTACGAACACCCTCAAAAAGAAATTACCAAGTTAAAGTCAACTGCTAAATGACAGGCATGCCTTTTGGTCAACTGACCTGGAAGAGCTTATTCCAAATCTTTTCACTCTCCCTCTTAAGCTTCAGGACATGCACCACCAGCCTTAAGGACAGTTTCTTTCCTGTGATTATGAAAGTATTCATTGGATCTTGAGTATGGTAAGGATGAATTCTCGACCTCACAATCGGCTCTGTCATGGCCCCTGCGCTGCACTTTCTCTCTAACACTTTATTCTGCATTCTGTTGGTTTTCCTTTGTACTGCCTAGATGTAGTTACCTTGTGAAACGATCTTCATGGATGACATGAAAAACATAGGATTTTCACTGTATCTCAGTCATGTGAGAACAATAAACCAATTACCAACATTTACCATTCAGGCAGATTTCACATGACTTGGTGACAATTTTTCAAAACGCTCATGAAAAGTGCCTTTGAGATGTTCAGTTGCATTAAAGGCAAATAATTGGGGCTAAATAAGTAAATACTATTTGAAAGATTGAAGAAGATATATCCTTTTTCAAAATTCATGGAATTTTCACCCTCTAACATATCTTTCTACAGCAAGATCGGATTAATCCCACTGTGATGGTCAAGATATTTTTAATAAAGCAAAATATTCTGGTGAAGTTTGAGGGTATTATTCACGGCAAACATCTCACATGGCCAGAAACAAGAACATTCATGACATGCTAGCATACTTACTGGTCCAGTGCCTTGTAATAAATATCTAGGTCCTTGTTAGCCAATTCTGTTGTTCTCATTATGATCATCATTTCTCTGAACTTTTCCTCAGCATCTCTGTACTGATCATCTCTCAGTTCTTTTCTGAAGTGAAGAATTTCTTCTTCAAAGCCTTTCTGTCGCCCCTGGGCCAGGTTTCGAGTCTTTTTGCAATTATCCAGTCGCTCTTCCAGTTGTTGTCGTTCACTGTCATCCAAAAAAAAAGTACTTTAGGCTTGGATGTATGAAATAATATTATAAATTGCCCTCACAAATATCAACAAGCTTCATATGTCAGGAAAATCTACTTAGAACATTATGATTTTTGGTTGGAATAGTGAAGTAGCTATTAAAGCCACTGCCTTGCAGCTCCAGTTAACCGGGTTCAACACTAACCACCGATACTGTTTGTGTTAAGCTTGCACATATCCCCTGCAAAGGCATGGCTGCTACACTCAGTGGCCACTTTATTAGGTACACCTGCTTGTTAATGCAGCTATCCAATCAGCCAATCATATTAGATTAGATTATGAGGACACTCAGTCCTCGTTTATTGTCATTTAGAAATGCATACATGCATTAAGAAATGATACAATGTTTCTCCGGAGTGATATCACAGAAAACAGGACAAATCAAAGACTAACACTGACAGAACCACATAATTATAACATATAGTTACAGCAGTGCAAAGGAATACCATAATTTGATGAAGAACAGACCATGGGCACAGTAAAAAAAAAGTCTCAAGGTTCCAAGTCGATCGACTCCTGAGTCCCCGATAGCAGGTGGCAAAAGGGAGAAACTCCCTGCCATAAACCTCCAGGCACCGTCAACTTGCCGATGCCTTGGAAGCAGCCGACCACAGCCAACACTGAGTCCGTCCATCCGAAAACTTCGAGCTTCCGACCAGCCTCTCAGATACAGCCTCCTGAGCGCCATCCTCTGCCGAGTGCCTTTGACCTCGCCCCGGCCGCTGAAACACGCAAAGCCGAGGATCTCGGGGCCTTCTGCTCCGGAGATTCCGGTTACCCACAGTAGCAGCGGCAGCGAAGCGGGCATTTCGGAAGTTTTCCAGATGTTCCTCCGTGCTCTCACGTCTGTCTCCATCAAATCAGAATTGTGCACGGTCCCCTACTTGACAGATAGCAGACATCACCACCGAAGTGGCTGTGTGCACTGCCGTCTTCCCCTCCTATGGCAACAACTCAATGCAGTAAAGCATGCAGGCATGGTTAAATGGTTCAGTTGTCGCATAGACTAAACGACATAATGGGAAAGAAATTTGATCTAAGTGACTTTAATAGTGGAATGATTGTTGGTGCTAGACAGGGTGGCATGAGCATCTCAGAAACTGTTGATCCCCTGGTATTTTCAATCTCTAGAGTTTATAAAGGGACTCAGCCCGAAACGTTGATGTTTGTTCATTTCTGTAGATGCTGCCTGACCTGCTGAGTTCCTCCAGCATTTTGTGTATATTGCAAAGTTCATTAACGTACTTAAAAAGAAATCAATCTCAGTTGTGGGTATCACTGTGAGGTCAATAGCTGTCACACTTCCTTATTGTACTTGGACTAAAATGCTTGCAGAGTATTTTCAGAGCAAAAGGTTGACCATGTTGTGGATTCCATCCCTCAAGAGATACAATGGATATTATCTGCACTACACAGAAATTTATCAATCAATGACTGTTCCAATAAGCATGAAAATTGTGGATGTGACCAACAGGCTCCCCAGACCCAATCACATATCCCACACACTCCTTGCTGGAGGAGAGTTAATCCTTGGAATGACAAAGAAACTGTTCAACAGCCATCATCCTCCCTCTAAGTCCAAGGTCACCCCAACTTCAGTCATTTTCTTACACTAAGTAGTTGTAATGCTGATGCTAAAAGATAGGTTCAGTTCAGTACTGAGGGGAAGTGTTCACTGCATGGTCAGGTTTTCACTTACCTCCTGAGCTGATTTACTCGCATCTCTCCCATCTCTTTCAGCCGCTCCCTCCTCTTGGTCTCCACAATTTCCAATTCTTCCATCCTTTTTCGCAGCGTCAAATTATCTTGCAACCATCGCTCTTCGAGCTGAGGCAAAAATAAGCAAATTACAGCGTTAACAAGAGTAAATCTGCAGATGCTGGAAATCCAAGCAACGTACACAAAATGCTGGAGGAACTCAACAGGCCAGGCAGAATCTAGGGAAAAAGTACAGTCAACGTTTTGGGCCAAGACAATTCAGCAGGACGGCCAAAGGGTCTTGGCCCAAAACATCAACGGTACTTTTTTCCATAGAAGTTGCCTGGCCTGCTAAGTTACAGCGCTATGTAATTTCAAATGCATCCATTTGCCAAGATCCAAAGAAAGCGAATATTTGCAGTCTAAAATCTAATGGAAAAAAATTACAACAAATACAAAGTAAATAACTAAATGCTCCACATGCAGGAATTCTGAAATGAAAACAGGAAGTTGGAGACATCCAGACACTTTGACTGGAGCAGACAGGAAAAAGCTGATCTGGCAGGACACCACCACTCCGAATCACTCAAATGTTTCCTTCTCCAAATATATTGCCAAACCTGCTGAATGTTCCTGCGTTCCCTTTCAGCATTTATAAAGAGAAAGGATGTATTAGTACGGAGCTCCATTGCTTTGTTCTAAGTGTGGCCTATGGTCAGGCCACACTTAGATCCCCTCCAATTCGCCTACCAGCCCCGACTAGGAGTTGAGGATGCCATCGTCTACCTGCTGAACTGTGTCTACGCCCACCTGGACAAGCCAGCGAGCACTGTGAGGGTCATGTTTTTTGACTTCTCCAGTGCGTTCAACACCATCCGCCCTGCTCTGCCGGGGGAGAAGCTGACAGCGATGCAGGTGGATGCTTTCCTGGTGTCATGGATTCTTGATTACCTGACTGGCAGACCATAGTACGTGTACTTGCAACACTGTGTGTCCGACAGAGTGACCAGCAGCACTGGGGTTCCACAGGGGACTGTCTTGTCTCCCTTTCTCTTCATTATTTACACCTCGGACTTCAACTACTGCACAGAGTCTTGTCATCTTCAGAAGTTTTCTGATGACTCTGCCATAGTTGGATGCATCAGCAAGGGAGATGAGGCTGAGTACAGGGCTACGGTAGGAAACTTTGTCACATGGTGTGAGCAGAATTATCTGCAGCTTAATGTGAAAAAGACTAAGGAGCTGGTGGTAGACCTGAGGAGAGCTAAGGTAACGGTGACCCCTGTTTCCATCCTGGGGGTCAGTGTGGACATGGTGGAGGATTACAAATACCTGGGGATACGAATTGACAATAAACTGGACTGGTCAAAGAACACTGAGGCTGTCTGCAAGAAGGGTCAGAGCTGTCTCTATTTCCTGAGGAGACTGAGGTCCTTTAACATCTGCTGGACGATGCTGAGGATGTTCTACGAGTCTGTGGTGGCCAGTGCTATCATGTTTGCTGTTGTGTGCTGGGGCAGCAGGCTGAGGGTAGCAGACACCAAGAGAATCAACAAACTCATTCGTAAGGCCAGTGATGTTGTGGGGATGGAACTAGATTCTCTGACGGTGGTGTCTGAAAAGAGGATGCTGTCTAAGTTGCATGCCATCTTGGACAATGTCTCCCATCCATTACATAATGTACTGGGTGGGCACAGGAGTACATTCAGCCAGAGACTCATTCCACCGAGATGCAACACAGAGCGTCATAGGAAGTCATTCCCGCCAGTGGCCATCAAACTTTACAACTCCTCCCTTGGAGGGTCAGACACCCTGAGCCAATAGGCTGGTCCTGGACTTATTTCCTGGCATAATTTACATATTACTATTTAACTATTTATAGTTTTATTACCATTTAATCATTTATGGTGCAACTGTAACGTAAACCAATTTCCCCCAGGATCAATAAAGTATGACTATGACTATGACTGTGTGTAATACATTGCAGCTCTAAGCTCTGCAGAGCGGACGTTACAGGGTGCTTTATGACTTGAGGACCCGAGCTCTAGGGAAAGATTGAATAGATTAGGACTTCATTCCCTGGAGTGTAGGAGAATGGTGATTTTGTGGAATGTGTTGCCATGTACAGCTGTGGAGGGCAGGTCGTGGGGTGTATTTAAGTCAGAGATCGATAGGTTCTTGATTGGACATGGCATCAAAAGTTACGGGGAGAAGGCCAGGAACTGGGGTTGAGGAAGACAGAAAAAAAGGATCAGCCATGATTGAATAGCGGGGCAGAGTCGATGGGCCAGATGGCCTAATTCTTCTCCTATGTCTTATGGAATGAGGGGAGACTTGATGGAGGTATACACAATTATGAGGGTTATAGACAGGGTAAATGCAAACAGGCTTTTTCACTGAGGTTGGGGGAGACTAGATGAGAGATCATAGGTTAAAGGTGAAAGATGAAATATTTAAAGGAAACCTGAGGGAAAACATCTTCACTCAGTGGCTGGCGTGAGTGTGGAAGTGAAAGTGGTAGGTGCTGGACTGATTTCAATATTTAAGAGAGGTTTGGATAAGTAAAGTATATGTACGGAAGGGAAATGAAGGCTCAATAGGACTAGGCAGAATACTATTTGGCATGGACTAGATGGGCCAAAGGTCCTGTTTCAGTGCTGTAGTGCTCTATGACTCTAACAGTCTCAAGTCCAAAGTACTTCACATCTTCCAAAAGCAACAAGCATTTATTGCTATAACACAGGGGTTCAATGTCTAGATACTGATTTGATGACCCAGTGGTAAACTGCCTAATGTCGTTCGAGTCCTCCACGTAGGCAGCCTGAATACTGGTCAAGTCTGCATGAAGTTAGCTCAAGTTGGTGTGATGGGCGCAGTGGTACAGTCGGCAAGCTCATTTGAGAATCAAAGCAGGAAACCCGTTCGATATGCAAATCCTTTTACAAGCTGAATATATTGAACATGGATGGAGTTGAGCCCACTACCATGTTGACTAAAATAATCTTCAGTACATGCCGTGCTTCATGCTGATTGGCCATTTGCATAATACCTTGAGAAAACAACAGCCAATAGCTTACCAGAGAGACCATTCATTCTCTATCATTGTCACAGGGAGCTACAGCACAAAAGTAGGGCCTTTGTCTCACTGACTCTTTACGGATCATCAATCACCCAATTTTTCCTAATTCTAACTTATTCACCTTACATTCCCAACAAAACCCCCTTCCTCAAAGTCTGACAGTCGTCCACACACTTGGGGCAATTTACATTGGCCAATGAATCAATGGGATGTATGGGGGAAATCTGTGCAGTTACAGAAGAGCAAGCAAATTCCACACAGAAGACAAGGAAGGTCAGGAATGAATCCAGATCACTGGAGATTTGAGGCAGTAGCTTTACCATCTTTCCATCGTGCTGTGCCATGTACCATGATGCACTAATATCATGGCAGATCTAAGCTTGAACTCAATCCAAGTTCCTGTCCCATGATTGTTGACCTTTCATTAACAGTCCAAAACCAGTTCTGATGAAGAGTCTCAGCAGCCCAAAACGCCAACTGCTTATTTCCCTCCATAAATGCTGCCTGACCTGCATTTTGTGTGTCTTTCCCAAAACCAATCTGTCTATTCATTTGCAAACAAGAGAAAAATCTGCAGACGCTGGAAAGCCAAGTAACACACACACAATGATGGAGGAATTCAACAGGTAAGGTAGCATCTATGGAAGAGAGTAAATAGGCTGAGACCTTTCTATTCATTTATTTATTGAGATATAGTGCAGAACAGGCCCTTTGAGCCACACCGCCCAGCAACCTCCGACTTAACCCTAGCCTAATCACAGGACAACTACAATGACTAATTAGCCTATCAGCTGTTACGTTATTGGACTGTGGGAGGAAACCCACGTGGTCATGGGCAGAACGTATAAACTCCTTACAGGCAGTGGTGGGAACTGAGCCCAGGTCGCCTGTACAGTGGAGCATTGTGCTAACCACTACGCTACTTTACTGCTTTCTACAGATACACTATATATTTTTTCACCAATTCACCCTCTACAACTTTTTTGGGTAGAAAATACTGGATCCACAGTCTTGAGAAGACACTCTCCCTCATCTCCATCTTAAATGGGCGATTCTCCTTTGTGAAAACATGGCCCTCAGATCTCCCACCCACTGCCACTACCCTGCTCCCTATCCACCACCATCAATCCCACAAGGATCCTCTCAGCATCTGTTCAGTTGACTAAATAGCATGGAAAGACAAGGGAGGAAATTCAGTGAATGAACTCTTATGTTTCCAACAGCTGTCTGTAAAGAAAAAAACAAGAATAAAATGAGGAGAATAGACAAAGTGCTGGAGGAACTCAGCAGATCAGGCAACCTCTGTGGAAGGGAATACAGAGCTGATGTTTTGGGACAAGATCCTTCATCAGGGCTGGAACAGAATGGGGGAGAAGCCAGACTATGAAGGTGGAGGGAGGGGAAGGAGTACAAGCTGGAAGTGTTAGGTGAGGCCATGTGAGGAGGATGAAGTAACAAGCTGGGAGGTGATAGGTAGAAAAGGTAAAGGGCTGAAGAAGGAGGAAACTGATACGAAAGGGAAGGAGAGAGGCACCAGAGGGAGGTGAAGGGCAGTGAGAAGAGAAGGAGTCAGAACGGAACAAGAATGGGGAATGGTAAAAGAGAGAGGAGCAACACTTTCAGTACGCTGCTTGAACTCAGCAGGTCGGGCAGCATCAGTCAGAAAAGATGAGTGACGTTTCGGGCCGGAACCCTTCGTCAGGACTGAAGAATGAAAGATGGGGAAGGATTTGAAGAATGGTTGTAGCTTCAGCTGAAAGACCAGTAATTTGAAAGACAAAGGGTGGGCGAGGAGAAGCATTGATGTCATAGCCCTGAAAACAATGGGTAGTAGAAGGAGGAGGCGGAACCATGAGGGAGCGGGGGGAGGGGGTAGAGTGAAATAGGGATCGAGGAAGGGAGGGGGAGGGAATTACCGGAAGTTGGAGAATTCTATGTTCATACCAAGGGGCTGGAGACTACCTAGACGGTATATGAGGTGTTGCTCCTCCAACCTGAGTTTAGCCTCATCATGGCAGTAGAGGAGGCCATGTATAGAAAAGAGAGAAGAGGGAGGGGGAGAAATTACCAGAAGTTAGAGAAATGAATGCCCACACCATCAGGTTGGAGGCTACCCAGACGGAACACAAGGTGTTGCGCCTCCAACCTGAGTGTGGCCTCATTATCACAGTAGAAAAGGTCATGGACCAACATGTCAGAATGGGAATGGGAAGTCGAACTGAAACCGGTGACCACCAGGAAATCCCACCTTTTGTGGTGAACAGAGTGAAGGTTCCCCAGTCTACGTCAGGCCTCACCGATGTAGAATAGGGAGCACCAGATACAGTCCATGACCTCGACTCACAGGTGAATTCATTTTCTCGTGGGCATCAGATTCACCATGAGATAGTGATTCAATTTTGCACTAATTAGCTGATGTGCCCAAACATGATATGGGGAGAGCTGATATGAGAATGATATTATTACTGGTGGGACCTGAGAGCAGAGGAAGAGAAAGTGGGTTATTAAGCCTGAACTTCAATACTTCGCTGGGCTAGTGTGGGCAGCATTTTTTAAAACCTCAAATCTGAATTGTTTATCTTCAGAAGATACAAAGAAAAACATAATAACCTTTTGCCTACATTGAGCCAACAAAACCTTCAATTCCTACCCTCAAGCTTCACTTTATTTACAATAAAACAAATAAATTTCAACAATATGAGCCATGCACAACTTTACACTGACCATTATCTATTTGCAGGAAAGTAGAATAGTTTCCATCCTAACATCGATTATTTCATAATCTAAGTGAGACTTTAATCTTTTGCTGATAAATGCTTCTGAGGTAACCAAGCTAAGTTAAACAGAACTGTTGTAAGTAACTATTTATCAGTGCAATCTACTATCTGTAGCCGCACCGATGCAGTTCAGTGCCTCTTCAAATTTCCATTGATCTGCTTACTGAAAATGAAGCTCAACAGAAGATTGTACTTTCCATGTTTGCTCTTGCAAAACACTGCACATTCCTCCAAAAACATGAGAGCCATCCAGAATACCTTCTTTGATAGATTTTATTTGCCTTAAAACGGAACCATAAATAATTCAAGATTCAAGTCTGTTAGTCATTCTTCAGTACGAGTGTAAAGGAGAATGAAATGATTGCTACTCTGGAACTGAGGCAGCATAAAAAACATCATCAATATAGATGCGCCACTATTTGCCATTTTGCCTCTGGAAGGGCTGGTAGTAAAGTTATCCTTGGGGAGATTTAGTCCAAATGACACGAGGACCTACATGACCCATGCAGCCATATTTCGCAAGAAAAATAACCAATATGGAACTATGAAGATGTCCTTCTTCAGGCCATCTGAACAGAGGCTACCCCTCTGGGTGGTGTGAATAATCCTTGTTTATTCTGTGGGGCTGTGCTGAATGCATATTGTATCTCAGCCTTTACTGTGACAAGGAGATACAAGGCTTAACATTCAAGTAGTTTCACCATTTGTTCACTGGTACAAAGAGCCATTCCACATGATTCTTACTCATAGGTTTCTGATGAAACACTTGCCTTTACGTTGACAATCTGAGGCTGCAAGTCAGAATCAGAATCAAATACCACTGGTGGCATCATCAACATTATGTACTGTGTTGTATGATGCAGGTGATCACGGTCTCATGACCATGATTGCTCTTGGCAAATACTTCTGCATAAGTGGTTTGCCATTGCCTTTTTCTGAGCAGTGTCTTTGCAAGATGGATGACCCCAGCCATTGTCAATACTCTCCAGAGACTGTCTGCTTGGCATCAGTGGTCCAATAACTAGGACTTGTGATATGCACTGGCTGCTCATACGACCACCTACCGCCTGCCCCCGTGGCTTCACATGATCCTGATCGGGGGGCTAAGCAGGTGCTACACCTTGCCCAAGGGTGACCTGCAGGCTCACGGAGGGAAGGAGTGCCTTACATCTCTTTTGGTAGAGATATATCTCCAGCCTGCCACCCACTGGCTTATGTTGTGAAATTAGTTGTTTTGCGGCAAGATTACAGTGCAACATGTCATAAAAAACTAAAAATTACAGTAAGAAATATATCAATAAAAATTTTACTTGAATTAGTAGTGCAAAAAAATGTGAGGTAGTGTTTATGGGTTCATTTCCCATTCAGAAATCTGACGGCTGAGGGGAAGAAGCAGTTTCTATAATGTTGAGTATGCATCTTCAGGCTCCTGTACCTCACCCTTGATGGTAGTAATGAGAAGAGGGCATGTCCTGGGTGATAGGGGTCATTAATGATGGATGCCACCTTGTTGAAGCATCACCATTGAAGATGTCCTCAAAGCTGGGAAGACTAGTGCACCTGATGGGGCTGGCTGAGTTTGCAACTTTCTGCAGTTTTTTCCAGTCCTGTGCAGTGGCCTCTCCGCACCAGACAGTGACGCAACCAGTGAGAATGCTCCCCACAGTACAACTGTAGAAATTTATCAAATGTCTGTGGTGACATACAGTTACAAGAAAAAGTGTGTGAACCCTTTGCAATTAACTGGTTTCAGCATTAATTACTAACTAAATGTGGTCTAAGTCACAATAGCAAACACAACCTGCCTAAACTAATAGCACAAACAGTTGTATTTTTCATGTCCTTAATGAACATATTAATCATTCATAGTCCAGGGTGGAAAAAGTATGTGAACCCTTGTATTTAATAACTGGTAAAACCTCCTTTAGCAGCATTAACCTCCACCAAATGTTTCCTGTAGCTGCTGATCAGATTTGCAAATCAGTAATGAGGAATTTTAGACCATTCCTCCATAAAATCAGTTCATCAATATTTCTGGGATACCTTGCATGAAACATCCCTCTTCAGGTCATGCTACAGCATCTTAATTGGGTTAAGGTCTGGACTCTGAATAGGCCATTTTAAACCACAAATGTTCTTCTTTTTAAACCATTCTGATGTTGCTTTACTTGTGTTTTAGATCATTCTCTTACTGCATCACCCAACTTCTATTAAGCTTTAGGTAATGGACCGCTATCCCAACATTCTCCTGTAAAATGTCGGTACAATTTTGTATTCATTGTTCCCTTAATGACTGCAAGCTGTCCAGGCCCTGAGGCAGTAAAGCAGCTCCAAACCATGATGCTCCTTCTACCATGCATCACAGTTGGGAGGAGGTTTTGGTGTTAGTGTGCAGTGCCGTTTTCCCTCCAAAGATAGTGGTGTTCATTTCTGGCAAGAAGTTCAACTTCTTTCTCATCTGTGCACAGAACAATGTCCCAGAAGTGTTGTGGAACACCCAGCTGGTCTTTTGCAAACTTGAGACATGCAGTAGTGTTGTTTTTGGAGAGCAGTGGTTTCATCCATGATGTCCTTCCATGAACACCATTCCAGTTCAGTGTTCTTCTTACAGTAGATAAATGAACAGAGACCATAGCAAGTTCCAAAGATTTATGCAGGTTTTTGCTGTTACCTTCATGGTCTTTTTCACCTCCTTCAGCACTGCATATTGTGCTCTTGGTGTAAACACAAAATACTCTGCAGATGCTGGGGTCAAACAACACTCACAACACGCTGGAGGCCCCTTCCTTCTTCAGTCCTGATGAAGGGTTCCAGCCCGAAACGTTGACTGATCGTTTCCACAGATGCTGCCCGACCTGCTGAGTTCCTCCAGCGTGTTGTGAGTGCTCTTGGTGTGATCTTTGCAGGACGCCCACACCTGGGAGAGTAGTAAAAGTACCGAATTTCCTCCATTTGTAGACAATTTCTCTTACTGTGGATTGATGAACACTCAGGTCTTTAGAAATGATTTTGTAGCCTTTTTCAACTTCATGCATTTCTAAAGTACTTCTTCTAAGGTCCTCTGAAAGTTGCTTTGATCGAGGCATGGTGCACATAAACAGTGCTTTCTTGAGAAGAGTAGGCTCTGTCAGTAACCTGATCTTGTGCGTCCTTTTTTTTTATATAGGGCAGGACACCTCTACAACTCACACCTCCAATCTCATCTCATTGAATGAAACACCTGACTCCAAATAGCTTTTGTAGAAGGCATTACCCCAGAGGTTCAGAGGTTCACATTCTTTTTTGAACTTAGACTGTGATTGTTTAAATTATGTACTCAGTATTGAGGAGCCGTACAACTATTTGAGTTTTATTAGTTTAGGGAGATTGGGTTGGCTATTATTGTGACTTAGATGAAGATCAGACCACATTTTATGAGTAATTAATGCAGAAATCCAGGTAATTTTGCAAAGGGTTGACAAACTTTGCTTTGGAGCTGTACCAAATCTACTTCAAACAAGAATACTTCAAACAGAACAGATGATATGCACCACACATCATCTTCCATGAACCGCATCATTCCTACCACAAAGGTCTCAGATCACTGCAAGATGACTTAATTTCACTCTCAGTGCAGATTGCAAGTTACCGTTTGTAAGTACTTTGGTGGTGTTGGACCAGAAGACTTCTAGACTACTGGAGGCATGGTAGCGTAGTTGCCAGTGTTATGATTCAGACCACCAGTGACTGGGGTCCAATACCTGCCACTGTCTTTAAGGAGCTTGTGTGTTATCCCCATGACTGCATGGGTGTCCCGCGGGTGCTCTGGTTTCCTCCCACACTCTAAAGGCGTACCGGTAGGGTTAGTAAGTTTTGAGCATACGATGTTGCCACCAGATACATGGTAATACGCAGCAGATCCTCGGAATGTGTTGATCATTGATGCAAACAATGCATTTCACTGTTTGTTTTGATCCACATGTAACTAAAGCTAACCTCTTTAATCTCTATTGGACAGTACTCCAAAAACACACTTTTTTTTACATGTTGCACATAACACAGTAACCTTTTTCAGAGAATTCAGCGAGTTTATAGGGCCAGGGACCCGGCCCAAAGCCAGGAGCCCAGACCACAGGTTCTGCCTGCGCACTCCATTTATACCCTGAACCTTCGATTCATGTTCTGAATTTTCGAATGAGCCAGATGACAGACCAGAAGTTCTGAACAATAGATTGATGGATTACCCCAACTATACTGTACAAGGGTTGAAGACTTGACCAAGCCAGTCCATCAACAACACTTCCAAATGGTGCATTACCATTGAACATTCAAGGGCAGGGAAGCTGTAACCCATGAACCAACTGGTATGCAGACATAGCTCCAGCGGCAGTCATAAATACAAGAGATCGGTAGTTGCTGGAAGTCCTGAGCAATACACACAGATGCTGAAGCAACTCAGTAGATCAGGCAGCATCAATGGAGGGGAATAAACCATCAAAGTTTTGGGCCAAAACTCTTCATGACGACGAGAAAGAAAGGGGAAGAAGCTTAAAAAAGGTGGATAGCAGGTGAGGGGGAAGGCATGTGAGTGAGGGAGGGGTGATGAAGTTGGCCAGCAGGTGAAAGATGGAAGCGGTGAAGAGCTGGAGGGGAATATGATAGGAGAGAACAGTGGACCATGGATGAAAGGGAAGGAAGAGGAACACCAGAGGGAGGTAATGGGCAGATGGGGAGAAGGGATGAGTGAGGAACAGTGATAGGGGAACCAAAGTGAGGAATCAGAGAGAAGGGCAAAGGGGGAGAAATTATCCATGGCAATTACAGATTTATGCAACCATAAAAGAACCCACTCGTTTATCTTTTAACTTCATTTCTGGAATTAAATAGCTGGTCTCAATAGCTGTAACCATAAGCAACTAGGTAGCTGCAAAACCACTAGTTCATGAATGTCTTTCAAGGAGAGGAATCTGTCATCCTTACCCAGTCTGATCTGTACAATTTCAGATTTATCAACTCTCTACTCCGTGGGCAATAAGGAACCAACAACAGGAACCAGCAACATCACTCCCATTCCATGAAAAAAAATGCTTCCTATGAACTAGATACAATAAATCTGTCCTGAAAGAAATGTGGTCGTAGGCCAATCATTTTTGCCCATTTTTTATGTTCTTTGCAGACTTTGTGGTCACAATGTGACAGAATTTCCGGCCCTGGTTTTCCAGTTGGGCCTGCCAAGCCTTTCTTTGTTTATTCTTTCACAGGATGCAGACCTTGTTGAAAAGGCCAACATTTAGTGAAGGCACTGTGCTACGTGGTTGCCAATGCCAGTAGAAATTTTGTACTGCAAATTTATTTAATTACATGAAGTTAATTTCCCAGTTGCTGTGATGGGATTTAAACCCACTCAAAACATTCAGTTACTACATGACTCTACATCACACTCATTAAGAGAATCAATTTCTTTCCTTCTCTTATATGCCAATATGTAAATTGTAATAATTATTCTCAATGAGTTCTATATTCTAACCACTCTCAAAATATGAAAAATAAACAATTCCCTGACAAATCCCTGCATTTAATTGTTTGGCACATTTAACCTAATGGAATTTGTACATTACTTTTAGTAAAAGTTAGGAATGGTTTTAATAATTTTATGGAATAAAATAACTGACTTTCTCATTGAAGATCAAAATCCTGTATTTATGCAAATATGTGTATGGTCTGAAGAGTGTTGATAATGGTTGGGGGCCACCGATCTTATAAAGACAGAGGCTGCAATGGCGACCACTGCTGTAGAAAATTTTGCCAAGACTATGATCACCCTTATCATATGACACAGCACAAAATGAACGGTATTATTCATGACTGGGTCCAGAGGAGATATATGAGACTGATTCCAGGCATGAAATGATTAATGTATGAGGAATAATTGATGGCTTTGGACCTGTACTCACTGGAGTTTAGAAGAATGAGGGGAGATCTCATTGAAACCTTTTGAATATTGAAAGGCCTGAATAGGGTGGACGCGTAGAAGATATTGAGAGTGGGGATGGGCAGAGCCTCCAAATAGAATGGCGTCTCTTTAGAACAGGGAACAGGTGGAATTTATTTAGTCAGAAGGTGATGAAGCTGCGGGGAATTCATTGCCACAGATGGCTATAGAGGCCGAATGATTGGGTATATTTAATGTGGAGGTTGATAGGATCCTGATTCGTAAAGGCATCAGAGGTTACAAGGAGAAAACAGGTGAATGGGGTTGAGAGGAATAATAAGTCAGTCATGATGTATTGGCAAAACAGACTCACTAGACCAAATGGCCTGATTCTGCACCTATGGTCTTACGGACTGTGGGAATATCTGAATGTACTTAATAGCCAATTCAATACCACCCAGCTCAGTCACTAGGAGCAGATACATCAGTGTCAGTTTTCTTACAGAGCATGAACAGATTCACGTAACGTTCAACTAACTAGCAGTTTACACGCCCTTCCCACCATTGAGCACATCTACATGGGGTGCTGTTGTAGGAAAGCATCATCCATCATCAGGGACGCCCCACCACCCAGGTAATGTTCTTATCTTGTTGCTGCCGTCATGAAGGAGGTACAGAAGCCTCAGGGCTCACACCACCAGCTTTAGGAACAGTTATTACCCCTCAACCATCAGGCTCTTGAACCGTTGTGGATAACTTCACTCACCCCATCACTGAATCGTTCCCAGAATCTATGGACTCACTTCCAGGGGTGTGCCATGTTCTCATTAATCGCTTTAATCATATTAATCGCTTATCTATCCATCTACTTACTAATTATCATCTTCTTTTTTGTATTTGCACAACTTACTATATTTTACACACTGGCTGTCTGCCCTGTTGGTGCGGTCTTTCACTGATTCAATTATGGTTATTGGATTGAGTATGCCCACAAGGAAATGAATTTCAGGGTTGTATATGGTGACATACAAAAGTTCGGGCACCCCTGGTCAAAATTTCTGTTACTGTGAATAGCTACGTGAGTAAAAGGTGAAGTGATTTTCAAAAGGAATGAAGTTAAAGATGACGCAAACACAAGGAAATCTGCAGATGCTGGAATTCCAAGCAACACACATAAAAGTTGCTGGTGAACGCAGCAGGCCAGGCAGCATCTCTAGGAAGAGGTACAGTCGACGTTTTGGGCCGAGACTCTTCATCAGGACTATCTCTTCTTGCTTAAAATATTAAAGAAATTTGTGATCTTTAACCTTATGCTTTTTGGAAATCAGGTCATCTTTTACGTGCTTAGCTATTCACAGTAACAGAAATTCTGACCAGGGGTGACCAAACTTTCGCATGCCACTCTATATGTACTTCAATAATAAATTTACTTTGAACTTTGTGTTGCTCTAGTAGACAGAGTAAGGGATTGATAGAGTGTAAAGTCTCAAAGGTTGCTATTGTTACATGCCAGCTTACAAAATCTTGTATCAAAATGGCACCTTAGCAAAGTATTCATTACATAAATACAACTTTGAGTACAGACAATTCTATAAAATTCCAAGCTAATTCTTAAAAACAATTTCTATCTTCTTTATAATAATCCATTTGTCGTCTTCTTGTTATTTTACACGTTACTATACTATTGGAATTTCCTTCATTTGGCTTTCAGCTTAAACTCTCAGAATGATTAAGACTTCCTGTATCTGATCTATGAGAACTCAACAGGTCAGGCAGCATCTATGGAAAGGAAAAAAACAGTCAAAGTTTTGAGTCGAGACCCCTCATCAGGGCTGGAAAGGAATTTGGGAAGAAGCCAGAATCTTTTCTCTTAGAAAGGATTTAAGTCTCAAACTTTGTGGAATCGCTGAGAGAAGAATAAGATTGGAATATGGGGAGGAAGGGATGGTAGCAAGTGTTCAGTGAACCAATCAAATGGCTGCTAAAATTTCACAGGCTTGCACATGAAGCAGCGTGATATTAAATGTACTTAACTACATCTGTGAAAAGAGCAAGAAATCAATGGTAAATAGCAAACCCATATCCATGTAATTTACGTTCAATAGTTCAACAGTTCCATTTAATATCAGATGTATACAATCTACAACCTAATTTTCCTGTTCTTCGCAGACATCCACGAAAACAGAACAATGCCCTAAAGAATGAATGACAGTAAAAACGTTGGAACCCTAAAGCCCCCCCCTCCCACGCACAGGCATCAGTAAAGCAACAACCCTCCCCCACCCAAGCAAGCAATAGTAAAGCTTCCAAGCAAGACCATGATCTGCAGTACAATAAGAAACTAATCGTTCACCTGAGAATTTGACCTACCCCAGGCTCTCTCTCTCCCCCTAATACAGGAGCAGGGAGGTGTCACTTTGCGAGAGGGAAGAAATAAACAGAACAACTTGCTGATTTACAGTGTTTAAGTCCGCCATGTGGAAGCAATATTCAAAGGTTGTACGGCATGATGCAATTGTAACTGGTCCTTTCAGATGTAGCTTTTTACCTCGGTCTTAAACCATTCTTCCTCCTGGCCAGATGGCATCAGCACGCCATCTTGTGCCCTGATTGAAAAAGAGCTTCAAGTTCCAGCTTTAATACCAAGAATTCCAATTTCCATTGTTTAGGGACCTTCCTGTTTGACCCAACCTCTCACCCAAACTCTGTGCACAATTATCAACTGCTCTGCACCTTTGTGAATCTTCTATCACCGGAAACAGATTCCGTCTGTTTGCGGGAGCTCGTTAAGGGCATATCTACTGCCATGTTACCTAAACTACAACAATAACAACACCAGTATTAGACACATAGAGATCAACAATAACACTACATAAATTCAAACCTGTCTTTCCTTTAGCAGAATTAAACTTAATTCCAGCTCAATGGTAGGTTTTTTTTTTCCACTGGCCTACAGAACACAGTTCCCAACACATCTACACTCAGTAGCCACTTTATTAGGTACATCTGAACACCAGCTCATCAACGCAAATTTCTAATCAGCCAATCATGTGGCAGCAACTCAGTGCATAAAAGCATGCAGACATGGTCAAGAGGCTCTGTTGTTGTTCAGACCAAACATCAGAGTGGGGGAAGAAACGTGATCTGGGCGACTTTGACCACAGAATGATTCTGCTGCCAGACGGGGTGATTTGAGCATCTCAGAAACTGCTGATCTCCTGAGATTTTCACGCACAACAGTCTCTAGAGTTTACAGAGAATGGTGTGAAAAATGAAAAAAAAAATTCAGTGAGCAGAAATTCTCTAGGTGAAGAGGCATTGTTACTGAGAGAAGAATGGCGAGACTGGTTCAAGCTGAAAAGAAAGTGACCGTAACTCAAATCACCACGCATTACAATGGCATGCAAAAGACAATCTCTGCACGACACATCGAGCCTTGAAGTGGTCTCACTTTAAGGACCCTTTACCTTGGTATTTCATGTTCTCGTTATCTATTGCTATTTACTTCTATTTGCAGTTGCAATTTGTTGTTTTCTGCTTGATCTTTCATTGATCCTGTTATAGTTACAATTCTATAGATTTGCTGACTAAGCCTGCAGAAAAATGATTCTCAGGGTTGCAGACGGTGACATACACAGTATGTACTCTGATAATAACATTTACATTGAACTTTCAATGGGCTACAGAAGACCATGAACATACAGGAGATATCTAATAAAGTGGTCGCTGAGAATATTTCTTTATTGTGAAACACCCCCTTAGTGCAAACCCACTGCATACCCTGTTGTTCAGTCCCCATCAACTCTACTTTTCAAGACCTTACAATCTGATCTACTCCTATCAACAACTCATGAGCATTTTGCTCTGACATTATTCTTAACCGCTCTGCTTTGTGACTGGATTCATCCTCAAAAATGTGTTTCGAACAGCCTTCACTCAGCAGCACTGATAGTTTCCTGACTGTCCTTTGTCCAAACGGGAAGAAGATTTGGCTCACTTTGTTAATGGTGGTTCTGAGCAAAGGCGACCCACTAACCTGCCCTTTTAAGCAACACATGCAGAATGCTGGAGGAACTCAGCAGGCCAGGCAGCATCTATGGAAAACAGTACAGTCGACGCTTCGGGCTCGAGACCCTTCAGCAGGACTAGAGGAAAAAAAGGTGAGGAGTCAGAGCTAGAAGGTGCGGGGAGGAGAGAAAGAAACACAAGGTGATAGGTGAAACTGGGGGGGTGGGTAAAGTAAAGAGCTGGGAATTTGATTAGTGAGATACAGGGCTGGAGAAGGGGAATCATATAGGAGAAAACAGAAGGCTATGGAAGAAGAAAAAGAGAGAGGAGCATCAGAGGGAGGTGATGGGCAGGCAAGGAGAGAAGATGAGAGAGGGAAAGGGGGATAGGGAATGGTGAAGAGCGGGTGGGCATTACCAGAAGTTTGAGAAATCCATGTTTATTCCATCACGTTGGAGGCTACCTAGACAGAATATAAGGTGTTGCTCCTCCAGTCTAAGTGTGGCCTCATTGCGACAGTAGAGGAGGCCATGGATTGACATATTGGAATGGGAATGGGAAATGGAATTAAAATGAGTGGCCACTGGGAGATCCTGCTTTCTCTGGCAGACGGAGCACAGGTGCTTGGCGAAACAGTCTTTCGATTTATGTTGGGTCTCACCGATATACAGGAGGTCACACCGGGAGCACCAGTTGACCCCAGCAGACTCACATGTGAAGTGTCGCCTCACCTTGTAGGACTGTTTCGGGCCCTGAATGGTGGTGAGGGGGAGAGGCGTAAGGGCAGGTGCAGCACTTGTTCCGCTTGCAGGGATAAGTGCCTGGAGGGAGATAGTGGGGAGGGTCAAATGGACAAGGGAGTCATGTGGGGAGTGATCCCTGTGGAAAGCAGAAAGTGGGGGTGGGCGGGGTGGGGGGAAGAAGGTGATGGCGTGGGAGACAATGGCTTGGTGCTCTATCTTGCTGAGGTCGAGCAGCAACTGTGAGACACTTCCTCTCACTTACCCCTCGAAAAGGATCCTACTAAGGAGTTCCAGGCCATTTTCTCCCACACCATCACCAACCTTATCAGCTCTGGGGATCTCTCACCCACTGTCACCAACCTCGCATTTCCCGCACCTCCCGTTTCTACCTCCTACCCAAGATCCATAAATCTGCTCGTCCAGATAGACTCATTGCTTCAGCTTGTTCCTGCCCCACTGAACTCGTATCTGCATACCTTGACTCAGTTTTATCCATCCTGGTTCAGTCCCTTCCTACCTACATCCGTGACACTTTACATGCTCTTCTCAATAATTTTAATCTCCCTGGCCCCAAGCATCTCATTTTCACCATGGATGTCCAGTCTCTATACACGTCCAGCCCCCACCAAAAAGGCCTCAAAGCTCTCCATTTCTTTCTGGACACCAGACTCAACCAGTTCCTCTCCACCACCACTCTCTTTCATCCAGCGGAACTTGTCCTCACTTTCAATAATTTCTCCTTTGGCTCCTCCCACCTTCTTCAAACAAAAGTGTAGCCATGGGCACTCACATGGGTCCCAGCTATGCCTGCCTTTTTGACGGCTTTGTGGAACAGTCTATGTTCCAAGCCAATAATGGTGTCACTCCCTTTTTCCTATACTACATCAACTGCATTGGTGTTGCTTTCTGCACCCACGGGGAGCTCATTGACTTCATAAACTTTGCCTCCAACTTCCACTCTGCCCCCAAATTTACCTGGTCATTTCCGACACCTCTCTCCCCTTTCTTGATCTTTCCGTCTCTATCTCTGGAGACAGCTTATCCACTGATGTCTACTATAAACACACGGACTCTCACAGCTATCTAGACTATACCTCTTCCCACCCTGTTAATTGTAAAAATGCCATCCCCTTCTCTCAGTTCCTCCATCTCTGTTGCATCTGTTCTCAGGATGAGGCTTTTCATCCCACGATGAAGGAGAAGTCCTCCTTCTTCAAAGAAAGAGGTTTCCCTTCCTCCACCATCAGCGCTGCCCTCAACCATATCTCTTCCATTTTGCGCATGCCTGCCCTCACCCCATCCTCCCCCCACCCCACCAGGGACAGAGTTCCTCTTGTCCTCACCTACCACCCCACCAGCCTCTGCGTCCAGCACATATTTCTCCAACTTCCGCCACCTCCAACAAGATCCCAATACCAAGTACAACTTTCCCTCCCCCCACTTTTTCTGTTTCCACAGGGATCACTCCCTCTGTGCCTCCCTTGTCCGTTTGTCTCTCCCCACTGATCTCCCTCTTGGCACTTATCCTTGCAAGTGGGACAAGTGCTACACCTGCCTCTACACCTCCCCCCTCATTACCAATCAGGGCCTCAACAAGTCCTTCCAGGTGAGGCGACATTTCACCCGTGAGTCTGTTGTGGTCACCTACTGTATTTGGTGCTTCCAGTGTGGCCTCCTGTTTATCAGTGAGACCCGACAAAGACTGGGAAACCGCTTGACCGAGCATCAGAAAAAGCAGGATCTCCCAGTGGCCACCCCTTTTAATTCTACTTCCCATTCCCATTCCGACATGTCAATCCATGGCCTCCTCACCTGTCGCGATGAGGCCACACTCAGGTTAGAGGAGCAACACCTTATATTCCACCTGGGTAGCCTCCAACCTGATGGCATAAACATTGATTTCTCGAACTTCCAGTAATGCCCCCCACCCCCATTTTCCCTCTCTCACCTTATCTCCTTGCCCGCCCATCGCCTCCCTCTGGTGCTCCTCCCCCATTTTCTTTCTTCCATGGTCTTCTGTCCTCTCCTATCAGATTCCCCCTTCTCCAGCCAATCAACTTCCCAGCTCTTTACTTCACCCCTCCCAGTTTCACTTATCACCTTGTGTTTCTTCCTCACTCCCCCCCCCCAATGTTCTAACTCTGACTCCTTGTCTTTCTATCTTCAGTCCAGCATTTTATGTGTGTTCCTTGTGATCGGACTGCAGTTTTAAATGTTGTTTGATTCCCAGCCTGTTGTGTATAGACCTGTGGCTGTCTCATCAGATTCATAGACCTAGTTAGTAAGATCACAAAATCTGCTTAAACGTGCATCAATTCACAAAGGCTAAAATTCTTCACTTACTTTCTGTGTATCGATGTCCTTTCGTATGGTCTCCATTTCCTTGTGCATCTTCTCCCGCTGTTTCTCAGCTTCACTTAGTTGAGTTGTAGTGTCCTGAAGCTCGGACTCTTTTTGCTTGGAAAGGAAAGCAAACACACAGCCATCACAACAAATCATTTCACAGAATTGTACAGCACAAAAGTTACGGTCCAGGTCCTTGTGTACATGCCAGCTGAACGAATCTAACTACCCCTGTACAATTCACCAGCTCTTGACATAGTTTATCCCTCTCTGTGTAGAGCCAGGCGCCTCCAGTGTTTATGCAAACAACACACACAAAATGCTGGAGGAATTCAACAGCTCAGGCAGCATCTATGGAAAGGAATAAACAGTCAATTATTCGAGCCCAAACAATTCATCAAGTTGGTCACTACACCGACAGAACAGAAAGTGTTGTTGTATGTTTGAGGTGCTGCTATTTGTCTGGGTTGCCTCCAATCTGACGATGCTTATGATGCAAATATGGTTTCTCCTACTCCTGGTAATTTCTCCCTTCCCTCTCCTTCTTTATTCTTGCATTCACCATTCTGGTTCCCATTACTCCTTCTATTCTCTTCGCCCACCTATCACTTCCCTCTGGTGCCCCTTCTCCTATTGGTCCACTCTCTTCTCCTATCAGATTCTTTCTTCTTCAGGCCTTTACATTTCCCAACTATCACCTACCAGCTTCTCAGTTAATTCTCCTCGCCCAGCCAACCACCTTCCCCTTCATCTGGCTTCACCTATCACCCTGCCCACTTCTACTTCTCCCCACCCCCACTTTCTCGTTCGGGCTTCTTCCCCATTCCTTTCCAGTCCTGATGAAGAGTCTGACCTCTTCATAGACATTGCCTGACATACCGAGTTGCTCCAGCATTTTGCATGTGTAGCTCTGGATTTCCAGCATCGGCAGAATCTGATTATCCAGGCAACTGTGAAACTAGAGAGCATGCTAGTAGACTCCCACATCTGGAATGAAGAAACTTTATTCGATGCTTCTATAATCTATAACCACAAATTTTAGATCGATGCCCCATAGTTTGCTGACCAAATGGGCAGCATGGTAGTGCAGTGGTTAGTGTAACACTATTACAGTCCCAGCGACTTGCATTCAAATCCACTGCTGTCAGTAAGGAGTTTGTACAGTCTCTCTGTGACTGTGTGTGGACATCCTCCAGGCCTCCAGTTTCCTCCCACATTCCAAATGGTAGCATATTAGATTAATAGGTCACATGGCTGTAAATGGGCCATGTGGACTAGCTGAGATGCAAGGGCCTGTTACCGAGCTGTATCTCTAAATTTAAAAAAAATATGTACAGACAGACTTTACCTCTTTATGCTCATCTCTTCTTTCTTTGATGTATCTTTCAATTTCTCTTGCATAAGCATCAATATTTTTCATTTTGTCTTTGACTTCATTTATCTGGAAATTAAAGGGTTATAGAGAAGTAAACATCTCTGTAAATTTTGATTCCTCTCTGCACAAAACCATCTATTTAATTTTTTGACGTCAGCTTCCTTAGGATTCTCTTGCACTCCTGGGAAAGTACGACCTGATGCTGGTCACCTGAAAGGGATTCATTTCTCCTTTTGCAATTTAATTTAGAGTCAGGGCACTACAACACATTAGCCTTTAGATCTAACGAAGTTCCCACTGAGCACAGTGCCCTCTCAGCTTATCCCAATCTCTTAAATTCGGCCCGCATCCCACAAAGCCTGCCGTCCGTGGACCTCTTCATTTGGCTAATCATACTCAATTCACATCGAGAACCCGACTGTCACATGAAGGACATGGAGCAGGAACTAAATTGAAGAAATGGCCTATTTCAGTGGTGTGGAGGCTACTGAATGAAACACAATACACACTCCATGGCCACTTTATCAGGTACAGGAGTAGAACCTGGAGTGGTCTTCTGTTGCTGTAGTCCATCCACTACAAAGTTCGGTGTACGAGTGCTCAGAGATGCTTTACTGCATACCACTGTTGTAATGCGTGGTTATTTGAGTTACTGTCACTTTGAAAGAGTACCTGGAGGAGACCCAAGTGGTCACCGCCTGTACCTAATAAAATGGCCACTAAGTATATATTAATCTTATGCTGCTGTAACCCATCCAACTTCAAGGTTTGACATGCCATGCATTCAGAGATGCTCTTCTGCACAGCAATGTTGTAACACATGGCTATTTGAGTTACTGTTGCCACCCTGTCAGCCTGAACCAGTCTGGCCTTTCTCCTCAGACCTCTCTCATCAACAAGGTAACACACATAAAAGTTGCTGGTGAACGCAGCAGGCCAAGCAGCATCTCTAGGAAGAAGTACAGTCAACGTTTCGGGCCGAGACCCTTCGTCAGGACGAACTGAAAGAAGAGCTAGTGGAAGAGCTCTCTTACTAGCTCTTCTTTCAGTTACTCCTGACGAAGGGTCTCGGCCCAAAACATCGACTGTACCTCTTCCTGGAGATGCTGCCTGGCCTGCTGCGTTCACCAGCAACTTTCATGTGTGTTGCTTGAAATTCCAGCATCTGCAGATTTCCTCGTGTTTGCGTCATTAATAAGGTGTTTTTAATGAAAGAGGCCTTTAAAAAACAAAGTCCTTTTGCCCACAGAACTGCCACTCACTGGATGATGTTTTTACCTGTTTTACCCACCTTTCTCTGTAAGATCTAGAGACTGGTGTGTGTGAAAATCTCAGTCGTTTCTGAAATACTCAAACCATCCCATCTGGCACCAACAATCATTCCATGGTCGAAGTCACTTGGATCACACTTCCTCCCCAATCTAATGTTTGGTCTGAACAACAACTGAACTTCTTGACCATGCCTGCATATTTTTATGCTTTGAGTTGCTGTCACATAACTGGTTGATTAGATATTTGCATTAGCGAGCACGTGCACAAGTGTACCTAATGAGGTGGCCACTGAGTCCATTTGAGACAATAATCTGGGGCTAAGCATTTAAACATTACCGACTGGAACACAAATAAATCAGTTTGCTCCTGACCTTATCCTGCATCTCCTTGTAGCTGGTACTTTTCCGCTCCATCAGCTCTTGCTTTTCCTCCCGTAGTTTATTCAGAGTTGTAGCTATTGGAGATAACTGTTCCCTAGATTCCTGCAAAAGAGCAAACTTGCATTGAAGGTGTTTGAATTTAATAAGTAGATAATCGTTAAAAATTGTGTATCAACTGCGTAACACTACAAGTTCTATTTAAGCTCACTGCTGCATACGCAACAACAAATGGTTTCTCATCTGAAGTTGTAGTCGACATGAAGCCCCAAATTTCTGCCCTAGAGAAGAGTGTGAACAACAAGAGACATGCAGTTCTCGGGTATATTGTCTCATATGCAAGGCTTTTCAGTAAGTAGTAACGAAACACTTGGATTATGGGGAAAGGGCCCCCACCACAAGCAGGTCCAACCCTGTCTTCACACTACACCTACAAAGGTAGGCTTCCCAGTCAAGGGCCATATGCCACAAAATAGACACTGACCTTTTCCCTCTCTGGCTCAACAGACTAAAGCCAACTGCCCGCTGCTCATATCTCAGAAACTTGTGGGGGAACTGTCCTCACTGGGTCTGAACACCTCCCTCTGCAATTGGATACTGGACTTCTGAACAGTCAGTCCACGTGGGCAGCAATGTCTCTTGTCCCATTATGCTCAGCACTGTCACTCCCTAGGCTGGGTGCTCAGCCTGCTGCTGTTCACACTGCTGACGCATGACAGTGTCACAGGATCCAGCTCAAACCGTGTCATCAAGTTTGCGGATGACACAGCGGCTGGCCTTATCAGGAACGATGACGAGATAAGAGTACAGAGAGGAACTGGAGCGGCTGGTAGATTGGTGCGAGAAGAACAACCTAAGCCTGAACGCGGAGATGATAAAGGAAATCACTGTGTACTTCAGGAATGTGTAGACGTACCACTCACCAATGAAAAAAATTGACTGCTCGATAAGAGAGAGTTAAGTGCACCAAGTTCGTGGGAGTTCACATCATGGATGGACTCACCTGGTCCCTTAATATCACCTTCCTGAACAAGAAGGCACAGCAGCACCTCCACTTCCTAAGAAGATTGAGGCAAGCAAGGCTCCCTACCCACACCTCCCCACCTTAACTGTGTTTTACAGGAGCACCATTGAGAGCATCCTGACAAGTTGCATTCCCATCTGGTCTAGGGGCAATCGAGCATCGGACCAGAAGTTCCTACAAAGGCACTTGAGAACAGCTGAGAGGATCATAGGAGTCGGGCGTCCATCGGGGAGATTTATCAGGAGCACTGCATATGCAGGGCCCTTACTACTATTAAGGGTGCCACCCACTGATACAGCATCCTCTGACTTTCTACCATCAGGCAGGAGACTACGATGTTTAAGAACGAGAATGGTTAGAATGAGGACCAGTTTCTTCCTCCAGGCCAAAGGGCTTCCGAACTCCCTGTCGCACCATATTTGAAGAGTCACTGGTTAATCTGTTCCATACCTTACAATATTTAATATTAATGCACTTTAGTTTGTTATTTATGTGTGATCATTTGTAAAATTTATCCTTACATTAGTTATTGTGCATTATGTGTGTTAAATGTACTTCTGTGCTTTACATCCTGCTTCGATGAAGTGTTGTCTTATTTCTATATACATTATATGGTTATATACATGTATATTAAGGTAGACAACTGGGTCAGCATGGGCCTATTTCCAAGCCATATAACTCTCTAACAGTAGAAGTCTTGTGTGACTTGGAGAAAGTAACCTTTGCACAAAGTGCACAATCTCCCTCAACTTCGAAATAGGGTCTATCGACCTCCTACATATGTAGGGTCACAATCCACTGATACTAACTGCAATCAACTGGCTTGCTGGCTCTGGATTCACTTTCAAGAACTTCAGTCCTGAGGGTCATTGGTTTAGTTTTTTGTTGTTTACATGATTTGTTTGGGTTTTTTTGGACATTGGGTGTTTGACAGTCTGTTTTAACGAGCCCTATTGGTTTTCTTTGTTTTTGGGTTGCCTGTAAGAAAATGAATTCCAAGGTTGAACATTGTTTTCATACTTAGATAAGAAATGTATTTTAAATTTTGGACTTTACAATTTTTAACTTGTCTGCTAGAAAAAAGCAGAATTTAGAATTGTTAGTTCTGAATTTTCTGAACAGAACATAAAGCAGATATTCTGAATAGAATATAAAGCAAATATTCCAGCTGGTGCTGAGAAATAATAGCAGTAGAACATTGTAAGATGGGGTCAGAAAGCTGAAGAACATTGTGGGGAAATGATTGGGGTAAAAACCTGACACTCGAAGTTAGAGTCATATAGCACTATGGTGCAGAAACAAGCCCTTTGGCCCATCTAGTCTGTGCTAAACTGTTATTCGGTCTCGTCCCATCAACCAGAACCTGGACCATAACCCCTCCACTCTCCTCCCATCCACGTAGTTACCTAGTTTGCTTTGCAGTGTAATAATAACAATTTATTTCTAGAGCACTTTTCACGCAGATGGTGTGTTCAATGTGCTTTACAATGGGATATAAGACAAAAAAGATGTTAGTTAAAAATGAGGTTAAATAAATAGGTTTTGAGCTGTCAATTAAAAGTGTCAACTGGGTCTGCATCCCTTATAATTTTAGGTATTGATTTCCATAGTTTAAGAGCAAAGTTCAAAAAAGTTGACCTGCCAAGTAGATAGCAAAGTAAGTGAAAGAAAGCCAGAGTCCTTAACAACGCTAATAATGTCATACTTGTATTTCCCTGTGTAGGGATTGAATCTCAGTGAAAAATTCTGCACTCTGCTCCTCCAGCTGTTGACGGTGCTGCATGTTGCTGGCGATCTGTAGTTTCTCAGCTCGGATCTCGTTGACAATGCTCTTCAGGTCCTGTATCTGCTCCTGCTGGTCCTGAATCATCTTCCTCTTCAGCTCGATTTTACTGGAAACTGCCATGGAAACAGAGCCATCACAGTAAGTGCAAATCAGCAATACTTTCGCAGCAGAAATTTGGGTCCTTTATTAATATTTAAGACACCATTATCACCCCTCAACCGGGGAGATAACCACTCACACCAACCCAGAACTGATTTCACAACCTATGGACTCACTTTTAGGGACTATGCAACTCATATTGTAGATTTATTTATTTAATATCATTATTTTCTTTATTCGTATTTACACAGTTTATTGTCCTTTGCACATTGGTTGCTTATCTGCCTTTATCATGCACAGTCTTTCGTTGATTCTGTTGTGTTTATTTGTTTTTAATGTGAACGCCCACAAGAACATGAATCTCAGCAATTGCAGATTTTCTCTCGTTTAAAATTAAAGATATACCAAGAGACCCGAACAGAAAAAATCTCAGCGATCTTAGGCTTTTAGGGTTAGGGTTAGAGAGATTTTGGAGATAGGCTGGTGTGAGAATCCAAAGGCATTTGGAAACAAAAATTAGGATTCTAATTGGGCAATTAGCTGACTGGAATAACAGATAGAACATGTTGGAAGAACTCAGCAGGTCAGGAAACATCTAAGGAGAGGAATAAACAGTCAACATTTTGAGCTGAGAAACTTCATCAGAACCCCAATTGGTGAAAGCAAGTACTTGTGCATTTAAAATTCTCTTCATTCCCCCCTACCTGTCTCCACTTGCAGCTGCATTTCTTGCTTCTCTTGATTGACTTGCTGCATTGTACGGTTCATGCTTACGCCCTGGAGCTTGGCAGCTTGCTGTGCAATCTTGCGCTCGACATCTCTCAAGTCTGTCTGGTGGAAGAGAAAGCACAGCTGTCAGTCACAAACATTTGAAACGGAATATCACAGTAGGAGTCAGGAAATTCCAGCGTGAACGCTTTCAAAGAGCCTTCCAATTATTCTCAATCCTCTGCTTTTATTATATAGCTTACACAACGTTCCCATTTCAAATACAAATCCAACTGCCTTTTAAAAGCGGCCATAAAATTTATCACCACCCGTTCCATCACAAACATAGCATGCCCATGATGCTCGTCTGAAAAACAGAAGAGGACATACCAACCAACAAAGCAACAGAGGAGCAGGGCTTGCTTCACTGTTGTTGCTTTGCCACTTGGCATATTCCCTGTTGTTGTGTTCTGCGTTGTTCTGCTGAGCATCGTAGGCACGTTGGTGCCAGAATGCGTGGTGACACTTGCAGGCCATTCCCCAGCACATCCTTAGGTGTAACGTTTGTCAGTGCAAATCACACATTTCACTTGTTTCTAAATACATGTGACAAAATAAATGAATCTGAAATCTGAAAATCTTTTTTCATCCCAGTAAAGTGAAGGCACTCTTCATCATAATTTGCTCTTTGGTCAGATTTACATCCAATTTACAAAATTAAAAAAAAAATTAAAAAGCCAGCCCTTGATTTTTTTTTTGTTTTCAGAGGTTACCCCATAACAACATGAAAAGGGCTTGTAGTTCCACTCAGGCTTAAAATTATTGCTTCCTACCTCATCTGAAAATTAGGTGGTTAAATAACCTTGACAATTACAGTCAGGCTTAATTCAAAACTCAATACTATTGTTGCAATAGCAAGGCATCTCTGCACAAACTTGAAAAATAAACTTGCTTAAAAGTTTTATTTATTTCTAGTTCTAGGGACAGCATAGTAACAGGCCCTTCCAGCCGGCACCATGTAACCAATTAACCCATACGTCTTTGGAACATGAGAAGAAATCGGAGCACCCAGAGGAAACCCATGTGGTCATGGGGAGAACGTACGAACTCCTTGCAAACAGCAGCAGAATTGAACCTGGATAGCAGGGTCTGTAATAATGTTGTGCTAACCACTATGCTACTATGCTGCCCTCTACTGGCTCTAAGTCCCAATGACATTCAGTGATAAACTTGCAAGATTTTAGCACAAACTACACAGTTGAAATTGTAAAGAGATAACATAACCAAATTAGAGGTAATACCCAGTTAATGGAAACCTAGCTCCCTCACATGGTTCTGCTCAGTAAGACAAAACCAGTGCATCAGAAGGGATTTTTTAAAAAACCTAGCAGATTTAGGCAGGAGCAAACTTGAATTATCAGAAAATGCTAAGACTAGTCATGTTTTTTGTCAAACATTTGACACTTTAAAGTTTTACAGATATATTCTAACTTTAAGTAAACATTAAAAATGTAAGTTATGCAATGTACACTGGACTCAAAAAAAGTCCTCCTATGAAAAGTGACAGCATATTGGCTTTGTTGTCATAAAAATACAATGTAATTAGCACAGTAAACACCATTTTGTTTTAAATATCTAAGGTAATGGATACGTTATGCTATCTACACTAATGATATTCTTCCAGTGTTACAGACCATAAACTGTCTGAAAGGACTAGCATGTTGCTCTAAAACTCCGCCACTACGCAACAAAGGACTGCCCCAGGATAAAGGGGAATTGGATGTCCAAATCTACAACTTACCACAATAATCACAGCCTCAGCAATCATGCATGGGTCTCTCACAAGGCAATTTAGTTTGTACCTCGTAAAAGGGGATATTTTTCTGCTATTTCAAAGCAATAAATCAAGAGGAAGTCCCAAAAGAAACAAGTGTATTCACACAACGTTCCACTTCAAATGTCGAATTAAATGTCAAATTGGTGGCGTAGAGATACCATCAGAGGTGTAAGGCGCTCCGCTAGCTGGCAGGTCACCCTTGGGCAAAATGCTTAACCACCACCACCTGCCTCCCCACCCCCAATCAGGGACATGTGAAGCCATGGGAACAGGTGGTGGATGGTCATATGAGGAGCTGGTGGATATCACAAGTCCTGGTTATGCCACCACTAACGCCAGGCCAACAATCTCTTGAAATCATTGATAATGGTTGGGGTCATCTGTCTTGTAAAGACACTGCCCAGAAGGCAATGGTAAACCACTTCTGTAGAAAAACTTGCCGGGAACAATCATGGTCAAAGACCATGATCACCCACATCATACAACATAGTTCATAATGATGATGATGATGATGATGATGATTATCTTAACATATCATTTGCACTACAATGAAACTTGTTTTTAATTTGTTTTCATTGTATCCTTTCTTGTAAGCATTGTGTATAATTTATGTTTAATGAGTTTTTCTTGTGAATGTTTGTGTATCTGATGCTCCATGCCAGTGATGTTGCTACAAGTAAGGTTTTCATTAAATACATTGAATTGTACATTTGACAATAAACTCAATTTTAACTTTTAAAACATCAGTTAGATCACATTGATGATTCATCTCTGTTGCCCCACTGTTTGAAGGGCATGACTGCACTGGACAGGATTTGAAGGAGTTTTACCAGAAAGTTGGCTGGGATGAAACAGTTCAGATTTGAGAACAGACTGGATGAGCTGGGTTCGTTTGCCTTAGAGCTGATTAGGGTCCTGATAGAGATATACAAAGTTATGTGGGGCATAGATAGGGAATGTAGTGGGAAACTTTTCTCAACAGCAGTGGAATCTATAACAAGAGGGTGTAGACTTGGGGGAAAAGGTAGAAAGGGGATCTGAAGACATTTTTTTCCTCACTCTGGTGGTAGTTGGTACTTAGAATGTCTTGCCTGAGATGTTGATGGAGGCCAGTACTCTCACAACATTTTAGTAATGCCTGGATGAGCATACTGGAAGATTATGGAACAATTGCTAGCGGGTGGGACTATGACAGACATGTCATCAAGGTGCTGTTTCTGTACTGTCTGACATCAGATCAAACAAGCATGGTTGCTGAAGAAGGTTAAGAGTAGGAAAGTGGGATGGGCATAGAGATTTAGGCTGCAAATTCCAGTCCTGATGTGATGTAATGATCTGTTTGGATGGCAGCCAAAACAAATCTTTTCACTGTACCTCTGTACATGTGACAATAATAAACTTATTTTAATAATAGTATCCGAGGACCTAGATGTTTGGCTACAAGGCTACCAATTGCCAATAACAGTTTAGACAACCTTGATATTAAAGATGAATACAGACAAGGATAGAGGTTTGTTACAATTACGAAGATGAAGAAAGGTACAGTGAGAGCATAAGAATGCTCGTGTGGTAAGAATTTCACAACAGGGGGTTAAGGAAAGCCATTGCATGAGACCGAGCACATATACTCAGTGGTCACTTTATTCGGTACACCCGAATGTCTGCTCATGAATGCAAATATCTAATCAACCGATGACGTGGCAGCAACTCAATGCATACAAGCATGCAGACATGGTCACGAGGTTCAGTTGCTGCTCAGACCAAACAACAGACTGCTTAAGCAACGTGATCTAAGTGACTCTGACTATGGAATGATTGTTGGTGCCAGACAGGGTGGTTTGAAAATCTCAGGAGGTGGCGCTGTTCTCCTTGTGACTGCGTTTCCTCCAGGTGCTCCCCGTGACCGCGCTCAGTATGTGCAGGAATTTAGCTCTCAGTCTTCTGCTCGTTGGGTTTATTTCTCAAGCTCTTTGGTCTGGAATTGGAATCGCTTTATTTTTGACCCATGCATTGATATAGAAGGACAGAGGTAATGATCAACTGAAACAAGGTGACTGTGATCAGTGAAGAGAAACCACTCAGTGTGGGAAACCAGCTGTCAAACTTCTGCAGTTTGTGTGATCTCATACTTTGTGCAAGCCTCCCAATCGTACTCAGCTGGAAGGAGCAGCAGCCGAGAGGTGCAGGAGATGGAAGCTCAGTGAACTGAAATCAAGAAATCAGGGAGGGAGGGATTAACTCCTCCCAGCGGAGTTCTGTCCGCAATGGGTGTGACTTCAGCTACACTCTGGCGCACAATTTGGTCACACTTCCCAGGGTTACTGTAATCACTACAGTATCAGAGATAACTTATTCCATTCAATTCCCACTAATGTTTGTAAGGAGTCTGTACGTTCTCCCCGTGGCTGTGTGGGTTTCCTCCAGATACTCAAGTCTCCTCCTACATTCCAAAGATGTAGGGATAAGGATTAAGTAAATTGTAGGCACGCTATGCTGGTGCCAGAAATGATGAATTTCACTGCATGTCTCAATGTACATGCACCAAATAATGTTAACCTTTCTTTCTTCCGAATATACTTTGCACCTCTTTCCACAGATGTTGCCTGACCTGCCACGTTCTCCAGCATTTTCTCTTTTATACTTTAGAACACAGCCTGCCTACTGGTACCTGGTATCTCTCCATGTGCGATATGTCTTGCAGACATGACTTTGCTGAGCCTTCTTGAGATATGAAGCGAGCAAGCTGAGTCTCCTCCTCCTCAATATCGCTTTTCAGGTGCTGAATATCTCGATTGATGCTCTGCAGTTTATTTCGAAGCTCAGGCAAATCTTTTTCTTTAAGTTCAGTGACTGTTTCCCTGCAGAACGGAATAAGTTTGATGGAAGTTTAAGTAAATGTTACAGGCAAAACAAAAATGGAGGCTGACCAAATGAGACAGAAAAATAGTTGAACCTTAAATAAATGCCTTGATGTATCTTGTGTAAGGTTGAGATTGCATCTGTTCCAGGCTTGTTTGTTATACGGCAAAACTCAATAGGCTTGTTTGTTTTACCAAAACTCATTGATGTTAATCTTGCTTCTGAATAAACTCAAATTTAGGCTGCATTTCTATAGATTGATGCAGCACCAAGTACTTTCCAAATTCAGCCATCTACACAAAATGAAATGGGGGCTTAAACAATGATATTATGGGGGGAGGATATGGTAGGATGCATAAACCCTGAGTGCAAAGGATTCCAATCAAAATAACATGGTTAAAATTATGCAGAAACGCTGCCTGGGCCCTGAGGTTAGAAATTTTTTTGGACCAGACCTATTTTCTCTTTCAGACTAACGAAAATCCTGATCTGCCTCCTCATTTAAGAGACAGAGAAGTACAGCACAGAAGCAGCCCTTCGGCACACCTAGTTCATGCCAAAACCAGTTAAACTGCCTACTCCCATCGAGCTGCACCAGGACCATAAACCTCCATACCCCAACCAACCATATACCTCTCCAAACTTCTCTTAAACGTTGAAATCGAGCTCGCATGCACCACTTCCACACTCCCACGACCCTCTGAGTGAAGAAGTTTCCCCTCATGTTCCCCTAAAACTTTTCACCTTTCACCCTTAACCCATAACCTCTGGTTGAAGACCAGAAAGAGCCTGCTTGCAATTACCCTGTCTATACCCCTCATAGTTTTGTATTAGGCAGGAACAGTGTGAAAGACTGCTAATGCGACATTAAACCCACTGTAAAGGGAGCACAAATTTAATCTAAAATTCAGTACATCCTGAAGAAATGGGATAATATCAGTGGAATTGGAGTAATTTTATTCAGAAATGAAATTAAAAAGGCCGGTTAAAAGGGGAAGGGTGAAGAGAATAAAGGAAATGTTTGAGACAGGGTGGACAGTGACACCAAACTGAATTATATATGTTCAGTGGCCACTTGATAAGGTACAGAGTATACCTAATAAAATGGTTATGGGAATGGAACCCGGGGTGGCCTTCTGTTGCTGTACACCACCTACTTCAAGGATTGACATTGATCTTTCTTTGTTTTTCACACCATTCTCTGTTAAATCCAGAGACTGTTGTGTTCTGATATGTGGTCTAAATTACAGCTGAACCTCGACTGTTTCTGCATGCTTTTCAAGAATAAGAATTAGTTTTATGCGTAGAGCTATTGCCACAGGATTGGCTGATTAGATATTTCCAATATACTTGCACACCGAGGTGGTGTGCAGGTGTGTCCAATAATGTGGCCACAGAGTGTAAGTGCTGATGCGGCTCTGAATGGGCAGAGAAGGCTTCCTAATCACAGCTGGCGTCCTGGAGAGTCTGTCAATCAGAGGGGAGAGGAATTAGCCCAGTGAGGCTCGGCAGGAAGCTCAGGGTTATCTTGTGGACTCTACAGTGTTTTGCAGTCTGCAAGTGCAGGTGACAATAAAAAATAAATTTCAATTTGCTTTGGGTATCCAGTGACTGCAATGGACAGCACGGTAGTGTAGTGGTTAGCACAATGATTTACAGCACCAGGTAACACCAGTTCAATTCTTGCCGTTGCCTGTACGGAGTTCGTACGTTTTCCCCCGTGACCGCGTGGGTTTCCTCCGGGTGCTCCGCTTTCCTCCCACAGCCCACAGACGTACCGGTTGGTAGGTTAATTTGTCATTGTAAATTGTCCCGTGACGAGGCTAGGTTTAAATTGGAGATTGCTGAGTGGTGCAGCTCGGAAGACTGGATGGGCCTATTCAGTGTTGTATCGCAACCAATCAATAAATAAATGACTAAAATCTTGTAACTCACTGTCCTAGCATTACCTTCGTTTTACAGCACTGTAACAGGCCCATCCAGCTGGCCCGACGAACCTGCTCTGCCCAATTGTACCCATGTGACCAATTAACCTACTAACCGTATATCTTCGGAATGTGGGAGGGAACTGGAGCAGCCGGGGGAAACGCACGTGGTCACAGGGACACTTGCAAACTAATTACACACAGTGGTGGGGATTACACCAAGGTCACTGGAGCTGGAGTAGCATTAGTCTAACTATCATGCTACCATGTCCCATCTCCTCTATTCTCATTCATTTCCTCATATTCCAAACCCTGCAGGTTGTAATTAACATCCCTTTATAACAGGGGTCCCCAAACTTTTTTGCACCGCGGACTGGTTTAATATTGACAATATTCTTGCGGACAGGCCGACTGGGGGGAGGGGGGGTGGTGTTCAAGTAGGGTTAAACTCACCTCAACATGTCTTTTACAGTTAGGGTTGCCAACTTTCTCACTCCCAAACAAGGGACAAAAGTAGCAGTCAAATCCTGACAGCACACATAAAAGTTGCTGGTGAACGCAGCAGGCCAGGCAGCATCTCTAGGAAGAGGTACAGTCGACGTTTCGGGCCGAGACCCTTCGTCAGGACTAACTGAAGGAAGAGCTAGTAAGAGATTTGAGAGTGGGAGGGGGTGGGGGAGATCAGAAATGATAGGAGAAGACAGGAGGGAGAGGGATGGAGCCAAGAGCTGGACAGGTGATTGGCAAAAGGGATATGAGAGGATCATGGGACAGGAGGCCTAGGGAGAAAGAAAAGGGGGAGGGGGGAAGCCCAGAGGATGGGCAAGGGGTATAGTGAGAGGGACAGAGGGAGAAAAAGGATGTGTATATAAATAAATAAATAAATAACGGATGGGGTACGAGGGAGAGGTGGGGCATTAGTGGAAGTTTGAGAAGTCAAAGTTCATGCCATCAGGTTGGAGGCTACCCAGATGGAATATAAGGTGTTGTTCCTCAACCCAGTGTGGCTTCATCTTTACAGTAGAGGAGGCCGTGGATAGACATATCAGAATGGGAATGGGACGTGGAGTTAAAATGTGTGGCCACTGGAAGATTCTGCTTTCTCTGGCGGACAGAGCGTAGGTGTTCAGCGAAACGATCTCCCAGTCTGCGTCGGGTCTCGCCAATATATAGAAGGCCACATCGGGAGCACCGGGCGCAGTATATCACCCCAGCCACTACAGGTGAAGTGTCGTCTCACCTGGAAGGATTGTCTGGCGCCCTGAATGGTAGTGAGGGAGGAGTTTGGGTCCTCCCACTTCCTCCAAACTAAAGGTGTAGCCATGGGCACCCGTATGGGTCCCAGCTATGCCTGCCTTTTTATTGGCTTTGTGGAACAATCTATGTTCCAAACCTATTCTGGCATCTGTCCCCCACTTTTCCTTCGCTACATCGACAACTGCATTGGCGCTGCTTCCTGCACGCATGCTGAGCTCGTTGACTTCATTAACCTTGCCTCCAACTTTCACCCTGCCCTCACGTTTACCTGGTCCATTTCCGGCACCTCCCTCCCCTTTGTATATCTTTCTGTCTCTATCTCTGGAGACAGCTTATCTACTGATGTCTACTATAAGCCTACTGACTCTCACAGCTACCTGGACTATTCCTCTTCTCACCCTGTCTCTTGCAAAAATGCCATCCCCTTCTCGCAATTCCTCCGTCTCCGCCGCATCTGCTCTCAGGATGAGGCTTTTCATTCCAGGACGAAGGAGATGTCCTCCTTTTTTAAAGAAAGGGGCTTCCCTTCCTCCACCATCAACTCTGCTCTCAAACGCATCTCCCCCATTTCACGCACATCTGCTCTCACTCCATCATCCCACCACCCCACTAGGAATAGGGTTCCCCTTGTCCTCACCTACCACCCCACCAGCCCCCGGGTCCAACATAGAATTCTCCGTAACTTCCGCCACCTCCAACGGGATCCCACCACTAACCACATCTTTCCCTTCCCCACCTCTCTGCTTTCCGCAGGGATTGCTCCCTACGCGACTCCTTTGTCTATTCGTCCCCATCCCTCCCCACTGATCTCCCTCCTGTCACTTATCCTTGTAAGTGGAACAAGTGTTACACATGCCCTTACACTTCCTCCCTCACCACCATTCAGGGCCCCAGACAGTCCTTCCAGGTGAGGCAACACTTCACCTGTGAGTCGGCTGGGGTGATATACTGCATCCGGTGCTCCCGATGTGGCCTTTTATATATTGGTGAGACCTGACGCAGTCTGGGAGATCGTTTCGCTGAACACCTATGCTCTGTCAGCCAGAGAAAGCAGGATCTCCCAGTGTCCACACATTTTAATTCCACGTCCCATTCCCATTCTGATATGTCTATCCATGGCCTCCTCTACTGTCAAGATGAAGCCACACTCAGGTTGGAGGAACAACACCTTATATTCCGTCTGGGTAGCCTCCAACCTGATGGCATGAACATCGACTTCTCAAACTTCCGCTAATGCCCCACCTCCCCCTCGTACCCCATCCGTTATTTATTTATATACACACATCCTTTTTCTCCCTCTATCCCTCGCACTATACCCCTTGCCCATCCTCTGGGCTTCCCCCCTCCCCCTTTTCTTTCTCCCTGGGCCTCCTGTCCCATGATCCTCTCATATCCCTTTTGCCAATCAACTGTCCAGTTCTTGGCTCCATCCCTCTCCCTCCTGTCTTCTCCTATCATTTTGGATCTTCCCCTCCCCCTCCCCCTCCCCCTCTCAAATCTCTTACTAGCTCTTCTTTCAATTAGTCCTGACGAAGGGTCTCGGCCCAAAACATCGACTGTACCTCTTCCTAGAGATGCTGCCTGGCCTGCTGCGTTCACCAGCAACTTTTATGTGTGATGCTTGAAATTCCAGCATCTGCAGATTTCCTCGTGTTTGTGAGTCAAATCATGACAAAGGATTCCGGCCCGAAATGTCGACTGTACCTCTTCCTATAGATGCTCCCTGGCCTGCTGCGTTCACCAGCATTTTTTGTGTGTGTTGATGAGACACTTGTGTTTACCCCGAGAAAGACTACCATGACCATGAAGCCTCGTGCGGGCTCCTATGTGCACATGCGTGACATTCGCATATGTGACGTGCGCATGTGCATACGTGCCGATTTTTTCCCCTACAAATCAGTTTTGGCTTAATCTTCCTGACTACACTGTACATACATTATTTCTACTTTATATAGGCTGCGTATTTATCATATCATTCCTGCTTTTACTATATGTTAGTGTTATTTTAGGTTTTATGTGTTATTTGGTATGATTTGGTAGGTTATTTTTTGGGTCTGGGAACGCTCAAAAAATTTTCCCATATAAATTAATGGTAATTGCTTCTTCACTTTACGCCATTTCGGCACGAAAGGTTTCATAGGAATGCTCTACCTTAGCGGGGGAAATACGGAACAAGGGCAGTCCCGTATGGGACAAACCAATTTAGCCCAATATACAGGACAGTTGGCAACCCTATGTTCAAATTCAACAGTGCGTGACAGGGAATGAGGAAAGGTGCAGCTGACTCATATCGTTTCCTCGCGGCCCGGTAGCACATGCTTTGTGGCCCGGTGGTTGGGGACCGCTGCTTTATAACCCTCTGACCCACACCAATCACTCTCTTGATCTCTACACTATCTCACAGATAATCTGCTATTCCCATCTCTCTCCCTTTCAAGAGAAATTTGGTTAGGTACATAAACGGGAGGGTTATGGAGGACTAGGGTTCGGGTATAGGTCGATGGGACTAGGCAATTTAAATGGTTTGGTATGGACTAGATGGGACAAAGGGCCTGTTTTCTGTGCTGTAGTTTTCTATGACTCGATTCTCTGCAAATCCAATGAAGAATTGATCAGCAGGCAATAAGAGGTAAAGAAATTAATTCAGAGCTGTGTTTACTTTTTACCTGATCGGCCTGAGTTCCATCATTATGTCACGACGCTCTTCTTTCTTCTTCAGCTCTGACTCAGCCGACTTCAACTTGTTGGGGACGAGGCGAAGCTTTGACTGCAGGTCCTCGATGATGTCCTGAAGCTCTGCCTCCGACGGAAAGGTGCGCTGGCACACCGGGCAGCAGGGCTCACCCTCCTCCGTCAGCTGGCTAATGAACTGGCTGTACACGGCCGTAGCTCCAGACAGCATGGCTACAAATAAGAGAAGATAAATAGCCCAACAAATTCAGTCATTCCCCGCAAGGGTAGGGTAGCACAGCAATGGGAGATTTAATTTTTAACATCTTCATTCTTGGCAGGTGATAAAGGTGGTCTGAGTAACACAACTTCCTCAAATCCATGTGAACAAAACAAAATCCGAACTGCAGAAGGGTCTTTCCCCTTCCTTTTCAGCCTTGATGAAGGGTCCAGGCCCAAACGTCGACTATTCCTTTCCACAGAAGCTCCCTGACCTGTTGGGTTCCACCACTGTTTTGTGTGTGTTGCTCTGGACTTCCAGCACCTACAGAATCTCCCGTGTTAATGAAAACCTGCAGATGCCGGAGAAAAAAGCAAGCATACTGACTGGACCAGCGAAAGGTCCCGAGTTCGAATCCAGCCGGCTCCCCTGCACGCTTTCCATCCGTGCTGGGTTACGAGCTGGTGATCTCTTTGGAAACTCACCCAGCAGAAGGCAATGGCAAACCACTGCTGTAACTTCCCCACTACGTCAGAGAGGTGTGGAGGGAAATCGTCCGCCAACCGGAGAAACCCCGGATGCGACGTACCTTTCCTTTCCTACTGACTGGACCAGAAGTATTCACTACATTTCCTTCCATTGTGTTGCCTGACTTCTGAGTGCTTCCAGAGTAATATGTACAAAATGCTGGAAGAACTCAGCAGGTCAGGCAGCATCTACAGAGGGGAATATACGGTAGGTGTTTTGGGATGACACCCTTCAGCAAGACTGGGAAGGAAGAGGTCAGAAGCCAGAATAACAATGTAGGGAGAGCGGAGGTGTACACGTTGGCAGATGAAAGGTGAAGACAGATAAGGGGGAAGGTAGGTAGGTGAGGGAGGAGGAATGAAATACAAAGCAGGAAGGTGATTGGTGGAAGAGGTAAAGGGCTGAAACAGAAGGAATCTGATAGGAGAGGACAGTGGACCATGGGACAAAGGGAAGGAGGAGTGGCACCCCCTCTGGTGGTGAGTCAGTGTTTGAGCAGGTGAGAAGAGAGGGGTAAAAGGAGAGCCAGAATAGGGAATGGGAAAGAAAAAGAATGGGGAAAGGGAGAAATTGTCAGGAATTAGCCAACTTTCCTCCGAAGAATATGGGATGAAAAAAAAGTGAATATAGGGCAGCAATTATGTTGCAGCACATAAAATGCAGGAGGAATTCAGAGGGTCAGTCATTGCCTATGGAGGAGGGGAACAGACAGCTGAGGGGCAAGATCTTTCCTCTGAATCATTGATTGTCTATTTCCCTCCATAGGTGCTGCCTGACCCACTGAGTTTCTTCAGTGTTTCGTGTGTTGCTCCTGATTCCCAGCATCTACAGTCCCTTCTGTCCCTGACAGCAATTGTGTTACTGGAAGTCGCAAACCACGTGTGTAATTCAATTCTCGTCAATTGAATATATCTAGAAACTGTATTGGTAAGAGATTGTTAAACTTCATTTGGGTCACCAATATCCATCAGGGCATCAAAGCTGCCCTCCTCACTCCAACCTACAATAGAACTTCCTATCTACAGCAAGTATCATTTGAAATCTCCTATATCAATAAACACTTTGCTGTAGACTTTCAAACCAAGAAATGTCAGAAAAACCAACGTGCAAAATGAAGAAAAACTGTGCAAATATAAAAAAGCAAATAATAAGAATAACAATGGTTCAACAGTTGAATTCAGTATCAGAGAATATATACAACGTACAACCTGAAATTCTTGCTCTGCTCAGACATCCACAAAATGCAAGAATACCCCCAAAGAATGAATGGCAGGAAAAACATGAGAACCCCAAACCCCCCCACCCCCTCCCATGCACAAGCAGCAGCAAAGCAACAAACTACCCCCTCCCCCACTTATTCCAGCAGAAAGCATCAGCCTCCCCACCCGCCCACCGTGCAGACATTAGCATAAAGTGCCCAAGATCCAACAAAGACTACTGTTCACCCAACAGTTCAACATCGCACAGGCTCTCTCTCTCTCACTAACAAGGGAGAGCGAGGTATTGCTCTTGCTACAGCGAGGCGGGAGGCCAACAAAAATAAATAAATAATAAATAATCGGAGACAGCTCAAAACATCAAGATGAATTAAAGCAGGGAAGTAAATGTGGGATGTAAAAGAATTAATTGTTTGCTACTCATTTGTGCCTACTTTCTGAACCTCTTATTGCTTTAACGGGTGTGGATCTCATCACCTTCCAAGAAGACCACAACCTTGTCACGGGGTTTGGAAGCTTGCGTGCCTCAGTGACTCAGGGAGCTATGCTGACTGGAGTCAGGGCCTTGTGCTTTGGCTTTTGGTAAAGTCACCCATATTAAACAAGTCAAAGGGTAGAGGCCAAACTAAGAATGGTCCATCCTAACTGGTCAAAAGTAAATGGTAAACAGCAATGAAGAATCCTTCAGTATCTGTGTGTGACAGTACGATGGCCAAGAACAGACCTAACACCATCTACTACCATCGAGGGGCTACAGAAACTTTAGGTTCCACATTACCAGGTTCAGGAACAGTTATTACCCTGTTAACAATCAGGCTCCTGAACCAACGTGAACAACTTCACTCATTTCAACACTGAACTGACCTCACAGTCTATGGACTCACTTTCAAGAACTCTACAACTCTGTGTATATTTATTTATTTCTTATTTGCACGATTTGTCTTCTTTTGCACATTGGTTGTTTGTCAGTATTTATGTATAGTTTTTCATAAATTCTATTCTTTCTTAATTTTCCTATAAACACCTACAAGAAAACAAATCTCAAGTTAGAATATGGTAGCAGATAGTCAGTAAGCAGGTACACTGGTACACCTGCTCATTAATGCAACTATCTAATCAGCCAATCATGCGGCAGCAACTCAATTCATAAAAGCATGCAGATGTGGCTGAGAGGTTCAGTTGTTGTTCAGACCATACGTCAGAATGAGGAAGAAATGTGATCCAAGTGACTTTCACTATGGAATGATCATTGGTGCCAGATGGGGTGGTTTGAGTATCTCAGAAACTGCCAATCTCCTGGGATTTTCACACACAAGTCTCTAGAGTTTACAAAAATGGTGCAAAAAACAAAAAAAAAGAAACATCGCGTAGCAGTTCTGTGGACAAAATACTTTGCTAATGAGAGATCAGAGGATGGCCAAACTGTTTCAAGCTGACAGGAAGTTGACAGTGTTACGAGAATACACATAAAATTAAGATGTTTGCTGGCCTGGGCTAGCATCAGTGGCATCAGCAGTTGGTCTGCCACCTGCCCTCAGGGGAAGGAGAGATAAGGAACAATGGAGCAGCGTCTGGAGATGTGTAATGAAGGGATGTGGGAGGAAGAGCTGTCTGGAGCGGCTCCCCCCTTTGAACCCTGAACTGTTTGAAGTGATGGACAGGCGATACCCCAGCAGGGGGATAAAAAGGGGACAGGTTCGCTAAGACGGACACACACGCCACCCGAGGTAACGAGACCCTGGAAGCGGTACGCTTCTCACGAGTGGGTGAGAAGTGCCAGACAACGACCAGGGTGGAAAGGTACGATCAGCGGGAACCCGGTGTGTGTCCGCCCTTGCCTGGGTGCCGGGTTCACTGCAGAGGATCGACCGCATCTGGAGGAGGGGTCACAGTCGGTGACCTCAGGTGACATCACCAAGGACCCGCCCAAATGCTGTTTGTGAGCCATCTCGCTGGTCTGTGAGTGAAGCTGTGCTGAATGATGAGTTGTTCCTATTCTATGTCTCTCTTCCCCACCTTGTCCATCGCCATGACAACGATTACTGCGAACTGAACTACAAACTGGACTGAACTTTGAGTCATTTTGAAATTGGTCATTTACCCCTAGACAACGATAGAGCTTGATTGATGCTGTTATCTTAATTCTGTGCACATGTGTGGTTATCATTGTTGAATTGTTGCATTTATTATCCTTTCGATTACTGTGTTGCTTGTTTCTTTAATAAAACTTTCTTAGTTCTAGTACTCCAGACTCCAACTGAGTGATCCATTTCTGCTGGTTTGGCAACCCAGTTACGGGGTACGTAACATAAGTGGGGGCTCGTCCGGGATTTTGAACGCTAAATTTGGGACGGAGTAAATTGATTGGGTTAAAATTCCCGAAAGAAAGAAAAGACAAACAGCAGAAATGGAGGTTGAGGAATTTATAAAGGCGCCGACCTTGGAGGCATTAGAGGATGCCAGGAAATCGGAATTGATAGCTGTGGCAAAACGGGTGAATCTTGCTAAGGTGAAGTCGACAATGAGGAGAGAGGAGATACACAGAGCTATTGTAGAGCACTATGTATCTAAAGGTGTGTTTCCCCAAGGTGAGCTGGGGGTGGTGTCTATTGAAAAACCTGCTGGAGACGCGGTACAGGTACAGCTTGAAAAACTGAGACTCGAGCACGAGTTCCGGGTACAGCAGTTAGAACACGAAGAGAAGCAGTTAGAAAGGCAGGAGAGGGAGTTAGAAAGGCGGGAGAAAGAGAGAGAGTTAGAAAGGCAGGAGAAAGAGAGAGAGTTAGAAAGGCGGGAGAGAGAGAAAGAGGTAGAAAGGCAAGAGAGAGAAAGACAGTTGGAGAGAGAGGAGAAACAGAGGGAAAGGGAATTTGAGCTGGAGAAGTTAAAGATAAGGGCCGAGCAGGGGCTCGTGCCGAACCAAGGTGGAGGGTTCCGGGCGACCCAGGAGGTTAGGCTGGTTCCCCCATTTGACGATACCGATGTGGATCGGTACTTTCTCCACTTCGAAAAAGTAGCTATAAGTCAGGACTGGCCGAGGGATAAGTGGGTTGTTTTACTTCAGAGTGTACTGAAAGGGAAAGCCCAACAAGCTTACTCAGCTTTATCCGCGGAAGATGCCCAGAAGTATGAGGTGGTGAAGGAGGCCATCCTCAGGATTTATGAGTTGGTCCCGGAGACATACCGGCAGAGGTTTCGGAATGCGAGGAAGCGGTGGGACCGCACGTATTTGGAGTTTGCTCGTGAGATGCAAACATATTGTGAGCGTTGGTGCGCCTCGAAAGGGGTAGAGGGGGATTATGACAGACTGCTGCAGCTGATTCTGATTGAGCAGTTTAAAGGTTGTGTCCCTGAGGGTATGAGACCCTACCTCGATGAGAAAGAGGCAGCCACGTTAGCCGCAACTGCTAAGTTAGCGGATGAGTATGCGTTGACGCATAAAATGAAGGTTGCCCCGAGTAAAGGCTACCAGAAGGGTAGTCAGGACGGCGGGGAGAGTCCGCCGGAAAAGTCAGAAAGTAAGCCGGGGACTAGTGAAAAGGATAAGGTAGACCGGGAGCAGTCTGGTAGGAAGTCTCCTGGGGTCGTCTGTTATAATTGTGGGAAAGTCGGACACTTTGCGTCCAGGTGCTTTGCCCCAAGGAAGGAGACGGGGAAAGGAAAAGCGGAAATTTTGAATGGCTGTATTGAGCTGTTAAGCGAACCGCTAGGGAAGGACAGGTCTGAAAAAGTCCAGGAAGGGCGCGAGAGGTTTATCTCGGCCGGACTGGTGTCAGTGAAAAAGAGGTTAAAACCAGTTCCAGTGCGGATCTGGAGAGACACGGGAGCGTGTCAGTCACTAATACTGAAGAGTGTATTAGAGTTTAGCTCAGAGACCCAGACTGGGGAGGTAGAGGTCAAAGGTGTTGGGGAAGGGACAGAGTCAGTCCCTTTGCACCAGATACATTTACAGAGCAACCTGGTCTCTGGACTAGTCACGATCGGGGTGAGGTCCGAATTACCAATGAAAGACGTGGAAGTCTTGCTCGGTAATGACATCGCCGGAGGAATCGTGTTCCCAGTCGTGAGATTGACGGGTCAGCCTGCCAGCATGGAGGCCCCGCCCGCGATGGTGAATTTGGCTGAAACATTTCTGCCAACCTTGTATGAGACAGGGTGTAGTGAGATAAGAGGTAGTGAGGGAGCTGGGACGGACGTAGCAGTAGCCAGGAAAGAATTTGTGCAGACGCAGGAGCGAGACGAGGGGCTGATGGTTTTGGCAGAGACCGCTCTCTCTGACACAGCCTTGACAAGCTATTGTGCGGACGAGGAAGTGCTAAGGAAGAAAGGGAAATCAAGTACAGCATCCGCAGATGAGGAGTGGGGGGTGGTGCAAAAGAGTTATGGGGATGAGGTTTTTAACATGGCCCACGAGGTACCCCCCGGTGGACATTTTGCGGTGCTGGAGGAAACAGTTGGTGGAATCATGAAAGAGAGTTACCGGCTGCCCAGGGGGAAAAATGTTATTGATCATGACCGACGCGAACTGAGACGGTCACCGGCTTTTGATATGCTAACAAACCTAGTCGGTGTTAGCGTGGAAATCAATGAAGCTAGGGGCCCCTTGATAAGAGGAAAAAACCATTTTGAAAAGATTAGGATGGGATCGGTCAGATGGGAGAAGGCTATTGTTTTGGCCAGGTCTACTGATAAGGTCTCTCCCTTAATCCCCGAAGGAGTAATTAAACGACTCGCACCCATGTGTTTGATTGTCCCGAGGAAATGCAAAGAACTGGGACGTTGGGTTATGTCTGTTACAATAGGGCAGCCAAGTAAACAACACCCATATTTTTCGAGTAATTCAGTGACTAAAGGGCTGATGAACACAGAGGTGTGTATTGGCAATTTAACACGGCTGTCTGAAGCCAGCTTGATAGTGAACCTTGGAAAAAATGAATTCGGCCACACGAATGTCACTTACCTGGGAATTGTGGTGACACAGGGGCAGCTGGCAGTGATGCAAGCTACAGTGCAGGCTATCGCTGACCTCCCAACCCCGACAGACAAGAGGGCCCTCAGAAGGCTTTTGGAGATGGTGGGGTACTGCAGGAAGTTTTGCAATAACTCTGCGGTCAATACCCGTCCCCCTCCTACTAAGCCCTTGCGAGAGAAAATTGAGTCGGAATGGGACGACCCTTGTTATTGTGGTCCGGGACAAAACCAAATGAGAGGTTACATTGGTCGCAATTCATCAGTGTTTTTGGCCACTATGAAGTTTGCTGAGTTGGAGCCTGGTCTAAGGGATTATTAATAACACGTGTAAAAGGAACAGAAAATGTGATGACTGTCTGTCAAGGTGTTGACAGCTTCAAATTCTCTGTATTAGCTAAATAACTGTTAAAGATGTATATTGTGTATGTATCAGATAATGTAGTCATGTTTGTAATTTTTACCTCCCGGTAAAAATCCTTAAAGGGGGGGAAGTGTTACGAGAATACACATAAAATTAAGATGTTTGCTGGCCTGGGCTAGCATCAGTGGCATCAGCAGTTGGTCTGCCACCTGCCCTCAGGGGAAGGAGAGATAAGGAACAATGGAGCAGCGTCTGGAGATGTGTAATGAAGGGATGTGGGAGGAAGAGCTGTCTGGAGCGGCTCCCCCCTTTGAACCCTGAACTGTTTGAAGTGATGGACAGGCGATACCCCAGCAGGGGGATAAAAAGGGGACAGGTTCGCTAAGACGGACACACACGCCACCCGAGGTAACGAGACCCTGGAAGCGGTACGCTTCTCACGAGTGGGTGAGAAGTGCCAGACAACGACCAGGGTGGAAAGGTACGATCAGCGGGAACCCGGTGTGTGTCCGCCCTTGCCTGGGTGCCGGGTTCACTGCAGAGGATCGACCGCATCTGGAGGAGGGGTCACAGTCGGTGACCTCAGGTGACATCACCAAGGACCCGCCCAAATGCTGTTTGTGAGCCATCTCGCTGGTCTGTGAGTGAAGCTGTGCTGAATGATGAGTTGTTCCTATTCTATGTCTCTCTTCCCCACCTTGTCCATCGCCATGACAACGATTACTGCGAACTGAACTACAAACTGGACTGAACTTTGAGTCATTTTGAAATTGGTCATTTACCCCTAGACAACGATAGAGCTTGATTGATGCTGTTATCTTAATTCTGTGCACATGTGTGGTTATCATTGTTGAATTGTTGCATTTATTATCCTTTCGATTACTGTGTTGCTTGTTTCTTTAATAAAACTTTCTTAGTTCTAGTACTCCAGACTCCAACTGAGTGATCCATTTCTGCTGGTTTGGCAACCCAGTTACGGGGTACGTAACAACAGTAACTCAAATAACCACGCGTTATAACAGTGGTGTGCAGAAGAGCATCTCTGCATGCATGGCACGTCAAGCCTTGAAGTGGATGGGGCCACAGCAGCAGAAGGCCACGAATATTACACTCAGTGGCCATTTTATTAGGTGTAGGTGGTGACCACATGGGTTTCCTCCAGGTACTCTAGCCTCCTCGCACACTCCAAATTAAAGTAGGTTAATTTGTCACATGGTGTAATTGGGCAGCGCGGGCTTACTGGTCCAGAAGCACAGTATTCCTAAATATCACTCAGTCACCAGGTTGACTTCTTTAAACCCACAGCGCTGTAGCATCCTCTACCAAAAGTGAATGGCAGAGCAGACTCAATGGCCCGAATGGCCTCATTCTGCTGCTACATCTTAAGGCCTTATCCAGAAAGCTTGACCCTTTTCTCCCTTGGTCTCGATTTCAGTTAAGTCTTGCTTTATTTATAGCACTGACCCTCCCTGCAGCCACTCTCCACGGCCCCTTTACTATTTAAACTGCTTTTGAGCTTCGAACTTCTGCCTCTGGAGACACTGATGAGGCGCTTGTAAAAAGACACAAATAAAAAGGTCAGAGCTCAAGGCGTAGAAACTGTTTCTGTGTTGTTATAGCCTAAGCACTGGGTGGTGAAATCCTTACTATTGTCCACGCTGCTGGTGTTTCCAGCAGCAACGAAGATCCTCCTCCTCCTGATGAGAGACGTTGGTTTCTGACTGAGCAACACACTGCAACAACAATTTTCTTCGGAATAAACAAAGTTTTATCTTGCCTCATCTTAAAAATGCTCAAGAAATGTGGAGGGCTCTGCCTGTGATGTAATATGTTTTTGTAATTTGCAATGAGAAAAGTTAAAGGATTCAAATGACGTCACTGCAAAAGAGAAAGAGGTACAACAGCATTTTAGGAAGAGGAGTGGGTTGAGGTGGGAAAAGAGGAAAACATTATCAATGCCTTGGCTGGGTAAAGCAGATGGTGGAAAGTCAAATTAAATGGGTATGCTCCGAAGATGTTTACCAGCAACAACGAAACAGCATTAAACTCTACGATAACATTCCACCATTGGCACTAAGCTTGAATGCTGCACAACAAAAAATTTCCATCACATTGCAACGAGCCCACAATAGCACCACCATTGCACAGCAGTTAGCTGAATGCCATTACAGCTCAGGGCATTCCAGAGTCAGGAGTTCAATTCTGGCATCCTCCGTGAGAAAGCTCGTACATTGTCCCCGAGAACTGTGTGGGCTTCCTCTGGGTGTTCTGGTTTCATCCCACAGTCCAAAGGCATACTGGTAAGTAGGTTAATTGGTCATTGTAAACTGTGCTGTGATTAGCCAGTGTTAAAATTGTGGGTTGTGGGATGGTGTGGCTCATTGGGCAGTAGGGCCTGTTCTGTGCTGCACCTCTAAATAAATAAGTAAATAAACAAACCCCACCTCTTTGTTTTGATGTCTTTTCAATATCATCCTTAAGTTTATACAGATTACTTTCGAAATCCTGCTCTCCGCATATATCGAAGAGCCTGTCTTCATACGTGGTGAGCTGCTGTTCTTTAGTCCGCAGGTCAGCAGTTATGTGATTTTTGTTCTGGTCTGCTGAAGCCAAGTTCTTACTGAAAGTTGGAGAGAGAAAAAAAAGATAATTCAATACAAACATCCAAGAGGAATAAAGGCAAAGGCTCAATGTGAGCCCAATGGATTTGGCACTTTGACTTAATTGAAGATCCCAGCTTTAAATTAACTTCCAAGGCATCAGGATGTGAAGGCTACTCAATGAGCCAAAAGGATTTGGTCTGAAATACAGTAAACCATATAACCATATAACAACTACAGCACGGGAACAGGCCATCTCAGCCCTTCTAGTCCATGCCGAACTCTTGCTCTCACCTAGTCCCACCGACCTGCACTCAGCCCACAACCCTCCATTCCTCTCCTGTCCATATAGCTGTCCAATTTAACTATAAATGACAACATCGAACCTGCCTCAACCACTTCTGTTGGAAGCTCATTCCACACAGCTACCACTCTCTGAGTAAAGAAGTTCCCCCTCATGTTACCCCTAAACCTTTGCCCTTTAACTCTCAACTCATGTCCTCTTGTTTGAATCTCCCCCACCCTCAATGGAAAAAGCCTATCCACGTCAACTCTATCTATCCCCCTCATAATTTTAAATACTTCTATCAAGTCCCCCCTCAACCTTCTACGCTCCAAAGAATAAAGACCTAACTTGTTCAACCTTTCTCTGTAACTTAGATGAAACCCAGGTAACATTCTAGTAAATCTTCCCTGTACTCTCTCAATTTTGTTGACATCTTTCCTGTAAGTCGGTGACCAGAATTGTACACAATACTCCAAATTTGGCCTTACCAATGCGTTGTACAATTTCAACATTACATCCCAACTCCTATACTCAACGCTCTGATTTATAAAGACCAACATACCAAAAGCTTTCTTCACCACCCTATCCACATGAGATTCCACCTTCAGGGAACTATGCACCATTATTCCTAGATCCCTCTGTTCTACAGCATTCTTCAATGCCCTACCATTTACCATGTATGTCCTATTTTGATTAGTCCTATCAAAATGTAGCACCTCACATTTATCAGCATTAAACTCCATCTGCCATGTTTCAGCCCACTCTTCTAACCGGCCTAAATCTCTCTGCAAGCTTTGAAAACCTACTTCATTATCCACAACTCCACCTATCTTAGTATCATCTGCATACTTACAATCCAATTTACCACCCCATCATCCAGATCATTAATATGTATGACAAACAATGTTGGATCCAGTACAGATCCCTGAGGCACACCACTGGTCACCGGCCTCCAATCTGACAAACAGTTATCCACCACTACTCTCTGCTGTCTCCCATCCATCCACTGCTGAATCCATTTTACTACTTCAATATTAATACCTAACAATTGAACCTTCCTAACTAACCTTCCGTGTGGAACCTTGTCAAAGGCCTTACTGAAGTCCATATAGACGACATCCACCGCTTTATCCTCATCAACTTTCCTAGTAACCTCTCCAAAAAAATTCAATAAGATTTGTCAAACATGACTTTCCACGCATAAATCCATGTTGACTGTGCCTATCAGACCCTGTCTATCCAGATAATCACATATACCATCTCTAAGAATACTTTCCATCAATTTACCCACCACTGACGTCAAACTCACAGGCTGATAATTGCTAGGTTTACTCTTAGAACCCTTTTTAAACAATGGAACAACATGAGCAATACTCCAATCCTCCGGCACCATCCCTGTTTCTAATGACATTTGAAATATTTCCGTCACTAACTTCCCTCAAGATTCTAGGGAATATCCTTTCAGGACTCAGAGACTTATCCACTTTTATATTCCTTAAGAGCGCCAGTACTTCCTCTTCTTTAATCATCATAGTTTCCATAACTACCCTACTTGTTTCCCTTACCTTACACAATTCAATATCGTTCTCCTTAGTGAATACCGAAGAAAAGAAATTGTTCGAAATCTCCCCCATCTCTTTTGGCTCCGCACTTAGCCGTCCACTCTGATTCTCTAAGAGACCAATTTTATCCCTCACTATCCTTTTGCTATTTATGTAACTGTAGAAACCCTTTGGATTTATTTTCACCTTACTTGCCAAAGCAACCTCATATCTTCTTTTAGCTTTTCTAATTTCTTTCTTAAGATTCTTTTTACATTCTTTATATTCCTCAAGCACCTCCTTTACTCCAAGCTGCCTATATTTATAGTAGATTTCTCTCTTTTTCCGAACCAGGTTTCCAATATCCCTTGAAGACCATGGCTCTCTCAAACTTTTAACCTTTCCTTTCAACCTAACAGGAATATAAAGATTCTGTACCCTCAAAATTTCACCTTTAAATGACCTCCATTTCTCTATTACATCCTTCCCATAAAACAAATATTGTTCCAATCCACTCCTTCTAAATCCTTTCGCATCTCCTCAAAGTTAGCCTTTCTCCAATCAAAAATCTCAACCCTGGGTCCGGTCCTATCCTTCTCCATAATTATATTGAAACTAATAGCATTGTGATCACTGGACCCGAAGTGCTCCCCAACACAAACCTCCGTCACCTGCCCTATCTCATTCCCTAACAGGAGATCCAACACTGCCCCTTCTCTAGTTGGTACCTCTATGTATTGCTGCAAAAAACTATCCTGCACACATTTTACAAACTCCAAACCATCCAGCCCTTTTACAGAATGGGTTTCCCAGTCTATGTGTGGAAAATTAAAATCTCCCAGAATCACAACCTTGTGCTTACTACAAATATCTGCTATCTCCTTAGAAATTTGGTCCTCCAATTCTCGCTCCCCATTAGGTGGTCTATAATACACCCCTATAAGCATTACTACACCTTCCCCATTCCTCAGTTCTACCCAAATAGCCTCCCTAGACAAATCCTCTAATCTATCCTGCCAAAGCACCGCTGTAATATTTTCTCTTGCCCCTCCGATTCTATCACACCTGAAGCAACGAAATCCAGGAATATTTAGTTGCCAATCACACCCCTCCTGCAACCATGTTTCACTAATAGCTACAACTTCATATTTCCAGGTATCAATCCATGCTGTAAGCTCATCCACCTTTCTTACAATGCTCCGAGCATTAAAATAGATGCATTTAAGAAACTCTCCACCTCTTACTCTCTGTTTATCCCTAATGGTGCAAACAACTTTGTTGTCTTTTTTCTTCCTTCTCCCCTACATCTTCGGTCTGAGCGCTCCCGTTCTCCGTCCCCTGCCTATCCTCCCTCACACACTGTCTACTAGCTTTCTCTACTTGTGAACTAACTTCTTCTCTCCTAGTCTCTTTAATTTGATTCCCACCCCACAACTATTCTTGTTTAAAGTCTCCCCAGTAGCCTTCGCAAATCTCCCCGCCAGGATATTGGTCCCCCTAGGATTCAAGTGCAACCCGTCCTTTTTGTACAGGTCACACCTGCGCCAAAAGAGGTCCCAATGATCCAGAAACCTGAATCCCTACCCCCTGCTCCAATCCCTCAGCCACGCATTTATCCTCCACCTCATTCCATTCCTACTCTCACTGTCGCGTGGCACAGGCAGTAATCTCGAGATTACTACCTTTGCAGTCCTTCTTCTCAACTCCCTATATTCTCCTTTCAGGACCTCTTCCCTTTTCCTACCTATGTCATTGGTACCTATATGTACCATGACCTCTGGCTCCTCACCCTCCCACTTCAGGATAACTTGGACGCAATCAGAAATATCCCGGACCCTGGCACCAGGGAGGCAAACTACCATCTGGGTCTCCGGACTGCGTCCACAGAAGCACTTATCTGACCCCCTAAATATCGTGTCCCCTATTCCTACTGTCCTCTTCTTCCTTTCCCTGCCCTTCTGAGCTGCAGGGCCGGACTCTGTGCCAGAGGCATGGCCACTGTTGCTTCCCCCAGGTAGGCTGTCCACCCCCACCACCCCCCCCCAACAGTACTCAAACGGGAGTACTTATTGTCAAGGGGTACAGCCACATAAACGATATGGAAGTTTACAAGGAGTCACCTAGGTTACAGAATGGACTTTAAAACAGACAATTGTACTGACTGATTTAAGGTCAAGCCAGGTAAAGTTGGTAAATTTCAAGGTAGGACGCAACGGGGAAAACTCTTCTTGTAGTTTTCATAAATGTGTTTACACCCACAAATACCAGAGTTTTACCAAAGGGGGTGTAAAGTGCTCCTTCCCTCTGTTAGCCTGCAGATCATCCCTAGGCAATGTATAGCATCAGGGATGACTCCCCACCCCTGGATCAGGGTCACCTGAAGCCATGGGAGCAGCTGGTGTATATCACAAGTCCTGGTTATGTGACACACTGACACCAAGCAGACAATCTCTGAAGGGTATTTATGAATAATGACTGGGGTCGCCGTGTTGTAAAGACACTGCCTAGAAGGCGGCAATGCAACCCACTTCTGTAGAAAAATTTGCCAAGAACAAAGTCAAAGACTATGATCACCCATGTGATATGACATGGCTCATAATGATGATGATACTGGCGTTGTCCTGTTGCCGCTGTTACCCATCGTTCCCTGCTGAAGAGAGGGGCTGCACTTGGTATTGATGAGGACAGGGAATGATTCTACTCGCTCACACAGTACAGAAACAAACCCTTCAGCCCACTGACTCCATGGGAATTCAGGAGAATAAAAAGAGACGAGTGGCTGGGCGCCTGAAATGCACTACCTGGGGTGGCTGGCAGTGAAGGCAAATAAAACATTTAAAAGGCTCTTAGACAGGCTCTCGTCTGAGTGCTACTGGTACCATGTAACCCAGTACTACCTGTCGCATGGTCGGGTGGTCGGTGACTAAACCGGCTCCCCCACCAGTGTTGCCTGGTGAGGAGGGTGGCTAGACACCCTGCAGGACGAAAAACAAGACCTGTCAAAGGGCGGATGAACCCTCTTGTAGGATCAACGGCCATCTAGCAAACATGTGCCGTGAAGCGTGGAAAGGGCATCCCTTGCATCGAAGCTTGGTCTGGCCATTCACTGCCACAGAACTTCCCCCAGTAGTCTTGGACCCCACCATGCCTCTGGATCTGGGAGGGGATGTCAAGAGGGGGTGTCTGGACCTGTGCAACCCCCTACTCACTTAAAACCCACTCACACACACGCTGTTCCTTTCTGAGGAGTGGGGTATCCTAAACCCCACTAACTGACTGAAAGGAACCATCATCATCCTCTGGGATGGATAGAGGAAGGGGAGAGAGATAGACAGAGATAGAGAGAGACAGAGATAGAGATAGACAGACAGATAGAGATAGAGAGATAGACAGAGATAGAGAGAGATAGAGATAGAGATAGACAGAGAGATAGAGAGAGAGATAGAGATAGAGAGAGAGATAGAGATAGAGAGAGATAGAGACAGAGAGAGAGACAGACAGACACAGGCAAAGAACAGAGGGATATGAACATTGCTATTTTATTATGAACCTTATTTGTCACGTACATCAAAACATGCAGTGAAATTCGTCCTTTTGGGTCAACAACCAACACTGTCCAAGGACAGCTCGCAAGTGTTGTCATCCTTCCAACACCACCATAGCGCGCCCACAACTTACTGAGACTAACCTGTATGTCTTTTCAAATACGAGTGGAACAGGAGCACCTGGAGGAGACCTACGCGGTCACGGGGAGATTGTACAGACAGCGGTGGGAATTGCACCCTGATCTTCCAACTGCTGGTGCCATACAGTATTACCACTATCGTGCCACCTTCTCGAAGCGGCAGGACTAGCTGAGTCGGGTGTTTGAATGACTGGGTTTATTAGTTCGGTACGACATTGTAGGCCAAAGGGCCTGTTTCTGTTCTATGGTCTTGACTTTTGTTGAGTGCTGATGGGCCAATTTCATTCGCGGTTACCTAGTAAGTGGACAGCACAGAAGCTCAGCAGTTAGCGTTGTGCTGGTACAGCACCAGCTGCCAAGTAAGGCCATATGGCATAGGGGCAGAGTTAGGCCATTCTGCCCATTGAGGCTACTCCACCATTCCATCATGGCTGATCTCTCATCCTTCTCATTCCTATTCTCCCGCCTCCTCCCTGTAACCTTCGATGCCCTTCCTGATCAAGAACCTTTCGACCCCCACTTTAAAAGACTTGGCCCCCACAGCCGTCTGTGATAATGAATTCCACAGGTTCATCACCCTCTGGGTGAAGAAATTCCTCCTCATTCCGGTTTTAAAAAGGAATCCTTCTGTTCTGAGGCTGTGCCCTCTGATTCTGAACTCCCACACTCAAGGAAGCATCCTCTGCACATCCGTTCTCTCTAGGCCTTTCAATTATCAATAGGTTTCAATGAATTCAACCCCCCCCCCCACGCCCACCATTGTTCTAAACTTCAGCAAGTCCTGGCCCAAAGCCACCAAACGCTCCTCAAATTCCCAGGATTTCGAGGACATTAGGATAAGGTGAGGTTGGAGCAGTGGGAAGCTCTATGGGGAGAATTCAGCCAGAATTAATAACAAGGTAACATTGGCCTTGTACAGAGGCTGATTAGAACAAAAATTTTGTATCTCAGGCAAGTGGTAAGTACAGATCCTCTCCAGGTTACAGCACAATTTCATTCCTGTAACCCACGTTTGCAAGTTGCAAATAAACCATAAGACATAGGAGAAGAATGAGGCCATTCAGCCCATTGGGTATGCTTCACCATTCCATCATGTTTGATTTATTATCCCTCTCAACTTATTTTCCTGTCTTCTCTCCGTACCTTTGGCAACCTTACTAATCAACAACCTAGTAACCTCCAATTTAAATATTCCCAATGACTTGGCGTCCACAGCCATCCACGGCAATAAATTATGCAGATTCACCACCATCTGCCTGAAGAATTTCCTCTTCACTTCTGTTCTAAAGTGCTCTTGTACTCTAAGGGTTTGCCCCTCTGGTTCTAGCCTCTTCCACAAAAGGAAACATTCTCTGTATGCCCACCTGTCTAGGCCTTTCAATATTCGATAAGTTTCAAGGAGTTACCTTTCATTCTTCTAAACTCCAACAACTACGAGCCCAGCGCTTTGACACGCTGCTCAAACGTTAAAACCAATGAATCAGAATCAGGTTTATTATCACTGACATTTAGTTTGTCATGAAATTTGTTTTTTTGTGGTAGCAGTACAGTACAATACAGAAACCATAAATTACAAGAAGAAATATCAAAACCCAGGAATTAGCATGCAGTTTGTGAGTCTGCAGAACAGAGTTGAGAGATGCAGACAGTGAAAAGAAGTATTTGGTGACTGAGGAATGCGTCGGGATTGTAAATAAGTGAAGCATTAAAAACTAAATTTTGAAATTGAGATCTTAATGAGACAGAGACAAGTTTCTCTCGAAATCAGGGACACCCAGCCTGAGGTCACAGAACCCTTGCTTAATGGTATCATTCTATGGCATTAAAAAAGTCTCGGAACCCCTGCTTCTAATGGCGCTGTCAGTGAAAATAAAAAATCCCCAGATGCAAAATCATTAGAAGATAGAGGCTAAATAATGACAGAGTTATAAACCAAATGAAATTTTTTAAAAAACACCAATAACTATAATGAGGGGACATCACTGGTTACCAAATACCAGTAACTAGCCTTTAAGTGCATTTTGATACTTCGTAGGAAACAGAAATGATAAATATGTTCTCTAATGACACAGCATCTAAGGCAGGATTATTTTCATTTGAATATATCAAATCATTTAACACAAAGTCCCTGTTTAAGATGAGCTGGTGAACCACAGTGATGACTTGCTGGCAGCAAACAAATCAACTACTTTACTGCTCACACCTTTTCTAGGAAACGATCACTACAACCAACAGCCCATGACTTCCCTATTGGAGTTAAGCTTCTGAAATGCCTGTACGACCAGGTGTGAACTGAAGTCCTGAAGGTGCAGGATGGTCACAGCACGGTGAGCACGGGACGGTCGCAGCACGGTGAGCGCAGGCCAAATCGAAGCAGTGGGGCTCAGGCCCAAGAGCGAGGAACGGATTGCTGTTTGGCTGATTTCAAGTCAAGTCAAGTCACTTTTTATTGTCATTTTGACCATAACTGCTGGTACAGTACACAGTAAAAATGAGACAACGTTTTTCAGGACCATGGTGCTACATGAAACAATACAAAAACTACACTGAGCTACATAAAAAACAACACAAAAACTACACTAGACTACAGACCTACCCAGGACTGCATAAAGTGCACAAAACAGTGCAGGCATTACAATAAATAATAAACAAGACAATAGGCACAGTAGAGGGCAGTAGGTTGGTGTCAGTCCAGGCTCTGGGTATTAAGGAGTCTGATGGCTTGGGGGAAAAAACTGTTACACAGTCTGGTCGTGAGAGCCCGAATGCTTCGGTGCCTTTTGCCAGCTGGCAGGAGGGAGAAGAGTTTGCATGAGGAGTGCGTGGGGTCCTTCATAATGCTGCTTGCTTTGCGGATGCAGCGTGTGGTGTAAATGTCTGTAATGGCGGGAAGAGAGACCCCAGTAATCTTCTCTGCTGACCTCACTATCCACTGCAGGGTCTTGCGATCCGAGATGGTGCAATTTCTGAACCAGGCAGTGATGCAGCTGCTCAGGATGCTCTCAATACAACCTCTGTAGAAAGCCCCTCCCACTTTTAAATCTCTTACCAACTCTTCCTTCAGTTAGTCCTGATGAGGGTCTTGGCCTGAAACGTCGACTGTACCTCTTCCTAGTGCTGCAGCCTGGCCTGCTGTGTTCACCAGCAACTTTAATGTGTGTTGCTCTGTAGAATGTGGTGAGGATGGGGGGTGGGAGATGGACATTCCTCAGCTTTCGCAGAAAGTAGAGACACTGCTGGGCTTTCTTTGCTATGGAGCTGGTGTTGAGGGACCAGGTGAAATTCTCTGCCAGGTGAACACCAAGAAATTTGGTGCTCTTAACGATCTCTACGGAGGAGTCGTCGATGTTCAGCAGAGAGTGGTCGTTCCGTGTCCTCCTGAAGTCAACAACCACCTCTTTTGTTTTGTTCACATTCAGAGACAGGTTGTTGGCTCTGCACCAGTCTGTTAGCTGCTGCACCTCCTGACATCCGGGAGATGGAGGGATCTCGGCGAAGTTTTGTCATCAGAGCCACTTATGACCTCCTACCCACACCCCGGAACCTGAACCAGTGGTGGAGAGAAGACCCCGCTTGCTCTCTTTGTCAAGCACCTGCATCTCAAAGGCACATTTTAACAGGATGCACCACGAGCCTCACCCAGGGGCGGTACACTTGGCGGCATAACCAGGTTCTCAGACAGCTGGCATCAGTCTTGGAACAGAGGTGAATCACCACAAATGCTCTCCCAGAAACATTGGCAGGAAATGTCCACATTACACGATTTGTACCAGCAGGCCAACCTCCAGAGCACCATATAACATCAAAAGATGTAAGCATTCTGCAGGTTGCTCGGGATTGGAAAATGGACGTGCACTTGGAAAAAGCTTGTGTTTCCCCCAGACACTGCGGCTACAACACTCCGGCCCGACATGGTCCTGTGGTCCACAACAGCCAAACTGGCATATGTTGTCGAATTGACAGTACCATGGGAAAATGGTGTCGAAGAAGCTTATGAGAGGAGAAAGACCAAGTACTCTGAACTGGCAACTGAAGCTGCCCAGAAGGGCTGGAAGACCAAGATTTTCCCTGTAGAAGTGGGGCGCAGGGGATTCGTTGCTACATCTACGACCAGTCTACCGAAGAAGATGGGGGTGAGGGGTCACTCCCTCCAACAAGCAATCTAGTCCTTGTCAAACGCAGCAGAAGAAAGCAGCAATTCGATTTGGGTTAAAAGGAAAGACAACAACTGGGCTGCAAGATGAAGACAGGAGGGTGTGGAACTGAGGGGGGTGTATCTGGGACGCCAGGTAGCACCGTTGAGCCCTCTGGAGACGTCGTGGGCTTATCAACGAAACGTCAAAGAAGGAGGGTGCCCACCTGATGACCCCGATGACGTACCTACCCTCCTGGTCACCAGTCCAAGCCCACTGCCAACATCGAGAGTGCCGACTTACCATAGGGATTGAAACATCAAGTCCTAGTAGCTCTACTGCTCTCTGTATGCGGACTCATCGTTCTTGCTGATGAGACCCACCACGGTCATGTCATCGGCGAACTTGATGCGGTTCGAGCTGTGTGTGGCAGCACAGTCGTGGGTCAGCAGAGTGAACAGCAGTGGACTGAGCACAGAGCCCTGGAGGGCCCCTGTGCTCAGTGTGATAGTGTTGGAGATGCTGCTTCCAGTCTGGACTGACTGAGGTATCCCAGTCAGGAAGTCTAGGATCCAGTTGCAGAGGGAGGTGTTCAGGTCCAGTAGGCTCAGCTTCTGAGGAATAATTGTGTTGAGCGCTGAACTGAAGTTGATGAACAGCATTCGAACATACGTGTCTTTTTTATCCAGGTGGGTTAGGGCCAGGTGGAGGCCCTAACCCCCATAGAAGGCCAACATATAAAATCACTGCAGCACACCAATATCGCCGAATCACTGGGAGCCCTGGGCTTGTTTCCCTGCAACAAGACGGTGCTATCGAGGGGTGATGGGAGACAGCGATACTCGAAGGGGGTTCCTTATGTCCAGTCTATTCCGCAATTTAGTTTTCATTGCATTCATTGCAGAAAACCCCGCTTCGCAGAGATATGTTGGAAATGGAAGCAACATTTTCAATGCTTTTGTGGCTATCTCAGGATATTCAGCCTTGACTTTGATCCAGAATGCCAGCAGAGATGTTATATCAAACATAGTTTTCAGTCCACCAACATTTTCAATGCTTTTGTGGCTATCTCAGGATATTCAGCCTTGACTTTGATCCAGAATGCCAGCAGAGATGTTATATCAAACATAGTTTTCAGTCCACCATCATTTGCAAGCTCGAGGAGTTGATCTTCTTCCCGCGCTGACATGGATGATTCACCAGGGACATTCACAAATGGGTCACGGACCCATTCCTTTGCACGTCTTGGGTCATTTGCGGTTGGGAAGTAACGCTCGAATTCTGTCGACAGCGAAGATAGAATCAAAATCAGAATCAGAATCTTTTATTATCGCCAAGTATGTGGATACATACAGGGACTTTGATGCTGGTTTCCCTGAGCTCTCGCTGTACAGAATCAAAAAGCAAACAAAACAATAGTGCAAATAATCGTGAACTATATACAATGAGGTATACCTGTGTATGTACAGCTAGACTTGGTTTGTAATAGACTAAAATTCAAGTGTTCATAAGACTGATGGCATACGGAAAGAAACTGTTCTTGTACCTATTTGTCCTGGCATACAGTGATCTAAAGTGCCTACCAGAAGGAAGGAGTTGGAACAGGTGATGTCCAGAGTGTGATGGGTCTACAATGATGCTGCTTGCTCGCTTCCTGACTCTAGATGCATATAAGTCCTGGATCGAGGGCAGCTTCACACCAATAATCCTTTCCACAGCCCTGACGGTTCTTTGGAGTCTATTCTTGTCTTGTTTGGTAGCTGATCCAAACCAGACAGTGATGGACGAACAGAGAACAGACAGGATTATCCCTGAATAAAATTGAATCAGCAGCTCCTGAGGCAGGTTGTACTTCCTGAGTTGACGTAGGAAATACAACCTCTGCTGAGCCTTTTTGATAAGAGTGTACGCGTTGGGTGTCCACTTCAGGTCCTGGGAGATTGTGACACCCAGAAACCTGAAGGTCTCCACAGCAGACACAATACTGTTAAGTATAGTGAGTGGGGGGAGTACTGGGGAGTTCCTCCTGAAGTCCACTGTCATCTCCACAGTCTTGAGCATATTTAGCTCCAGATTGTTCTGACCACACCAGAGGGCCAGCCGTTCCACCACCCGTCTGTATGCAGACTCATCACCGTCTCGGATAAGGCCAATGACAGTTGTGGTGTCTGCAAACTTCAGGAGTTTAACAGATGGATCCTGTGAGGTGCAGTCATTAGTGTAAAGGGAGAAGAGCAGTGGGGAGAGCACACATCCCTGGGGGGCACCGGTACTGATTGTCCGGGTAGTGAAACCAGAAGGCCGTCCAGTTTGCCTGACACGTAGTCATTCAAAGACTTGAATAGTTCTGCCCCAGTTGTGCTAGTTGGTAGCGGCAGTGCACACAACATATCCTCGTGCACATCGTCTTGAAATGTATATCGCACATAAACCAGCAGTATGCCCAGTATTGACATTGGTAGACTCGTCGACCTGGATAGCATACCATGGTGACTCCTTAAGCCGTTCCAACAACTGTGCTTTGATGTCCTCCGCTATGTCATCGATTCTCCTTGAAACTGTGGTAGCTGAAAGAGAAACCTGTGCCATCTTGTTAGCTGCAGCTTCTCCCAACAGTTCACGGCACATGTCCTTGGCAGCAGGCAGAATCTATTCTTCACCAACAGTGAAAGGCTTCCTAGCCTTAGCAATACGGCCAGACACTAAGTACGACGCTCTCAGAGCAGCAGCATTTGTGGAGATGGTGACTCTCAGCAGTTGCTTCTGTCCCGCTTGCTCACGGTTTTTCCGCTCAAAAAACTCAACGGGTTTGTCTTTAAATGCAGAGTGCTTGGACTCAAGGTTCTGAAGCAGTTTTGAGGGCTTCATTGCCTCATTAGACAGCTTGTCTCCACATATCACACACAGGGGGCTTGGAGCGTGCAAGTCACCAGTCGCAATAAAGCCATATTTTATATACAACTCGTCGTATTTTCTGTTGAAGGAAGCTTTCTGTTTTTTTGTAGTCTCAGCCTCAGCTGTCTCTGCGTTATCATCGTCGTTAGGCCTTTTTCCCCTACCACCTCTTCCAAAGAAACTCTCAAGTGACGTTTGTTTTTCACTGATCGAGTAGTTGTAGGTTAATGACCGACTGATGACCTCGCGTGCGTTCAAGTTCAACTGTGGGCGTGACAGGGAATGAGGAACGGTGCAGCTGACTCATATCGTTTCATACCGCCAAATCATATCACTTCCTCGCGGCCTGGTAGCACATGCTTTGCGGCCTGGTGGTTGGGGACCACTGTTATACAGTATACATATTTTCATAATAAAGGTATTCTGAATTGTTGAACTTTGAACTACCAGAAGGTGGTGCCACTGATCGTCACTTTTTTGGCTGCTCAATACTGCCATCAGCTGGCTACCATCGGTTTTGCACACAAGGTACAATAGAGATACACAGCTACAGTATCAGGCATCTGTTAACAGTCCATTGTATAAGAGTCCATCCTTTCTTACTTAAAGGGACCAAATCCGTATCGAACACTACTGAGGTTGTCTCATCAGGTTAGATTAGGAGGACACTCAGTCCTCGTTTATTGTCATTTAAAAATGCATGCATTAAGAAATGATACAATGTTCCTCCAGTATGATATCACAGAAACACAGGACAGACCAAGATTAAAACTGACAAAAAAACACATAATTATAACATATAGTTACAACAGTGCAAAGCAATACTGTAATTTGATAAAGAGCAGACCATGGGCACGGTAAAAAAAGTCTCAAAGTCCTGATAGCCCATCATCTCACGCAGACGGTAGAAGGGAGAAACTCTCCCTGCCATGAACCTCCAGTGCCGCAAACTTGCCGACGCAGCACCCTGGAAACACCCGACCACAGCCGCCTCTGAGTCCATCCGAAGACTTCGAGCCTCCGACACCGAGCACCATCTTTGCCGAGCGCTTCAACCCCGCCCCGGCCGCCAAGCAACAAGCAAATCCCAGGACTCGGGGCCTTCCCCTCCGGAGATTCTGGATCACACAGTAGCAGCGGCAGAGAAACAGGCATTTCAGAAGTTTCACCAGATGTTCCTCCGTGCTCTCACGTCTGTCTCCATCAAATCAGGTGCCTCAAATGCCAGAAAAACTGCAGTAAGACACCCTTCATCCTGTACTCAAAACCTCCGGCTTACTACTTAGGTTGTTAATGTTGCACCTGTAATGCCTGCTTTTAGTGAACAATATGCAGGAGTATTTCGATCTCATGGTACCTCAACATTTTCCAATCTATCACCACTGAAATATCATGTTGCATTTTAGTTTTCCTACTGAACTGCGCGACTTCACATTGATCCACATTACAACAACCCATGTCAAGTCAAGTCACTTTTTATTGTCATTTCGACCATAACTGCTGGTACAGTACACAGTAAAAACGAGACTTTTTCAGGACCATGGTGCTACATGAAACAATACAAAAACTACACTGAACCACATAAAAGAACACAAAAACTACACTAGACTACAGAACTACCCAAGTCTGCATAAAGTGCACAAGACAGTGCAGGTATTACAATAAATAATAAACAAGACAATAGGCACAGTAGAGGGCAGTAGGTTGGGGTCAGTCCGGTCCATGTAATTGTCCACTTGCTCAATTTGTCAAAATCACACAGAAATCTCTTTACACTCTCCTTAAAATCACAAATTTAGAAGCATTACATTCAATTTTCTCATTCAAATCATGTAACAATACTGTGCAAAAAACCTGGCACATATATACAGCTAGGGTGCCTAAGACTTTTGCACAGTATCATAATAATTTTATGTACTGCACTGTACTGCTGCCACAAAAATAAACAAATTTTATGACAAACGTGAGTCATTGATATGGGCCTCTCTTGCGGATTGAGATTGCGAAGGGGGCAGAGAGAAGGAAATCATGGTTGGGAAGAGGGGAAGAGAATGGGAGGGAGTGGGAAGCATCAGAGACACATCCTGTGATGAGCAGAAATCAGTATCAAATGACCTTGCCTGGTGTCTCAGGGCTGCATGTATCTGCACCCGTACCACCCCTGCCCCTGGCACTCCTCTGCCACCTGCCCCACACCCCTCCCGTGGCTCTCCACTCTCAACATTCCCAACATTCTTTGCTCCCACCAGATTTACAAACTTGCTGCCCGCTCTACGTTGACTAATGCAGTACAGCTATATGTGTGCGCTAAAAATTTTGCACAGTCCTGTAGTTGGGATTCTAAGAACTAGTTCCCGTGTTGCCCCATTCACTATTGTCTGCTATTCCAAAAAAGACTCATTTATTCCTCTCACTATTTCCAGTTTGATAACCCATTTTCAATTCTTATTTATTTCCAATCCTGTGCTCTACTTTTGCATTCCAATATCTGTGTGGTAAATTAAATTCACCACATACACTCGTACTCAATAACTTATCTTAAAGATTAGAAAAGTACATTAGCTTTATTTGTCAAGTTCAAGTTTACTGTCAAAGTTCAAAGTAAATTTGTTATCAAGGTGCCTTTATGTCACCGTATACAACCCTGAGATTCATTTTCTTGTGGGCATTCACAGTAAATACAAAGAAACACAACAGAATCAATGAAAGACCGCTCCCAATATGCAATTAATGTGCAAAAACAAAAGGAAACAATAAAAATAATAATAAATAAGCCAAAGTATCAAGAACATGTGATGTAGAGTATGTGGGTTGTAGCAAGAGTTCAGTGAAGAGGCAAGTGAAGTTGAGTGAAGTTATCCCTCTGATTCAAGGTCCTGGTGGTTGAGAGGTAATATCTGTTTCAGAATCTGCTCGCGCAATTCCTGGGGCTCCTGTGCCCTCTTCCTGATGGCAGCAGCAAGAAGAGAGCATGGCCTGGGTGGGGGTCCTTGATGATGGATGCTGCTTTCCTGTGACAGTGCTCTGGGCAGATGTGCTCAGTGGTGGGGAAAGCATTATCCATAACAAATTGAACCGTATCCACTACTTTTTAAGGGATTTTTTCATGCGAGAACAATGGCGTTTCCCCACCAGGCCGTGATGCAACCAATCAATATACAGTACTCTCCACCACACATCTATAGAAGTTTGTCAAAGTTTTAGATAACATGCTGAATCGTCACATACTGCTAAGAAAGTAGAGGCACAACCGTGCTTTCTTCATAATGGCACTTACCTGCTGAACCCGGGACAGAGCTTCTGAAATGATAGCTCTGAGGAATTTAAAGTTGCTGACCCTCTCCACCTCTGATGAGGACTGCCTCATGGACTTCCAGTTTCCTCCTCCTGAAGTCAATAATCAGCCAATTGGTCCTACTGGCAATGAGTGAGAGGCTGCTGCTGTGGTACCACTCAGCCAGATTTTCAATCTCCCTCCTCTAAGCTGATTCATCACCACCTTTGATTCAGCTAATGACAGTGGTGTTCTCAGCACACTTACGTATGGCACTGGAGCTGTGCTTAGCCTCACAGTCACAGGCATAAAGCAAGTAGAGCAGGGGGCTAAGCACACCGCCTTGTGGTGCACCTGTGCTGACGGAGAATGTGGAGAAGATGTTGTTGCCAGTCTGAAATGACTGGGGTCTGGGAGTGAGGAAATCATGGATCCAGTTGCACAAGGAGGTATTGAAGCCTCGATCTTGGAGGTTATTGATTAGTTTTGAGGGGATGATGGTGTAGAATTCAGGCCTGTAGATGATGAAGAGCATCCTGATTTATGTATCTTCACTGTCCAGATGTTTCAGGGTTGAGAGAAGAGTCAATAAAATGACATCTACTATTCACCCATTGTGACTGGAGTGAATCCAAGTATTTGATATGTTTCTTTACGAACATCTGAAAGCACTTCATCACAGCGGATGTTAGTGCTACTGGGTTATAGTCATTCAGGTAGTTTAATTGGCAACAGTATAATTGAGGCCCGTTTGAAGCGGGTGAGTACCACAAACTGCTGAAGCAAGAAGTTAAGGAGATCAGTGATCAGCACTTAGCCAGCTACCTCATCTGCGTCAGATGCTTTCTGTGGGCTCACCCTCTTGAAGGATGTTCTCATGTTGGCCTCAGAGACTGAAATCATAGGATAACCAATGTGAGTGTGTGAAAGTGTTTCCATGCTTTGACAGCCGAAGCAAGCATAGAAGGCATTGAGCTTATCTGGGAATGAAACATTATTGTCACCCATGTTACTTGGTTTCACCTTGTATGAGGTGACAACGTTCAAGCTCTGCCACAAATGTTGAACAACTGTTGAAATGTTTGGCCCGGAATTGCCACTCTGCACTTGAGATGGCTTTCTGGAGATTGTACCTGGACCTCTGGTATTTTACTTGGTCACCAGACCTGAAGGACACTGATTTGGCCCTCAGCAAATTGCAGATGTCTTGGTTCATCCGGGGCTTTCCTTTGGGGAAGACTCTGAATGATTTTGTGGGGCCCACTCATCTACGAGTGTTTTTATAAAGTCTGGGACAACCATGGCATATTCATGCAGATCCTCTGGCGAGTCCTTGAACACGGCCCAGTCCACTGACTTGAAGCAATCCTGTATCTACCCCTCTGCCTCCTGTGACCACCCCTTTACCCCTTTGCTGTCCTGATCTCTGGAGCTTGCTGCGTGCCTCTGTCTGCGCAGGTAGGAGAAGGGCAGCCAAGTGATCAGATTTCCCGAAATGCAGTCTAGTCATGGAACGATAGGCATTCCATATTATGGCATAGCAGTGGTCGAGTGTGTTGGGACCCCCGGTGTGCAGGTGATGATAACTGGACAGATATTTCTTCAAACAAACCTGACTGAAGTCCCGGATAATGATTTCAAAGGTGTCGGAGTAGGCTGCTTCTTGAGCGCTGATGACAGCACTCAGCCTGTTTAATGTCCACATTTGGTGGTACATAAACTGCAGCTGGGATCACGGAGAAGAACTCTCTTGAGAAGCAGAACGGGTGGCACTCAATCATCTGACTATCCATCCAACCAAACAAAACATATTCCAACACAAGAAAGCAAAACACCATTCCTCCAGACCACGGTGCACCCACAATACATATATACCACACACAGCGCATAAAATAAAATATCACCAGAAACTTGCTCATAAAATGTAATTTAAAAAGTATGTGAAGTGTGCAGCACAGGTGAATAGTAAACAGCTCACTGTCCTCGTTACAAGACCTCGGTGGTGGCAGGGTATTCATTAGACTCACAGAGTGAGTGAAGGAGCTGTTACCCAGTCTGGCAGTCCCAGTCCCAGTGTATCTCCTCCCTGACGGTAGCGGGTCAAAGAGATTGTAGGATGACTGACAGGAATTGTCAAAAATATTCTGGGCTCTTCGTATACAATGCTCCCAGTAGAGGTCACAAGAAGTGGGGAGGGAGACCCCAATGATCCTCTCGGCAGTTTTTTTTACTATTCTCCACAGGGTGTTGCGGTCCAATGCCCTGCAGCTTCTGTACCACACAGTGATGCAGCAAACAGGACCTACTTAAACGTGCTCCTGTAGAAAGTTGTTAGAATGGGAGTGGGGAGCCTTGCATGCCTCAATCTTCTCAGAAAGTGCAGATGATGCTGTGCCTTCTTGACTAATAAAGAGGAGTTGTGGGTCCAGGTTGGATCGTCCATTTTGTAAATAGGCATCCGTTAAGTCTCGTGAGACCATGGATTTGTGTTTTGGAAGGTTTCCAGGGCGTAGGCAGGGTTGTATGGAAGACTGGCAGTTGCCCATGCTGCAAGTCTCCCCCCTCCACGCCACCGATGTTGTCCAAGGGAAGGGCACTAGGGCCGATACAGCTCGGTGTCGGCGCAGAGCAATGTGTGGTTAAGTGCCTTGCTCAAGGACACAACACGCTGCCTCAGCTGAGGCTCGAACTAGCGACCTTCAGATCACTAGACCGAGGCCTTAACCACTTGGCCAGGTGCCAACACGTGTCCATTCTGTGCACAGCAAGGAACTTTGTGCTCTTCACTCTCTCTACTCAGAGCCATTGATGTACAATGAAGTGTGGTAAACCCTGTAGTCCACAATCGTTTCTTTACTAAGACTCAGGCCATTGTTCTAACACCATTTGACAAGCCTTTCCAACTCTTCTCTGTATGCCAACTCATCGTTGTTGCCGATGAGGCCAAACACTACTGTATCATCAGCAAACTTGATGATGTGGTTTGAGCTGAATCTGGCAGTGAAGATGTGAGTCAGCAGCAAGCTGAGTACACAACCCTGGGGGGGCGGAACCAATGCTCAGCGTGACGGAGCTTGAGATGGCACTGCCAACTAGGCCTGACTGAGGCCTTTACATCAGGAAGCCCTAGATCCCATTACAGAGAGGCATAATGAGGGCAGTTTACCTACCAGCCTCTGAGGGGTGATCGTGTTAAACACCGAGCTAACGGCAGCCTAGCACATGAGCCATCAGTCACACGTAGAATGAACCATCGAAACATGGGGTGAAATATGTCGATCGCATTGAGGCTGCGCTGGGCCAGTCCATAAATGTCGCCACGCTTCCTGCACCAACACAGCATGCTCTCAACTTACTAAGTCTAACTCAAATGTGTGTTTGGAATGTTGGAGGAAACCTGAGCTCCAGGAGGAAACCCACGCAGTCACGGGGAGAACGTACGAACTCCTTCCAGTCGCCGGTAGGTACTGAACCTGAGTCTCACAGCTGCTCCGTAAGGTATTACACAAACTGTACACTATCGTGCCACTCTTTACCAGTTACTGTACATCAACAAAAGAACTTCTGTAGCTTGTTCAAAAATAGTATCTCTTTCATAAAATACTTTGTTGAATCCAGTGATACTGCCCAAGTGTTCTACAATCACATCCTTTATAAGTAACGTTAACATTTTCCCTTCCACTAACACCAAGCCAACCAGACTGTAGTTTCCTTGATTTCTGAACCATGACGAGAGCGGAGGGCGGGTAGGTGTCTGGTGCTGTCTGCCAGTGTTTGACCAGTCTTCCTCTCCCTCTCACTAGCTGCTGTCACAGGAAAATGCAGGATTTTCTAGGGTTTCACACTGCAAGGATTGATTGGTGAGACTATAGACTTGTTTTGGAGGGGACCTTGAGGTTCATGGTGCATATATTTCTAGAGTCTGGGTGCTTTGATCAATGCGGACCAGGGTGCTTCGGCGAAGAATGGGCTCAGCATGCAGCCCACGGTGGGCTAGCACTGTGACGCTGATTTGAACTACTGGACTCCCGGTCTGATGCTTGATATTCTACATGTTGTCCACTTGCTTTTTGCCCTTTGTGCAATTTGTTCTCTTTTTTTTGTGCTTTGGGTGTTTGATGTTTTCTTGAAGGGGTTCCAGGGTGTTCCTTTGTTTTGTGGTTGCCTGCGAGAGAACAAATCTCAGAGATGAATTCTGTACATACTTTGATAATAAATGTACTTTGGTTCTTGAATCAAGACAGCAACATGACACACTGTCTGTGCTCCAGTCTGGCTGTGCCCCTGTATACCCAATCCCTTGGCAGTCTGCAGGGCGAATGGCCTTTTTCCCTGGGATTCTTTGTTTAGCACTGAAGGAAATGTGACCGTCTGGAAGAAATAATTGCATTGGGGGATGCTGAATTTTGAACGCTGATTCAGAATCAGAAATCAGGTTTAATATCACTGGCATACAGCATGAAATTTGTTGTCTTTGCAGCTGCAGTACATTGCAATACATAACAAAAAATGTGAATTACAGTAAATGTAAATACATTAAATAGTTAAATTAAACAAGTAGTGCAAAAATTAAGTAGTGAGGTAGTGTTCATGGGTTCAATGTCCATTCAGAAATCTATGGCAGAGGGGAAGAAACTGTTTCTGAATAGTTGAATGTGTGCCTTCATGCTTCTATACCTCCTTTCTGATGGTAGCAATGACAACAAAGCATGACCTGGGTGATGGGGGTCGCTAATGATAGGCAGTGTCTTTTTGAGGCATTGCTCCTCGAAGGTGTCCTGGGTACTACGAAGGCTAGTGCCTGTGATGGAGCCGACCACGTTTACAACTCTCTGCAGCTTATTTCGATCCTGCGCAATAGCCCCCCCTACCCCCATACCAGACAGGTGACGCAACCAGTTAGAATGCTCTCCACGGTATACCTGTAGAAATTTGCCAGTGCCTTTGGTGACATACCAAATCTCCTCTAACTCCAGAGATATAGTCGCTGTTGTGCCTTTTATGTAGCTGCTGTTAGCTCTTCAGCCAAATCTGATTTGTATTCAGAATCAAGTTTATCATTGGCATATGTCGTGAAATGTTCTTGTTTTGCAGCAAAGATGGATTTTCAAAAAGTCTTAAAACAATGTTGCTTACTGAAGCACCCATGGAATCGGTGTTGGTGAATTTCAGCTGCAGTAGTGCTGAAAAGGGAATACTTGATGATTCTCTTCGAAGCGGAATGCAGAGTCACCACTTTCCGGCGCCATCTGCAGTCAAGTAGGAATTGACTGCCGTTGAAAACATGCCAGCAAACATGGAGGTTATATGTTGCCCCGGATCCAAAAGAGGAGTAAAATCAAGAAAAGTGGGAAGTCACCAATCAAGAACAACTTGAAGATGGCACCTCTAACATAACCTATGTTCCTAGAAACCAAGTCCAAACATAATGATGTCATTCAATCAAGACGCTGGATGGTTTTAGCAGGTCAGGCAACATTTGTGGAGGGAAATGAACAGGCAATGTTTCAGGTTGAAATCCTGCATCTGGACTGGTCTCGATCTGAAACATCGACTGTCCATTTCCCTCCACTGATGCTGCTTGCATTTCTGAGCTCCCCCAGCACCTCGATTGCTGCTCTAGATTCCAGCACCTACAGTCTCTTGCATCTCAAGATTTTGTCATTCATGTCTTGGTGAGCTAGTTTTTGTCTTTCCTTTACGTGGCAATCTTCAAATCCATGGAAATAAACTTGTACCGAACTCATCTTACATGAACACACGGGGGTGATGTGTTACCCTATCTGCAGTTGCCAACTACTTACCTCATTCCAACAGCACAACAAGCTATCAGAAAGAAAAAAAAACACCAGTCAATTGACAGTCATCAACTTTTCCACCCTCTTGTCCGATTCCTGTAACATCTTCAAGGTAAAGCAAGAAAGACGAGCAATCTTCTCTCAATCTTTGCAAGCAGTTGCTTGCAAACCTAGCTACAATTCTGTGGTTGGCACCCCTCAAAAGTACAGCCCTCCTTTCCATTTCTCACCTGATAAGACTCAGATGGTTCCCAAGAGCTTTTTAGAAGGTCTTACAAGGGGCGGAAAGAGGAATCAACCCCATTACCACAAAACCTGCAATTAAAAGCAGCCGAAAAAGTCCCCGACTATACCGAAACGTAAGTGTTAATTTGTAATTTTACAGACTGAGTTTCTTTTAGGCAAAGAATTTGGAATTAGTGATTGAACATTTCCAAAAAGGGTTTATGACAGAAATATAATAGTGTGGGTTAAAGTTGCAACACTCTTCTAACGCTTAAACAACATTAAAACAAGACCCCCGATAAATCACAAGGTGGTAGACAGTAACACACCTATGTGATCTTTCACAAGATTTTTCTCTCTGCTATAAGTATTTATATTTTCCCAGTAATGTGACTTCCTTTCTTTCTTTTTTTGGCGTGTGCCTGTGTGCGTCCGTGATGATGTCTTTTTCATGGCTTTAACAAGGCACTGAGCGAAAGAGAGAGAGAGAGCGAGAGACTGTGTGACGAGCCATTCCTCACACAGACATTTTCGCAGTATTTTCCCTTTATTTTACGAGGTCGAGTTGCGATCTCGACACTCAACCCGGCACGGATGGAAAGCGTACTCGGGAGCGGACCCGACTAGTTTCGAACCCGGGAACCTCTGCCCCCGGGTCCGGCGCCGATGTCGTTGTGCCACCAGCCGGCCCCAGTAATGTGACTTTCAACCCTTTTCACTCAACAGAGTGCCCGAGAGAGAAAAACAATCCAGAGTGACAAAGTGATTTCTTACAATCACCTCCACCCCAACCTAACTCAGACCATTTTAAGCTTCTCAGAACAATTGCTTTGCTGTTGTACTTGGAGATGACCTCAGAATCAGAATCAGGTTTAGCATGGCTGGCATATGTCATGAAATTTGTTGTTTTGCGTTAGCAGTACAGTGCCATACACAATAAAAAACATTGTAAATTACAAAAAGAAAAAGAAAAAAATGCAAAAAACAGAATTTAGGCTTGACTGAGGCCTAAAAATAATGAACTGAAGCACTGCCTACCTGCTGCCTTTATTAAGAGATTAAGCCAGTTTAACATTTTGGGGTGGAGATGACGGGAGTGTACCTAATAAAGTGGCCATAGGAGTAGAGCCCACTGTAGTCTTCCGCTGCTGTAGCCCATCTATTTCAAGTTTGACGTGTTGAGCATTCAGAGATGCTCTTCTGCACACCACCACTGTGACGCATGGTTATTTGAGTGACTGTCACCTTCCTGTCGGCTTGAACCAGTCTGGTAATTCTCCTTTGACTTCTCTACAGTTCAGCATTCAACACCATAATTCCCTCCAGGCTCGACAAGAAGCTCAGAGACCTCGGCCTTCACCCTGCCTTGTGCAGCTGGATCTGACTTCCTGTCAGATCACCGGCAGGTGGTAAGGGTGGGCCCCCTCACCTCTGCCCCTCAACACAGGAGCCCCTCGGGGCTGTGTCCTAAGCCCTCTTCTTTACTCTCTGTATACTCATGACTGTGTCGCCACCACAGCTCCAATCTGCTAATTAAATTTGCTGACGATACTACATTGACTGGCCTTATCTCAAATACCAATGAAGCAGCCTACAGAGAAGAAGTCATCATCCTGACATTGTGGTATCAAGAAAACAACCTCTCCCTCAATGTCACAAAAACAAAGGAGCTGGTTGTGGACTACAGGAGGAATGCAGACAGACTAACCCCTATTGACATCAATGGATCTGGGGTTGAGAGGGTGAACAGCTTTAAGTTCCTGGGCACACACATCACCGAGGACCTCACGTAGTCTGTACACACCAGCTGTGTGGTGAAGAAGGCACAACAGCGCCTCTTTCACCTCAGACGGTTGAGGAAGTTTGGTATGGGCTCCCAAATCCTAAGGATTTTCTACAGGGGCAGAAATGAGAGTATCCTGACCGGTTGCATCACTGCCTGGTATGGGAACTGTACTTCCCTCAATCGAAGGACTTTGCAGGGCTGTGTGCAACTTTTGGGCACCTCATAAAAGTTTAGTCAAAAGGGAACAGACGCGGGTGGTAAAGAAGTGGGGTTGGTAAATAAGCAGGAAGCAGGGATAATGGGATTACTTGGAAGATTATTAACTTGTAACCAGAGGGATCAGTGCTGTGACCGCAACTACTTACAATATGTGTTGTATAATTTTTCATTAATGCAAAAATTAAGGAATGTGAAATAGAGGCACAAACAGCTTGCTCTTGGTAAGGTGTCTTCGCAGGATTCCCCACACTAACGACAGATCCTTTTGGTTAATCCAGTCCCTAAAATGAGTGGCTTACTTACATGCCATTTAAACGGCATCTAACTAAAGTGCTGAAAGAACTCAATGTAAAAATGACTATATGTTCTGTGTCACGACAATATTCTAACAATGCTAGATCTTATCCCAGCAAAGTTCTTCTGGACCAGCAAATCTAGTACTTACTTCAGCTTAAACAGTTTATCCCGGCATAGATTAATCTCCCCAGCTTTTGCATGAAGCCAGTCATCCAGTTGCTTCTTGTTAGGGAAAAACCCCAACAGCTCTGTCAATTCTTCATTGTGTCGGGATTTTATCTTCCTGATCTGTTCCTCCTTGTCAGCCTAGCAAAGAATTAAAAAAAACCCTCAGGAATTGGACCTCTCCCTTGATCAATACAGAGTCCAGCTGCAGTAAAACCAAATGAAATAGATACCCTCTTTATAAAAAGGGCAATAATTCAACCAAAGGATGCCAGGTCAAAGACTTACAAATTTCAAAGTTCCAAATAAATTTATGATCAAAGTATGCACATCACCATATGCTAATTTGAGATTCATTTTCTTGCAGGCATTTTCAGGAAAATAAAGAAATACGGTAGAATTTATGAAAACTATAAGTAACAAAGACTGTCAGACAACTAATGTGCAAAAGACAACAAATCATGCAAATATTAAGTAAATAAATAATACTGTGAACATGAGTTGCTCTCTATTAATTAGATCTCAAATATATAGGCTTAAAAACTCTGATAGCAAGGTAAATTTATTATGCAAGCCTCCACAGCTCTCAATTCGAGGCTAAATGAAGAAATTTCACGTTTATTAACCACTAGAGAATGTTACAAAACAACTTTGGTCAAAAGCTGAAATTGTAGTAATCCAAGTAGCATCATCTGGCGAAACTAAAGCAGCCACTTTGACCGAACATAACAACCATTTTGCTAAATAACATCAGTTCTAAACGTGATAAACATTTTGGGTAACTTGCTAAGAAAATAGGCTTAACTTACAACCAAGTATTAACAGAGTTATGCTTCAGTTGTTTATATCAGGTTTATATAAATTTTATAAATTATATATATATATATATTTATATATAAGATCTCATCTGAAGTATTGTGTATAATATTGGTTTCCTTACACATATTAGACAAACAAAATGTAGGTATTTTAAAGCACAGGCTTGGACAAGTTGAGCATGTATCTGAGAAAGTGAGAGGGAATATACAAGATCCAGAAAATGCTGAAAATGTAGACATGGAAAGGATGTTTTCTGTTGCCACAGTCTCAAAGTAGGGGTCACTATTTAAAAGAAAAGTGGTCACCCACTTCAAAAAGATGAAACAAAATATGTTCTCTCAGTTACTGAGAGTTTTAGAACGTTCCTCACGAGGTAAGATTATACAGCACAGCACATAAAACAAGCCCTTTGGCCCAATTCACCAATGCTAACCAAGATATCTCCAATTTCATTGCACTTGGTCCATATCCGTCTAAACCAGGGGTTCCTCAATTAATGGTCTTGGTCCATGGCATAAAAAAGGTTGGGAACCCCTGCTCTAAACTCTTCTATCCATGTACTTGTCCAAATGCAATTTAAGTTTAAGTACCCACCTCTGCCATTTCCCCTGCAGGATAAGCCATGATCTTATATTTCCTGTTTTCTACTGGGACTGGTCTCTTTCAAATCTTAACTTAAACCTATGCTCTTTAGTTTTAGACTCCCCTGGGAAGAAGACAGTGACCATTCAACTTATCTATGTCCCTCATGACTTTGTAAACCTTCACAAGGTCACCCCTCACTCTAGAGACAAAAAGCCCCACAGTAGCGTAGTGGTTAGCACAATGCTTTAAAGTACAGGCAACCCAGGTTCAATTCCTGACACTGCCTGTAAGGAGTTTGTACATTCTCCCCGTGACTGCGTGGGTTTCCTCTGGGTGCTCCGGTTTCCTCCCGGTGCTCCGGTTTCCTCCCACAGTCCAAAGACGTACCGGTTGGTAGGTTGATTGGTCATTGTAAATTATCTTGTGGTTAGGATCAGGTTAAATCGGATTGCTGGGTGGTGCGGCTTAATGAGCCAGAAGGGCCCTTTCCGTGCTGTATCTCAATAAATAACTTATCCAGATTTATTATGACCCAATCCCTCCAGACCTGGTATCCCAGTAAAGACAGGAAATGAAAGCAGTATTTGGTCAATGATTTGTGCATGATGTAAGATCATGGCTCCATCTTTTACCTCACAACCTGCATAAATCCTACATCCTTTCATTCCAATAACAATCCGAAAATCTGTGAGAAATTTAGGAAGTGGGCCCTTAAACAGATGGCTTGGTCTGTAATGATTTCAAATAGCGTGTTAATTACCAGTTCACCCCCGGCTATATTCAGTTAATCTAAGGTTCCTGCGGCAAATCTATCAGCAACCAATTAGTAATTGACCATTAGAAGGGTGAGCTCAATAATTAAAATAGGAAGTAATTACTTTACTGTTATGATATGTGGGGCGGGGGAGTAACATAACATGTTAATACAAGTTGTATCAGACTTTGGTGAGGGTTAATTTGGAGTATTGCGTGCAGTTCTGGTCACCTACCTACAGGTAAGACGTAAATAAGATTGAAAGAGTGTGGAGAAAATTTACAGGGATGTTGCCGGGACTTGAGTATCTGAGTTATGGGGAAAGGTTAGATAGGTTAGGATTTACTCCCTAGAACCTAGAAGAATGAGGGGAGATTTGAAAGAGATATAGAAAGTTTCTGCATATATTTCAGATATGCAGATGACACTGTGTTAATTGCAAGTACGGAGGAAGAACTACAAAACTTAATTGATATAATTGTTGAAGAAAGTGCAAAAATGGGTCTATCAATTGTAAAAAGACAGAATATATGGTGATATCCAAAAAAAAGGAGAATCCTATCTGCAGGCTGAGAATAAATGGGGAAGACATAAAACAAGTACAGAACTTTTGCTACTTAGGAAGCTGGGTGACATCAGATGGCAGGTGCGACATGGACATCAAAAGAAGAATAGGGATGGCAAAAGACACCTTTATGAGAATGAAGAGTATACTGACCAATACTAAACTAGGCATGACAACCCGCCTCAGAGTACTGAAATGTTACGTTTATCCAGTTATGTTATATGGTTCAGAATGTTGGACAATATCTAGTAACAAGGGGAAATGAATTGAAGCAGCAGGGATGTGGTTTTTGAGGAGGATGCAAAGAATATCATGGATGAAATGAATCTCTAATGAGGATGTCATCAACAGAGCAAACACAAAAAGAGAAATAATGTATAATGTATAATGTATAAGATCATGAAAAGGCAACATAACTTCATTGGGCATGTGATTAGGAAAGAGGAGTTAGAATGCACAGTAATTATGGGAAAGATTGAAGGGAAGAAAGCAAGAGGAAGACAAAGACAAATGATGATGGAGACAGCAGCCAGCGAACTGGAAATGAATACCAATGACCTAAAACAGGAGCGTGTTGGCCATGAGTCAAAGCTCACACTGGGCATGGCACCTGATGATGATAATAGAAAGTTATGAAGGGTATAGATAGGGTAAATGCAAGCAGGCTTTTTCCACTGAGGTTAGATGAGACTAGAGCTAGGGGTAATAGCTGGGTTAGTGAAGGAGGTGCCAGAGGCGGCTGTGTGCCACTGAATTTTGTACTGGGTTAGGGGCTGTCCCCTCCCATCAGTGCTGCCCTCTGCTGCTCGCTCAGTGGAAATACAAGTTGGACCACAGCGGACTCTGAGTCCGACCGAAAACTTCGAGCCTCTGACACCGAGCACCGAGCACCATCCTCTGCCAAGCGCTTCGACCCCACCCCGGCCACCGTGCAACAAGCAAAGCTGAGGACTTGGGCCCTTCCCGTCCGGAGATTCTGGATCACACAGTAGCAGCGGCAACGAAGCAGGCATTTCAGAAGTTTCACCAGATGTTCCTCCGTGCTCTCACGTCTGTCTCCATCAAATCAGGATTGTGCATGGCACCCTACTTGACAGATAACAGATACCACCACCGGAGTGGCCGCAGTGAGCTGCGTTGCGCCGCCATCATCTCCTCCCACTCTCCTCTGATGTACCCAGGTCCGCGGTCACTGTTTACAGAAGGTCTGAGTTCGTGTGGTTGCTCTTCTCATATACAGATGAAGAGACATTTCGCATATCCTGAGATTTATGTGACTATTGGACTGTACTTTGTGTTCATTTCCTTCAGTCTCTTGGTGCTCTTTTTCTTGTGGACGGTTGGTGGGAGGGTAATCTGGTAATTTTTGTGTGTTTGGGGGGGTTTGGGTGTTTAGTGTTACAGTCACTGTTCTTTTCTGTGAGTGAGAGGATCAGGGATTGTTATGTGTACAGGGTCGGTGACTGTTATTGTGACTTTTTTGTGCAGCAGGAGGGGGATTTTGGGGTCTGCAAATTTTGCTTTGTTTCTTTTCCATTACGGTTGGGGGGGGGAAATTAACGTCTAGCAGACAAATAACAGAGTTGTATTGGATATGCATACTTTGACAATAAAATGAACCAAGGTCATCAAATTTATTATCAAGATATGTAAATACTACCCGGAGATACCCAGTTTAGCAGGCACTTACAGGAAGAAATACAATAAAATTTACAAAAAACTATACATAAACAGACAAAGACTGACAAACAACCAATAAGATAGACTCCTGACACAAAAAAAAACGAGAGCATGAGTTTATGTGGACAGCCGACTTCTCAGTGCGAGATTAGCCCACTAAGTCCACATAAAGTAGGATAGGCCTGTTGTGAACTTTGTGCACTGAAAGATCGCTTCTGTTTTGTAAGCCTCTAAGTAATTAACCACTAGATACAACGGTGACAGTGATAAGCAGATAATATACACATAATTATTTACCTTATCTTTTTGCAGCATTTCCATCTGAGTTCGAGTGGCGGTATGCATGTTTATCGTCTCCATTTCCTGATCCAGTTTCCGCAAGGACCTGTCTAGATCTTCTTTCTCTCTCCGCAAGTTTGCCACTTCCATATTCAAAGCTTCCACGTTACTGCTTTTTACAGAACGTTCGAGGTCACGCTCCTAAGGAGAGAGAGTTAATTGAGGAGAAAAAGCACCAGAAACCAAAAGAGAACCAGTAGCTTCAACACTTACACATCGCTTTTCAGTAACTGAATTAGGAGCATTCTAACAATCAGGTGAAACAGGAGCAATCAAGATGTCAAATTCCAAATGAAGAATGCTGTAAATACTTGCAATACGAAATAAAAATGGGAAATACTAGAAATACTTGGAAGGGCAAATTGGAAATATACCATGTTTTAGTATGCAAAGAAAGAGTGAAGGGAGGAAAGAACCAAAAGGAAGCTCTGTGTCAGTCTGGGAACCAGGAGAGATTGAACGATAAAAGAGATGATGAATCCAGATAATAAGTTGGTCCTGTTCTGGATTTGAAACATTACTTCTCCTATTACGTGCACACTGCTTAATCAGCTGAGGTTTTTTTTTTGTAGTTTTTTTCTGCTAAGGTTGAGATATACACTAACTGACCAATGTCCATTGACTGGGTTTCACCATTCCACCTCCAGTCCTTCCCACTTTTCCTGAACCATCAGGTAGACTGATTTGTGGACAGCATGTCCATCACTTAGGCAAATGCAAAATAAAGCTGAATCTGAGGAAATCACTCCCCTAAGATACTCTATTTACTGTTGCTTGGCCTACAGTAGAGGGCATCTTCTACCCTAATATAATTGAAGTAGATAGATCGCTACAAACTGCATTGGGGATACTGATAACAGCATTCAAGCCAGTCTCCATATGCGATCATAAACTGGACAAATAAATACAGTAAACAACAGGAATTCTGCAGATGCTGGAAATTCAAGCAACACACATAAAAGTTGCTGATGAAATAAATACAGCAAAATGCTAAACATTTGGACACAACCACGTTGTTAAGAACAGAACAACCTGAGGTGCATTGCTTCAAGAAGGCTAACAATGCCTAGCACTCTGGCCATTCATCGTCTACTTTCAGGGAAAAGATGCAGGAGCTGGTAAGTTTAGGAGGTTCAGACTTAAAATTAGTTTCTTCCCCACTGCTATCAATCTTCAGAATGAATCAGCTTAAGCACAACCCCTTGCCCACGGTGGTACCACGTTCTCGTTCTCTTAATTCTATCTCTCTCTGCTATTCTGTTGTAGTTCAGCATTTGTTTCTGCATTCCCACAGTTCACACTCAATCTTTGCAACATTCTGATGTTTTGCACTTCTTGTTATATATATTACTATATTTATTAGTACCAACTATATTGTTTATTCTATATGAAAACAAGAAATTTCATTGTACCCTATTGTATATGACTATAAACTAATCTGAATCTGGAAAATGGTAGAGTTGGAATCAAATTACAGCCCTCCATTGGTGGGGTTCGATTATGAATACTGCATCCTAGCTGTCTTATGTGATTTGCAAGCCAGGGCCATATGATATGCAGAGCAAGCTGTTACCCATGAAGCAGGCTCCCCCACTCCACGCAGCTGATAAATCCATAGGAATGGCAGAGGCCGATACAGTCTGGCACCAGTGGCATCGTAGGAGTTGCCGGTCAGCGTTGAACTCTACCTAGGACTGCCTTACAGACTCCAGCTCGGTACGTTTCCTTGGGGTTTTCTGCCAAAGCCTTCCCCATGAGTGGGTATAGCTGCAAGCCAGCGGAGGTTTGAGATCAGAGTTCTCCTTCTCAAAGATGAGCTGCCAACCACAGCCGACGAGCCCCATCTGCCCGAAATGCCTGGTTCTAAAGGTGCCTGTAACTTGCCTTTGCCCCTTCTGCCGTCAGTAGAAACGGTTCCACCCCACTCTGCAGCTGAGCCACACAGGACGACTGAGTTGTCAGACGCTATTTGAGGCACACGCTATTGGGAGCTTATTCCCACTACCACTCCCGGCTATAACAACCTTAAGATATATGAAACACAAAACAGTAAAGCACAGTATGGATCCTCCAGGTTACTGACTTGCGCCAACCTTCAAGCCTACTCCAAGAGCAGTCTAGCTCAAGTTTTAGGACCAGCTTCTTCTCCTCTGCCATCAGATTTCTAAATGGACCATGAATCCATAGACACTACTTCACTTCTTGCTTTTTTTTGTACATATTTATTTTGATACATTTCTTATAGTAACTTACAACAATTTTGTTCTGTATTGCACTGCTGCCACAAAAAAAAACAAATTTCATGACATGTGAGTTATGGTATGGATCTCTACTGTGGACTGAGAGTGGGAAGGGGGCAGGGAGCAGGGTAGACAAAGGAGATGTAGTAGATGTGGTGTACTTGGATTTTCAGAAGGTCTTTGACAAGGTGCTGCACATGAGGCTGCCTAGTGAGATAAGAGCCCATGGAATTACAGGGAAGTTACTAGCATGGGTGGAGCATTGGCTGATCAGCAGAAAACAGAGTGGGAATAAAGGGATCCCATTCTGGTTGGCTGTCGGTTACCAGTGGAGTTCCACAGGGGTCGGTGTTGGGAACTCTGCATTTTACAATGTATGTCAATAATTTGGACTATGGGATTAACAGATTTGTGGTTAAATTTGCCGATGATACAAAGATAGGTGGAGGAGCAGGAGGAAATGGAGAGCCTGCAGAAAGACTTAAGATGGTTTAGGGGAATGGGCAAAGAAGTGGCAAATGAAATACAATGTTGGAAAGAGTATGGTCATACACTTTGGTGGAAGAAATAAATGGGCAGACTCTTATTTAGATGGGGAGAGAATTCAAAATGCAGAGATGCAAAGGGACTTGGGAGTCCTTGTACAGGATATCCTGAAGGTTAACCTCCAGGTTGAGTTAGTGGTGAAGAAGGTGAATGCAATGTTTGCATTCATTTCTAGAGGCACAGAATATAACAGCAGGGTTATGATGTTGAGGCTCTTTAAGGCACTTAGAGGATTGCGTGCAGTTTTGGACTCCTTATTTTAGAAAGAATATACCGACACTGGAGAGGGTTCAGAGAAGATTCACGAGAATGGTTCCAGGAATGAAAGTGTTACTGTATGAGGAACGTCTGGCAGCTCTTGGGATGTACTCTCTGGAGTTCAGGAGAATGAGGGGGATCTCATAGAAACATTCCGAATGTTAAAAAGCCTGATCAGATTAGGTACGGCAAAATTATTTCCTGTGGTAGGGGAGTCCAGGACAGGTGGTCACGACTTCAGAATTGAAGGATGTACATTTAGAACAGAGACACAGAGAAATTACTTCAGATTTACCACCCTCTGACTGTGGAATTTGTTGCCACGAGTGGCTGTGGAGGCCAAGTCATTGGGTGCATTTAAGGCAGAGATAGATAGGTTCTTGATTAGCCAGGGCATCAAAGGTATGGGGTGAAGGCAGGGGAGTAGGGATGACTGGAAGAATTGGATCAGCCCATGATTGAATGGCAGAGCAGACCTGATGGGCCGAATGGCCTACTTCTGCTCCAACGGTCTTATGGGAGAGGGGAATCATGGTTGGGAAAAGGTGAAGGCAGAAGGGAGAATGTGGGAATCGCCAGAGTGACATTCTGTAATGATCAATAAACTGATGGATGGGAATCAAATGACACTGTCTGGTGTCTGCACTCACACCCTCCACCCCACTGTTCCTGGCACTCCTCTGCCACCTGTGTTGCACTCCTCCCGTGCGCTGCATCATCACCATTCACAGCATCCTTGACACCCACCAGAGTTACAAACTCACTGTCTGCTCCACATTGACAAATACAGTACAGTGCAAAAGTCTTAGTCATAGTCATAGCCATACTTTATTGATCCTGGGGGAAATCGGTTTTCGTTACAGTTGCACCATAAATAATAAGTAGTAATAACACCATAAATAGTTAAATAGTAATATGTAAAATTATGCCAGGAAATAAGTCCAGGACCAGCCTATTGGCTCAGGGTGTCTGACCCTCCAAGGGAGGAGTTGTAAAGTTTGATGGCCACAGGCAGGAATGACTTCCTATGACACTCTGTGTTGCATCTCGGTGGAATGAGTCTCTGGCTGAATGTACTCCTGTGCCCAACCAGTACATTATGTAGTGGATGGGAGACATTGTCCAAGATGGCATGCAACTTAGACAGCATCCTTTTTTCAGACACCACTGTCAGAGAGTCCAGTTCCATCCCCACAACATCACTGGCCTTACAAATGAGTTTGTTGATTCTGTTAGTGTCTGCTACCTTCAGCCTACTGCCCCAGCACACAACAGCAAACATGATAGCACTGGCCACCACAGACTCGTAGAACATCCTCAGCATCGTCCAACAGATGTTAAAGGACCTCAGTCTCCTCAGGACGGCTCTGACCCTTCTTGTAGACAAGTCTCAGTGTTCTTTGACCAGTCCAGTTTATTGTCAAATCGTATCCCCAGGTATTTGTAATCCTCCACCATGTCCACACTGACCCCCTGGATGGAAACAGGGGTCACCGGTACCTTAGCTCTCCTCAGGTCTACCACCAGCTCCTTAGTCTTTTTCACATTAAGCTGCAGATAATTCTGCTCACACCATGTGACAAAGTTTCCTACCGTAGCCCTGTACTCAGCCTCATCTCCCTTGCTGATGCATCCAACTATGGCAGAGTCATCAGAAAACTTCTGAAGATGACAAGACTCTGTGCAGTAGTTGAAGTCCGAGGTATAAATGGTGAAGAGAAAGTCTTAGGCACCCTAGCTATATACTAAGTATGTACCTAAGACTTTGCAAAGTGCTGAACGTACCGTCAGAGATAATAAACCCCACTCTGATTCTATATTCAGAATCATTTGGATATTCTTTTCAATTGTCTCTCTCCCAAAACAGGTACCTCTTCTTAGGCTTCAGTGCATGATATCAACACAGCATTTAATTCCTTTTACCTCACACGCACTGAAAACAAAAGATTGATAGCGCACTTACATAACGTCCTGACTGAGACTAAGTGCACTTTTGCGAGATAATGATCAAAGGGTAATGCTTTAGGGTAATCCCACTGCTGCCTTACCGCTTTATTCAGATCCTGGTCGAGTTCCTGCAGTTTGTCAGACGAGCCCTCCAGCTGCTGCAGGTCCTGTTTAATACTCAGCAGCTCAGTTTGCCTCCTCCTTTGAATGTCCAGCTTCAGCTCGATGGTCCGCTCCAGTCCTGTCTTCTTATCTCTGATCTCATCAATCTGCTTTTGTTTTGCTGTTTCTTTATCAGTGTATTCATTCTGTTGAGAGGAATTATCAGTCTCTGTATGATAACTGCTAGTAACATCATTTTTATTTTTTTTAAAGAGATACCGCGCAGAATGGGCTCCTTTGGCCCTTCAAGCCGTGACACCACTGCAACCCCTAAAAACCCCCCAATTTAATCCTAATCCAATCAATTTACAACGATCAATTAACCTTCCCAATAGGGTAGGAACCGATCACCTGGGGCAAAACCCATGCATTCTGCAGAGAGGACACACAGAGACTCCTTACAGAGGACGCCGGAGTCAAATTCCGAAATCCGATGCCCCAAACTGTAACAGCACTGGGTCAACTTACAACGGCCAATTAACCTACCCAAGTACATTTTGGGACTATGGGAAGAAACCGAAGCACCCGGGGGGAAAACCCACGCACTCATCGGACAGAACGTGCAGAGCCTCCCTACAGAGGACACCAGAGACGAACTCTGACACCCCAAGCTGCAACCGCATCGCGCTAGCTCTGATCACTCTTTAGCTTGGTCGTCGGAACACTGTTCATCAGCTTCAAAAGGAAACCTACTCATGGCTCCACAGCATGAGCACTGGAAATTCAGAGCAACACACACAAAATGCCAGAGGAACTCGGGTCAGGCAGCATCACATTCGGCCCAAAATGTTGACTCTTTATTTCTGACTGACCAGCTGAGCTCCTCTAGCATTTTGTGTGAATAGCTCCACCGCAAACAGTATTCTATTTATATGTGCTTCACTTCATTCTAAAGCTAACCTCGTTTTATCATCTGGCTCAATAACAGCCTACGCTGTCATCACAGTTACGCAACCTCAATGTCTCAAGTTATTTTGCAGCTGAAGCAATACTCCTGAGACAATGGCATTGGTGAAGTTACGCTCAGTAAGTTCCTCTGCGACAGCATTGTGAGAACGGGTAGCTCAATTGTTATATTCATATTAATGGAGGGCAAAGTAATGCTGGCAACACTTAACAAGACAAAATTACAAGTGTATTGCCAGCAGTGACTACAACAGAGAACGGGAATTACCTAGCACCTATGGAACATACACCCTTGAACCCTCAATGTTAAGGTGATCTTTTAACCTACTCTAACTTCAATAGCCCTTTCCTCCTACGTCGCCCTCCAGTTTTCTATCATCCATGTGCCTATCTTCTTCCTCGGCTATTCATCGATTTCAATGTTGACTGTGCTGACAGCTCATGTGCCTATCTAAGAGTTTCTTAAATGTCTCTCATGTATCTACTTCTACCACCCCCCCAGACAGCGCGTTCCATGCACCCATCACTGTGTAAGGGAATTTGCTTCTAATATCTGCAATCCCTTTAAAATTATGTCTCCCCGTATTAGCTATTTCAGTCTTGGGAAAAAGTCCGTGGATATCCCCCCGATCTATGCCACGTCAAAGCTTTATCAAAGTATGTCTACCATTAACAACCTTGAGGTTCATCTCATCATCTTGTACGCCTCTATCAAAAGCACTCCCATCTCCATTCACTTCAAAGAGAAAAGCCCCAGCTCGCTCAACCTTTCCTCAGAAGTAATCCTCTCTAACCCAGGCAGCATCCTGGAAAATCTGCTCTGCACCCTCTCTATAGGTTCCACATCCTCCCATAACCCAACTAGAAGTGAACACAATATTCCAAACAACACACATCAAAGTTGCTGGTGAACGCAGCAGGCCAGGCAGCATCTCTAGGAAGAGGTACAGTCGACGTTTCGGGCCAAGACCCTTCCAAATGTGGCCTAACTAGGGTCTTATAGAGCTGCAAGTTAACTCGTGGCTCTTGAGCTCAATCTCCTGAAAATGAAGGCCAACACACCATAGACCTTCTTAACCATCCTATCAATTTGCACGGCAACTTTGAGGGATCCATGGATGGGAATCACAAAATCCCTCCGTTCCTCCACACTGCTAAGAACCTTGCCGTTAAACCTGTATTCTGCCTTCAAATTTGATCTTCAAAAGTGAATCACTTTAAACTTTTTGGCGTTGAACTCCACGAGCTCCACACCTGTTCAAAGCTTCAATTCTCTTTTATTCAAAGATATCGGCAGATGGAAATGAGCCTGTAGTGAGAGGCTACAAGGAAATATAGCCAATACCTCTGGTAAAATTGGGACCTGATCCTATATTGTAGAGGTGAGCAAACATGATGAGAGTGAACCAAATTCTTGTATCAGCCAGCTAGAGTACAATGGAATGGACTCCGAGTGGGAAAATAACACCAGTTCATCCAAAAAAAAAGCAAAGCCTTACCAGCAGATGATTGGCTGTTTCCTTCTCTCTCTCCAACCTAGCAGTCAGCTGTCGACGGAAACTTTCAAACTGTCGATCACTAAAGGGTGCTCTTTCATAGCCATCCAATTTGAGATGCATGGCCAGAGAGTGAACCAGCGAGTCTCGCTTCCTGATGTTTTCCTGCTGACGATCTGCTTCAAGCTGAAGTCGTCCTGAAAGGGCATGGGAACAGGGTGGTGGGGTGGAGGGTGGGTAATTCATCAACTCATGAGAATACAAATAACTTTCATCATGAAAATTATACTATCCTGTCTCCTACGTTGATTCAGAATCCAAATAAATCTATACGTGCTCAAGTCAAATTTTCCCATTTGGACAGATCTGTTACTAAAGAGCTCACACGATATTCAACGGATAACCTTTGGTGAGACAGAACTACTCACATCCAATAAAGTCATAAACTGCGCTTGAATTTAAGTAGGCACCTACCAGAATTCTTGGAAATCTTCAGCCTTCAATCTCAAGATCCATTCTGAAGAAGCTCAAAGCCGAAATAATGCACTTGGGTACTCATCATCAAGTCTCATTAAATATCCATTTTATTTTTTAAAAACAGCAAACCACAGCACATCAAAAGATCAGTGGGTCAGCTAATCATATATCATGTAATATCATGTGGGGCAGTTGCAATTTTGATAGGTGATAGGTGGAAGCAGATGGCGAGGGGATGTTGGGTTGCTGGAGCCTATTTGAGAGCAGGGGTGAAGGGTAGGATAGTATGGGTTTGTGTGTGCATGTGTGTGTAGAGCACTGCGTAGGGGAGGGGTTGGGGTTATGTTAGCCAAAAATTTTTTGAGAATATCATTTATCACAAAACAACAATCAGATTCGATCCCTCAAGACCAGTTTGTCTCCTTTGTCCCAACCCAAGCATCCACGTCCAAAGGTTAAACGTGAGTGTACATTACACTTCCTTGACCTTCTCTACAAATTGCTGTTGAGGTTACAACCAGTTCAGTACAGAGCATTTCATTCCTCCCAAAGTTTCAAGCGGTGATTCATCAGAGTGCGCAATAAAAGGAATTTGATCTTTAATGGCGGAACAAAATCAATTCATTTGATGAACAGTAAAACAGTAGAGACCCTAACATACTGTCACTGTACAGAAAATGAAGAGTTCCATTCACAAATCCCATTGGTAGGTCATACCTTGCTCAATCAACATTTCTGATTTCTGTCTGTTGAGTTTCTGAAACCGGTGATTGATACGTTCAAGCTCACGCTGACGATCACTCAGCAGCCTCTCCTTTTCACTCACTGTTCTCTGGTGATTGTAATATTTGTCTCGAAGTTGCTGATCTGTCCCTTGGAAAACCTTAAAGCAGAACAAATACCATGGATTCTTAGAAGGCTCATCAACTAATTGGTATCGACAACTTGAAACTTTGGTTTAACTACTAAGAATGCGCTCTTTTATAAATAGTTCACCTATAAACCAGTGCAATATTTTTGGACACTGAAGTAATACTACAATGAATTCCTATTGACTTATTTCATGAGATTTATAACTCATGAGGTGTGATCTCAAAACAAGCTAAGGCACAGAAATGAACATGATTGTTTGTAGTCCACGACTGAACGACCGTCGTATCCAACCATGTCAGTCTGTAAAACCTGCATAAGAGTTTTTAAAGTGGTGGTGGGAGGGGAGGGGTGTGGAATTAAATTACTGCACAGCGGCAATTCCACTTTCTTGACCTCAGAAGTCTGGGTCCAATAGTACAGGTAGTCATCACAACTGGAGTCTTCCTTGGTTGCAGTGGATGACCATGACGTCTTTTGTGCCTTGTCATGCTCTTCGCTCTCCACTATAATGGGGAATAAACAGTCGACATTTTGGGCCAAGAACATACATCAGGACTCGTGCCTCTGAAATACTCAAGGACATGCATTTACAGTGAGAAGGTGGAGGAAAGCAACAGCTATTGAAAGCAGGAGAGCGGATGACAAATGGAGCAGAACAACAGAAAACCACAAAACTTCTGCAGATGTACAGTGGAAAGCGTTCTGACTGGCTGTATCACTGCCTGGAATGGAGGTTCCAACACATAACATACCTGCAGAGGGTTGTAGACCCCACAGCTCCATCCTGGGCACAACCCTCCCACCACCAAGGGCATCTCCAAAAGGAGGTGACTCACGAAGGCTGCATCGAGCATTCAGGTACGTTGCTACCTGTAACATGCCCTCTTCCTGTTACTACCATCAGCGAGGAGATACAGGAGCCGGAAGACCCAACACTCAACACTTCAGGAAAAGCTTCTTCCTCTCTGCCATCAGTTTCTGAATGGACCATGAACGCTTCCTCACTATTCATTTTCTGCACTACTTATTTATTTATAATTTATAGTAACTTTTTTGGGTGACGGGGTAGAGAGATGTTTCTACCAAGGTAAGGTGCTCCTTCCTTCCACTAGCCTATAGAAGAATGCGAGGGGATCTCATTGAAACCTACTGAAAGGATTAGATAAGGTGGATGTGGAGAGGGTGTGTCCTGTGCTGGGGGTATCCAGAACTAGAGGGCACAGCCTCAAAATTGAGGGACAACCTTTTAGAACAGAGGTAAAGAGGAATTTTCTTAGCCAGAGAGTAGTGAATCTGTGTAATGTTCTGCCATAGACTGTGGTAGAGCCCAAATCCATGGGTATATTTAAGGCGGAAGTTGATAGTTTCCTGATCGATCAGGGCATCAAAGGATATGGTCAGAAGGCAGGTGTGTGGGGTTGAGTGGGATCCGGGATCAGCCAAATTGCGATAGCAGAGCAGGCTCGATTGGCTGAATGGCCTAATTCTGCTCCCATGTCTTATGGTCTTATCTGTATCTGCTGCAAAAATGGGCTGAAAAAATGTCAGATGGAATTTAATATAGATAGGTTTGAGGTTGTGCACTTCGGTAGAGTCAACCAAGGTAGGTCTTACATAGTAACACACACAAAATGCTGGAGGAACTTAGCAGACCAGGCAGCAACTATGGAAAAAAATACAGTTGACATTTCGAACCAAAACCCTTTGGCAGGACTGGGAAAAAAAAGCTGAGGAGGGTGGGGGGAGGGGAGAGAGAATCACCAAGTGACAGGTGAAAACTGGAGTGGGAGGGATGAAGTAAAGAGCTAGGAAGTTGATTGGTGAAAGAGACAGAAGGCCATGGAAGAAAGAAAAAAGGGGGAAGGAGCACCAGAGGGAGGCGATGAGCGGGCAAGAAGATTAGGTGAGAGAGGGAAAAGGTGAATGGAAATGGAGAAGGAGGGTTGTTGGGGGTTATTACCAAAAGTTTGAGAAATTGATGTTCATGCTATCAGGTTGGAGGCTACCTAATTGAAATAGAAGGAGTTGTTCCTCCAACCTAGGTGTGGCCTCATCACGGCAATGGAGGAGGCCATGGATAGAAATATCGGAATGGGATTGGAAAGTGGAATTAAAATGGGTGGCCACTGGGAGATCTTGTTTGTTCTGGCGGACTGAGCATAGAATGGTCTTATATTCAGGTGTACAGGAAGCCACATCTGGAGCACCGAGCACAATAAATGACCCCAAGACTCACAGGTAAAGAGAAAGGGCATCCAGAATGGTGGGGGGGGGGTTTATAAAGAAAAAAAAGTTTTAAAAAAGAGGTGAACATGGGATAAGAGGGGAGTGGTTCCCAGAAGTTAGAAAAATCAATATTTATGCCATTGGGTTGGAGGCTATTCAGACAGAATATAAAGTGTTTCTCCTCCAACTTGAGTTTTGCCTCACTGTGACAGTAGACGAGGCAAGACAGTGAGGGAATGGGGAGTCAAATTGAAATAAGAGGAAATCCTGACTGTTGTGGTGGGCAGAGCAAAGGTGCTCCACAAAGTGGAACCCAATCTGCATCAGGACTCACTAGCATAGGAAAAGACCATCCTGGGAGCACCAGGTACAGTAAATGACCCTGAGAGACTGTGGTAAGATCATAGCCAACTGGACTACAACCTCAGTCTGCTAGCACTCTTTATCCTATGCCTCTTTCCTATCCTATGAGTATAACCTTATTTATTTCTTCCTTGTACCTACCTAGCTTCTCCCAAAATGTACTAAAATTAATGTTCAATTCAGCATTACAATGAGTATGAACAAGTGAATAATTAGTTTCTAGTTTCTCTCGTTATTGTTTTTTGTGACCCACTAAGGGCATACTGGAGGCAGAGATCAAATTGAGAAAGTACACAGGTTTGTACAAAGGTACCTTCCCCACTCTGTTCCCACCAAAAAATGACTATCCAAGAAACAGCAGACATGCAAATCCTCAAAATAAAACAAACCAGCTTCTAACCAAAATACTCAAAGCCGTCACTGCATTTTAGAAATGAGCCCACCTAATCCTTTGATCATTGATAGCAATCTGTTCTTGTATAAATTAAAGCAGCAGTTCTAACTTCAACCACAAAGCTTTCACCAAGATCAGTTATTCTAAAAGGGCTCTGCATTTCCATCTAAATGAATAACAACCTCCTTTTAGGGTTCAAGCTACTGATTAATGGCACAGTTAATTAATTTTACACATTCACACTACAGATATGGATCAAATCAAATTAATCATTTGTCACGCAATAACACCTCATTGAGAAAATAAAATGCAAACTGTGAAGTGATTCTCAAGCTTTTGCAGAGCTGGGCAAATGTCAGAATTGACAGGGCCTTCAGGTATTGAAAGGCCCAGATAGAGGGGACCTGGAGAAAATGTTTCCTGTGGTGGAGGAATCGAGGAGCAGAGAGCACAGCTTCAGAATACAGGAACAACACTTTAGAACAAAGATGAGGAGAAGTTTCTTTGGCTCGAGGGTGGTGAATCTATGGAATTCATTGCCACAAACAGCTGTGGAAGCCAAGTCTTTGGAGATATTTAAAGCGGAAGTTGATAGGTTCTTGATTCGCAAGAGCATCAAAGGTTATGGTGAGATGGGAGGAGAATGGGATTGAGAGGGATAATAAGTCAGCCATGATGGAAGGGCAGAACAGACCCGATGGATGAATGGTCTAATTCTGCTCTTACACACATCTTATGGAAACACTCAGCTGGTCAAGCGACATATGTTGAAAGAGACAAAGAGTTAACATCTAAGGTCAGTGATCCTTCATTAGGGCTGACAAAGGGTCTGTAACCTGAAACATTAAATCTGCTTCTCTTTCCACAAAAGTTACATGCATTGAGGCTCAGCAAGTTGAGAGACAGGCAGTAAATGAGTCATCACAATTGCAACACATTGTTTTTTGATGACCCTTAAACAAAGTTGGAGGAAAGGAGCTTTGGTTACCCGTCACCAAGTTAGAGGCCCTTAAAGTAATGTTGGGCCAACCCTTAAACTGCCTGCAGAGATAAAAACTGTTATTGTAAAAGCCTAAAGGCTAACAATCTAAAATGAAAAACAGAAAAAAGTAAGAAATGCCTGCAGAACAGAGACTCGGTTAATGTTTCATTAGCACAAAGATGAGGAGGAATTTCTTTAGCTAGAGAGTGGTGAATCTGTGGTGGTCAAGTCACTGGGTATCTTTAAAGTGGAGGTTGACAGGTCATTGATTAGTAAGGATGTCAATGGTTATAGGGAGAGACAGGAGAATGGGAATGAGAAGGATAATAGATCAGCCATGATGGAATGGCAGAGCAGGCCAAATGGCCTAAATCTGCTCCCATGTCTTAATGGTCTCAAGCTCATGATCTATCATCAAAACAATTTGGAGGTAGAGTCATAGAGAAGTACAGCACAGAAACAGGCCCTCTGTCCCATCTAGTCCATGCCAAAACTATTTAAAGAGCCTACTCCCATCGACCTGCACCGGGACCATAGCCCTCCATACTCCTACCATCCCAGTACCTATTCAAACTTCTCTTAAACGTTGAAATCGAGCTCGCAAACAGCACTTGTGCTGGCAGCTCATTCCACACTCTCACAATCCTCTGAGTGAAGAAGTTTACCTTCATGTTCCCCTTATACTTTTCACCTTTCACCCTTAACCCCACCAAACCTCAGTGGAAAAAGCCTGCTTGCATTAATCCTATCCATACCCCTCAATTATATATACCTAATATTGTATAGGTAGAACAGTTTTAAGATGCACAGAGGGTGAGAAGTAAGAGAACAGAAGGAAGTATCTCTTACAAGAGAGAGAGGAGAGAATAAATGATGAAAGATGGAGTGACAAGGTGAAAGGATAGAGAAAAGATAGGTGAAGTACAGGTGGTCTGTCTGTAGGAGATGTAAATGGGTGACTATGACCCATTCGCTAGTTGCCAAAGAAAACTGATGTGAATGTTGAAAGAACAGATAATGGAAAAAAAAATTATCATCTGATATTTTTGGATTAGCTATTCAAAGATAACAAAGACATGTGCAAGAGTTGTTGCAGATGACCTGTGTCTGCAGTAGTGTGGGACAATGCTGTGGTGTTGGAATTGGAAGGAAGTGAGTGAAAGGGTAGATACAGAGCTGAAGTCCACTGTCAAATTTCACAAACACATTACAAATCATGGCTTAGTTTCAGCTACTCCGCACAGAGATGGAATCAATGTCTAGTTGTAAGAGAACAGTCTGCCCAGTACTCAGAAGGAAATTTCTGCTCATTTAGTGCCTGTTCATCGATAGGCAGTTTGATGTGGTTGAGAGAGAGAACGAAGAATCAAAGTTCAAAGTAAATTTATTAGCAAAGTACGTATATGTCACCATATACCACCTTAATATTACATAGAAATACCGACAAAGAACCAATGTCAAGAAGACAAACTGTTCAAATACAAAGTAAAACAAATAGTTAATAGATAGATAAATAAATAAATAACATCGAGAACACGAGTTGTAGAGTCCTTGAAAGTAAATTTGTGAACTGTGGCATCATTTCAGAGTTTAGATGAATGAAGTTATCATGTTGGCTCAGGAGCCCAAGGGTTGTAGGGTAATAACTGTTCCTGAACCTGGTGGTGTGGCTCCTGCACCTCCTTCCCAATGGCGGCAGCTAGAAGGGAGCATTGTGAGGTCCTAGATGATGGATGCTACTTTCAAGAATGAAAACGGAAGCTATTGGAGACCGTATACAAAATGAAGGATCCTCGTGTAAACTGATGTTATGCTTTTAGTCAATTTTCTTAAGGGGAGGCATCAGCTGAGAAATTAGAGGGGGCAAGGACTGAGTCCTCATGAATTCCAGATGGAATGGTGCAAGTTGCCAAATGACAACGTGTGATTCACAACAGAGACAAGAGAGTGCGCGGATGCAGGAATCAGGAGTAACAATCTGCTGGAGGAACTCAGCGGGTAAACGATTTATTGATAGATGAAGTCCTTTTGATCTTCTAAAAATAATAATAATACGTACTACTTAAAAGTTTTATCACATTGAAAATCCGGTACTATTATAAAAGCTTAAAGCTATAAAAACTTACAGACTAACATTGATTTTATCTGCCAAAATTATTAAACAATAGAAAATGAATTCTGCAAAGCCAGGGCATAACTCACTGCAATCAAAGTTCAAAGTAAATTTATTATCAAAGTACATATACAACTCTGAGATACATCTCTGAGTAGATGAAGCAGCCAAAGAAACTACTGAATGTAAAGATACTTATATCATGTTTACAAACATGAAATTATCTACACTAGCCTAATGACACAAAACAAACAAACCTGCTCCATTTTCTCCTCCAGATCTCGATTATCCTCTTCCATTTGCCTTTTCCGGCTCTCAAGAGCTTTGATGTCAGCGTCGAGCGTCATCACCTTGGCCAAGTTATTTTCAATTTCTGACAAGCGTTCCTGTAAAGACAAACAGTTTGAAACATAACAGAGCAACCAAAAACTCAAGCTAGTTTAATAAGAACATTTAAAACGTAGTATTTTACACTTTAAGCCCCAAAACCAACAGAATCAGTTACCAAGACCTAAAAAGTGGGAATCCTCTGACATGCAGGCAGTAATAATGCAATTCTAAGACTAAAGTTGTGTTGCCCTTCAGGCATTTATTTGAATTTGTTGGGTCTACGTTTTAAGTGATTTGTTTGTAACTATTTTCTAGTTAAAGTTAAAGGTTGATAATTAAGTTACAGTATAACAAAAGTAAATTCATTGTCTATGGTATATCACGGCATGTGATGACGTCACCTCCGGTTTCGCCGCGCCTTATGTGTAACCGATTCGGAGAAGGTGTGAAGGTGGGTGCCTCGCGTGCTGCATGATCGTGAAGAGCTCCGTTTCTACCCACAAAGAAACATTATACAAGCAACGCTGTAAGTTCATAAGAATGTACAAACGTTTGTATTTGAAGTAAAAATATTAACGCGGTTTCTGTTAAGGAAGCGGCGGTTGGGGCGGTGGCGTGCCGGCTTTTCATTTCAAACGCGGGGTCGGCTCGAGCCCGATGGCGGTTTGACGCGACCCCCTCGCCCGCTACTCGGGGCGGCTGGAGACACTCGCTAAAAGAAGAAAGCACGCCTGGTCTCCAGAATGAAACAGACACTGTATATGTTTGTATTCTTTTAACAACCATTTTCACCATACGATGTTAATGTGGAAGAGTGAACAGTAAGTGGTTAACCTTCCTATGACTCTGTCTTCATTGGCTCCGGTTTAACTTGGTGTTTAGTCAGAGTTTCAACACACTGCACGAGAACACTACAAAAGTGACCATTGTAAAGGTAAAGAAAGCATCTTTACATGTTGTATTTGATATTCATACGGCGCTGGGCATAATTCACAATTATAACCCTGTGGCAGCACAGTAGTCTAGCGGATGACACAATACTTTACAGTAGAGGTGACCAGGGTTCAAATTCCGAGGCTTTGAACGTTCTCCCCATGAGGGTTTTCTCTGGGTGCTCTGGTTTCTTCCCACAGTTCAAAGATGTACCAGTTGGTCAATTAATTGGTCAATTTAAATGATCTCATGATTGGGCTACGGCTAAATTGGGGGCGGGATGATGCTGGGTGCTGCGGCTGGAAAGGCCTACACTCTATTGTACCTCAATCAATCAATAAAATCATTATTCCTTGCAAACTTGAAATCAACTGATTACACAAATTTGAAATAAAATCCTGGCAATAATAATGAGCATACACATTCAGGTGCCACTTTATAAGGTACACCTGCTTGTTAATGCAAATATCTAATTAGCCAATCATGTGGCAGCAACTCATTGCATGAAAGCATGCAGGCATGGTCAAGAGGTTCAGTTGTTGTTCAGACCAAATAGCAGAAGGAGGAAGAAATGTGATCTATGATCGTGTAATGTTAGACACCAGAACTACTGCAGATGCTGGAAACCTAGACCAATACACACAATGTGCTGGAGGAGCTCAGCAGGTCAAGCAGCATCTATGGATGGGAATAAACTGTTGACGTTTCAGACTGAAATCCTATATCAGCACTGGAAAGGAAGGGGGAAAGAAGTCAGATTAAGAAAGTGGGGGGGGGAGGGGAGGAAGGAGCATAAGGGAGTGGGTGATATGTGAAACCGGGAGACAGGGAGGCAGTGAAGTAACGAGTTGGGAAGTTGGTTGGTAAAAGAGATAAAGTGCTGGAGAAGAGGGAATCTGACAGGAAAGCAGAGAAGACCATGGAAGAAAGAGAAGAGGAAGCGCAGCAGAGGAAGATAATAAACAGGTAAGAAGAGAAGGTGTGAGAGGGAAACAATGATTGTTGGTGCCAGATGGGGTGGTTTGAGTATCTCAGAAACTGCTGATCTCCATGGTTTTTTATAGGCAACAATCTCAGAGTTTACAGAGAATGATGCAAGAAACAAAAGACATTCAGTGAGTAGCAGTTCTGTTGGTGAAAATGCCTAGTTAATGAGAGAAGTCAGAGGAGAATGGCCAGGCTGGTTCAAGCTGACAGGAAGACAACAGTAACTCAAATAATCACACATTACAACAGTAGTGCAGAAGAGCATCTTTGAATGCACAACACACTGAACCTTGAAGTGGATGGACCATATGGCAGAAGATCACATCGGCTCTTTACAATGTACTAATTGTCATAAAAAGACATTAATCTAAGACACTTGAAAACTTATACAGATGTACAGTGGAGAGCATTCTGAGAGGCTGCATCACTGCCTGGCATGGGGTGGGGAGAGACTACTGCACGGAATCCAAAGGGCCAAAGAAAGTTGTAAAATTAGTCAGCTCCATCCTGGGTACTAGCCTCTGTAATATCCAAGACATCTTCAAGGAGTGGGGCCTCAGAAAGACTGCATTCATTATTAAAGACCCCCATCACTCAGGTAATTGTTACCATCAGAAAGGAGGTACAGAAGCCTGAAGGCACACTCTGAGTGATTCAGGAACAGCTCCTTCCCTTCTGCCATACGATTTCAAAATGGACATTGAACCCATGAACACGACTTTACTTTTATTATTTCTGTTTTTGCACTCTTTTTAACTAGATAATATACATATATATATTTAACGTAATTTATTTACTCATTTATTATTTTTCTGTATTATCATACATTGAACTGCTGCCACTAAAGTAACAAATTTCATGTCATATGCCGGTGACATTACACCTGATTCCGATTCACTAACAAGCTCGGGATGCTACAGAAAGGCTGCGGAGTGAACACAGCTGCCTTGTCCTGTCCCACCAAGGTTCTGTTAAAGACTTTTTTGCAAAGGTGACATCTGCCATACCTCCAGCACTTTAGGTATTCATTATTGAGATGCCTCAGAGGGCAAAACCTCAGAATTAAGGATGCCCCTTTAGAACAGAGCTGAGGAGGAATTTCTTTAAACAGAGCGCGATAATTCTGCTGAACTCATTGTCTTTTTGCAATTGATAGATAGACCCATTTTTGCACTTTCTTTAACAACTAATTAAGTTTTGTAGTTCTTCCTCCGTACTTGCAATTAACACAGTGTCATTCACATAACTGATGTTTTCACCACCAACTTTGATTCCCAAGATGTCTCTTATTTTTGTAATATTGTTTCACTGCACACATTAAATAAATCAGGGGAGAAAACACACCCTTGTCTAATGCCTCTCTTGATTTTTGTAAACTGACTCACTTCTCCATCTATTCTTACAGCGGCAGTTTGTCCCCAGTACAGATTTCTGATTAGGTGGAGGTCTTTCATATCTAGATCTAGAGTTTCCTGTAATATTTCAAATAACTTATTGTGCCTCACTTTATCAAATGCTTTTGTGTAGTCAATAAAACAAACAAGCAAATCTTTTTGCACTTGAATAGCTCGTTCTGATAGTATCCTTAACATCAATATTGCGTTTCTTGTACCTTTGTCTTTCACAAAACCATTGTTCTTTACCTATCTCAGCTTGTATCTTACTTTTAGCTCTTGTCATCAAAATTCTTTTTAGTATCTTGGTGATATGACTCATTAAACTTATGGTCCTATGTAATTCACATTCTATTGCACCCGGTTTCTTAGGAAGAGTGATAAATACTCATTTTTTCATCTCTTCTGGTATTATTCCAGTCTCATAAATGTCATTGATTAAATCAGTAAGTTTTTCAATTCCATAACTGTGCGTCCGACAGAGTGATCAGCAGCACTGGGGCTCCACAGGGGACTGTCTTGTCTCCCTTTCTCTTCACGATTTACACCTTTGACTTCAACTACTGCACAGAGTCTTGTCATCTTAAGAAGTTTTCGGATGACTCTGCCATAGTTGGATACATCAGCAAGGGAGATGAGGCTGAGTACAGGGCTACGGTAGGAAACTTTGTCACATGGTGTGAGCAGAATTATCTGCAGCTTAATGTGAAAAAGACTAAGGAGCTGGTGGTAGACCTGAGGAGAGCTAAGGTACCGGTGACCCCTGTTTCCATCCAGGGGGTCAGTGTGGACATGGTGGAGGATTACAAATACCTGGGGATACAAATTAACAATAAACTGAACTGGTCAAAGAACACTGAGGCTGTCTACAAGAAGGGTCAGAGCCGTCTCTATTTCCTGAGGAGACTGAGGTCCTTTAACATCTGCCGGACGATGCTGAGGATGTTCTACGAGTTTGTGGTGGCCAGTGCTATCAAGTTTGCTGTTGTGTGCTGGGGCAGCAGGCTGAGGGTAGCAGACACCAACAGAATCAACAAACTCATTCGTAAGGCCAGTGATGTTGTGGGGATGGAACTGGACTCTCTCACGGTGGTGTCTGAAAAGAGGATGCTGTCTAAGTTGCATGCCATCTTGGTCAATGTCTCCCAACCACTACATAATGTACAGGGTGGGCACAGGAGTACATTCAGCCAGAGACTCATTCCACCGAGATGCAGCACAGAGCATCATAGGAAGTCATTCCTGCCTGTGGTCATCAAACTTTACAACTCCTCCCTTGGAGGGTCAGACACCCTGAGCCAATAGGCTGGTCCTGGACTTATTTCATAATTTCCTGGCATAATTTACATATTACTGTTTAACTATTTATGATTCTATTACTATTTATTATTTATGGTGCAACTGTAACGAAAACCAATTTCCCCCGGGATCAATAAAGTATGACCATGACTATCTTCAAGGGCGATAATTTGTTCTATTACTAATTCATCAGGACCTACTGCCTTTCCTTTCTTCATCTTATTTATTGCATTACGAACTTCAGATTTTAAAATACTTGGGCCTTCAATTTTTTTCTTAATTTCTGGTTTTTCGCCTCGATCGTCTTCAAACAATTCCTGAATATACTCAGTCCACCTGTTCATAATCACATCCTTTTCCATGATAATGGTACCGTCCTTTGCTTTCAAACATCCACCTGAAGAACAGGGGAGCTTTTTACCCAGTGATATTCTTGATTTGTTGATGTAATCTTTTTGGATCAGTAATGGGGATTCTTTTTATTTGCTCACATTCCCGGTTTAACTATTCTTCTTTGGCTTTTTGACATAAGCTTTTAACATTTTTATCTAAGGACTTATATTCTATAGGATTTGTTTTCTTCCGTCTCCTTTCTGTCATTAGATTTTTGATTTCATCTGTCATCCATTTATTCTTTGTGCTTTTTCCTTTTTTAGGAATCACTGACTTGGCTGATTCTACCAAAGCATCCTTCAGAGAGCTAAATTCCATTTCTACATGATTGCTATCATCTTCAACAGATTCTATTTCTAGACTTTGAAATCTATTCCTTACTTCAATTGCAAATTTTTGTCTTAAGTTTTCTTCTTTAATTAATTACAAGTAGTCAATGGATTGTTCAGGTTTTTGCTTCTTTAGTTTTTTTAAGTTTTACTTTTACATGACATACTACTGGGTTATTGTCACTGTTACAGTCGGCACCTGGATATGTTTTGCATTGAGTCACTGAGTTTCTAAATCTTTGGTTTATAGTAATAAAGACAATTTGATTTTTAGTGTTATCACCTGGACTTTTCCAGGTCCACAAAGTCAGCAAACACAAAATAATAATTCTACATTTTCAAAGGATCTATATGTGCACTTCAAAGTTTGTGTAGCTTTGAAGAAGAAAAGCATGGTATAAACACAAGAGATTCTGCAGATGCTGGAAATCCAGAGTAACACACACAAAATGCTGGAGGAACTCAGCAGGTCAGGCAGCATTTATGGCAAACAGTGAACAGCTGACCTTTCAGGCAGAGACTTTTCATCAGGACTAGAAAGAAAGATGAGAAGTCAGAGTAAGAAGGAGGGGGGAAGACAGGAAGTTCAAGGTGGCAGGTGATAGGTGAAACTGGGAGATGGGGAGGGTGTGAAGTAAAGAGGGGGAATCTGACAGGAGAGGGTAGAAGATCATGGAAGAAAGGGAAGGAGGAAGAGAACCAGAGGAGGTGATGGGTAGGTAAGGAGGTAAAATGAGAGAGGGAAACAGGACTGGGTAATGGTGAAGCTGACATGGGGAGGGTAATTAACAAAAGTTCAAGAAATCCATGTTCATGCCATCAGGTTGGAGGCTACCGAGACGGAATACAAGGTGTTGCTCCTCCAGCCTGAGTGTGGCCTCATCATGGCAGAAGAGGACATGTTGGAATGGGAAAGGGAAGTAGAATTGAAACGGATGGCTGCAGGGAGATCCCGCTTTTTCTGGCAGACTGAGTGTAGGTGCTCAACGAAGCACTCCAAATCTATATCTGATCTCACCGATATACAGGAGGCCATACCAGGAGCACCGGATACAGTAGATAACCCCAACAGACTCACAGGTGAAGAGTCACCTCACATGGAGCCCTGAATGGTAGTGAGGCAGGAGGTGGTGGGGCAGGAGTAGCACTTGTACCGCTTGCAAGGGTAAGTACCAGGAGGGAGATCAGTGGGGCAGGACGAGTGGACAAGGCAGTTGCACAGGGAGCAATCCCTGCGGTTAGTGGAAAGTGGTGGGGTGGGGCCGATGGAAAGTTGTGCTTGGTGGTGGGATCCAGTTGGAGATGGCAAAGTTATGGAGAAGCATATGCTGGATATGGAGGCTAGTGGAATGGTAGGTGAGGATAAGAGGAACCCTATCCCTGGTGTGGTGGCGAAAGGGTGCGGTGAAGGCAGACGTGTGCAAAATGGAAGAGATGAAGGTGAGGGCAGCATTGATAGTGGGGTGGGGGGGCAAGCCCCTTTCTTTGAAGGAGGAGGACATCTCATTAGTTCTGGAATGAAAAGACTCATCCCGACAGCAGATGTGGCAGAGGAACCGAGAGCATTTTCACAAGTGACAGAATGGGAAGAGGTATAGTCAAGGTAGCTTTGAGAATCAGTGGGGTTATAAAAGATATCAGTAGATAGACTGTCTCCAGAGATAGAGACAGAGAGATCAAGAAAGGGGAGGGGCTGAGCTAAAGATGGTACTAGAGGGTGACTTCTCCCAGTCCATCAGTGAAACAGTTAAATTCTTCTTCTTCTAATGTCTCTATTTTCCTTTTCAGGGTGGCTGGGATCCTGTCGGGTTCTCTGATCTACAGTGGCATTCAAACTGCAGATGTTCCTATCGTGGAGCTCGTCAAATGGCCATGTTTCGATATCTTCAGGTTCGGGCTGAAGTTCGGGCCTTCAGGCTGTGGCCTTGTGCAGCTCTGTGGACATAAATTCACACCAGTGTCGTGAACTGAAGTGTAGTGGGAGCTGGAACGTCGAAGACAGCAACTGCAGCTGCTGGAGTCCTCTGCACTCAGTGATCGATCATGCTCTCTCTCTCTCTCTCTGTCGATGGTGAGTGAGAATTTGTTGCCGATTCTTGAGTCGGGGAACTCAAAATGAAAGCAACGCTTCAGACTGTAACATTGAAACAGCGACTGTTTGCCCCCCCCTCCCCAGTGGAAGTAGTGATACCTGTCTGTCCCTTGTTAGTGAGTGAGCACGACTGTGGGATGTTGAAATGTTGGCACGAACAGTTAGTTTTACCTGTGCGCTGTAGACCATGGTGTTGTTTGCCTAGTGTGCGTTGAGAATGCTGCTGTTAATGCTAGAATAAGTGGGGAGGGGTGGGTTGATGCTGCTTGTTCATGGAAGGGGGCAGGGGCTTTGGGGCTCTTAAGTTTTTTTCCTGTCATTCACTCTTTGAGATTTTTCTTCTGTTCGAGGATGTCTGCGTAAACTAACAATTTCAGGTTGTATACTGTATACATTCTCTAATATTAAATGGAACCATTGAAATAGACCAAGTAAATTTGAGGGCAGGGTGGAAGTTGGAGCCAAAGTTGATGAAGTCCATGAGATCAATATGGGTGCAGGAAGCAGACCAATGCAGTCCTCGATGTAGTGCAGGAAGAGTTGGGGAGCGATACTGGTGCAGGCTTGGAACATGGACTGTTCCACATAGCCGACAAGAAGACAGGCATAGCTGGGATCCATGCGAGTACTCATGGCTACACCTTCAGTTTGAAGGAAATGAGAAGAGCCAAAGGAGAAATTATTGAGAGTGAGGGGCAATTCTGCCAGATGGAGGAGAGTGGTGGGTGGAGCGGAACTATTTGGGTCTGTTGTCCAGAAAGAAATGGAGAGTTTTAAGGCCATCCTGATCAGGGATGAAGGCATATAGGGATTGGACATTCATAGTGAAAATAAGATGATCAGGACCAGGGAATTTACCCCCTTCTCCAGCCCTTTATCTCTTCCACCAATTAACTTCCCAGCTCTTTACTTCACCCCCTCCCCAGTTTCACCCATCATCTGCCATCCCACCTTCTTACTCTTACTTCTAGTCTTTCTTTCTAGTGCTGATAAAGGGTGTCAATCCAAAACGTCGACTGTTTACTCTTTTCCATCAATGCTGCCTGGCCTGCTGAGTTGCTCCAGCATTTTGAGTGTGTTGTTTTGGGTTCAAGCGTCTACAGATTTCGCGTGTTCTCAAAGTGTGGTAATCATCATTATGTGCTGTGTCATATGACACGGGCGATCATGGCCTTTCCAAGACCATGATTGTTCTTGGCAAATTTTTCTACCAAAGTGGTTTGGTATTACCTTCTTCTGGGCAGTGTCTTTATAAGACAGGTGATCCCAGCCATTAACAATATTCTTCAGAGATTGTTTGCCTGGCATCGATGGTTGCATAACCAGGCCCTGAGGCAAGTGTAGTAAGCAACTTTCATTGGACAACACTATTTCAACTGCAGAATGTATTTCTCAATAGGTAAATCAACTTCGGCTACTCAGTACATTCACGATTACAAGTATCATTCTTATGGCTAATGCACCTTGGGTAGTTGAGCTATCTACATACCTTTCTCTTATCACTGCAAAGGAAAATTTCTGCTTCTCCAGTCTACTCAACACTTAAACCTGGTCGGAAGACTACTTAAAATTAACAGTACAACTGATAGCTAATTGGTATCTGCCACCATTCTTACTTTTCATTAACCTCCTTGTGATCATTTATACTGATAATCTAATAATTAGATACAAATAGCTCAACACATATATCTTTCGGTTGTGTTGACAAGAGCATACAACTACTAAAGCTATCAAAGTCAAAGTAAATGTATCAAAGTACGTATGTATCACTGTTTACTACCCTGAGATTCATCTTCTTGCAGGCATTTGCAGGAAAATAAGGAAATGCAATGGAATTTACAGGGAAAAAAACATATGTAAACAAAGACCGACAAACAGCCAGAGTGCAAAAGACGACAAATTGTGCAAATCAGTACATAATACTGAGTTGTAAAGTTCTTGAAAATGAATCCATCGATTACGGAATCGGTTCAATGTTGGAATGAGTGAAGTTATCCACACTGGTTCAGGAGCCTGATGATTGTAGGGTAATAACTGTTCCTGAACCTGGTGGTGTGGCACCCAAGGCTTTACTGCTAACAAGTTACCAGAAAATGGAAAAAGACTGATCTGCTTTGAAGGAGGGGGTCAGGGAGGGACCTTCATACTTGATCATATTTAGAAAATGTTCTGATGCACCATTACCTAAAAAAAAGTTGATGCACAGCCACATACGTACTAATATCTTCAGAGATCAAAAATGCTACAAATATAATCTCTCACCTCCTCGATAAACATCAGGTTTACTGCATTTTAACAGGTTGTTTCAAACTCAAGAGTTAAAAATTGCAAACTTCTGGCATAAAATGGTAGAAACGATTTTATTTTGTGGGCCATTTGCAATTTTCAGCTAATTTTGATTCTAATCTTTTCAAAATGTGTGAAGTTGTGGTAGGTGCAGGTTAAGACAAGTCTGGTAATTAAACCATTTTGAAGAAGTAGCAATTTTTCATTTATATGTAAACATATGCAGATATTGCAGCATAATAAAAGACATCAGTGATGTCTATCTTTCAAATTGTCCAACATTCTTCTTTCAAAATTTGTCATTCTGCAATGTGTCAGCTCTTGGGGGCAAGACAAAGCAGAAATATAAAACCGTTGTCACATTGCTAGTTTAACACGAGGTATACCTGTCATGTGTGTATTCAAAAGTATCACCAAACTCCAGGGGGTCTTGTCTTCCCAACTGAAGAGAATTTTCAGAGGAATACCTTGAATGTTGTACTTTTCGACCCAAAGTTACATCATAAAGGAGGCTGCCTGCCCTCAGAGGAACAGTGCAAAGTGTCAGCATCATTTCAGTCAGGCTTATCAGCAGAAGGAATGTGTGGGCATATACACTCAATTCCTAAAAGCATGCGGATGTGCTCAAAAGGTTCAGTTGTTGTTCAGACCAAACATCAGAATGGGGAAGAAATGTGATCTACAGTAAGTGACTTCGACCGTGGAATGATTGTTGGTGCCAGACAAGGGGAAATTGGGATAATCCAGGAAATGATAGGTCAGTGAGCCTGATGTCAGTGGTAGGAAATATATTGGAGAGGATTCTTAGAGACAGCATTTATGTACATTTGGAAAACATGGGCTTATTAGGGACAGTCATCATGGTTTTGTGCTTGGAAGGTCATGTAATACAAACTGAATTTATTGAGAAGGTAACACATCAAAGTTGCTGGTGAACGCAGCAGGCCAGGCAGCATCTCTAGGAAGAGGTACAGTCGATGTTTCAGGCCGAGACCCTTCGTCAGGACTAACTGAAGGAAGAGCTAGTAAGAGATTTGAAAGTGGGGGGGGGAGGGGGAGATCCAAAATGATAGGAAAAGACAGGAGGGGGAGGGATGGAGCCAAGAGCTGGACAGGTGATTGGCAAAAGGGATATGAGAGGATCATGGGACAGTAGGCCTAGGGAGAAAGAAAAGGGGGAGGGGGGGAAGCCCAGAGGATAGGCAAGGCGTAGAGTGAGAGGGACAGAGGGAGAAAAAGGAGAGAGAGAAAGAATGTGTGTATATAAATAAATAAATAAATAACGGATGGGGTACAAGGGGGAGGTGGGGCATTAGCGGAAGTTTGAGAAGTCACTGTTCATGCCATCAGGTTGGAGGCTACCCAGACGGAATATAAAGCCGAACAAGGTGTTCCCTTGGACTCTATGGGAGGCTAGGCTAGTACAGAAATTGCAGGAGCCCTAGCAGAGGTATTCAAAAATGTCCTTAGCCATAGGTGCCGGGGGATTGGAGGCTAGCTAATTTCATTCTGTTATTTAAGAAAGGCTCTAAGAATAAGCTTGAACTTTATAGGCCAAGAGACTAACTTCAGTAATTAGAAAGTTATTGGAAGGTATTCTAACAGACCAGGTATACAAGGTATTTGATCGACAAGGACCGATTATGGTAAGTCATATCTAAACACTTCCATAGCTTTTTGAGAAAGTTACCAGGAAAGCTGATGAAGACAAGGCAGTGGATATTTTCTACGTGGACTTTGGACAAGCTTCTACATAGGAAGTTGGCCAAAATGGTTAAGTCGCTTGGCATTCAAGATGAGGTACTACATTAGATTCGACTTTGGCTTTGTGGGAGAGACCAGAGAATGGTAGTAGGTGCCTGCCTTTCCGACTGGAGATCTGTGACTAGAGGAGTGCCACGGAGATTGGTGCCGGGTCTGTAGTCGTTTGTCATCTATATGAAAAATCTGTTTGATAATGTGGTGAACTAGATCAGTAAATTTGTGGATGACATCAACATTACGGATGTAGCAAACAAGCAAGAAAGACTATCAATTCTTGCAGTGGGATTTGGACCAGCTGGAAAAAGGCCGATGGAATTTAATACAGGCAAGTGTGAGGTGTTGCGCCTTGGGAGAGCAAACTAGGGTAGGATTTATGCAATAATCAGTGGAGCCCTGAAGAGTGAGTTCCTTGAAAGCAGTGTTACAGGTACAATTGAAGTAAGAAGTTTACATACACCTTAGCCAAATACATTTAAACTCAGTTTTCACAATTCCTGTCATTAATCCTAGAAAACATTCCCTGTCTTAGGTCAGGTAGGATCACTACTTTATTTTAAGAATGTGAAATATCAGAATAATAGTAGAGAGAATGATTTATTTCAGCTTTTATTTCTTTCATCACATTCCCAGTGGGTCAGAAGTTTATATAGACTTTGTTCGTATTTGGTAGCATTGCCTCTAAATTGTTTAACTTGGGTCAAACATTTTGGTTAGCCTTCCATAAGCTTCTCACAATAAGTTGCTGGAATTTTGTTCCATTCCTCCAGACAGAACTGGTGTAACTGAGTCAGGTTTGTAGGCCTCCTTGCTCGCACACGCTTCTTCAGTTCTGCCCACAAATTTTCTATCGGATTCAGGTAAGGGCTTTGTGATGGCCACTCCAATACCTTGACTTTGTTGTCCTTAAGCAATTTTGCCACAATTTTGGAGGTATGCTTGGGGTCATTGTCCATTTGGAAGACCCATTTGCGACCGAGCTTTAACTTCCTGGCTGATGTCTTGAGATGTTGCTTCAATACATCCACATAATTTTCCTTCCTCATGATGCCATCTATTTTGTGAAGTGCACCAGTCCCTTCTGCAGCAAAGCACCCCACAACATGATGCTGCCACCCCCATGCTTCACGGTTGGGATGCTGTTCTTCGACTTGCAAGCCTTTTCCCTCCAAATATAACGATGGTCATTATGGCCAAACAGTTCAATTTTTGTTTCATCAGACCAGAGGACATTTCTCCAAAAAGTAAGATCTTTGTCCCCATGTGCACTTGCAAACTGTAGTCTGGCTTTTTTATGGCGGTTTTGGAGCAGAGGCTTCTTCCTTGCTGAGCAGCCTTTCAGGTTATGTCGATATAATGTGGATACACTCATTTTACTGTGGATATAGATACTTGTCTACCTGTTTCCTCCAGCATCTTCACAAGCTCCTTTGCTGTTGTTCTGGGATTGATTTGCACTTTTTGCGCCAAAGTACGTTCATCTGTAGGAGACAGAATGTGTCTCCTTCCTGAGCGGTATGATGGCTGTGTGGTCCCATGGTGTTTATACTTGTGTACTGTTGTTTGTACTAATGAACTAATTACCTTCAGGCATTTGGAAATTGCTCCCAAGGATGAACCAGACTTGTGGAGGTCCACATTTTTTTTTCTGAGGTCTTGGCTGATTTCTTTTGATTTTGTTTGTGAACTTCTGACCCACTGGAATTGTGTTATAGTCAATTAAACGTGAAATAATCTGTCTGTAAACAATTGTTGGAAAAATTGCTTATGTCATGCACAAAGTAGATGTCCTCAACGTCTTGTCAAAACTATAGTTTGCTAATATGAAATCTGTGGAGTGGTTAAACAATGAGTTTTAATGACTTCAACCTAAGTGTATGTAAACTTCTGACTTCAGCTGTATGTACTTTGATAATAAATTTACTTTGAATGGCAGAGTAGGCTCGATGGGCTGAATAGCCTAATTCTGCTCCTATGTATTATAGTCATATGGAAGGTGTAAATTTTGTAGAAGAGAAAGTAGTATCTTCTGATTAACTTTGCATTGTCTAATATAGATCAAGTCGTATGTTTATGTACTTCAATAGGCTGTGCAATTTAAACTATGAATTTCCAAACAGAACAGTTAATCCGTAACACACATAAATCACTGGAGGAACTCAGAAGGCCAGTCAGCATCTATGAAAAAGAGTAGAATCAATGTTTTGGGCTGAGACCCTTCAGCAGGGACAAATCTTTAACTTAGTGGATAGAATAACATAGATGACATTTATATTCTGATGGAAGTAACAAAGCATTGCATATTTAGGTCTAAACTTGAGTGTAAAGTTGAAAGTTTCCTAATCTCAAATTATTGACAATTTATGAAGTTCTCGGATTTTCAGAAGACTTTAGTCAGACTATCCAACTTGGCTGCAAAATCAGCAAAAACTAAGTAACAAAATGTGATCATGAACCAGATAATTTCTTTACTCAGCTACACTGAATAATTTTAAGTAGAATAGATTTGTGCTGTATTGGCATCTTTCCCAGGATTTTGTTTTGACTGTGGTAAATGTCTATTATACTTGAAGAGTTATAGTCCTCAGGCGAATGGACCTAGTATGGAAGTTGGCATTAGTCTGGGTAAGTCTTTTGACTGGCACAAGTATAAAGGGGAGTTTGCTCATGTCTCTGGATACCCTTCTTGGTTTCTTTCCACTTAACTTCAATCCACAAGATGATACATGGAGTCTTTTGACCCTGTAGAACTTGAAGTGTATACTCACTGCCTATTTTATCAAAAAAAGCTACACCATTTGTGCGATTTTCCTTGACTTTATCAACGGCAAGGCCTACATTTACACATCATAGTGGTTAATCTAAAGGCTTATCATAGTGGTAAATCTGAAGGCTTATCTTCCAGGATAAGTGCAGAGTCATTGAAACATACAGTACAGAAACAGTCCCGTCAGCCCACAATGTCAAGCTAACCATCAAGTAACCTTCTATACTAATCTTAGTTGCCTTTACTCAGTTTATAGCTTTCGATATCTTGGTTCTGTTATGATACAAAATTTGATTCACAGCCATATAAGTTACTATTAGGGAATAAATGCTATTTCAAAGTTCAAAGTAAATTTATTGTCAAAGTATGTCATCATACAGGTTGCCCCCGCAATCTGAAGGTCGAGTGTTCCTATGAAACGGTTCATAAGCCGGAATGTCGTAAAGCAAAGAAGCAATTACCATTTATTTATATGGGAAAATTTTGTGAGCGTTCGCAGACCCAAAAAAAACCTATTAAATCATGCCAAATAATTGACAAACTTCTGTAGATGTGTGGTGGAGAGTATATTGATTGGCTGCATCACAGCCTGGTATGGAAACACCAATGCCCTTGTATGGAAAAGCTTACAAAATGCTGTGGAAATGGCACAGTTCATTAAGGGTAATTCCCTCCCCACCACTGAGCACAACTACTCGAAGCGTTATCTCAGGAAAGCAGCATCTATCATCAAGAACCCCCACCACCCCAGGTCATACTCCCTTCTCACTACTGCCATCAGAAAGAAGGTACAGGAGCCTCAGAACCCACATAACCAGGTTCAGGAACAGTTATTACCCCTCAACTATCGTGCTCCTGAACACGGGGGGAATAACTTCACTTGCCCCATCACTGAAATGTTCTCACAACCTATGGGCTCATTTTTAAGGACTGTTCATCTCATGTTCTTGATATTTATTATGATTACTATTATGCTTTTTTCTTTTGTATTTGCAGTTTGTTGCCTGTTGCATGTTGGTTGGTTGTCCCATTGGGTGCGGTCTTTCAATGTTTCTATTGTGTTTTCTGGATTTACTGTGTATGCCTGCAAGAAAATGAATCTGAGTGATGTATATGGTGACATATGATGACTTTGATAATAAATTGACTCTGAACTTGAACTTTGAACTTATCAGAAAATAAGGACAGCAGGATAGCATAGCGGTTAGGACAATGCTTCGCAGCACCAGCTGTACGAACAGGGACTGTAAAGAGCAAGAAGTTTCTATGTACTTCCTGTGGCCACAGAGGTTTCCTCTGGGCCCTCTGGTTTCCTCCCATAGTCCATAGATGTATGGTTAGTGTTGGTGAGTTGTCGGCATGCTTTTCTGGCACCAGAGTCCTGGTGACACTTGTGGGCTTCCTCGTCGATTTGAAAGGACTCATTTCTCTGCACGGCATGATGGCCAAATGACAAATAAAGCTAATCTTTAAGCTTTAACCATAATTTAAATATCATCAGAGTTTTACCTTCGTACTCATTCCCTCATCCAAATGAAAGTTTCAGTTTTGTCTGAGAACACATAAAACCAGTGTGAATTGTGGCTCAATTTGCCAGTTGGTAAATAAATTGGTAAACTTAGTTTACTATTGTCTCATGTGTAAAAGTACAGTGAAAAACTTGTCTTGCTTTGTGATCCTACCGATCAATTCACTACAACAATGCATAGAGGCAGGGCAAGGTAAACAATGACACTGCAAGGTAAAGTGTTACCACTACTGAGAAAATGCAGTTCAGGGAGACAATAAGCTGCAAGGTCATAATGAGCTAAATTGTGAGGTCAAGAGTCCATCTTGCTATACTAGCGAACTGTTCAATAGTCTTCGAACAACAGGATAGAAGCAGTTCTTGTGCCTGGTGGCACCTGCTTTCGTTTTTTTATATCTTCTGCCCAAGGGGGGGTGGTGGAGAAGAAAGAATGTCTAGGAGCGGGTGGGTCTTTAATTATTCTGGCTGCTTTACTGAGGCAGTGAGAAGTATAGACAGATTCCATTGGAGGGTGTGGCTGGTTTCTGTGATATGGGCACAGCTCAGCACAGCTCCCTGACCTTCGTTGTGGCCACGGGGCAGAGCAGTTGCTGTACCAAACGGGGATGACCGCGATAGGATGCTTCTGTAGTGCAGCAATAAAAACTGAAGGTCAAAGAGGGCGTGCCTACTTTCTTTAGCCGTCCAAAGAAGGAGAAATATTGGTGAGCTCTTTCGTCTGCAACATCAAAGTGGTTGGACCAGGGCAAACCATTTGAGGTGTGCACTCCCAGATCTTGAAGCTCTCAAGCCTCTCAACCTGAGCACTGTTACATAAGCAGTTGGTGGGGATCTTGGTGTATGAATCAGAAGACAACACATTGATGCAGCTGTAAAGAAGGCAGGTCAGTGGCTATATTTCATTAGGAGTTTGAGGAGATTTGGTGTGTCACCTATAACACTCAAAAACTTCTACAGATGTACCATGGAGATTATTCTGACTGGCTGCATCACTGTCTGGATTTGTGGGCTGGGGTGCAACTGAATAGGGTCGAAGTAAGTTGCAGGAAGTTGTAAAATTAGTCAACTCCATCATGGGCACTAGCCTCCGTAGTGCCCATGACATCTTCAAGGAGCGGTGCCTCAGGAAAGTAGTGTCCATCACCCATGACATGCCCTCTTCTCACTGTTACCTTTAGGAAGAAGGTACGGAAGTCTGAAGGCAAACACTCAGTGATTCAGGAACAGCTTCTTCCCTTCTGCCATCTGATTTCTAAATGGACATTAAATCGTTAAGTTAACACAAGTAGTGCAAAAATAGAAATAAATAAATAAAGTAGTGAGGTAGTGTTCATGGGTTCAATTCTTGCACTACTTATATTAACGTAACAATTTAATATAAATATAGATACTTACTGTAATTCAGTTTTTTTCTATATATACCATGTATTGCATTGTACTGCTGCGGCAAAGTTATCAAATTTCACAGCGTTTGCTGGTGATATTAAACCTGATTCTGAAGATAGATAGTTTTTCACTGTAGATCTCGGGGGATTGCTGGTCTCGCAGGGACGTTGTGGCTCAGACTGAAGTGAACTTAATGATCGCTGAGCGACTCCTTTGAAGAAGGTGGAGTCTCCACACTGTAACATTTGGCCAAAACTTATCCTTGAATAAGCAGCACTGGGACATCTAATCCTATTGTAGGATCTTGATGTAGGATAATTATTTCCTACACTGCAGCACTTCAAGTACATTTCATTATCTATAAAGACATCCTGGTGCTGTGAAGGAAGTTTCTCTCTCTACCTCATTAACTTGATCATAGGTTTTTAACACCAACACCAGACATTCTGCTGATGCTGGAAATTTGAAGCAACACACTACAAAATGCTGGAGGAACTCAGTAGGTTAGGCAGCATCCATGGAGAGGAATAGAGAGTTGACATTTCGGGTCGAGACCCTTCATCGGGACTGGAAAGGAAGGAGGAAGAAGCCGATATTAAGAGACGGAGGGAGGGGAAGGAGTACAAGCTGGCAGGAAGGAGTATAACCCGGTGAAGCCAGCTGAGGGGGAAAGTAGGTAGTGGGGGAGAGGGCGATGAAGTGAGTTGCCAGAAGGTGATAGGTAGAAAGGGTTTTATCCATTAAGAATGTAACCATGCATTAAATCTTGTGATCCTTTTAGTTCTCAGTACCTGTAGTCCTGAGAGATATACACTGTACTTACAGTAATACTATATTGTGCAGTTTGACAGAGTTTTTATTGATGTGTTGAGATACAGTGTGCAATTGGCCCTTCTGGCCCTTCGAGCCACACTGCCCAGCAATCCCCCGATTTAATCTTAGCCTAATAATGGACAATTTACAATGACCAATTAACCTACTAGCCGGTACTTCTTTGGACTTTGGAGGAAACCAGGGCATTTGGAGGAAATCCACGCAGTCGTGGGGAGAATGTACAAACTCCTTAAGACCATGAGACATAGGAGCAGAAGTAGGCCATTTGGCCCATTGAGTCTGCTCCTGCATTCAATCATGGGCCGATCCAATTCTTCCTGTCATCCGCATTCCCTTGCCTTCTTCCCATAACCTTTGATGCCCTGGCTAATCAAAAACCTAACTACACCTGCCTTAACTGCACCCAGTGACTTGGCCTCCACAGCAGTTCGTGGCAACAAATTCCTCAGATTTACCACCCTCTGACTGAAGCAATTCCTCTGCATCTCTGTTCTAAATGGACGTCCTTTAATCCTAAAGTTGTGCCGTCTTGTCCTAGACTCCTCGAGCATGGGAAATAACTTCGCCATTTCTAATCTGCTCAGGCCTTTTAACATTTGGAATGTTTCTATGAGATCCCCCCTCATTCTCCTGAACTCCAGGGAATACAGCCCAAGAGCTGCCAGATGTTCCTCATACGATAACCCTTTCATTCCTAGAATCATTCTCGTGAATCTTCTCTGAACCCTCTCCAATGTCAGTATATCCTTTCTAAAATAAGGAGCCCAAAACTGCACACAATACTCTAAGTGTGGTCTCACGAGTGCCTTATAGATCCACAACATCACATCCCTGCTCTTATATTCTATACCTCTAGAAATGAACACCAGCATTAAATTTGCCTTCTTCACCACAGACTCAACCTGGAGGTTAATTTACAGGCAGCAGCAGGAATTGTCTCATGTATCTTCATATTATGTATCTAAAAGACACTAAGCGAAAACTTAAAAACCCAAAGTGGACAATGTGACCATTGGTGAACCTGATATCTATAATTATTTATAGGCAGATCCTTAACTATGTTGCTTGGGTTTTGGGAGTCAGAGAGTAAAGGGTTGGCAGTAATTCCAGTTTAACTCTTGGAGCTGGTACAAGCATGCAACCTTCTGTTAATCAGCAGACTGATTACTTACTTGGCCCTGCAGACTCTTTCTGCATTTATCTCAGCCTGTGCCTTTGTCTGCTTGTGAGTGAATGCGAAACTTCAAGTGCAGCTGGGAAAGTCGTCAACTTGGTGAAAGGCACACCTTGGTCTGCCCAAAACTTGTTGCTCTTTCGGTACAATGAGGTGTCCGTAAGGGAATGTTGCAAAAGGGCAGTTGCAGATTGCAGAAAAAAATGTCAAAGAATGCAGTGAAGCTTGCAAACGCATTGTGAAGGAAGAACTACAGTCTTAAGTCTTCCTGCCATGAGACGCTGAGGAGCTAAGCCCAGTGTTAGAAGCTTTTTGAACAGAAGTTTGTACTGAAAGCACAAGAGAGGGAGGCAGCAAGTCTGGGTGAGCACATGACGGAAGACCAGAAGTTTTAATTGTTGGAGGAGACTGCATGTGTGCAGACATCCCACCTCTCCTGGACGTTCCGGGAGTCTCCTGCATATTAATAGTGGCTCCCTGATGCCCGCAAATTATATAAAATGTCCCGGAAATCAACTTTTTTGAGAGAGAAAGCGAGTGAGAGAGAGCGAGCGTGCGCGAGAGAGACCACGAGAGCGAGAGAGTGCATGAGAGAGAGACAGGGAGAGAGAGCGAGAGAGAGCGCGAGCACGACAGCAACCACGAGAGAGAGAGAGAGAGAGAGTGTGTGTGAGAGAGAGAGAGAGAGAGAGAGAGAGCGAGCGCGAGCGCACGAGAGAGAGAGAAAGAGAGAGAGGGAGAGCGAATGCGAGAGTGACCATGAGAGAGAGAGAGAGAGAGAGCGCGCCATGGCAGAGTGTTTCAAAAAAAGAAAATATAAAGCGTACATCACCCCAGACTACCCTAAAGTGTACCCCTGCCTAATAAGGGTCAAAATAGTGACAGTGTTGCTCGCTGCACTGTTTGCAACAGTGACTTTTCTGTTGCCTATGGTGGGTTAAGACTGTAAAAGACATGTTGAAGTGAGTTTAACAGGTGTCATTCATTCATTAGCATAACTAACGTTATTTAAACTAGCTGGCCAGCTGCTTAGGAGCTACTCTATTGCAGACATCCCACCTCTCCCAGAAGTCTCCTGCAAATTGATGGTGCTACCTCCCTGAAATGAGTTTTTGCAGGGTGGGATGTCTGTGTGTGGCAGTGGTCTTCTGTACACAGAATCTGCCAACACTTAATTTTAGGCTGCAAAAGACTGTGATTTCTAAGATATACAAAATGATGAGGGGAATAGATAGGGTAAATGCAAGCAGACTCTTTCAACTGAGGCTGTGTGAGACCAGAACTATAGGCCATAGGATAAGGGTGAAAGGTGAAATATTTAAGGAGAACCTGAGGGGAAACTGCTTCACTCAAAGAGAATGTGGAATGAGTTGCCAGTGTAAGTGGTGAATGCGGATTCAATTTCAACATTTAAGAGAAAATTGAGTACGTGCACAGATGGGAGGGGTATGGAGGGCTATGGTCCACGTGAAGGTCAATGGGATTTGGCAGAATAACAGTTCGCCACTAATTAGATGGGCTGAATAGCCCGTACCTACGTTGTATTGCGCTATGACTTTATGAAAGTCTTTTATGTTGTATTTCTTGTACATATTTTTATAAAATAAAATGTGATAGAAAAGAATAAAGATGTTAAACATTTACTTTAAATTTAATTCATAGAGTAGAAACTATTATTACTCAATTACGATGTGAATTTGGTCTTGTGTTACTGTTGTCCATTCTCTGGCAGCCCTTGTCTCACACGTCATGCATTTGTTGAGCAGAGAGGATTCCTTTATACCTCTTTTTTGACTGAAGATGACAGGTATTTACAAAAGCACACTTTGGAAGTGGAATCTTGTATTAGTCCAGAGACGAGAGTTCAAAATCAATAATGGCAGCTGAGGAATTTCAGTTTGACTAATGGATAGATCGTGAATTAAAAGCTTCTATCAGTAATATTGACCTTTTTAAACTATCAAATTGTTATAAGAACAATTTGATTGACTTAATGTGAAAAGACTGGCTGGAGTGGGTTGGGACAAGAGTGGGTGTAATTGATGTGCATAAACTGGGAGGATTAAAGGAATAACTATGAGGGAACAATTTCACAAGCAAGAAGGATCAATAACTAGAGGGCATTTATTTAAGTTGGTCGAATGAATAGGGGCAGCTGGAAATAAATCATTGCTTCACTCAATAAGTAATTTTGAGGGTCCTTTAACTGTAGTGGTTGTTAATACAAACAATGTACAACTTTGTAGTTCACTGTATGTTTTGATGTATAAGTAACAAATAAAGCAAATCTCTCTTATCTCTTCATCATGCCCTTGCTTTTATTTAGAAAGAAGGTCATAGTTTAAAAATTGCATTCTCATTCAGTCTGAAGATACCTCTCTTTAAAAGGCATCATAACATTACAGTATCTGACTTTGTGGTATGTGTGGAACATAAGTCATGACCTGACAGAGCCAAACATTCAACCTGCTGCAACATGTTCAGTCAAGAACAAGTGCATTCCCGCTCTGTTAAGAGTTGCTGTTGGAAATGTGGCCATCGATTCAGCTGAGATGGTAGTTTCAACATACTTCGCATGTCCCAGTGTACCCAGGAACGGCAGAACTGGAAGAGAAGGGGATAGAAGCCAGGATTACCCTCCCTCTGGAACCAGAATTCCCTGGCTTCTGTCCCTTTCAGTTCCAGTCCTGATGAAGGATCTCAGCCAGAAATGTTGATTATTTATTCTGTTTCAGAGATGCTACCCGACCTGCTGAGTTCCTCCAGCATTTTGTGTGTTTTGGGATACTTCCTCCCCTTCCCACAGAACTTTCCATCACCTTGCATTAGGAGCCTTTTTTAGATGTTAAATATATGACTCCTAAGCATACAGTAGCTTGCCTCATGCCAATAGACGGTACCCTCTCTTTGTTGCGGTACTGTCTCAGAGGATTTATGCTTTTTAAATTCCTCAGACTCCTGCTTCCTATAGAACAGGTGTGTGCTGCAGTAATGACCCGCAGAGCCTTGGAACTAGTGCCACAATGTATTGATTTGGGTAGCTTGTTTTCAGCTGGCACAGATATAATGAACCAAACAATACTAATATTTCCACTCTTCAATTCTGAATTTACCACTGCAGCTTATGGAATAAACCTAGGAAAATTCCTGGGACCATTGAGATGTCAGTTTTGCTTTGAATCACTGGCTTTCTGTGGATAGGTTTCCCTACCAGTTAAGTGTAGCTCAAGAGCTTAGCAACAGTAAGGAATGGAAAGAAAGTCTCTTAAATGATTTTCATGAAGCGTCTTGGCTCAAAATGTCAACTGTTTACTCTTCCATCGATGCTGCCCGGCCTGCCGCGTACCTTCAGCTTTTTGTGTGTATTGCTCAAGATTTCCAGCATCTGCATAACCTCTTGTTTCTCTTATAAAGATTTCTGTTTAATTTGTAATCTGAATTTTATCTGACATTTATGATCTATAAAAAATATTTTTGGTTGTTAGCCAAGTAAGGAGGAATATATTTGGTATATTATATATTGATAGGTTCTTGAGTAGTAAGTGCGTCAAAGGTTATGGGCAGAAGCTGGAGAAGGGGAATGAGATAGATTCCTCAGTGTTATCATTTCAGAGGGTCTGTCCTGGGTCCAGCATGTAATGTGCAATTACGAAGAAGGCAGGACAGCACCTCTACTTCCTTAAAAGTTTGCAAAGATTTGGCATGACATCTAAAGCTTTGACAAACTTCTGTGGATGTGTGGTGAAGAGTTTACTGGCCGGTTGCATCATGACCAAGTATGGAAACACTAATGTCCTGAATGGAAAATCCTACAAAAATTAGTGGACACAGCCCCGGACAAACACAGATGAAGCTTCCCCACCACTGAACACATTTACACAGGGCACTGTCACGGGAAAGCAGCATCCATCATCAGGGACCCCCACCACTCAGATCATGCTCTCTTCCTGCTGCGACCATCGGGAAGAAGGTACTGGAGCCTCAGAACCCACACTACAAGGTTCAGGAACAATTATTACCCCTCAACCATCAAGCTCTTGAATCAGAGGGGATAACTTCACTCAACTTCAATTACCCCTTCACTGAACTGTTCCTACAACCTATGGACTCACTTTCAAGGACTGTTCTCATGGTCTCGATATTTATTGATTATTCATTTTTTTTCTCTTTGTTATTTGCATAGTTTGTTATCCTTTGCACATAGGTATTTGTCTGTCCTATTGGGTGCAGTCTTTCATTCTGTAGTGTTTCTTGGATTTACTGTGCACGCCCTCAAGAAAACGAGTCTCAGGGTTGTGTACGTACAGTTGAAGTCAGAAGTTTACATACACCTTAGCCAAATACATTTAAACTCAGCTTTTCACAATTCCTGACATTTAATCCTAGAAAACATTCCCTATCTTAGGTCAGGTAGGATTACAACTTTATTTTAAGAATGTGAAATATCAGAATAATAGTAGAGAGAATGATTTATTTCAGCTTTTATTTCTTTCATCACATTCCCAGTGGGTCAGAAGTTTATATAGACTTTGTTCGTATTTGGTAGCATTGCCTCTAAATTGTTTAACTTGGGTCAAACATTTTGGTTAGCCTTCCATAAGCTTCTCACAATAAGTTGCTGGAATTTTGTTCCATTCCTCCAGACAGAACTGGTGTAACTGAGTCAGGTTTGTAGGCCTCCTTGCTCGCACACGCTTCTTCAGTTCTGCCCACAAATTTTCAATCAGATTGAGGTCAGAAAATGATGTCAAGTCTGATTCATCCTTGGGAGCAATTCCCAAATGTCTGAAGGTACCACGTTCATACTATAAACAATAGTACGCAAGTATAAACACCATGGGACCACGCAGCCGTCATACCGCTCAGGAAAGAGACACATTCTGTCTCCTAGTGATGAACGTACTTTGGCGCGAAAAGTGCAAATCAGTCCCAGAACAACAGCAAAGGACCTTGTGAAGATGGAGGATACAGGTAACAAGTATCTATATGCACAGTAAAACGAGTCCTATATCGACATAACCTGAAAGGCTGTTCAGCAAGGAAGAAGCCACTGCTCCAAAACCGCCATTAAAAAGCCAGACTACAGTTTGCAAGTGCACATGGGGACAAAGATCTTACTTTTTGGAGAAATGTCCTCTGGTCTGATGAAACAAAAATTGAACTGTTTGGCCATAATGACCATCGTTATATTTGGAGGAAAAAGGCTTGCAAGCCGAAGAACAGCATCCCAACCGTGAAGCATGGGGGTGGCAGCATCATGTTGTGGGAGTGCTTTGTTGCAGGAGGGACTGGTGCACTTCACAAAATAGATGGCATCATGAGGAACCAAAATTATGTGAGTATATTGAAGCAACATCTCAAGACATCAGCCAGGAAGTTAAAGCTCGGTCGCAAATGGGTCTTCCAAATGGACAATGACCCCAAGCATACCTCCAAAGTTGTGGCAAAATTGCTTAAGGACAACAAAGTCAAGGTATTCGAGTGGCCATCACAAAGCCCTGACCTCAATCCGATAGAGAATTTGTGGACAGAACTGAAAAAGCGTGTGCGAGCAAGGAGGCCTACAAACCTGACTCAGTTTCACCAGTTCTGTCTGGAGGGATGGAATAAAATTCCAGCAACTTACTGTGAGAAGCTTGTGGAAGGCAACCCAAAACGTTTGACCCAAGTTAAACAATTTAAAGGCAATGCTACCAAATACTAACAAAGTGTACGTAAACTTCTGATCCACTGGGAAAGTGATGAAAGAAATAAAAGCTGAAATAAACCATTCTTCTCTACTATTATTCTGACATTTCACATTCTTAAAATAAAGTAGTGATCCTAACTGACCTAAGACGGGGAATGTTTTCTAGGATTAATGTCAGGAATTGCGAAAAACTGAGTTTAAATGTATTTGGCTAAGGTGTATGTAAACTTCTGACTTCAACTGTGGATAGGGTCATAAAGAATGCTTTTCACCTATTGGCCTTCATAAATCAAAGTATTGAGTACAGGAGACAGGATGTATGGTGAAGTTGTACAAGACATCACTGAGGCCTAACTTGGAGTATTGTTTGTAGTTCTGACTATCGACCTACAGGAAAATATTCCTACAACCAATGACACACTTTTGAAGTGTGGTCATAGTTAATATCACAGGAAACAAGCAATCTGCTCTCACAGTGTTCCCTTGTATTCTTTCTCACAAATTTCATTCAGTTGTGTTATGGGATACAGTGCGGGCTAAGACATTAAATTATTGCACTAGTAATCCAAAGATCTGTTCTGACACACAGAGACTAAAATTCTTATCCTATTATAACAAGTACAGAGTTTAAATTCCAATTATGTCTGAAACTTAAAAAAAAACACTAGACATCAGTAATGGTAACCACAAAACCACAAAAACTCACCTGGTTCAGTCATGCCTGTCATCCTTGCCTCGTGAGGCTCATACGTGACTCCACCCACCAAAGTGATTGATTTCTAAAATGATCAGTTTAGACACTTAACTTGCATGTAGTAACGTCATTTAAACTTGCAATGTTCACCTCAGATTTAGATTAATTTATTTATCATGTGTACATCAGAACATACAGTGCCCTGTGTCATTTGCTTTAATAATCAACACAACACAAGGATGAGCGGGGGTCAGCCCACACGTGTCACCACACATTCCAGCACCAACATAGCATGCCTACAATGTTCAGCAGAACACTAGCAGCAAAGATTCAAAGTACATTTATTATCAAAGTACGTATACAGAACACAACTCTGAGATCTATCCTCCTGCAGGCAGTCACAAAACAAAGAAACACCATGGAACCTGTTCAAGGGAACATCAAACACCCAAGGCATGATTAAAAAAAAGAACAAGTTGCGCAAACAGCAAAAAGCGAGCGACCGTCACATAGAATATCAAACTTCAAACCAGGAGTTCAGTTCAGTGTCCCGCCACAAGCCTGCCCGCAGGCCAAGGCGCACCCTAGTCCACATCGATTGCCCCGATCAAGCCGCTCAAAAAACAGTAACCAGAATCCAGGAACACATGCAACATGAACCTCAAAGTCCCCCAAAACAAGTCCATAGCCTCAGCGATCAATCCGGGCAACATGGACCCCAAAACTCCTGCATTTTCCTCCAACAGCAGCTAGCGAGAGGGAGAGGAAACAGGTCAAAATGCAGCAGATGGCACCAAGCACCTACAAGCCACCACCCCCGCCCCCATCAAATTCAACCTTCCTTGACACCTCAATCGGAGAGAAGCCATGGAGTTGATCATGGGCTCATGCCCTTGATGCCTTAATCAGAAGGAAGCAGTGGAGCCAACCATGGGCTTGCACCCCAGCTCCAAACTTCCAGGCCTCTAGGCCGTACACTCTGCACCAAACCTCATTGAACCCCTCGAACACAGTAAAGCAGCAGATCGCTCAATCAGTCACAAAGCGCGCCATCAAAATGTAAATCACAGGTTCCAATTGCACACAGCTTAGTCATATTCGAAAGAATAAGTGTAGCTTCATAAACTGTCTGCAGATGGTCGCCATTGGTCACACTGTTTGCTCGCACCATCTTGCTCAAACAAGCACAGCAAAACAACAGCAGTAAAACAAGCCCCTTCCCTCTCTTCCAATCAATCTTACAGCAAGCCACCTTACAAACATGTATCTAAGTTACATCAAAGTTGCTGGTGAACGCAGCAGGCCAGGCAGCATCTATAGGAAGAGGCGCAGTCGACGTTAGTCCTGACGAAGGGTCTCGGCCTGAAACGTCGACTGCGCCTCTTCCTATAGATGCTGCCTGGCCTGCTGCGTTCACCAGCAACTTTGATGTATGTTGCTTGAATTTCCAGCATCTGCAGAATTCCTGTTGTTTATGTATCTAAGTTAGGTGGGTTTGCCACACGAGGTCAACAAGCATGGTCTGTCTCTCAGAATCGCATCTTACACTTAGTGGCCACTTAACTGAGTACACCTGTACAGCTGCTCATTAATGCAAATATCTAATCAGCCAATCATGTGGCAGCAACTCAATGTATAAAAGCATGCAGGCATGGTCAAGAGGTTCAGCTGTTGTTCAGACCAAACATCAGAATGGGGAAGAAATGTGATTATGATGGTGTAACGATAGACACAAGAGGCACTGCAGACGCTGGAAAGCTAGAGTAATACACTTGGAAGTTTGGGTAGGTCTGTAGTCTAGTGTAGTTTTTCTGTTGTTCTACGTAGTTCACCATGGTTCTGAAAATCGTTCTCTCATTTTTACTGTGTACTGTACCAGCAGTTATGGTTGAAATGACCAAGGAATCACCAAGAGCAGCTCTGTAACTCTACAATGAGCTGAGCACATCCCGAAGGACAAAACAGCCACATTGGTTCTGCAGCTGAATATAAGTGAATCAAAATGAGGGGTAAACCTATTCCACCTCATCAATCAACTTGTAGCAGTTTGATTTTTCTCAATTATTTGGAATCTGCTGAACAAAAACATTGTTAAAAACCTATGTGTCTACGGGATTGAGGTGGAGGTGTGAGCGACACACACACACACACACACACACACACACACACACACACACACACACACGGAACCAAAGCTCACAACTGATAACCGGGATACGAGCCAGCGATCACTCAGCTATCCACGAGCGTTCGGCAGAAACATCAGTCAATTGTGCACTGATGATGTCACCTCGACTGGTGACAAAACATTTGTGGCCTAACCTCCAGGCTCAGCAAACAACTCTACAAACAAGCAGCCAAACCAAGCTGTCAATCTTCTCTTTCACTTCATTGTTAAAAATAAATACATAATGATAAAAATTAAGGACAGAAATTGTTTTTAAGAATTCAACACAGTAAATTCAGATTTCCATACAGAAGATGCGCACTGCCACATTGTGTCATCGAGAAGAGTCAAGCAGTATAGCACAAGAACAGGCTTAAACAATGCTACTTCTGGTTCACATCCACACCAGCAATGCAAAATAGAACCTCAGTAAGTCAAAAGTCAAAATAAATTTATTCTCGAAGTACGTATGTCACCATGTACTACCCTGAGATTCATTTTCTTACAGGCATCTATAGGAAATAAAGAAATACAATAGAATTTTTTTTTAAAAAGCTATATGTACTGTAAATAAAGACTGACTAACAACCAATGTGCAAAAGACAAACTGTGCAAATAATTAAAAGTAAAAAAAAACACTGAAAACATAAGTTATACTTCCAGTTTAAGATGGTGCTGGTGAGACACAGCAACCCTGTACAGGCAACAAACAAATCTACTATGTTTTGTAACTCCAAAACAGAAAGCTAATTTGAAAGGAAAAGACAGGAGACTGAAACGATGCGAGTCAGTTTCATTTTCTTACTTTAAGCGAGGCACACGCGTATCACGTGGTGGCGTAATGACATACGCCATTTACTTACTTTTATATATAACCTGCAATACTATGCAAACAACAAAGAATGCTTAATCAAACAATATACTGAATATTACTGAAATATTAACACACACTAGCTACTCTACTAATCACACTTTTTCTGGACAGTGATCACTGCAATCAACAGCCTGTAACTTCCCTTTTGGAGTTGTGCTTTTGAACAGCCTGTACAATCTGGCATTTTTGTGGTGCTCTGTGGGATTTGGTGAACTGGAGTCTTGAAGATGCAGTGAGATGGCGTGGTGAGTACAGGCCAAATCGAGGCAGTGGGTCCTGAGCCCGAGAGTGAGGTCTCAGCCGATGTTTGACCGACTTAACTGCTGAGTGAGATTGAGAAGTTCCGGAAGAGGCGGCGGGATCAGGCTCGTGAGCAAGGAATGAGCCGATGTTCAGCCATTGCTGCAGCGGACTTGGGGTCGAATTGAAGTGGCAGGGTCAGGCCTGAGAGCCAGGAACGAGCCAATGCTTGGCTGATTTAAAAACAGGACCAGACTGATAGGGTCGGGTTGTCAGGGCCCGAGGCAATGGACGGGCTGGTGATCAGCTCATTGCTTTTTGAGCTTTACTTGTCTCTGCACTGACCCGAGGCTGAGGCCTGCAACTAACAGGCTTCTGGCCTGCTGCCTTGATGGAATGGCTTCCTGAACACAGACTCAATTCTGTGAACTTTAGTTTACTTGTTTATTTTTATTGTTTGCATGATTTGTTACTTTCTTCACACATCAGTTTTTGACCGTCTCCCAAGTAGAGCCCGGTCATTAAACGTGTGAAACCCACAATGAAGACTATTACGATCTGGCTGGAGGGGGCTGACTCTGCTCTTCAACACCAATTCCAGCACACAGACTGGAGCTCGTTTGCTGCCCATGCCACCACAGGCTCTCAGATTAACACTGACTTATATACCAACTCTGTCCTTGAGCACATCAACAAGTGTGTCAATAGAGTGACATCACAAAAACAAATAAAAGGTTTCCCCAACCAGAAACCATAGATGAACAGAGAAGTTCACCTCCTGCTCAAAGCCAGAGATTCAGCCTTCAGATCTGGAGACCGGGAGGCTTACAGCTCAGCCAGGGCCAACCTGAGGAGGGGAATCTCTCAGGCTAAACACACATACAAACAGAGAATCGAGGAGCATTTCAACTCCTTGGACCCCCAGCGCATGTAGCATTGCATACAGGTCATTACAGACTTCAAACCGCCTAGTACTGTGCTCCCTTCCAGCTCTGCTTCCCTCCCTGATGAGCTCAATTACTTCTACGCTCGCTTTGACTGAGAGAACAAGGAGGTCATCCTCAAAGCGGATCTCCCACCTGGTGAACTGCCTCTCTCACTTTCCACCTCCGATGTCTGTGCCACCCTGAGCAGGGTGAATGTACAGAAGGCAGCTGATCCAGATGGAATACCTGGCCATGTGCTCAGTGTCTGTGCAGGGCAGTTGGCCGGGGTCTTCACGGACATACTTAATCTGTCCCTGGCCCAGGCAGTTGTCCCCACAAGTTTCAAGATCGCCACCATCGTGCCAGTGCCGAAGAATTCCACTGCCACGGGCCTGAATGACTTCTACCCAGTTGCACTACCCCCATCATTGCAAAGTGCTTTGAGAGACTGGTTGTATCACATCTGAAATCCTGTCTGCCCACTACCCTGGACCCTCACCAATTTGGCTTACGCACCAACAGGTCAACAGAGGACGCCATCTCCACGGCACTTCACTCTGCCCTGACCCACCTGGACAGCCTCAACTCTTACATCAGAATGCTGTTCATTGACTTTAGTTCGGTATTCAATACCGTGATCCCCTCCAAGCTGATTGCTAAACTTCGCCAGCTTGGTATCAGCTCATCCTTCTGCAATTGGACCTTGGACTTTCTGACTAACAGACCCCAATCAGTTAAGTTAGACAACCTCTACTCCTCCATCTCACCCTGAACACCAGCGTGCCTCAAGGCTGTGTGCTGAGCCCTCTTCTGTACTCCCTTTTCACCTATGACTGCATTCCTGTACATGGTTCTAATTCCATAATCAAGTTTGCAGACAACACCACGGTGGTTGGCCTGATCAGAGGGGATGACGAGACGGCCTACAGGGACGAGGTCTAGCACCTGGCTGTGTGATGTGCCAACAACAACCTGGCTCTTAACATCCAGAAGACCAACAAGATCATTGTGGACTTCAGGCATGCCAGGAGCCACACTCATGTCCCCATCTAAATCAACGGAGCTGTAGTGGAGCATGTTTCAAGCTTCAAATTCCTTGGTGTCCACATTTCCGAGGATCTCACCTGGTCCCTGAACCCCTTCATCCTGATCAAAAAGGCGCAACAGCACCTTTATTTCCTGGGGAGCATGAAGAAAGCTCACCTCTGTCCCAGGATACTGATGAACTTTTACCGCTGTACCATTGAGAGCATACTCACCAACTGCATCTCAGTGTGGTATCGCAATTGTCCCGTATCGGACCGCAAAGCATCCCAGTGTGTGGTGAAAACTGCCCAGTGGATTATCAGCACCCAATTGCCCACCATTGAGAACATCTACCATAAACGCTGCCTGGGCAGGGCGAAAAGCATTATCAACGATGCATCTCACCCTAACCATGGACTTTTTACTTTCCTCCCATCCAGTAGGCGCTACAGGAGCCTCCACTCCCACACCAGCAGGCACAGGAAGAGCTTCTTCCCTGAGGCTGTGACCCTGCTGAACCTCACATCACAGCGCTAAGCAGTATTGCACCCAAATTGTACTGTCTCAGTACTTTTATATTTGTGTGCTGTAGCACTTACTTTTTATTCGCAGTTATTTTGTAAATAACACTATTCTTTGTATTTCTGGTCAGATGCTAACTGCATTTCATTGGCTTTGTATCTGTACTCGGCACCATGACAATAAAGTTGAATCTAATCTAATCTAATGGGTTCTATTGTGCTTTTTTGATTTTATGACTGCCTGTAAGAAATTGAAGTTCTAGGTTGCACATACTTTGAAAGTGATTGATGCAGCCCAGTTAAGATTCACTCATCTCACTCACTCCAATAACCTCATTTCACTCATCTCAATATTGAACTGATTCCATAACCTGTGAACTCTACAACTCATGTTTTCAAAATTATTTACTGCCTTTTTTTTTTGTATTTGCACAGTTTGTCTTTCTTTGCACATTGGTGGTTTGTCAGTTTTTGTTTGTGTGCAGTTTTCATTGATTCTTTCGTATTTCTTTGTTCTACTGTGAATTCCCACAAGAAAATGAATCTCAGGGTAGTATATGGTGACATATATGTACTTTGATATTCCAAAAAAGGAAACTGTACTTCTGACCTCACATTTATAAACAAGAATATAGTTATTACAAAATTAGACATTTTTGGTACAACAGGTCTTTTTCCACAATTAATGAGGGATATATATATTAGGTAGGCTTCATATTAGCAGGCTTTCCACTGAGGTTGGCTGAAGCTGGAACCTGGGATAAGGGTGAAAGGTGAAATGTTTAAGAACCTGAGAGGTAACTTCTTCAGAGGGTGGTAGAAGTGTGGAACGAATTGCCAGTGGAAGTGGGGGATGAAAAGTTCGAAGTACATTTATTATCAAAATATGTATATTATTGAGACTTGTCTCCTTACAGGCAGCCACAAAACAAAGAAACCCAATAGAACCCGGAGTAATGCTGTTTCACTTGGCTGTATTCTCAGATATTCATGTATGACTGAAAGGCAATTAAACTTGAACTTAAAGAAGAAGACTGTCAAACATCTAATGTGTAAAGAAAAAACGAATTATGCCAACAATAAAAAGTAAGCAAATATCATTCAGAACTAACATTCGCAAAAGTGAGACCACGGCCACGAAGTTAGTCAACACTACAGCCGGTCCAGGAGCCCATTAGTTACAGCGCAGCGCAGAGAAGCATAAACCTCAAGGAGCAGCGAGTCGACCACTGGCCGGTCCGTCACCTCCAACCCCGACAGTGACCTTTTCAATCTGGCCCGGCACTTAAATTGGCCAAACATTGGCTTGTTTCTCATTCTCAGACACAGGTCCTGCTGCTTCGATACTCTCTCGGGCCCGGGTCCCACCGCCTGTTCAGCCCATACCCGACCTTCCCAATCTGGCCCGGCGCTTAAATTGGTCAAACACTGGTTCATTTCTCGCTCTCGGACCCGGGCCTCGCCACAACCTCCTTTCGGCCCATACACGTCACGCCACAACCGTTCCTCAGCTTCCAGACATCAGTTTACACCGCAAAAATGCCAGGTTGTACAGGTGGTTCAAAAGCTCAACTCCAAAAGCTATAAACTACTGATTACAGTGATCATTGTCCAGAGAAAGTGTGATTAATAAAGTAGCTAGTAGTTTTGTTTGCTGCCAGCAAAGCGTCGCTGTGTTTCAGCAGAGCCGTCGTAAAACCGAAGTTTCGCAGGTTTGATTTTAACATTTTAGAGAAGTTTGGTAATTATACTTTATAATTTTTTGTCGTCAAACAATTAATACTAGAACGTACAATCATCATAGCGATATTTGATTCTGCGCTTCCCGCTCCCTGGATTACAAATCAATAGTAAGTATTAAAAATTTAAACTATAAATCATAAATAGAAAATAGAAAAATGGAAAGTAAGGTAGTGCAAAAAAACCGAGAGGCAGGTCCGGATATTTGGAGGGTATGGCCCAGATCCGGGTCAGGATCCATTCAGCAGTCTTATCACAGTTGGAAAGAAGCTGTTCCCAGATCTGGCCGTACGAGTCTTCAAGCTCCTGAGCCTTCTCCCGGAGGGAAGAGGGATGAAAAGTGTGTTGGCTGGGTAGGTCGTGTCCTTGATTATCCTGGCAGCACTGCTCCGACAGCGTGCGGTGTAAAGTGAGTCCAAGGACGGAAGATTGGTTTGTGTGATGTGCTGCGCCGTGTTCACGATCTTCTGCAGCTTCTTCTGGTCTTGGACAGGACAACTTCCATACCAAGTTGTGATGCACCCTAGAAAAATGCTTTCTACGGTGCATCTATAAATATTTGTGAAGGTTTTAGGGGACAGGTCAAACTTCTTTCGTTTTCTCAGGAAGTAAATGCACTGGTGGGCCCTCTTGGCAGTGGACTCTGCTTGGTTGGACCAAAGCAGGTCATTTGTGATATTAACCCCGAGGAACTTAAAGCTTTTGACCTGTTCCACCTGCGCACCACCGATGTAAATTGGGTCGTGCAGTCCACTACTCCTTCTGAAGTCAACAACCAATTCCTTTGCCTGCACTCTGTCCACCAGAGAAAGCAGGATCTCCCAGCAGCCACACATTTTAATTCCACATCCCATTGCCATTCTGATATGCCTATCCACGGCCTCCTCTACTGTAAAGATGAAGCCACACTCAGGTTGGAGGAACAACACCTTATATTCCATCTGGGTAGCCTCCAACCTGATGGCATGAACATTGACTTCTCAAACTTCCGCTAATGCCCCACCTCCCCCTCGTACCCCATCCGTTATTTATATTGTTACGAGAATACACATAAAATTAAGATGTTTGCTGGCCTGGGCTAGCATCAGTGGCATCAGCAGTTGGTCTGCCACCTGCCCTCAGGGGAAGGAGAGATAAGGAACAATGGAGCAGCGTCTGGAGATGTGTAATGGAGGGACGTGGGAGAGGGAGCTGTCTGGAGCGGCTCCCCCTTTGAACCCTGAACTGTTTGAAGTGATGGACAGGCGATACCCCAGCAGGGGGATAAAAAGGGGACAGGTTCGCTAAGACAGCAACACACGCCACCCGAGGTAACAAGACCCTGGAAGCGGTGCGCCTCTCACGAGTGGGTGAGAAGTGCCAGACAACGACAAGGGTGGAAAGGTACGATCAGCGGGAACCCGGTGTGTGTCCGCCCTTGCCTGGGTGCCGGGTTCACTGCAGAGGATCGACCGCATCTGGAGGAGGGGTCACAGTCGGTGACCTCAGGTGACATCACCAAGGACCCGCCCAAATGCTGTTTGTGAGCCATCTCGCTGGTCTGTGAGTGAAGCCGTTCTGAATGATCAGTTGTTCCTATTCTATGTCTCTCTTCCCCCACCTTGTCCATCGCCATGGCAACGATTACTGCGAACTGAACTACTAACTGGACTGAACTTTGAGTCATTTTGAAATTGGTCATTTACCCCTAGACAACGATAGAGCTTGACTGATGCTGTTATCTTAATTCTGTGCACATGTGTGGTTATCATTGTTGAATTGTTGCATTTATTATCCTTTCGATTACTGTGTTGCTTGTTTCTTTAATAAAACTTTCTTAGTTCTAGTACTCCAGACTCCAACTGAGTGATCCATTTCTGCTGGTTTGGCAACCCAGTTACGGGGTACGTAACAATATACACACATTCTTTCTCTCTCTCTCCTTTTTCTCCCTCTGTCCCTCCGACTATACCCCTTGCCCATCTTCTGGGTTTTTCCCCCCTCCCCCTTTTCCTTCCCCCTGGGCCTCCTGTCCCATGATCCTCTCATATCCCTTTTGCCAATCACCTGTCCAGCTCTCGGCTCCATCCCTCGCCCTCCTGTCTTCTCCTATCATTTTGGATCTCCCCCTCCCCCTCTCACTTTCAAATCTCTTACTAGCTCTTCTTTCAGTTAGTCCTGATGAAGGGTCTCGGCCCGAAACGTCGACTGTACCTCCTCCCAGAGATACTGCCTGGCCTGCTGCGTTCACCAGCAACTTTGATGTGTGTTCCTTAACCAATTCCTTCGTCTTGCTGACGTTGAGGGATAGGTTATTGTCTTCGCACCATGCCACCAGGTTCTTAATTTCCTCTCTGTACTCAAACTCATCATTACCCGAGATACGGCCTAAACACAATTATGGGTATACAGTAAGTGCAGCAGGGGGCTGAGTACATAGCCTGGTGGGGCACCGGTGCTCAGGGTGCTTGTAGAGGAGAGCTTATCCACTATTTTTACAGCCTGGGTCCTGTCTGTGAGGAAGTTGAAGATCCAGCTGTAGATCTGAGTGCTAAGGCCCAGGTTCCGGAGCTTAGGAATCAGTTTATTTGGAATGATGGTATTAAAGGCAGAGCTGTAGTCAATGAAAAGGAGCCGTACGTATGCATCTTTATTCTCCAGGTGTTCTAAGGAGGAATGTAGGGCCAGAGAGATGGCATCTGCCGTTGACCTGTTGCTCTGGTATGCGAATTGCAAAGCGTCCAGGTTGACCGGTAGGCTGTGGTTGATGTGTGCCATAACCAATCTCTCGAAGCACTTCATAGCAATTGATGTCAGAACCACAGGTTGATAGTCATTCAGGCATGCCACCTTGCTCTTCTTCGGCACTGGGATTATCGTTGCCTTCTTAAAACACGAGGGGATCTTAGACTGAAGCAAGGAGCAGATGAAGATGTCAGCAAACACTCCAGCTAGCTCGCTTGCACAGGCCCGGAGAATCCGTCCTAGGACACCATCTGGGCCCGTTGCCTTCCTTGGATTTATCTTCAGGAAGGCCCTTCTAACGTCCTCCTCGGTGACGATGAATCTCGATGCCACCAGGTCCGGTTCATCCGGAGGGAGTGGGATGCTCCTCTTCTGTTCGAATCTTGCATAGAATACGTTAAGTTCATCAGGAAGAGAAGCACCACAGTTATTGATATTCCCAGCTTTTTCTTTGCGCCCAGTGATCTCATTTAGACCCTGCCATAGTCTACTGGCATCCCTCTGGTTAGCCTGGGCTTCCAACTTGGCTCGATATTGCCTCTTGGCGCCCTTAATGGCTTTCCGGAGTTCATGCCTGGATTCCGTGTAGCAACTGGTATCCCCAGACCTAAAAGCTACAGCTCTAGCCTTCAAAAGGGACTTGACCTCATAATTCATCCAAGGTTTTCGGTTAGGGAATACCCAGATCATCTTGCGAGACACACAATCCTCCGTGCATTTCCAAATAAAGTCCGTGACAGCTGAGGCATACTCATCGAGGTTAGCTGCCGAGTCCTTGAATACTAACCAGACCACCGATTCAAAGCAGTAACGGAGGGCCTCATCCGTTTCCTCCGTCCAACGCGACACTACTTTTGACACCATGACCTCCCGCTTCAGTTTCTGTTTATAAGTCGGGAGGAGGAGTACGGCCTGATTGTCCAACTTTCCGAAGTGAGGTCGTGGGACGGAACGGTAGGCATCCTTGACTACTGTGTAGCAGTGGTCAAGTATATTCGGGCCTCTAGTGGGGCAGGAGACATGTTGGTATAACTTTGGCAGGGCCTTTGTGAGGTTGGCCTGGTTAAAGTCCCCGGCTGTAATGAGCAAAGCCTCCAGATACCCGGTCTCAAGTTCACTGATGTTGACATACAGTATGATCAAAGCACACTCCACGTCCGCCTGGGGGGGAACGTAGACCGCTGTCAGTATGATCGAGGTGAATTCCCGTGGCAGATAGTAGGGACGACACTTCACTGACAGGTGTTCCAGGTCCGGGCTGCAGGAGCTTGTCAGTGCCACTGTGTCCGAGCACCACGCAGTGTTGATCAGTAGGCAGACACCACCTCCCCTTGTCTTGCTCCAAGACGCCGTGCGGTCCATCCGATGGATCGAAAATTCCTCCGGTCGGATGGCACAGGCGGGGGTAGCAGGGGAGAGCCAGGTCTTGGTGAAACAGAATACACAGCAGTTCTGCATCTCCCTGCAGTAGGTGAGTCTCCCTTTTAGATCATTCAATTGCAAGGACGGGAAGGGTATGGAAGGCTATGGTCCAGGTGTGGATTGCTGGGACTATGCAGAATAACAGTTCGATATGGACTTGATGGGTCAAAGAGCTTGCTTCTTTGCTGTAGCACTCTATAGCTCTTTGACACAGTAGAGTCTGACAATAAGATGAAACCTTAGCTGCAGGGCAAATCAAGCAGGTGTTTCAGTGAATGCATTCTGAACTCTAAGCCACAACCACAATGATGCACTTCAAAGGAGTATCCAACACTGATTTCCTCTGCTAAGGGAGGAGAAACATGAAAAGTGAAATGTGTTACCTCTAAGGGAGCTATCTGATTTTCAATCGATTGGACGTTCTCCTTCGAAGCAGCCAGCTGGTTCTCTTTGTCCGCCAGCTGATGTTGGATTTCCTGGGCTTTCTCCTTATTTTGCTTCAGGTACTTGAGCGCTGTTTGATACTCTCGGACCTTCTGTGACTGATTCAGCCGGACCTGACGAAGCTTTTCTAGAGCTTTAATGTACCTGGAATGAAACAGTAAATTCACATTCTTCGCTGCTACAACCGATTTAATAGAATTTAGTTCAATATCAGAAAGATTCCCATCAATGAATGAAAATTACTTTGAAAGTGTTGTAGAACCACAAAATATTAATAAAATTTAGTGTTCTCTACCACAGATCCAGTGGATAGTAAGTTTATATGACTGCATGTGCATTGTAATGTGTACGGCATTAAGTAAAGGTGCTGCCTAGATATTGTGCTCACTGTGTAATGTTCGTGTGTGCTGTGGAGTCGTCGTCTTAGATGCATCTCTGAGACCGAACGTGACTTGCTTCTTCCCAAGTATTTTGGGTTCTGAGGTAAGCGATACAGGATCCAGACTCTGCCACGAGGACAGAACATTCCTGATGAATATTGCTCCCAAAACTAGCTCAAGGGGCGGCACTGTAACGTAGGGGTTAGCAGGACGCTTCACAGTACCAGAGATCTGGGTTCAATTCCCGCCACTGCCTGAGAGGAAATTGTATGTTCTCCCCCATGACCACATGGGTTTCCGTCAGGTGCTCTGGTTGCCGCCCACAGTCCAAAGAGGTACCAGTTGATAGGTTAATTGGTCATTGTAAACTGTCCTATGATTAGGCTAGGGTTAAATTGGGGGAGGGGATGTTGGTGGGTGGCTGCAAAGGCTGGAAGGGTCGATTCCATGCTGCGTCTCATTAAATCTCATTCAATAAATAAGTAAGCAGGCAATGCTCCTTCTGCACTTTGAGTCATAGGTCATTGAGGATGCCTTCTATCTTCCAAGGAATGAAAGCTTGGATCTTTAGTAACACACACACACAAAATGCTGGAGGAACTCAGCAGGTCAGGCAGCATCTATGGAGAGGTTTGCGGCCCTGATCCTTTTATCAGGACCGGATTGTGAATCTTTCCCTCTGCCTGCCTGTGTTGGAAGTCTGGTGTGTGAATGAGGTAGCCTGTCCAACACAGCCATATGAGTGTAATTAGGTCCCAGCACAATGCAGTACAATTCCATTTTGAAATAAAAATTGATTCAACAAGAAATGAAGGGATTTATTATATACTTAGCTGGGCCTATGCCAGACCACGCATGCATAAGTTGCGTTAAGTCGCGAAAACAAAAACCAGCATGCAGAATATAGTGCTGCCACTTCAGAGAAAGGGTAGTGCAGGTTGATAATGGCCAAGACGAGCTAGACTGGGAGATCAAGAGTTCATATCTTAGTGCACCAGCAGCCTGGTAACAGTGGGATAGAAGCAGTCCTTCAGCAAAGAATTTTGTGCTCTCAGGTTTTGGATCTTCAGCCTGATGGGAAAGTGGAGAAGAGACAACGTCCAGGTTTGGAGGTATCTTTGATTATGTTTTGCCATGCTCGAGATGCAAATAAGTGAAATAAACTTTACATATCAACTCAAGAGATTCTGAAGATGCTGGAAACACACACTAAATGGTGGAGGAACTCAGCAGGTCTGTGGAAAGGAATAAATAGTCGACATTTCCATTCAACGCCCTTCATCAGGGCTGGAAAGGAAGTGGGGGAAGATGCCAGAATAAAAAGGATTGAGGAGAGGAAGTAGGACAGCTGGAAGGTGATAGGTAAAGCCAGATGATTATCGGGGGGGGCGGGGGGTATGAAGTAAGAAGCTGGGAGGTTACAGGTGGAAAAGGCAAAGGGCTGGAGAATAAGCAATCTGATAACAGAGAGTGGCAGAAAAGGAAGGAGGAAGGGCATCGGGGGAAGTAATAGGTCGATGGGGGCAAGAGACAAGAGTGGGGAATAGAAAAAATGGGAAGATGGAGGAAAAAAATACTGGAAGGAGAGATCAATTTTTATGCAGTCAGGTTTGAAGGCACCTGGACGGAATTTGAGGTGCTGCTCCTCCATCCTGAGTGTGGCCTCATTGTGGCAAGAGAGGGGTCATATGTTGGAATGGGAATGGGATGGGAATTAGAATGATAGGCCACCAGGAAATTCTGCTTTTGGAGGATGGAGCAAAGGCGTTCGACAAAAGCAGTCCTCCAATTTACTTCGGATTTCACCAATGCAGAGGAGGCCTTATTGGGAGCACCGGACAGAGTAGACGATCCCAACAGGTTCGCAGCTAAAGTGCTGCCTCACCTGAAGGACTGTTTGGGGCCCTGAACGGGTGTGGGGGGGGGAGGTGAATGGGAAGGTGCGTCACCTCTGCCACTTGTAGAGAAACGTACCAGGAGAAAGATAAGAGGGGAGGGGTGAATTTCAGGGAGGTGTGCTGGGAGGGAGATTAGTGGGGAGAGACGAATGCACAAAGAAAATGTGTCAGGTTTGGCTCATTGAAATAAATGCTGCATTCTGGAACCGGAAGAAAATCTCACCTTGTGGCTGAGAAAATCTCATCAAATTTCTGCTTCAGAGTCTTTCCTTCACTCAGAGGCCAGTTTGAATCTTCTTGGTGACAGAATATAACATTAATTAACACAGCTTTTGAGACGCCCAAAGCACTGATCATCTCACGATCCATCTCTGCACATTTTGAACTCAAGCTGACCTTTTCTCCATGCCTTTAAAAATGAAAACAAAAGCACTCAATGATGCTCAATTCTTCTTTTATTCTTTCTTTTCCCCTTCCTTCCCCCACCCCTCCAAAGGGAACTTTGTTCCACATTTGTTTCTGTAGCTAACACAGTATAATTCAACACACTATTTATCCATAATTAATAATTTAATGGAAAAATTATCTTGACATTATCATAATACTGCCTGAAGAAATTTGTGCATGAACAGATCTCCACACTCTCCAAATGTACTTTTGCATAAAATAGATTATCAGAATCAGAATCAGGTTTACTATCACCAGCACATTTGGAGAAATTTGCTGATTGATGCTTTACAGATTGCAAGATGATAAAAGAAGCAAGCTCTTCTTTAGATAGACTCTGCCCTTGATGAGTGGCGGGGTGGAGATACGTCTCTGGCAAAGGAGGTATAAGATGCTCCTTCCTTGCGCTCGTCTGCAGGTGACCCTTGGACAAGGTGTAGCACCTGCTCAGACCCCAGATCAGGGTCACGTGAAGCAATGAGAGCGGGTGCTAGAAAGTTGAATGAGCCGCCTGGCGCATATCACAAGTCCTAGTTATGTGACCACTGACACCAACAAGACAATCTCTGAAGAGTATTGATAATAGCAAGGGGTCACCTATCTTGAAAAGACACTGCCCAGAAGGTGGCAATGGCAGACCACTTCTGTAGAAAAATTTGCCCAGTACAATCATGGTCATGGAAAGACCACGATCGCCCACGTCATATGACACAGCAAATAATGATGATGGCACTGCCCTTGAGCCTTGGCTCTGTCCCATAACCCAGTCACCTTTCTTTCAGCTATCAGTTCATGAGCCACATCTGTCACACAAAACAAAAATTCTTTGCCGAGTTCAACTCACTTCATCCGTGTGATCACGCCCTCCAAGGTTTTGAATTCAGTCTTTTTGCCCTTCTGCGTGCAAAGCATCGATCTCTGTACGGCCACCATTTCTCCATTCACGTCTCGAAACTGTAGACGGATTTGCGCTCGCACATCAGTTTCATGGGCAACCTTTGTCAAAAAAAAAACACAAACATGCTCACTTCCTGCCCTCATTTATTGCAAATCCCAAAAGAAGACAACATGAATGTAACACTCGTTAATTAATTTTACATATTTGCAAAGAATAATAAACACTTGGGGTTACGGTTTCTGTCACCTGCAGTGAAAACTTCTGCCACTCCTGCCATTCCTGCATTCATAACAAAATGAAGCTTATATGGAAAATATGAAGTACCTCATTGGTAAACATGTAAAAATTAGCTATGGTTCAAATATTGTTCTATTAGGCATACAATGGGATATATGGGGTGCTGAGGGATGGGTAGCACGTCTGGTGAAGGGGCTTGTCATGTCCATTCTGGGGACAGCTCACCCACCTTTGGTCCCCACTGAACACTCAACTCTCACCTGCGGCTCCAAGTAGCTGTTTGCATGCGACAGTGGCCACACCCTAGTACAGTGGTCCCCAACCACCGGGCCGCGGACCGGTACCGGGCCGCAGCGAAACGATATGATTTGGCGATATGAGTCAGCTGCACTTTTCCTCATTCCCTGTCACACACTGTTGAACTTGAATGTGCGTGAGGTCATTACGCACGCGTCATCCATGTCAGCGCGGGAAGAAGATCAGCTCCTCGAGCTTGTAAATGACGGCGGGCTGAAAAGTATGTTTGACATAACATCTCTGCCAGCATTCCAGATCAAAGTCAAGGCTGAATATCCTGAGATAGCCACAGAAGCACCGAAAACGTTGCTCCCATTTCCAACATATCTCTGCAATGAATGCAACGAAAACTAAATTGTGGAATAGACAGGACATAAGGAACTCCCTTCGAGTATCGCTGTCTCCCATCACCCCTCGATAGCACCGTCTTGTTGCAGGGAAACAAGTATTCAGCCCAGGGCTCCCACTGATTCAGCGATATTGGTGCGTTGCAATGATTTTATATGTTCATACGAGGAAAATATGCGCTGTATGTTTAATATCCAAGCGTTACTTAAAATGTTATGATGCTATTATAAGTGACTTATATAACCAGATAACAATTACAGCACGGAAATAGGCAATCTCAGCCCTTCTAGTCCGTGCTGAAAGCTACTCTCACCTAGTCCCACCGACCTGCACTCAGCCCATGACCCTCCATTCCTTTCCTGTCCATATACACATCAATTTTTCTTTAAATAATATTGAACCTGCCTCTACCACTTCTACTGGACATTCTTTCAGCACTTACTTCAAGCTCCCCGTCCTCCCCTGATGATTGACTTATCACTATATTCTTGCGAGGAAAATAAGCGCTGTGTGTTTAGTATTAAATTTGTTAGATAAACCCTTTTAGAAATGAAATTGAGTGTATTAGCCACTTATTACCAATATTCCGGTCGTGATTAACACCCCCCCACCCCCACCCCCCGAACAGAATCGCCAAAAACAATTTGCAGAGAATAATATCGGCAGGTACACGCATGCGCACTGGTGCCCGCGCAAGGCTTCATGGTCATTGTAGTCTTTCTCGGGGTAAACACTACTCTTGTCCATTGGCAACCCTACACCCGCCCCCCCGCCCCCGGGTCGGCTGGTCCGCAAGAATATTGTCAATATTAAACCGGTCCGCAATGCAAAAAAGGTTGGGGACCCTTGCCCTAGTACACCACTTCAACAGGCGGGATAAACCAGGTGAGGGCAGCCAGCGGCCTCATACGCCGGAGAGTTCGGGATATGCCTGTCCCAGCATGTGAAGGCAGCTCTAGCAGACTGGTGGATGAGATCTACAGTGACATCCAATGGGTAGGAAGGCAGTACTGCGACGCTCCATGGCGAACGAAGGGCATTACAAGGCACAGAAGACATCATGGTCATCCACTGAAACCGAGGAAGATCCCAGTATGTGGCACTTGTTTGTACCACTGGACTCGAAGGTTGAGAGAATGGAACTGCCCCAGTCCAATGGTTTTTTCACTTTAAAAACTCTCCTGCACGGGTTTCCTGTCATTGTCGGACACGACGAACAGCCTCCAGGTATCCAATACCTGGATGCTCAATTAAACCCGACGTCCACTATACTGACAAGGAAATAAATGCAACAGTCTCACATTGAAATTTGTGGCAGCAATGGTTCCAAAATCAGTAATATTCTGATTCTAAGTAGGACGTTTAAAGTGGCAGAATTTGTCATTTCAATTTTACTAAAAGTCCATGCAACAAGAGTAAAATGAATATCGTTGGTGGAACAATTACTAGGTGGAACAATTAACATTGCTCGTTGCAAATTGTCCGGTGATGGGGTTAGGGTTAAATCACCATTGTCAGGTGTTGCTGGGGCAGCGCAGCTGGAAGGGCTGGAGAGGAGGAGTAGGGAGTAAGAGTAAGAAAACGTTGACTGCTTATTCCCCCCCCCCCCCATAGATCCTGCTTGACCTGCTGAGTTCCTCCGGCATTTTACATGTATACACACACACACACACACGGCCTATAAAAAGTATTTGCTGTCTCTTGGAAGTTTTCATGCTTTATTGTTTTACAACATTGGATCACAGTGGATTTAATTTGTTTTTTTTTGACACTGATCAACAGAAAAGACTCTTCATGTCAAAGTGAAAACAAATTTCTACAAACTGGTACAAATTTATTAATTATTAACCACAAAATAACTGATTGCGTAATTACTCACTCCCTTCAAGTCAGTATTTAACAGATACACCTTTGGCAGCAATTACAGCCTTGAGTCTATGTGAATAGGTCTCTATCAGCTTTGCACGTCTGGACACAACAATTTTTCCCCAGTCTTTTTTACAAAACTGGTCAGGCTCTGTTAGATTGCAAGAGGATCGTGAGTGAACAGCCCTTATCAAGTCCAGCCAAAAGTTCTCAATTGAATTGAGGTCTGGACTCTGACTTGGCCAGTCCAGGACATTTAAGCCATTCCTGTGTAGCTTTGGCTAAATGCCTGCGGTCATTGCCTTGTTGGAAAGCAGACCTTCTCCTAAGTTGCAGTTTTCTTGCAGATTGCATTAGGTTTTCCTCCAGGATTTCCCTGTACTTTGCTGCATTTATTTTACCCTCTACCTTCACAAGCCTCCCAGAGCTGCAGTGAAGCATTCCCACAGCATGATGCAGCCACCACCATGTTCAGAGTAGGGATGGTGTGATTTTGATGATGTGCAGTGCTTGGCTTATGCCAAACATAGTCTTCAATCTGATGGTCAAAAAGCTCAGTCTTGGTTTCATCAGACCATAGAACCTTCTTCCAGCTGACTTCAGAGTCCCCTACATACCTTCTGGCAAACTTTAGCCAAAATTTCATGTGAGTTTTTTTCAACAGTGGCTTTCTCTTTGCCACTCTCCCGTAAAGCTACAACTGATGAAGCACCCAGGCAACAATTGTTGTATGCACAGTCTCTCCCATCTCAGCCACTGAATCTTGTAACTCCTCTAGAGTTGTCATAAGTCTCTTGGTGGTCTCCCTCACTAGTCTCCTTCTTGCACGGTCACGTTCTTTCCACTTCTTGATGATTGACCTAACTATACTCCAAGGGATATTAATTGTCTTGGAAGTTTTCTTGTAACCATCTCCTGACTTGTGCTTTTCAATAACCTTGTGGTGGAGTTGTTTGGAGTGTTCTTTTGTCTTCATGATGTAGTTTTTTGCCAGGATACTAACTCACCAGCAGCTGGATGTTCTAGACACAGGTGTATTTTTACTACAATCAATTGAAACACCTTGACTGCACACGGTGATCTCTATTTAACTAATGATGCGACTTCTAAAACCAATCGGCTGCACCAGTGATGATTTGGTGAGTCATATTAGGGGGGTGAATACTTATGCAATCAAATATTTTGTGTTTTATATTTGTAATTAATTTAGATCACTTTGTGGAGATCTGTTTTCACTTTGACACGAAAACAGTCTTTTCCGTTGATCAATGGCAAAAAAGCCAAATTAAATCCGCTGAGTTTCAGTGTTGTAATCCAATAAAACATGAAGACTTCCAAGGTGGTTGAATACTCTTTGATGTGAATATACTGTATGCCACTGGGGAAAATCTACTATCACTAAACCTCTGGTGTTAAAGTCATAGTCAGGGACTCATGCAACATTCAAGCAGCCTCTGACAATGAAGGAAACCCTCCGGACCACCAAGTTCTGACTCATTCTACTTTATTCTCCTCACATTCCCAACAATTCCCCAGATTTGTCCAATCACCTCTATGCTCGGGGCAACTTGGTGGCCAGATAATCTGCTATTCTGCACATCTTGGGTACGTGGGAGGAACGGGAGCACCTGGAGTGTACCTTCATGGTTACAAGAAAACACGCAAGCTCCAGGCAGATAGCATCCAAGGTCAGGATTGGCCCAGATTGCGACAGAAGTGGGGTAACAGCTGCAACAATGCACCATACTCTACAAGCACAACCATGCCTAAAACACATGACTGGATCACAGATTATAAAACTTACTTTACGGTTGGTCACTTGCTCTGTTCCCACCCCCAGCAGCAAAATGAGTCACACAGACCAGTTGACTCCCTCCTCACATCAAGTCCTGTTCTAGTTGTTTTTCAAAATATGGTAGCAGTTTTTGTTTTACTAAAAGCATTTTAAATAGACTTTCTGTAAATGATTTGAGAAAAAAAAAACACATTCCGTGATGATAATCTCTCAATATCACACATAGATGACCTTACAGTTTGCTGAAATGCGCCAAGTGTCTTGCAGCCCACAGGAAGTCGGCGATGATCACCAGCACATCTTGTATTTTGTCTCTTCAACAAAACGGGTTAACTGCACTCACTTGCTCATCCACTGAGAAGTTCCCACAACCAACGATCTCACTTTAAGGACTCTATCTTCTTTTATGTTCTCGGCATTTACCGCTTTTTATTTATATTTGGATTTGCACAGTTTGTTTGCACTCTATTTGATCTTTCATCGATCATGCTATAGCTACTATTCTATAGATCTGCTGAGTATGCCCACAGGAAAATGAATCTCAGAGTTGTATTTGGTGACATATATGCACTCCGATAACATTACTTTGAACAAGTGCCATTTCTGGCATCTCAAAGGAGATAGCCACTGCAGATATTTATCTACTGCACGCTCTCGTAAATTTAAAGATTTCTTTTAATCATTTCACCTTGCTTGCAGTCTGCCTATACAACTAAAAATCTGACTTCTTGTTTAACAGAATTTTTAGAAAATGCATTTCCTTCATTTAATTTATGATGCAATCTGATGGAGAGTCAAACCAAACAGAGATTCACTGCTTGAGGTTGGATTGTGCCTTTCACTATCATTGAGCCCACATTCTGTTCTGTAAACGATTAAGAAGCTAAAGTGGTCACACGTGATGAAAGTCACCTTCAGAATCAGGTTTATTATCACTGAAACACGTCATGAAATTTGTTGCTTTGTGACAGCCGTACAGTGCAATACAGTAACAATTACTATAATTTTCATTATTTGGGGTGGCAGGGTGGAGATATGTCTCTACCAAAGGAGGTGTAAGGTGCTTCTTCCCTCTGCTAGCCTACAGATCACTCTTGGGGAAGGTGTAGCATCTGCTCAGCCCCCCAGTCTGGGTCACATGAAGCCATGGGAGCAGGTGATGGATGGTCATCTAAGCAGCTGGTATATATCACAAGTCCTGGTTATGTGATCACTGATGCCAGGCAGACAAGTTCTGAAGAGTATTGATAATGGCTGTGGTCACCTGTCTTGTAAAGACACCGCCCAGAAGAAGGCAATGGCAAACCACTTCTACCAAAAAATTTGCCAAGTACAGTCATGACCATTGAAGACCATGATCGCCTATGTTATATGACAGGGCACATAACAAATGAACAAATTTAATTTGTTTAATTTATAAACACCGCAAGAAAACAGGCCCTTTCAACCCAATTGGTTCGGGCCACTCATTTACATCTATGTGACCTACTAACCTTAACATCTCTGGACTCTGGGAGGAAACCAAAGCACCTGGAGGAAACCCACATGATCACAGTGAGAACGTAAAAGTTCCTTACAGACAGTGGTAGAATTGAACCAGATTGTTGGTGCTCTAATGGCATTACAGTGCCATCTTAAAGTTACAATAAGAAATGGGAAAAATAAATAGAGCAAAACAGTGAGGTAGAGTTCAAGAATCATTCAGAGATCTGATGGCGAAGGGAAAGAAGTTGTACTTAGTATATTGAGTGTGCATCTGCAAGCTCCTATATCTTCGCCCTGATGACAGCAAGGAGAAGGGGGCATGGTGAGGGTTCTGAATGATAGACACCACCTTCTTGAGGATGGAGATGTTCTCAATGGTGGGAAGGCTAATGCCAATAATAGAGCAGGCTGAGACTACACCACACTGCAACTTTTTCTCATTGGAGCCTCCACGACAGGCGATGATGCAACGAGTCAGAATGCTTTCCCCAGCACATCTGTAGAAATTTGCTAGAGTCTTTAGTGACATAACAAATCTCCTAATGAAGGGACCTCAATGAATTCATCAGGGAATGCATCAATGCTGCATGGAATGGGAGTGTAAATGTTCGTAAGCAGATATTTTCCATGTTGTAGCTAATCAAGCTATAGAAACAACCAGAATATGCAGAGGTTCTCACCATCGACCTTTAAGGTGGTTAGTTTTCTTGAAATCAGTAGATAAATCATTTGATTCACCAACCTGGAACCTAGTTTCTTTGCTTTATCATCAAATGGAGAAATGAAAATGAAACATTAAATTAGTCTGACATGTAAACCTAATTTTCAGCTGCTGGATTTGCCACATCTCTGAACATAGTTTAGCCAGAGAGCAGTGAATCTGTGGAATTTGCTGCCACAGGCAGCTACAGAGGCCAAGTTATTCAGTATATTGAAGGCAGAGGTTGATAGATTCTTGATTAGTCAAGCACGAAGGGATACGGGGAGAAGGCAGGCGATTGCGGCTGAGAGGGAGTTGCGGCAAAATGACAGCCATTCCTTATCGTAGTGTAACAGTGGTCTAGTGTGTTGGGACCTCTGCTGTAACAGTTACATGCCTCAAACAGGCCTGGTTAAAGTCACCGACTATAATTTGAAATTCAATGGGATGGGCCATTTCTTCTTTACAGAGAGCATCCTGCAGTTTCGCGAGTGCTTGCTTATAATCGGCCGCTGATGTTTTTTAACCTGCGGTCAGAATCATGGATGAGAAATCTTGAGGCAAATAGGATGGTCTACATTTAATCGTTAGTTGTTCTAAGTCAGGGGACCAAGAAGTCGATATAACCCCGACGTCCATGCACCAACAAAAATTGACTAAATAACACACGCCACCACCTCTTTCCTTAACAGAATTCGAGGTTCGATCTATTCTGAAAATTGTAAAACCTTCTGGTCGGATAGTTGAGCTCAGCATGTTCACTGTCAATGCAACAAACGAGATCAGCCTCATCTACCTTTGATACAGCAACCTTGCCCTGAGATCATTAATCTTTTTTTTCCAGCCTTGAGGACATAAAGTGTTGCATGGCATAAAACTTCCTACAGTTGAATGAAGGCAAGTCTGAAGTTGTCCTATTTGGCCCCCCTGACCCCATCAAAGTGATTACCAACAGTCTTGGTAACCTGTCCACCCTTGTCAAATCCCATGTCAAAAACCTTGGTGTGATATTTGATTCCGCCTTTAAGTTTTTCAAGCAAGTTAATGCAGTAGTAAAAGCCAGTTTTTTCCAGCTTCGTACTATTGCCAAAATCAAGTTGTTTCTCTCTTTCAAAGATCTCGAGGAAGTCATCCACGCCATTATACTCCAACTCTGTGTATACTGGGATTAGTCAGTCGTCCCTGTCCCACCGGCAACTGGTCCAGAACGCTGCAGCCAGGCTCCTGGCAGGTGCCCGGAAGAGGGACCATATTACTTCTATCCTGGCCTCTCTCCACTGGCTACCAGCACGGTTTAGAATTGATTTTAAGGTTCTCCTGTTTGTTTTTAAAGCCCGAAGTGGGCTGGCCCCCTCCTATATCGCAGACCTTCTAACCCCTTATTCTACTTCCAGGTCCCTCAGGTCGACTGACTTGGGGCTCCTGGCTGTCCCACGATCTAAATTTAAGTTCAGGGGCGACCGCACCTTTGCTGTTGTAGATCCTAGACTGTGGAACAGCATTCCCCTCCCTATCAGATCTGCCCCCTCCATTGACTCTTTTAAGTCCAGGCTCAAAACTTACCTTTATTCACTAGTGTTTGAATCTTCCTGATGTGGCTGATTTTTGGCTTGTGCCTAGGCTCATGTGTTGTCTATATTGTGCCTATAAGCTGTGTGCCCTGTTGTTTATATGTGTTTCTCGTATTTGTGATTTTCGCTACCTGTTATGGATGTCAACATGGGTTGTTTTTAAATGTGCTTTATAAATAAATTTGACTTGACTTGACTCTAAGTTCGCTAACAAGATGATAGACAGAGGAGGTCCCGTCCCTCTGCATTTCAACCTGATTTGAATTCCACCTGTCCTGCCACGCCTTTAGCCTTGGCGTTGACCATTAAAGGCACTGCATTATATTTGCATAAAGCGTTGCCATAGAAAAGCAACATCTATCGTCAAAGATCCTCACCACCCAGGCCCTGCTCTTTTCTCACTGCTGCCATCAGGTAGATGCAGGTGGATGCTTCCCTGGTGTCATGGATTCTCCATTACCTGACTGGCAGACCACAGTACGTGTGCTTGCAACACTGTGTGTCCGACAGAGTGATCAGCAGCACTGGGGCTCCACAGGGGACTGTCTTGTCTCCCTTTCTCTTCACGATTTACACCTCGGACTTCAACTACTGCACAGAGTCTTGTCATCTTCAGAAGTTTTCGGATGACTTTACCATAGTTGGAAGTATCAGCAAGGGAGATGAGGTCGAGTCCAGGGCTACTGTAGGAAACTTTGTCACATGGTGTGAGCAGAATTATCTGCAGCTTAATGTGGAAAAAGACTAAGGAGCAGGTGGTAGACCTGAGGAGAGCTAAGATACCGGTGACACCTGTTTCCATCCAGGGGGTCAGTGTGGACATGGTGGAGGATTACAAATACCTGGGGATACGTATTAACAATAAACTGGACTGGTCAAAGAACACTGAGGCTGTCTACAAGAAGGGTCAGAGCAGTCTCTATTTCCTGAGGAGACTGAGGTCCTTTAACATCTGCCGGACGATGCTGAGGATGTTCTACGAGTCCGTGGTGGCCAGTGCTATCATGTTTGCTGTTGTGTGCTGGGGCAGCAGGCTGAGGGTAGCAGACACCAACAGAATCAACAAACTTATTCGTAAGGCCAGTGATGTTGTGGGAATGGAACTAGACTCTCTCACGGTAGTGTCTGAAAAGAGGATGCATACTATCTTGGACAATGTCTCCTATCCACTACATAATGTACTGGGTGGGCACAGGAGTACATTCAGCCAGAGACTCATTCCTCCAAGATGCAGCACAGAGCGTCATAGGAAGTCATTCCTGCCTGTGGCCATCAAACTTTACAACTCCTCCCTTGGAGGGTCAGACACCCTGTGCCGATAGGCTAGTCCTGGACTTATTTCATAATTTACTGGTATAATTTACATATTACTATTTAACTATTTATGGTTCTATTACTATTTACTATTTATGGTGCAACTGTAATAAAAACCAATTTCCCCCGGGATCAATGAAGTATGACTATCACTATGACTATGACTAAGAAGGTACAGGAGCTTCAGGACTTGCACCACCACCAGGTTCTACTACCCCTCAACATCAGGCTCTTGAACAAAAGGGGATAACTACACTCATTTAAGGGCTCTGTAACATTGTTATTTCATGCTTATTATTTATTTATATCTGCATTTGGCCAATTTGTTTAGTTTATGGTGGTTATAGTTTCTGTTCTATAGATTTGCTAAGTATGCCCACTGAAAAAGAATCTCAGGGTTGTACGTAGTGTTACGTACCCCGTAACTGGGTTGCCAAACCAGCAGAAATGGATCACTCAGTTGGAGTCTGGAGTACTAGAACTAAGAAAGTTTTATTAAAGAAACAAGCAACACAGTAATCGAAAGGATAATAAATGCAACAGTTCAACAATGATAACCACACATGTGCACAGAATTAAGATAACAGCATCAATCAAGCTCTATCGTTGTCTAGGGGTAAATGACCAAATTTAAAAGTGACTCAAAGTTCAGTCCAGTTAGTAGTTCATTCCGCAGTAATCGTTGCCATGGCGATGGACAACGTGGGGGGAAGAGAGAGATAGAACAGGAACGACTGATCATTCAGAACGGCTTCACTCACAGACCGGCGAGATTGCTCACAAGCAACTTTTGGGCGGGTCCTTGGTGATGTCACCTGAGGTCACCGACTGTGACCCCTCCTCCAGATGCGGTCGATCCTCTGCAGTGAACCCGGCACCCAGGCAAGGGCGGACACACACCGGGTTCCCGCTGATCGTACCTTTCCACCCTGGTCGTTGTCTGATACTTCTCACCCACTCGTGAGAGGCGCACCGCTTCCAGGGTCTTGTTACCTCGGGTGGCGTGTGTGTCTGTCTTAGCGAACCTGTCCCTTTTTATCCCCCTGCTGGGGTATCGCCTGTCCATCACTTCAAACAGTTCAGGGTTCAAAGGGGGAGCCGCTCCAGACAGCTCTCTCTCTCCCACGTCCCTTCATTACACATCTCCAGACGCTGCTCCATTGTTCCTTATCTCTCCTTCCCCTGAGGGCAGGTGGCAGACCAACTGCTGATGCCACTGATGCTAGCCCAGGCCAGCAAACATCTTAATTTTATGTGTATTCTCGTAACAGTAGTGACATGTATGTACTCTGATAATAAATTTTACTCTGAACCTTTGCAAGAGTTCTGACCTATTTAAGAAAATAGAGAACAAAAATCCTGTTTTGTTGAAATTTAGGCCAATAACTGAATTAACCCACTTGCTTTGTATAATGAAAATGCATCTTAGACAAATTTGATCACTTATCTATCACTCTCAGTTCGGATATTCATGGGTGTTATCACCAATTTTACAAAGCAAATGAAACTATCAATTATCTTATTTGCTATATGTGCAATCTTGACAAGCTCAGAATTGGCTGCAACATGAGACAAAGATAAATCTATTTTTACAAGTAAAAAAATTTCACCTAAATCACATGAGCTGGCCCACATTCCCAAAATTCTACAAATGGCCATTTGCAATTTTATTCCAATCCATTTTTAAGTGCAGGTTATTTCAGGGAAATATGACAGAATGCGATGCCCTGTGAACAGGCATGGACCTGTAAACTGAATGACTTCTTCTATGTCCTGAGAAACTACATATAAATTGTATGTGTGCATTCTGTTTTCTTTAGTAATTGGAATAAAACTTCAGAGTCCTGAACAGATCAGAATTTTACTTTTTTATTCAAAGGAACAGCACAGAACAGACCCTTCCGGTCCAAGGAGCCATGCTACCCAGCAACACACCTATTTAACACTGGCCAATTAATCTACTAACTGGTACGTCTTTGGACAGTGGGGGGGAGGGAGAGGGGGGGCGCAGAAATCCACGTGGTCACAGGGAAAACACACAAACTCTTTACAGACAGCAACGGAATTGAACCCTGAACTCCAACGCCCCAAGCTGTAATAATGCCATACTGACAACTGCACTACCCTGGTAGAGTTTTAAAAAGCTTGCTTTTAATTTTATAGATTAAACTGTCAGCCACCATATTTTACTGCAATAATCACAGACACAGAACAGTACAAGACTGTAAGGACCCTTTGGCCCATAAATCTTTTGCAAACCCTTTAACTTACTCAAATGGTTCCATTTATTATCAGCGAATGTATACAGTATACAACCTGAAATACTTGTCTTCACAGGCATTCATGAAAAACAGAAACCCAAAAGGAAGAACGACAGAAAAATATTAGAACCTCAAAGCCCCCTCTCCCCGCGCAAGCAGGAGCAAAGCATCAACACAACAAATATCCCCCTCCTGCCATTTCAGCAAAACATGTCAGCACCCACGCACAGCAAAGCACCCAAAGGGAGACCATGATCTGCAGACAACAAAAACTATTGTTTACCTGATAAACTCCAGTCAATCTAACCCTTCCTTCCAACAATTTCAATGACCTTCCATTTTTCTTTCATCCATGTTCCCTTCTCAGATCTCTTAAATATCCATAATATATCAGGCTCTACCGCCAGCCCCAACAGCATTCTAGGTACTTAGAGATTTGTGTATCTCTGATATCTCCCCTAAACGTTTCCCCAGTCAAATTAAACAGATGTCCTGTGGGGTAGCCATTGACATCCTGGAATAGAGGCGTTGTCTGTGACTCTGTTTGTGCCTCCTATAATCTTGCACACATTTATCACATTTCCTCTCATCTTCCCTCATTCCAAAGAGAAAATCCCACCTCGCTCAACCTTTCCTCTTTAGATTTGCCCTCTAATCTGAACTGCTTTTTGTGAAGAAAAAACAAAAATGCTTGCTGTTTATTATCTTTTTTTGATTGTGGTTGAAAGTAAGTAGAAAAGGCCCTGAAAGTTAATCACATCATCAAGATTCCAAATGAGCAGAATTTCTGTGAAAGAGAACCAAGGAGCAACCCCAACTTCCTTCGTTCTTAATCACAAGACATGCAGAACAAAAGCAGTCTGCAGGAACATTACAGCAGATGTTTTCTGAAGAAAATTTGAAATTTAGAACAATTCTTTCAGTGTGGAATACATTGTGCACAATTCTAAATCTGTCCTACCTTTGGGTCATGAACAAATGTTTGCCCTTTGGTTCCAGGAGGGAAGTCACCAGTACAAATGTACTTTAAGCACTCAATTATAGTCTGTAACACAAAAACATATATGTAAAGAAAATAAACGTAATCCTGTTACATTAAATTCCGTATCATGAGAAGTGCTCCAAAGCTCCACAAAACACTTTCAATAAATCAGTCCTGTGATGATTGGTAAGAACAACTACACTCTCATTTCTCTGCATTAAAATCAAAACCTACAGATTGTGGTAAATCAAAGTGATTGCATTATCTCATCTTCATTATCATTGCTTCGATATTCATGATGCACTTCCCTTGATAGTGTGTTCTTTTTTATACTACCCAGGGAAAACTGGTTCACAGGAGACCTGCTGCTGTCCTGGAAAAAGTATGATCGAGTTCCAATGTCCGAATTCGACAAGTAGCTAAATTGAATGAGTGATTCCCACCGTCTATGCAAAAGACTCTGGCGACCTCTTACAACCTATTTAAGCCTCTCGATTGTTTCTCAGTCCACCCAGTGACAACATCATCTTCCACCTTGTCAATGCCACCTCCCAACCGTTACTATAAGACCAAGGAGCAGACGTCAGCCATTCAGCCCATCGAGTCTGCTCTGCCATTTTATCATGAGCTGATCCATTTTCCCATTTAGTTCCACTCCCCTGCCTTCTCACCATAACCTTTGATGCCCTGGTTACTCAGAAACCTACCAATCTCTGCCTTAAATGCACCCAATGACTTCGCATCCACTGCCCCCCGTGACAACAAATTCCATAGATTCATCACCCTCTGGTTAAAAAATTTCTTCACATCTCTGTTCTGAATGGGCGCCCTTCAATCCTTAAGTCATGCCTTCTCGTACTAGACTCCCCCACCACGGGAAACAACTTTGCCACATCCACTCTGTCCATGCCTTTCAACATTCGAAATGTTTCTATGAGGACCCCCCTCATTCTTCTAAACTCCAAGGAATACAGTCCAAGAGCAGACAAACATTCCTCATATGTTAACCCTCTCATTCCCAGAATCATTCTAGTAAATCTTCTCTGTACCCTCACCAACGTCAGCACATCCTTTCTTAAATAAGGAGACCAAAACTGCCCACAGTACTCCAAGTGAGGTCTCACCAGTGCCTTATAAAGCCTAAACATCACATTCCTGCTCCTATACTCTATTCCTCTAGAAGTAAATGCCAACATTGCATTCGCCTTCTTCACCACCGACTCAACCTGGAGGTTAACTTTAAGGGTATCCTGCACGAGGACTCCTAAGTCCCGCTGCATCTCAGAACTTTGAATTCTCTTCTAATTTAAATAATAGTCTGCCCGTTTATTTCTTCTGCCAAAGTGCATAACCATACACTTTCCAACATTGTATTTCATTTGCCACTTCTTTGCCCATTCTTCCAATCTACCCAAGTCTCTCTACAGACTCTCTGTTTCCTTAGCACTACCGGACCCTCCACCTATCTTTGTATCATCAGCAAACTTCGCCACAAATCCATCTATTCCATAATCCAAATCATTGATGTACAACGTAAAGAGAAACGGCCCCAACACTGACCCCTGTGGAACACCACTGGTAACCAGCAGCCAACCAGAATAGGATCCCTTTATTCCCACTCTCTGTTTCCTGCCAATCAGCCAACGCTCTATCCACATATGTAACTTTCCGTAATACCTTGGGCTCTTATCTTGTTAAGTAGTCTCATGTGTGGCACCTTGTCGAAGGCCTTCTGAAAATCCAAATATACAACATCCACTGCATCTCTCTTGCCTAGCCTACTTGTAATTTCCTCAAAAAATTGTAATAGGTTTGTCAGGCAGGATTTTCCTATAAGAAAACCATGCTGAGTTCTGCCTATCTTGTCATAAGCCTCCAGGTACTCCATAAACTCATCCTTGACAATCGACTTCAACAACTTCCCAACCACCGATGTCAAGCTAACAGGTCTATAATTTCCTTTTTGCTTCCTTGCCCCCTTCTTAAATAGCGAAGTGACATTTGCAATCTTCCAGTCCTCCAGAACCATGCTAGAATCTATCGACTTTTGAAAGATCATTGCTAATGCCTCCGCAATCTCCGCAGCTATTTCCTTCAGAACACGAGGGTGCATTCCATCTGGTCCGGGAGATTTATCTACCTTTAGACTATTCAGCTTCCTGAGTACTTTCTCTGTCGTAATTGTGACTGCGCACACTTCTCTTCCCTGCCACCCTTGAGTGTCCGGTATACTGCTGATGTCTTCCTCAGTGAAGACTGATGCAAAATACTCATTCAGTTCCTCCGCCATTTCCTTATCTCCCATTACAATTTCTCCAGCATCATTTTCTATTGGTCCTATATCTACTCTCACCTGTCTTTTACTCTCTATATACTTGAAAAAGCTTTTAGTATCCTCTTTGATATTATTTGCGAGCTTCTTTTCATAGTTCATCTTTTCCCTCTTAATGAGCTTCTTAGTTTCCTTTTGTAAGCTTTTAAAAACTTCCCAATCCTCTGTCTTCCCACTAATTTTTGCTTCCTTGTATGCCCTCTCCTTTGCTTTAACTTTGGCTTTGACTTCTCTTGTCAGCCACGGTTGCATCCTTTTTCCATTCAAAAATTTCTTTTTTGGAATATACCTGTCTTGCACCTTCCTCACTTCTCGCATAAACTCCAGCCACTGCTGCTCTGCTGTCCTTCCCGCCAGTGTCCCTTTCCAGTCAATTTTGGCCAGTTCCTGTCTCATGCCACTATAACTTCCTTTACTCCACTGAAATACCGACACATTGGATTTTGGCTTCTCTTTTTCAAATTTCACAGTGAACTCAATCATGTTATGAGCACTGCCTCCTAAGGGTTCCTTCACCTCAATCTCTCTAATCACCTCCGGTTCATTACACAATACCCAATCCAGTACAGCCGATCCCCTAGTGGGCTCAACAACATGCTGTTCTAAAAAGCCATCTCGCAGACATTCTACAAATTCTCTCTCTTGAGATGCAGTGCCGACCTGATTTTCCCAATCTACTCGCATGTTAAAATCCCCCACAATTCTCATAATACTGCCCTTCTGACAAGCCTTTTCTATTTCTGGTTGTAATTTGTAGTCCACATCACTGCAGCTGTTTGGACTGTCTCTTCTTTTATTCCTGAAACTGCTCTTGTCACCTCTTTTGTTGAAATATTGCTCCATTATTTTACTTCAAGTTGACTATTTTCAAGAATTGAGCCGCTTTTCGATAAAGTGGTGAAGAGTTTGACTTAATTTATGATGAGGCCACCCTCAGGGTGGAGGGGCAACACCTTGTGTTCCGTCTGGGTAACCTCCAACCTGATGACAAGAGTATCGATTTCTCCTTCTGGTTAAAAAAAAAACATTTCCTCCCTCTCTCCTCCTCTTCTTCTATTCTCCACGCTTGCATTTTACCTCTTCTCACCAGCCTATCACCTCCCCCTGGTGCCCCTCCTTCTTCCCTTTCTCCTATGGTCCACTCTCCTCTCTTACCAGATTCCTTCCTCTCCAGCCCTCGAACTTCCCCACCCACCTGGCTTCACCTATCACCTTCTCGCTAGCCTCCTACCTCTCCCCCTATCTTTTTATTCTGGCATCTTCTCCCTTCTTTTCCAGTCTTAAAGAATGGTCTCAGCCTGAAACGTTGAATGTTTGTTCATTTCCATAGATGCTGCCTGACCTGCTGAGTTCCTCCAGCATTTTGTGTGTGTTCATTCACGATAAACCACACCTGAAGGTTCCAGTCCCCCTTGGAGAACTAGGCTCAAAAAACCCAAAAGATTTCAACTTCACACTAATAACCCAAAGCAAATTTCAAATACTTCAAAGCAATCACAACGTATCAATGCTGTGACATATCAATTACAAGTTGCAGGAGGCTGCAGAGGGTTTGGACTGTGGGAAGAAACCAGAGCACCCAGAGGAAACCCACATGGTCACGGGAAGAATGTACAAGCTTCTCACAGACAGCAGCAGGACTCAAATCCTGATCGGTATTCACTGGCACTGTAAAGTGACTGCATTAACCACTACACTTCCATACCAGCCTAAATGTTTAAACTACAGTCCGCCATGACTCAAATTTATTCCATGGTGGTCAATTATTATAAACATTCAGTCTGTCCCTTTCTGGTTTATTGATTAATTGACAATTGTCTTTATCTGCAATGAAAATTACAGAAACTGAATAAAACAAAGCACAATGTGAATCATGATTTAGTGTCAAATTAATGCACATTACAAGGATCTTTGTCAGTCTGTCTATATTTTAAATTCCAAATGTATTACTTACCGTTTTTCCTGCGCCATTTGGTCCCACCAGAACAGTTAATGGAGTATTGAAGGTGATAATTTGTTTATCTTTGTCATCTATCCCAAAACTCCTCACACCCTGAATGCTCATCTTCTCAATTCTGGACATCTTGGCAGGTCTTCAACCTTCCCCAATCTAATAAAGAATAATAGAAGACGACATAATCTTCAGTTAAGCTCACTTAGGAATCCTAATTGCCAGTCCATGTTCATTTTATGGACCACCAAAAGCTGGCACATTGAGGCATACTTACGAGGTGCCTCATGAGGTCAGTGAAAACTGGAGGTTCATCCACAGATGACAGGGCAGGTCAGGACGGTGTGTGGTTTGTGACTTTTGACTCTTCTGTCAGACACAGGTCTCTGTGCACTCCCAATGAACAACCACTTTTGGTTCTCAATAACATCCTGTACTCCTTCTCTCAGTTATGACGCTGCGTTTCTTCCTGGAAGATTTGAGCGTGCCCATGAATGGTTTTATCTGTCTCATACTCACTTCCCATAGCAGGATTCTATTGTTATGCACTTGAATGTTAAGGTGCAGCGAATTCAAAAAACGATAAGCATAAGAACACAATGAAGCCATTCGGCCCATCTGCCATTCAATCACGGTTGATCTATTTTTCCTCTTGACCACATTCTCCTGCCCTCTCCCCACAACTGTTGATGGCCCGACTAACCAAGAATGCATCAACCTCTGCTTTAAATATACCCAATGACTTGGCCTCCACAGCCAACCATGGCAATGAATTCTACATTCAATGCAGTCTAATTGTCATTCAACCATATATGAATACCCATGAAAACAGACAAAAGGAACAGAGTAACTCTGAGGCTAAGGTGCAAAACACAGAAGCTACAGTACACAGCACAAGGCACACTTAGCACGTAAGACAGCAGTAAAATAGTCACACAAAAAAAGTCCAAGTCCTTGAGTCTCTAAATGTTGCAGCAGTCTGCAGTCAAATACAATACATCTTAACCTGCTGAACAACCAGTGAAGGGCAGCACTGACTCCAACATGTATGCCACACCACTCTGCCCCTGGCTTTCCAGTTGAGTACTCCACTCTAGCAGCACACAGGTGTATTGCCCTGTTTAAGATTTCTACAGCTATGCTGTGAGGTATTTATTTTAGCAGTTTTCTGTAAAAGCCGTGTACCCTGCTGTTGAGAATGTTTTTGGTTTCAGTTAAAGATAAGGAGCCACGTTGTCTGACTTAGGAATGCTGTGTCAGCCAATCAGGATGGCGGGATGGAGAGAAGATTCCAGGGAGAGTTGGGCAGAAAGAGATTTCTGACAGACTGTAGCTGGGTTCATGGTGTTTTGGCAGGAGATCAGAGAGCAGAGGATCTGGCAGGACACATGGAGGATCCCATCTGAAGAGAAGTCCCTAATGCAAGGAGTGCTTGGCGAGATGAAGGAGTCCAAGAAGGGAAGCACTATGTGCGATTGTTGCTGAGAACTCAGTGACATAAGTACAGTGGTACACCTATCCACCACCAAAATAAGCCTCAACGTTTATGTGCATATTTAGAGTGTAATAGGCCCTTCTATTTTTTTCTCTTTTCTTTTTTCTATTGACTGTTTGATAAACCTGAAATTGGTAAATATACTTTCTTTATAATTTTATTTTGGTGTACGACATTATTTCTTGGCAACCGATAATTGTGCATGGTCAGTATTTACACAGTATTTGCCCAAATTGAGGTTCTTTTAATGGGAATTCCCAATGTTCCTGTCCGGCTGAACCCCAAATCATACTGACCCCAGACATATATTGTTTATGAAAGGAGTCCTGTGGCTGTTAGCAGAGTCAGCTAATGTGCCAAGTTTGTATATGACCCTGGTGAGAGGGTTACATTTGTAGAGGCTCATTGGAATCTCAAATGCTGTGTGAATGCTGTTTTAGGATTGATTAAGCGGTTTGTGTGTTTAAGCCAGTGATTAGGCAGGTGTCAGGGAAAGTCATTAAGGTACTTTATTACAGATGCCACAGGGATTGCTTGGAGCGATTCGAAATAGTTATCCACAAATAATGATTGTGTCTGAGTGTGGTAGATGTTTGAAGCCCCAATGAACTGTTACTCAGAGCACTGATTTCTGTAAAAGTATCGGGGAGAGATACACTAGTTGAATGGCGTTTTGACAAATCGGCAGGTAAGGATTGTGTGTTAGTCCAGACCAGCAGTCGTAAACTGAAGTTGCACTGCCCGACATGATAGGAGAACCTGGAGAGGTGTGGCCAAGGGCAGTCCATATATTTAGAGAAGGGGAAATGTAGCTGAGGGTGAAGACTTTGAAGACAAGTCGTTCTCCTTTCTGCAAAGTGAGAGAAAGGAGTTGTCTGATGTGAAATCTCTAATGGGTCCTTCAGCAGTTGATGGAAATTCTGAGCTGGCTTCGGTATTTACATCACTGATCAATAAATGCCAAAGTGTATCTGTGGAGAACCAAGGTTATTGTAGGCTGAGAATATTCTCTGGAGTCAACGGCACCTCCGATGGGGAACAACATGAGGCTTGGGCAGAGCAGACACCTCAATTGCTGGATGAGCGGCAGTGCTCAGATAATATGAAAAGAGAGTCTGAAACGTCCAGCGGCTGAGGTGGTGAGGTCCCTAAAAGCAGAAAACCCATTGAGGCTCAGGCACACAATCCAGGAGAAAGCGGAGAAACTTTTTGCCTATACTTTCAGGCTAGAGAGACAGCTGTATTGCCTGTGCTGCAAAGGGGCCATTCCACTGGCTGAGATCGATCAATTAAGGATGGAGCAAGTTCTGAAGAGCACACTGTCACACAAAGTGGTTGTTTTAAGCATTCGAACGACTCACAAGATGCATCCCCTGCCCTCGTTTGTTGAGCTGATCAGAGAAGTGAGAGAGGAGGAAAATACGATGGAGGAGTGGGAGGCCCCGACCAGTTGGGCAAAGTCCTCAGTAGTAGCTTCGGTTGCTGACGCAGCCCCAGATGTCATACAAGTGGGGGATTTGCAGGATGAAATGACAAACAGGCAAGCCAAGGTATCTCGGTTGATGTCAGTGAGTACTACCACCAAGCGTGACAAGTCCAGTAGGAAACCGGACCCACCATTGGTACATACTAAACAGAGAGCTGCTATTGACAGGGGTCTCTTGACGAGGGAAGTGACTGGTATTTTCTGTTACAACTGTGGTTAGGATGGACATTTCAAGTGGGAGCATGAAGGACAGGAAAACCTTCAGAAAGTAACCCAGTGCTTGCTTAAACAAAGAAGGAAGTTGGGAAACTTTAGAGTGACCCAGTGAGGGAATGACCTGACACCTCAGAGAAAACACGTTCCAATTCATACTTCAAGGAAAACACTAAGGTGCAAAACTCTATTCCTGAAGCCCTAGTGGAACCAACCTCGAGTGTAACCATATGTATTGAGGGTATTTATGCTAGTCATACTTGACATAGGTTCTCAGGTTACTGTACTCTGCAGATCCTTTTACAACCAGTATTTGATGCATTTACCATTGACGCCATTCTGTGCTCTAGAAATTTGGGGTCTTTGTACCAATGATTACCCATGTGATGGTTACTTGTCATTGAAGCTGGAGTTTTCAGAACTAGAAGCTGGAGTAGCTGAGACCCTTGATAAATTAGTGTTTGTCTGTCCTGATCCGGTTGAAAAAGGTGAAGCTTCCATTACTGCGGGAACAAATACTCCCATTGTGAGAAGGCTCAAAGGAGAATGCAAGGAGAGAAACGGGGAGAATTTTCTGAAAACCTTGTCCATTTACCTAGTGTTCAGAGCTGCTTTTGAAAAGGGACAAATTCCCCCAAAGCAGGATGGTGAGCATAAACGAGGAACTGTGTGGTACACCCAGTCTAAACCCATCATATTATGTCCTGGGCAAGTAGCTAGAATGACGGGTAACCCCAATTTCCCAGGAATGTCCAATGCCAAGGCCCCTCCTGGTGGACGCTCTGGAGGATCACAACGAAGATTCACGACAACCTGCCAGAGTACTGGTGAGACCTGAACCGCAGAAACCGTCGGCTGTACACATAAACAGGATAGCAGTGATTGTCAGGAACACTTTGGAGAGAGAGGTCACCATTAGACAAGGGATGCAGATGGCACATCCTTTTCCAGTGACATAATGTCTCATTTTCCAGTGAGAAAACCAGGACAGAGACAGTTTCAGGAACGATAACAGGAAAGTCATTCAGCTTTGGTGAGTCCCTGGTCCCTGAGGGATAGAAAAGGAGACTAACAGACAAGATGCTGAAGCTCGAAGATATCTTTTCTACTGATAAGTTCGATGTGGGTGGCTCCAAGAGTAGTCGCCACACTACTTGAGTGACAGAAGACACCCCTCTCTTCGCACCGGGAGAGGAGGAAAAAGTTCAGCAGCATCTGCTGAAACCGAAGCTGGAACTATCACTGAATCCAGGAGTCCCTCTGCGTCACCCATGCTAGCGGTGAGGAAGAAGAATGGGAAGGTACGAATGTGTGTTGACTATCGGACACTGAACCAATGTACAGTCCCCGGCCAAAATACTGACCCATGAATCGAGGATGCTCTGGCCTCTCTGAGTACAGCAAACTGGTAGAGTGTGTTATATCTGAGGAGTGGGTATTATCAGATACCCATGAGTCAAGCTGGTAAAGAAAAGACAGTATTTATATATCCACTTGGACTCTCAGTTTGAGAGACTGCCCCAGGGCATGTTAGGAGCACTGGCTTCTTTTCCACATGTCATGGAGAAGACAGTTGGAGACATGAACTTGTTTGAGGTACTGCTCTACTGGGATGATCTCATAGTATTCGGGTATACACTGGAGGAACATGAGACAAGGGTACTGAAGATGCTAGATCACCTGAAAGCTGGAGGGTTAAAACCATCACTGGACAAGTGCCAGTCTTGTAAGATGTCAGTCAACTACGTCGGACTCGTAGTCTCACCGGATGGGGTACCTTCCAACAGCAGAGGGAGGTACAGAGGCCCAGTTTCTGTAACTTATCAATCAGGATTGTGGGAATGATGGTATTAAACACTAAGGTATAGTCAACGAACAGATTCCTGATATCGGTGTCTGATTATCCAGGTGATCTAAGGCCATGTGAGGAGCCATTGAGATTGTGTCTGCCGTAGACTGATTGTGGCAACAGGCAAATTGCAGTGGGTCCAGGTCCTTGCTGAGGCAGGAGTTCATTCTAGCCATGACCAACCTCTCAAAGCATTTCATCACTGTAGATGTGAGTGCTACTGGGCGATAGTCATTAAGGCAAACCACACTGCTCTTCTTAGGCACTGGTATAATTGTTGCCTTTTTGCAGGTGGGAAATTCCAACCGTAGCAGTGAGAGGTTGAAAGTGTCCTTGAATACTCCCACCAGTTGGTTGACACAAGCTTTCAGAGCTTTCCCAGGTACTTCATCAGGGCTCAGTACCATCACTGACAGAGGCCAGCTTGCCAAAAGCCTTCTTCACCACCCTGTCTACTTGAGACTCTGCTTTCAGGAGACTGTGTAGCTGAACTGCCAAGTCTCTCTCAGACAGAAGACTCTGATGCATAAAGCTGATGACCATGGTGAAATCAAGGAAACCCTTTTTGATTTCAAGTATAAATTTCTTCCCAGCACGAGGAACACGCAGTTTTCTGCTCGCCTAAGTAAAACTGTACTGTGTGTGATGACTTCAGCACATTGTGTTCCAATGATTCACTTTACAGCTCCGGATTCCAGAGTTAAAATGAGTCGTGTAAAGGGTTGCCCGTGTCACAGAGTGAAGTCATCCCCTCTGGTTGAACAGCCCAATGGTTGAGGGGTAATAATTGTTCCTGAACCTGGTGACTTTGATGCTGAGACTCCTGCACCTCCTTGCTGATGTCAGCAGCGAGAAGACAGCACGTTCTGTATGGTGGAGGTCCTCGATGATGATGCTGCTTTCCTGTGACAGTGGTCTGTGCAGATGAGTTCGATGGTGGGGAGGACTTCATCTGCGATGGACCGGGCCCTGTCCACTACTTTTTGTCACATTTTCCATTCAAGAACAATAGTGTTTCCATTCCAGGCCATGATGCAACCAGTCAGCATACTCTCCACTGCGGATCGACAGAGGTTTGTCCAAGTTTTAGATGTCATGCCGAATGTTCACAAACTTCTAAGAAAGTAAAGGTGCTGCTATGCTTTCTTTGTAATGGCTCTTACATGCTGAACCCAAGGTAGATCCCTGTGAAATGATAACACGGAGGAATTTAAAATTGCTGACTATCTTCACCTCTCTTTTCCGATGACTGGATCATGGACCTCCGGTTTCCTCCTCCTGTAGTCAATAATCAGCTCTTTGGTATTCCATACACTGAGTAGGAGATTGTCGTGGCAGCATACAGCCAGATATTCAATCTCCCTCCTACATCCTGATTCATCACTACTTTGATTTGGCCAATGACAGTGGTGTCGATGGCTCACTTAAGTGTGGAAGAGCCAATGCAATAACAACTGCTGTTAACCTGTTGCGGCCATAGGCTAATTGGAGCACGTCCAAGTCACTCCTCAGGCAAGGGTTGGCATGCTTCATCACCAACCTCTCAAAGCACTTCGTCACAGTGGATGCAAGTGCTACTGGACAATAGTCATTGAGGCACGTTACTATGTTCTTCTTTGCACCAGCATAACTGAAGCCTGCTTGAAGCAGGTGGGTACCACAGATGCCAAAGAGAGAGGTTAAAGTTATTTGGGAACACTCCATCCATTTGATAAGCACAGGTCTTCAATAATCAGCCTGTGAAGCAAAATACTTTGGATGCTGTGATTTATTTTTCATTCACTCAAGGGATTCAAGGCAATTACAAAGAAGGCACGTCAGTGGCTACGCTCCATTAGGAGTCTGGAGACATCTGGAGTGTCACCAAAGGTTCGAGCAAAGTTCTACAGGTGTACCATAGAGAGCATGCTGACCGGTTGCATCACTGCCTGGCATGGACCACCAATGCACCAGATCAGAAGAAGCCGCAGAAGGTTGGAAACTCAGCCAGTTCCAGCATAGGCAAGAGCCATCGAGCACATCTTGAAAAGCAGATGCCTCAAAAAGGCGACATCCATCACTAAAGCAGGGAGAAGAGTGGAGCGGTAGTGCTAGGCGACTCAGGAGTCAGAGGAACAGACAAGAGGTTCTGTGGGTGTAAACAGGACACCCGGATGGTATGCTGCCTCCCAGGTGCCTGGGTCAGGGATATCTCGGATCATGTCCACAGCATTTTGGAGGGGGAGGTAAAGCAGCTAGATGTCTTGGTACATATTGATACCAATGACATAGGAAGGAAAAGCAAAGAGGTCCTGAAGAGAGAATTTAGAGAGCAAGGCAGAAAGCCAAGAAGCAGGACCTCCGGGTTAGCAATTTCTGGATTGCTGCCTGTGCCACGCGCCAGTGAGGGCAGAAACAGGATGATTTGACAGATAAATGAGTGGCTGAGAAACTGGTGCAAGGGGCAGGGCTTCAGGTTCTTGGATCATTTTGATTTTGTCTGGAGGAGGTATGACCGGTACAAAAGGGACCGGTTGCACCTGAACCCAAGGAGGACCAACATTCTAGCAAGGAGGGTTGTTAGAGTTATTGGGGATGATTTAAACTAATTTGGCAGGGGGATGGGAACCGGAGTGAAGGGACTCAGGATCGGACGGATGGTAAAAAAGCAAAGACAGCATACAGTCAGGCTGTCAGGAAGAGCAGGCAGATGATAGGACAAAATTGCAGCCAGCATGGTGAGTATCAGTGCAAAAGGATAGCAATTAAAGTACTCAAAGTGTTATATCTCAATGCATAGACTATAAGAAACAAGGTGGATGATCTTATTGCACTTTTACAGATTGTCCGGTATGTTGTTGTGGCCATCACTGAATCGTGGCTGAAGAACGGTTGTAGTTGGGAACTGAATGCCCAAGGTTACACATTGTATTGGAGGGATAGGAAGGTAGGCAGAGGGAGAAGCATGGCTCGGTCAATAAAGAATGGCATCAAATCATTAGAAAGGTGTGACATAGGATCGGAAGATTTTGAATCCTTGTGGGCTGAGTTAAGAAACTGCAAGGGTAGAATGAGCCTGATTGCAGTTATATACAGACCTCCCAACAGTGGCTGGGAGGTGGATTATAGAAATCAACAGGAAATTGAAAAGGCATGTCAAAGGGGCAATGTTATGATAGTCATGGAAGATTTTAACAAGGTAGATTGGGAAAATCAGGTTGGTAATGGATCTCAAGTGATTGAATTGGTTGAATGCCTACAAGACGACTTTTTAGAGCAGTTTGTCATTGAGTCTACTAAGGGATCAGTTATACTGGATTAGGTGTTATGTAATGAACCAGAGGCGATCTGGTAACTTAAGGTAAAGGAACCCTTAGAAGACAATGATCACAATAAGATTGAGTTCAACTTGAAAGTTCATAGCGAGAAAGTACAGTCTGACATAACAGTATTTCAGTGGAATAAAAGAAATTACAGTGGTATGAGAGAGGAGTTGGACAAAGTGAATTGGAAGGAGCTGCTGGCAGGGATGTCAGCAGAGCAGCAATAGTGTGAGTTTCTGTGAAAAATGAGGAAGATGCAGCATATATCTATCCCAAAAACAAAGAAATACTCAAATGGTAAAATAGTACAACTGTGGCTGACAAGGAAAGTCAAAGTTAATGGAAAAGCAATAGAGAGGGCATACAACAAAGCAAAAATTAGCGGGAAGATATTGGATTGGGAAGCTTTTAAAAACCTACAGAAAGCAACTAGAAGAATCATTAGGAGGGAAAAGATGAAATATGAAAGCAGGCTAGCAAAGAATATCAAGATAGATAAAAAATACTTATTCATTTATACAAAAAAAGAGAGAGATGAGAGTGGATATAAGACGGCTAGAAAATGAGGCCGGAGAAATAACGGGGGGACAAGGAGATGGCAGATGAACTAAATGAGTATTTTGCAATAGTCTTCATTGTGGAAGACACTATCAGTGTGCCCGATGTTGAAGGGTGTGAAGGAAGAGAAGTGACTGCAGTTACTATTACAAGGGAGAAGGTGCTCAAAAAGCTGAAAGACCTAAGGGTACTTAAGTCACCTCAACCAGATGAACTCCACCCTAGGGTTCTGAAAGAGGAGGTGGTAGAGATTGTGAAGGCAGTAGGAATGAACTTTCTTTCTAAAATTTTTATTAGTTTCTATATGGAAGAATACAGAGTACAAGAAAGTATATATAAAAGGTCAAAAAAGATTTTTTTAAACTACCAATGACATTATATCTATCCATAATAACTATCTCATTACCCCGTATTCATATAAGTAAATCAATAGTTATATTGAAATACACTAATTTATTACAAAAAAAAAGAATCTAACCCCTACCAAGACCGAAGCTGTTTATTAAGGAGAAAAAAGGTTAAATACCTTCTTATATAATAAAAAATAATAATAGCCAACATCCGTATTTAAACAACGAATTGAAGGTTTTGGAAATAATTCAGAAAGGGTCCCCACAATGTTTGAAAGTCTTGACGAGATTCAGAAATTGAATAACAAATCTTCTCTAAATCTAAGCATGACATAACGTCCTATAACCATTGAGCACGAGTAGGAGGAAAAACATCTCTCCACTTAAACAAAAGCACCCTCCTAGCTATAAGAGAGCTAAAGGCCAAAATATGTAAATCAGGTGTCTTCAGCTTGATAACTTGTCCGGCAACAATACCAAATAGGGCCGTCAGAGGATTAGGCTTAAAACTGACTTTGAAAAGTAAAGAAATAGTTTGAAAAACTTCCTTCCATTATTTTTCAAGACTCGGACATGTTCAAAACATATGAATTAATGAAGCTTCTCCATTATTACATCTGTCACACTAGGGAGATATATAAAAACGAGATAGCTTATCTATCCTTAGTCATATGAGATCTATGTACCACCTTAAATTGTATGAGGGAATGGCAAGCACGTAACGATGAAGTATTAACCAGTTTAAAAATTTCATTCCAAGTTTCCTCCGATATTGATGTTTGTAAATCTTGTTCCCAGAGATTCTTAATTTTGTCTAAAGGAACATTCCTCGTCTCCAGTAACATGCCAGAAATATTAGATATTGAACCATTATGAAAAGGTGTCAAATTGAAAATTACGTCTAGTAAGGTCTTATCTGAGCTTATGGGAAATGTGCATAATTGAGATCTTAGAAAGTCTCTGATTTGTAAGTATCTAAAAAAGTGAGTATTGGGTAAGCTATATGTAGTTGACAATTGCTCAAATGAAAAAAGATTTCCTCCAACAAACAGATCCCAAAAACATTTAATACCCAACCTGTCCCATTCTTTAAAAACTAAATCAGTCATGGAGGGTTTTAAAAAAAAGTTAGAATAAGTGGGACTTGAAAGGGAAAATCTCAATAAAGCAAAGTGATTTCTAAATTGTATCCAGATCCTCAAAGTATGTTTAACTATTAAATTATCAGTTAGTTTACTTACAGGTAAAGGAAGTGAGGATCCAAGAAGAGAAATAATAGAAAATTTATTAACAGAGTTAGCTTCGAAAGAAACCCATACCGGATGGTCTCCATGATTAATATAATATAGCCAAAACCTAAGATATTGTATATTAACTGCCCAGTAATAAAACCTAAAATTAGGTAAGGCTAAAGAATGATCTTTCAAAAATCACTGGACTCCGGCATGGTGCCAGAGGACTGGAAAATTGCAAATGACACTCCACTCTAAGAAAGGAGGGAAGCAGCAGAAAGGAAATTAGAGACCAATTAGCATGACCTCTGTGGTTGGGAAGATGTTGGAGTCAATTGTTGAGGATGAGGTTATGGAGTACTTAGTGACACAGGACAAGATAGAACAAAGTCAGCATGGTTTTCTTAAGAGAAAGTCTTGCCTGATGAACCTACTGGAATTCTTTGTGGAGATTACAAGTAGGATAAATAAAGGGGACGCAATGGATACTGTATATTTGGATTTTCAGAAGGTTTTTGACAAGGTGCCACACATGAGGCTGCTTACCAAGTTAAGAGCTCACTGGTATTACAGGAAACTTACCGGCATGGTTAGAGCATTGACTGATTGGTAGGAGGCAGCGAGTGAGAATAAAGTGATACTTTTCTGGTTGGCTCCCAGTGACTAGTGGTGTTCTGCAGGGGTCAGTGTTGGGACCACTTCTTTTTATGCTGTATATCAATGATTTAGATGATGGAATAGATGGCTTTGTTGTCCAGTTTGCAAATGATACAAAGATTGGTGGGGGTAGGGGGCAGGTAGTTTTGAGGAAACAGGAAGGCTGCAGAAGGACTTAAGACAGATTAGAATGGGCAAGAAAGTGGCAAATGAAATACAATGTTGGAACTGCATGGTTGTGCACTTTGGTAGTAAAAATAAATGTGGAGACCATTTTCTAAACAGGGAGAAAATCGAAAAAGCTAACATTCAAAGGGTCTTGGTAGTCCTTGTACAGAACACCCTAAAGGTTAACTTGCAGGCTGAATCAGTGGTAAGGAAGGCAATTGCATAGTTAGCATTTATTTCAAGAGGTCTAGAATACAGGAGTAGGGATGTGATACTGTGGCTTTCTAAGGCACTTGTGAGGCCTCAACTTGAGTGTTTTGAAGAGTTTTGGGCTCCTCAGCTAAAAAAAAGATGTGCTGGCATTGGAGAAGATTCAGAGACGGTTCACAAGGATGATTCCTGGAATGAAAGCGTTATCATAGGAGGAATGCTTGTTAGCTCAGGGTCCGTACTCACTGGAACTTAGAAAGATGAGGGCAGATCTCATTGAAACCTTTTGAATGTTGAAAGGCCTAGACAGAGTAGATGTGGAAAGGATACTTCCCAAGGTGGGGGAATCTAGGACAAGAGGGCATAGTCTCAGGATAGAGGAGTGCCCATTTAAAACAGAGAGGCAGAGAAATTTCTTCAGCTAAAGGGTGGTGAGTTTGTGGAATTTGTTACCACAGAGGCAGTGGAGGCCAGGTATATTTTAGGCAGGGCTTGATAGGTTCTTGATTGGACACGGCACCAAGGTTACAGGGAGGAGGCCAGTGAGTGAGGCTGAGGAGGGGGAAAAAGGGAACAGCCACGATTGAATGGTGCAGCAGACTTGATGGGCTTAATGGCCTAATTTTGTTCCTATGCCTTAAGATCTTATTAAGGACCTTCACCACCCAGGACATACCTTCTTCTCATTGCTACCACCAGGGAGAAGGGACAGGAACTTGAAGACACACACTGAACATTTTATGAACAGCTTCTTCCCCTCTGCCATCAGATTACTGAATGGACAATGAACCCATGAACATGACCCTATTACTTTTGCTCTCATTTTGCACTACTTACATATTTTTGTATATATCTCGTTGTAATTTATACTATATTTTATGTATTGCAATATACTGCTGCTGCAAAACAACAAATTTCATGACACACTTCAGTAATAACTAAACTGATTCTAGTTGTGGGGATGTGGGCTTCACAGGCTGAGCCAGCATTTAATTGCCCATCACTAAAATCTGAAATAGAATCCAGAACGGTTGAATACTCAGCAGATCAAGCAGCATCCAGAGAGAAGAAAACAGAATTAATGTTTCAGGCCAATGGCAAATAAAGTCAGCAATCTGTAACATTGACACCGGTTCCCTTTCCATAGGCAGTGCCCCTTAACTGCTGAGTATTTCCAGTATTTTGGTTCCCCCACCCCCATCCCAGCTGCTCTTCTCATAAGGTTGAAAGAAGATATTTGCTGATGATTCAGCCGGTGCCTACGTACAGTGAATTCAAACAATATGCAGGCCAAGATGACAAGTGAGGGTCACAATCACACTTCACAAGTTACAACTGATAACCATCTAGAACAAGATAAAGTCTATTCAATTCTTCCTGACATTTAACATTATTACCAGAAACCCCATCAACATTAACAAGGGATGCATCAGAACACATCTAAATTGCAATTGTTTGCAGGAAATTAAGATTAGACCACACAACAACTTTATATGGCAACTGCTCTGCTCACAAATGCAAGAAGTAGCAGAGTTGTGGACACCGGTTAGTCCACTGCAAACATCAACTTCACCTCTGTGGACTGCAGTTATCGCTGCCTTTTGAAAGCAGCTGACGTAAATACCCCTCCCACCCTCAACATTCCCCTCCCTACTCTCATTGGGCAGAAGGTACAAAAGTCTGAAAGCATAGACCACCAAGCTCCAAGAACAGTTCCAATCCCACTATGACACAGATCTCTTGCATGATACAGTGGATTCTTGATGTCAGAACATCATCGTACTGTCTTGAAATGATCTGTCTGGAGAGCATGCAAAATAATTTTTCCACTAGATCTCAGTAACACGTGAACTAATTAACTCAATCAGAAAGCTATCTTTGGCCAAGGTCTTTCAACAGCAAGTGCTGCCCCACTACACCCTCATACACTATCTCTATTCTAGATACTTATTCACAAAAGAGTGGAGAATCTGAGGTGAAAGCACAAGGGAAATGCCAAGTCTTTATAAGGCATTGGTCAGACCACATTTGAAGTACTGTGAGAAGTCTTGAGGCCATTATCCAAGAAGGGATGTGCTGGCATTGGAGAGGGTCCAGAGGATTAATGAGAATTATTCCAGCAATGAAAGGGTTAACATTGAAGTGCATTTTATGGCTCTGGGCATGTAATCACTGGAGTTTAGAAGATTTGGGGGGGGGGGTTCTCATTGAAACTGATCGAATATGGCAGACACAAACATGAGGAAATCTGCAGATGCTGGAAATTCAAGCAACACACACAAAAAATGCTGGTGGAACACAGCAGGCCAGGCAGCGTCTATAGGAAGAGGTTCAGTTGACGTTTCGGGCCAAGACCCTTCGTCACGAAGGGTCTCGGCCCAAAATGTCGACAGTACCTCTTCCTATAGAATATGGCAGACAAACTGAATCAGTCTTCCCTGTGGAAGATACTAACAGTATGCTAGAAGTCCGAGTGTGTCAGGTGACAGGATTGTGTGAAGTTGCCATTACGAAGGAGAGACTAAAAGGTTTGAAGGTAGGTAAGTCACCCAGACCAGAAGGACTATGTACTTTACTTTTTACTTTACTTTATTGTCACCAAACAATTGATACGAGAGCGTACAATCATCACAGCGATATTTGATTCTGCGCTTCCTGCTCCCTGGATTACAAATCTATAGTAAATATTAAAAAATAAAATTATAAATCATAAACAGAAAATAGAAAAGGGAAAGTAAGGCAGTGCAAAAAAAAAACGAGAGGCAAGTCCAGATATTTGGAGGGTACGGCCCAGTTCTGGGTCAGGATCCGTTCAGCAGTCTTATCACAGTTGGAAAGAAGCTGTTCCCAAATCTGGCCGTATGAGTCTTCAAGCTCCTGAGCCTTCTCCCGGAGGGAAGAGGGATGAAAAGTGTGTTGGCTGGGTGGGTCATGTCCCTAATTATCCTGGCAGCACTGCTGCGATAGCATGCGGTGTAAAGTGAGTCCAAGGACGGAAGATTGGTTTGTGTGATGTGCTGCGCCGTGTTCACGATCTTCTGCAGCTTCTTCCGGTCTTGGACAGGACAACTTCCATACCAGGTTGTGATGCACCCTAGAAGAACGCTTTCTACGGTGCATCTATAAAAATTAGTGAAGGTTTTAGGGGACAGGCCAAATTTCTTTAGTTTTCAAAGGAAGTAAAGGCACTGGTGGGCCTTCTTGGCAGTGAACTCTGCTTGGTTGGACCAAGTCAAGTCATTTGTGATATTGACCCCGAAGAACTTAAAGCTTTTGACCTGTTCCACGTGCGCATCACTGATGCAACCTGGGTCATGCGGTCTGCTACTCCTTCTGAAGTCAACCACCAATTCCTTCGTCTTGCTGATATTGAAGGATAGGTTATTGTCTTCGCACTATGCCACCAGGTTCTTAATTTCCTCTCTGTACTCAAACTTATCATTACCCGAGATACGGCCTACAATTGTCGTGTCATCAGCAAACTGAGTACATAGCCTTGTGGGGCACCGGCACTCAGAGTGATTGTAGAGGACAGCTTGTCCCCTATTTTTACAGACTGCACCCCTGGGTTCTGAAAGACGTGGCTGAAGAGATTGTGGAGGCATTGGTAATGATCTTTCAAGAATCAATTGATTCTGGCATGGTTCCAGAGGAATGGAAAATTACAAATGTCACTCCACTCTTCAAGAAGGGAGAGATACAGAAGAAAGGATATTATAGGCAGTTAGTCCAACCTCAGTGGCTGGGGAGATGTTGGAGTCAAGTGTTAAGGATATGGTTTTGGGGTACTTGAAGGTACATGATAAAATAGACCCAGGTCAGCATGGTTTCCTTAAGGCAAACTCTTACCTGACAAATCTGTTGGAATTCTTTGAAGAAATAACAAGCAGGATTGACAAAGCAGAATCAGTGGATGTTGTGTACTTGGATTTTTAGAAGGTCTTTGACAAGGTGCCGTACAAGGCTCTTTAACAAGTTAAGAGCCCATAATACTACAGGAAAGATATGAGCGTGGATACAGCATTGGCTGATTTGCAGGAGACAAAGAGTGGGAATAAAGAGAGCCTTTTCTGGAAGGCAACTGTGATGTCAGCACTTATTTCGAGAAGACTAGAGTATAAAAGCAACGATGTAACCCTCATTTGGAGTATCGTGAGTTTTGGGCCCCTTATCTACAAAATGATATGTTGACGTTGGAGAGCATTCAAAGGAGGCTCACAAAAATGATTCCTGGTTGGAAAGGCTTGTCATATGAGGAGTGTTTGATGGCTTTAGTCATAGTCATACTTTATTGATCCCAGGGGAAATTGGTTTTCGTTACAGTTGCATCATAAATAATAAATGGACCTCCACTTTGGGCCTCTACTCACTGGAATTCATAAGAATGAGGCCAAGACCTAACTGAAACCTATCGAATGTTGAAAGGCTTTGATAGACTGGACATGGAGAGGATGTTTCCTCTGGTGGGAAAGTCTAATACCAGAGGACACAGCCTCAGAATGGAGGAACGTCCATTTAGAATGGAAACGAGGAGGAATATCTTTAGCCAGAGTGGTGCATCTGTGAAATTCTTTGCGACCGACAGCTGTGAAGGCCAAGTCTTTATGTATATTTAAGGCAGAGGTTGATCGATTCTTGATTGCTCAGGACATGAAGGGATACAAGAGCAAAGCAGGAGATTGGGGCTGAGTGGAAAAATGGCTCAGCCATGATGAAATAGCACAGCAGACTCAATGGGCCAAATGGCCTAATTCTGCTCCTATACCAATAAATCCACTTCCTCTGTAACCACCATGAGTACAGGATGCAAAGCATCAAGTTCAGAGGACATATCACACTTTGGCCACATTACTTCGCTTAGTACTTTTTTTTTCTACAGGTGAAATTTGCATTTAATTCCTCGATGTGTCCTTTCATTATTTATCACCACGTGGCCACACACTGAAAGCAACTTTTCGCGCCTTCAACACCCAGTACAGTAGTCTTAAAGGTGAAAGTCTCATGCATACTGCGAGTTTATACCTAAATCAGGCCCTCTTAACACTCTGCAACATAAAAAAAACTCCTTAAAACAACTAAGCAACGGTTTGACCGGCTGTCAATAAATATTTGTCAATTTCAACCTTAGGCGATATCCTTAACCCAGAGCCTAAAATAAATCTTCGCTGCAGAAATATAAACTGTATCTTTATTAGGGCAAGCGGGGACTTATCGATTCATGGTTAATCTACAATTAAACGTGAAAGTTAAAAAAAAAGGCATCAATATATCGGTATCTGAAAAAAAATAAGGCCCTGGTTTAAATGCTACAGAACCTGCTGAAAGCGGGATTACAGCGACCAGAGGAATAATCAGGTCCTGGAACGGCGAAAGGCTGTGTGCGGAACATGAGATGCGGGGAAATGATAGCCAAGTGGCTCCGACTTACACCGGTAATAGAAGGTAAACTCCAGCCCTGATACAGCAACACTTCCTTCTATGGAACCCTGGCGCCAGCTGATACAGTTCAAAATGATACACTCTTCCTCCCGCGCATGCGCCGCCGTCTTCCTCCGCTCCCTTCGAGGCGGAACTTCCAGCTCGCCAGCATTGTCACTCAGCATGGTCACCTCCTTCCGGACAACCAAGAGCTCTTTGTACTACGGGAAACTTCGTCCATCCTTTTGCTTAAAACTGATTTATATAATACTAGGTTACGGCTTTGTTTTCACTACTTCAATAATTCTGTTTAATGGATCTCTTTACAAAAATGCTGAAGACGTTAATAATACGTTTAAATATTATGAAAAGTGCAGGGTTTTTCTAGCTGTCAATGCACCGCACTCTCTCTGCCTTATAAAAATATTGTGCATTGGGGAACGTTGTCAGTCAACTCGCTCTAAAACTGCAACGTTTCGTGATTTAGTACATGTTTTTATCATTTTAATATCTAAACAAGTTAAATTGTTTAGCAAAGATGCTTGGAGAAACGCATGATTTAGTTCTGTTCCAATTCAGATTTTCTTAATTTATAATTCTGTCCCAATTGCTTATTTCCTTTTTTAAAAACAAGACTTCGGATTTCACGTTCCATTTCTTCGCCGGAGAAGCTTATTTTTGCTTGAATTCCCTATTTGACTTCCTGCTGACTGTTTATTGGTATCCTGGAATTCTGTTCCAATGCTTTTGAAGTTCAAAGTACATTTATTATCAAAGTGTGTATAATTTATACAACCCTGAGATTGATCTGCTTACACACGAAACAAGGGAATCCATCAAAAACAAAAGGAGAGCTTCAAACACCCAGTGTGCAGAGAGATAGAGAGGTCCTTTGCATAAATATCTCACTATATTGACAATACATCTGATTTATGAAGATTGCTGCCATTTTCCTGTCATTTGTGTGTTCTCCTGCCATCCACCTCCTTGGTCTTTTAGAAAGTTCTTTTGCATGAAATTGTTATTTAATGCATACGGCCATCCATTAACTTGTGGCTGGTATGGTAGCATCATCGTTAGCACGACACTTTACAGTACCGGAGACCCAAGCTCATTACCCGCCGCCGCCTGTGCATTCTCCCCCATGACCGTGTGAGTTTCTTCCCACAGGCCAAAGATGTACTGTATCTCAATAAATTATAAAAAAGCGAGCAAACAGTATTCAGCACTAAAGCCTTATATAATTTTCAAAATGTCTGACTTTGTCTGTTCATGGGGTAGAATGACTTGGTTTTCTGTCCATGCTGAGTTTAACATAATGTTTCTGGTACCACTTTTGTAAATAATTTTCAAAATTATCCAGACTTGGTGGCACTGGTGTTTAGAAGGATTGGGAGTGGGGGGGAATCTGAAAGCTATTAAATATTGAGAGGCCTGAATAGAGTGGATGTGGAGAGGATGTTTCCTGTAGTAGGTGAATCAGAGGGCATAGATTCAGATTACAAGAATGTTGCTTTAGAACAGAAATGAAGAGGAATTTCTTTAGCAAGAGGGTGGTGAACATGTCAAATTCATTGCCATAGATGGCTGTGGAGGCCAAGTCATTAAGTATATTTGAAGGGGAGGTTGATAGGTTCTTGATTAGTCGGGGCTTCAAAGGTTACGGAGAGAAGGCAGGAGAATGGGGTTGAGAGGGACAATAAATGCTGAAATGGGGAAGCAGACTCGATGGGCTGAATGGCTTTATTCTGCTCCCATATCTTATGGACTTTTCAGGTCGGTCCAAGAACTTGGTAGTAGTGGGGAAAAGGTGTTGTTGAACCCTGTGGTGTAGGTCAACTGCCTCCTATACCACCTGCCTGAAGGCAGCTTCATACAGATGGAGTGCTCTGGATGGGGAGGGAGGGGTCCTCTGTAACGATAGATGTCATCTTTCTGAGATATCACCTCTTGATGGTGAGGAAAGCTGTGCCCACGATGGTACTGACTGGGACCACCACTCTCCAGTCCACTGGTGTTTCCATACTAGGCTACGGTGCTACCAATCAGAATGCTTGCCAGTGGAGACAACAAAGGTCAGAAGTATATGGAGTCTGGTAGTAGAAGAAGGGAAGGTGCAGAGTGGGACACGTAAGGTAGAGATGGTCAAGGATCAGGGATTTACTTTATCCACTATATATTTGCTGTACATGTATTAGGAATTTAATGTGGTGTATTGGCGCAACATGCAACAATAACAACATTTTACAATTATAAAAATAATATAAAAGCAAAGTTTGAGGTTAAAGGACAGATGTGAAATAAAATGTGCATAATTACATAAATACCAGCAATGTAAACAACATTATAAAATGCGGTTTAAGATATTTGCAGTGCGGTGCAGTGCCTGAGGTAATAGGGCACAGGCAGGAGCTGACTAGAACGGTTGATCAGATTAAGTGCCTTGGGTAAGAAACTTTTAAGATGGTGTGAAGATTTTGTTTTATTAGCTTTACGGTAATTTCTCAGCGGGGAGCTTTTGGATTGGGGGAGGGGGGAAATGATAGGGGACTAAGTGGGAGGAGCATGTGGATGGTGAGCAGATGGAATGGGTGGGGGAAATGAGAAAGAAACTGGGTGACTGGGCTGGGATGTGCAGGGTTGGAAAGAAAGATCCAGAGAGATTAGAAAGAGAGAAAAAGATGCAATTGTTCAGAGTGCTGTCTGTAGTACATCTGCAGAAATTTGCTAGAGTCTTTGGTGACAGCAAATCTCCTCAAACTCCTACCATAACTGATGGCATCCATCTTCATGAATGCATCAATTTGTTGGGCCTAGGATAGATCGTCTGGGATGTTGACACCCAAGAACTTGAGGGATCTCACCCTTTCCACTTGTAAACCCCCGATGAAGACTGGTGTATATTCCCTCAACTTTCTTTTCCTGAAATCCACACTCAGTTCCTTGGTCTTACTGACAATGAGTGCAAGGTAGTTGTTACGATACCAGTCAACCAGCTGATCTACCTCATTCCTGTGTGCCTCCCTGTACTCCTCTGAGATTCTACCAACAACGGTTGTGTCATCGGCAAGTATATGGAACGTCAGAATTCACAGAATGCAAGAATGCCAGAAGTAAAAATGTTAAACAAGTTAGAGATAAATGTCGATGATAATTTGATGAATTTTGATGTGTTTCCTTTTGCTTTAATCTAAATTAATTCACATTGAATTTCATTTTAACTTAAACAGACATTATTATACTATGGAAACATCTCTCTCAGCAAGGTTGTCAGTAAACAGGAGGTAGAACTTTAATGCAGGGTGTCTGATAGAATGATTGCAACAAAATGGAAGAAAGATGTTTTCACCCAAACAATGGAGAAGAAGGGTGCGATGGGGAGGAGAATGTGATAGGGAAGGGGGATAAGAGATGTGCTGCAAACTGATTGAAATATAGTTGAGACAGAAAGCCTCACCACATTTTGAAAGTATTTGGAGGAGCTCTTGATACACTGTAACCCACGAGACTATGTACTAAGCGATGGAAAATAGTACATTTAAAAATTACACTTAAATAGTACATTAAAGAAAAATACTTTGATGAGCTTTTGAAATACAATAACACACAAGACTATGACATCATTCCAGAGGAGCAATGTTTTGTTTCACTGTAGATGGCAAAATGACAATAAATTTGAACTTGAATGACAGGTGGAAAATAGGGTTAATCTCAAGTTGTGTTTGACCTCAATGGAAACAGTAAGGCAAATAGCTGCCTTCTGTATATCAACTCAGACGTTTGCAAGAAACTTAAGGTTGTTTTTGGAGGTGATTTTATCTTTCCACATATTGACTGGGAATCCCGTACTGTAAATGGACTATATGGGATAGAGTTTGTCAAATGTGTTTAAGGAAGTTTCCATAATCAGTACGTAGAAATCCCAATGAGAGACTGTGCAATATTGGATCTGCTAGTAAGGAATGAGACAGGGCAGGAGACAGAAGTTTGTGTAGGAGGACACTTTCCATCTAGTGACTACAATGCCATTATATTCAAAGTAAGTATGAAAAAAAAAGGTCTGGTCTGCGGGTTGAGATTCTAAATTGGAGAAAGACCTGTTCTAATAGTATCAGAACGACATGGCATTTGTGGATTGGAACAGGCTGTTTTCTGGCAAAGGTATACTTGGTAAGTGGAAGGCTTTCACAAGTGAAATTTTGAGAGTACAAAGCTTTTATGTACCTGTCAGAATAATAGGCAAAGCTAACAAGTGTTATCTTGGTTTTCAAAAGATATTGAGGCCCTGGTTGTTATGTCTATGTACAACTACACATCGATTAAATAAAAGCACACATGCGGGAGATGGCTTTAGCTGGTGTATTCACATTGCAGCGAGAGAGAACAATGTGCATGCGTGGACAACAGTGCAGTACCCATGCACAGATACAAATTAATACGCACGTGTAGACAACAATCCATAGGTAGTACTGGGGGTGGGGTGGTCATTGCTCTAAAAGAAATCGATTCATACATTACACTTCCTCCCCAGCAAAACATTCAATTTCCCTTTAATAAACCCATCTTCCAAATAAACATGCTTTCACAATAACAGTCCATAACTAATTCCACAGTTCGAAAGATTCGGTCCTTTGGGTGGTGCTCTGTTTCTTTCAGGACAGCACCTCTGGGCCTGTGGAGTGGCATCGGGTTTGGTAGGAGTCTTGTCTAAGACAGCGTTCTCGGCTTCCAGTGTCACGTTACTTTCAGTGACATCATCACTGAGAGGTACGTCTGGTGACTGTAATGTGTCCGTCTTGTTGAATACATTTGGCTCAGGCGTGTTCTTTGGTTGAGCATCCAGTGTTTGGTCCACATGATGTTTCCATGTCTGATCTCCGACATTCACTGTGTATTATCAGTGGTCCAGTTCTTGTAGCTATCCTACCGGGTGTCCATTTGTCCTCTTGGTAATCACATGCTTGGATTTCCCATCCAATCGCAAAGCTCCTTGCTGCTCCACTTGGCAATTGGTTGAACTGCTTATTCTGCACTTCCCTCCGTAGGTCTGATTTCATGAGGTCTATGTCAGACACACTCAAAAATTTCTATAGTTGTACTGTGGAGTGCATTCTGACAGGCTGCATCACTGTCTGGTATGGGGGGGGGGCGCGGGGCTACTGCACAGGACCGAAAGAAGCTGTAGAGGGTTGTAAATCTAGTCAGCTCCATCTTGGGCACTAGCCTACAAAGTACCCAGCGCATCTTCGGGGAGCGGTGTCTCAGAAAGGCAGCGTCCATTATTAAGGACCTCCACCCAGGGCTTTCCCTTTTCCCACTGTTACCATTCAGAAGGAGGTACAGAAGCCTGAAGGCACACACTCAGTGATTCAGGGACAGCTTCTTCCTCCCTGCCATCCGAATCCTAAATGGACATTGAACCCTTGGACACTACCTCACTTTTTTAATAAACAGTATTTCTGCTTTTTGCATGTCTTTAATCTGTTCAATATACGTAGACTGTAACTGATTTACTTATTTATTTATTATTATTATTTTAATTTTTTTCCTCTTCTATATTATGTGATGCATTGAACTGCTGCTGCTAAGTTAACAAATTTCACGTCACATGCTGGTGATAATAAACTTGATTCTGATTCTGATCTCAGATTCCTGTTCATGAACAGCATTGCAGGTGTTTGATTTGAAAACCGGACGTCCATGAGCCAGCCCTCATTGGAGGATCAGAGGTTGGAGAGGGTTAGCAACTTTAAGTTCCTTGGTGTTATTATCTTGGAGGGCCTATACAAAAAAAGCACAGCAGTGCCTCTACTTCCTTAGGAGTTTGCAGAAATGCAGCATGACATTTAAAACTTGTATTGAAGTGTAGTGGAGAGTATATTGACTAGCTGCTCCACAGCCTGGTATGGAAACGGAAATGCCGTTTAATGGAAAATTATACAATAAGTAGTGGGTACACCCAGTCCATCACGGGTAAAATCCTCTTCATTATTGAACACACATGCTGTCACAGGAAAGCAGCATCCATCATCAGGGACCTACACCACCCAGATCATGCTCGCTTCTCACTGCTGCCATCAGAAAGATGGTACAGGAACTTGAGGACACACCGCCAAGTTCAGGAACATTTATTATCCTTCAACCATCAGACTCCTGAACTAAAGCGATAACTTCACCTGCCCCATCACTGAAATGTTCCCACAACATCTGTACTCACTTTCAAGTATTCTTCATCTACAGTTCTCAATATTTATTGCTTATTTATCTATTATTAATTTGGTTCCTTAAGGTCGTTATAGCCTGAGGGGAGGGGCTGGTAATAGAGACAAGCTCCTAATACCTATTAAATGCTTCCAATGGTGTGTGCCTCAAATAGCCACTGACAACCAAGACAGCTCCTGGCCTTCGCGTGTGGCTTAGTTACTAAGCCTGGTAAAACTATTTCTACTGACAGGAGAAGGGGCAAAAGTGAGTTACTGGCGCCCTAAGACCAGTCGCATCGGGCAGATGGGGCTCATCAGCTGTGGTTGGTAGCTCACCGAGGAAAAGGAAAACTCTGATCACAAACCCCCATTGCCTATCGGCTATACCCATTCATGGGGAGGGCTTCGGGAGTAAACCCTGAGGGAAAAATCTGGAGCTGCAGTCCTTCAGGCAGACCTACATTGAGTTCAATGCTAACTGGGAACTCCTGCAATGCTGCTCTTACCAAACTGTATTGGTCTCTGCCGTTCCATCAGTTGCGTGGAGAGGGGGAGCTTGCTAAATGGGCAACAGCTTGTTCTCCATATTGCCCAGGCTTGGGTATCTAGACAGTTAGGACACAAAATCCATGGTCAGCTCTGACAGACGGAGGCCTTAGACTCAGACTCATTATTTATTTCTTTTTGTATTTGCACTCTTTGTTGTTTTTTGCAGACTGGTTGAATGTCCTAGTTGGTGCCGTCTTTCATGATTTTGTTATGGTTATTATTTTATGGATTTATTGACTATGCTCACAAGAAAATGAACCTCAGGGTTGTATATGTTGACATCTACTGTATATACTTCGATTATAAATTTACCTTGAACTTTAAACTTAATTGTCTTTCACTTCTTTCTGAAGAAGTCACAAAGAAGTTCTTACCTAATTAAATGTTAATCAATGTGTAGGCTGGTGGATTGTCATAGAAAATAGATAATGTTTGGTGTAGAAAAAGACCCTGAAAAGTCCCTAATCTGTAATAGAACATTTATACTTTCCTTGGTATTCAGAATAATTTGCTTACTTTTTTTAAACTTCTTGCTGGGTACAATAATTATTCATTAGCATTCACTTGCTAATTGAATGTGAAAATGGTGGTCATAGGACAAGTGACGTATGAAAATGTTGAGAAAATACCTTATTGATTACATAGAAGGTTATTGTATGATTTCCAAAATTCAAGATCTCTTCATAATCAGATAAGTATGGTAAACAATTTTCTAAAATTGTTTCCCTGGGTTAAGATGTCTGTCTAATACCAGAGAACATGTATTTAAGGTGAAAGGAGGCAATTGCAAAGGATATATGAGATTTTTTACACAGAGTGGTGGGTGCCTGGAATGTACTGTCTGGAGTGGTGGTAGAGGCAGAAACAGTAAGAACTTTTAAGAGGTGTTTAGATAGACACATGAATGTGATGAAAATGGAAAGATATGGACATTGTGTAGGCAGGAAGGATTAGTTGGCCATTTGATTACTAATTTAATTGGTTCAACACAACATTGTAGGCTAGACGCCCTGCTCCTGAGAAACACATACAAAATGCTGGAGGAACTCAGCAGGTCAGGCAGTGTCAATGGAAATGATTAAACAGCCGAAGTTTCAGGCCGAGACCCTTCTTCGGGACTGAAAGGAAAGTGGGAAATGCCAGAATAGCAGGATTCCTGTGCTTTACTGTTCTGTGATCTATATTATAATGGAGAGGTGGTAAACCAGAAAATGGATCAATTTGAGTTGTTCTTTCCAATCTTGTAGAAGCTGGTCGTGAAACAAATTGTCTTTGTCTTGGTGGCTTGTTACCTTATTTCCTGCAAACATAATGCAGTGATTTAACAGTTAGAGAGGCTAAGGAAGAGGAGTAAATAGTTGAATGCTAAGACACTTTTTCCCCTTGAATGAAATTATTAATAATAAACAAATGCTTAGAGAACCAGATGAGACATTGGAGAAAGTAACTACTAATGAAAGATCATTGGCCTGAAGCATTAAGCATGTTTCTCTGCCAACAGTTTCTGTCTGTCAGGCTGAGTGTTCATAGAAAGGTTCGTATTATTTCAGAATTCTAGCGTCTGCTGTATTTTGCTTTTAGAAGGAAGGAAGTTCAATGTGTGAAGATGAACAGAAGAACAGGGATGTTCTTTCAATGAGTGTAACATGCTGTAAGGATTCACTGCTAACGTATTGGCCTCTCTGTAATGTTTCACTGCTAATGTAATGGTTTCTCTGTAGCAGCAATGTTTGGGTTATGACTAGAGATAATGTCATGGTTTCTCATTTCTCACATTGCTAATGTAATGGTTTCTCTGTAGCAGCAATGTTTGGGTTATGACTAGAGATAATGTCATGGTTTCTCATTTCTCACAAACGACAAGGAGAACGCAGAAAATCCTTCAAGAAGTTTTAAACTTTAATTTGCAAATCAAAGCTGAGACATTCAGAAAGCTAGTTGCTGACTGCCCCCCTAGGCTTGTACACAGCATTTTTTATAGCAATTTCCTATCTTAGCTACATTATCATATCCAGTCGGCCTGTGATTACACATCATCAATATATCCACTCTCGACTTTCCACTATTGTTTTACTCCCCAACTTAATTATGTCCTAGTTTACATTTTAGACCAGGTGTCCCCTCACCCCCTACCCACAGTTATTTCTTAATTAGTCTTGTGTTGACATACTGCCCCATATTTCATCACCTTACTCGCCACCGTTATCTTCCTACTTGGTTTCATTCTAGTTCTCTTCATGAATTAATAGTGATTAGGTCAAAAGTCATGGCTACATAGTGAATACCCTCTATTCAGCTAGCAGTAGTTGCATAGTAAATATAGAAAATACAATGTGTGCATTTGAGTAAATACTGAAATACTGTTGCGTAAATACTGTAATACATATATAGTAAATATAGAAAATACAATGTATGCATTTACATTTTCCAATATAATCATCCCTTTGAGACCCACAGGGTCTCATACAGAGAGAGAGGACTGAGCATCTATGCACAAAAGCTCAAATAAAGCCACGCATTTACTCCCAAATTTGGGTTAAACTATAGTTTCCTGCGCTTAAGACTCAAAGTGTTCTCTCCCTAACTCCCCAGGCCGCTGAGCCAAAAACCCGTCCCTTCGTATCTGAGACAGGGAAAAAGACTCAGGAGCCTTCACAGCCTAATCCCCACATATTTCATCTCTCTCCTGTTCGTCTTGCGTGTCTCGTAGACTGTACGAATACATCATCGGTGCCTCCTTCTCCATAGGGCTCGACCCAACAATTTCCAGGAGCATCGGAAACCGTTTCATTGCAGCACGCACTACAAGCGACTTGAGGCGTGGAAGAAAACAGCACAGAATGACCGCACAGCTTAGCAATACAATACCAATGGTTACTGCAATCTTGGTCAGCCATGCTCCCCATCCTCCTAGTTTACTATTTAACCAGTCAAAGAACTGGTGTCCAAACCCTGCATTTTGTTTAACTTCCTTTCTTAGATTTTTCAGTTTATTCATTGCTCTGGTAAACGATCCCTCCGGACTTGTGTTATTCGGTATAAAAGTACAGCACTGTTCCCCAAACATTACACGAACTCCTCCTTTCTCTGCCAATAGCCAGTCTAGTACCTGTCTATTCTACCACGCCACTCTACTGGTTGCATCTAGCTGCTGCCCCAAGGCCTCTAGTGCATCATCAGTGTAGTTAATGAATCTCTGTTGATTATAATATATATAATTTATCCATTCAACATTTTTGCTAACCCCTATTACAGGTATAAGTGCTTCCCATCCCGCAGCAATCTCATTTCTTGCCTTAAACTCGTTAGGTATACCCCTCGGCTGTCCTATACTGTCGATCCGAATCGTCAGGTCAGGCTCATATTTTCTCTTCCTCCGTTTTAGTGTCTGTTGCCTCGAGGTGTCAAACTGTATTTCAGGGGATACTACAACTTCTTGAATCAGCATAACACACGTACATATACCCGCCCAATTAAGGGGAAGCGTGGATCTCAGACCCTCCTCCTTTCCACACAGCCACCAAGTATCTGCTAACGGGATGGTCTGGGAGTTCAGTGCATCCTCGGGCAGAAGGGTACCTGTCTGGTATCTTCGGCCTGGGGTTACATCCCAAATCTTAACACAGTTGCCACTGAAATGCCCAACCAAGAAGTCACCCATCCGCATGAAACATTCATAACTCAAATGTTCCTGCATTTTAAGCTTTCCCAATGTGGGTGTCTGGCTTCTTTTATTTATAGCCCACGGTCCGCTATAATTACAGTTAGAGGCAAGCTTGTTTTGATCAAACTGCGAGGAAGCCTGGTATAACATACACCAATAAGGGCACATTGGTGTGTTATCAATACATTTCTGATAGCAAGGATCCATCCCGCTATAAATTCCCCTACTGCAGGTCTTGACTACACTTGGACACTGCCGCGCACACTGCCCCCTCCGCTCCTTTCGCCATTGCGTGCAGGTGGAGGAGTTATAAGGCATGGGGGCTACGTATTGCACTGGACTTGCCCTTGAGCATAGATAACAATTCTGTCTCTTCATCATCCCTGCTGTATAATTTGCCCATTGGTACCACATGTTCTGGTACCATGGTACGGAGGTAACCATTGTGCTCCTCTTACTCCTTTCTCTCAGGTTTTGTGGGATCCTAACAGTCCCATGCCACATCTGCCAAATTAATGGTCTCCAAGTCTGCACAAGGGTATCTGAGTATATCATCCCGGGGGGGCGAGACTGGTCGCCCCCAAGTCGTCCCCATTATCTGAAAGAGTACTACCATCCATAACCCCATCCTTAGGGTTTTCAGGCCTGTCCTCAGGACCAAAAATTTCCCTTATTACTTGGTCAAGTTCCTGCGGTTCAGTGTCAGCTTCTTGTTGCTCTTGTCTGTCCCCTACTGTTTGTTCCTCTTCACCACTTACCTCGGGTGGCCCACCTGACTGTACCTGCGGGATTGCTCTAGTGCAGTGATTGAGATGATACCAGGTGGAGCGTCCTTCCACTTGAACTGCGGTGGGTGATGCTTTGGTTACTGTAAAGGGCCCTTCCCTTCTGGGTTCGTTCCACTTTCTTCGAAACGCTCGCACGTAGACCTGATCGCCTGGCTGGATTGGTCCTTCCCCTTGATTGATCTCTGGCTCTTTCTGTTTTTCCTGTGCATAAATTGACTTATGCATCATAGTTAATTGCCGAATGTATTGTTTTAATTCCAATTCCATTTGTTCCAACCTAGGCCCTTTATATGGTCCTCTCCACTGGGGCACTGGCATGGGCCTTCCGGTTAGCATTTCATGCGGTGTTAGATGCGTCATCCGATTAGTCTGCATGCGGTAACTCATTAATGCTAATGGTAGTGCATCGACCCAGTTGAGTTTAGTATCTGCACAGATTTTGTTTAGTTTGGCTTTTAAGGTCCCATTAATTCTTTCCACCATACCCTGCGACTGAGAGTGATACCCACATCCAAATCTCTGCTTTATTCTCAGTGCTTGCAGTATTAACTTGACCACTTTTTGGATGAAATCTGAACCATTGTCTGAGCTAATTTCTGTCGGTATCCCAAACCTTGGGATCACTTCGTTTGTCAGGAATTTCACCACTGTTCCTGCCCCTTGATCTTTCGAGGGTACTGCCTCTACCCATCTGCTGAATCTGTCGATTACCACCAACGTGTACCTTTTCCCTCTTACTGTTTTTATCATGTCTACATAGTCAATCACTAGGTGTTTAAATGGCCCTTCAGGTACAGGTATATGACCTATTGGGGTTATAATTCCTTTCCGAACATTATTCTGCGCACATACCTCGCACTGTGACAATACATGGTCTACTGAAGCCTGTAAATAAGGCGACCAAAATCCATCCTTTTTTATTTTCCTTATTACTTCCCCCCTTGCACAATGATCCATCCCATGTGCTTCTGAGATCAGGATAGTCAGTAAAGGTGTGGGAGCTACCAGTAGGCCATCTTCCGTGGTCCATAGGCCTTCTGAGTTCTGCTTGGTCCCCCTTAGTCTCCACAGTGTTTGTTCTGCCGAAGTTGCCTTTCCCTGTATTTCAATTAGGTCCTGTACCATAGGTTCCGGCTCTAGACTTACCTGGCGTGCGATAACAGCGGATGTACACCCAGACGCTTTCCTGGCTGCTTCATCTGCAGCTTGATTTCCCTTTGTTACTGCATCGTTTCCTTTTTTATGTGCCTGGCATTTTACTATAGCCAGTGCTTTAGGTTTCATCAGCGCTTTTATTAGATCTAAAATCTGCTGACAGTGCTGTATGGGATCTCCATTGCTCTTTTTAAAACCTCTCTGTTTCCACACTGCCCCAAACAAATGACACACTCCATGAGCATATGCTGAATCTGTATAGCTATCTACTTTCTCTCCTTCCATCATTTCACACGCTGCCGTCAAAGCTCTGATTTCCGCTAGCCGGGCAGAGCACGGTTGGGGACATGCCTCTGTTCTGATGACCTTGAAGTCTGCCCGATCCTGTTGCACTACTGAGAACCCTGCGTGATTCCCATCGTGATCTCTGTAACAAGAGCCATCCACGAACAGGACCTTTCTATCTTCGTCCTCTAATGTTTCTGATCGTAAATCTGCTCTCAATTTAGCGAATGTCATTGTTTTCCCTACACAATCATGGGGTTCTCCTTCATACCCTAAAGGGACATAATCAGCTATGTTACTGTTGGTGCATCTCTGTATAGTTATGTCTGGAAATGTCAGTAGCATCTGATATGCTGCTATCCTGGCTGGTGTCAACACGAATTTCCCTCTTTCCAGTAATTCTGCTACCTTGTGGTGTGTGTACAGAATCACAGGATAGCCCATGGTTACGGATGATGCCTTTTCATATGCATAGTATAGCGCCGCCAATCCCTGGTAACAAGGTGGGTACCCCTGAGCCACCTCATCCAGTTTCGCACTGTAGTATGCTATCGGTTACTTTGCTTTACCTGTGCCAGTCTCCTGCGTTAGAACTGCAGCGGCATAACCTTCCTGTCGGTTGGATACGTACAGATGAAAGGCCTTCTCGTAGTCAGGCAAAGCTAATGCTGGGGCTGACTGCAATTCCTGCTTTATAGTATTGAAAGCCACTTCCGCCTCCTCATTCCACTGTAGATTACTCCTCAAGCTTGTATGTCCTGCTTCCTTCATTATTTTCCTTAGCGGCGTTACAATTTCAGCATATTCCCCAATCCAATCTGAACTATATCCTGTCAGTCCCAGAAACGTCATCATCTGCCCCACTGTCTGGGGCTTGGGAGCTTTAGTTATAGCCTCAATTTGATCCGGCGCTATCGCCCTCGCTCCCTTGGATATCACTCTACCTAGGTATTCTACCTGTTGCTTGCAAAATTGCAGCTTCTTTCTAGATACCTTATGCCCTCCATGCGCCAATCTCTCTAAAAGGGTTATGGTATCCTGTTGACACTGTCCCTCACTTTCGGAGCAAATCAACAAATCATCCACATACTGTATCAATGTACTTTCCAACGATATGCCCTCTATGTCCTCCTTTAACACTTGATTAAATACGTGTGGTGAATGTTTAAATCCTTGAGGCATTCTAGTGTAGGTATACTGGTTGTCTCTGTATGTAAATGCAAATAGGTACTGACACTGATCTGCCAGGGGAACGCTGAAAAAAGCCGAACACAAATCAATCACTGAAAGATATTCTGCCTCTGGTGGAACATTAGTCAAGAGCGTGTGTGGGTTGGGAACTACCGCTGGCCAGTCCTCCATTACCTCATTCACCGCTCGCAAGTCATGCACCAGTCTCCATTTAGACTTATCCGTTTTAAGGACAAGTAACAGTGGGGTATTACATGGGCTGTCTGTCCTTTCGAGTACTCCTGCCTCCAGTAGCCCCCGTATCGTTGGTGCTATTCCCTCTTCTGCCTCTGGTTTCAAAGGATATTGTGGTCTCCTGGGTGGAACTGCTCCCTTTTTCAGCTTTATTTCTACCGGACTGGCTGTTCTTATTTTCCCTACATCTGTGTCATGTTGTGACCGCAGAATAGATGGTAACCTATCCCGCTTGTTATCTCTCTGCTGGCCTTCCTCCTTACCCAATAACGTCAGGTGTGCTTGGGGAGTTACTTCGACCTCCTTTGCTGTTCCTACCATATCTATATCTACCTCTATTTTAAAGTAGTTGTTGTCTCCCGATACCCACACCTGTGGCATAATTTTCCTCCACACTGCCACGATTCCAGCGTGCTTTACTAAGGGTCCCAGGTCTTTAGACTGATGTCCCTCATTTACCAGCAGCGTTATGTGGGGCTTAGCTTCCGGTATCCTGTACCATTTCTCCAAGAAAGTATTCCACCTGACTTGCAGGGCTGCCCCTTGTCTCCCAATTATTATAGCTTCTCCTCTTAGGTGCTGCCAGTTGCCTGCCTCCTTGTGCCATCTCTCCTCTAGCTCTTTGTTCTGAGTCTCGTCAAAAATCACTGTGCAATGTAACTCGGATTTGGACGCTACAGCCTGGGGCAATATAGCCTGCACGCCCTTTTTCCATTTTTCCCAGGTTTCCCAGATCTGATCTTCTATGTCTCCTATCCAAAAGACATTCGCTTTCTTGACTTCCCGCACTAGTAATTGAGCATTTACTCTTTCCACACTCAACCCACTTCTGGTACATTCTAATTTTAATTCTAGTTTTAATAGGCCATCTCTGCCTAGCAAATTCACCGGAGTTCCTTTGGACACTAATATCGGCAAAACTATTCCTTTGCTGCCCATCCTTAATCTCACTGGAGCTGTACATGGTGTCAACTGTGTTTTTCCCGAGAACCCTACAGTCTTAATAAATTTTCCTGACGTGGGAAGGTGAAGGGCATACTGCGGCTGTACGCAAGTATACGTGGTTCCAGTATCTATCATCATTGGTGTCAGCTGCCCTTCTAACACAACCTAAACAATGGGTCCCTCTTCTGCCTCCCTTGTTATCACTGGGTAGTGTCCCTTCCCACCTGGGTTCTCTGGGCACCCCTAATGTCTTGCATAGGGGTTCACGGGTCCATTCGGCCCTACGGGGTCTGGTCCTTCGCTAGACTGTGGTTCCCCTCTCATTGGTTCCCGCTGGTATGTGACAGCCCATGGCCTAAGTGGGCAGTCCCTTCTTATGTGTCCTGGCTGGTTACAACCCCAGCACAGTCTCTGTATCTCTCTTCGCCCCCGTTTCCTTGCTGGTCCTTCCTGCCCATAACCTCTCTGCCCCCTTCCTTGGGATTTCCAGTCCTGTCTGGGCTGCTGTTTAAATTTATCCTGTCCCTGATAGGGCGTTTGTGGAAAAGCACACCCAAAGACGTTTATTATTGGCATGGGGTTTTCTGGGCTCTGTCTTACGGCATGACCGGTCCCTCCATATAATGGCATTTCATTCATTTCAACGGCTGTGCTTAAATCGGTCATTGCTGGCAGCATCTTCTTGCCTTTTTCTTTTTCCTTTTTAAGTTCTTCAAGCTGCATTTGTATCAGCTTTCTTTGCACTTCTTCTTGCTGCTCAGTCAACTTTCATTTGTCTTTTCGATATTTTTCGACCGCATGGACTACGTGGTCCCTGAATTCCTGTGGGGTCATTAACATCAGTCCAACCACTTCCTCAAGTTTAGACTTAACTTGGGAAGGCATCGCATCCAAAGCAGCATTTCGGAACATCCAGGTCATAAACGGGTTGCCTTCCACCTCTTGTTCAGTTTCCAGTCTCCACCTTTTCAACTGATTTTCTATATAGGCTGCTGGATTTTCAGTGTCTCCCAGTGGATCCCCTTTCATGGCTTTGGGGTCCATTTTAGGTGGATAGAGCTCCCTGAGGGCCCCCCACACCCTCTGCCTCACTGTGTCAAATCTGGCCCCGTCAATCAGTGTGCTGTCCGCATTCTGTATGCCAGCCGCTTCCATCAACTCTTACAACAGGAATTCTGCAGATGCTGGAAATTCAAGCAACACACACAAAAGTTGCTGGTGAACGCAGCAGGCCAGGCAGCATCTCTAGGAAGAGGTGCAGTCGACGTTTCAGGCCGAGACCCTTCGTCAGGATTGCTGAAGGGTCTCGGCCTGAAACGTTGACTGCACCGCTTCCTAGAGATGCTGCCTGGCCTGCTGCGTTCACCAGCAACTTTTATGTGTGTTCCATCAACTCTTGTAGTTTGGAGGTTCCCATCAGCCTTATCAGCAGCGCCTTTAAATCTCCCATAGCCAACATTCGTCCCGTGGTTTCTTCCTCAAAGGCCCTAATCCACTTTCCTGCACCCTCATGTAGGCTGGGCAGGGTGTTTTTCAGCCCTTCCAGGTCCTGGGATCCCCAAGGAATATACTTTACTTGTCCCAATCCATTTACTAACAACGGCATCATTCTTCCTGTCCTTTCCCACATAACCCGACTCTCCTCCTCGCCTGACTCCCCATCTGTTTCTGAGCACGTTTTCACTGGCTGCCACATGATTCTTTCCGGGGTTTCCTTTCTCCCTTGGCCTCCTCGTGGGGTTCTTTCTTTCTGCCTTGAGCTAGCATTTGCTTTGGCCCATGCATAATCCTCAAACTCTCGTTGGAAATTCAGTCTCCGCTGTAATTCCCTAATCTCTCCCTCTGTTTCTAATATCTGCCTTTTCACTCTCTCTTTTTCCCCTTCAAGGCTCCTATCTCCTGTCCTCTGCCTACATTCTCTCGTACCCTCTCCTTCGCTACTTAACTCTTGCTCTCCCGACAAGTCTCCTTCTACTCTGGCCTGTTCAGTTCCGTGCCCATATAACAAAGATTTCTCTTCATCCCTTTTGGCTTTTAATTCCTGTAACCCTTTGATCTCTTCTACTATTTCCCGTCTCTCCTGCTCTATCTTTGCCCGGTCTTCTTCTATTACCTTCCGTAGTTCCTCCCGCTCCTTTTCGTGATTCTTTCTTTCCTCCTCGGTATCCCAGACTTTAATTTCTCCATTTAGATCCACTCTTCCTGTTATCATCGGACACTGCTTAAGGGTTTTTTTCTCATAATAGGGAGGAGGTTTTTCTACGTCTTTCAGGTCTGGGTATAGAGCCGGAGCCGACTCCCTGTTATGCTTTTCCTTTTCTTTATCAGACTGCTCGTTTCGTTTCTCAGTGTCTTTTTTACTTACTATTAATATACCTCCCGTCTTTCTTAACCTTTCTCCCTCCATCCTAAAGAGTTTTAACACTTCTATTTCTTGTTCCCTTTTTCCTTCTCTTTTCTTAGATTTATCTTTGGGTTTGTGATTTTTAATTAGCGCTTCCATTTCCTCACATAAGCTTACATCAAACGTTCCTTCTCTTGGCCATTTCGTGACAAGTTCTTGAGTTCTTTTTTCCCATTTTTCTGAAATTTCCGCGATCTTACCATGACACACCGGGAATTTTCTGCTCAATACTTCTACTGCTGTTCCTTTCTCTGTCATGTTGTTCTCTTTTTCCTTTTTCTATTATGGTATTTTTAGAATCTCACTACTTGCCTATTTAATAGTACTATTTTTCTAACTCTATTTCTATGCCTAGCCTAATGGTTTATCTCACCAGCGTCTGAATTATCTATTAAACTATCTTTATCTCTTATTACGTTCTGCCCGTGCAGACCCCTACTTAGGGCGGTTTCCACAGAACCTTTTCCTTTTACACCTCGCCTATGCAGCCCCTTATACTTCTTAAGGCGGTATTCACGGGGATTTGTAATTGTCCTTCCCTGCCTGTTCAGCCCTTCGTTTCGTGTGAAGCGGTATCCACAGGGACTTACCAACACCACGTGGAATTTTCTTACTTAACTTATTATTACTTTATTTGTACTTACCCCCACTGCCGTGCTCTTGATTAATCATCTGAACCTCCTTTTATCCCCAATTCTGCCAGATTCTTTGGATCGGAGAGACCCTTCGGCAGTTGCTTCACACTTCTGAGTCCCCGAGACCCCCCAAAACCAACAGAATTCTCAGTCCAAATTATCGCAAAAAGCGCTCACCTTTTTACTTTGGGTGCACCCTTAATTCTGTTAGCCCCGTGAGGGTCCCTGAGGGACCGGGAAGCGTCCCAATCTGCCGTTCCCTTCCTCGAGGGTCTCTATCCGATCCTGTTCGTGAGGCCAATTTTGTCGTGGTTTCTCGTTTCTCACAAACGACAAGGAGACGCAGAAAATCCTTCAAGAAGTTTTAAACTTTAATTTGCAAATCAAAGCTGAGACAATCAGAAAGCTAGTTGCTGACTGCCCCCCGAGGCTTGTACACAGCATTTTTTATAGCAATTTCCTATCTTAGCTACATTATCATATCCAATCGGCCTGTGATTACACATCATCAATATATCCGCTCTCGGCTTTCCACTATTGTTTTACTCCCCAACTTAATTATGTCCTAGTTTACATTTTAGACCAGGTGTCCCCTCACCCCCTACCCACAGTTATTTCTTAATTAGTCTTGTGTTGACATACTGCCCCATATTTCATCACCTTACTCGCCACCGTTATCTTCCTACTTGGTTTCATTCTAGTTCTCTTCATGAATTAATAGTGATTAGGTCAAAAGTCATGGCTACATATTGAATACCCTCTATTCAGCTAGCAGTAATTACATAGTAAATATGGAAAATACAATGTGTGCATTTGAGTAAATACTGAAATACTGTTGAGTAAATACTGTAATACATATATAGTAAATATAGAAAATACAATGTATGCGTTTACATTTTCCAATAATAACGGGGCTTTGAAATATGGAACTATCCAATGAGAGGGATGTTGTTCTTTCCTGTGAGTCTGGAAGAGAGATTTTGGCGGTCTTTTGTCGGCGAGAGAAGAAGGAAGACGCGTGTGGAGAGAGCTACTGTATGGAAGAAGGGCCAACAAAAGGGTTAATGAACTAAGTAGCTAACTTGCATTAGTGAATTTTTGTAACAAAAAAAACCCAATGTCCAACGCTTATACTTATAGCAGAGAGTCTTTCATAATCAGGATGCAGCACTGAGTGCAGAAAAGAGGAATGCACACTCATATGACTTAATTATTGCCTGTTCTATGGTTAAAAATACCTTCTTCTAGGGATGTACTTAATTGTTCCTGGTTGCGTACCATGTATCTCCTTGTGTAACAGAATAACTTGCATGACAGTAGTCATGTATATTCACCTGTTTAGAAGTATAAATATATGCTGAACTTATATAATTCTCCTACTGTGCAAAAATCTATCTAACCTTATTTTAAATATATTTACTGAGGTAGCCTCCACTGCTTCATTGGGCAGAGAATTCCACAGATTCACCACTCTCTGGGAAAAGTAGTTCCTCCTCATCTCCATCCTAAATCCACACCCCCAAATCTCGAGGCTATGTCCCCTAGTTCTAGTTCCATGGGGAGGATGTACAACTCCTTACAGAGGACACAAGGGCTGAACTCCGAATTCCGAACTCCGAGACCCCGAGCTGTAATTGTGAAACATTAATTACTGTACCACCATGGAGTCACAGGAATTCCTGCATTTCTTCAAAAAGGCCTAAAGTTCAAAACTCAAAATTAATTTATTATCAAATTACCTCTGCAAAGTATTTCCAAATATCAATTGGGATTCATTTTCTTTAAACATTTTAAAAGATTAACTTTATTTTTTTCAAAGCATTTTAACACAGTGAATGCTTCGTTTGCGTCAACAACCAACACAGCCTGAAGACGTGCTGAGGGCAGCCCTCGAGTGTCGCCATGCTTCCAGCACCAACATAGCATCCTCACAACTGACTAACCCTAACCCGTACATCTTCTTACAGGAAAAAAGAAACACAAAAGAATTTTACAAAAAAAAAACGAGACTTGAACAAAGACTAGCAAGCAACCAATGTGCAAAAGAAGACAAACTGTGCAAAGAAGAAATAATGCCGAGAACATGAGTTGTAAAAGAGCCCTTGAAAGTGAGTCTGTAGCTCATAGAACCAGTTCAGAGTTGTGTGATTGAAGCACACCCTTGAAGCTTTACCTCTGTCCACCTGGGAATCCTTTCCTATGACAGAGCTTGGAATAGAGCACCAGCTTTGGAAGTCTGGTTTGCCGGCACTGTAGCCTGTCCAATGTAGCCAGCCTTGTGCATCATTAGCTACCAAAAGGTTGGCTGCTAACAATGCGCACAATACCATCAACCAAGATTCCTCTCGGCCAATTATGACGTCTGTGTGTTTTACTTTTCAGTTAAAAGTACTAAATATAATATTGTTTTCAATTGTAATTTCAGCAATATATGATGATCTTTTATCGAGAAACCCCACCATCCAGGCCATACTCTCTTGTCACTGCTGCTGTTGGGAAGGAGATATAGGAGCCTTGGGTCCCACACCACCAGCTTCAGGAAAAGGTATTATCCTTCAGCCAGCATGGATAACTTCACTCACCTCAACACCAAACTGATTCCATAACTTATGGACTCACTTCCAAGGGCTCTATCACTCATGTTCTCAGTGTTACTTATTTACTATTTTATTATTATTATATTTATTTTTTCTCAGCTCAGACTGGTAAAGCCTCAGGTGCAAGAATAGCCAAGCATGCTTATTTGTTAATTGCTAGGAACTTACGGACTATTCTCATGGTGTTTAGTATTGTGACTTTCAGGAGATTTGAATAGATATTACTGTGTAGCCCAAATTGTTTAATGCTATCATGTAGTGCCTTTGGGATGACACTAGTTGTAGATATTACTATTGGAACAATGTATACCCTGATCATGTTGCAAAGTCTTTCAATTTCCTTTTAATTCAGCATACTTCTGGTGTTTTCACTTATTGATTTCTATATGTTATGTGTATTACCTGTATTATCATAATTTCATTTTTTGTATTTGCACAGTGTGGTAAACTATATATATATGTTGTAACTGAGTTACCTGTCCGGACACACCCCTCTGCTAACTGCTCCTGTGACTCCTCCCACAGAGCCCTGAATAAAGGCGATTGTGCCATTGCTCCTCCTCTCAGTCCAGGGTAGATACTCAGCATGGTGGAGGTCACATTTTACTGCTAATAAATGCCTTTCAGTATTTACTCTACTTCCAGGCTTTTGGAGTTATTAACGGAGCATCACACAGTTTGACTTTTGCAGATTGGTTATTTGTCACTCTTTCATTGATTTTATTGCATTCCTTTGTTCTATTGTGAATGCCTACAAGAAAATGAATTTCAGGGTAGTGGGCAGACTTTAACTTTATATGGTGACATATATATACTTCAGTAATAAATTTACCTTGACCTTTGAAGTTTGAAACTTGATCAGGATATGTATCTATTTGTAGCAATCTAAAAAGGGAACTAATATTTACTTGCAAGTTTTCTTGGCTGCCCGAGTGTTCAGTTGAGGTAAGTGGAATATTTGGGTAATGTTATATGTTCTTAAAAATGTTGCTGGTGAGACAGTTGTGTGACTCACACTTTGGTGGTTTATAAACATTGCACTCGCAGAATGAATATTTCAGTTCCTTGACTTTAAATTTCATATTCATTCTGACATTAATCTTGGTCCAAAGGGAAACTACTTCAGCCTAAACTATTCAACAATTACCTGGCAGGATTGAGACACATGGATAAAAGTGAAAAACAAGATGGTCCCTTCCCCAAACCCAGCCGCTTGTCAGCAGGTTAAAGGGATGAAGTGTCAAAAAATTTAACAGATTAGTGATGAGTGAAATAAGACTAAATGAGTAATTTCTACCTTGAGAGTTCTCATGCATGTCTTCAGCCTCACACACGGCATCTAAGCTTCCCATCAAAGGCAGTCCAGCAAGACAATGAATAATCTTCAAATGAAGTTATCTTGTCTAATCCACATCAAGGGGTCAGCAGTGGAAAGGGTGGGCAGTTTCATGTTACTGGGTGTCAACATTTCTAAAGGTCTGTCCTGGGCTCAATGTTTGATGCAGTTAGGGAAAAGTAACACCCCAGTGGCTATATTTCACCAAAGACTCACAAATTTCTATAGACCGTGGAGACCATTCGAACCATTTCCATCACCAGCTGGTGTGGAGGGCGACTGCACAGGATCAAAAAAAGCTGCAGAGGGCTGACACCATGTTTGTCAAACAGAATCCATTAGATCTTATGGTAAAGCAGAACTTAAATTGGGTTATGGGCATGATAAGACACAATGTCGATAGAGTCAGCATTGAATGGCTGTGTGGTCTGTCTTGGGTCCAGCACATAGATGCAATAATATGGAAAGTACACCAGTGTGGTTACCTTCTTAGTAGAATAAGGGGGCTCAGCATGTCAACAATCTAACAAGTTTCTACAGATGTACTGTTGACAATATCCCAACTCTATGCATCATGGTCTGGTATGGCAAATCAAATGCACTGGAATGTAAGTGTTGTGTAGTTAATATTTCAGTAGTATTTAAGTCATATTGCAAATACATTGTTTGATTAAGCATTCTTATTCATTTAAGTAGCTCATTATGGGTTATATGTTAAAATACTAATCAAAATCAGGCTTACCGTCATAGGCATATGACATGAAATTTGTTTTTTTGTAGAGTTACAAAACATAACAGTGATGACGAGGCATTTTTAAAATGAAACCCAAAAAGGCTATCTACCTGTGGAAGCACTGCAAGACTTTTGTGTTAAAAAAAAGTGTAGCGAAAAACGATTAAGTTAAAAGAAACAGTAATGTAGCATATGTTTTTTCAGAAGGGAAGATATGATCAAGTTTAAAAAGAAGGCAGAAAATGGAAGAATTCACTTGTGCATGAACAGTGAGTGCCAGATGATAATAATCATTTAAAAAAAGAGTAGAAATGGCTAGCCATATCAGAAAGATTTATGTGTTTGATTCAACAACAGATAATTGGATGTGGTACACAAATCAAATTGAACTGTATTTTGAGGCAAATGAAATCAACAATGAAAAGCAAGTGCCAATTTTGCTGACCCCCTGAAATAGTCAACTGAAAGAAAATTTTAAAAAGGTACTGGATGATGCCAAAACTGTCTCCATGCTGTACGCCATGAACCATGCCTCACAAACAGGTGTTGGTCCCAACCTCTGTGCCACTGCATATTAGACCAAGGAAGGACTATGCTGCTCAGAGGCAGTGTGAAAATGTCAAGAGAAGTGATCCAACAACAACAGTTTTTGAGGGCAACATATCTAAGAAAGCTTCTGATATGTTCATCAGACAGTTACTTGAAATGTTGTTTGGTTTTAAGCTGGAAGAGAGTTCAAGGAGCTTCAGGAAACTTGTAATTGTTCTGCTTTTGTGATTGTAAAGAACTGGCATCTACTCTATGTGTATTAAAGTTATTGCATGAACTTCAAGTGGGAGACAAAACGTTGCTTATAAAAATAGTTGCAAAGACCAGAGCCCAGCTGGATGAATGGAAGGCCAAAAAAGAGAGGAGACAATGCAGATAATGAAACAAAAGATTAATGGAGATACGGAAACCAAGGGGAGTGATGAAGTCATAATGGAAGCGATAGGAGAATACTTCAGTGAACTAAATCCACTTTCCCAAGATCAAGATACACATCCTAGGAAGAAGAAAAAGGAGAAGAAAGAGGAGCATGACAGAAGTGCTGTGGAAATGAAAGAGGATAAATGAGAGCTAATTTCTCGAGAAATTAGCAAATTCAGCAATACAAGAAACTAAAAGAAGAAAAGGGAAAGTAAGAAAAGAAAGACAGGAGGAGAAAGGTGTGCAAAGCTGTCAGAACCACTTCCTTCAGTCTTTAGTGTTAACTCTTACAAACACCATGGAGGAGGCCCCAGAACCTGAGACTGTTTCACTGCCACAAGTCTCACCTGCCAAGCAGAATGATCCCCACGCGCCCCCCCCCGCCACCAACAGGAAAGACGTTATCCCGCAAAAGTGAGAAATCCCCCAGAGCAAGTAAATCTTTAGGCCTGAATAGAACAATGTAAAATTGACAATGCTGTGGAAGTCTGTAGATAATGGTTGCATTATATATTATACCTTAAATACACTGCACTCCTCCCTTTTTAGTTAAAACTCCAACTCAATATAGAATGCATCTAGTGTATTTAATATTTCAGTAATATTAGAGTAAATATATTATTTGAACAGTTCATTACAGATTATATGTATAAATATGTCAAATGCATACATCATGATGCTACCACGTGATATGTGTGTGCCACACTTAAAGTAAAGAACAAACATCTCTTGGTGCTCTTGTTTTCCTTTGAATTAGTTTAGAGTTACAAAACATAACAGTAAGAAGCTACAGAGTATAGTGCACTCAGTCCAATATATCACAACCACATCACTCCCCACCATCAGTACAGGAACAACTTCCTCAAGAAGGCAACGTCCATCATCAGAGATCCCTGCCACCTGAGCCATGCCACCTTTTCACAGCTACCATTCACAGCCTGAAGTCCCACACCACCAGATTCAAGAACAGCTACTTCCCTTTTGGTTCCTGAAAGAACCTATTCAACCCTAATCACTGCAGTTTAGCAACCCTATGACCACTTTGAGCATTTTGCATTAAAGTGGACTCTGTTATTTTTCTAATTGTGTTCTTTCTTTAAAAAATGTGTACAATTTATGTTTTCACTGTTATTTTTCTAATTGTGTTCTTTCTTTAAAAAATGTGTACAATTTATGTTTTCATGTGAATGCTGCTTATGTGATGCCTTGCGCCAGTAAGGCTACTGCAAGTAAGTTTTAATTGCATGTGTGAATAAAGGTGCTTGTGCATATGCCAATAAAGCCGACTTTGACTTTAAATACCTCTTCTTTTTCCCTCTCATTAAATCTATTCAATGCCTTTACCTTCTCAATCTCTAGAAAGTGCCCTCTCACTGCCTCTTGTCTCCTGTTTGCTGATTTTTCTCTATCATTTATGCACTTGCTCAAACATCCCCTAGGATTGTATCCCTTCAATCCCTTCCAGCATCTGTATAACACTGCCTGGTTAGATACTCAATTTCCTTTCAAGCTCAACTATTTGTTTCAGTCTGGGGAAGAAATATGACTTGAGAGACCAGACTTCATATCTTTATTCTGCATGAGATCATGGAAAGCTTCCAGAAATGTGAAAGGCTTTAAGTTCCTACTTGGACCCAAGACAGACCACTCAGCCATTCAATGCTGACTCTATCAACATTGTGTCTTATCATGCCCATAACCCAATTTAAGTTCTGCTTTACCTTAAGATCTAATGGATTCTGTTTTACAAACATGGTGTCAGCCCTCTGCAGATTTTTTTCGATCCTGTGCAGTCGCCCTCCACACCAGCTGGTGCTGGAAATGGTTCGAATGGCCCCCACAGTACACCTGTAGAAATTTGTGAGTCTTTGGTGAAATATAGCCACTGGGGTGTGGCTTCTTCCTAACTGCATCAAACATTGAGCCCAGGACAGACCTTTAGAAATGTTGACACCCAGTAACATGAAACTGCCCACCCTTTCCACTGCTGACCCCTTGATGTGGATTAGACAAGATAACTTCATTTGAAGATTATTCATTGTCTTGCTGGACTGCCTTTGATGGGAAGCTTAGATGCCGTGTGTGAGGCTGAAGACATGCATGAGAACTCTCAAGGTAGAAATTACTCATTTAGTCTTATTTCACTCATCACTAATCTGTTAAATTTTTTGACACTTCATCCCTTTAACCTGCTGACAAGCGGCTGGGTTTGGGGAAGGGACCATCTTGTTTTTCACTTTTATCCATGTGTCTCAATCCTGCCAGGTAATTGTTGAATAGTTTAGGCTGAAGTAGTTTCCCTTTGGACCAAGATTAATGTCAGAATGAATATGAAATTTAAAGTCAAGGAACTGAAATATTCATTCTGCGAGTGCAATGTTTATAAACCACCAAAGTGTGAGTCACACAACTGTCTCACCAGCAACATTTTTAAGAACATATAACATTACCCAAATATTCCACTTACCTCAACTGAACACTCGGGCAGCCAAGAAAACTTGCAAGTAAATATTAGTTCCCTTTTTAGATTGCTACAAATAGATACATATCCTGATCAAGTTTCAAACTTCAAAGGTCAAGGTAAATTTATTACTGAAGTATATATATGTCACCATATAAAGTTAAAGTCTGCCCACTACCCTGAAATTCATTTTCTTGTAGGCATTCACAATAGAACAAAGGAATGCAATAAAATCAATGAAAGAGTGACAAATAACCAATCTGCAAAAGTCAAACTGTGTGATGCACCATTAATAACTCCAAAAGCCTGGAAGTAGAGTAAATACTGAAAGGCATTTATTAGCAGTAAAATGTGACCTCCACCATGCTGAGTATCTACCCTGGACTGAGGGGAGGAGCAATGGCACAATCGCCTTTATTCAGGGCTCTGTGGGAGGAGTCACAGGAGCAGTTAGCAGAGGGGTGTGTCCGGACAGGTAACCCAGTTACAACATATATATATATACAGTTTACCACACTGTGTAAATACAAAAAATGAAATTATAATAATACAGGTAATACACATAACATATAGAAATCAATAAGTGAAAACACCAGAAATATGCTGAATTAAAAAGAAATTGAAAGACTTTGCAACATGATCAGGGTATACATTGTTCCAATAGTAATATCTACAACTGGTATCATCCCAAAGGCACTACATGATAGCATTAAACAATTTGGGCTACACAGCAATATCTATTCAAATCTCCTGAAAGTCACAATACTAAACATCATGAGAATAGTCCGTAAGTTCCTAGCAATTAACAAATAAGCATGCTTGGCTATTCTTGCACCTCAGGCTTTACCAGTCTGAGCTGAGAAAAAATAAATATAATAATAATAAAATAGTAAATAAGTAACACTGAGAACATGAGTGATAGAGCCCTTGGAAGTGAGTCCATAAGTTATGGAAACAACAGGAATTCTGCAGATGCTGGAAATTCAAGCAACATACATCAAAGTTGCTGGTGAACGCAGCAGGCCAAGCAGCATCTATAGGAAGAGGTGCAGTCGACGTTTCAGGCCGAGACCCTTCGTCAGGACTAACTTGAGTTAGTCCTGACGAAGGGTCTCGGCCTGAAACGTCGACTGCACCTCTTCCTATAGATGCTGCTTGGCCTGCTGCGTTCACCAGCAACTTTGATGTATGTTGTTCCATAAGTTATGGAATCAGTTTGGTGTTGAGGTGAGTGAAGTTATCCATGCTGGCTGAAGGATAATACCTTTTCCTGAAGCTGGTGGTGTGGGACCCAAGGCTCCTATATCTCCTTCCCAACAGCAGCAGTGACAAGAGAGTATGGCCTGGATGGTGGGGTTTTTTGATAAAGGATCATCATATATTGCTGAAATTACAATTGAAAACAATATTATATTTAGTACTTTTAACTGAAAAGTAAAACACACAGACGTCATAATTGGCCGAGAGGAATCTTGGTTGATGGTATTGTGCGCATTGTTAGCAGCAAACCTTTTGGTAGCTAATGATGCACGAAGCTGGCTACATTGGACAGGCTACAGTGCCGGCAAACCAGACTTCCAAAGCTGGTGCTCTATTCCAAGCTCTGTCATAGGAAAGGATTCCCAGGTGGACAGAGGTAAAGCTTCAAGGATGTGCTTCAATCACACAATTCTGAACTGGTTCTATGAGCTACAGACTCACTTTCAAGGGCTCTTTTACAACTCATGTTCTCTGCATTATTTCTTCTTTACACAGTTTGTCTTCTTTTGCACATTGGTTGCTTGCTAGTCTTTGTTCAAGTCTCGTTTTTTTTTGGTAAAATTCTTTTGTGTTTCTTTTTTCCTATAAGAAGATGTACGGGTTAGGGTTAGTCAGTCGTGAGAATGTTATGTTGGTGCCGGAAGCATGGCGACACTCGAGGGCTGCCCTCAGCACGTCTTCAGACTGTGTTGGTTGTTGATGCAAACGAAGCATTCACTGTGTTAAAATACTTTGAAAAAATGAAGTTAATCTTTTAAAATGTTTAAAGAAAATGAATCCCAATTGATATTTGGAAATACTTTATAGAGGTAATTTGATAATAAATTTATTTTGAGTTTTGAACTTTAGGCCTTTTTGAAGAAATGCAGGAATTCCTGTGACTCCATGGTGGCACAGTAATTAATGTTTCACAATTACAGCTCGGGGTCTCGGAGTTCGGAATTCGGAGTTCAGCCCTTGTGTCCTCTGTAAGGAGTTGTACATCCTCCCCATGGAACTAGAACTAGGGGACAGAGCCTCGAGATTTGGGGGAGTGGATTTAGGTCAGAGATGAGGAGGAACTACTTTTCCCAGAGAATGGTGAATCTGTGGAATTCTCTGCCCAATGAAGCAGTGGAGGTTACCTCAGTAAATATATTTAAGACAAGGTTGGATAGATTTTTGCATAGTAGGGGAATTATGGGGAAAAGTCAGGTAGGTGGAGATGAGACCATGGCCCGATCAGCAATGATCTTATTGAATTGGCAGAGCGGGCTTGACAGATCAGATGGCCGACTCCCACTCCTATTTCTTTTGTTCTTATCTTATGTGCGGGTTTCCTCCTGAATTCCTCCCACAGTCCAAAGACATACCGGTTAGTACGCTAACTGGTCATTGTAAATTATCCCATGATTAGGCTAGGGTTAAAATGATGGGTTACTGGTGGCGCAGCTCAAATTGCCAGAAGGGCTTATTCCATGCTGTATCTATCTATCTATCTATCAATCAATCAATCAATAAACAAAGAAATAAATAAGTAAATCTCCTGAGAATCTGGCTCATGACAACTCAAAGTGCAGAAGGAGCATTCATTAGTCATGGGAACTGTGAGACTGTGCATACAGAAACACGGTGGAAGCGGAACTCCACCTCACTGATGACATACCTATCATCCCATCAGTCATCTCCTGACACATTAGTGGAAGCCTTCTGTATTCTCAGAATGGTGGTTAAGAGCCATTTCCTTACTGACAGAGCCATAGTTCATGTGGTTTGAGAGCTGTCACACTTCAAATGATCAAATGGTTCCATTTATCATCAGAGAATGTATACAAATACCACTTGAAATACTTGTTTTCACAGACATCCACAAGAAACAGAAGAACCCCGAAGCTCCCTCTCCCCTCCTCCACACGAGCAGCAGCAAGGTACAGATGAATCAACACCCCCCCACACCGTTTCAGCATAAAGCGCCAGTGCCCACCACCCACCAAGCAACAGCAAAGCTCCCAACGAGACACCACGATCCGCAGTCAACAAAACCTGTTGTTTACCTGGCACTTCGACATGCCACAGGCTCACAGGCTCTTTCTCTCTCACTAATGAGGGACAGGAAGGTGACAGTAGCTCATAATAACCACGTGTTACAACAATGGTGTGCAGAAGAACATCTCTGAATGCACAGCATGTTGAACCTTGAAGTGGGTGGGCTACAGCAGCAGAAGACCATGAACATACACTCAGTGGCCACTTTATTAGGTATAGGCAGTATCTAGTGCAGTGGCCACTTAGTGCACATGCAGACAATACACAGAATGTAGCTTGTACTTAACCATAAACAAAGGAACAGCAGGACATTAGAATCAGAAGAACCCAAATGAGGTTTATTATCACTGACACATACTGGGAATTTTGTTGTTTTGTGGCAATAGCATAGTGCACAACATAGTAAAAAAATTACAATAAGTGAATAAAATAGTGCAAATGAAGAATAGGGAGGTGGTTTCATGGGTAATGGACCATTCAGAAATCAGATGGCAGAGGGGAAGAAGCTCTCCAAGCTCCTGTACCTCCTCCCAGAAGAGGGCACGTCCCAGGCAGTGAGGGTCCTTAATAATGGGTGCTGCAATGTATAGATCTATTTCTTTTACAGCAATGACCCCGCCCCCACAACTTAGCACTACATATTGATCTGTTGTCTGTGCATGCACATTGTTCTCTCTCTCTCTCTCTCTCTTTCGTAGCAATGTCCAGTTAAAGCCACGTCCCGCGTGCGTGCTTTAAATTAATCGATACAGAGTTGTGCACAGACACAACGAATCGACGACGGGTGCGAACCTGAATGACAGAGAATATCACGAGCTGCACCCGACAGTTCTGGGATGAAACAGCGGAAGTTAAAAGCTGCGAGAAGGCTGCCACAGATGCGTGTGGACGGTAACAGTGAAAGATGCACTGAATTTAAAGTGAAAATAATGGCAATGGCTTCGGTGGGGAAAGTTGGCAAATTTGATAGTGCTGGGAGTCGTATACCGAGAGGGTTGAACTGTGTTGCAGCATGAACATTGTGCACGAGCAAACAAAAGCCCCTAGCTTAATGGGTGCTAGGGTGTACAATCTCTTATGCAACTTAGTAACCCCCTGAAAAGCCAACAAGCAAGACGTTTAATGAAATTGTTACAATTTTACAAAATCATTTGCACCTTACACCACTGATAGTAGATGGGAGATACAGATTTTATAAAATGAACCAGTCAAAAGATGAATACCATTCTGAATGCACTGCAGAACTGGGCAAACTTTCCAAGTACTGTGACTTTAGAAGTGGACTTTCTGATGCATTAAGGTTTAGGTTTGTATGTGGCATGCATAGTCAAAGCACTCAAAAGAGGCTACTGTCAGAAAGAGACCTAACCTTAGAACAGGCATTGACCATTGCAATATTATTAGAGACTGCAGCAAAGGATGCAGCAGGACTCCAGAAAAGGAGGTCAGAGTGTGAAATGCACAAAATATACCTGAATGGTGCAAAAAGTCAAAGATGTTATTGATAATGCAAATGACTGTTGGTTCAAAGAAAAAGTCTGCAGAAAGTGTTACAGACAAGGTCACAGAGTATGTGCAAGGCAGACAAAAAGCACAAAAAATGAGTGAAAAGTCTCAAGCCCAAAACTAAGCAAAAGCTACTGAATGTAAAGCAGAAACAGACAGCATAGAGTCTGACAAAGGTGAACTGTCATGCTTAGAACTGCATAGTATAACTGAAGCAGATCACAAAATTTCTGGATCACGATAGAGATGCCTGGTGAAAATGGAGCTGGTTACAGGGTTAGCTTTATCCGTAATTCCAGAGGCTGACTAAGATAGACTGTTTTCAAAGATACCATTAGAGAAGATGTCAGTGATGCTGAGAACTTACACAGGTGAAAAAGCGTCTCCCAAAGGCAAACTGAAAGTAAATGTGATGTATGGAGGCCAAACACAACAGTTAAAGATTTATGTGTTGAAAAGTGGAGAGCTAGTACTTTTCAGACATAAATTATAAGACCATAACATCATAAGACATCGGAGTTGGTTTAGGCCATTCAGCCCATCGAGACTGCTCTGCCATTCCATCATGGCTGATCCTGGATCCCACTCAACCCCACACACCTGCCTTCTCCCCATATCCATTGATGCCCTGACCAATCAGGAAACTATCAACTTCTGCCTTAAATATACCCATGACTTGGCCTCCACCACAGTCAGTGGCAGAACATTCTACAAATTTACTATTCTCTGGCTAAAAAAAATTCCTCCTCACCTTTGTTCTAAAGGGTCTTCCCTCAATTTTGAGGCTGTGCCCTCTAGTTCGGGATACCCTCACCATGTGGATACCTCCACATCCACCCCATCAAGTCCTTTCAACATTTGGTAGTTGTCAATGAAATCCGCCCCCGCTTTCTTCTAAATTCCAGTGAGTACAGGCCCAAAGTTGCCAAACTCTTCTCACATGTTAACCCCTTCATTCCTGGAATCATCCTCGTGAGCCTCCTCTGGACTCTCTCCAATGACAACACATCCTTTCCGAGATATGGGGCCCAAAACAGTTGACAATACTTCAAGTGCAGCCTGACTAGTGTCTTATAAAGGCTCAGCATTATCTCCCTGCCTTTATATTCTATTCCCCTTGAAATAAGTGCCAACATTGCATTTGCCTTCTTTATCATCAACTCACCCTGCAAACTAACCTTCTGAGAGTTTTGCACGGGGACTCTTAAGTGCCTCAGCACCTCTGATGTTTTAACCTTCTCCCCATTTTGATAATAGTCCATATTTCTGTTCCTTTCGCCAAAATGGATTATTACACATTTCCCAACACTTCTATTCCATCTGCCACTTTTTTTCCCCATCCTTCCAATTAGTCCTGTTGCAATCGCATTGCTTCCTCAGCACTATCTACACCCTCCACCTATCTTGGTATCATCTACAGACTTTGCCATGAAGCCATCAATTCCATTATCTAATTCACTGACAAACAATGTGAAAAGTAGCAGATCCAATACTGTCGCCTGAGGAGCACCACTAGTCACTGGCAGCAAACCAGAAAAGGCCCCTTTTATTCCTACTTACTGCCTCCTGCCTGTCAGCCATTCTGCTATCCGTGCAATCTTCCAGTCCTCCAGGACCATGCCAGAATCAAGCGACTCTTGAAAGATCATTGCCACTGCATTTGTTATCTCTTCAGTTACCTCTCTCCGGACTCTGGGATGTAGTCCATCTGGCCCAGGTGACTTTCCCATCTTGGGACCTTTGAATCTGCCTAGCAATTTTTCCTTTCTAATAGCAATGGCACTCATTCCTGCTCCCTGACACTCACGGACCTCTGGCACACTGCTAGTGTCTTCCACAGTGAAGACTGATGCAAAATACCCATTAAGTCATCTGCCATTTCTTTATTCTCTATGACTACCTCACCAGCATCATTTTCTAGTGGTCCAATATCAACTCTCACCTCCAATTTACTCTTTATTTAACTGAAAAAAAAAACTTCTGGTCTCTGGCTAAATATCATTGGCTAGTTTGCCCTTGTATTGAAATCTGAAATCTGGAGGAAAACACACAGAGGATGCAGAGGGGGATCAAAAAGGCGAGGAAAGAGGACTGGGTTGAGACAACAGAGACTTACGGAGAAGAGGAGTTCTCCACTTGGACTGCACGTGGACATAACCGACCAAAACTTTTCCATGGAGGGCTTCCAGACCGTTCCGGCTGACTGGAAGTGCACTGAAAGCGGTAAGCGTAAAGGAGTTGGGGGCTTGCTGTTCTGGTTAACAACGGATGGTGCAATCCTGGTCACGTTACGATCGAGGAACATGTTTGTAGCCTGGATATTGAACTTCTTGCTGTTGGACTCCGGCCATATTCCACCAAGATACAACACTGGGCGTCATGGGAGGTTGTTCCTGCCTGTGGCCATCGAACCTTGCAGCTCCTCCCGTGGAGGGTCAGACACCCTGAGCCAATAGGCTGGTCCTGGACTTATTTCCATCTGGCATAGTTTGCATATTGTTGTTTGATTGTTTGTGGTTTTTGTATTTCTATATTTATGCTCTATTCTTGGTTGGTGCAGCTGTAACGAAACTCAATTTCCCTTGGGATCAATAAAGTATGTCTATGTCTATGTCTATTTCATCTTTTCCCTTCTTATAGATTTCTTAATTACTTTTTGGATTTTAAAAGCCCTCTAATTATCCAACTTCCCACTTACTTTTGTAAGCTTATATGCCCTTTCCTCAGCTTTTATGCATCCTTAACTTCCTTTGTCAGCCAAGGTTGCCAACCCCTGTCACTTGAATACTTCTTCCTCTGTGGGATATATCTATCCTGCACTTTGTGAACTATTCCCAGAAACTTCAGCCATCTCTACTCTGCTGTCATCCCTGCCAGTATCCTCCTCCAGTCCACCTGGACAAGCTCCTCTCATGCCTTTGTAATTCCCTTTATTCTATTGCAATACTGATACACGTGAGTTATACTTCTCTGTCTCAAATTGAAGGATGAGTTCAGTCATATTATGATCACTGCCTCCTGACGGTTCTTTAATTAAGTTCCCTAATAAGATCTGGGTTATTACACAACATCCAATTGAAGATAGCCTTTCCCTCAGCAGATCAAGAACAAGCTGCTCTGAAAAGCTATCTTGTAGGCATTCAACAAATTACCCTCTTGCAATCCATCACCAACCTGATTTTCCTCAATCCCCTTGCATATTGAAGCCCCCCAACACAATCGTGACATTACGCTTATTGCGTGCATTTTCCTGCTCCCTTTGCAATATCAACCCCACATCCTGGATACTATTTGAGGACTATATATGGTTCCCATAATGGTTTTTTCACCCTTGCAATTTCTTAACTCCACCCACAAAGATTCGACATTATCTGACCCTATGTAACCACTTTCTAAATATGTAATTTCATCTCTTATCAACAGCACCACACCACCGCCTATGCCTTCCTGCCCGTCCTTTCGATACAAAGTATATCCTTTGATGTTATGCCCCCAACTATGGCTTTTTTCAGTGAAACCCACACCATCATATCAACCAATCTCTAGTTGCGCCTCCAGTTTGTCAACCTTATTCCAAATGCTACATACATTTCAATACAGCACCTTTCATCACCCTTTTGAATTTTGCCTCTGTGATACAATTTAACTCTTTGCTTTTGTACCCTATCATTGGCTTCTCCTTTCGTACATTCATGTTACAATGGATGAGAAAAATCCAATTAGACTGGCACTCCATCAAAGCCCTCAGGGTGACATCGACAGACAATGGCAGCCCAAATGGTAGAACTAACCAGAGAATGGCACAGCTGCTTAAGGCTGATGAGAAGGTGTTGGAGAAGGGGATTGCTAAACTCAAAAGCATGAAGGCTAGAATAAACTGGATGAAACAGCAACACCAAGATTCTATAAAGCGCTTCAAGTGCCTAATGCACTACATCCTAAAGTGGATGCAGAACTGCTTAGCTTGCAGGTGTATGGGACTTTCTCCAAGACTGAGTGGAGTGAATGGGCCATGTCCATTGTCCTGGTGATCAAGAAAGGGAAAGCCAGAACAGTTCCCATAAGTGGGAACTTCAAAGTGAGCATCAACCCAGTGTTGCGTACTGTGCAGTATCTCCTGCCACAACTAGAAGACATTTTTACATCTTGGCAGGTGGGGAGAGTTTTCCAAAGGTTGACTTGTCACAAGCCCATCTGCAAATGGAAACTGAGGAGTCAAGCAGGAATTTCCTCACAATCACCAGTCACAAGGGACTGTTCTAGTATAATTGTCTCGACTTTGGCATCACATCAGCTCCAGCAATTTGGCAAAGAGCAATGGACCAAGTGCTCCAAGATATGTTACCTTGATGACATTACCGTGACTGGCAAAAATAATGATGAGCACGTCCAGAACCCGGGTAAATTGCTTACCAGGCTGAATGAGTATGGTCTGCGGACAAAGGGAGAGAAATATGAGTTTTTCAAGAACAAAGTCTCATATTGTGGACATATCATGGCTTACTTTCATCACAAGAGAAGACTGAAGCAGTGCTACAGGCACCCAAACCGGAAACTGTGTCACAACACAGGTCATCTTTGGGCCTTGTAAACTAGTACCACCGGTTTCTCCCAAACATTGCTACAGGGCTGCATCCATTGAACGTACTGTTACAGGCAGGAGCAAAGTGGGAATGGTCAGAAAGATGTGACAAAGCGTTCAAAGAAACAAAGAGACTAATAACATCCGATGAGCTGCTCACCCATTATGACATATCCCATCAGCCCATCAGACTGGCGTGCGATGCATTGGTGCCGTTTTGTCACACATTATGATAGATGGATCTGAATGTCTGATTGCGTTTGCTTCAAGATCACCGACAATCGCAGAACGTACCTATGCACAGATTGACCGAGAGGCCCTTAGTCCAGTATGGGGAATAAAGAAGTTCCACCCCTACCTCTATGGACAAATTTTACACTAGTGACAGATGACCAGCCCTTTGTGTCCATTTTCAATCCCAGGAAGGGAATTCCAATGACGACTGCTACCCGGTTACAACATTGGCCACTATTCCTCGGAGCACGCTCTTATGACATAGAGTTCAAGGGTCCAAACAACACTGATGGCTTGTCACGTCTTCCACTACTGGAAACTGAAGAAGAAAAGTCTTCAGACTGTGACCTATGTTCCCCCTAAGCTGTGCGCGTGTGTGCGCACACACGTTTTTCAACCAGCGCACAAAGGAAATTAATGTGCGCACAAAAGGTTAGCTACCTAAAATAATGTAGTAATTAATAATTATACTTATTGAAAATAATCTTTTAGCTAAATATTTCTGTTAACTAGTTAGTCGGTTTTTCAAATACCACAATGCACGTCACTAACTTACGTCACCTCACCTTTCCTGTTCCAGTTTGTACAGCTGCATCATGGCGGCAGCCATCTTTGGTGGACAGTGTTAATATCGTAAAGTTAAAGTTTTGCTAAGCCAAGACGTGAAGAAAATGTCACACTAGATACAAGTGTGCTGTTGACTTTTATAAATAGTCTTTGTGTTCATTTAGAAGAAAGGTTTCCTGAAGATGAGGTACAAGAATGGTCAGCTTTTGATTTCTCCGCAATTGCAGATTGCGACTTCACATTTGGTGATGAACAAGTTAATGCCTTATGTCTAAAATATCATGATTTTCTAGCTGAAAATACTGTAATACTTTAATGATATCAAATTTTCCATGCAAGAGAAAATTAAATCCAAACTGATTTCAAACTTTGCTCAAATGTTGGCATTTGTACTTCAAAATGAACAGTTTTGCGACCTTGCACAGTTAATGGACATTGGGGGAACCTTTCTTGCATTTAGTGCAGACTGTGAGCGAGGTTTTAGCCTCATGAATCAACTCAAAAACAAGCTGAGAGACCATTTAGGTGAATGTCATTTTGGATATGTTAATGAGAATCAAAAGCTATCAATTGAATGGAAGTTCTATTAGTCTAGATAGAGTTTACAAAGAATGGGTAAATGCCAAAGACAGGAGAGAGAAAAAATAACTGAGTGACTTAAACATGTATGTTGATTTGTAGTTATTCTGTGCAGTTTTATGTTAAATATTTTGTAAACCTACATAAACTGTGCCACGCGTGCATTCAGTGCGCATATACTTTTGTCACAGGAAAAAAAAATTGCACAACGTAAGATTTTTGCGCACACTGACTACTAAAACTTAGAGGGAACATTGACTGTGACCCAGCAGAAGCATTCCACACTGCATTGGTGGACCAGCTGTCGGTAACAGATTCTGAAATTCAAAGGGAAACAGGGAATGAACCAGTATTGTCAAGGGTCTGTGAAATCACCATGCAAGGATGGCCAGAACATGGTAAATGTATGTTTCCAGAGTTCTCAATGAGAAGAGACCAACTGTCAGTATGCCAAAGAATACTGATGTGTGGATCTTGTGTTGTGCTACCCTCCAAACTGCGTACCAGAGCGTTAGAAATTTTGCATGAAGGACACCTGGGTACAGTCAAAATGAAGAGTCTCACCTGGAGCTACATGTAATGGCCGGGACAGATAAGCAAATTTAAGACTTGGCCAGAAACTGTTTGGGATGCCAAAAAGTTTGAAACGCACCACACAGGCACCATTACTTCCATGGGAGTGGCCGTCATCACCATGCGAAGAGTACATATTGACTTTACTGGGCCATATATGGACTCCATGTTTCTGACTGCTGTGGATGCTCATTCAAGGCGGCCGGAGGTTATACCAATGAAGTCAACCACCTCAGCGAAGGCTTTCTCTGCTCTAAGGACTACCTTTGCCAGAAATTGCTTACCAGAACTAATTGTGAGTGACAATGGACCACAACACACATCAGAAGAATTTTGACTATTCATGAAGGAAAATGGCTTCAGACATTCCAAATCAGCTCCTCACCACCCAGCAACAAATGGGTTGGCTGAAAGTTTTATCCAAACCTTCAAAAAGTCCATTAAAGTGATGGAGACAAGGACATTTTTCTACAGCAGAAGGTGGATAAATTCCTTTTGGTGTATTAGAACTCTCTTCATGCAATGACAAATCAAACACCTGCAATGCTGTTCATGAACAGGAATCTGAGATCATGCATAGACCTGCTGAAACCAGACCTCTGGAGGGAAATACAGTTCAGCCGGTTTCCAAGTGAAGCAGCTAGAAGCTTTGAGATTGGACAGGAAGTCTCAGCACGAGTTTACCAAGAAGACATGTGGACACCCGGTAGGTTAGCTACAAGAACTGGACCACTGATGTAGACAGTGGATGTTGGAGATAAAACATGGAGACACCACGTGGACCAGATACTGGATGCTCAAACAAAGAACACACCTGAGTCGATTGCATTGAACAAGACAGACACATTACAGTCACTGGACTTAGCAGAAACTTTCTGCCTACATTTTCAGACTAGAGAGACAGCTGCACTGCTTGTGCTGTAAGGGGGCCGACCAACTGGCTGAGATCATTTGGTCAAGGCTGGGGCTAGCTGTGATTGTTTTAAGCCTTTGAGTAACTCATGAGGCACATCCCCCTCCCTCGTTTGCTAAGCTGATCAGAGAAGTGAGAGAGGAAGAAAGTACGACAGAGGAGTGGGAGGCCCTCCACCTGTCGGGCAAATCCTCAGTCGTAGCCGTCGTTGCTGAAGCAACCCCGATGCCACACAAGTGGGTGCTTTGCAAGATGTAATGAAAGACCTACAAGCTGGCTAGTGCTGCCACCAAGCGTGACAAGTCCGATGGGAAACCTGACCCACTTGTAGGACATACTAAACAGAGAGCTGCTATTGACAGGGGTCTCTTGACGAGGGAAGTGACCGGTATTTTCTGTTACAACTGTGGTTAGGACGGACATTTCAAGTGGGAGTATGAAGGACAGGAAAACCTTCAGAAAGTAACCCAGTGGGTGTTTAAACAAAGAAAGAAGTAGGGAAACTTTTGAGGGACACAGTGACAGAACGGACTGGCGTCTCAGAGCTAACGCATTCCAATCAATGTATCAAGGGAACTAGCAAAGTGCAAAACCCTATTCCTGAAGGCTTGGCGGGACCAAACTCGAGGGTATCCATTCAGGTTGAGGGTATTTGTGCTAGAACCATACTTGACACAGGTTCTCAGGTTACTGCACTCTACAGATCCTTTTACAACCGGTATTTGATGCATTTACCATTGATGCCACTCAGTGCCCATGAAATGTGGGGCCTTCGTACTGATAACTACCCATGTGATGGTTACTTGTCGTTGAAGCTGGAGTTTTCGGAACTAGAAGCTGGAGTAGCTGAGACCCTTGGTACATTAGTTTTGGTCTGTCCGGATCCAGGTGAAAAAAAGTGAAGCTTCCATTATTGCGGGAACAAATACTCCCATTGTGAGAAGGCTCATGGGAGAATGCAAGGAGAGAAATGGACAGAATTTTTTTGAAAACCTTGTCAACCTGGTGACCAGACCTGCTTTTGAGAAGGTGCAAGTTCCTCCAAAGCAGGATGATGAGCATAAACGAGGAACTGTGTGGTACACCCAGACCAAACCCATCATGTTATGTCCTGGGCAAGTAGCTAGAGTAACAGGAAGCCTCAAATTCCCAGGAATGTCCGAAGCCGAGACCCTCCTGGTGGATGCTCTGGAGGATCTCAACGAAGAGTCACACTTCCCTGCCGGAATGCTGGTGAGACCTGAACTGCAGAAACCTTTGGCTGTACATATAAAGAGGATGACAGTAATTGCCAGGAACACCTTGGAGAGAGAGGTCATCCTCAGATGTGGGATGCTGGTGGCACATCTTTTCCCGGTGACATAATGTCTAGTTTTCCAGAGGGGGACAGTTTCCTGGATCGGGAAAGTTAACAATAAGGTCATTCAACTCTGATGACCACCTGGTACCCAATGAATGGAAAAGGAGACTATCAGAGAAGATGCTGAAGTTCAAAGATGTCTTTTCTACTGATGAGCTTGATGTGGGTTACTTCAAGAGTACTTGCCACACTATTCGAGCAATGGAGGATGTCTCTTTCAGAGATATGTCTCAACAGTTAACACCAACGGAGGTGGTAGATGTGGGATTTGTTGCCACGAGTGGCTGTGGAGGCCAAGTCATTGGGTGTATTTAAGGCAGAGATAGATAGGTTCTTGATTAACCAGGACATCAAAGGGTATGGGGAGAAGGCAGGGGAGCGGGGATGACTGGAAGAATTGGATCAGCCCATGATTGAATGGCGGAGTAGACTCGATGGGCCGAATGGCCTACTTTTTCTCCTATATCTTATGTTCTGATGGTCTTATGTTCAGAAGCATCTGCTGCAACTGAAGGAAGCTGGAATTATCACCGACTCGAGGAGTCTCTATGCATCACCTGTAGTGATGGTGAGGAATAAGAATGGTAAGGTACGAATGTGTGTTGATTATCGGACACTAAACCGATGTACAGTCCCTGACCGATATACTGTTCCATGGATCGAGGATGCTCTGGCCTGTCTGAGTAGAGCAAACTGGGTCAGTGTGTTGGACCTAAGGAGTGTGTATTATCATATACTCATGAGTGATAAAGAGAAGATGGCATTTATATGTCCACTTGGACTCTTTCAGTTTGAAAGAAAGCCCCAGGGCATGTTAAGAGCACTGGCTTCTTTTCCACATGTCATGGAGAAGACTGTTGGTGACATGAACTTTTATTTGGGTATACACTGGAGGAACATGTGATGAGGGTACTGAAGATGCTAAATCACCTGAAAGCTGGAGGGTTAATACTGTCACTGGACATGCCAGTTCTGTAAGATGTCAGTCAACTACATCAGACTCATAGTCTCATAGATGGGGTAGCTATGGATCCATCCACGAAAGAGGTGGTGACAAGATGACCAAGGCCCAAGAATGTGAGTTCCCTACATCCATTCCTTAGATTCTGTGGGTAGTACTGGAGATTTGTGAAGGACTACTCCAGAGTAAGCTACCCTTTCAATCAGCTTCTGTGTGGTTAGCCCCCCTCTTTGGGGAAGAGAGAGAGAGGAGAACGAAGGAAGAAGAAGGCAAGGTTTATCTCAGGCCTTGAGAGCATTTTGGAGAAAGATGGGCTGTAAAATGTGAAGAGGCCTTTCGGCTGCTGAAAGAGTTGCTGACTAAAGCACCTGTGCAACCCTGAGTTGTCGTATGTACTGCATACCAATGCCAGCCTTGAGGACTTAGGAGGTGTTCTATATCAGGACCTAGGTAAAGGTTTGAAGCCTGTTGCATTCATCAGCTGGAGTCTGTCACCCCCCCCCCGACCAAAACTACCCTAAGCACAAATTGCAGCTTCTGCCGTTGAAATAGACCCATGGTGGATAAGTTAAATGACTATCTATATTGTGTCAAGTTTGAGGTGAGGACTGACAACAATCCACTGATTTTCTGTATATTCTGACTTCAGCGAAGTTGAATGCCGCCAGTTATCATTGGCTGGTGACGCTGTCTGCTTATGATTTCAGCCTGAGATATCATCCAGGGAGTCAGAACATTGATGTGTTGTCCTGTCGTTTGCATAAGGTGTCCGAAATGGACGGAGAGTGGGAGGGCATTCCTGCCTGTGCTGATAAAGCAATGTGCTGGTTTTCCACAGTGGGGAAATCAGAGGCAAGCCTATGGCCTGATAAAGCTGTGGATCATCTGGGAGCTTCTGGTTGTGCCACTTCACAAGCATATTGCAACTTGACTGCTCTAGTTGTGAAGCAGCTGCCTGCCTTTGAGTCCCGTGAATGGGCAGCAGCCCAGCGAGACAACCTTTGGTGCCATTTGGTCGTCTGTTGTTAAAGGGGATATGGCCCAAGTTGAGAAGGCAAAACACCCTACCATTCCCTTACTGATGAGGGAATGGGACAAAGTGGAGTTGAGGAACAAAGTTTTATACAGGGTTGCATCTCCTCCAGACAGGCCTCAGCTTTCTCAATTTGCTTTCCCTGAGAAATATTGCAGGATGGTACTGAAGTCACTTCATGATGATGATACAGGTTATTTGGGGTTTGACAAGATTTACAGATTGGTCTGAGATTGGCTCTATTAGCCCCGAATGCAGCCTGAGGTTGAAGAGTACTGTAAGTGCTGGATCTGATGTATTCGGAGGAAGACGCTGCCTACAAGAGTTGGTCCATTATCTCACTTACAGAGTGTGGGACCACTTGATTTAGTGTATATGGATTTCCTCTCTATAGAGCCAGATTCCAGCAATGCCACAAATGTCTTGGTCGTCATGGATCGCTACACCAGATATGCCCAAGCCTTCCCCACAAAGGATCAGAGACCATCCACAGTTGCCAACGTGTTATGGGAGGAAGTATTTTGTTCATCGTGGCCTCCCAAGAAGGATACACAGTGATCAGGGAAGAGAGTTTGAGAGTCAGCACATACATGAGTTACTGGGCAAGCCTGCAGTCGAGAAGTTAAGGACCACACCATATAAGGGTGATCCTCAGCCTGAAAGATCCAATCGGACATTGCTAGACATGCTTGGAACCCTTGGTGCCAACGAAAGAACAAGTGGAGTCAGCATATTGGGCATTTGTTACACTGCTGCAATTGTACACAAAATGAAGCTACCGGATACTTGCCATGCTATTTATGTCTGGGTGCGAAGCAAAATTACCTGTAAGACCTCTGTTTCGGAGCTGGCGGTGACAACTTTCTGCAGAGGATATATCTCAAATGTGCATCTAACACGAGGAAAGAACTGCAAAAAAAATTATGAGCTAGCAACGGTTTCTGCTGCCAAGGAAAAGCAAGAAAGCAAGAGGAGATATGATAAAAAAACTAGGTCCCTCAACTGAAGCCTGAAGACAGAGCTTTTAATAAGAAATTTGGGATTACCGGGGAACCATAAGTTGGCCAGCCGTTTGGTTTCTACACCTTACATAGTGGAGAGCCAGATGCTATATGTGCCAGTTTTCCAGGTGATGCCAGAGGATGGGTATGGTCCTGTCAAAATTCTCCATCAGTATCACCTTCTACCCCTAGGAAATACATGCCAACCCAGACCTACACCTAGCAGGAGAACTCTGCACAGGAGGAGCAGAACAGAAAGACAACTTGCTGACAGCAGTGTGATTTCAGTGCAGAGATCTGAAGAGGGACCAGACACTCACTACGGTACAGACTGAGAAGAAATGGGAGTGTGGTATGGTTTACCCTATCCAAACTCCCCTAGAATTGATGAAGAGGTTTCTGAATCTCTGAGCCCTGACTTGGATCGAATGGAGAGGACCACCAATGGACAGGCAGATGTGATAATAGACAGAGAGGGGAGACCGGGCTCCAATATAATTGGGGATGAAGCTGAGTTCAGTCAGCTGGCCAGGGGACTTGAGTCACCAGAAGGAACGAGTGATAGACAGGGGAGGAATCTCCAAGCAAACAGGAACAGTCACAAGGAGTGCCTAAGGCTGAAGAAGCTAATGATGGGATAAGAAGGTCTCAGAGAGTCAGGAAACCCCAGACAGGCTGACAAACGAAGCACTGGGGAAACACAGTGTTGTCACCATCCCAATGGTGAGATATGTTACTCCCACTTACAAATGGATTGGGGGGGTGAGGTGCTGAAATCATGATATTCATTTGAATGCTGTGAAAATTAAAATAGGTTTAATAAGTTCCAAAATCAAGAGTCATGAGGAGATGACTATTTTTGGTGGTGGTGGGGGGTGGGGGGGGGGCAAGGAAGGAATGCAATGCCCTGGTTGATATTTCTACTGCTATGCTGTGAGGTATTGCACTTTAGCAGTTTTCTGCCAAAGCAGTGTGTCCTTCTGGTAAAATGTTTTGGTTTCGGCTGAAGATAAGGAGCCATGTTGTTCAACTTAAAAATGTTATCTCAGCCAGTCAGGATGTTGGATCGGGAGAAGGTTCTAGAGGGCGCTGGGTGGAGAGAGATTTGTTACGGACAGTGGTCGGGTTCATGGTCTTTTAGCAGGAGAAGTGGGGAGGACATCTGCAATATCCAATCAAAGAAGACCCTAATGCATGGAGCACTTCGCAAGACAAAGGAATCTGTGAAAGGAAGTTCTAGCTGAGATCTGTGATGAGACATCAGCACCGTGATTAAAGCAGTACACCCAACCACTGCAGACATGACACGAGCTCCAACATTGTGAGTACATTTAGACTGGTTGAATTGCAGTGGGTCCTCTTATTTATTTATTTTTTCTTTCTTGTTTCCTATTAACTATCTGATAAATTTGAAATTGGTAAGTTTACTTCCTTTATAATTTTGCACAGTGTACAATCAGTTATTTCTTGCCAATCGATAATTGTGTATGAGCAGTATTTATAAAGCATTTGCTCAAATCGAGGTTTCTGCAATTGGAATTCCCTACGTTCCTGTTTGGTTGAACCGCAAATCACACCAGCCTTGGACGTATATTGTTTATGAAAGGTGACCTGCTCACCGCTGAGCCATGTGGCTGTTAGCAGAGTTAGCTAACAAGCCCCTGTGAGAGGGTTACAGCAGTAATCATGGAACCACATGGTAGGAATGTTAGTCACAGCACGCTCTTCAGGAATTAAGTGGATAGCAGGGATCATTACAAGTGAGGACCAAAGTTTGAAAGAAATCTGTTCAAATGTAAACTGCAAGCAATAATCAGTTTTGAAATTAAGTTGACAGGTTTGTGAATAAACAGAGCTCAAACGACTGAGTCAAAGCAGGAAGCCACTCAATAGATATGGGTTGCAAACTGAGATGACCATCAGATATTCGCCTGATAGTCAGCCTGATATAAGATCATGGATAACTGAGTTTCAGTGTCTTTGAAAGTTCAAAGGAAATTTATTAACAAAAGTATGTACTGTTACCATGTACTAGCTTGAGAGTCATTTTCTTACAAGCATTTACAGGAACAAAATGCAATAGAATTTATGAAAAGCTATATATAAACAAAGTCTGACAAAAAGCCAACAAAGAAGATTAAAAGCATATAAAAATAATACTAAGAACATAAGCTGTAGAGTCCTTGAAAGTGAGTCTGTAGGTTGTAGGTTCTCCCTCTGTCCCTCTGAATATACCTCTTGCCCATCCTCTGGGTCACCCCCCCCCCGTCTTTCTTCCCGGACCTCCTGTCCCATGATCCTCTCGTATCCCCTTTTGCCTATCACCTGTCCAGCTCTCGGCTCCATCCCTCCCCCTCCTGTCTTCTCCTATCATTTTGCATCTCCCCCTCCCCCTCCAGCTTTCAAATCCCTTACTCACTCTTCCTTCAGTTAGTCCTGACGAAGGGTCTCGGCCTGAAACGTCGACTGCGCCTCTTCCTATAGATGCTGCTTGACCTGCTGCGTTCACCAGCAACTTTGATGTATGTTGCCTGTAGGTTGTAGAATCATTTCAGAGTAGTGGTGAGTGAAGTTATCCACGCTGGTTCAGGAGTCTGATGGTTGTAGGGTAACAACTGTTCCTGACCCTGGTGGTGTGGGCCCTTTACCTCTGTACTTCTTGGCTGATGGTAGTAGTGAGATGTGTCGTGCTTGGACTGTGGTGTTCTTTGATGACGGATGCTACTTTCTTGTGGCATTGTGTGTGTCAACGTATTCGTTGATGGTGAAGGTTTTACCTGTGATAAATGGGCTGTATCCACCAGTTTCTGGAGTCTATTCTGTTCCTGTGCATTGGCGTTTCCATGTCAGGCCACGATGCAAACAGTTTGGATACTCTCCACTGTGCATCTATGGGAGTTTGTCAGAGTCTTTGGTGACATGTCTAAGAAAGTAGAGATGCTGCACAAACTACTAAGAAAGTGGAAGGATCTTGGCCTGAAACTTAACTGTGTATTCCCCTCCATAGTTGCTGTATGACTTGCTGAGTTCCTCTGGCATTTTGACTGGGTTGTCACAGAATTTTGTGGCGAGCATTTGGTCTATAATGACAGATGAGTAAGCTCGTTAACTCAACAACCATTTTATTGTGATAAACACAAAACAGACCAGGCACCATGACCTGGAGAGTGAACCCAGCCAGTCTCATACAGATGGGGGAGGTGACCATCACCCTGGTTACAGTTAGGGTGACCCACAAATACACAAGCAAATAACCCAAGCTAAAATGTAACAATAAATGAACTGGAACTTCCCACCATAATCCCACAAAGCATTTTAACACAAGAACAGTAAACCGTGCTGGTCATTAGAAATGCAGGGGTGGGCTGTCGACCACACCCCTCCCCCCCCCAGAGCATCACAATATCTTGTATCTTCATTTGTTATCTTGCATCAAGGAAAGTTCCAGACCAGACTTATTTTATCACTTAGCACATGAAACGTGGTCAAAGGCATATTTGCTCTGCCCGTTAATAATTGGGATTTCTGTGCAACCAGAGTCAACCCTCACAACACTACTTTTTGTGCCTCCATTCTCTGTCCTCGGAAGCTGTTAGACCAAACATGCGAATTATATTGTCCCAGAAAAGGATAACGAGATCTGCGTGGAAAATATTTATATCAAGGGAGAGGAGGTGCTGGGTCTCTTGATGAACATTAGACAGCATTAGCTATAAGGAGAGGTTGAGAAAACTTCAATTATTCTCTCTGAAGCTTTGGAGACTGAGGGGTTACCTGATAGATATTTATAAAATTATGAGAGGTGTGGATAAGGGAGATGGTCTGAGTTTCCCCCCCAGGATGGAAATGTTAAATAGTGGTGGTCATACAGTAGGGGGCAGTGTGGTGCAGTGTCCAAGCTGGAGTGGGTCTGGACTATTTTTTTTTGCGTGGCTGTATCCTATGTGCTTGCTATCCTGCATGTGCTATGCGTGCTTTGTGCTGTATGCGACTGTTGGTACAGTGTTTTGCACTTTGGCCTTGGAGTAACACTGTCTTGTTTGGCTGTATTCATGGGCATTCATGAATGGCTGAATACAATTAAACTTGAGTTGAATTTAAAGGATGAGGGAGAAACTTTAGAGGAGGCATATGACACAATTTTTTTTTTAAAACACAGTGTATAGTAGGAAATTGGAATGTGATGCCAGAGGAGGTGCTGGACCTAAAATCAGAGTTTAAGAGACATTTACACGTATAAATGAAAGGACAGAGAATGAGGGGATATGGACTATGTACATCAAGGGCCAAAACACCTGTTCTTGTACTAATACTGTTCAGGGATCTAGCTTCTGTAGAAACAAGAGCATGGATCAAAGTCTATAAGATTGGAGAAAAAGAATCCAAATGAAAAGCATTTTTGGTCTGGATGAGGTCAATAATTTTGAAAGATAAATGATGGCGGATTCGAGAAATATGAAAGAGAGAGAATATGGAAGTCTGAACAGGTTAGGCTGCATATGTTTCAGGTGAAGGAGAATGAAGATTTCAAATTAGTAACCATTCCCCAATAAAGGATCATCAGTTAGAAATATAACTCTGATTTACAAATTTAAAGTAACTTTATCGTCAAAGTATATACTGTCACAAGGGGGTGCTAGGAACGGACCCAATTGCGAGACACAGACACTGAAGTACAAGGAACAGGACTTGACTAGAGTAGGGACCTGACAGGATACAGACCAGGAGCAGGGACAAGAATGCAGACTTGGGCTAGGGAAAGCGGGACCAGGACTAGAAACCATGGACTAGGAGACAAGGCTTTGACTCCGAGCCCGAGACTGGACAAGGACCCAGAACCTGGGTCTTGCCTCGGGCTCGGACCTGAGATGTTGACACCGAGGAACTTGAAACTGCTCACCCTTTCCATTGCTGTCTCCTCAGTGAGAACTGGTGTAAGCCATGTGGTGCATAAACAGACAAAGAATGACAAAGACCAATGGTAAAAGAAGGCAAACTGTGCAAATAAAAGTTACACTGAGAACACGAGTTGTTCAAATGCTTCAAGTAATAGAGTCATAGAGTCATAAAACACTACAGCAAGGAAACAGGACCTTCGAACCATCTAGTCTGTAATGAACTATTAATTTGCCTCTTGTTGAAATTGAACCGAAATCCGCAACCTGCACTGGCAGCTGGTTCTATACTCTCACCACTGTCTGAGTCTAGTTTCACCCAACCTTAGTGGAAAAAGCCTGCTTGCATTTACCTTATCTATACCCCTCATTATTTTGTATGCTTCTATTGAGTCTCCCTTTATTCTTCTACACTCCAGGGAATAAAGTCCCTATTCAACCTTTTCCTATAACTCAGGTCCTCAAGTCCTGGCAACGTCCTTGTAAATTTTCTCTCCACTGTTTCAATCTTATGGACATATTTCCTGTAGGTAGGTGACCAAGAGTGAACACAACATTCCAAAGTAGGACTCACCAAATTATTATACAACTTCAACATAACATCCCAACTCCTGCACTCAATACTTTCATTTATGAAGGTCAATGTGCCCTATGCTCTCTTAATTACTCTATCTACTTGTGACACCACTTTCAATGTATTATGTATCTATATTCCTTCTTCACCTACACTCCTCGGGTCCCTACTGCTCGTCATGCAGGTCCTACCCTGGTTTGCCCTCCCAAAGTGTAACACCTCACACTTGTCTGCATTGAATTCCATTTTTCAGCACATTTTTCCACCTGATGCAGATCCTGCTGCAAGCCTTGATAGCCTTCCTAGCACTCTTCTATGCCCCTAATCTTGGTGTCATCCACAAATTTGCTGATCCAGTTTACCACATTATCATCCAGACCATTGACATAGATGACAAACAACAACCTCCAGTCAGAGGAGCAATCATCCATTACTACTCTCTTGGCATCTCCTGTGAAGTCAATGCTTAATCCAATTTACTACCTCCTCCTGAACGTCAGGTAACAAAGCTTCTTCTCCAACCTCCCATGCAGGATTTCGTCAGCTACTGAGTATACTGAGAACATACTGAAAACATAGGCTTTTCCCTTCAGAACTGTTACCTGATCTGCAGATTACTTCCAGAAATTTCTGCTTTATACTTAACTCAGTAAGTTGCACAGATCTTTGCTTTACAATTCATAACATATAAGAAGGGTGATCATGCTGACCCTGGTAACTATAGACCAATAAGCTTAACGCGTATCGTAAATAAGATAATGGAGACAATAATAAAGAGTGAGAAGGAAAAGGTAGATGATAAGAATAGGCATGTTAACAGAAAGCCAGCATGGGTTCAGAAAGGGGAAATCATGTTTCACTAATACGCAGGATTCTATAAAGAGGCAACTAAAATTTATGATAACAATGGAAGGGTTGATATAATTTACTTCGACTTTCAGAAGGCTTTTGACAAGGTACCCCACAAGAGGTTAATGATCAAATTACAGGAGGTAAGGTGTGCAGAATTCAGTCGAAAACAGAAAACAATGAGTTACGGTGAGAGAATTTTTTTACACCAAGAAGATGCTAAGAATGGGGTACCTCAGTTTTGGGGCTGCTGCTATTTTTAACTTAATGATTTAGGTAAGCACATCACAAATAAACTAGTAAAGTTTGCCAATCGCACAAAGTTAGTGGGGGGTGGGTTGATAACGTTCAGACAGCAGAATCAATACAGTTAAATCTAAACAAAATCCAGTTGTGGGCAGTTAAATGGCAGATGAAACTTAATGCAAGTAAATGTAAAGTACTATATATAGGGTGTAGAAGTATTAGAAATAAATATACAATGCGGGGTCTTGAGTTAGAAAGTGCACTGCATGGGACGGACTTGGGTGTGCTGGTGGACTCATCACAATCAACATCGAAATGCACAGAAGCGATGAGAAAGGCTAATAGAATGTTGGGCTCTATAATGCACTCAGTGGATTTCAAGCCTAGAGACATTCTCTTTAAGCTGTATAGTGCACTTGTGAGGCCACACCTTGAGTACTGTGTACAGTTTTAGTCTCCATATTGTGTGAGGGATGAGAAGGCACTGGAGAGAGTTCAGAGAAGGGTGACTACACTCATTCCAGGTTTGCAGGGCACGAGCTATGAAGAAAGACTGAAAGAATTAAATCTTTTGAGTTGAAGAAGACATAGAATGAGAGGAAACATGGTGGAAGTGTTCAAAATCATTAAGGGTATAAGTAAGGTGAATGGCAACTGCCACTTCAAAATTAATCCATCACCAAGGACAAGGGGCCATAGATGGAGACTGGTTAAGGGGAGATTTATGACTAACATCAGGAAGCATTTCTTTGTGCAGCAAGTTGTGGACATGTGGAACAAACTACCTAGTTATATAGTTGAGAGTAGTACCTTAGAGACTTTCAAATTTAAACTCGATAGCCATTTTAACACACTGTGTGAATAAGGATTTGGCAAGCTTTGGTTGGGCCAAATTGCTTGTTCTTGTCCAAAACTTTCTAATGCTCTAAACAAGCTGCAGGGTTTTCTTGTAGTAAGAAACAAGGAGCTTCTTTTGCAAGTTTTATTTTTCTTAATTGCGTTGTGAGGTTTAACACATTAGTATTGTGAATGTGAACAGTCTATGAATTCTTATAACCTTTTTCCTAAACCTTTTGAAAATACAAGAACTGCCACCTCATAACAAAAATACAGAAGTCTGAGATAATTTCATTTTTGACTAACATCATGTCTGGCAATATTTTGTTCATGATTCGTTCCCATCTTTATGCACATTTACTTTTTATCTCAATTGTCATCACCGGAAAATAATGAAAAACTTGTGAAAATAAGATGTCAGCAAATACTTTAACCTCAGTTGCTCTAATGGTTTCTTTAGAAGGAAAATTGAGAATATGAGCTTTCAAATTTAGAAAAGTTCTCATAAAGAAAATCTAGAAAAATCACTTCCATTTGTCATGAACTCAGTTACTAGAAATCTTAAATTTGAGATCTTGACAAAGAAAAAGCAAAAATGATTTAAATTTCTCAGCTTGATGGGTTGTTAAGGTGAGAGTCACTTTACCAAAGAAAAGTGGGGACAATGATTCACAATAGCTCTTGAATGGAAAGTGGCTAAAACTAAGAATATCTCTTATAGGCTTACAAAGAAAGGGCAGTGAGGGAGGACTCTTTGGTTGGTTGTGACAGAGACGTTACAGCCAAACTCTTCTGAACTGCATTAGCACATCAAAGTAGCACTGGGTTAAGTGATATGTCATAGTCTGAATGAATGGTAGAGCAGGAGAGAGAGACTAAAGTTCTTCATTTTTAAGGCAGTGTCTCAAGAAAGCAACATCTGTCATCAAAGGTCCCTACTATCTGGGATATATCATCCTTTTGTAGCTACCATTGGGCAGGAGGTATACAAGCCTGAAGGCTCACACCACCACTCAAGAACAGCTACTTCCCTTCAACCATTCTGTTATTGAACCAAACCTGCAAAACTCTAATTACTACAATTTAGCAACGCTATGATCACTTTTTACTAAAATAGGCATTTTTTTGTTCTAATTGCCTTCTTTATTGAAAAAGGATCTACTGTTTTCCTGGCATATATGACGAATAAACTCTTCTCTGGCTTCCAACCAGGTGAGGTATCGATTATAACCGATATTTTGATGACAGACTGCCATCTTGATGGTAGGCATAATTCCTGATGAAGATGGCAGAGTTTGTCATCGAAACATCTGTTATAATCGATACCTATACCTGGCTGGAAGTCCAAGAAGAGTTTTTTTGTCTACTTTCTTGTAAAAATTGTGTATAATTTATGTTTATGTTTTTCTTGTGAATGCTGTTTATGATGTTATGTGCATTTGAGACTGCTGCAAGTAAATTTTCATTAAATCTGTGCACACCTGTACTTGTGCATATGACAATAAACTCTAACTAACTTTACATAAGAAAATATGAACATAAGGAATAGGGGCAGGAGTCAGCCATCTGGCCCGTCAAGCCCACTCCGCCATTTAATAAGATCATGGCTGATCTGGCCATGGACTCATCTCAACATACCTGCCTTTTCTTCATAACCCTTAATGTAAAAATCTATCCAACCTTGTTGTAAGTATAGTTACTGAGATAGCCTCCACTGCTTCATTGGGCAGAGAATTCCACAGATTCACCACTCTTTGGGAAAAGCAGTTCCTCATCTCCGTCCTAAATTTACTCTCGTGAAGCTTGAGGCTAGTTCAAGTCTCACCGACCGGTAGGAACAACTTTTTCCACACATTTTGTTCAGTTGACTTCAAAAGTCAACCATTGGCTAATGCTCATGTATGCTCTTAAAACCATAGACAAAACACCCGTCCCAAGTATATTAACTATTAAAGTGGAACTGTTAATGAGGTATGGGCAGGTTTGGATCGCTGCTCAAAGTGTCTCACTTGGCTCTGTGCTGAACTATGGGACTCTGTTTATGGACTTATTTGCTTGCTGTTACTGTTTGCATGGTGTTGTACATTGAGTGTTTGACAGTCTTTTTACAGGCAATTTAATTTTTTTATGGGCTTGATGTAGTTTTTATTCTCTGCACATTGGGTGTTGGACAGTCTTTTTATATACATATATGGGGTTTGCTTTTGGCTTTCTTTGTTGTGTGGCTGCCTGTGAGGAAAATAATCTCAAGGTTGTATAAGTGATAGGTACTTTGATCATAAATGTACTTCAAACCTTGAACTACCCAATTTTCCTTTCCTCTCTGTAGGGAGTTGTGCCAAAGAGTAAAACTGACAATTGATGGCTAAGCGTGAAACTAATTGAAATATAACAAATACCACAAATATAATCTTTTCAGAGTGCTTATCTCAGAATTGTTGCCTCCAATGAGAAATAAAAGCATGAAGTATTCCAAATAGACTGTCAGGCAGCATCTGTAGAGAAAATAACAAGAGTTAATGTTTAAAGTTCAAGACATTTTATCAGACTGTGTACTGGTTTTGGCATATTTCCATATAAATATGTAAATAACAGCAATTTGCAATCATTAGATATAAACTAGCATGGAGAATTTAAGGCAACTCTAATTCCTTGAATATAATTTCTGTACATGCAATATTTCTATCAATAATAGAATTGTACAGTGTATTCCTTTACATTGGACACCTACAATAGCATCAGGAATTGTCTTGTCCTCTCAGTACAATATTGATAGTCCCATTCTCCACGACCATCCCACTGTAGTAATGTTTCTTTGAATGATTCATTTCCTAGCAAAATAAACATGTATTTCTCCACATGTTACAGAAAAGTAACAATACACAACTTAACTCAATTGCTAGAAATTCACCCCGTCAAAAATGCTGTCTAGTCATGTCAGCATGTTGCAGATTCATTTCAAAATTATGTGAATTAACTATTTACCACATTCAGCACAATTGACTGATGCTAAGTTTCTAGGGATATACAGTGTGTCTATTTCTTAAATGATAAATAAAATCTAATGAGTTTATGAAAGGTTAAGGTTTCCTGATTCATCAGGTTTCTCAGATTCAGGAATAGTTTTGCCAGGTTCTGGAACAGTTATTACCCTTCAAACGTCAGGCTGCTGTAACTTTGGCGAATGACTGAGAACTTCAACCCATCAAGTTCCCCAAGATAATGCTGTGGATGTATTTTGCTCCACCTGGGTCCGGGTTATGGGTATATAGCCTATCAATGCACTAGAATTGAAAAGGCTGCAAAAAGTGGTGGATATAGCCCAGTTCATCACAGGAAAAGCCCTCCCCTCCATTAAGCACATACAGTATATAAGGAGCACTGCCACAAGAAAGCACCAACCATCCGGGCTATGCTCTCTTTTTGCTCCTGCCATCTGGAATGACTTACAGCATCCTTAGGTCCTACACTTCCAGGTTCAGGAGCAATTATTATCCGCCAATCATGAGGCTCTTGAAACTGTGTGGATAACTTCACTTATCTCAACTCTGAACAGATTCCTCAACCTATGGACTCATTTTCAAGGACTCTATAACCCATGTTCTTCGTATCATCTATCTATGTATCAATCAATCTATCTATCTACCTATCTATCTATTTAGCTGTCTGTTTGTCGATCCATCTATCTATTGACATTCATTGATTTAGTTATTTTTACTATTATTTGTATTTTGTCTTCTTTTGCACATTGATTGTCTGTCAATTTTTGTGAGTAGTTTTTCATTTATTCTGTTATATTTCTTTGTCCTACTTTGAATAACCTGCAAGAAAATGTATCTCAGGTCCATATATAGTGATATTTACATACTTTGATAATAAATTTACTTTGAATGTTGAATTTTGAACTTTCCTACGAGATTACATTTCTTGAACTGTGTAAATCCATGGGTGGAGATAAATGCACAATGTTGTTGGGTGTGAAATTCCAGGACTTAGATAATAAAGGAAGGGTTAGACATTTCCAAATCACCCATTTCAATGGGTAGATGACAAAGCATCAATCAAGTGAGTTGCTTTGCCGTACACAGTCTTTGGTGTTGATGGAACTGTAATCAACAAGGCAAGTTCGGCATTTCCCATTTAGAAAAGAAAGATTGGATAGATTAGCTTTATTTGTCACTTATACATCTAACATTGAAACACATAGTGAAATGTGTCATTCGTGTCAACAACCAGAGGTCAGAATACGTGCTGAGGCAGCGTGCAAGTATCGCCATGCTTCTGGCTCCAAAATAGCATGCTCACAATTTACTAACACTAACCCACATACCTTTGGAATGTTGGAGGGAGCACACGGAGGAAGCCCACACGTGGCCACGGGACGAACATACAAACTCCTTACAGACAGCAGAGGGAATTGAACCCCGATCCCTATTTTGTTCCTGAATTGTGCATCATGGATGATGGGAAGAGTTTTGGGGCCCCAGGACATGACTAATTCACCGGAGGATATCCAGCCTACAGTTTATTTGTGACCGAGCTAGTTAGCTTGCTGATCAGTGGTTCACTGCTTAAGGATATGATGATAAGAGAATTTCACAATAATGCCTTTATATCATTGTTGGATATTTTCTTGTTAGATTTGGTTATTGCCTAGCAATTTAGTGACACAATATTACATACCTTTCATTAGTCTATGCCTGAACGTTGTCTAGAACTTGCTGCAAGCAGGCATGGGATTGCTTTATCTCCTGAGGTGTTTTGAATGGAATATTTACACTTCTGTATCACCCATTTATGTCAGAAATGTCGCAGTTGGGACCTGAGCATTTTGGTAAATTTCCACAAGTACCCATACTATAATTTCCACCATCTCAGTCAGTTACCTGGAAATCGTTCCATCAGGACCATGGAACTTGACTCCTCTAAGCGGACCACAAACTTGTCATAGGGTTTGGAGGCTTGCATCCCTTAATGACCCAGAGAGCTATGTTGGCTGGAGTCATGGCCTTGTGCTTTGGCTCTTGGTAGAGTCACTCATGCCAAACAGGTCAAAGGGTAGAGGTCAGATTAAGAGTGGTCCACTGGTGCTACAGGTTCAGGGCTAACACTCCTGACTGGCAAAAAAAAATTGTTATGGAAACAGCAGTGAAGAATCCTTCTATATCTGTGTACAACTGGCTGGACGGAGATGGAGGATCTTCATGCTGCCCTAAATGCCAGTGGCATAATAGGTAGTAAGTATGGAACTTGTCTACCTTTAGGCTCACTAGTTTACTCAGCACCACCTCTCAAGGGAAAACTTGTGTAAAGTCAAATTTTTGTAAGGTTTTCTCTAACCCAGAGAGCCCCTATATTGGTAGAATAAACTTCCCTGAACTTCTTCAAAGCATTTATCGCCTTCCTTAAGTAAGGACATCATAGATTTTGGTGCTAATATTGAGGATTCTCAGGTTTCTGACTGTATACCTCTGTGCCTTGGCCCTCTGATGGGTTGGCTGTCCCAATGGAACAGGCAGTACTCAGGACAGGAAATGGAGGGATCTGGTATATTGTAAGGTATTATTTTGTGAGTACAACTATATCTAAGTTGGATATCTGTGACGAGGCTTTGGAAAGGTTGACTGGGCTCGGCTGGGGTAGACATTTTTGTGACAGAATTTGATCTAGGTCAATACCTGGTGGCCTTTTCATTTTTATCCTCCACCTACACTGCAGCTGAATGGCTCATTAGAGCACTTCAAAGGATGGTTAAGAGTCAGCTGCCTTGCCATGGGTCTGGAGTCGCCGATAGGCCAAACCATGAGGACAAGCAGATTTCTCCCAGTGAAAGACATTTGACATATTCCCCCTGGCTAGCCTCCAGTCTGACTGCATCATCATCGATTTCTCTAATTTCTGGCAATTTCTCTCCCCTTTCCCCTTCTCTCTTTTTCCATTCCCCATTCTGGCTCCCTCCTACCCCTTCTTTTCTCATTTCCTGCCTACCTTATCTTTCTGGTACCCCTTATTCATTCCTTTCTCCCATGGTCCACTCTCTGCTCCTATCAGATTCCTTCTTCTTCATCCTTTACCTTTTCCACCTATCACCTCCCAGCTTCTCACTTCACGTGGCATCACCTAACACCAGCCAACTTGTACTCTCTCCACTCCCCCCACCTTCTTATTCTGGCCTCTTCCCGCTTACTTTCCAGACCTGATAAAGGGTCCCAGCCTAAAACATTGATTCTTTATTCCACTCCATAGATGCTGCCTGACCTGCTGAGTTCCTCCGGCATTTTTGTGTGTATAACTGGATTTCCAGCATCTGCACAATCTCTTGTGGTTAAGACATGAGAGGCTGAAATAACTTATTTTTCTTACCAATCCATCAGCTTCATTGTCAACGTTACAATCTTTATCTGGTTATTTCACTAAATTTAAAAAAAAAGCTGCCATGCTCATGAGAGTGTAACAGATAACACTGAGGGACATAAAACCCACTTTCACCTTTCACGTAAAGTGTTATCATCACGGAGGAAAAGGTTACAGAGCTTTTTCAGAATTTTCTCATGCACTCGTGGATACCAGACTAGAACACATCCTCTGCAGCTGAGATAGTACTTCGCACTTGTATTTTGCATCATGATTTGACAATGAGAAAAGTGTAGATATAATTTATTCCTCAAAATTTACCCCTGCTCTACTCGCTTTACACTTATGACTCTGGCTAAGCATGGCTCCAATGCCACATTCAAGTTTGCTGACGTCACCACAGTCGGAGGCCGAACCAAAGGTGGTGATGAATCAGCATAGAGGATGGAGAGGGAAAATCTGGCTGAGTGATGCCATTACAATGACTTCTTACTCAATGTCAGCAAGACTGATTATTGGCTTCAGGAGAAGGAAGCCAGAGGTCCTCATCGGAGGGTCAGAGGTGGAGAGGGTTAGCAACTTTATACAGGTCTACAATCCCTTATCTGAAATCCTTGGGGCCAGTTGCATTTTGGAATTCAGAATTTTTTGGATTTCAGAAAATTGATAATTATATTGATAATTAACCTGTCTCAGTGCGGGTGGACTTTAGGACCTGGGGGAGCTCCAGTCCTATGCACATCCTCCCGTATACTTTAAATCATCTCTAGATTACTTCTAACACCTGATACAATATAAATGCTATGTAAATAGTTGTTATACTGTATTGCTTAGGGAATAATGATAAGAAAAAAAGTCTGTACATGCTCAAACAATGAGTGCTGGAGAGAGAACTTCTGGGTTTTCCCGATCCGCGCTCTTTTACAAATACTATTAGTTTATTTATAGAGTAATATACTGATAAATGAAATAGTGGGTTAATTATAGACAATAAATACTCTAGTTGATTTTATTTCCAACAAAAACATTCAATAAAACATAAAAGTATACAGCTTCAAACGAACCAAATCAAGCACGTGGTAAATGACTTATTGGAATAAATGTAGAATGTAAATACTCTAGGATATCACTGTCACTATAAAACTTCAGTAACTTGTCTCTCTATTTCTTTAAATCATATACAGTGGTAGTTCTGATACCATATTCTTCAGTAAGACGTCGCATAGACACACCACGATCAAGCTTCTGCAATAACTCCACTTTCTGAGTTATTGTTAATTATAGATGCTTCCTTCTCTTTTTCTCATTGTTACCCATAGGGGGATTTGCAGCTCTTTTTGACATTTTCACAGTGAAATTAAACACAAAGTCAACAGTGAACACAAAATATCAGCGAACAGCAAATGCACGTGCAACCAGCACGAGCGCTGAGCCACAACTGACGTCTGGCGGCCTCTGTTAGTGCTGCCACGTCACACCTGAGTGACATCAGCAGTTGGCGCGCCAAACAAGCCTTGTTACGACACGCTCCCCACTTCACAAAAAAGCTTCAGTTTTGGAATTTCGGATAAGGGATTGTGGACCTGTATTCCTCAAATTCCTTGGTGTTATTAGTTCAGAGGACCTGTCTTGGGCCCAACACATGTGCAATTATGAAGAAAGCATGGCAGCACCTCTACGTCCCTAGGAGATTGCGAATATTTGGCATGACATCTAAAACTGACAATGTTCTATAGATAATAGGAGTATGGGAGTATGTTGAGGGGCTGCATCACAGCCCACTATGGAAAACCAATGCCATTGAATGGAAAATCGTACAAAAAGTAATGGATACAGCTCAGTTCATCACGGGTAAAGCCCTCCCCACCATTACAATCACAGAGTCATAGAGAAGTACAGCACAGAAGCAGGCCCTTTGGCCCATCTAGTTCATGCTGAAACCATTTAAACTGCCTACTCCCAAAGATATGCTCCTGGACCATAGCCTTCCATATACCTACCATCCATGTACCTATCCAAACTTCTCTTAAACATAGAAATTGAGTTCACATGGACCACTTGTGCTGGAAGCTTGTTCCATACTCTCATGACCCTCTGAGTGATGAGGTTTCTCCTCAAGTCCCCCTTAAACTTCTCACCTTTCACCCTTAACCCATGACCTCCAGTTGTAGTCCCAATGGACCCAACTTTGATCCCTGTGGTGCTCCACCAGTCACAGGCCTCCAGTCAGAGATGCAACCCCCTACTACCATTCTCTGGCTTCTCTCACAAAGCCAATTTACTACCTCATCCTGAATTTCGAGTGACCAAACGTTCTTACCCAGCGTTCATCATCCTACAGTCAGGACAACCCACCACTTGGACATACCCTTTTCTCGTTGTTGACATCAGGAAGAAGTTACAGGAGCCTCAGATCTCATGCCACCGGGTTCAGGAACAGTTATTACACCTGAAAGATCAGACTCTTGAACAAAAGGGTGTAACTTCACTCAACTTCACTTGCCCCATCATTAAAAAGTTTCCATAATCTATGGACTCACTTTCAAGGACTCTTCATCTCGTGTTCTCAATATTTATTGCTTATTTATTTATTATTATTATTTCTTTCTTTTTGTAGTACAGTTTGTAGTCTTTTGCATGCTAGTTGAACACACAAGTTGGTGCAGACTTGCGTTGATACTGTTATGGTTATTATTCTGAGGATTTATTGAGTATGCCTGCAAGACAACGGATCTCATGGTTGCATACGGTAGCACATATGTACTTTGGAAATAAATTTACTTTGAACTTTCCTTGTCTGATATCTGGCATCTCAGTCAAATATTAATAGAAGATGTGTAGTCCGAGAGATCTAAGCCTTGGGTGTATTCCCTGGTTGTTTGATTGGTCATATTGTTTTTAAACATTTTATTTTTTTTTCATGCGGGTTGCAGATGGCATGAAACTCCCCATAAAGACTGCTGGAAAGGAAATGGCTGGCTGATTTGATCCTATATTCAGGCACCAAAATATAACTGAAATATCTACCCTTCTAAAGCATCAATTATAAACCAATGTACCTTCTTTGAAAGTTGACTGTCAAAATTTATCCATATGCACAACTGTAAGACCATGAGACATAGGAGCAGTATTAGGCCATTCGGCCCATTGAGTCTGCTCCATTCTATCTATGGCTGATTTATTATCCCTCTAAACTCAATTCTTCTGCCTCTTCTCCATAATTTTTGGCACCCTTACCAATCAGTAAAGATCCACAAACCAGTTAACTAGATTTTTCGATCTACGCTCCTAACCTGTGGAACTCAATCCCTAAAAGATTGTAGGTGCAGTTGACACCTTTAAACACTAGCTCATGACCTATTTATTTAACCTTGCTTTAAACTGACATCACTTTGTCTTTTATTTTCATATTTGTATTATCCCATTGTAAATCACTTTGAACTATATTGTTTGTATGAAGAGTATTTGTAATCTAAGTTATTATTATTGTTAACCTACAGTTGCTACTGATAAATATATCTATAAACCAAGTGCTGCTACATTTGACAATCAGAATACCAAATTTTCCCCCTTAAACTTCCATCCATTGATTGCATGAGCACAGAAATAGCTAGGTTACACATTTTTTCATTTTCCTCCCCGGGATAATTTTCTCTGCTTTTGAGTGTCACCAAAAACTACGTGGAATAGGGAAATACTTCAGTGTCATTGCTGCCAACAGCAAAGTGAGAAATGTGGTCTTTGTGTGTGTTGCACAGCTCAACTCGGGTTTTCTTAGGTGCAAGGCCATTGCGGCAAGTCATTTTTTTTCCCCTGTCAAATGCTGATTTTGAAAGATTAAGTCACATGTCTGGGGTTTCACGATTTCCAATCCGTAAACGTGAAAAGTATCGAATACTGTCATTACATAATGACTTCTGCTGTGCTTGTGACTTAGATTCATCATGCACCCTGACTCAGAATATGGCTTTGAATTTTACGGTGGATTCCATGGCAACCTCTGGAGGAGGCATTTCCTCCTTTCACCCCACACCTTAATTTCCACCTGATAATCGGACTTCCTGTGAGTTTCTGAAGGATATAAAAAGACATATCATGCCCGAACAAATTATATTTCAATCACCTGTAGTAAGCAACAGAAAGAAGAACTTTGAGAAGAAGAAAAATGATTCGCTCGTGTCTGGTTTTGTTCAGTTGCTGTTTGGTTACTATCTTTGCTAACAATCGAATTGATGAAATTATTAACGCTTTTCATATAATGGAACAGAACTCACCACCGGTAAGATGCTTTAGTGATTTTTATTGCAATGGTAAAATACAAATACATGTACATAAGTGCTTGTAGAAATAATCAGTGAGGACATATCATAATCAAACTATTTTCTCTTACAGAATCTGCTTGACAACTATTTTGAAATACCCAAATATCTGAGGGTAAGCAATAATTTTCAGTATTGTTTACAATAACTCTGTTTTCACATTAGGAATAGGTTTAATTTAGAACCATAGAATGCTACAGCACAGAAAACAGGCCATTCGGCCCTTCTAGTCTGTGCCAAAACTTTATCTGCTAGTCCCGTTGACCTGCATCCAGTCCATAATCTCTAGACCTCTCCCATCCATGCATCTATCCAATTTATTCTTAAAACTTAAGAGTGAGCCCCCATTTACCACGTCAGATGGCAGCTCGTTCCACACTCCCACCACTCTCTGAGTGAAGAAATACCCCCTAATATTCCCCCTAAACTTTTCCCCTTTCACGCTAAAGCCATGTCCTTGTGTTCAGGATAAACATTATTTTGTTTTTGCTGTATTTTGGAACGTGGGAAGAGAAGTGCTAGTTGTGTGAGTTTTTCTAGATTACATAGAAAAATTGACAAATTTCATAACTTTCATTATTATTGGCAGGCAGTTCATTGTCACAGTGAATTCTCAGCCACTTAAAGGCCGTCTTTAACGACCGACCTCTGGTTGACATCATGAAGGCACACTTCAGGTGCAACCACAGACACAAGCCTAGAAGCTCCAATATGCAAGATTTCCAGGACATTAGGTTCAAGTGTTCACAGTGTGATGCTGTAGAATCAGAATGTGTATCAAATTTAATACATCCGGCACTTCTTGTGAAATTTATTAACATTGTGGCAGCAGTACAATGCAATACGTGAATATATGAAAAAAAAAGCTGTGAATTACAGCATACGTAAAATATTTGAATTAAATAAGTAGTGTAAAAACAGAAATAAAAAGTGGTGTGGTAGTGTTCATGGGTTCAGTGTCCATTCAGAAATCAGATGGCAGCGGAGAAGAAGCTGTTCCTGAATCATTGAGCGTGCGCCTTCAGGCTTCTGTACCTCCTTGCTGATGGTAAAAATGAGAAGAGGGCATGTCCTAGGTGGTGAGGATTCTTAATGATGGATGCCGCCTTTTTGAGGCATTGCACCTTGAAAGTGTCATGGATACTACAGAGGCTAGTGCCCATGATGGAGCTGACTAATTTAACAGCTCTCTGCAGCTTACTTCCATTCTGCGCGGTAGTGGCCCCCCCAAGCCCGTGTGGTAGGCATCGCATGAGACTGGATTTTGTGTCGGATGCAGTCGACTCATGACTAAATGTTGCAAGGTTTCTTCACAGACTGTGAAACAGGCTGAAAAAAAGGGACAAGACTAATCACAAGGTGTTTTGCATGTTTGTCCTGGAGGAATGCTGTTTCATTTGGCTGTACTCATTGGTATGGTTGAATGACAATTAAACTTGAAATAAGGCACAGACTAACACTCACCTGAAAAGTAGGTTAATGAGTCTGATGTACCATAACAAGGTAACATGCAAAATACAATTATATTGTTGCTCACTTTTCAACTACATCCTGTCTGAACATTCTCATCTGAATACTAGCTATCATTTCACGTAGGCTCACACATTGCAAGGCAACTAACTGATAAGATCATTAAATCCTTTTATTAGTCAGGGTAATAAATAGTTTAGCAATTCTGAAATCACACCTGTCTGCAGTGACTATTGGAGGATGGGTGTCCAATAAAAATTGTTTTTTGACAGGTGATAGAGACTTATTCAGTTCCTTTAGATACTATTATGGTTTGCGGAACATATTGCGGTTCCACATATTACTGAAGATTTGCCTTTACGTCAATACTTATACGTTTACTGAAGATACCAGTCACTGGATCTGTCTTTGTTTGTGCGTTTCTGGAAATTTGAAAAACAGTGCTGAAAGGCTTGTAGAATGTCACCTCCCTAAGTGAGAAGTCTGGGTGCTTAAATCTGACCACTTGCATAGCAGTCAGCTTGTGCAAACTCAGCACTTGAATGAGTCCTGTCAGCTTCTGGATGATCCTCATAGAAGGTTGATGCAAACTCAAACACAGCCACCTGCTGTAGGTGAGAATATGGAGAGTCACTAATGAAAATAGCGAGTACAGCCTCCAGCCGAGGCCAGGAACAGCTTCATTAGGAGTGCACCCCACAATCGGTGATGTCTGATTGCAAACGTTAAGGTGAGGAGGAGGGGAAAATTTAAAAATAAAACTCATATTAAAAACTTTTATCAGTCTTGTTGGCTCAACCACAGCAGATGTTCCAGAAAATTATTCTTGATTTTCCTACGTTAATGATTATGGGGGCTATTGACGTGTCTGTTAAAAATAAAGTCAGGAAAAAATAAATTCAAATGAAATTGTGGGAAGGGTCATTACCTTGAGGCACATTGCAAATCTATTTCAAAATTCTCCATTTTGCATCTTAATTAATTTCAAACAGCAGATAAACAGGGTCATTTTTAATGCTATTTAGCACAAATACATTGAAAAAATGCTGTATGGTGGTTTTGTTTTTAAAATAGTTTATGTAAAATTGTATTTCTAAAGATTCTATTACTTTTTTATAAATTGTAGACCAGATGTGCCAAGTGCAGTCTTGACCAACTGACTGAATTACTAAAAAGCATACAGAAAAAGTGTCAAAAGGTAAGTTTTCCAATTAATCGTATTTTCTATTTCTAACGATTAAAGATCTGATTAGTCACATGTACATTGAAGCAACAAAACAGAGAATTGTGTTGGCTTATATCAATGACCAGCACAGTTGATGATTCTGCTGGAGGTAGCCCACAAGTGTTGCCACGCTTCTGGCACAAATATAATATGCCTACAACTCACTAGTCCTAATTGTATGTCTTTGGAATGTGACAGGAAGCTGGGTCGTCCAGATGAACACCAAGGTGTCATGGGGAGAACGTATTCTCTCCTTACGGACTCGGTGGGAATCAAACCCCGACCGGTGAATGTTGATGATTCTGCTAACTGCCACACTACTGTGGTCAGATACTGCCAATTGAATTGGTAATTGCAAGTCCTGGATGCAGAGTTTAAGTTGGATTGTAATAATTTGCTTTGGGCTCTCCACATCGTGTGTTAGGGATGGTGAGGGCTGCAAAAATAGAATCACTCTATCAATTTAAGGAAGTTATCAATGAACAAAAAAAACCCCACCAGATCTTTAATTGTTTCTCATGAAGAGAAGTGACAAAACTAATATAATCTAAAGATACATTCTAGATTTTAGCTATTCATTCAGACATGGGAATGGCATTGTCAGGACTCATCCCCAAAGAATATTTCAGTAGATATTTACAAATAATCTACTAGATTTATGATTTTTCTTTCCATAAAGGAACCAAATAAGGTTCTATTACAATCCAAATTCAATGATATTGATTATGATTTTGATTCATTGATCAATTGAATTTAAATTCTAAAAGAAATTCTGCAGATGCTGCAAATCCAGAGCAACACACACAAAATGCTGGAGGAACTCAGCAGGTCAGGTTGCATCTATGGAGTGGAATGAAAAATCGAGGTTTTGGGCTAAGATTTGATTAAGTCCTGATAAAGGGCCTGAAACATTCTTTTGTGTGCATTACTCTGAATTGAAATTCATTTTCTTTGGGATAGAATTTGAATCCCTCTGTATTGAAACTATGATACTGCATTCCACATCGGGACCAGCTAAAATTTCCTTAGTAATACAATGCTTAATAGTAAGGAAGGTTATTTTTATATTAGAGAATTTATCAAAACAAAGTATTTGAGCTAAAAGATAAAGTCTATGTTTCAAGTCTGCGTTTCTCTTCTTGGATGCATCTGCCAACATATTGTTTTAACTTCAGACTTGACCAACAAGCTTATTTTGTAATAATTGCCTTTTTAACTCATCACAATGTATTTCCTTCCTTGAATCTCTATAACTGTGACTGAGAGAAATTATCTTTTACAGTATCTAAGAGGCCCTAGATTCTTTGAAAATTCTTTGCAGAAGAAGCTTCCTCTCTCTGTTTCAAGTTAAAAAAAGCAACGAAAAAACAAATTTTATTTTTTCTTTCAACTTCTTTTTGCTTCTGGTAAAGTGCATTTTCATTTCTATTTCCTATAGAAGGAATAAGCTTCCTTTGGAAGCTGAATGAGCGCTGAATGCTCCAAGCACTCTTAGTTTGTATTTCTCATCTCTGGTATTTGTATTTTATTTTGCTTTTGGTGTGCACACATTTAGTAACAAGGAGATCATCTTCTCATTCCTTAGTTGAGATGATTCAAAATGGAACAATTACTTAACGGATTACTTTTTCATTCTGGAGGTGTTAGTTGAAATTTAATGATTCATTGGGAAGTAGGGTCCTCTTTTCATTGCTAGCATCAGGGAGGAGGTACAGAAGCCTGAAGGCACATATCAACGTGTTAGGCACAGCTTCTTCCACTCTGCCATCAGAATTCGGAATCGAGAATGACCACTACCTCTTTCACTACTTTTGTTCTCTTTGCGTACTACTTATCTAACTATTTAAAATATATATTCCTTATTGTAATTTATTTTTTTATGTATTGCTCTGTACTGCTGCCACTGAACAACACATTTCATGACACAAGTCAGTGATACTAAACTGATTCTGGTGTTTAGTAAGGTAGTGTAATTATAAAGTAATTGATCAATTAAGCAAGATGGATGAAGCGAGAAAATTGGAATCGGTTAAGATTCAGTTGCAGGTGTTGATGAGTGGGAATAATTAAACTTTCACAGTTTATTTTTAATCATTGTCTAAATACAAATTCTGAACTGCTGCGATATTGTAAAAAGCAAGGGGAAAACTTTCAGCATGGAAGATTTCATATTCATTGTTACCAGAAATAGGAGGCTCTTGATGAATTCTTTGTGAAAATTGTAACACTTCATTGCAAGTGTGGTAACTGATTCATCACTTAAAAACAGCAAATTTACTGAGAGAAAAAACTGTTGATTTCCTTCCTTTATCTCAACTCAACAGCAAGATAGTGTTAATGAAGATGAGAAAGTCAGTGGCAAGGTCTTTACCAGTGCCTGCACAATGGTTGTGGATACATTAGAAAAGTCCTGCTCTTTTTCTGAAAGTGTTTCTTTCTTTCTTTTAACCAGCAGTCCAATTGCAGCGATGAATTTCAACGTTATCTTGAAGTGGCCTTTGCAGACCTAAAGGGTCTGTCAACCCATGTTGGGAAATGCCCAGTAAGTATCCTTTATCTTTAAAGTCACCCAAAAGAACTATCGATTAATTTATTATGAAACATCCAGGACATTTGAAATAAATTTCTGACTTAACTTTGCTTTATTCTTAGAATTTACATCAAGCCAAATGCTGTAGTGCAGAAAAAAAGGAAGAAAAGATGCACCAATGCCTGCTTAAAGTCAAACGTTTTTTGCTTCAACTGAAGCAAAGAATGTGTAAATAATCTCATTAGGCTAATGTTTTACTGGAATCTCATTGGCTGTCAACAAAGAGAAAATGCTCTAAACATTACAAACCAGGCATATTTCCTTCCACTTTTCTCAATTTAGTCTGCTTTTTCGCTCTCTGATGAAAGTGCTGATTCATATGCCGTGGACCTCCTCATAAACTTTTTAGTTCACTTAACAATTTTTTTCTGTCCTTTGGAAATAGCCCAGAATTTTTGGTGTTTCCGTAAACTTAGCTCCTGAAATCATTACAAGGAAGCAATTGTGAAGCAGGCAATTACTGTCATTCTAATAATATACGAAGGCTGCTTGATCCGTATAAGGAACATATTTAAAAAAAGCAATTCCAAATTCACTGAAAGATCTTCTATTCATCTTTATGATAGTTTTTCTGCTACTTCTTAGAGGGGAGATTTTAAGAGCAGTTGACAAACACAAAATGCTGGAGGAATTCAGCAATCCAAGCATCATCTATGGAGAGGAAAATACAGTTGACATTTTGGACTGAGACCCTTCATCAGGACTGGAAAGGAAGGGGAAAAATGCAAGAATAAGAAGGTGGGGAGAGGGAAAGGAATACATGCTGACAGGTGATAGATGAAGAAAAGTGAGGCAGAAGATGGGTGGTGAAGGGGGTGATGAAGTGAGAAGCTGGGAGGTGATAGATGGAAAAGATAAACAGCTGAAAAAGAAGGAATCTGATAGGAGAAAAGAGTAGACCATGGGAGAAAGGAAAGGAGGTGAGGCACCAGAGAGATGTGGTAGGCAGGTGAAGAGAAGAGAAGGGGTTAGACAGGAGCTAGACTGAGGAATGGAAATGAGAGAGGGAGAGGTGGGAGAAATTTATGGAAGTTAGAGATATCGATGTTCATGCCATCAGGTCAGGATATGAGGTGTTGCTCCTCCAGCCAAGAGCAGGTAGTTTTGTTCTCAATCCAGCACTTAGCTCACTGCTCCATTGTATTAGTTTTATCAATGACCTGCTTCATCTGTTCAAAAATGATTGGTCCTCCAGTAAATCTTCCTCTCTTGTTCACGATAATCACCTAATACCACCACCTGTTGTTTATACTTTGCCCAATTGGAAGTCAACATTCTCCACAGTTCATTAGGACAAATCAGTCTCCACTTGACTGCAGAATAATGCAACCCATTCCTTTGAAGATGTTCAATCCTTTTTTTAATGTTAAACTTCATGTTAATGAATCAGCACCTCTGAATTTACATTTCCTACTTAACTGTTTTGCAAATTTCCTGATCAACTTTATGACAAGCCTTTGGAGTATATTCAGTTTTCAGTTTAAAGATGTGTCCGAATGATGAGAAATGGTAACATTAATTTCAAATAGGTTTGGATTGTTTCCATACAGCATATATGTATTGCAGCAATATTGTAGCTTGGTGGAACGTATTGTAGCTTGACATGAAGTATTTAAAAAAGAAGTTATAGCTTTTTATTTAATTATGCAATCATTGTACGTTGGTAATAGCAGTCTAATCCATGTGAATGTTATTTATTTATTTACATTTTATTTGCAAAATAAATTAAAAAGATGAAGTATAAATTAAAATGTTTTGTATGAAGATATGCAAAATTCAGAAATATTTATATCATTTTGATATATTTATGCTAATTATATTTTTAAAACAAAGTATTTTTAATAAACTTATTTTCCAAGTGAATCATTCCTAGTTGTTGATCTTTTTCTACCAGTTCAATTTACACAATCAACAATTTTAAGTCAATTTCTTTCATACTTAGCTACTACAGTGCAACATTGAACAACTGAGTGGACAGATGCTCTTTTTCTAAAACAGCATTGTTTTTAATTTCTCAAGGAAAACTTTTTAAAATCTTGATTGCCTCTGACTTTTCCATCCTCATGATATCCTCCTCAGCTACTACAATGTGACTTTTTTAACATCTCAGAATCAGGTTTAATATCACCGGCCTATGTCGTGAAATTGGTTGCTACGTGGCAGCAGTAAATTGCAATGCATAATAATAAAATCTATAAATTACAGTGAGAAGTATATATTTGGTAGTAGTAGGCAGCTGAAGATCCCAGGGGATCATGGGTTTGTGCCTCTGGTGGACTGTGTCCTCTCCAGGGCATGAGCCTGGGCAGGAAGATTTGAAGAACCAGCTGTTGCCCATGCAGTGGGCTCCCCCTCTCCACGTCACTGATGTAGTCCAAGGGAAGGGCAAACACCGATACAGCTTGGCCCCAGTGTCGTCGCAGAGGTTGCCAGAGTAAAGTTGTAAACAACATCAAACTGCCTTAGGGACCCCGGTTCCAGATTTCTTCCTTGGTGTTTGCTCCCGAAGCCCTTCCCATGGGTGGTATGGCTGCAAGGCAGCAGAGGTTTAAAATCTGAGTTTTCCTTCTCCTAGGTGGGCTGCCGTCCACTGTGGACGAGCCCCACCTGCCCAATGCAACTGGTTTTGAGGTGCCAGTGGTCTGCCTTTGGCCCTTCTCTTGTCAGTAGAAACAGTTCCGCCGGGCCTAGTGGATAAGCCACACGTGAAGGCCAAGAATTGGACTTGGTTGTCAGAGGCTGTTAGAGATGCATGCCATTTGGAGCACTTTATAGGTAATAGGAGTTTATCCCCACTCCCACCCCTGGCTATGACAACCTTAGGACCTAATATTTATTTATTAAACAGTTAAATTACTTAAGTAGTGAGGTGGTGTTCATTGTTCATGGGTTCAATGTCCATTCAGAAGTCTGATGGCAGAGGGGAAGAAGCTCTTCATGAATCATTGAGTATGTGCCTTCAGGTTCCTGTACCTCCTCCCTGCTGGTAGCAATAAGGTGAGGGTATGTCCTGGGTGATCAGCTTCCTCAATGATGGCATTGCTCCTTAAAGATGTTCTGGATGCAGGGGAGGCTGGTGCCCATGATAGAGTTGAATGAGTTCACATCTTTCTGCAGCTTATTTTGATCCCACGGTACATCTTTAGAAATTTATGAGTGTCTTTGGTGACTTACCAAATCTCCTCAAACTCCGAATAAAATAAACCCATTGTCGTACTTTCTTTGTACCTGCATCAATATGTTGGGCCCAGGATCAATCCTCAGAGATGTTTACATCCAGAAACTTAAAATTGCTCACTCTTTCCACCTCACAGATAGCTCTATGAGGACTGGTGTGTGCACTCTGGTCTACCCTTTCTGAAGTCTACAGTCAGTTCTTTGTTCTTACTGATGTTGTGTCCAAGGTTGTTGCTGTGACTCCGCTCAGTCAGCTGATCGATCTTGCTCCTGTATGCCTTCTCATCACCCTCTGAAACTCTGCTAACAGTGGTTGTGCCATAAGCATATTTATAGACGCTATTTGAGCTGAGCCTAGCCACACAGTCATGGGTACAGAGAGAGTAGAGCAGTGGGCTAAGCACACGTCCCTGAGGTGCGCCAGTGTTGATTATCGGCGAGGTGGAGAAGTTATTTCTCATCTGCACGGACGGTGGTCTTTCGGTGAGGAAGCTGAGGATTTAGTTTCAGAGGAAGGTAGAAAGTCCTAGGTTTTGGAATCTTTCAACTAGAACTGTAGGCATGATTGTGCTGTAGTCTGTAGTCAATAAACAGTATCCTGACAGAAGCATTAGTATTGTCCAAGTGAACGAAGGCCGCGTGAAGAGCCAATGAGATCGCATCCACTGCAGACTTATTGTAGTGAGTCCAGGTGCTTGCTGAAACAGGAGTTAATTCTAACAATAACCAACCTCTCAAAACCCTTCATCAACATAGATATGAGTGCTACTGGATGATAATCGTTAAGGCAGCACACCCTGCTCCTCTTGGGCACTAGTATGATTTTTGAAACAGGTGGGAATTTCCCACTGTAGCATTGAGAGATTGAAAATGTCTTTGATCACACCTGCCGGTTGGTTGGCCCAGGTTTTCAGAGCCCTACCAAGTACTCCATCGGGGCCTGCTGCCTTGCAATAACTCACCCTCCTGAAAGACAGTCTGATGTCGGCCTCCGAGAAGGGATTTATAGTTTTGCTGTTCGCACAAGAGGAGCTCCACATTCAAGTGCCATTTCAGCTGGGGACTTCAAGCTAGCTATGTTTTTAACACGGGCCTGTCGGTACTCAGTTCAGTTTTGCAAAGGGGGACGGTTGAGTCCTATTAAAACAATGTCAGCCCCTGGTGAATAGTTCTCTCCATTACAGCTATCCCAACCACAACCTTAAGACTGTGCAGAGGCTGACCGATTGTTTGCCTGAATATTTCCATCCGTTTTGTTCACTGTCTTTTTCTTCATTTATCTTTCAATTCAACAGGCATAGTTGACTTTTTATTTTATCTCTTGTTTGCAGTGTCAAAAGTTAGATTGTTTTCTGTTTGAGGATAATGCATTAAGGAAACAGATTTATTTGACACATGCCTGTACAATGCCTCATCTCCCAAACAAATTAATGAAGAAGCAAGCAAATAAATAAATAAATAATAGACGAATGAATGAATGGCTGGATGCAACTGCATTCAATATGTCACGAACAACAAATTAAATGTCATAGGTCAGTGATACTGAACTCAAGGGATTCTGCAGATGCTGGAAATTCAGAGAAATACATGTAGATGCCAAAGGAACTCAGCAGGTTAGGCAGCACCTATGGCAAGGAATAAACAGCTGATGTTTTGGACCGAGACCCTTCATCAGGACGGTGATAACAAGCCTGATTTGCGTTCAGCTGCTCCTTCCGCGCTGCCCACGGGCTCTCCAGGTTTTGAGATTCCTAAGTGTGTGACCATCCTATTTTGTCTGTGCAAATAATCCGATCTTTGCTCCAGAGATCTTTTACTAAACCGGCTACCACACTTCCAGTACTGTAATGCACATACATATACTGCCTGTGTACTTTAGGTGCCTGGAAAATGAACCTGGACTATTCAACCTCCCCGAAAGGGCTTAGAAATTAATTGCGCATGACGGACAGTGGGAATCTCATTCCCTCACTGCCTCATTTCAAGACAGATAGCAGGGGTCATATGACAGATCTCATATTCATTACCAGATTGAGGACTTTGCAAACTGAGAAAATGCAGCTCCACAGTTTTCAGTCAAAGCAATGCAAATCGGATTACAGTGGTGTGTCAGTGATCCAGGTTCTATCCTGACCTCAGCTGCTGGCTGTCTAGATGTTCTCTCACTGACCACATCACTCTCTCCTGATTTGTTCTGGTTTCCTCCCATATTCCACAGTTGTGCTGATTGGTAGATTATTGAATTGAATTGAATTGACTTTATTACTTACATCTTTCACATACATGAGGAGTAAAAATCTTTATGTGATGTCTCCGTCTAAATGTGGAATGTGCAATTTATAGTAATTTATAATAAATAGTATGTATAACAGGACAGTCAATATATAGAAATACAGTTGTGTCAGCATGAATTAATGATGGCCTGGTGGAAGAAGCTGTCCTGGAGCCTGTTGGTCCTGGCTTTTATGCTGTGGTACCATTTCCCAGATGGTAGCAGCTGGAACAGTTTGTGGTTGGGGTGACTCAGGTCCCCGATGATCCTCGAGCCCTTCTTACACACCTGTCTTTGTAAATGTCCTGAACAGTGGGAAGTTCACATTTACAGATGCGTTGGGCTGTCTGCACTATTCTCAGCAGAGTCCAGCAATTGAGAGAAGTACAGTTCCCATACAAGGCAGTGATGCAGCCAGTCAAGATGCTGTCAATCGTGCCCCTCTAGAAAGCTCTTAGGATTTGGGGTCTCATGCCAAACTTCTTCAACCGTCTGAGGTGAAAGAGGTACTGTTGTGCCTTTTTCACCAGACAGCCAGTATGTACAGACCATGTGAGATCCTCGGTGATGTTTATGCTGAAGACCTTAAAGCTGTTCACCCTCTCAACCCCAGATCCATCGCTGTCAGTAGGGGTTAGCCTGTCTCCATTCTTCCTGTAGTCCACAACCATATCCTTTGTCTTTGCAAAATTGGGGGAGAGGTTGTTTTCTTGACACCACTGTGTCAGGGTAATGACTTCTTCTCTGTAGGCTGCCTCATTATTATTTGAGATTAGGCCAATCAGTGAAGTGTCATCAGCAAATTAGCAGATTGGAGCAGTGGGTGGTGACACAGTCATGGGTAGACAGAGAGTAAAAGAGGGGGTTAGGAGGAAACCTGGGGGTGTTCAGAATCAGAATCAGAAATATCACCAGCATATTCTGTGCAATTTATTTATTTAATAATTTATTAAGGAGTTAAATTAAATAAGTAGTGAGGTAGTGTTCATGAGTTCAATGTCCATTCAGAAATCTGATGGAAGAGGTGAAGAAGCTGTTCGTGAATCATTGAGTGTGTGTCTTCAGGCTCCTGTACCTCCTCCCTGATGGTAGCAATGAGAAGAGGGCATGTCCTGGGTGATCAGCATCCTTAGTGATGGATGCTGCCTTTTTGAGGCATTGCTCCTTCAAGACGTCCAGAATTGTGGTTCAGCTGGTGCCCATGATGGAGATGATTGAGTTTACAACTTTCTGCAACTCATTTTGATCCTACGTAGCGACAACACCCCCCCCACCCCCAACCCACATACCAGAGAGTGATGCAACCTGTTAGAATGCTATCCATGGTAGATCTTTAGAAATTTGCTGGAGTGTTTGATGATATACTGAATCTCCTCAAACTACAAATGAAATATAGTTGCTGGCATGCCTTCTTTGTTACTGCATCGATATGTTGGACCCGGGATAGATCCTCAGAGATGTTGACACCTAGGAACATGAAATTGCTCTCTTTCCACTTCTGATCCCTCGGTGAGGACCGGTGTGTTTTCCCTTGTATTACCCTTTCTGAAGACCACAATCAGTTCTTACTGATGTTCAGTGCAATGTTGTTGTCGGGACACCACTCAACCAGCTGATCGATCTCACTCCTGTACGCCTTCTCATCACCATCTGAAATTCTGCTAACAATAGTTTGTCGTCAGGAAATTTTGCAAATGACATTTGAGCAGTGCCGAACCACACAGTCATGGGTGTAGAGGGAATAGAGCAGTGGGCTAAGCACACATCCTTGAGGTGTGCTCGTGCTGATTATCAGTGAGGCGGAGGTATCGTTTCCGACCGGCACAGATTGTAGTTTTCCAGTGAGGAAGTTGAGGATCCATTTGCAGAGGGAGGTACAAAGGTCCATGTTTTGGAGCTTTTGAGCAGACCTGTAGGAATGATTGTATTAAACACCAAGCTCTAGCCAATAAACAGCAGCCTGACATAAGTACTAGTATTGTCTAGGTGATCGAAGGCCACATGAAGAATCAATGAGATTCCACCTGCCATAGACGTATTGTGACAATGGCAAATGCAGTGGGTCCAGGTCCTTGCTGAGACAGAAGTTGATTCTAGCCATGACCAACTTCTCAAAGCATTTCATTACCATACATGTGTGAGTACTATTGGATGATAGTCATTAAGCAGCTCACATCGCATTTCTCGGGCACTGGTATGATTGTTGCCTTTTTGAAGCAGGTGGAAATATCTAACTGTAGTAATGAGAGATTGAAAATTTCCTTGAATGCACTGCCAGTTGCTGGCACAGATTTTCAGAGCCCTATTAGGATCCCCCATCGGGACCTGTCACCTTGAAAGACGACCTGACATCATCCTCTAAGACAGAGATCACAGCATCTCTGGGTGCTTCAGGGATCCTTGTTACTGTAGTTTTATTCTCTCTTTCAAAGCATGCATAAAAGGCATTGAGCTTATCAGGGAGTGAAGCATCTCTGCCATTCACGATACTAGGTTTCACTTTGTGAGAAGTAATGGCTTGCAAACCTTGCTAGAGCTGACACACATCCAATTCTGCCTCTTATCGCATTTAATATTGTTCCTTTGCTTTTGAGATGGACCTGCCCTTCCTGTGTAGTTATGGAGCACCGGACTTGACTGCCAGAGATCTAGCCCTCTGCAGGCTGCGAACCTCCTGGTTGATCTATGGCTTTTAATTTGGAGTGAACAGATGGCCTTTTTTTTGTATCACAGCATTGTTTTTAATTTCTCAAGAACAACTTTTGTAAATCTTGATTGTCTCCTACTTTTCCATCTTCATGAAAGTCTCTTCCTTTCAACAAACAACAAACATCTTTGGTTTGTTTGATAGACATAGAACACCAAAGCACACATATACAGTAGGCCCTTTGACCCATCTAGTGTATGCCAAACTATTTACTGCTTAGTTCCATCAACCAGCATCTAGACCACAGCCCTCCGTATCCCTCCCATCCATCTACCTATTCAAACATCACTTAAATATTGAAATTAGACCTGCATCCAGCACTTCCACTGGCAGCTTGTTCCACACTCTCACCACTAGCTGAATGAAGAAGTTCCTCTTCATGTTCCCCTTAAGCATTTCACCTTTCACCCTTAACCCATGACCTCTAGTCAACCTCAGTGAAAAAAAGCTGGCTTGCATTTGCTCTATCTATATCCTTCATAATTTTGTATCAAATCCCCCCTCATTCTCCTATGCACTAGTGACTGAAGTCTTAACCTTTTCAACCTTTCCCTATAACACAGGTCCTCAAGACCTTGTAAATTTTCTCTGTTCTCTTTCAATTTTATTGATATGTAACATACAAGTAACATCATAACTCCTGCACTCAATGCATTGATTTATGAAGACCAAGGTGCCAAAAGCTTTCTTTATGACCATATCTACTTGTGATGTCACTTTCAAGGAACTAGGCACCTGTATTCCCAGATCCCTCTGTTCTACTCACTCCTCAGTGCCCACCACTCACCATGTAAGTCCTCCTTTGGTTTGTCATTCCACATTGTAACACCTTGCACTTGTCTGTATTAAATTCCAACTGCCATTTTTGCAGCCCATTCTTCCTGCTGGTCCAGATCCTGCTGCAAGCTTTGACAGTCTTCCTCGCTGTCAACTGTGCTCCATCCTTGGTGTCATCCGCGACATTACCATCTTTGATAGAGATGAGAAACATCACCAGATCCAGTACTGATGCTTGCGACACACCACTTGTCACAGGCAGAGAGGCAGCCATCTACAACCACTTCCTGGCTTCTCCTGTGGAGCCAATGTCTAATCCAGTTTATACTTCACCCTGAATGCCAAGTGACTGAACCTGCTTGACCAACCTCCCATGCGGGACCTTGCAAAAATCCATGTGGACAACATCCACTACCTTAACGTCATTTATTTTCCTGGTAACTTCCTCAAAAAACTCTAAGAGATCAATTAGCCACAACCTACCACACACAAAGTCATATTGACTAACCCTGTCTATGCAAGTACTTATATATCCTGTCCCTTAGAATATCTTCCAATATCCTACCCACTACTGACATCACTGATCAATAAGTTCCTCTGTAATATTTAGAACTTTTCTTAAACAATGGAACAACATTAGCTATTCTCCAGCACCTCACCCATTGTTAAGGATGTTTTAAATATTTCTGCTAAAGCTCCTACAATTCCTGCACTCGTCTCTCATTTCTGATGGAACACCTCAGCAAGCCTTGGAGATTTATCCAACATAATTTGCCTCAAGACAGCAAACATCTCCTCCTCTGTAATCTGTGCATGGTCCATGATCTTACTGCTGTTTTCCCTCACTTACATAGACTCTGTGTCTGTCTCCCGAGGAAGTACACAGTCAAAAAAATCCATTTAAGATCTCCCCTATCTCTTTTGGATCAATGCATAGATGACCACTCTGATCTTCAAGAGGGCCAATTTTGTCCCTTGCTGTCCTTTTGCTCTTAATATATAAAATATCTGTCAAAGCCCCTGGGATTCACCTTCTCCTTGGCTGCTAGAGCAACCTTATGCAGTATTTTAGCCTTCCTGATTCGCTTCTTAAGTGTTCTTGCATTTCTTAAACTCTTCAATTGTTCCTTCCTGCCTATTCATGTTATGTACCTCTCTTCTTCTTGACCAGGGCCTCACTATCACTTGAAAAACACAGCATCTATCTGCTTTCCGTGTTATTTTTCTGTTGTAGACGATAATAAACACTAGGGCTAGTCATAAACACGAGAGATTCCGCAAAAGCAGAGATGGAGGCGGAGTTAAGATGGCGCTAAACAGTGACTCCTTTGCTTACACCTTTGGAAACAGCTCTGTTTCCATCTTAAATATCTTTATTTTTCCCTTTCAGGGTTCTTTTGAAGATCCTGACCTGGAGTTACACGCTGACTTCGGTTCTTTGCGGGAATGGGACCCGTTCTCGGGGTTTCCGAACTGGCCGTTGTTTGGCACGCCAAGGGTTCGACCAGAGAGTCCGGTTCGTATTTGAAAGCCTCTAATAGTCCTCCCTCTCTTCATAAATTGATAAGAGGAGAATGAATTACATTTTTTCTGTATTATACATTCTATATCAAATTAATACTTTGTAGATCAACACTATGTGTGATTCTGATACTATTTATTTTACCTCTGTATGTACTGTTACTGACATATTCTTCTACAGAGATTCTTCTCTTGTTTGTATACACACTTAAAAAAAAATCAATAAAAAGATTGAAAAAAGAAAGAAAGCAAGCCTAAGATCTCGGGGTCCCGGAGACGGGCGGATCAAGGGTCGATGTCACGGCAGGAGATCCGTGTGTCGGCGGGGGAGCCTTTAAATTTATTGCTGTGTACCCGAAAACCCAGGATCTTTGCGATCTTCAGGCACAGACCTCGAAAAAAAGCGACGTAACAGACTTTTAACATCGTAAACCAGCGAGTTGTTTGTTATGTCTCCCCGCTCGCTGGGAAAATGGAGGCGCCCCACTCTCCCTTATTCGGGAGAGAGCCTGTGAGATGTCGAATTCCGGATGAAATGCCAAGTCTTTGGCGTAACCGCGAGTCTGTGTCTTTGCTACTGCTTTGCTCACGCTTGAGCGCTTGGTGGTGGTACCCGTGCTTGGTTTTGTTCTGCCCGTGGGGGTGGGGGTTGTTGCTCGCTGCCGCTTACGTGTGGGAGGGGAGAGTTGGGGGGACTTTGGGGTTCTCACGTTTAACTGTCGTTCATTCTTTGGGGCACTCCTCTGTTTTCGTGGATGTTTGTTAAGGAAAAACATTTCAGGATGTATATTGTATGCATTTCTCTGACATTAAATTGGACCTTTAAACCATTAAAATGCTGGAAATCCAGAGCAACACATAGAAAATGCTGGAGGAACTCAGCAGTTCAGACAGCATCCATGGGGAGGAATAAACAGTTGACATTTCAGGTTAATTCCTGGGATGTCCGTACGCAAAGAGGTTAGAGAGACTGGGCTTGTACATGCTGGAATTAAGGAGATTGAGGGGGGATCTGATTGAGACATATAAGATTATTAAGGGATTGGACAAGATAGAGGCAGGAAATATGTTCCAGATTCTGGGAGAGTCCAGTACCAGAAGGCATGGTTTAAGAATAAGGGGTAGGTCATTTAGGATAGATTTGAGGAGGAACTTCTTCTCCGAGAGAGTTGTGGAGGTGTGGAACGCGCTGCCTCAGAAGGCAGTGGAAGCCAATTCTCTGGATGCTTTCAAGAAGGAGCTAGATAGGTATCTTATGGATAGGGGAATCAAGGGTTATGGGGACAAGGCAGGAACTGGGTATTGATAGTAGATGATCAGCCATGATCTCAGAATGGCGGTGCAGGCTCGAAGGGCCGAATGGTCTACTTCTGCACCTATTGTCTATTGTCTATTTCAGGTTGAGACCCTTCATCAAGGTTTATCATGCTATTTTTAGGAGACATAATGGATACAAATTGGGCTGATTTCATAGCCAAAGGGTAAAGATACATGGAATTGGATTAAAACTAGTCTTGGATTTCAACTGCTTGAAAAAAAATGAATAATTGAATATCTATTTAAGGTAACCTTATCAGAAATTTGGGTAAGGTTCAAGACTCTTTAGTGGCTATTCAATGGTCAACAAAATTATTAAAGTTCTTTGAAACCGAACGTACTGTCAATAAAGAGGTGTAAGTAGATGTGCTTCAATTTTTGGAAAACTTTGTGAAAAAGAACCAGGCAAATGGAAACACAGAGAGTGAAGATAAAAATAAGACACACACAGAGAGAAAGGGTGTCAAAATGGAATGTCATCTAATATCTTCTACTTACATGCCAGTAGCAAGAAAATAGGAAGAAGCTGGTCCTGAACTACGCTGGACTTGAAAGACTGATTCTCCTTTGTCTATCTTGCCTGTTACTTCCTCAAAGAATTCCAACAAATTTGCCAGGTAAGCTTTCCCCTTAAGGAAACTATGACGACTTTGGCATACTTTGTCATGTGTCTCCAAATATTCCGAAACCTCATCATTAATAATAGACTCCAACATCTTCCCAACCACTGAGATCTGCGTAACTGGCCTATAATTTCCTTTCTGCCGCCTCTCTCCCTTCTAAAAGATTGGACAGACTTTTGCAGTTTTCCAGTCCTCCGGAGCAATTCCAAAAACTGGTAATTCTTCAAAGATCGTTAATAATGTCTGTACAATCTACCCCTACACCTCCTCTCCCACCACTAAACGCTCTAAACAGTCCTTCCAGGTGATCTGTAAGTCTGTCGCAGTTACCTACTGTACTTAGTGCTCCTGGTGCAGCCACTTCTACATTGGTGAGCCCTGACATAGGTTGGAAGAATTCCTTTGTTGAGCACTTTCACTTCATCTACAACAAAATGCGGGATTTCCTAGAGGCCACCCATTTCAATTTGACTTCCCATTCCCATTCCAACATGTTGGTCCATGGCCTCCTCAATTGCCACGATGAGGCACGTTCAGGTTGGAGGAGCAACACCTCATATTCCATCTGAGTAGCTTCTAACCTAATTGTAAAAACATCAATTTCTCTAATTTCCAGAATTTCATTCCCTCCCAATTCTCTCTCTCTCTATTCCCCATTCTGGTTCACCTCTTTCTCCTTCTCCTTCCCTACATAAGACCATAGGAGCTGAAATAGGCCATTCAGGCCTTTGAGTCCAGTCCGCCATTCCATCATGGCTGATCCTGGATCCCACTCAACCCCACACACCTGCCTTCTCGCCATATCCTTTGAAGCCCTGACCAATCAGGAAGCAATCTACTTCCACTTTAAGTATACCCACGGACATGGCCTCCACCACAGTCTGTGGCAAAGCGTTCCACAGATTCATTACTTTCTGGCTAAAAAAATTCCTCCTTACCTCTTTTGTGAAAGGTCTCCCCTCAATTTCAGGTTGTGCCATCTAGTTCTGGACACCCCACCAGAGGAAACACCCTCTCCATGTCCACCTTATCTCGTCCTCTCAGCATTCTGTAGGTTTCAATGAGATCCCCCAGGGATTCAACCTGTATATTAAAGGAAACTTGCACTTCTGGGAGTCTTGCACAAGGACTCCTAAGTCCCTTTGCACCTCTGATGTTTGAATTTTCTCTCCATTTAGATAATAGCTTACATTATCATTGCCTTTATAAAATATGCATTATCATACATTTCCCAATGCTGCATTCTATCTGTCACTTTTTTGCCCATTCTTTTAATTTGTCTAAGTCCTGCTGCAATTACATTGCTTCCTCAGCACCATCTACCCCTCCACTTATCCTAGTATCATCTGCAAACTTTGCTGCAAAGCCATCAATTCCATTATCTAAATCATTGACAAACAACATGAAAAGTAGCTGTCCCAAGACTGAACCCTGAGGAAAGCCACTAGTCACTGGCAACCAACCAGAAAAAGCTCCCTTTATTCCCACTCGCTACCTCCTGGTTGTCAGCCATTCCTCTATCCATGTCAGTATCTTTCCTGTAATGCCATAGGACGTTATCTTGTTAAGCAGCCTCATGTGTGGTACCTTATCAAATGCCTTCTGAAAATCCAAGTAAATAACATTCACTACCTCTCCTTTGTCCATCCTACTGATTACTTCCTCAAGGAACTCTAACAGATTTGTCAGGCAAGATTTCCATTCACAGAAACCATGCAGACTTTGACTTATTTTATCATTAATCTCCAAGTACCCCAAAACCTCATCCTTAATAATGGACTCCAACACTCTCCTAACCACTGTGGTTAGGCAAACTTACCTATAATTTCCTTTCTTTTGCCTTCCTCCCTTATTAAAGAGTAGAGTGACATTTTCCAGTCCTCCGGACCATGCCAGAATTAAGCGATTCTTGAAAAATCATGACCCAATGCATCCGTTATCTCGTTAGCACCCTTTCTCAGGAATCTAGGATGTCGTCCGTATGATCCAGGTGGCTTATCCACCTAAGACCTTTGAGTTTGCCTTGCACTTTTTCCTTTGTAATAGCAATGGCACCTAGTCCTGCTCCCTGACACTCATGGACCTCTCACACACTGCTAGTGTCTTCCACAATGAAGATTGACGCAAAGTACTCATAAATTTCATCTGCCATTTCTTTGTCCCACATTACTAACTCACCAGCATCATTTTCCCATTGTCCAATATCAACTCTCACCTCTCTTTTACTCTTTGTGTAACTGAAAAAACTTCCAGTGTCCTGCTTTATATTATTGATTAGTTTTCCCTCATAATTCATCTTTTCATTTCTTATTGCTTTTTAGTTGCCTTTTATTAGATTTTAAAAGCTTCCCAATCAAACAACTTCCCACTCACTTTTGCTATCTTATATGCCCTTTCCTTGGCTTTTATCCAGTCCTTAACTTACCTTGGTTGTCCACCCCAGCTATTTGAAAGTTTTTTCTTCTATGGGACTTATTTAAATTTCAACCATCTCTGCTCTGCCATCATCCCCGCCAGTATCCTCCTTCAATCTACCTGGGCAAGTTCCTCTCTCATGCCTCTGTAATTCCCTTTATTCCATTGCAATACTGATACATGTGACTTATGCTTCTCCCTCTCAAGTTGCAGAATGAAATCAATAATATTATGATCACTGCCTCCTGACAGTTCCTTATGTTAAGCTCCCAAATAAGATGTGGGTTATTACACAACACTCAATCTAAGACAGACTTTTCCCTCAAGCATAAGCTGCTCTAAAAAGCCATCTAGTGGGCATTCAACAAATTCCCTCTTTCGTGATCTGACACCAACTTGATTTTTCCAATCCCCTTGCATATTGAAGTCCCCTATTGCAATTGTGACATTACCCTTATTGTGTGTGTTTTCCTGCTCCCTTTACAATCCCAACCCCACAACTTGGACACTATTTGGAGGTCTATATATGATTCCCATGGGCACGTGGCCAAGTGGTTAAGGTCTAGCGACCTGAAGGTTGTGAGTTCGAGCCCCAGCCGAGGCAACGTGTGTTGTGTCCTTGAGCAAGGCACTTAATCACACATTGCTGTGTGACGACACTGGTGCCAAGCTGTATGTGTCCTAATGCCCTTCCCTTGGACAACATCGGTGTCGTGGAGAGGGGAGACTTGCAGCATGGGCAACTGCTGGTCTTCCATACAACCTTGCCCAGGCCTGTGCCCTGGAGAGTGAAGACTTTCCGGGCGCAGATCCATGGTTTCGCAAGACTAATGGATGCCTTTATTATTATATATGATTCCCAGAATGTTTTTTTTATATTTGCAGTTTCTTAACTCCATCAACAAAGATTCAACACTCACAACATGCTGGAGGAACTCAGCAGGTCGGGCAGCATCCGTGGAAAAGATCGGTTGACTGATCTTTTCCACGGATGCTGCCCGACCTGCTGAGTTCCTCCAGCGTGTTGTGAGTGTTGCTTTGACCCCAGCATCTGCAGATTATTTTGTGTTAACAAAGATTCAATATTCTCTGACCTTATGTTATCCTCTTTCTAAAGATGTCATTCTTATCTCTTACCAACAGAGCCACACCACCGCCTATGCCTTCCTGCCTGTCCTTTCGGTACGAAGTATATCCAATCAGGCCGTCAGGTCAGCGGATTCAAGCCGGGTTGTTGGGCCTGTGGACTTGATCTGGGCTGTCGGGCCTGTGGGTTTGAGCCAGGCCAACAGGTCTGGGGATTTGAGCTGGTCAGGCTGCAGGACAAAACGGATTGGTTTTGGAAGTGCTGACCGGGGTTCAGACAATGTTGGTGCCTTTGAGTTGGTGTGAAGGCAGTGTGCAATTTAACTGTGAGTGACCGTCTTGGTCAATTCTTTTGTCTGTTGGACATTAATTGCCACAGGCATGCTTCCCTTGTTTTGTGACATAACAGGTGGCGAGGCAGCAGTGTTGCCTCGGTTGTAGTTAGGACTGGGCCTCAGTCCCTGGGGTTACATTGTAATGTGGTGTTTAGACTCAGTTGGGGGTGACGTCTCCTGTTGGTGCTGCCCTCCAGTGTTAGATTGGTGGAATTACAGGCTGGAATGCCAGGAACCATCAATTTGCGGACTTGTCGCTCAGGGACTTGGGAAAAAAAATTGTTTTCTTACATGACTATGTTCTTTTTTTTCTCTTTCTTGTTACTTTGAATACGTGTGTGTGCTTTTGCACCTTGGCCCCAGAGGAAAACTGTGTCATTCTGCCTTATCCATGTATGATTTGAATGACAATTAAACTCGATTTGATTGATTTGATTTTGATAAGTCTTGAAATTTGTTAACTTTGGGGCAGCAGTACATTGCAAAACATGATAATATAGAAAAATAAACTGTGAATTATGGAAAAATATACTAAATAGTTAAAACAACTAAGTAGTACAAAAACAGAAATAAGAAAAGGAGTGAGGCTGTGTTCATGAATTCAATGTCTATTTAGGAATCGGATGGCAGAAGGGAAGAAGCTGTTCCTGAATCCCTGAGTAAGAGCCTTCAGGCTTTTGTACTTCCTTCCTGACAGTAATAATGGGAAGAGAGCATATCCTGCGTGGTGGGAATCCTTAATAATGGACACTGCCTTCCCAAGACGTTGCTCCTTGAAGATGTCTTGGATACTACAGAGGGGTTTAAATCTTATCCTTCTCACCTTAATTCTATGGCCCTCTCATACTGGAGTCCCTTTCTTATGCTCCAAGAAATGCAGTTCTAACCTCCACAACTTCCCCTTGAGTACTGGCAACAGTCTTGCATATCTCTCTTGGACTCTTTCCATTTTAAATGTATTGTTCCTATAAGAGCCCAACCAAACCTGCACACACTATTCCAGGTAGAACTTCACCAAGGCCATGTGCATAACGTTCCAACACCTGTACTCAGTGCCCTGACTGATGAAGGCCAGTGTGTCAAATACTTTCTTCAACTTCAGTACTTGTGATATTACTTTCAGGGAACTATATATTTGTACTTCTGTCATAGCAGCAACTACATTCTACATTGGTATCTGAAGCACGGTGATACTTGCCCAGCATAATTCTAGCTGATTTATCATAGTCATAGTCATACTTTATTGATCCCGGGGGAAACTGGTTCTCGTTACAGTTGCACCATAAATAATAAATAGTAATAGTAATGTTACGATTAGTAAATAGTAATAGTCAGGGAAATAATAAATAGTAATAGAAAATAGTAATAAATAGTTAAATAGTAATATGTAAATTATGCCAGTAAATTATGAAATAAGTCCAGAACCAGCCTATCGGCTCAGGGTGTCTGACCCTCCAAGGGAGGAGTTGTAAAGTTTGATGGCCACAGGCAGGAATTACTTCCTATGACGCTCTATGCTGCATCTCGGAGGAATGAGTCTCTGGCTGAATGTACTCCTGTGCCCACCCAGTACATTATGTAGTGGATGGGAGACATTGACCAAGATGGCATGCAACTTAGACAGCATCCTCTTTTCAGACACCACCGTGAGAGAGTCCAGTTCTATCCCCACAACGTCACTGGCCTTACGAATGAATTTGTTGATTCTGTTGGTGTCTGCTACCCTCAGCCTGCTGCTCCAGCACACAACAGCAAACATGATCGCACTGGCCACCACAGACTCGTAGAACATCCTCAGCTGATATGATACTATATGTTTTCTCTGTATGTTTTGATGTACATGTAATAAATAAAGCTAATCATCTTCTTCACAATCTACCTCCTTATGGCCTTTCTACTTACTTTCTGCCTTATAGCACTCTCTCTGTAACTATAACTTGTTATTCTGCTGTCTGTTATTGCTTTCCCTGATAGTACCTTGATATGCTGCTATAATGAAGTGATCTTGATGTCCTGATGAAGGGTCTCGGCCCAAAACGTCGACTGTTTACCCTTTTCCATAGATGCTGCCCGGCCTGCTGAGTTCCTCCAGCATTTTGTGTGTGCTGCTTGGATTTCCATCATTAGCAGATTTTCTCCTGTTGAGGAAATGATCTGCATGGATAGCTTGCAAAATAAAGTCTTTCACCGTACTTTGGTACATTCAAGACTCAAAAGATTCAAAGTGTACTTATTATAGAAGTATTTAAGCAGTATACAACCATGAGATTCATCTTTCCATAGACGGTCGCAAAACAAAGAAAACCATGGAACTCATTCAAAGAAAGACATCAAATCCCACAACATGGGGAAAAAAATCCAGATTGCACAAATGGCAAAAATGAGCGAAAAAGACAGAAAATAAAACATCAAATCACAAGATCATTGAAATAGTCTCAGAATGTTCAGTTCAGCTCAGTTCAATTCAATTTAGTGCTGTGGTGTCCATTGACTGCAGGCCATCATAAACAAATGAGCCTTTTAACTTCCTGAGGTAGTTGGGACTGCATGCATTCAGGGTTTAGCTTGTATAAGGTGATTTAAAATGTGGACATAAGAAAATACAGATGCCGAAATCTGGAGCAACAAGCAAACTGCTGGTTGAACTCAATGGGTCAGGCAGCAAAGAGGGTAATAGGTCCATTGCTCCTTTATAAAGAGGTTCTGGATTCCCATCCATCAACTCCCCTCTTCCCACTCCTGGGGCTCAGACAAACCATAGATAGGTAAGTTGGCCATATCAGTTCACTCCTCCGATGGTGTGCTCAGCGCCTACATTTATATCCTTCCGAGTTTCCCAAAGTCTCTGACAAATATGTCCCATTCAGAACAGAAATGTGAAGTCATTTTTTTAGTCAGAGGGTGGTGAATCCATGGAATTTGTTGCCACAGGCAGCAGTGGAGGCCAAGTCATTGGGTGTATTTAAGGCAGAGATTGATAGGTATCTGAGTAGCCGGGGCATCAAAGGTTATGGTGAGAAGGCAGGGGAGTGGGACTAAATGGGAGAATGGATCAGCTCATGATAAAATGGCGGAGCAGACTCGATGGGCCGAATGGCTGACTTCTGCTCCTTTGTCTTATGGTCTTGTGTCACATAAAGAGACACAGCAGAGAAACAGAACCTTCAGTCTGCAAGGTCAATGTCAACCATCAAACACCTGTTTTACCTTAATCCCATGGCATGTCCACAATTGCTAACCCTTACTGAAAGGTGAGGGGAAACCAGAGCACGTGGAGGCAGGCCATGTGGTCAGAGGGAGAATGTACAAACTTCTTACAGACGGTGGCTGGAATTCAACCCTGATTGCTGATGCTGTGTGGTGTCACATTAACTGCTGTGGTACCATGCCATGTAACTATGTGGATGTTGGATGTGAAAAGTAACTGGAGCAATCAGTGCTGTCACAGGGAGAAGGCACAATCTCCTCACGGACACCAGTGAGGTCAGGACTGAACTTTCTGGTGCAGTCAGGCAGTGCCTCTACTAGGTAGATTATCATTTGAAGTGCAAACCAATTAGTATAGTATAGATGGCCTGTGGCCGTCGAACTTTGCAGCTCCTCTCATGGAGGGTCAGACACCCTGAGCCAATAGGCTGGTCCTGGACTTACTTCCATCTGGCATAGTTTGCATATTGTTGTTTGATTGTTTGTGGTTTTTGTATTGCTATATTTATGCTCTATTCTTAGTTGGTGCAGCTGTAACGAAACTCAATTTCCCTCGGGATCAATAAAGTATGTCTTTCTCTATACAGGATTTTGTTCATACCCGTTCATTGCTTGTTCCTGACAGGAGTGACTTATCAGAGTCATAAGGTCATAAAGCATGGAACCAGGCCCTTTGACTTACCTGCTCCGTGCCCACTAAGTTTCTCATCCAAGATAGTCCCATTTGCCGATGTTTGTCCCATATCCCTCTAAAGCAGAGGTTCCCAACCTGGCTGCATGGTTCCCTCAGTCAATAGTAGGAGTCCACAGCATTAAAAAGTTTGGGAAGCCCTGCTCTAAAGCACTCCTATCCAGGTATCTATGCAAGTACATTTTAAATGTTGTCGATGTACCTGCTTCAACCACTCCCCCCAGTAGTTCCTTCTATATATTGTATCTGTACAGTATTCCATTTACCTGCTTGAAAAGTCGGACCCTCATGCTCCTATCTCTTCCCTCTAACCTTAAACCTATGCTCCCTAGTTCCTGATTCTCCACCTCTGGTATAAAGACTGTGTGCATTCACCCTATCTATGTCCCTCTACAGGAACACTGTTCTTTCTCCTAAACTTCAATGAAAAATGTCCCAAAGTGCTTAGCCTCTCTCTTGAACTCAGTTACCCATGCCCTTGCATCCTCCTTACCAATCTCCTCTGCATTTTTTCCTGTTTAATAGTGTCTTCCCTGTAGCAGGGCGACCAAAACTGAACACAATATTCCTAATATGGTCTCACAAATGTCTTGTACAACTGCAAAGTACCTAACTTTTGTACTAACTGATAAAGGCCAGCTTGTCAAAAGCCTTCTTCACCACCCTGCCTACCTGGAACACTACTTGCAGGGAACCAGGCACATATAGATAACTTACTGTAAATGACTTACTCTTGTGAAATATGTTTGACAAAAACCAAGGGAAATAACATCCCATTTGGCATAGGTTCTTCTGCAAGGAAGGTTTTAACAGAAAATTCTTCTTTTCTGGGTTTTCTTCATAACTTAGGCTTGTAAGGCACAGGACACTTCCTATCAAGGCCTAATAATTTCAGAGTGGCTTATGTTACCTGATTTTTGAAGTGACTCACTTCAAAAGGGTTTTACCATCAAAGACAGTCCCTGCTTAGAGAACTCTATCCCCTTCATTAGAGACTTAAGTCATGCTGTGATTTGCACAGCAAGGTTCCGACTTATTTAGTGAAAATAGAGTATTGGTTTTCCTTCTTAATGGTGGACTAGTAAAACCTACCTCAACACACTGCCATGGCCAGTTAGGTTGCTGAGTGGTCTTTGAGAGATTGTTCCATTCATAGAAGTTAAGATCATATATTTGATATTTGAATCAATTTTAAAGTAATCCTTTATATCTGGAGAAATTTCTGAAATGCCCGCTTCGCTGCCGCTGCTACTGTGCAATCGAGAATCTCCGGAGGGGAAGGCCCCAATTCCTCGGCTTTGCCTATTGCTGGGGTCGAAGCGCTTGGCAGAGGTGGTGCTCGGTGCTCGGTGTCGGAGGGCTGGTCGGAGGCTCGAAGTTTTCGGATGGACTCAAGAGTCGGCTGTGGTCGGGTGCTTCCAGGGTGCTGCATCGGCAAGTTAGCGGCGCTGGAAGCTTATGGCAGGGAGAGTTTTTCTTCCTTCTACAGTCTGCGTGAGATGATGGGGCTTTTGAGAGACTTTGAGACTTTTTTTTTACCGTGCCCATGGTCTGTTCTTTATCAAATCACGGTATTGCTTTGCACTGTTGCAACTATATGTTATAATTATGTGATTTTTGTCAGTTTTTCAGTCTTGGTTTGTCTTGTTTTCTGTGATATCATTCTGGAGGAACATTGTTTCATTTCTTAATGCATGCATTACTAAATAACAATAAAAGAGGACTGCGTGTCCTCAAAATCAAATCAAATCTAAAAATCTAAATATCTCTCTCAGAACAGCCTGGGTTGTCAGACATCTGAACCCTCCATGAGCAAAGTTCAAAGTATATCTATTATCAAAGTACATATATAATATGTTACCATATACCACTTCGAGGTTCATTTTCTTGCAGACACTTACACCAAAAAATACAATAGAATGCAGTACAACAGAAAAAGGCATTTATACATTATCAGAAAAGAATGACAAACAACCCATATGCAAAATAAGACAAAAATAATACTGAGGACATACTCCACTTTGAACGCAGGCATTCCTTGACTTTCCTATGATTGGTGCCATGTGTTGACCTATTAGAAGAGGTAAAATTAGCTGTTTCCTTCAAGTAAATGGAAAATAAAAACAAAATTGCAGTCACTAGAAATCTGAAGCAAAGGAGAAGACACTGGAACACTCACCAGGTTCGGGCAGTACCCGTGGAAGGGGAAACAAAGTTAATGCATCAAGCTGAAGACCCTTTAGTGTCTGACCTACTGAGTGCTTCCATCACTCAGTGTGATTCTTTTCCCTTTTTCATCCAGCTCAGCTTTTATCACTAGTTGATCTGTGAAGATGTGGGACAGTAACAGCCATTGGAGGCCTAATGACCATCACATCACTCATCTGACCTGCAGAGTTCTGGGACAGTAACATTGGAACAACAGTAACAGCCGTTGCAACACTATTCAAGAATAGTGTGGGTGCCACTAAATTCCCCTTTCTTTCCACTTCGGTTTGGTCATGAAATGAGTTTTCCCTTTATGTAACAAGTAGTCCTTCTCATGCCCTCCTCAAAATGGCTGTCATCGATGCAGCAATTAATGACTTGCCACCTGCCAATATGAAACTTCCTTTCCTGGACAACCACCTCAATAATTGCTTGTCAACCTGGAGTCAGGATAGATTGAGTAAGGCAGGGAAACTCAATAGGAGTTAAGCTCATAGATTGCACTACCTGTATGAACTGTGAAGTTCTGGACAACCAAACAGCTAATTTTACTTCTTTTAATAGGTCAAAATCCCGCATCTTTATTCTATAACCTATATGATCCACCATTTACATCTTTCTGCACTGGATGGATCCCAGATTTAAACTCACGTTTTCCTGTATACCTTCTGTCATGCAGGGGAGCCATGATAGTTTGGTGGTTAGCGTAAAGCTATTTCAGCATGCCAGCTGTAAGATCTGGGTTCAATTTCCATTGCTGTCTGTAAGGAGTTTTCACATTCTCCCCATGACTTCATGGGTTTCCTCCTCGTGCTCCAGGATCCTCCGATATTCCAAAGATGTACAGTTAGGGTTAGCGAGTTGTGGGGATACAAGTTGGCACCAGAAGCGTGCTGACACTTGTGGCTGCTCATCAAGATTCTTGTTGATTTGATTTGACACAAACAACACACATTACACCAGGTGCATGTGAGTAAACTCTCATTTTTTTTCCCTATCATTCTACATTATGGTGCTCTCCCTTAGAGTTGCAGCTAGGTTTTAGCTAGGGGTCACTAAGTGCTTTAGCCCTCAGACCCTTTCTGGCCGACAGCAAATGAAACCTGAGACATAAGAAACTGCAGGTAGTGGAGTCTGAAGCAACACGCAAGATGCCAGAGGAACTCAATGGGTCAGGAACTCAATGTATGGAGATGAATGGTCGGTGTTTCAGATTGAGACCCTTCATCTGGACTAAAATAGAGAGGGGAAATAGCTAGCAAAAAAATCATGGACTGAATGGGTGGAGCAAGAGCTGGCAGGTGATAGATGGAAGCGTGAGTAGCAGATGATGGAGGGATGAGTGGGAATCACTCTAATTTGCACGGGTGCACAGTAACTGAAATGCTCCTGTGCACATAGCCTTTGTTGCCACGCAGCTGGAATTTTCGTTTATATAGTTAATATAATTTTGAAATTATGCTAATATAATTTTGAAATCTATATTAACAGAATTGTGAAATACCCTGTAACTAATTATGTGTTAATGAATATAATCCATAAATGTGCTAAATAATCAATGTACCACTATCTTTACTTTGAAACATTTAAGGGCTTCAAAGTATTTACATTGATAATGCTTCGTTACAACACTGTTATAAATTGTAACAATAAACACAGACTGGAAGTCAATAGCTCACTGTTAATAAACTGCCAGACCAAAGAATACCATTGCAGTCTAATCAAAATATTTTACTTTTGCTATTGTGCCTGACAGCCGTTTTCACTGCCTGACATCATACGTATACCTGTAACATACATCAAAGTTGCTGGTGAACGCAGCAGGCCAAGCAGCATCTATAGGAAGAGGTGCAGTCGACGTTTCAGGCCGAGACCCTTCGTCAGGACTAACTGAAGGAAGAGTGAATAAGAGATTTGAAAGTTGGAGGGGTAGGGGGAGATCCAAAATGATAGAAGAAGACAGGAGGGGGAGGGATAGAGCCGAGAGCTGGACAGATGATAGGCAAAAAGGGATACGAGAGGATCATGGGAAACGCCATCCCCTTCTCGCAATTCCTCCGTCTCCGCCGCATCTGCTCTCAGGATGAGGCTTTTCATTGTAGGACGAGGGAGATGTCTTCCTTTTTTAAAGAAAGGGGCTTCCCTTCCTCCACTATCAACTCTGCTCTTAAACTTATCTCCCCCATTTTACGTACATCTGCTCTCACTCCATCCTCCCACCACCCCATTAGGAATAGGGTTCCCCTGGTCCTCACCTACCACCCCACCCGCGGTCCAACATATTATTCTCCGTAACTTCCGCCACCTCCAACGGGATCCCACCACTAAGCACATCTTTCCCTCCCCATCTTTCCATTCCGCAGGGATCGCTCCCTACACAACTCCCTTGTCCATTCGTCCCCCCCATCCCTCCCCACTGATCTCCCTCCTGGCACTTATCCGTGTAAGCGGAACAAGTGCTACACATGCCCTTACACTTCCTCCCTTACCACCATTCAGGGCCCCAAACAGTCCTTCCAGGTGAGGCATCACTTCACCTGTGAGTCGACTGGGGTGATATACTGCGTCCGGTGCTCCCGATGTGGCCTTTTATATATTGGTGAGACCCGACGCAGACTGGGAGACCGCTTTGCTGAACACCTACGCTCTGTCCGCCAGAGAAAGCAGGACCTCCCAGTGGCCACACATTTTAATTCCACATCCCATTCCCATTCTGACATGTCTGTCCACGGCCTCCTCTACTGTGGAGATGAAGCCACACTCAGGTTGGAGGAACAACACCTTATATTCCGTCTGGGTAGCCTCCAACCTGATGGCATGAACATCGACTTCTCTAACTTCCGCTAAGGCCCCACCTCCCCCTCGTACCCCATCTGTTACTCATTTTTATGCCCACATTCTTTCTCTCACTCTCCTTTTTCTCCCTCTGTCCCTCTGAATATACCTCTTGCCCATCCTCTGGGTCACCCCCCACCCCCCCCCTTGTCTTTCTTCCCGGACCTCCTGCCCCATGATCCTCTCGTATCCCCTTTTGCCTATCACCTGTCCAGCTTTTGGCTCCATCCCTCCCCCTCCTGTCTTCTCCTATCATTTTGGATCTCCCCCTCCCCCTCCAACTTTCAAATCCCTTACTCACTCTTCCTTCAGTTAGTCCTGACGAAGGGTCTCGGCCTGAAACGTCGATTGCACCTCTTCCTATAGATGCTGCTTGGCCTGCTGCGTTCACCAGCAACTTTGATGTATGTTGCTTGAATTTCCAGCATCTGCAGAATTCCTGTTGTTTACGTATACCTGTGTTGTGAGCAGGGCTGGACTTTAGGCTGGGCTGCAACCCAGGGGCCAGAGCTGCAGAGGGGCCCAAAATAGGTAGCTATCATCATCGTGGACAAAAAAAAACGAGAGTGGAGCATAGAAAAGAAAAAAGAAACAAGAAAAAGAGGACTGTGAGAAAGAAGCATTAAAAAAGACATTGAAATTGACAGAATTTTTTAAACCTGTTCTGGATGATGCAGCAGTACATCGTTCCTGTCACAGTCTGAGACCGGTGGACAAACGGAGACTTGTTCAACAGCTTAGCGCTAGCACCAGCGTTAGCACAGGACCACCGTCCTTGCCACAGTCAGCAGCTAACGTTGAAGAGGCAGAGAGCATGACTTTGGGGTTCCCGACCACAGAGGCCTCCAAATAACCAAGTCGGGTCACCATTAATGTTAACGTTACCACTACTGAGGATCCTTAACAGCACTGATCCTACTCACTGAGGAAAGGAAACATTAGATGATTCAGTCCGAACATACTAGGCTAAGAAAGGGCTGGAGTCCTGCCAGAATAAGGATGTGGATATCAAAGCTTTGAAACAAGTATACAAACAACAGAGACGTTTTTTTGTCCAAATTTCACTTCAAACGCAAGCTCGTAAATGGTGAGTACATATCAAGGCAATGGCTCTTATATTCCCCTTGCACCGGCTGTGTGTTTTGCTTTGCATGCCACATCTTCTGTGATGGTAACTGTCAGTCCATCTTCGAAACTGGCTTCAGCGACTGGAAACATGCTGCTGAGCACATAGGAGAGCATGAAAATAGTGAACACCACAGGAAAACGATACTGACCTATGTTACACTAGCGTCTGACAGCGGGAGAATAAATACAGAACTGCAAAAACAGTTTAAATCAGAGTGTGTCTAGTGGACCAATGTATTGAGAAGAGTGGTGGCGGTTGTGAAGTGTTTGATTGAGAGGGGACTGACTATCTGAGGCTCCAGTGACATATTTAGCAGGCCTGATAACGGGAACTACATGGGCATTCTGGAGATAATAAGTGAGTTTGACCTGTTTTTGAAGGCGCACAAACAGAAATTTGGAAATGCAGGATCAGGCACCCCTTCATATCATTCACCTAAAACATGTGAGAAGTTTATTGAGCTCATGAGCGATTCAGTTCTGTCAGAGATCGTCAGTGAAGTCAAAGTGGCCGAATACTTTTCTATTAGCATCAATTCAAGCACAGATGTTGCACACGTATGCAAGGGGTTTCTTCTTTTATGTTACTGCATAGGCTAATTAAAATGGCTTCTTTGTTATGTTATAATTAAAATGGCTTCTTTGTTATGTTAACTGCTGAGAAAGTTCTCCCGCTAGTAGCTTGTTTGGGTTATGTTATCGATAAGGGAGCGAGCGAACCAATTGGGATAGGTGTTATTCTTTCTAGTGTGTCTGTAACTTATTGTGTTTGAGGAGAAGGCGCGATAGAGAGCAAGAGAATGGACAAGGTGCTGTGGGCCAGTTAACGGGGTCGGACCCTGAGCATGATCCAAGGTCCAGGGTCTTTGACGAGGAGAGGAGCCAGAGACTGATTCATGTGGAGTGTCTGATCGACCACCATGGTTGGTCCCAGGCGGCAGGTCGAGGTGGTCAGAGGGGATCGAATGAAGAAGAGAGGATTGTTACTAGAGCTCCAACTGTTTGTGCACGAACAGATTGAACTTTGATAAGTGTGGCGCCTTTTATTTTCCTTTTATATTTTATCTCTATTAATTCTACAGTTCCCAGAATATCTATAAACTGTAATTCATTTAATCGTATCTGGTGTATTGTCTGTTATTTGGCAGGGTGGGGTACATCCACACAAACTTAATTACTCAGTTTGGTGGGACCGAGGGCTGTTTCCCTAGATGACAGCGAGTTGAGCGACCCTGAGGCTTGCCGGGGGGGGCTACACATAGATCAGCTCGCTTTCATTTTATGTTATGTGTCAACTGATGGGAACATTCAGGAGCGATTCTTACGATTTCTACCCATTGAGAGCCACACAGGGGAGGCTTTATGTGAGTCTGTGCTCAAAGTTTTAGGAGAGATGAATATTGACATAAGCAACTGCAGGGGGCAGTGCTATGACAATGCTGCAAATATGTCCGGTGCATACAAAGGCTTACAATCCCACATCAAAGAAATCAATCCACTTGCTGAGTGGGGTTCCATGTGCAGCACACATATAAAATCTTGTTGGAATCAACAGTGTCAACTGTTGTGTTGAAATAGCTGATGCTGTCCTTCAAACTAAGATTCTGCATTACTTTCTGTCCTCCCTCTTAAGGCCTGTAAGTTTATAGCCTACGTATTGTACTAAACCAATGTCTTTGTGCACAGCTTTGATATTTAGACCAGTACGACCTTTGCTCTTGTTCTTGCCTTTTTTTTGCTTAGTACAGCAGCATTTTATGGTGTCAGCAGGGGCACCACTAAATCCGGCCCTGGTTGTGAGTTGTGGTTTGCGCTTGTTTGATGTGAAAAATTCTTTATTCTGTTTTTTTTGAAAGAAAGTAATCTTTCAAAAAACTCATAATCTAATAAGATTTTTTAATTAGAAAATTGTTAGAGCATGGCAAGAAATTACTTCTATACAATTGTTTGCATAACTGATTATTTTATTAAAATATAATTTTTTAAAATAACAATTATTATTATGTTTCGAATTCTCAAATAATAATAATAATTATTTTTGTATCCTAAGGATGTCAAAAGGACAAGCATGTGAAGAGTTAAATTCTTTGAAGAACAAAGTTCGTACAAAAGTTGAGGTAGAATGGCATTTGCAACTTGTAGATACTGAACTGCCGTCTTTGGATCAAAAGCAAAAGATAAAAATTGGCGACATTTTTATCTATCAAGATGCTGATTATGTATGCACAATTTGCATAGAAGCAAAAGTTAGGGTGAGTCTAGTAGTGGAAAAATGGACGTTACATACTTAAAATTACATTTTAAGAAGATAAGAAATAGCAAAGGTAGGACATCTGGCCTGTGGAGCCTGCTCCGCCATTCAATAAGATCATGGGTGATCTGGCCATGAACTCATCTCCACCTGCCTGCTGTTACTCCATAACCCTTAATTCTTCTACTAGGCAAAAATCTATCCAAACTTGTCTTAAATATATTTACTGAGGTAGCCTCCATTGCTTCATTGGGCAGAGAATTCCACAGATTCACCACTCTCTGGGAAAAAAAAACAGTTCTTTCTCATCTCTGTCCTTAATCTATTCCTCCAAAACTTGAAGTTATGTCCCCTAGTTCCACCTACCAGTGGAAACAATTTTCCTGCCTCTATCTTATCTCTTTCATAATTTTACATGTTTCATAAGATTGCCTCTCATTCTTCTGAATTCAAGCGAGTACAGTCCCAGGCGACTCAATCTGTCCTAATGGTCCAACCTCCTCATCTCTGGAATCAACCTGGTGAACCTCCTCTGCACTAGTGTATCCTTCCTCAAGTAAGGAGACCCAGAACCCTGTACAATTGCAGCATAACCTCCCTGCTCCTAAATTCAATCCCTTTAGCAACGAAGGCCAAAATTCCATTTCTCTTCTTGATAGCCTGCTACACCTGCAAGCCAATTTCGTGAATCATGTGCAACCACTCCCAAGTCCCTCTGCACAGCAGCGTGCTGCAATCTTTTACCATTTAAATAATAATCTGCTGTCTCACTTTTCCTTCCAAAGTGAATGACGTCGCATTTACCAACATTGTACTCCATCCGCCAGACCTTAGCCCACTCATTTAATTTATCTATATCTCTCTGCAGACTCTCCATATCTTCTGCACAATTTGCTTTTCCACTCAATTTAGTGTTATCAGCAAACTTAGATACTCTACACTCAGTCCCCTCTTCCAGATCGTCAATGTATATCGTGAACAGTTGTGGGCCCAGCACCGACCCCTGTGGCACACCGCTAACCACTGATTGTCAACCAGAGTAACACCCATGTATCCTAACTCTCTGCTTTCTATTAGCTAACCAATCCTCTATCCATGCTAATACATCATCCCCAACTCTATGTATCCTTAGCTTAAAGATAAGTCTTTTGTGTGGCACCTTATTAACATAGAAACATAGAAACATAGAAAATAGGTGCAGGAGTAGGGCATTCGGCCCTTCGAGCCTGCACCGCCATTTATTATGATCATGGCTGATCATCCAACTCAGAACCCCGCCCCAGCCTTCCCTCCATACCCCCTGACCCCCGTAGCCACAAGGGCCATATCTAACTCCCTCTTAAATATAGCCAATGAACTGGCCTCAACTGTTTCCTGTGGCAGAGAATTCCACAGTTTCACCACTCTCTGTGTGAAGAAGTTTTTCCTAATCTCGGTCCTAAAAGGCTTCCCCTCTATCCTCAAACTGTGACCCCTCGTTCTGGACTTCCCCAACATCGGGAACAATCTTCCTGCATCTAGCCTGTCGAATCCCTTTAGGATCTTATACGTTTCAATCAGATCCCCCCTCAATCTTCTAAATTCCAACGAGTACAAGCCCAGTTCATCCAGTCTTTCTTCATATGAAAGTCCTGCCATCCCAGGAATCAATCTGGTGAACCTTCTTTGTACTCCCTCTATGGCAAAGATGTCTTTCCTCAGATTAGGGGACCAAAACTGCACACAATACTCCAGGTGTGGTCTCACCAAGGCCTTGTACAACTGCAGTAGTACCTCCCTGCTCCTGTACTCGAATCCTCTCGCTATAAATGCCAGCATTCCATTCGACTTTTTCACCGCCTGTTGTACCTGCATGCCCACTTTCAATGACTGGTGTATAATGACACCCAGGTCTCGTTGCACCTCCCCTTTTCCTAATCGGCCACCATTCAGATAATAATCTGTTTTCCTATTTTTGCCACCAAAGTGGATAACTTCACATTTATCCACATTAAATTGCATCTGCCATGAATTTGCCCACTCACCCAACCTATCCAAGTCACCCTGCATCCTCTTAGCATCCTCCTCACTGCTAACACTGCCACCCAGCTTTGTGTCATCCGCAAACTTGGAGATGCAGCATTTAATTCCCTCATCCAAGTCATTAATATATATTGTAAACAACTGGGGTCCCAGCACTGAGCCTTGCGGTACCCCACTAGTCACCGCCTGCCATTCTGAAAAGGTCCCGTTTATTCCCACTCTTTGCTTCCTGTCTGCTAACCAATTCTCCACCCACCCTAATACCTTACCCCCAATACCGTGTGCTTTAAGTTTGCACACTAATCTCCTGTGTGGGACCCTGTCAAAAGCCTTTTGAAAATCCAAATATACCACATCCACTGGTTCTCCCCTATCCACTCTACTAGTTACATCCTTAAAAAATTCTATGAGATTCGTCAGACATGATTTTCCTTTCACAAATCCATGCTGACTTTGTCCGATCATTTCACCGCTTTCCAAATGTGCTGTTATCACATCCTTGATAACTGACTCCAGCAGTTTCCCCACCACCGACGTTAGGCTAACCAGTCTATAATTCCCCGGTTTCTCTCTCCCTCCTTTTTCAAAAAGTGGGGTTACATTAGCCACCCTCCAATCCTCAGGAACTAGTCCAGAATCTAACGAATTTTGAAAAATTATCACTAATGCATCCACTATTTCTTGGGCTACTTCCTTAAGCACTCTAGGATGCAGACCATCTGGCCCTGGGAATTTATCTGCCTTCAATCCCTTCAATTTACCTAACACCACTTCCCTACTAACTTGTATTTCGCTCAGTTCCTCCATCTCACTGGACCCTCTGTCCCTTACTATTTCTGGAAGATTATTTATGTCCTCCTTAGTGAAGACAGAACCAAAGTAATTATTCAATTGGTCTGCCATGTCCTTGTTCCCCATAATCAATTCACCTGTTTCTGTCTGCAGGGGACCTACATTTGTCTTTACCAGTCTTTTCCTTTTTACATATCTATAAAAGCTTTTACAGTCCATTTTTATGTTCCCTGCCAGTTTTCTCTCATAATCTTTTTTCCCCTTCCTAATTAAGCCCTTTGTCCTCCTCTGCTGAACTCTGAATTTCTCCCAGTCCTCAGGTGAGCCACTTTCTCTGGCTAATTTGTATGCTTCTTCTTTGGAATTGATACTATCCCTAATTTCTCTTGTCAGCCACGGGTGCACTACCTTCCTTGATTTATTCTTTTGCCAAACTGGGATGAACAATTGTTGTAGTTCATCCATGCAACCTTTAAATGCTTGCCATTGCATATCCACCGTCAATCCTTTAAGTGTCATTTGCCAGTCTATCTTAGCTAATTCACGTCTCATACCTTCAAAGTTACCCCTCTTTAAGTTCAGAACCTTTGTTTCTGAATTAACTATGTCACTCTCCATCTTAATGAAGAATTCCACCATATTATGGTCACTCTTACCCAAGGGGCCTCTCACGACAAGATTGCTAATTAACCCTTCCTCATTGCTCAAAACCCAGTCCAGAATAGCCTGCTCTCTAGTTGGTTCCTCGACATGTTGGTTCAAAACACCATCCCGCATACATTCCAAGAAATCCTCTTCCTCAGCACCTTTACCAATTTGGTTCACCCAGTCTACATGTAGATTGAAGTCACCCATTATAACTGCTGTTCCTTTATTGCACACATTTCTAATTTCCTGTTTAATACCATCTCCGACCTCACTACTACTGTTAGGTGGCCTGTGCACAACTCCCACCAACGTTGTCTGCCCCTTAGTGTTACGCAGCTCTACCCATATCGATTCCACATCTTCCCGGCTTATGTCTTTCCTTTCTATTGCGTTAATCTCTTCTTTAACCAGCAACGCCACCCCACCTCCCCTTCCTTCACGTCTATCCCTCCTGAATATTGAATATCCCTGAACGTTGAGCTCCCATCCCTGATCACCCTGGAGCCATGTCTCTGTGATCCCAACTATATCATAATCATTAATAACAATCTGCACTTTCAATTCATCCACCTTGTTACGAATGCTCCTTGCATTGACACATAAAGCCTTCAGGCGCTCTTTTACAACTCTCTTAGCTCTTATACAATTATGTTGAAAAGTGGCCCTTTTTAATGCTTGCCCTGGATTTGTCGGCCTGCCACTTTTACTTTTCTCCTTTGTACTTTTTGCTTCTACCCTCACTTTACACCCCTCTGTCTCCCTGCACTGGTTCCCATTCCTCTGTCGTGAACTAACCTCCTCACGCCTAGCCTCTTTAATTTGATTCCCACCCCCCAACCATTCTAGTTTAAAGTCACCTCAGTAGCCCCCGCTAATCTCCCTGCCAGGATATTGGTCCCCCTAGGATTCAAGTGTAACCCGTCCTTTTTGTACAGGTCACACCTGCGCCAAAAGAGGTCCCAATGATCCAAAAATTTGAATCCCTGCCGCCTGCTCCAATCCCTCAGCCACGCATTTATCCTCCACCTCATCGCATTCCTACTGAACGCCTTCTGGAAATCCAAGTATATAACGTCCATCTGTTCCCCACTGCACTCATTATATCCTCAAAGAATTCCAGTAAGTTTGTCAAACAGGACCTGCCTTTGCTGAATCCATACTGCATCTGCTTGATGCCTTTTCTTTCCCAATGCCTTGCTATTTCTTCTTTTATTTTAGCTTCAAGGATTTTCCCAACTACAGTTGTTAAATTAATTGGCCTATAGTTACCTGCCTTTTGCCTACATCATTTTTTGAACAGTGGCATGACATTCGCTGTCTTCCAATCAACCGGGACCTGCCCAGAGTCCGGAGAATTTTGGTAAATCATCACCAAAGTCTCTATTATAACTTCTGCCATTTCTTTTAGTACCCTGGATGCATTCCATCAGGACCAGGGGACTTATCTATCTTCAGGCCCACAAGTTCACTCAGCACTAGTGATAGCTATTGTATCGAGGTCCTCACGTCCCATCGCATCCATAACATCTCTCTTTGGCATGTTGGATGTGTCCTCCACCGTGAAGGCTGTCACAAAATAGTCATTCAAAGCCTTGGCCATTTCCTCATTACCCAATATCAATTCCCTCTTCTTGTCCTCTAAGGGACCTACATTCACTTTTTCACTTTATATAATTATAAGTCTTTTACTATCCATTTTTATATTCTGTGCTAGTTTATTTTCATAATCTAGCTTCCCTTTCTTTATTGCTCGTTTAGTGGTACTTTATTGCTTTTTAAAGTTTTCCCCATCTTCCAGTTTCCCACTACTCTTGGCGACTCTATGTGCACAAGCTTTTTGTTTGATGCCTTCTTTATTTCCTTAGTTTTCCAAGGCTGGTTCTCCCCACTGTTACTGTCCTTGCTTTTAACGGGAATATACTTTTGTTGAGCACCATGAAAAATATCCTTGAAGGTCTTCCACTGTTCCTCACCTGTCGAACTGTCCCACCATATAGCCTGTGTTCCTGGTCTACACTAGCCAAGTCCTCCCTCATCCCACTGTAGTCTTCATTGTTTAGGCATAATACACTGGTTTTAGATCAAACTATTACACTCTCCATTTGTATGAGAAACTCAGTCATACTGTGATCACTCTTTCCAAGAGGATCCCTAACTTCAAGATGACTAATTTTACCTGTCTCATTGCACAGGACCAGATCTAAGATAGCACATTCCCATGTAGGTTTATTAACATGCCATTCAAGAAAGCCATCACGGATGCATTCTATGATGTCCTCCTCAAGGCTGCCTCGACTAACTTGATTCACCCAACCTATGTGCAAGTTGAAGTCCCCCATGCTAACGACTGATCCACTCTTACACGTCTCAGATATTTCTCTGTTTATTGCCTGTGCCACTGTAACGTCATTATTTGGTGGCAGATAGACAACTCCCACCAGTGATTTTTTTCCCCTTACTATTCCTAATCTTTACCCAGATTGATTCAACATTCTGCTTCTTAGATCTTATATTGTCTCTTGCTATCCCCCTTAACTAAGAGCGCTCCCCACCTCCCTTACCTTCCTGCCTATCCTTCTGTATTACCTGATATCCTTGGATATCTAATTCCCAATTTTTTCCACCCTGTAACCGCGACTCTGTAATGGCCACTAAATCATACCTCTTTATACTGGTTTCTGCCACAAGTTCATTGACCTTGTTTCGAATACTACTGGCATTCAAATAAAGTGCCCTTACATTCATTATGCTTTCAAAATTTTGTAATCTTTTATTCTTTGGAAGCTGACTTTTCTTCACTCTACTCTTACTATTTCTCTTTTTTATCTTTTGCTTTTTCTTTATCGTTATCCACACTTTTCTTTTTTACTTTATCCATACTTCTCCAATCTGTTGAACTCACCCCCCTACTATTTAGTTTAAAGCCCTATCCACCGCCCTAGTTATGTGATTCGCTAGGATCCAGGTCCCATCACAGTTCAGGTGCAGCCTGTCTCATTGATACAGCTTCTTTATTTCCCAATACTGGTGCCAAGTTCCCATGAATTCAAATCCATTTCTCCCACACCAATCCTTGAGCCGCACATTTACCTCTCTAATCTTCTTGACCCTATGCACTTGCCTCGGGTAGTAATCCAGAGATTAATACTCTTTTGATTCTGCTTTTTAATTTAATTTCTAGCTGCTCAAATTCCCTCAGCAGAACCTCTTTCCTCATTCTGCCTATGTTGTTGATACTCACGTAGACAATGACAAATGGATCTTTCCCCTCCCACTTTAAGTTCTTCTGCAGGTCAGATAAGATGTCCCGAACCCGGGCACCAGGCAGGGAGCATAGCCAATGGGACACTTTATCCTTACGACAGAGAACTCTGTCTATTCCCCTAATTGTACTATCCCCAATTACCATTACATTTCTCTTCTTTCCCTCTTGAATTCATATAGATGCACTAATATAGATTTTAACCAGAGTATTCACACAGATGTAGTAACCAAATTTCGTAACCAGAAGAAACGTGGAATTTAACGATTTTATCTGAAACTCAAAAGACTGTGAAACATAAGTGAAACGATGCATGACCGAAGTCTAACTCTGATATGATCAAAGTAGTAATTGATATCATTACCTTAGTAAGTAAAATTAATTCTTCAACGCATTCCTTGCAAGAAATTCATGTACCTGTGGCCAGATATGTAAATGTTTCAGAGAGCTGGCACAGCAAGAGTTGCGCATATGAATTTGTTGAGGGCATCAGCTTTGGTGCTTCAGAAACAGATAGTGGAAGAATTGCAGAAATTTGTTTTCCATACACTAATTGCTGACGAAAGTACAGACATTTCTGTACAGAAAATGTTAATTTTGTATTTTAAATTTTGACTGGAAGATGATACTTCCCATAAGAATGTGTTCGCAAGTGTTTCGAAACTAACTGCATATGACAAAATCACTATTATTAAAGTAATAAAAATTATATCAACAATATTCTTGATATTCAAAAGGTAGTGATGTTTATGTCAGGAAGTATGCTTGAAATAGAATCTGTTGAACATGATAGCAATCATGTAGAAATTAAGTTTAACTCTCTAAAGGATGCCTTGATAGAATCAGCAAAGTCAATGATTCTTAAAAAAGAAAAAAGCACAAAGAATGAATGGATGACAGATGAAATCAAAAATCTAATGGAAGAAAGGAGACGGAAGAAAGTAAATCCTATAGAATATAAGTCCTTAGATAAAAATGTTAAAAGCTTATGTCAAAAAGCCAAAGAAGAATGGTTAAACCAGGAATGTGAGCAACTAGAAAGAATCCCTATTACTGATCCAAAAAGGTTACTTCAACAAATCAAGAATATCACTGGTAAAAAGCTCCTCTGTTCTTCAGCTGGGTGTTTGAAAGCAAAGGATGGTACCATTATCATGGAAAAAGGTAAGATTACGAATAGGTGGACTGAGTATATTCAGGAATTGTTTGAAGACAATCGAGGCGAAAAACCAGAAATTAAGAAGAACATTGAAGGTCCAAGTTTTTTAAAATTTGAAGTTCGTAATGCAATAAATAAGACGAAGAAAGGAAAGGCAGCAGGTCCCGATGAATTAGTAATAGAACAAAGTATCACCCTTGAAGATTATGGAATTGAAAAACTTACTGATTTAATCAATGCCATTTATGAGACTGGAGTAATACCGGAAGAGATGAAAAAAATCAGTATTTATCACTCTTCCTAAGAAACCTGGAGCAATAGAATGTGAATTATGTAGGACCACAAGTTTAAAGAGTCATATCACGAAGATACTTCTAAGAATTTTGATGACAAGAGTTAAAAGTAAGATACAAGCTGAAATAGGTAAAGAACAATGTGGTTTTATGAAAGACGAACAAGAAATGCAATATTGATGTTAAGTATACTATCAGAATGAGATATTGAGGTGCAAAAAGATTTGTTTGTTTTATTGACTATATAAAAGCATTTGATAAAGTGAAGCACAATAAATTATTTGAAATATTACAGGAAACTCTAGATCTAGATTCGAAAGACCGCTGCCTAATCAGAAATCTGTACTGGGAACAAACTGCCGCTGTAAAAATAGATGGAGAAGTGAGTCAGTTTACGAAAATCACGAGAGGCGTTAGACAAAGTTGTGTTTTCTCCCCTGATTTATTTAATGTGTACAGTGAAACAATATTACAAAAAATAAGAGACATCTTGGGAATCAAAGTTGGCGGTGAAAACATCAATAATTTCTGATTATGCAGATGACACTGTGTTAATTGCAAGTACGGATGAAGAACTACCAAGCTTAATTGATATAATTGTTGAAGAGAGTGAAAAATAGGTCTATCTATCAATTGCAACAAGACAGAATGTATAGCGATATCCAAAAAGAAGGAGACTCCTATCTGCAGGCTGAGAGTAAACAGGGAAGACATAAAACAAGTACAGAACTTTTGCTACTTAGGAAGTTGGGTGACATCAGATGGCAGGTGCGACATGGACATCAAAAGAAGAATAGGGATGGCAAAAAACACCTTTATGAGAATGAAGAGTATACTGACCAATACTAAACTAGGCTTGACAACATGTCTCAGAGTACTGAAATGTTACATTTATCCAGTTATGTTATATGACTCAGAATGTCGGACAATATCTAGTAATATGAGGAAATGAATTGAAGCAGCAGGGATGTGGTTTTTGAGAAGGATGCAAAGAATATCATGGATGAAATGAATATCTAACGAGGATGTCATGAACAGAACAAACACAAAAAGAGAAATAGTATATGAGATCATGAAAAGGCAATGTAACTTCATTGGACTTGTGATTAGGAAAGAGGAGTTAGAATGCACAGTAATTATGGGAAAGATTGAAGTGAAGAAAGCAAGAGGAATACAAAGACAAATGATGATGGAGACAGCAGCCAGAGAACTGGAAATGAATACCAATGAACTGATCTACTTGACCCGAAAGAGGAGTGTGTGGGCCAGGGCAGTCAAAGCTCAAACTGGGCATGGTATCTGATGATGATGATTATGCTTGGAAAGAATAATGATGTGGAAGCAGTTCTTCAACAAGAAATAAAGCATCTTTCTAAGCAATATTGATTTGCACACAGAGATCTGGGATGGAAAAAGTACCAGTTATACATTACTGTAGAAATACTGCTACTGTTATGTACCCCTATGGGTCATATTTTTTATGGACTATACCTTTAAAAAGAGAGAGAGTGTTGTTCAACACAAGCACCTTGTTATTAAGAGAGAGAGAGGCAAAGACTGCTTTGAGATGGTGTTATGGTTTCTCTGCAGCATGTTTACACTTCTGCAAGGACACTGGCAGCTTCTGTTTTCCTACAGAGAGAGAAGGGAGGAGCTACTTGACGGATAGCTGGTGTTCAGCATGGCGAGATTAATAGAAGGTCAGCTGATAGACGTGCGGACACATGGTTTTGGACACTGGACGAGCTTTGTTGTGCCCACAGAAAGGTGGGTTTTGGAGGATCGATCAGTAGCTCTCGCAGTGTGAAAGAGGGGTGACTGGTGGGGATTTATTCGTGTCCAATCCTTGCCTGGGTTGATAACTCCAGCACAGAAGACGGTCTCCTTTTTTTGTGGTCACATTCGGTGACTTTAAAGGAAGAGAATAGGGGAGAGGAAGGTTTGAAACAGAAGAAACCTAGTGACAAAGATGTTACTGTTTGGACTCTCTCCTCTGTAGCCCGTAAGGGTGAGTTTGAGTTCCATTCGAATACGAAGGTGTGATTGTCATGTAGTTAATCCACAAGAGTGGGTTCTCTGGTGAGGGGAGTACCTTTGTGAATACCACTTGTGTGTTACCCTTGTTTGGGTGTGGTAGTTCACTGAAGAAAGGCACCCCTGTGGCAATCACTGTTGGAGTTATTTCGTATGTCGTGGAACTGAATAAGTGGCTCTCACAGATGTGTGTTTGGGGTAACCTTGTGTGGAAACTACCTGTGTGTGATAATCCTTGCCTGGGTTGGTAGTTTTTCCACTGGAAGATGGTACCTCAGTGATAGACTACCGTTGGTGATAATCCACATGTGGATTCTGTTGGATTACCCTGTGGCCACCACTTTGGGGTGACCCGTAGCTGAATTTGGGGGTGGTACCACTTGTGTTGTAAGGATATTCGTTGAAGATCACTGTCGGTGATATTTCATGTGTGGAGTGGAACGACTTCGGAGATGAAGCCTACTACTATTGCTATTTTGTATTGCTGTCGTGGAATCTGTGGAATATTGACATAATTGCCTTCTCTCGACATCTACCCTGGATTACAAATATCTCTCTCTCATCACCTATTCCGTGGATGAACTGAACTTTCATACTTTACCATCTCAAGACTCTAAGCCTTGTTTCCCCCAAGATCAATAATTTGGGAGTTATATTTGCACACATATATACACGTAACACTGCTAACTTGTTTCATTTATCCAGTTATATATGACTGTATTATGTAGTTACTAATAAAAGTAGCTTATATTAACATCAATACCAGACTCTAGCTGTTTTCCATTTCTGCTGGTTCTTTAACCTGTTACGGGGTATGTGACACTACTAACAGTGCATACAATGTTCAGCAAGTCAACGGTTATCAAAGAAAAGCCAGAAGAATTAGCTAATGTCACAGAATGTGATGTTCTGTCAATTAGACCACTAAACGAAGAAAGCTGGCTGTCAGGATATTTTGCCATTACTGCTTTAATGAAGAATAATGAAGATTTAATCCAGTATTCTAAAGGGTAACTGCTGCCTGAAAATTTTGACCAAGCCTCAATATCGAGTAGCATTAACTGTCCTTAACGATGTTTTAGAAGATCTGGCATCTCTTTGTAAATCCCTTCAGAGAAGTTGTTTGAATACAATTGTAGCACTGCAGAGTGTAAAAGCAAAAATTAACAAGTTATGGTCAGGGTATCACAGTGAGACTATTTATTGGAGTGACAAAGTGCAAGATCTGCTTTCATCTATAAGTTCTGATATCAATACTGTGTCTATTATTGGATTAATTCAATGTGTGTGTGTAATCACTTAGATAATAGATTGCCTGATGATGAGTTAAGAGAATGGTGAGCTTTTGACCCTGTTGCTATTGCAAATGCAACCAATTTTGAATTTGGAGAAGAAAATGTATGACTGACAAAAAAAAAATACTCAGCTTCTATTATGAACTACTACAAAAGTGCTGCCTCATATATCTCAAACAACACTGTGATTTCAAAGTTGCCGTTTCTGAGAACACTAAGACCGGTTCAGTTAAAATGTTCACTGATATCTTGAAGTACATACTTAGAAATGAAGAATTTGAAAAACTGTCAATACTTGTTGACATCGTTGGAACATTTCAAGCTTCTGGTGCTGACTACGAATGTGAATTCAGTCTTATGAATCCAGTCAAATGTAAACACAGAAACAGACTAAAAAATGGAACACTTGGATGACCTAATGAGGATTCAGATGTATCTTTCATTGGGAAGCAAAATTAATCTGGACAATGCTTATTGACAATGCATTTGGAATAAAGAGAGATGAGAAAAAGTTTATGAAACATGAAAGATTTTCTTTGTACTGTAGTTCATTACACCCTTCAATTAATAAATAAAATCAAAAGCTGTAAAATAATAGAGGGAACAGTGGTGGGAATAGCAACAGAAGTTGGGAGGTGATTGGTGGAGGCAACAAAGCACTGAAGATAATGGAATCTGATTGGAGAGGAAGGTGGAGTGTGTAATCAAAGTGTGGAAGTTGGGGAGGGCAGATGGGACCAGTGAGGGAGGGAACCAATGGGAGGAGTGTATCAGTGATGGGCAGAGTGAGTGGAAGAAGGGAGAGAAACAAAGCAATGAGGTTGAGTGTTCCCACTGACATGTTTGCCGTTGGCTTCCTCCACAACCAAGATGAGGCTAAACACAAATTAGAGTAACAGTACCTCAAATTCCACTGGGTAGTCTATATCACGTCAAAATGAACAATGAATTTTCCAGCCTCTGGTAAATTGTTCCCCCAATGTCCTTTTACTCTCTTGCTGATCACCCTGTTCTTCCTGCACCCACCAATGCCCCATCATCACCCTGTTTCTTTCCCTTTCCCCATCTACTCCACCTGTTCCTCATCCACACACTCTTCCCACTGGTTCCCCTCACTCCCACTGCTTCCATCCACCCTCCTCACCTCCCTAATTTGATTTCATGCTGTACGTTTTCTCCTATCAGGTTCCATCACCCTTAGCCCTTTGTATTCTTCACAGCTTTGGTTAAATTCTCCACTCTTCCCTGCACCTGGGTCCACCTGCCAGCTCTTGCTCCACCTCTACATCCTGACAAGTTGCATAGTTGCATCTCCATCTGGTATGGAGCAGCTGAGCTTTGGATGTAAAGTCCTCACAAAGGATTGTGAGAACAGCTGAGAGAATCATGGGGACATCCCTACCATCCATCAGGGACGTTTATCAGGAGCGCTGCGTACACAGGGCCCTTAGTGTTATTAAGGATCCCACCCCATCCATCCAGCATCTTCTTTAACATCAGGCAGGAGACCCTGATACATAAAGACAAGAACAGTTAGGATGGGAAACAGTTTCTTCCCTCAGGCCGTTAAGCTTTTTAACTTCCTGCTGCATTTCATTTAAAACGTTACTGGTTAATTTGTTCTGTACTTTACAATATTTAATTTATGCACATTAGCTTGTTTGTTTATGTGTAATCCATCTGTAGATTTCATTTTTTCTTTTATAAGTTATGTGTTATGTGTGTTGTGTATACTACAGTGCTTTACATCTTGGCTCGTTGTCTTATTTGATGGTATGTATGTATATAGCTAAATGATAATAAACTTGACTTCCCTTCAACTTTTTACACTAACTATCTGCATTCTATCTTTCAGGGTCTTGATCCAAAACTTTGACCATTCATTTCCTGCCTGACCTGTTGAGCTCCTCTAGTGCCTTCTGTATTGTTATGCCGGAGCTGAGCACCATCACGAACAGTTCTGAGAAAGATGCCTTCCCAATCATTTCAGTGGACTTCATCCAGGCTGTCTTGAAGAAATCTCCAACCAACTACCATCAGCTTGTCACCTGCAGAATCAGAAGAGCGAGCACAGTCGATCACTGTTACACTAGTATCAAGAATGCTTACTGTGCCATCTGAATCATCTGGCCATACTGCAGAGAATGAGGACTGAAATCAGGGTCAAGGGGGTGAAGGAGTGTTTACAGGAGTGCTTTGAATCAGCGGGCTGGACCATATTCAGAGATTCATCTGAATGAATATGCCACGGCCATAACCAATTTCATCAAGGATGAGCATTTGTCTTTGAAAACAACATAAGCAGCAGTAATAACAGCAAAACAATGATATAACAAAGCAAGCCCCTTTCCTCCCTGCCACTACACAGATATTTCTCCAACCTCAGCACAGTCTTCCTCCAGCTCTCCACCTTCCAGTACACTCACAGAATCACAGATATTGGGCCTCTGACTTTCTCAGAGAACTCTCGGACTCGCAGACATAGGTCTTCAGCTTCAACTTAGAACTGGGCCTTGACTTCCTGACTCTATTTTCTGATCCTCATTCCTTGACCCAATTCTGGGATGCCCTTCCTCAAGGAATCGTCACCTAACTAGCATTGAATGCTAAGTGCCAGTTTGAGAGGGACATACCCCTCCCAGAAGAATCATGAAATCCCTGTTTCTTTCTGTTTAATTTGTTGTCTATTTAATATTTCAGTAATATTTGAATAATATTGTAAATGTATTGTTTTATTAAGAATTCTTTGTTTGCTTAAATAATTTATTATGGGTTTTCTGTAAAAGTATGTGAATGGCACCAAATCATAAGTGTGCTGCACCTCACTAGAAGTAAAATTGAAGTACAGACATGTTATTTCTGGTTCCGTGTTTTTCTTTTGATTAGTTCTATGTTGTGGAGTTACAAAACGTAACAGTGGCAATGAGGAAGCTTGAAACAAACTGAAGATGCCCACCTACCTGTTGAAGTGCAGCGAGGTGTTGAAGTTAAAAAAAAAACACAGTGAGACATTTGAGTTAAAAAGAAAGTGCAGCACATGTTTCTTTGGGGAGGGTTAGAGATGGGCAAGCTAAAAAAAGGCAGAAAAAGGACAAAATTCATGGTTCATAAACAAAGAGTACCAGGTGTAATAGTCATAAATGAGAAAAAAAACCCAAAATAGGTGGCTACATCAGAAAGATAGACATACTTGATTGCACAAAAGAAGTATACTGAACAAATTGAGAAGCACTTTAAAGCAAATGGATTAGCCAATGAGAAACGAATGCCAGTTTTACTGAGTGTAATTGGTGGGAAACCATATAGTTTGGTTAGAAATTTAACTGCTCCAAACAAACTAGCTGGAAATGAACTTTGATGCTGTCATGAAAGTAATGTGGGAACATTTAGAACCAAACCATTGTTGATTGCAGAATGATTTAGGTTTTGTAAGTGGAATCAAAAGGAAGGGAAGAGCTTTTCTGTGTCTGTGGCTAAATTGAAGAGATTGTCAGAGCATTGTCAGTTCAGTGATGGGCTTAATTATGCACTGAGAGATTGTTAGTTTGTGGAATCTTACAAGAAAGCATTCAAAATGGCTCCTACCTGATGAGCAACTCACATTTAAAAGAGAGGTTGAAAAAAGGAGGAGGAGAAATGGCGCGATGCAGCGCGCACGGCCTCTCCGGTGAATGATATCTAAAACAGACTTATTTTTGGAGTAGCATCTGCACGTGCACTCTGGTAGAAAGCTGTACCAGGTGCTGCAAGGCTGCCCAGGCACCTGAATGACATCATTCTTACTCATGAGGACGACAAGGAACATCTCCAAAATCTCAAGACATTGTTAAAAAGATTAAGAAATTATGGAAATTATGGGCTGAGAACACAATGCAACAAGTGTGAATTCTTCAAACCAAGCATCACCATGCACATTAAAATTCATATAATGGTGGATGGGTCACAATTGTTACCTTTTTTAGAATTTGTCTACTACGAGACCAGCCCATCTGCAAATGGAGTAGCAGTAATTTTGTGCTGCTCCTAGTTTCCTTTCTCTCCCCCTAGTTTAAACTCCGAATTTAATTTTTTTTATTTGCTGATTCTTGAGGGGGAAACAATATGTCTATGTCTACGAGAAGTGGGAAGAATTTGTCTGAACCTAGTGACAAAGGTAATGGGAAAGGAAAGGTGCAAAAGGAAAGATCTGATGAAATGCCATCGAGGGCTGAAGATATTGTTTGGACACTGAATTCAATTAAGGATCAGAATGGATCAATTAAAGACCAACCGGAAAAGAATAGTAATGAAATGAAGTCATTTCTGGGAAAACTTAAAAACTTGGAAACTCAAGTTATAACGCATGAAGAGGAATTGAAGATAACTAAGCAAAAGTTGTTTGAAGCTACAACGTGTTTGGAAAAATATCAAAATAAGATTATAGACCTGGAAACTAGGTCTCGCCGAAAGAATATACGAATTGTTGGGCTGCATGAAGGAGCTGAAGATGGAGATTTAATTGCTTACTTTGGTAAGCTTTTTCATACTTTATTTCCTACCATTTTATCAAAGCTGCCTGCTATAGAACGAGCACACAGAGTGTTTACTTTGAAATTTAAGGATTCACATAAATCAAGATCTGTTCTGGTGTGCTTTCATTACTTTTAAATTAAAGATCAAGTAATGCAACAGGCAAGAAAACAGAGAGCTTTCAGATTTATGGACTCTGAGCTCTGTTTCTATGAAGATTATCCGAGGGAGGTAATGGAACAAAGATCAAAATTTGCTCTGATAATGAAACAGGCATATGATAAGAAACTGTTTCCTTCTTTGCGCTACCTGACAAGAATTAAAGTTTTTCCCCCTAATTCTCCTCCTCGTACATTTTTTGATCCAAAAGCCGCACTGCACTTTGTTCAGACTATACCCGCCGCCGCTAACGAATGAACTATTTGAAAGTTTGTTTGGCTATCTGTATACTATTCGCATTTTGGAAAGAAGATTTATGAAGGTCGCTTGGATATACCATTGAGAGACTAATAAAAGAAGACAAGGAGGTTTGTTCATTATTGCATATTATTGGTTTTCTTTTGGAAAGAAGATTTATGGTTCAAGTATGACTGTTTAAATGGTTATTTAGACATGCAACTGAGAAAAGAAGATAAAGGGATTTGTTTCTTTAATCTAATACTTGGTTGATTTTTTTGTTTCTTTTTTAAGTTAACTAATTGGTAGTTTTTTCCTACTAATAAGGTTTCTTTTTATATATATATTTGGGAAGGTTTAATTACATATGATATTATTATTTAGTATTTTTGAAATTCAGCTGGGTCAAATATGCTATGAACTTTTTTTCTGTTTTATTATAGCGTCTTATAATTGAATTTAAAGTTGTTTTTAGGGAATTAATATTAAACTTAAAGATGGTGCCGGGTTTTCACTCTAAGAGTTAACATTATTTTGATTCTTGTTTATTAGATGATGGAATGTAAATACCTTTCTTTGCTGAGACTTTATCTTTTTTTTACAAGGTCACTTTACTTTTTTACTAACTGGGGGGAGGGAAAAAAAATACAGACAGAGCGGTCGGTAGCTTTGAACTCTATCGTAGATCGCTTGCCTTTTTTGGGCTTCCGGGTGTGGGTGGGTGGGTAGGTTTAGAGTTCAGAGTTTTTTCCCATTAGGTGGTTCCAGAGCTGGCATGTTTTTTATGTGGTTGCATTCTTCATCGTCGCCAGTTTTGATCATCCCGTGTTGGTATGTGCTCTGCACATGTATAAGGTAGAATAAAATTACAATATGATATTTAAACAGATTAATATAATAAGTTGGAATGTACATGGTTGGAATCATCCTATTAAATGAAAAAAGACTTTTAAAATTATTAGTCGTGATTTTGAGAAAAGGTGGGGCTCATTTGCTCGTTATTATCATTTGAGTTAATTGATAGATTTTCTCCACGATCTAATTGTGCATCTTTTGGTATATGTTTCTTTCTTGCTGGCGGTTTGATGTTTATTTCTAGAAGCTTTTTGTATGACGCATGGCTCCAAGTTGTACACCTAATGGTTTTTTTCTTCTTTCCTACTTTTTCTGCTTAGTAGGGTTTTCTTTATATCACAAATCTTTTTTTCAGTCTTTAAGATAATGTTTCTTTTTCTTTCAGACATTGTAAGTGTTGGTACTTCAATGTACTTGTGTTATTTCTTTTGTATAATATAACAATAAAAAGATTTGAAAAGAAAAGAAAGAATTTGTCTATTACTATAACAGCTTCCTGCCAAACCTGGCTACTGTGCTGCAGTCCTTGAACGCATTAGCACAGACTGGGTTGAGATGGCAATGGAAAAAGCGGTGTGAGGTGGCTTTTAAGAAGGTAAAGTAAACGGTGATATCAGACACAATACTCGTATAATATGATTCACATCATTCTGAGAAGCTTGCCTGCGACACTTTGCCTTTTGGTATCGGAGCAGCCACGTCACATATTATGAGTGGCGGAGGTGATCACCTCATAGCCATTGCATCACGTTCCCGTGTCGCTGCAGAGCTAAGGTACCGGTGACCCCTGTTTCCATCCAGGGGGTCAGGGTGGACATGGTGGAGGATTACAAATACTTGGGGATACGAATTGACAATAAACTGGACTGGTCAAAGAACACTGAGGCTGTCTACAGGAAGGGTCAGAGCTGTCTCTATTTCCCGAGGAGACTGAGGTCCTTTAACATCTGCTGGACGATGCTGAGGATGTTCTACAAGTCTGTGGTGGCCAGTGCGATCATGTTTGCTGTTGTGTGCTGGGGCAGCAGGCTGGGGGTAGCAGACACCAACAGAATCAACAAACTCATTCGTAAGGCCAGTGATGTTGTGAGGATGGAACTGGACTCTCTCACGGTGGTGTCTGAAAAGAGGATGCTGTCTAAGTTGCATGCCATCTTGGACAATGTCTCCCATCCACTACATAATGTACTGGGTGGGCACAGGAGTACATTCAGTCAGAGACTCATTCCACCGAGATGCAACACAGAGCGTCATAGGAAGTCATTCCTGCCTGTGGCCATCAAACTTTACAACTCCTCCCTTGGAGGGTCAGACACCCTGAGCCAATGGGCTGGTCCTGGACTTATTTCATAATTTACTGGCATAATTTACATATTACTATTTAACTATTTATGGTTTTATTACTATTTAATATTTATGGTGCAACTGTAACGAAAACCAATATCCCCCAGGATCAATAAAGTATGACTATGACTATGACTGTCAACTTGATCTATATCTCTTATCATCTTATACACCTCCATCAAGTTCTTCGTTACCCCAATGGGAAAAGACCTAGCTCACTAAACCGATCCTCGTAATTCCTTCTTCATCGGATTATGATGAGTCGTGAGGGCTGATGAAGGGTCTCAGCCCAGAATGCTGACTCTTTGTTCCTTTTTGTGGATACTGCATGACCTGATGAGCTCCAGCAGCATTCTGTGTGTGTTACTCCAGAATTCCAGCATCTGGAGAATCTCTTGTTCTCATAATTTCTTTTTGTGTTCAGGACATGTGATCAGTCCTGAAGTTCTCACATTGTGCAAGAACTGCTAGCACAACATCTCAGCTCCATGACATGCAAAAGCTTTACTTCCTTTAAAAATGCTTCATCAATTACTTGGCCAGTTGAAAGATGCCTATCTTTTCTCTCTCTGTACTTCACCTTTCCCGTAAATGTTTTTGATTTCAGAAAGTCACAACTCCTTCCCACACTGACCTATCACTACTCAAATCAGTACATGGCTTGAAATCTGTACCCCTGCACATCTTAACAAGTAAACCTTTCCTATATGTATCAACGTTGCAAATTTTCACCACTTGACTAAATACTTGCTGGCCTAATGTGATACTTTGCTTTGTCAAAGTTGCACTCAGCTTAAACTGCACCTAATTTGTTTCCCAATCTATGTCAGGTCTCACTGATGTAGAGGAGGCTTCAGTGGAGTACTAGATACAGAAGATGTTCTCACCAGACTTGCAGTCAATGTATTGTCTCACTTGGAAGGACTGCTTTTATTTCTCCCTCCTCCTCCCATTCTCTCTTTTTCCATTCCCCATTCTGGCTTGCCTCTTATCACGCCTCTTCTCCTCACTTGCCCATCACTACCCTTTGCTGCCCGTCCTCCTTCCCTTTCCTCCCAGCCCTCTGTCCTCCCGTAACAAATCCCTTTCTCTTCAGCCCCTTATCTCTTCTACCTATCACTTCCCAGCTTCTTACTTCATCCCCTCTCCCCTACCCACCCAGCTTCCCCATAACTTGGTGTCACCTATTACTTGCCAGCTTGTACTCCTTCCCCTCCCCACACCTCCTTATTCTGATTTCTTCCCCTTCCCTTTTCGGTCCTGTTGATGGGTCTCAGTCTTAATTATTGACTGTCTATTCATTTCCATAGTCGCTGCCTGACCAGCTGAGTTCCTCCAGCATTTTGTATGTGTTGCTCTGGATTTCCATTATCTGCAGAATCACTTGTGCTTCTCAAGAAACCATAGCAGAAATTGGTTCACTTCACCCCCCCAAGACTACTCAAACATCAGTGATACCTTCCACTGGGGTGATCAGAGGCAGTGGCCACTTGGGTGCATTTGTTCCTCTTGTACATCTTTTTTACGATTGCTACCGGATACTAAGGACATCAAGTACTTCAGGACTCTCCAATCAGAGGGTTGCTCGATAGCGATAGAGCTGGACTCATTGCATACCACTGTTGTGTCACTGTCTGGACTTGTTGTGTACCATTGTGGTGAACGGTGGACCGAGTGATCATCTTGGACGCGTTTATTGGGATGGCAAAACCCTGTTGGACATTGGTAAAATAGAACACTGCAAGTCCATTCAATGTTGAGTCCAGTGGTGGGGGAACTGCGTTGCCTCGGTTGTGGCGAGGATTAGGCTTCAGCTATGGGTTACCTTGGATGCAGCAGCCTGTTGCCGCCACCCAGGGGAGAGAGCAGGGGCTTCAACTTGACACACTGAAATGGTGCTGGGATGGGGTCTGAGCACTCTCGACGGTGCTGCCCTCTGGTGTTAGCCAGGCGCTGCCACCTCACATGCAAAGTGGCAATTCTGGACGAAACTGTAATCACTGAAGAATGCTTGACAGTTGTGGCAGGGTTTGAATGCTATCACCTTCTGCAAAGTGAGACCAAACGACATAGGTGACAACAAGGTTTTGCTCTCAGATGAGCTTAATGCCTTTTATGCTTGATTTGACTGACCAAACAAGGAGGTCACTTAATGAACTCCTACAACTCACGAAAACCCCCTGGTTTTATGAGAGAGCATCCTTCAAGAGAATGAACCTACAGAAAGTATCAGGCCCAGATGGGCTACCTGGCCAAGTACTAAAATCCTGTACCAATCAACTGGCTGGATATCTTTAACCTCTCACTTTAGTAGTCTGAGGTACCCACATGCTTCAAGCAGGCTTTAATTATACCAGTGCCCAAGAAGAGTGTAATAACGTGCCTCAATGACTATTGCCCAGTAGCACTTACATCCACTGTGATGAACTGCTTTGAGAGGTTGGTGATGAAGCATATCAACCGCAGCCTGAGACAGTGTGGGGTAGTGCCAAGTAGACCTGAGACAATGTGAGATCTGTGCTGGTTTCCCTTTGGATCATCTCTGCCTTAACAGAGAGACTCTCAATTTTCATTTGGAATAATACATCAAGAGGAGAGTCCTCTTTCGTAATTTTTTCACCTATTTCCTTTTCCAAGGGTAAACAGGACAATCCATCAGCATTTCCATAATTAATTGCCTTCTTGAATTTGATCTTGTATTTCTTTCCTCCAAGAAAATGCCCATCTCTGCATTTGTGCTGCTGCTACTGGTGGAACTCAATTCTGCAGATTGAAAATGGACACCGGGGGTCGATGATCAGGAATGAGGGTAAACTCCCTCCCATACAAGTACTGGTTGAAACATTTTACACCCCAAACCAGACTCAAAGCTTCTCTGTCAATCCGTGCATAATTTTTCTCTGCAGCAGTAAGGGAACGTGAAGCGAAGTCTATGGGGTGTTCACTTCCATCACGCATAACATGTGTCATGACTGCACTTAATGTATATCATAAAGTGAATGTTACAAACAAGCTTCACTCGATGATGTGGATTATAATGTGTGAGTACAATGTCTAACATCATCATTTCCTTGACCTTTTTGAAAGCTACCTCACACTACTTTGTCTATTTCCATTTCTTTCTGATCTGTAGAAACGAGATGAAGAGGTGGGGCACAGTAGCCAGTTATAGTAATTGACAAATCCTTTAGCCTTGGAGTATCCACCACTACTGAATTTTCTCTGCACACTAATGTAATCCTTATTCATCTATGGTGTGGCCACATTAAGTGATGCTTGGTTTAAAGAATTCACAAGTGTTGCATTGTGGTCTGAACCCATAATCTTCTAATCTTTTTAACACTGTGATGAAATTTTTGATGTTATCATTACTGGTAATAGTGATATAATCCAGCTAACACTGCTTGCCTAGGCAGTATTGCAACACCTGATGCACAGCATTCTGCCTGAGTGCAGGTACCAAAGCCACTCCAAAATAAACCTTTGATAGCAATAAAGTGCTTTGTGAGTGTTTATGCTGAGAAACACCTTGAACTCTTCTTCCATCTCCATCTGTAGGTAGGCCTCAGCTAAGTTCACTTTGCTGAAGTGTTTTCCTCCAGAAAGGTTTGCAAAGATATTCTCCGTCAGAAGACTATAAGACTTTAGGATATAGGAGTAGGATTTGGCCATTCAGCCCATCGAATCCACTCTGGCCTTTCATCATGGCTGATCCTGGATCCTATTCAAACCCATACACCTGCCCTCTCACCATATCCCTTGATGCCCCAACCAATCAGGAATCTATCGACTTCTGCTTTGAATATACTGCTTTGGACTTGACCTCCACCGTAATCTGTGGCAAAGTATTTCACTGATTCACCACTCTTTGGCTAAAAAAATGTGTCCTTACTTCCATTCTAAAAGGTCATCCCTCAATTTTGAGGCTGTGCCCTCTAGTTCTGGATAGACCACCAGAGGTAACATCCACCTTATCTAGTCCTTTCAACATTTGGTATGTTTCAATGAGATCCCCACACATTCTTCTAAATTCCTATGAGTACAGGCCCAAAGCTGCCAAATGTTCCTCATATATTAACCCCTTCATTGGTGTAATCATTCTCGTAAACCCTGGACTCTCTCCAATGACAATACATTCTTTCTGAGATAAGGGGCCCAAAATTGTTGATAATATTATGAGTGAAGCCTGACTAGTGTTTTATAAAGCTTCAGCATTACCTCCTTGTTTTCATATTCTATTCCCCTTGAAATCAATGCCAACTTTGCTTTCTTTACCACAGACTCACCCTGTGAATTAACCTTCCGGGAGTCTTGCATGAGGACTCCTAAGTCCCTTTGCACCTCAGATGTTTGAATTTTCTACCCATTTTGATAATAGTCTGCATTATTTTTCCTTTTACCAAAATGCATTATCATACATTTCCCAACACTGTATTCCATCTGCCACTTTTTTGCCCATTCTTCCAATTTGTCTAAGTCCTACTGCAATTACATTGCTTCCTGAGCACTAACTACCCCTCCACCTACCGTCGCATCATCCGCAAACTCTGCCACAAACTCATCAATTATCTAAGCCATTGACAAACAATGTGAAAAGTGGCAGACCCAGTACTACACCTTGTGAACTATTCCTAGAAATTTTAGCCATCTCTGTTCTGCTGTCACTCCTGCCAGTATCCCTCTCTAGTCAACCTGGACAAGCTTCATATTCAAACAACAGGAATTCTGCAGATGCTGGAAATTCAAGCAACACACATCAAAGTTGCTGGTGAGCGCAGCAGACCAGGCAGCATCTCTAGGAAGAGGTGCAGTCGACGTTTCAGGCCGAGACCCTTCGTCAGATCCGGCAATCTGACCCGAAGGCTTTTCAGTTCACAGGATAGACCAAACCACTGATTCAGAAAAGGCAAAAGATGGGGGCATGTGTTCCATGATAAACTGTCTGTGGTTCTCCAATGTGGCAGTTTTGTCAAACTTGTATTCACCCAACCTTGGACACCTAATGGTCAGATGATGTCCATTCTATTTACCTAGGGGGTTCTCCTCCATCAGATTTACCTTTTCAATGGTATAGGTACTTCACATGTTATCTACTGCATGTCAGATTTTACTATCTGAATCGACTATGATTCTGGTGAACATGGACCAAACAAGTCCAATAATTAATAACTTCATGGTTCCAGGTGCGATAATCAACTAGTTCAGCAACCAAATTCTTACGAATGTGGTTGCAGTTGTATCAAGTCAAATACTCAATAGCTTAATGGCATATTGCAAATTTCCTTTGGGATTATCATGAACCTTCCAAATTTGTATTGTTGTTTTATATTTAAAAAAAACCTAATGGAACCTCTGTTCAGTACAAATATATCACATTTACAACATTTATCTCTTTGCTTTCATTCGTACAAAGACCTGGTGGCGGACTGCAGACAGCAAGGCTGGCAGATGTGGAACCTCCCTGTTGAAGTGGGGGCGAGAGGATTTCCTGCCATGTCATGCTGGAAGATGATGGCAGCTTTAGGGATAGAAGGGAGAACCGGGAAGTGAGCCGTTAGCACCATGGTTCAAGCAGCAGAGAGAGCGTCCAGTTGGCTTTGGCTGTGAAGGGACGATAGCAGCTGGATGTCTGACCGTCGGGGGTAGAAGACTGATCACCTTCTGCTGTCCCACCATCCCGAGGATGTTCCGGGTTAGAGGATAAAACATCTGAAGATGGATGGACCCAGCTGACGACTCGACGGTCCAGCAGCAGAAACATCACAGTTGTTTAAGATAATAAAGCTGGAAAACAAAATTGAGGACCTGAGGGCAAGATTGCTGTATCAGAGGGAAATGAGAAATTGTTGTGTTCTACATTTGAATGAAATGTGTCTGCCTCCTTGCATACCAGATACAGCAATCAGACCCGAAAGTTTTTCAGTTCACAGGATAGACCAAACTGCTGATTCAGAAAAGGCAAAAGATGGGGGCATGCGCTGTAGGGATATGAGTGACTGAGACAAGTACAAGTTGATTGCAGATGAAATGTAGAGTAAAGGGGACCATGAATCTCCCCGGATGCAGACCTGGGGCAGGGATGTGAAAATAGTCTGAAGAAAACCCATTTTTGGTTGTCTTAATCACAATGAGCTAAAAGCTTTCTTTTTGTTCCATTGATTTCCATGATACTAGTTATGTTAAAGACCTCTATGATTATAATGGCTTACACTTAGAGGTGTACAGGAGCGAGATACATCAGCTAGTTAAGTAGTGTTGCAAGACCGAAGAGCTGGTTGTGGACCTCAGAAAGAATAAAACAAGGAAACACCGACCAACCCTCAGAAGTGGAGGGAGGGAGCAATTTCAAGTTACTCTGTGTCAATATCTCTGAGGACCAAACCTGGTCCAAGCATAGCGATGCAGCTAGAAAGAAGGCAAGACAGTGGCTATATTTCAATCGGAATTTGAGGAGATTTGGTTTAGCACCTGAAACACTTGAAAACTTCTACAGACGTGCTATGGAGAGCATTCTGACTGGCCGTATCACCATCTGGTATGGGGGGGGAGGGTCGCTGCACGGGACTGAAGTAAGTTGAAAAAAGTTGTAAAATTAGTCAGCTCCAATCCATCGTGGGTACCAGCCTCCATCGTATTAAAGACATCCTCAAGGAGCGGTGCTTCAGAAAAGGGGCATCCATCATTAAGGACCCCACCTCCCACTTCCCAGGACATGCCCCCTTCTCATTGTTACCACCAGGAAGGAGGTACAGAAACCTGAAGGCTCATACTCAGTGATTCAGGAACAGATTCTTCCCCTCTGCCATCAGATTTCTGAATGGACATTGAACCCACGAACATCTCCTCACCACTTATTTATAGAACATAGAACATAGAACATAGAACATAGAATACTACAGCACAGTACAGGCCCTTTGGCCCACAATGTCATGCCAACCCTCAAACCCTGCCTCCCATATAAGCCCCCACCATAGATTCCTCCATATACCTGTCTAGTAGTCTCTTAAACTTCACTAGTGCATCTGCCTCCACCACTGACTCAGGCAGTGCATTCCATGCACCAACCACTCTCTGAGTAAAAAACCTTCCTCTAATATCCCCCTTGAACTTCCCACCCCTTACCTTAAAGCCATGTCCTCTTGTATTGAGCAGTGGTGCCCTGAGGAAGAGGCGCTGGCTATCCACTCTATCTATTCCTCTATTATCTTGTACACCTCTATCATGTCTCCTCTCATCCTCTTCTCTCCAAAGAGTAAAGCCCTAGCTCCCTTAATCTCTGATCATAATGCATACTCTCTAAACCAGGCAGCATCCTGGTAACTCTCCTCTGTACCCTTTCCAATGCTTCCACATCCTTCCTATAGTGAGGTGACCAGAACTGGACACAATACTCCAAGTGTGGCCTAACCAGAGTTTTATAGAGCTGCATCATTACATCGCGACTCTTAAACTCTATCCCTCGACTTATGAAAGCTAACACCCCATAAGCTTTCTTAACTACCCTATCCACCTTTGAGGCAACTTTCAGGGATCTGTGGACATGTACCCCGAGATCCCTCTGCTCCTCCACATGACCAACTATCCTGCCATTTACTTTGTACTCTGCCTTGGAGTTTGTCCTTCCAAAGTGTACCACCTCACACTTCTCCGGGTTGAACTCCATCTGCCACTTCTCAACCCACTTCTGCATCCTATCAATGTCTCTCTGCAATCTTCGACAATCCTCTACACTATCTACAACACCACCAACCTTTGTATTGTCTGCAAACTTGCCAACCCACCCTTCTACCCCCACATCCAGGTTGTTAATAAAAATCATGAAAAGTAGAGGTCCCAGAACAGATCCTTGTGGGACACCACTAGTCACAATCCTCCAATCTGAATGTACTCCCTCCACCACCACCCTCTGCCTTCTGCAGGCAAGCCAATTCTGAATCCAGCTGGCCAAACTTCCCTGGATCCCATGCCTTCTAACTTTCTGAATAAGCCTACCGTGTGGAACCTCTGTTTAGCACTACTTATTTCAATTTAATACTTAATATACATAATATACTTGATGTAGTTCTGTTCTTTTTTCTATATTTATCATGTATTGCATTGTACTGCCTCCGTAAAGTTAACAAATTTCACGACATATGCCAGTGATGTTAAACCCAATTCTGATTCTGATTAACTACCTCCTGTATCAAATCAAATCAAATTTAATTGTCCTTTCAACCACACTGATATAGCCAAACAGGACAGTGTTCTTCTTGGGGCCAAGTTGCAAGAATATGCACGTGCAATTCAAGTAACGAGAAAGATAAAAAGAAGAACATAGTCATGTAAGGAAACACATTTTTAATCCAAGACCCTGAGCGACAAGTCCCGCAAATTGATGGTTCCGGGCAGTCCAGCTTGAAATTCCACCGATCCAGCACTTGAGGGAGCACTGACAGGAGAGGCACCAAATAATGTGGCCATTGAGCGTACCGTAGGTTTGTGGTCTCCTGCTGCTGTAGCCCATCCACTCCAAGGTTTGATGCGTTGCATGCTCAGAGATGCTCTTCTGCACACCACTGCTGTAACGCATTGTTATTTGAGTTACTGTTAGTAACAGACTGAGACAACTGCACTGCTCCAAAGAGCGCTATATGAGGTCATTCTTACCCTTGGTCATTAGGCTCTATACTGAGTCAATCTACAGCCGGGGAAGTAATGACTCTCCCCCCCCCCCCCACCCCATTAGACTGTTATTAACCTCTGCTTACCAGAGCCCCGTTTAAGCTCTGTTTAGCTATGTTTACCACATGCTGCCATCATGGACACACTGTGCAATACTGTGCATTGTACACCCATTACTCTATAGTATTATGGTAATTCTTGCACTACCATCTGTCAGTGTAAACTTGTAAATTTTGTACATCTTAATTTTAAGACGACTTTTTAAATTCTTTCTGTGTGTATCTATGCACTTGTGATGCTGCTGTGACACTGTAATTTCCTTTGGGATGAATAATGTATCTCTCTATCTACCTGCCTGTCAACCTGAACCAGCCAGGCCATTCTCCTCCGACCTCTCTCATTAACCAGGCATTTTCGTCCATTTTGCAGGAAGATCAAGGAGGAGCTCCAGACAAAGAGCGATCCAACCAAGACCTCAGTGTTGAAGATAGTGGAAGAACCTTCACCATCACTGGGAAGTGAAGGGTCCCCAGTTGTCTTGCATTCCATACCACTGGACCCTGACCCCGATCCTTCATGGACTGTGGTCCGACTGCCTGTGAATTGGCCTCCCCATATTAAACAAAGCCACACACAGGCATTCTCCATCCAGTGAATAACCACTTGGCAGGTGAAACCATCACTATTAACTGCTACTGTTGACATGGATGGAAGATCAGCTGGCACCTGGAAACGGAAGGTAGGTATAAATGGATTGGTATGATATAATCAGTCCTAATGCCACAAGAATTAGTGCAGGGGCTCTCAACTAACTGAAATTTATTTTAATGACTTTGATGTACAAAGCAAAGGTATAGTAACTAAACTTGCTGAAGACACAAATGGAGGAGCATAACGTGTAAGAGAGACATACAGTAGGTGGACTTATAAAAGTTAAGTAAGTTAAGTGAATGACTAAGATCTGGAAAGCAGAATATAGTGTAGGTAACAATAAGAATTGTCACTGTGGTAAGAAAGGTAAGATCATAAGACATAGGAGCAGAATTAGGCCATTTGGCCCATCGAGTCTGCTCCACCATTCCATCATGGCTGATTTATTACCCTTCTCAAAATCATTCCTTGTCTTCTCCCAGTAATCAATCAAGCTCTGGCTAACTCAGAATTTATCATCCTCTGCTTTAAATATACTCAATGACTTGGCCTCCACAGCCATCCGTGGCAATGAATTCCACAGAGCTACCACCATCTGACAAAAGAAATATCGTCTAAATGGTGATCAGCTGTGGGGTGTGAAATGCAGAGGGAATCGTTACCTTGCTGCTACTACACAGTAATGTCTAGTAATTAGAAAAGCAAAGAGAATACTATTGTTTATTAACAGGGGACATGAACACAAAAATAAGGAGGTCATGCTTCATTCTGGAAGATAAATGGTGAAATTCTGTGGGAATTCTTTCATTAACTAGCCAATACTAATAATTTGGAAGATAGGCACCTGTTGCATCCAGTATGATTGAGCACATTAATTTTTTTTTAAAGTTTGAAGTAAATTTATTATCAAAATAGATGTAAGTTACCATATACAACCCTGAGATTCATTTTCTTATGGGCATACTCAATAAACCAATAATAGAATCAATGAAAGACTGCACCAACAGGATGGACAATCAGTTTGCAAAATACAACAAACTATGCAAATACAAAAGGAAAGAAAGAAATATTAATAACATTGAACATAAAGAAAGGTGCAATAGAGCAAACAGAATACAAAACAGAGCAGCAGGATACAATACAACTGATGGATGAATATGAAACATTTAAGTGTCTGGAATATCAAATGATAAAGGGAAAACATTCGACAGAATTTACTTCAAGGAGAAAAAAAATCTGCCAAACAGAGCTCAAAATTAAAAATGTAACAAAGGTAATAACAATTTCTTTCTATCCTTGTATTCTTTTGGCATTTTATCTTGGAACAATATTTTAGAAAACACTATGTACACTCAAATGCGCTTAGATTAATACTACCTAGGAGAGAAGGAGGAAGAGCAAGGACAAACATTAAAAAATTGTACAACAGTCAGATTATCGGCACCCAATTGCCCACCATTGAGAACATCTACCATAAATGCTGCCTGGGCAGGGCGAAAAGTATTATCAGGGATGCATCTCACCCTAACCATAGACTTTTTACTCTCCTCCCATCCGGGTGGCGCTAAAGGAGCCTCCGCTCCCACACCAGCAGGCACAGGAAGAGCTTCTTCCCTGAGGCTGTGACCCTGCTGAACCTCTCATCACAGCGCTAAGCAGTATTGCATCCGTATTGTACTGTCTCAGTACTTTTATATTTGTGTGCTGTAGCACTTCTCTTATTCACAGTTATTTTGTAAATAACACTATACATTGCATTTCTGGTCAGATGCTAAATGCATTTCATTGGCTTTGTATCTGTACTTGGCACAATGACAATAAAGTTGAATTTAAATCTGAATCTAAATCTAAATCAAATTTCTAAGGATATATTTTCATCAATGCAAACTGGACTCTGCACTCCGCATGAGAATATGTAATTCTGATAAGAAGTAAATGCCTCTAAACTTAAATGAAGATGCAACCCAAAAAAATGACGAAAGTATCACCATAGAAGAAACAAATAACCAGTGGAAGGGCATGACCCTCCACGGAGGACAGACCCATGATCTGAGAGACTAGATGTTGACAAGAAAACATCGAATGCCTGGCTCAGAATTGAAGTCCTCTTCCCAGAAACAGAATGGTTCCTTGTAGCACTAGAGGACCAGGTAGTTATCACAAAATATGCTCAAAAATACATAACAAAAGAACAACAAATTCAAGATGATAAATGCAGAAAATGCCAAAAGAAACTAGAAACAATCCAACACAGGATCCTGCAGCAGTTTAACTCAATCTGATTATTTACACAGGCACAATCAAATAGAAAACATCTTTCACCAAAATTTTGCTTTATAATACAAATTCATAAAAGAAACAATACCTCAAATAAATAGAATTCTGATCCAGTTTTGGGGTCAGAGTCCCACAAATTATGTTACAACCGATCCATTATTACAGATAAGACAATCCATAATAATATATGATAAACAAGCAAGAAAAACTTACTTAATAGATATAGCCATCCAAAATACACATAACATACAGAAATCAATAAGATAAAAATGCCAGAAATATACTGAGTTAAAAGAGGAAATTGAAAGACTATGGAACATGAACAGGGTATATATTGGCCCAATAGTAATATCCACAACTGATATCACCACGAAGTGACTACACAATAGCACTAAACAATTAGGCCTATACAACAATATTTGTGAAAATCTCCCCACTGGCCACAATACTAAATATCTGTGTGCAATAAAGGAACAGCAGTTATAATGGGTGACTTCAATCTACATGTAGACTGGGTGAACCAAATTGGTAAAGGTGCTGAGGAAGAGGATTTCTTGGAATGTATGCGGGATGGTTTTTTGAACCAACATGTCGAGGAACCGACTAGAGAGCAGGCTATTCTGGACTGGGTTTTGAGCAATGAGGAAGGGTTAATTAGCGATCTTGTCGTGAGAGGCCCCTTGGGTAAGAGTGACCATAATATGGTGGAATTCTTCATTAACATGGAGAGTGACGTAGTTAATTCAGAAACAAAGGTTCTGAACTTAAAGAGGGGTAACTTTGAAGGTATGAGACATGAATTAGCTAAGATAGACTGGCAAATGACACTTCAAGGATTGACGGTGGATATGCAATGGCAGGCATTTAAAGGTTGCATGGATGAACTACAACAATTGTTCATCCCAGTTTGGCAAAAGAATAAATCAAGGAAGGTAGTGCACCCGTGGCTGACAAGAGAAATTAGGGATAGTATCAATTCCAAAGAAGTAGCATACAAATTAGCCAGAGAAAGTGGCTCACCTGAGGACTGGGAGAAATTCAGAGTTCAGCAGAGGAGGACAAAGGGCTTAATTAGGAAGGGGAAAAAAGATTATGAGAGAAAACTGGCAGAGAACATAAAAACGGACTGTAAAAGCTTTTATAGATATGTAAAAAGGAAAAGACTGATAAAGACAAATGTAGGTCCCCTGCAAACAGAAACAGGTGAATTGATTATGGGGAGCAAGGACATGGCAGACCAATTGAATAATTACTTTGGTTCTGTCTTCACTAAGGAGGACATAAATAATCTTCCAGAAATAGTAAGGGACAGAGGGTCCAGTGAGATGGAGGAACTGAGCGAAATACATGTTAGTAGGGAAGTGGTGTTAGGTAAATTGAAGGGATTGAAGGCAGATAAATCCCCAGGGCCAGATGGTCTGCATCCCAGAGTGCTTAAGGAAGTGGCCCAAGAAATAGTGGATGCATTAGTGATAATTTTTCAGAACTCGTTAGATTCTGGACTAGTTCCTGAGGATTGGAGGGTGGCTAATGTAACCCCACTTTTTAAAAAAGGAGGGAGAGAGAAACCGGGGAATTATAGGCCGGTTAGCCTAACGTCGGTGGTGGGGAAACTGCTGGAGTCAGTTATCAAGGATGTGATAACAGCACATTTGGAAAGCGGTGAAATGATCGGACAAAGTCAGCATGGATTTGTGAAAGGAAAATCATGTCTGACGAATCTCATAGAATTTTTTGAGGATGTAACTAGTAGAGTGGATAGGGGAGAACCAGTGGATGTGGTATATTTGGATTTTCAAAAGGCTTTTGACAAGGTCCCACATAGGAGATTAGTGTGCAAACTTAAAGCACACGGTATTGGGGGTAAGGTATTGGTGTGGGTGGAGAATTGGTTAGCAGACAGGAAGCAAAGAGTGGGAATAAACGGGACCTTTTCAGAATGGCAGGCGGTGACTAGTGGGGTACCGCAAGGCTCAGTGCTGGGACCCCAGTTGTTTACAATATATATTAATGACTTGGATGAGGGAATTAAATGCAGCATCTCCAAGTTTGCGGATGACACGAAGCTGGGTGGCAGTGTTAGCAGTGAGGAGGATGCTAAGAGGATGCAGGGTGACTTGGATAGGTTGGGTGAGTGGGCAAACTCATGGCAGATGCAATTTAATGTGGATAAATGTGAAGTTATCCACTTTGGTGGCAAAAATAGGAAAACAGATTATTATCTGAATGGTGGCCGATTAGGAAAAGGGGAGGTGCAACGAGACCTGGGTGTCATTATACACCAGTCATTGAAAGTGGGCATGCAGGTACAGCAGGCGGTGAAAAAGGCGAACGGTATGCTGGCATTTATAGCGAGAGGATTCGAGTACAGGAGCAGGGAGGTACTACTGCAGTTGTACAAGGCCTTGGTGAGACCACACCTGGAGTATTGTGTGCAGTTTTGGTCCCCTAATCTGAGGAAAGACATCTTTGCCATAGAGGGAGTACAAAGAAGGTTCACCAGATTGATTCCTGGGATGGCAGGTCTTTCATATGAAGAAAGACTGGATGAACTGGGCTTGTACTCGTTGGAATTTAGAAGATTGAGGGGGGATCTGATTGAAACGTATAAGATCCTAAAGGGATTGGACAGGCTAGATGCAGGAAGATTGTTCCCGATGTTGGGGAGGTCTAGAACGAGGGGTCACAGTTTGAGGATAGAGGGGAAGCCTTTTAGGACCGAGGTTAGGAAAAACTTCTTCACACAGAGAGTGGTGAATCTGTGGAATTCTCTGCCACAGCAAACTGTTGAGGCCAGTTCATTAGCTATGTTTAAAAGGAAGTTAGATATGGCCCTTGTGGCTACAGGGGTCAGGGGGTATGGAGGGAAGGCTGGGTTCTGAGTTGGATGATCAGCCATGATCATAATAAATGGCGGTGCAGGCTCGAAGGGCCGAATGGCCTACTCCTGCACCTATTTTCTATGTTTCTATGTTTCTATCTCCAGAGTAGTCCAAAAGTTCCTAGTAATTCCTAGAAATGAGTTTGCTTGGCTATGCCTGGACCTTAGGTTTTACTAGCCTGAACTGAGAAACAAATAAAAATAATAATAAAGCAGTAAATAACCAATAAATAAAAAATAAATATGGAGAACATAAGATGAAGAGACCTTGAAAGTGAGTCAGTAAATTTGCAAAAAGATAGGTCTGGTATGTGGCTTGAGATTCTAAATTGGAGAAAAGAAAATGTTGATGGTATCAGAGAGGAACTGTCTAGTGTGGATTGGAACAAGCGTTTTTTTTTGGCAAAGGTGTACATGGTAGATGGAAGGCCTTCAAAAGCAATATTTTGAGAGTACAAAGCTTGCACATACCTGTCAGAATCAAAGGTAAAGATAACACGTGTAGAGAACCTTGGCTTTCAGGAGATATTGAGGCCCTGGCTAGGAGAAAAAAAGAGTGGCATAGCAAGTATAGGCAGGTAGGAACAAGTGCTTACAGAGTATAAGAAATGCAAGAGAAACACTTAAGAAAGAATCAGACGGGCTAAAAGAAGGCATGAAGTTGCTCCAGCAGATAAAGCGAAGGAGAATCCTAAGGGATTCTACAGGAATGTTAAGAGCAAGAGGATTGCAAGGGACAAAGTTGATTCTCCGGAAGATCAGAATGTAATCCGTGTGTGGAGCCAAAACAGATGAGGGAGATCTTAAATATTTTTTTTATCCGTATTTTCTCTGATGATAGACATAGAGTCTATAGAAGTGAGGCAAATTGGCATCAACTTCATGGGCACTGTACAGATTATACAGGGGGAGGTGTTTGCTGTCCTGAGACAAATCAAGACGAATAGACCCCCAGAGCCTGACCAGGTGTTCCTTCGGACCCTAAGGGAGCAAAGCTCAGAAACTGCCGAGACCCTAGCAGAAATATTTGAATTATCCTTATCAATAGCTAAGGTACCAAAGGACTGGGGGATAGCCAATGTTGTTCTGCTGTTTAAAAAAAGGCTGTAAACAGCAACCAGGAAATTATTGGCTGGTGAGTCAGATACCAGTAGTGGGAAAGTTATTGGAAGATATTTCAAGGAATGGGATATATAAGTACTTTAATAGACATAGACTGATTAAGGATAGTCAACATGGCTTTGTGTGTGGTAGATCATGTCTAACCAATCTTATAGAGTACTTTCAGGAAGTTACCAGGAGAGCGGACGCCAGCAAGGCAGCGGATGTTATCTACATGGACTTCAGCAAGACATTTGACAAGATCTCACATGGAAGGTTGGACAAGAAGGTTCAGTTGTTCAGCGTTCAAGATGAGGTAGTAAATTGGATTAGACATTGGCTTTGTGGGAGAAGCCAGAGAGTGGTAGTGGATGATTGCCTCTCTGACTGGAGGCCCATGACTATTGTTGTGCCATAGGAATTGGTACTGAGCGATTGTTGTCTGTCATCTATATCAATGATCTAGGTGATAATGTGGTTAACTGGATCAGCAAATTTGTGGACAACACCAAGATTGGGGGTGTAAGCAATACTCACAACACGCTGGAGGAACTCAGCAGGTCGGGCAGCACCCGTGGAAACAATCAGTCAACGTTTCGGGCCAGAACCCTTCATCAGAACTGAAGAGAGAAGGAGCAGAACCCCTATAAGATGCTTTAGATGCTTTGGCTTGCAGAGGGATCTGCATCAACTAGAGAAATGGGTTGAAAAATGGCTGATGGAATTTAGTGCAGACAAATGCGAGGTTTAGCACTTTGGTAGGACCAACCAGACTAGGCCTGACACAGTGAATGGCAGGGCACTGAGGAATGTGGTAGAACAAAGTGATCTGGGAATATAGGTCCATAATTTGTTCAAAGAAGCATCATAGGTAGATAGGGTTGTAAAGAAAGCTTTTGGTACATTAGCCTTCATAAGTCAATGTACTGAATGCAGAAGATAGGATGTTATGTTGAAGTTGTACAAGATGTTGGTGAGGCCTAATTTGGGGTATTATGTGCAATGTTGGTCACTTCCCTACGAGAAAGGTGTAAGAAAAGTTTGAAAGAGTGCAGAGAAAATTCACAAGGATATTGTCGGTTCTGGAGGACCTGATTTATAAGGAAAGATTGAATAGGTAGGACTGTATTCCTTAGAATGTAGAATTTGAGAGGAGATTTGATAGAGGTCTGCAAAATTATGAGGAATATAGATAGGGTAAATGCAAGCAGGCTTTTTCCACTGAGGTTGGGTGGAACTACAACCAGAGGTCATGGGTTAAGGATGAAAGGTGAAAAGTTTAAGGGGAACATGAGGGGAAACTTGTTCAGTCAGAGGGTTATGAGAGTGTGGAATGAGGTGTCAGCACGGGTGGTGCATGCAAACTTGATTTCAACGTTTAAGAGAAGTTTCGATTGGTACATAATGTAAGGGATGTGGACTGTCCTGGTACAGGTTGATGGGATTTGGCAGTTTAAATGGTTTCAGTTTGGACCAAGGAGCTGTTTCTCTGTGAGCCCATAGGATGTGGGAAAATTTCAGTGATGGAACAAGTGAATGTGAGAAAAGTTATCCCCTCTGGTTCATGAGTCTGATGGTTGAGGGGTAATAACTGTTCCCAATGATTGGTTTCCACTATCTATGTAAATAAACTGGAATTTAATCCCTCTGCTCTACAGCCATTTCCTTTCCACTCAAAAGAATGGAAGCAGTGAACCTATAACCCGTATCAGGTTTAACACATTTTCCAGGGTAATTATCACAACTTCTCAGGAAAATCATTCATCAGCTGACCAATCCAGCGCAGAATGATTCACATCATCCCCAGGTCTGTTGTCAGATGCTGTTTAGTTTACAAATCTGAATTAGATATTTGGGGTTCAAGCCCCACATCGGGCTCTATGTTGCAGGTTTATTTTCCAATAATCTGAAATCGTATTTTACAATTTTATATGCTGATGCAGCACACAAGTTACTATGGTCCAGGTGATAATAATCAGCAAAGAACGGAAATATGATATAGGTGATATATGAAAATAAAATGCCTGAATTTCCGCTTTGACATATTGCAGACTAATTTGCTGATAAATGTTGCTGAAAAGTGTGAATTTGCTGGCTAACAGGTGAATCAAGATAATGTGTGATGAACTTTGAGACTGTACTGGGTACTTCCTAATGTACAGAAAAAAAATCTCTGATCAATCATTTTTCGATTCTGAAAAGTATATAAAGAGAATTGAGAAATCTCCAAGATTGCACCTACATTCAAAAGACTACTCGGTGCAGTAAAGAAAGTCTCTTAACTTTGAATTTGAAGATGCTTGGTCTTTGCTATTGCATTTTACTCTGCTGTTTTAGCAGGCCGTCTCTCAGTATCAACTTTAGTGCAGAGATTCAGAGTTACATCGATAGAAACTTTACTGAAATTGTTCAGGTAAGTGTTTGGAATAAGTTATAGCTTGTTTTTGGAATGTGCTTTAGATTTCAAACAGATGTTTATCTAGGTTTGATACAATTTGAGCTATAATATTAATGTTGACAAAAGCTGTCAACCACTTACATATACGTATAAAAATACACAGAAATCTTGGGTGGGTGGGTATTTTTTTTTCAAACTACTTTTTCTACAGAAATAGACAGACAAAAACTTCATAGTCATTTGCAAATATGCAATTCTGGTATAAATCGGATTCAAAGTAAGCATGAATGATCTGACTACGGGACTACGGGAGCCTGACTACGGGAGTCGCAGAGGCACAGCTAGAGGAGCTGCAGCACCAGAGACACGGTTCAATCTTCCTCTTCGCTGCTGTCGGTGTGTAGAGCTTGAACATTCTTTCTCTCTGTGACCATATGGGTTTACACCATAAGACCATAAGATATCAGGACAGAATAAGGCCATTTAGCCCATTGAATCTACTCTGCCATGCAATCATTGGTGATTTATTATCCCTCTCAAGCCCACTCTCCAGCCTTCTCCCTGTAACATTTAACACCCATACTAATCAAGATCTGCATTAAAAACACCCAATGATTTGGCCTCCGCAGCCATCTGAGGCAATGAATTCCACAGATTCACTGCCATGTCATTAAAGCTACACCCTCTCATCTCCGTTCCAAAGGGATATTCTTGTATTCTGAGGCTGTGCCCTCTAGTCCCAGGGTTTTCCAGTATTGGAAACATCCTCTCCACATCTATGCTGTCTAGGACTTTCAATATTTGATAGGATTCAATCAGACTCTTTCTCATTCTTCTAAACTCCAGTGAGTACTAGACACAAAGGTTTCCCCCTCGTGACCAATTACCTTCCCCATCCTAAACATGTATGGGTTGGTTAAATAGCTGCTCTAAATGTCCCCTGGTGTGCAGGTGTGTGGTAGAATCTGTGGAGAATTGATGGGTTGTGGGGGAAAATAAAATGGGTTACTATAGGAGCAGTGTAATTGGGAGATCAATGTCAGTTTGGTTTCGATAGACCAAAGAAATTGCTTCTGTGCTGTATCCCTCTGTGACTATGAATCATTCCTCTGAGACAGGAACACCACTTGCTTTTTCATGGATTAATATATAACTGTAACCTAGAAACATACATCCATTTATTGGAGTAATTTGATGATCATCCTCCTTTGCTGAAGTGAGACCTTCCTCATTATGCAAGCTTCTTGGGCAGAGCCCAGGTTTTGAGCATGTCTTTTTCCCAGTCCACCTCCAGGGTAGCTGAGATGATAGGTGAAGCTACTGTCTCGGACATGGATGGAGTGGGAAATGTTTGACTAGACAGGTGGGTAGGTAGTCTCTAGGGTTGTTGTGTGGGATTCCTAAATAGACCATAAGACGTAGGAAAAGAATTAGGCCATCCAGCCCATCGAGTCTATTCTGTCATTTCATCATGGCTGATCCCAGATCCCACTCAAACCTATACACCTGCCACCTCGCCATATTCTTTGGTATCCTGACTTGGCTCCACCGCAGTCTGTGGCAGAGCGTTCCAGAGATTCGCTGCTCGCTCTCTGGCTAAAAATTTCCTCCTTACCTCTGTTCTAAAAGGTCACCCCTCAATTTTATTTTTTGGCGTGTGCCTGTGTGCGTGCGTCTGTGATGATGGATTTTTCATGGCTTTTTTTTTACAACGTATGGAGCGAGAGAGAGACAGTGTGACGAGCCATTCCTCACACAGACATTTTCGCAGTATTTTCCCTTTGTTTTACGAGGTCGAGTTGCGATCTCGACACTCAACCCGGCACGGATGGAAAGCGTACTCGGGGGCAGACCCGACTAGTTTTGAATTCGGGAACCTCCGGTCCCGGGTCCGGCGCCGATGTCATTGCACCACCAGCCGGCCCAATCACCCCTCAATTTTAAGTCTGTGCCCTCTAGTTTTGGACGCCCACAGCACAGGAAACACCCTCTCTGCATCCACCTTATTTGGTCCTTTCAACATTCAGTAGGTTTCAATGAGATCATCCCCGCCCCCACATTCTTCTAAATTCTAGTGAGTAAAGGCCCAAAGCTTCCAAACGCTCCTCATAGCTTAACCCCTTCATTCCTAGAATCATCTTTGTGTACCTCCTCTGTTCTGTCTCCAATGGCAACACATCCTTTCTGAGATATGGGACCCAAAACTGTATTATCTCCTTGCTTTTATATTTACATTTCCCAACATTATACTCGATCTGCCATATTTTTGCCCATTCTTCCAATTTGTCTAAGTCCTGCTCCAATCACATTGCTTCCTCAGCACTACCTACACCTACACCTATCTTTGTATAGTTCGCAATGTTGCCGCAAGGCCGTCAATTCCATTACCTAAATCACTGACAACCAATGTGAAAAGTAGCAGTCCCAGTACTGACCCCTGAGGAACACCACTAGTCACTGGCAGCCAACCACAAAAGGCTCCCTTTATTCCCACTCACTGCCTCCTGCCTGTCAGCCTTTCCTCTATACATGCCAGTATCTTTCCTGTAAAGTCATAGGATTTTATCTTGTTAAACAGCCTCATGTGTGGCTCCTTATCAAATGTCTTCTGAAAATCCAAGTAATGACATCCAATGTCTCTCCCTTGTCCACAGTGCTTGTTACTTCCTAAAAGAACTCTAGCAGATTTGTCAGGCAAGATTTTCCTTGACAGAAACCATGCTGACTTTGACTTATTCTATCATTAGTCTCCAAGTACCCCAAAACCTCATCCTTAATAATAAACTCCTGTCATAGAGGGGGGCGCTGGTGAGTGGACACAATCGCAAGACACAGACACTGAAGTAGTAGGAAAAGGACTAGGTGTGTCAAGAAAGCAGGGGAAGTGGGGAAGAAATGACGCTGGACAAGACACAGGCCCTGGATGAGACTAGGATACAGAGCCTGGGATAGGACTAGACTAGGAAAGCAGGACCTGGACGAGGAACTAGGAACGTGGAACCTGGACGAGGACTCCGAGCCAGAGACTGGACAGGGACCCAGAACCTAGGTCTTAACTCGGGCTCGGACCCCGGATCTAGTCGAGAACATGACATGGCTACAGGACAAGGAGTGGCAACAGGACCGGACGGGAGACTCCTGGACAGGACGAGGGAACCCCAGCACCAGGCTGGGAGCGGCACACGGCCAGACCTATCTAGTGAAGGCGTGGACACAGAGATGGTTCCTAACTCAAGTAGTGGCAAACGGCCGGACCTACCAAGTGAAGGCGAGGACACAAAGAGACAGTTCCAAACAGCAAAAGACAGTTCCTTATCTAGACGCAGTTAGGCTCTGGTCTTGCTCCAGGGGTAGAACTTGACGGCAAGAATAGGCGAGGACACAGGTGACGCTTCAGGTGAAAGGTAGCAGGCGAGGCTACAGAAGGAAGGGGAAGGGAAAAGAACAGTCCAGCAACTGAAGCTGAACCCAGGAACTGCTTATGTAGCCAGCCCAAAATGAGGATCATATGCCTCAATTAAGGCACCAACAGAACAAGGGAAAACTGGAAAACCTGGAATAAGGATCGATGGACCGTTCTATTAACCGGAATGCGGATTTCACGGACTGGACCATGACAACTCCAGCACTTTCCCAACCACTGAAGTTCCGCTAACCATCCTGTAATTTCCTTTCCTTTGTTTTTCTCCCTTTTTAGGGAGTGGAATGACATTTGTAATCTTCCAGTCCTCCTGAACCAAGCCAGAGTCAAGTGATTCTTGAAAGATCATGACTAGTGAATCTGTTATCTCTTCAGCAACCTCTCTCAGGACTCTGGGATGCAATGCATCTGGTCCAGGTGACTTATCGTTCTTAAGATGTTTGAGCTTCCTCAGCATTTATTTCCTTTGTAATAGCAATGGCACTCATTCCTGCTCCCTGACACTCACGGACCTCTGGCACACTGCTAGTGGCTTCCACAGTGATGACAGATGCAAAGTACTCATCAGGTTCATTTGGAATTTCTTTGTCCCCCATTACTACCTCAGCAGCATAATTTTCCAGTGAGTTCCCTTTTACTCTTTATATAACTAAAAAGCTTTTCACATCTTGCTTTATATTATCAGCTAGTTTGCCCTCATATTTCTTTTTCTCCCTCCTTATAGCTTTTTTAGTTGCTTTTTGTTGGATTTTAAAAGTTACCCAGTCATCCAACTTCCCACTCACTTTGAACCATGAAAGCTACCTCACTTCTTAATCCCGATATTATTTCTGTTTTTGCACTTTTTAAGTCTATTTAATATACATATATATATATACTTTTATATAATATACATATATATACATATTTTTAAAAAGTTATATTAAATAAATACTGCGAAAAGAGAAAACAAAGTAGTGAGGTAGTGTTCATGGGTTCAATGTCTAATTAGAAATCCGATGGTTGAGGAGAAGAAGCTATTGAATACTAGTGACCAGTCCAGCTATCAGAAGTTTAAGAAGAAGGGATTTCACTCAGGTCCACTGTCTGAGTAGGAAAAGGCACTGGTGGATCATGGCAGCTTATTTCAGGTCTGTCCTGTGACCAATCCGTGTTTGGGATTGATGAGCGACAGCAAATTAAAGCAAGGCAGGGGCAAGCACGGAGGCCATTGTGGGTGTGGCCAGAGAGTAGTGATCTTGAGGCGTTAGCTCTTCGAGGCATCAGCAAACAGAGACGTCAGTCAGAGAAAGCAAACAAAAGAAAATCGCAAGGTTAAGTCTCCTTTCCTTCTTTACACCTGCTCAGATAGGACAGTAAAGATGCCAGGTAGGACAGTTGAACACTCCTCTTGCGGGATGTTGGAAGGCAAGGAGACCTCAAGTGTCTCTGACAACTACAACTGTGAGAATTCCTAAGATTGGTTGAGGGCCAGGTAGTGTAGACGAAACAAGTATGCTGCAGAAGGACTTAGACAGATTATGAGAATGGGCAAGAAAGTGGCAAATGAAATACAATGTTGGAAAATGCATGTTCATGCACTTTGGTAGTATAAATAATGGTGTAGACTATTTTCTAAATGGGGAGAAAATCCAAAAATCTGAGATGCAAAGGGACTTGGGAGTCCTTATACAGAACACTTTAAAGGTTAACTTGCAGGTTGAGTTGGTGGTGAGGAAGGCAAATGCAATGTTAGCATTCGTTTCAAGAGGTCTAGAATACAAGAGCAGGGATGTGATGCTGAGGCTTTATAAGGCACTGGTGAGGCCTCACCTTGAGTATCATGTACAGTTTTGGGCTCCTTATCTTAGTAGAGATGTACTGGCATTAGAGAGGGTCCAGGGGAGGTTCACAAGGATGATTCCGGGAATGAAAGGGTTATCATACGAGGATGGCTCTGAGTCTGTACTCGCTGGAATTTAGAAGGATGAGAGGGATCGCACTGAAATCTTTTGAATGTTGAAAGGCCTGGACAGAGTAGACGTGGAAAGGCTGTTTCCCATCATAGGAGAGTCTAGGACAAGATGGCACAGCCTCAAGATAGAGGGGTGTCCATTTAAAACAGAGATGTGGAGAAATTTCTTTAAACAGAGGGTGGTGAACTTGTGGAATTTGTTACCAGAAGCAGCTGTGGATGCCAGATCGTTGGGTGTATTTAAGGTAGAGCTTGATAGGTTCTTGATTAGACATGGCATGAAAGGTTACAGGGAGAAGGCCGGGGAGTGGGAGTGGGAGTGGGAGTGACGAAGGGAGAAAAGGATCAGCCATGATTGAATGGTGGAGCAGACTCGATGGGCCAAATGGCCTAATTCTGTTCCTATGTCTTATGGTCTTACAGTTTAAGTGCATCCAGTTACAACTTCTAACAATCCTCATTAAGAAGTTGGAGCTGGAAATGGGTGATCTCCGGATCATTTGGGAGGCTGAAGGGATGACAGCTAGGACTTATAGAGAGGTAGTTACACTCAAGATGCAGGACACAGGAAACTGGGTGACCATCAGAAGGGGGAAAGAAGTTAAACAGCAAGTGCAGGTTACCCCTGTGGTCAACCCCCTCAGCAAGAGGTATACCAGGTATACCACTTTGGATTCTGCTGCGGTGGGGTCTCTGGCACTGAGTCTAGCTCTGTGACTCTGAAGGGAAGGGGAGGGAGGAGACTGCAGTGATAGGAGGTTCATTAGTTAGTAGGACAGACAGGAGGTTCTGTGGGTGAGAACGAGATTCCCAGATGGTATAGAGTCATATACAGTAGTCATAGAGAGGCACAGCACAGAAACAGGCCCTTTGACCCACCTACTCCATGATGAACCATTTAAACTGCCTACTCCCAATGACCTGCACCCGGACCATAACACTCCATCTCTCTGCTATCCACATACCGGTCCAAACTTCTCTTAAGCATTGAATCGAGCTCGCATGGACCACTTGTGTTGGCAGTTCATTCCACACTCTCACAACTTCTGAGGGAAGACATTTCCCCTCACGTTCCCTTTAAACTTCTCATCTTTCTCCCTTAACCCATGACCTTTAGTTGTAATCCCACCCAACCTCAGTGGAAAAAGCCTGCTTGCATTTATCCCATCTATACCCGTCATAATTTTGTATACCTCCATCAAATCTCCTTTCAATCTTCTATGTTATAAAGAATACAGTCCTACCTGTAACATATGGACATGGATCGATTTCTTTTAGAGCAATGCCCTCCCCCGCCTTTAGCACTGCATATTGATCTGCTGACTACACGTGCGTATTGATCTCTGTCTTGCTGCAATGTGAATACACCAGCTAAAGCCAGCTCCAGCGTACGTACTTTTATTTAATATATTTGTAGCTGTGCACAGACACAACAAATTGGCGACAAGGATGGGATAGCTACAAGACCTGGACCACTGATGGACACAGTGAATGTTGGAGATCAGGCAGGTAGACATCATGTGGACCAGATACTGGATGCTCAACCAGAGATCACACCTGAGTCGATTGCATCCAACAAGATGAACACATTACAGTCACCGTACTTATCTCTCAGTGATAATATCTCTGACAGTAACGTGACACTGGAAACTGAGAACGGTATCTTTGACAAGGCACTTGCCAAACCTGATGCCAAAAATCAAAAAGGGCCAATTTTCAACCTAATTTTATAAGGGCTAAGAGTGTTGTAAAACCAAGCCTGAAGGCTTTGTGTGTCAATGCAAGGAGCATTCGGAACAAGGTGGATGAATTGAATGTGCAGATAGTTATTAATGAACATGATATAGTTGGGATCACAGAGACATGGCTCCAGGGTGACCAAGGATGGGAGCTCAACATTCAGGGATATTCAATATTCAGGAGGGATAGACATGAAAGAAAAGGAGGAGGGGTAGCATTGCTGGTTAGAGAGGAGATTAACGCAATAGAAAGGAAGGACATTAGCCTGGAGGATGTGGAATCGATATGGGTAGAACTGCATAACACTAAGGGGAAGAAGATGCTGGTGGGAATTGTGTACAGGCCACCCTACAGTAGTAGTGAGGTTGGAGATGGCATTAAACAGGAAATTAGAAATGTGTGCAATAAAGGAACAGCAGTTATAATGGGTGACTTCAATCTACATATATATTCGGTGAACCAAATTGGTAAGGGTGCTGAGGAAGAGAATTTCTTGGAATGTATGCGGGATGGTTTTCAGAACCAACATGTCGAGGAACCAACTAGAGAGCAGGCTATTCTAGACTGGGTATTGAGCAATGAGGAAGGGTTAGTTAGCAATCTTGTCGTGAGAGGCCCCTTGGGTAAGAGTGACCATAATATGGTGGAATTCTTCATTAAGATGGAGAGTGACATAGTTAATTCTGAAACAAAGGTTCTGAACTTAAAAGAGGGTAACTTTGAAGGTATGAGACTAAAATTAGCTAAGATAGACTGGCAAATGATACTTAAAGGGTTGACGGTGGATATGCAATGGCAAGCATTTAAAGATCGCATGGATGAACTACAACAATTGTTCATCCCAGTTTGGCAAAAGAATAAACCAGGGAAGGTAGTGCACCCATGGCTGACAAGGGAAATTAGGGATAGTATCAATTCCAAAGAAGAAACATACAAATTAGCCAGAAAAGGCAGCACACCTGAGGACTGGGAGAAACTCAGAGTCCAGCAGAGGAGGACAAAGGGCTTAATTAGGAAAGGGAAAAAAGATTATTTGAGAAAGCTGGCAGGGAACATAAAAGCTGACTGTAAAAGCTTTTATAGATATGTGAAAAGAAAAAGATTGGTTAAGACAAATGTAGGTCCCTTACAGTCAGAAACAGGTAAATTGATCATGGGGAACAAAGACATGGCAGACCAATTGAATAACTACTTTGGTTCTGTCTTCACTAAGGAGGACATAAATAATCTTCCGGAAATAGTAGGGGACCGAGGGTCTAGTGAGGTGGAGGAACTGAGGGAAATACATGTTAGTAGGGAAGTGGTGTTAAGTAAATTGAAGGGATTAAAGGCAGATAAATCCCCAGGGCCAGATGGTCTGCATCCCAGAGTGCTTAAGGAAGTAGCCCAAGAAATAGTGGATGCATTAGTGATAATTTTTCAAAACTTTTCAGATTCCGGATTAGTTCCTGAGGATTGGAAGGTGGCTAATGCAACCTCGCCTTTTAAAAAAGGAAGGAGAGAGAAACTGGGGAATTATAGACTGGTTAGCCTGACATCGATGGTGGGGAAAATGCTAGAGTCAGTTACCAAAAATGTGATAACAGCACATTTGGAAAGCGGTGAAATCATTGGACAAAGTCAACATGGATTTGTGAAAGGAAAATCTTGTCTGACGAATCTTATAGAATTTTTTGAAGATGTAACTAGTAGAGTGGATAGGGAAGAACCAGTGGATGTGGTATATTTGGATTTTCAAAAGGCTTTTGACAAGGTCCCACACAGGAGATTAGTGTACAAACTTAAAGCACACGGTATTGGGGTAAGGTATTGATGTGGATAGAGAACAGGTTGGCAGACAGGAAGCAAAGAGTGGGAATAAATGGGACCTTTTCAGAGTGGCAGGCGGTGACTAGTGGGGTACTGCAAGGCTCAGTGCTGGGACCCCAGTTGTTTACAATATATATTAATGACTTGGATGAGGGAATTAAATGCAGCATCCCCAAGTTTGTGGATGACACGAAGCTGGGCGGCAGTGTTAGCTGTGAGGAGGATGCTAAGAGGATGCAGGGTGACTTGGATAGGTTGGGTGAGTGGGCAAATTCATGGCAGATGCAATTTAATGTGGATAAATGTGAAGTTATCCACTTTGGTGGCAAGAACAAGAAAACAGATTGTTATCTGAATGGTGACCGATTAGGAAAAGGGGAGATGCAACGAGACCTGGGTGTCATTGTACACCAGTCATTGAAAGTGGGAATGCAGGTACAGCAGGAGGTGAAAAAGGCGAATGGTATGCTGGCATTCATAGCAAGAGGATTCGAGTACAGGAGCAGGGAGGTACTACTGCAGTTGTACAAGGCCTTGGTGAGACCACGCCTGGAGTATTGTGTGCAGTTTTGGTCCCTTAATCTGAGGAAAGACATTCTTGCCGTAGAGGGAGTACAAAGAAGGTTCACCAGATTGATTCCTGGGATGGCAGGACTTTCATATGAAGAATGACTGGATCGACTAGGCTTATACTCGTTGGAATTTAGAAGATTGGAGGGGGGCGGATCTTATTGAAACGTATAAAATTCTAAAGGGATTGGACAGGCTAGATGCAGGAAGATTGTTCCCGATGTTGGGGAAGTCCAGAACGAGGGGTCACAGTTTGAGGATAAAGGGGAAGCCTTTTAGGACCGAGATTAGGAAAAACTTCTTCATACAGAGAGTGGTGAATCTGTGGAATTCTCTGCCACAGGAAACAGTTGAGGCCAATTCATTGGCTATATTTAAGAGGGAGTTAGATATGGCCCTTGTGGCTAAAGGGATCAGGGGGTATGGAGGGAAGGCTGGTACAGGGTTCTGAGTTGGATGATCAACCATGATCATACTGAATGGTGGTGCAGGCTCGAAGGGCCGAAAGGCCTACTCCTGCACCTATTTTCTATGTTTCTATGTTTCCATGCCACTCTGCAGGTCCAGAGGCATTATCCTGAAAGAAACAGAGTGCCACACTAAAGACTAAACCTTTTGAGCAATGAAGTTAGTTCTGGGCCATTATTGTGATTGCATGTTTATTTGGAATATGGGTTGATGAAAGGGAAATTGAATGTTTTGTATGTATATAGTTTTATATTACATTAACCTAAAGGGTGAGGAAGTGTAATGAATGGATCTATTTTTTTTAGAGCAATGACCTCTCCCGCCACCCCAGCACTACGGGCGTGCTTTTATTTAATTGATATGTAGTTGTGCACAGACAACACTGCCTATTCAATCTTTCCATATAACTCAGGTCCTCCAGACATAGCAGCTTCCCTGTAAATTCTCTCTGGACTCTTTCAACCTTGCTTACTTCTTTCCTGTAGGTAAGTGACCAAAACTGCATACAAAATTCCAAATTTGGCCTCACCAACGTCTTATACATTTTCAACATCGCATCTTCTGTACTCAATGCACTGATTTATGAAGGCTGATGTGCCAAATGCTTTCTTTACGACCCTATCTACCTGTGATGCCACTTTCAACAAATTATGGACCTGTATTCCCAGATCCCTTTTCTCGACCACACTCCTCTGTAACTTCCGCCATCTTCAAAGGGATCCCACTATCAAGGGCATCTTCCCTCCCTCCCACTTTCTGCTTTCTGCAGTGATAGCTCCCTCCATGATGCCCTTGTCCATTTGTCCGTCCCCACTGGTCTTCCCCCTGGCACTTATCCTTGTAAGCGGAACAATTGCTACACCTGCCCCTGCACCTCCTCCCTCACTACCATTTAAGGCCCCAAACAGTCCTTCCAGGTGAGGCAACGCTTCACCTGTGAATCTGTTGGGGTCAACCACTGCATCCGGTGCTCCCAGTGTGGCCTCCCGTATATCCGCCAGAAAAAGTGGGACCTCCCACTAGTCACCCATTTTAATTCCACTTCTGATTCCCATTCCAACATGTCAGTCCATGGCCTCCTCCGCTATCACTCAAAGGTTGGAGGAGCAACACCTTATATTCCATTTGGGTAGCCTCCAACTTGATGGCATGAAAATCAATTTTTCGAACTTCTGGTAATGGCAATCCCCCCACTTCACTATTCCACATTCCTGTTTACCTCTCTCACCTTATCTCCTTGCCTGCTCATCGCCTCCCTCTGGTGCTCCTCCCCTTTCCCTTTCTTCCATGGCCTTCTGTCCTCTCCTATCAGACTCCCCCTTCTCCAGCCCTGTATTTCTTTAACCAATCAACTTCCCAGCACTTTACTTCAACTCTCCCTTCTCCCGGTTTCACCCATCACCTACCACCTTCTGTTTTTTCCTCCCTTCCCCCCCAGCTTCTTACTCTGACTTCTCGTTTCTTTTCTCTAGTCCTGACGAAGGGTCTCAGCCCGAGACATTGACCATTTACTTTTCTCCATAGATGCTGCCTGGCCTGTTGAGCTCTTCCAGCACTTTGTGTGTGTTGCTCATTTCTGATAACGTCAAAACTGGCCTTTCTCCAAGTTAGAATCTCAACCCTCAGACCAGACCTATCTCTTTGCATATTTACTTTGAAGCTGTTGGCATTGTGGTCAATGGATGCAAAGTGTTCCCCTAAACAAACTTCTGTCACCTGCCCTGGTTGATTCCCTAATAGCAGAACCAGTATCGCAAGCTCTCTCATTGGAACAGCTACGTACTGATGAAGGAAACTTTTCTGAACATATTTGACAAACTCGGTCCCATCTAGTCCATTTACAGTGCAGGATTTGCCTCCCAGGTGCCAGGGACTGGGACATCTCAGATTGTGCTCTCAGCATTCTTAAGTGGGAGTTTGAAAAGCCAGAGGTTGTGGCCTGTGTGGGTACCAATGGCATGAATAGGACAAGTGATGAGGTTCTGCACAGGGAATTCAGGGAGTTAAGAGTTAAAGAACAGGATCTCCAGGATTGTGATCTCAGGAATGCTACCACATGCTAGTGAGGCCAGAACTAAGAAGATTATACAATTTAACACGTGGTTAAGGAGTTAGAGTAGGAGGGAGGGCTTATGATTTTTGGGTCATTGGGGTCACTTCCAGGGAAGGTGTGACCTGTACATAAGGGACGGTTTGCACCTGAACTGGAGGGGGACTAATAACCTAGTGGGAAGGTTTGTTAATGCTGCACGGTGCTAAACTAGAGCTGCAGGGAGACGGGAAACAGATTGCCAGAACAGTTAGTGGAGAGGTTATGGAGACAGATGTTGGTAAGACCTCAGACAAAGTCAGGAATGAAAAGGTTAAGCAACTAGAATCCTGAGCTGCATATATTTCAAAGCACCAAGTATCATAGGAAAGGCTGATGTGCTCAGGGTTGGAGCAACACCTGGAATTATGACATGCAGCCATTAATGAGACGGTTGCAGGCGGGGCAGGAATGGCAGCTCAGTATTCCGGGATTCTGTTGTGGACGTGACAGAGCAGGGGGGATTAAAAGAGGAGGGGTGGGGTCACAGCAATGCTCATCAGGACAGACTAAAGAACTCAACTAGTGAAGGGTTATGGGTGGAACTGAGAAATAAGAAAGGAATGACCACATTAGTGGAGCTAATTACAGACCACCTAACAATCTTAGGGATTTAGAGGGACAGATCTGGTAAGAGATTACAGACTGTTGCAAGAAACATAAGCTTGCTATAGTAGGTGATATTAACTTTCCACATATTGACTGGGACTCCCATACTGTAAAAGGACTAGATGGGATACAGTTTGTTAAAGGTGTTCAGAGAACTTCCCTTCATCAATACGTAAAGATTCCAACAAGAGTATGTGATACTGGATCTGCTGTTAAAGAATGAGATAGGGCAGGTGACAGAAGTTTGTGTCGGGGAATGCTGCATTCAGTGACCACAATGCCATCGGTTTCAAAGTAAATGTGCAAAGAGACAGGCCTGGCCTGTGGGTTGAGATTCTAAATTGGAGAAAGGCCAATCTTGAAGGTATCAGAAGTGATTTGGCGAAGTATGGATTGGGACAGCTGTTTTCTGGCAAAATGGGAAGTGAGAAGCTCTCAGAAGCAAAATTTTGAGAATACAAAGCGTGTAAGCACTTGTCAGGACAAAAGGTAACAAGTGCAAGGCACCTTGGTTTTCAAGAGATATTGAGGCTCTGGTTAAGAGAAGAAAGGATATGCATAGCAGGGTATAGGCAAGTAGGAACATTTGAGGTGCTTATGGAGTATAAGAAATGCAAGAGAACACAAGAAAAAATCAGGAAAGCTTAAAGAAGGCATGAAGTTGCTCTAGCAGACAAGGTGAAGGAGAATCCCAAGGGATTCTACAGGAATGTTAAGAGCACAAAGATTACAAGGGTCAAAATTGGTCCTCTAGAAGACTAGAATGGTAATTCATGTGTGGAATCAAAAAAAATGGGGGTGATTGTAAATAAATTCTTTGCTTTTGTATTTACTTAGGAGAAGGATACAGAATCTATAGAAGCGAGGCAAAGTGGCATCAACTTCACGAACCCTGTACAGATCATAGACGGGGAAGTATTTGCTACCCTGAAGCAAATCAGGGCGGGTAAAACCCCCAGGGCCCGATAAGGTGTTCCCTCAGACCCTGTGGGAGGCAAATGAAGAAATTTCAGGGGCTCTAGCAGAGATATTTAAAACATCTTTAGCAACAGGAGAGGTATCAGAGGATTGGAGGATAGCTGGTGTTGTTTTGCTGTTTACAAAAGGCTCTAAGTATAAAGCAGAAAATTATAGTCCGGTGACATCAACTGACATCGGTTGTGGGAAAGTTATTGGAAGGTACTCTTGGGGTCTGGAGATACAAGTATTTGGATAGATATGGACTGATTAAGGATAGTCAGCATGGTTTAATGTGTAGTTGGTCATGTCTAAATAATCCGACAGTTTTTTGAGAAAGTTACTGGGACAGTGAATGAAGGCAAGACAGTGGATGTTGTCTACATCAGGGGTCCCCAACCCTTTTTTGTACCGTGGACCGATATAATATTGGCAATATTCTTGCGGACCGGCTGTCCGGGGAGTGGGGTTCAAGTAGGGTTAAACTCACCTCAACATGTCTTTTACAGTTAGAGTTGCCAACTTTCTCACTCCCAAATAAGGGACAAAAGTAGCAGTCAAATACGGGACACTTGGGTTTACCCTGAGAAAGACTACCATGACTGTGAAGCCTTGCGCGGGCACCTCTGTGCGCATGCGCGTACGTGCCGATTTTTTTCCCAGAAATCGGTTTTGGCTTAATCTTCCCGACTATACTGTTCATACATTATCTCTACTTGATATAGGCTGTGTATTTATCATGTCATTCCTGCTTTTACTATATGTTATTGTTATTTTAGGTTTTATGTGTTATTTGGTATGATTTGGTAGGTTATTTTTTGGGTTTGGGAACGCTCAAAAATTTTTCCCATATAAATTAATGGTAGTTGCTTCTTTGCTTTAGCCATTTCGGCAGGAAAGGTTTCATAGGAACGCTCTACCTTAGTGGGGGAAATACGGGACAAGGGCAGTCCTGTATGGGAGAAACAAATTTAGCCCAAGATACAGGATGTCCCGGCAAATACAGGACAGTTGGCAACCCTATGTTCAAGTTTAATAGTGCGTGACAGGGAATGAGGAAAGGTGCAGCTGACTCATATCGTTTCCTCGCGGCCCGTTAGCACGTGCTTTGCGGCACGGTACCGTTCCACGACTCGGTGGTTGGGGACCGCTGGTCTACATGGACTTTAGTGAGACAGTTGACAAGACCCAACATGAGAGGCTGGTCAAGAAAGTTCAGTTGCTTGGAGTTCAGGATGAGGTAGTGAATTGGATTAGACATTGGGTTTGAGGCAGAAGCCAGAGAATCGTAGTATATGGTTGCCTCTAACTGGAGGCCTGTGATTAGTGGTGTACAGCAGGGACCAGTGCTGGGTCATTTCTTGTTCGTTACTAATATCAATGATCTTAATGATAATGTGGTTAACTGGATCAGCAAATTTGCAGATAACACCAAGAAAGGTGGTGTAGTAGACAGTGAGGAAAGCTATCATGGCTTGCAGAGGGATCTGTATCATCTGGAACAATGGACTGAAAAACCTCAGATGGAATTTAATGGAGACAAGTGCGAGGTTTGGCACTTCAGTAGGACCCATCAGGGTAGGTCTGATACAATGAATGGCTGGGCACTGAGGAGTGTGGTAGAACAAAGGAATCTGGGAATACAGATCCATAATTCATTGAAAGTGGCGTCACAGGTAGATAGGGGCATCAAGAAAGATAAAGAAAGCTTTTGGCACATTGGCCTTCATCAGTCAATGTATTGTGCACAGGAGATGGAATGTTATGTTGAAGTTGTACAAGATGTAGGTAAAGCTTAATTTAGAGTATCATGTGCAATTTTAGACAATAGACAATAGGTGCAGGAGTAGGCCATTCAGCCCTTCGAGCCAGCACCACCATTCACTGTGATCATGGCCGATCATCCACAATCAGTACCCTTTTCTTGCCTTTTCCCCATATCCCTTCACTCCGCTATCTTTAAGAGCTCTATTTCAAAGAATCCAGAGAATTGACCTCCACTGCCTTCTGAGGCAGAGCATTCCACAGAACCACAACCCTCTGTGTGAAAAAGTTTTTCCTCAACCCCGTTTTTGTCATGAAGCTGCAGAAAGTTATGAACAAGGTGAAAGAATGGCGAGAAAATTTACAAGAATGTTGCCGGGCAGGATTGAATAGATTAGGACTGTATTCCTTAGAACATAGAAGATTTATTGGAGATTTGATGGAGATATACAAAATTATGATGGGTATAGATAGGGTAAATGCAAGCTGGCTTTTTCCACTGAGGTGGGTGGGACTACAACCAGAGTTTATGGGATAAGGATGAAAGGTGAGAAGTTTAAGGGAGCATGAGGGGAATCTTCTTCACTTAGAATGTCGTGAGAGTGTCAAATGAGCTGCCAGCACAAGTGCTGCATGCAAGCTTGATTTCAACATTTAATAGAAGTTTCAATAGGTACATGGTTAGTTGAGGTATGCAGGGCTATGGTATGTAGGGCATGACTATTGGAGTAGGCAGTTTAAATGATGTCGGCATGGACTAGATGGGCCAAAGGGTCTGTTTCACTGCTATACTTCTCTATGACTCCGTCTCTATTGCTGAATCATTGTCAGGATTGGAAGGTTCTGAGTGGTATTCCGAACGTTCTTTCTCTGTTTGTCCAGAGATTCCATGAGATGCTCAGATGTTACATATTTCTAATAAGGGGTTGAGAACGTTCATGATTATTTTCTTTATTTACCTGATAATATATTAAGGTTAAGGGTTTATAACGCATTGGTCAAATCGCAACTGGAATATGGTGAGCCGTTTTGTGCCCCTTATCTGAGAATGATGTGTCGGCATTGGAGAGGTTCCAGAGGAGATTTACGAGAATGACTCTGGGAATGAAAGGAGTTAATTCATGAGAAATGTTTGATGGCTCTAGTCCTGTACTGATTGGAATTTAGAAGAGTGAGAGGAATCTCATTGAAACCCGTCAATTATTGAAAGGCCTAGATAGAATGAGAATGAGCACGGGGAGAGGATATTTCCTATGGAGGCGGGGGGGGGGGGTTGGTTCTAGGACCAGAGTGAGCAGCCTCAGGATGGTTAGAACAGAGATGAGAAGACACTTCTTGAGCCAGAGGATGGCGAATCTGTGAAATTTGTTGTCATAGATGGCTGCAGAGGCCAAGTCATTGGGTTTATTTAACATGGAGATTGATAGGCTCTTGTTTAGTAAGAGTATCAAAAGTTATGGGAAGATGGCAGGAGAATGGGGTTGAGGGGGATAATAAATCAGCCATGATAGAATGGTGGAAGAGACTTGATGAGGCAAATGACCTAATTCTGGTGCTATGCCTTATGGTCTTAATGTGACAGATTCTGGAGCTAATTGTAATTAGATGCTTAGTTGGCTGGGTTAGGATTGGCGATACACCTCCAGTACTGTTGGGTGCTTGTTGTAGGTTGTCCATGATGCAGAAGTGTACAGAAGGTCATTGCTCATACGGATACTATTCCTTTACACATGTTAAGGATAGAATCATGGCTTTGAACAGTGATATGCAGCCAATTGTCTCTCTGTCCATGTAATGTTCCCCTCTATTTTCATCTCTCAGTTGGGGTGGTCCAAGGGTGTGTTGGTTCTTAACACAAATGATGCATTTCTTTGTAAATGTGGTACAAATGTTTTCTATGTGGTAAATGAATGAATCTAAACCTGAATCTGATCAGACCTTTTTTGCTGGCACAGTGAGGCTGCCGTACTACCTGCTGTGCAACTGCGTTGCTTTTATAACTCAGCTGTGCAGCACGGTTGTCCATTCATAACACTCGATTAACAAGAATTATAGAATTAAGTATCACTCAGAAAAGTCAAATGTTTTGATAAAATAAACATTTTCATGGAGGGACAGGTAAAGATACAGAAAAGCTACTCAAAAATGCCAGCACTGACAAAATATGATTTGTATGTTAAGAATAATATATTGAACTCAGGTAGGAGGAAGAATTGAAGGTGTAGACCATAGGACCATAAGACAAGGGAGGAGAATGGGGCTACTCAGTCCATTGAGTTGGTTCTGCCAATAAATCATGGCTGATTTATTGTCCTTCTCAACCTCAATCTCTTGCCTTCTCCTAACCTTTTCCTACCTTTGAAACTCAATGCATAAAAGCATGCAGATATGGTCAAGAGGTTCCGTTGTTCAGACCAAACATCAAAATACGGAAGAAATGTGATCTAAGTGACTTTGACCGTGGATTGATTCTTGGTGCCAGATGAGATGATTTGAGGTATCTCAGAAATTGCTGATCTTCTGGGGTTTTCATACAAAACAGTTACAAAAAATGGTGTGAAAAATGAAAGAAAAAAGCAGTGAATGGCGGTTCTGTGGGCAAAAATGCCTTGTTAATGAGAGAGGTGAGAGGAGAATAGCCAGACTGGTTCAACCTGACAGGAAGGTAACAGTAGTTCAAATAACCACACATTACAACAGTGGTGTGCAGAAGAGCATCTCTGAATGTACAACATGTCAAAACTTAAAGTGCATGGGCTACAGCAGCAGAAGTTCACAAGAATACAAGAAGTATCCAGTACAGTGGCCACCAAATGTATGGTATATTACAGGCATCCGTTAGTCTCATGAGACCATAGGTTTGTGCCTTGGAAAGTTTCGAGGGCGCAGGTCTGGGCAAGGTCGTATGGAAGACCAGCAGTTGCCCATGCTACAAGTCTCCCCTCTCCATGCCACCGATGTTATCCAAGGGAAGGGCATTAGGACCCATACAGCTTGGCACCGGTGTCGTCGCAGAGCAATGTGTGGTTAAGTGCCTTGCTCAAGGACACACACGCTGCCTCAGCCTAGGCTCGAACTAGCGACCTTCAAATCACTAGACAAATGCAATAATATGTATGGTATATTAAATCGCAATAGAAATACATGTGCAATTTTTTTTAGATTTGTTATTGTTTAGTTGTATTGTCATATTGCTACTACATTAATGATTCTCATTTGTTCAAGACTCTCCCGACGTGGATCTACACACCAAGTCCTTCAATGGTAAGCTTCAACACTCGCTAAATTACATTAAAAAAATCATTATTACTATGCACAGACTATCTTATGAAGATAGATTGAGGGAGCTGGCACTTTTCTCCTTGGAGCGAAGGAAGATGAGATGTGACTTGATAATGGTGTATAACGTGATAAGAGGCATAGGGCGAGTGGCCAGCCAGAGACTTTTCCCTAGGGCAGAAATGGCTAATACGAGGGGACATCATTTTAAGGTGATTGGAGGAAAATAAAGAGGGGATATCTGAGGTAAGCTCTCTGCATTGAGAGTGGTAGGTGAGTGGAACTTCCTGCCAGGGGTGGTGGTAGAAAGATACATTAGGAGCATTAAAGAAACTCTTAGATAGCACATGGATGATAGAAAATGGAGGGTTTTGTAGGAGGGAAGGGTTGGATTGATCTGAGAGCTCAGCACAACATCATGGACTGAAGGACCTATGTTCTATGTTCTAACTTAATGAAATATTTTGCATGAATAATACATCTGATGTGTAAAGGATTATCACCTCCGCCTGTCTAACTACGTCATGGTTTACAATTCAAGCTACTTTTTTAGCCTGTCACATTCAAGAATTTTCAATTATAATCACTTGTTTTTTTTTGTGGGGGGGGAAGACTATTGAGTCAGCTGTGCGAGTTAATACCTTACTATTGTAGTGTGTCTTGGAAAACTGTGGAGGTAATTGCATTACATCAGCTTCCAGAATAAGGTTTCAATTGATGATTTAGTTTTAAACATCAGCTTACAGAGAGGAGGTGGAAGAGCTCAAAGCCAGGTGCCGGGAAGGTAACTCCTTTCTCAATGTCAGCAAGAGAAAGGAGATGGTTAACAGCTTCAGGAGAACTTGCACCACTCATACTCCTGTTTGCAACAGCGGCATAGCAGCAGAATCTCGCGGGAGTGCGGGTATCTCGCACTACCTCTCATGGTCCCAGAATACATCCTACTCAATCAAGAAGCTCTTCTTTCTGAGGAGGCTAAAGGGGAGCTAGACTGTGCACACGTATACTAATGTCATTTTGCAGATGCGTAGCAGAGGCCATCCTCACCTGCTGTGTCACAGCATGGTATGGGAACTGCAATGTGGCAGACAAGAAGGCTCTACAGCAGCCCAACGTCCAATGCATCACCGGCTCCAGACTACCCACCATTAAAGAGATACGTACAGAAAGGTGCAGAAGAAGGACCAGTAACATCATGAAGGATCCCATCCACCCTGCTCATGTCCCACTGCCGTCAGGGAGGAGCCTATGTAGCACCCACGCCAGGACCATCAGACCCAGAAGCAGTAAGGCTGATTAACACCTCCACCCATCCAGGTCCCCCACCCCGCACCACCATTACCTTAAAATTTCTTATCAGAGTCATCTTATGTACAAGCACTCCTGTACCCAGTGTCACTTCAAGGACATTTACTGTCAATAATCTATGTATGGAGGCGATCTTATGTATTTATACTTGTTGCATTTTTATATCTTTATCTTATTGTGGCTTTTGCAGTCAAAGTGCAAAAGAAGACAAACAGTGCAAAATTATAATACTGAGAACATGTATGGTAAAGAGTCCTTGAAAATGAGTCTGCAGTTCAAAGAATCAATTTCGAACTAAATTCTGACTGACTCTTGTGTGTTAAGCAAGCATAACCAAGCAGTATAATGAAAACAAACACACACACACACACACACACACACACACACACACACACACACACACAAACACACACATGGAGAAGATTTTTCAGCTGCAAGACTTTAAATCAAAGGATTCACCAATTTAAATCAAAGAATTGTGAGCACAATATGTCATACAAGTCTTATAAACAAAGCACAGGCATTCTCCTTGTTTTCCCACTTTTTAATCTTGGCTCCTCAGCAGAGTTCAAATTATAAAATTTATTTGCTTTTCAATCCCAGTCAACGTGTTCGGATATGCCACATTGGCATTATTCCCTTGAAAACATTCTTCTTTTCCTATCCTTCCGCTTCCAATTTAAATGTGGGACTAAGTATGATGAGCCTCATTCTATGCCATGAGCAAATTCTCAGCTTTCTTTTCTCTTCTGCTTAAGCCCACCACGCAAGGGAGCTTGCCTGAGTCCTCTGTCCTGGACCCTGTGGCTTTCAGTTTCTTCACATGACTTTATATGTCTTTTAGGTGAATATTCTTCCTCTCCTAGTTATGAGGTCTTTGGAACTTCTGTTGGAGTTTCTGTAGCTCTGGGTTTTTACTGCATTCTCATTCACAACCCATGCTTCACTCCAGCTGCTACTGTTCACCTACAAACTAGGAGCCAGTCATGGCCAATAAAGATATGAAGGGTAGGCAAGATATGAATCTAGGAGAGGTTGTGATATGAGAGGAAAGTAGAGTTCCTGGGAGAAACCCACAAAGTCACAGGAAGTCCAACAAAACATAGAACATAGAATAGTACAGCACAGTACAGGTCCTTTGGCCCACAATGTTGTGCCGACCCTCAAACCCTGCCTCCCATATAACCCCCCACCTTAAATTCCTCCATATCCCTGTCTAGTAGTCTCTTAAATTTCACCAGTGTGTCTGCCTCCACCACTGACTCAGTCAGTGCATTCCACGCACCAAACACTCTCTGAGTAAAAAACCTTCCTCTAATAACCCCGTTGAACTTCCCACCCCTTACCTTAAAGCCATGTCCTCTTGTATTGAGCAGTGGTGCCCTGGAGAAGAGGCGCTGGCTATCCACTCTATCTATTCCTCTTAATATCTTGTATACCTCTATCATGTCTCCTCTCATCCTCCTTCTCTCCAAAGAGTAAAGCCCTAGCTCCCTTAATCTCTGATCATAATGCATACTCTCTAAACCAGGCAGCATCCTGGTAAATCTCCTCTGTACCCTTTCCAATGCTTCCACATCCTCCCTATAGTGAGGCGACCAGAACTGGACACGGTACTCTAAGTGTGGCCTAACCAGAGTTTTATACAGCTGCATCATTACCTCGTGACTCTTAAACTCTATCCCTCAACTTATGAAAGCTAACACCTCATAAGCTTTCTTAACTACCCTATCTACCTGTGAGACAACTTTCAGGGATCTGTGGACATGTACCCCCAGGTCCTTCTGCTCCTCCACACTACCAAGTATCCTGCCAATTACTTTGTCCTCTGCCTTGGAGTTTGTCCTTCCAAAGTGTACCACCTCACACTTCTCCGGGTTGAACTCCATCTGCCACTTCTCAGCCCACTTCTGCATCCTATCAATGTCTCTCTGCAATCTTCGAAAACAATCCTCTACACTACCTACAACACCATCAACCTTTGTGTTGTCTGCAAACTTGCCAACCCACCCTTCTACCCCCACATCCAAGTCGTTAATAAAATTCCCAAAAAGTAGAGGTCCCAGAAACGATCCTTGTGGGACATCATTAGACACAACCCTCCAATCTGATTAAACCTGCTTTCCAACAACAAGATTAAATCTGTATAACAGCAACTGTGAAGCTGTAGCTGAGCTAACTGTCCCTGGCTGTTGGTAACTGCAAAATGATATGTATTTCATCCTCTTTATAATTCATGGTATCTATTGACTGTGGATATGATGTTGCATTTAAGAGATTTAATGCAAATTGCTTAATTAATTTATTTTTATCCTTGGATTAGATGTCACGCTGTCCAAGGAGAACACATTTACTCTTTATCAGAGAATTGGAAAAAATAGCAAGGACAACAGACCATGCTGATTTCATTGAGATTTCCATTGGCAACATGAACAGCTTGCGGGAGGTTATTTCCAAATGTCCGGTAATTTTTTCTCTTCTTTTTATTGATCATTTAATTCAACACGATGAATATCATATAAAAACAAAGTGAATAATTTTCTGAGAGCTGAAGATAGTGGGACAGTGTAAATTCCATTCGTTCTGCTTCAAGTAGAATTTCTGGAGTTACTTATTCATTTACTTAGCAATACAGCATGGAGGCAGTACTACCAGCCCTTCGAACCATGTCACCCCAGCAACCCCACGACCCTGAACAACCCTAACCTAATCACAGGGCAATTTACAATGACCAACTAACCTACCCTGTACGTCTTTGGACTGTGGGCGAAAACTAGAGCACTCGGAGAAAACTCAAGCATGCCACATGGAGAACATACTGAAACTCCTTACAAAAAGGTGACAGAATTGAACTCTGAACTCTGGAACAAACTGTAATAGCATCGTGCTAACCCTTATGCCACAGTGGTGTCCATGATTGCATGGATATGACAGAACTTCAGGAGATACTTGGTGGAATTTTACTCTTGAAAGACTTAGATCTGAATTCAAACCTTCAAATTCAAAAGGAAAATGATGCTGAAGATTCCATTTCACCTGGATAACTTGGTACATTTTTGGTTGTGGGGACTGTGGACAAAACATATTCACCTTCTCCTATGACTTTGTATCAAAAGGTCCTGCTGGTGGGACACAAGGAAAAGGGGTTGTGGAGGGGTTTTCTGTGTTGGATAACAGTGTGGTGTGATAGTGTCAGGCTTTCCTGGAGAAATTTCTTCTATTCCCTCTTTAAAAAGCTTCAGTAAAAGTCGCTCTATTTCAAATCTATCAACACTGTCTTGGTACCTACCTGAAAATTCCAAACCTCTGCCTGAGATGCCAATCAACTCCAAGACTTCCTCAAGGTTCTGCTCTATACCTATTTCCTGCGGTGCATCAAGAAAACTCACCTCTGTCCCAGGATACTGACGGATTTTTACCGCTGTACCATTGAGAGCATACTCACTAACTGCATCTCAGTGTGGTATGGCAATTGTCCCGTATCGGACCGCAAAACACTCCAGTGTGTGGGGAAAACTGCCCAGAGGATTATCGGCACCCAATTGCCCACCATTGAGAACATCTACCATAAACACTGCCTGGGCAGGGTGAAAAGCCTTATCAAGAATGCATTCACCCTAAACATGGACTTTTTACTCTCCTCCCATCCAGAAGGCGCTGCAGGAGCCTCCTCTCCCGCATCAGCAGGCACAGGAAGAGCTTTTTCCCTGAGGCTGTGACCCTGCTGAACCTCACATCACAGTGCTAAGCAGTATTGCACCTATATTGTACTGTCTCAGTACTTTTATATTTGTGTGCTGTAGCACTTTTTATTCGCAGTTATTTTGTAAATAACACTATTCTTTGCATTTCTGGTCAGATGCTAACTGCATTTCATTGGCTTTGTATCTGTACTCGGCACAATGAAGTTGAATCTAATTGAAATCTAATCTAATCTGATCTATACTTATCAGATGACCTTTAGCTATTTTCCTCCTTTGGGTTCCAGTGACTTGCTAGGTTTCTCTATACATCATCATAAACAGAATCTGAAGAACTTCAAGGCATCCAAGTGCACAACATTAGTTTTTCCAAATCAGTGAACTATTTTCTAGCGTTCTTAGTCTAAAGATAGAAACTGGGCAGCAAATGAAATATCACCTTAGTACCGATCTTGTGCATATCTCAGTTTCTTCTGAAATTGCACTCAGGCAATAAAACCAGACAATGCATTATAGGACTGAAGAATGTGTCTGATCTATGGCCCAGTAATGCAAACATAAATGGACAGATACATGCAAGGGTGGGGCTTAGAGTGATATGGGCTATCTTTGGAAGTTGGGGCTTGCAGGATGGGCACCTGGTTAGCATGGGCTTGATGGGCTAAAGGGCCTCAATTCATGCTGTATTGCTCTATGACCCTATAATTGCATTGTGGGAGTTCCTTTGTCATAGGATTTGAAATGGTTTAAAATATATTTCACCGGCATTTTCTCCAGTATTGCCAAGGGCAGTAAATAAGATCTTTGATTGCTGTGTGCACTGCCATCAATTTTATAAAATTATAAAAGTATGACCTTGATCTTCACTCATACATATACAGACACACAAGTATATACAACACTAATTCTATTTTCCATTTTGTGTTACAGGAGAAGCAATGCAGGTGGCAGGAGATTGAAAAGATGGGCAAGGCCTTTCTGAAAGCCTTGAAAGCATTTTTAGGCAGGATAAACAGATGTTAAGAAATCAATTCAAGGTTTCTTCAGTTATGATGCAGGTCACAATATTTTCTATTACAATTATTTCATCATGAACATGGTAAAAATGAAACTTTTAATACAAGTGAGTTGTTTCAAAGATGAGGGGAAATTGCACATTGTTGGAACTGTGGAATGCGAGTTGTATTTTGGTACTGTGTATCATAATAAGGAAGTACTCATTTGCTCACTTTTTAATGGAGTCACACGAACACTGAATATTTATGTCTAAACAAACAGCAGAAGTGTTTAGTTTCTTGAAATGATGAAAATGTTCTTTGTATTAAAGTTTACATTTAAAACTAAAACAGAATGTATATTTTTGACATATTTGCATTTCATTCAACTGTTTGATACATTTTATGACAATGAATCGATCATTGGCAGTTGTTCCAGTGCAATAGTTGTCCATATATTCCCATATGATCTTGACCTTCTTGTGCCTTTGCACTCGCACATCTACACAGATAAAGTTGGAACATCGATTTCTCTAACTTTCGGTAATTTTTCCCTTCCCCCCCCACACACATACTTTTCTCTTCTTCCATTCTCCATTCTGACACCCCTCTTACCTCATCCCTTTTCCTTTCCTCTAGGGCCCCTCCTCTTTTGCTTCCTCCCATGGTCCTCTGTCCTCTCCTAGCAGATTCCTCCTTCTTTATCCCTTGTCTTTTTCCACCTATCATCTCCTAGTTTCTCACTTCATTTCCCCTCCTCCAACCCATGACCTTACCCTTTCAATTTCAAACTTAAGTTCAAGTTTATTATCATCTGACTGTATGTAGTTACAACTCAGTAGAACAACATTCCTTTGGACCACAGTGCACCTACTAAACATATTGTATATCACACACATCACATAAAGCAAAATATTACCATAAGTAAGTTACTAAATCTAATTAAAAAACCTATATAGTGCACAGCAGAGATAAACATTAAATAGTAAAGAGTACCATAAACTTCTGGTGATGAGATCTCAGTGGTGTCCGTGTGTTCATTAGTCTCACAGCCTGAAGGAAGAGGCTGTTACCTGGTCTGGCAGTCCCAGTCCTGATGCTCCCGCTCCTCCTTCTTGATGGAAGTGGGCCAAGGAGATTGTGGGATGGGTGGTAGGGATCCTCAGCAATGCCTCTGGCTCCTTGTATACAACACTCCAAGTATATGTCACAAATAGTGAAAAGGAGACCTCAGTGATCTTCTCAGCTGATTTTACTATGTATCCACTTGCGGTCCAGTGTCTTGCAGCTTCATTACTACCCAATGATACAGCCAGACAGGACTCTCTCAACGGTGCTCCTGTAGAAAGTTGTTAGAATGGGGGCAGGCAGCCTTGCACACCTCAGTCTCCTCAGAAAATGTAGAAACTGCTGTGCCTTCTTGACTAATGATGAGGTGTAGTGGGTCCAGGTTAAATCATCCATTACGTGCACACCATGGATCTTTGTGGCCTTCACTCTCTCCATGGCAGAGCCATTGATGTACAACAGAGAGTGATTGACCTATGCCATCCTGAAGTCCATTATCATCTCTTTTGTCTTGTCCACTTTGGGACTCAGCTGGCTCCACCTGTCACTTTCTTGCTTGTACTCCTTCCCCTCTCCCCATCGTCTTATTATGGCTTCTTCCCCATTCTTTTCAAGGTCCGATGAAGAGTTTCAGCTTGAAATGTTGGCTCTTTATTCCTTTCCAGAGATGCTGCCTGACTTGCTGAGATCCTCCAGTATTTTGTCTGTGAGGTGATAATGACATCCATGCTGGGTGAGGGGCCGGCCCCTCTCTCTGGTGCTGCTCTCCCGCGTTTGCTCAGTGAAAGACAAGCTGGATTGTGCTTATCTGTGGCTGGACTAGCACATGATGACTGGAATGCTGCCAAGGGCTTATTCTTGCATCCCATCTCTCAGTATTTTTATTAACATTATATAAATTGCATGAATACAAATATAAAATTCATAAGGATACAAGTAATACGAATTACATCACATGTAAATCACAGTAATATGATCACAGTATCCCATATTCCAAATCAATCATGTAGAAAAAAAGATTGAATTATGAAATGAAATAAAATAAAATAATTTTCTTTTATTAAAAAAAATCTACCCCCACTACCAAAATGAGCTGGTAGGTAAAGAAAGGAGAAAAAAAAATCCTTACCATATAATCCTATAATAATAATGGCTCAGATCCATACTTTAATAACAGTTCAAAGATTGTGAAAATAATTCAGACAGGGTCCCCATGACATTAGAAAATCATGTTTAGAATCAGAAATTGAATAACGAATCTTCTCTTGATCAAGGCACAACATAAGTTCAGATAGCCATTGAACATGAGTGGGCGGGGCGGCCTCCTTCCACTTGACCAAGATCGCCCCCCGGCCATAAGAGACATAAAGGACAATACCCGCAAATTAGATGGCTTCAGTTTTGTAGCGCTATCCTCAACAATACCAAATATGGCAGTCAAGGGATTAGGCTTAAAACTAACATTGAAAAGTACAGAAAAAGTTTGAAATACATCTTTAAAAAATTTTTCAAGGCTCGGACATGTCCAAAACATATGAATTAGTGTGGCCACTCCATTAGTACATCTATCACAGTAAGGGGAAATATCTGCGTAGAAACGAGAGAGCTTGTCTTTAGACATATGAACTCTATGTACCACTTTGAATTGTAATAAAGAATGACGAGCACATAATGATGAAGAATTAGCCAATCTTAAAATAATCTTCCAGCTCTCTTCAGATATGAAAATCTGTAAATCCTTTTCCCAGTCTCCTTTAATTTTATCTAAAGGGGCCTTTTTCAGTCCCACCAGCAGATCGTAAATGTAAGATATTGCACCGTTGTCAAAGGGTTTCAGATTAAAAATTGTATCTATTATATTCTTATCTGGACTTGTGGGAAATGTATGTAATTGAGATCTTAAAAAATCTCTAATCTGTAAGTATCAAAAAAAGTGGGTATTGGAAAGGTTAAATTTCATTGAAAGTTGCACAAAAGAAGAGAGATTCCCTCTATCAAACAAATCCTGCAATTGTTTAATACCCAATCTATCCCATTCTTTAAAAGACAAGTCAATTATAGATGGTTTAAAAGAACAATTAGAAAAGATGGGACTCGAGAGAGAGAATCCCAATATGCAGCAAAATGCAGCACCTCCAAGTTTGCGGATGACACAAAGCTGGGCGGCAGTGTTAGCTGTGAGGAGGATGCTAAGAGGATGCAGGGTGACTTGGATAGGTTGGGTGAGTGGGCAAATTCATGGCAGATGCAATTTAATGTGGATAAATGTGAGGTTATCCACTTTGGTGGCAAGAACAAGAAAACAGATTGTTATCTGAATGGTGACCGATTAGGAAAAGGGGAGGTGCAACAAGACCTGGGTGTCATTATACACCAGTCATTGAAAGTGGGCATGCAGGTACAGCAGGCGGTGAATAAGATAAAATTTTAGTATGAAAATTGAGTAAAGAGATAGGTCTAAAAGAAGAACATTCAGTAGGATCCTTATTCTTTTTAAGAATAAGCGAAATGGAAGCTTCGTAAAAAGACTGCGGTAACCTTCCTACCTTAAAGAAATCAGTAAGGGTAGAACATAAATACGGTATAAGAAAGGAGGAAAAAGCCTTATAAAACTCTCCAGAGAATCCATCAGGTCCTGGGGATTTCCCAGAATGCAATTCTTGAATAGCCTGAGCAATTTCCTCTTGGGAAATATGTTGATCCAATTGCCTACTATCATCTATCGAAAGATTAGGAATATTTAATTGTTCTAAAAAATTATTCATTGCAATATTATCATTAACAGAGTCAGAACTATACAATTTGGAATATAATTCCCTGAAAGTGTCATTAATTTCAAAGCAGTCAGTTGTCATGTCCCCATTAATTTTACGTATTTCTTTAATTTGCCGCTTGGCTATAAGTGGCTTCAATTGATTAGCCAGTAGCTTACCAGTTTTATCTCTGTGAATATAAAATTCACTTCTATCTTTTAAAAGCTGGCTTTCAATTGGATACATTAAAAGAAGATCATGTTTAGTTTTGGTTTCAATACGTCTCTTATATGTTTCAGGATCGGGTACCGAAGCGTATTTATTGTCCAGTTGCTTTAACTGATTAGCTAGTTCATTTCTCTCTTTGTTAATTTTTTAAATGATGTTTGCAGTATAAGAAATAATTTGACCCCGGACATATACTTTAAAAGTGTCCCATATAATAAGACTAGACGTCTCTTCCAATGTATTTTCTTCAAAAAAAGAGTAATTTGATTCTCCATAAATTTTAAAAAGTCCTCATTGGATAACAGAGTTAAATTAAATCACCAAAATCTACTCATAGGATAGGACCAGGAAGATTTAAAGATAGAAGTACAGGAGAGTGGTCAGAAATAGCAATTTCCTTATATTCGATCGATTGAACCAATGGAATCATTTGACTGTCAATAAAAAAATAATCAATCCTGGTATAAGAATGATGGACATGAGAGAAAAAAGAATATTCCCTGTCCGTCGGATGAAGAAAATGCCAAGCATCAACTATACCACATTTAGTTAGAAAAGATTGGATAAACAAAGCTGATTTATTAAGTGTGGCTAGTTTGACAGATAAGCAGTCTGTCTAATACTGGATCTAACCAGCAGTTAAAATCTCCTCCCATCACAAGAGAGTAAGTACATAACTCTGGCAAAAACGAAAATAGACATTCAAAAAATCCTGGATCGTCTACGTTGGGGGCATATACATTAGCAAAAACAATCAATTTACTGTCTAAGCTCCCTGATACAATAACAAATCGACCATTAGGATCCGAAACAACTGTATGCTGAACAAAAGAAACTGCATTATCTACAAAAATCAAAACTTCACATGATTTTGCATTAAATGAAGAATGGAATTGCATATCCTTCCACCAGTAAAAAAAGTTAGCTATCACAGTTGCGTATGTGCATTTCTTGTAAGAAAATAATGGGTGCTTTAAATTTTTTAATATAAGCAAACACTTTGTTCCGTTTAATGGGGTGATTCAGCTTTTCATATTCAAACTAAATAAGTTAATATTTCGAGCCATTTTAAATACCAATCTTCATGTAATTTAAAGATCTGGCCATAAGTTATTAAAACTAGAAAGCAAACCGTAAGGTAAGGTAGTCAAACAGACAATCATATAATCAACCTAACACAGCTCCCAGAGAGAAATAGGCCCTAGCCTCTCCCCCACCCAAAGCCAGAAGGCTGACCAATAGACAGTCAGCGAGCTAACAACTGAAATGTTCCCTCCCCAAAAAAATCCTGTTGACAAAAACTCTGGTCCTTCAAGGTCAATTATGTCCCTACCAAGACACAACATAAAAAGAAAAATAACTCAGTATTCCAAAATATAAAAGGATCAATTTAAACAAATTCAAAGAGAGGTATATTAAAATAAAGCCTCAAAAAGGGATATAATAAAAAAGTAACAAAAAAAAACAAAAAACAATATATGAACAGCCAAAACGTAAGCTTATTTCAAATTCATATTAACAGAAGAAAAAATTGAACAAATAAGAAATATAACGGTCTTTGACTTCAACCTTCAGAAACACTTTTGCGTCTTCAACTGACTTTATTCTTTTTTGCAATCCATTCTTCAAAACAATACTCAGATGGGCGGGAAATTGAAGAGATGATTTAAATCCTTTATTGTAAAGTTCCGACATTACTTCTTTAAAATTTCATACAATCAGCCATAACTTCAGGCGAATAGTTCTCCACAAATCTGACCTTGTAACCATGGAAATTGATCATTCCTTGTCGATGAGTATGGCGAATTAAAGGGTCCTTAATACGAAATTCATGAAAACTTAGAATGACCGATCTAGGTCTCGTGGCCGACAACAATGGCTTCGAAGTTGGCGAGCGATATGCTCGATTGAGCTTCGGCTCAAAAGTGAATAAAACAGGGAATAGCTGCTTCAGTAAGTTTGCAAAGAACTTCGTAGGGTTAGCGCCTTCAATTTATTCTTCAAGACCCAGAATTCGCAAGTTATTTCTCCTGTTTCTATTTTCTAGATTGATAATCCTTTTCATCAGTTTTTCATTGGATAAGGACAACTCTTTGCAGAGTTTAATTGTATCTTCAACATCCTCTTCAAGTGTCACCAGCTTTGCAGTATTTTTCTGAATTCGGTTCTCATGCTCAGTTAAAGTTTGTTGGATTGTATCCAATTTGCCATTAAGTCATTGAAACTCCTCAGAAAATTCCGATTTTTGCCGTTTAAGGAAGTCACTGATTGAATCCAAAGTAACTGGTATTCATCTTCTGTTTCCCTTTCTTTTGCAGAAGCTTTTGTTCTTTTCCCAGCCATAGTAGAGCAGTATTAAAGTATTATTATAATAAGATTTCAAAAAAAAACTGGTAGGAGACAATAAAGTAAATAGGGTAGGAGCAATCTAAAATGATGCTACTCCATCAGCTGCCAACAGGGCTCTCCTTCTTGCATCCCATGCACCATTGATCTACAGGACATGATACCCAGGGACTTGGGCTATATCATATTATTTTTTGTGTGATTATATGCTTACTGCTATCATAATTATATGTGCTATATGTGCCTTGTGCTGTGTATGACTGTTGGTATTGTGTTTTGTACCTTGGCCCTGGAGGAACACTTTCGTTTGCCTGTATTCGTGGGCATTCATGTATAGTTGAATGACAATTAAACTTAAACTTGATATGAAGTGACCTTTCAGAATAGTTTCTATTCCACTTTATCCCATCCTTTCCCACCTACAATGTGTCTTCTCCGTGTATGTCTTCGGACTATAAGAATGCAAACAGCCCCATTGCAGTTGTCATTATCAGATGGTGAGTGGAGTGATTCCCAATGGGCCAAACATGTCTGTGGTTCTGAAACCAGTGCTTGATTTTAATATTTTAATGCACTTTTTTATTGTGTTTTAATGCAAAAAAAGGGACGTAAATTATTTTGATCTATTTATATATACTGTATGTACTGAGACCATAAGACCATAAGACATTGGAGCAGAATGAGGTTATTTGTCCAACTGAATCTGCTCTGTTATTCCACCATGGCTGATTATAGGAGACATATAAGAAACTGTTAAAAGTCATTGCCCTGAAGGTGGAATCTCATGTGGATATAGTGGTGAAGAAAGCTTTTGGTATGCTGGCCTTTATAAATCAGAGCATTAAGTGTAGGAGTTGGGATGTAATGTTGAAATTGTACAAGGCATTGGTGAGGCCAAATTTGGAATATTGTGTACAGTTTTGGTCACCAAATTATAGGAAAGATGTCAACAAAATAGAGAGAGTACAGAGAAGATTTACTAGAATGTTACCTGGGTTTCATCACCTAAGTTACAGAGAAAGGTTGAACAAGTTGGGTCTCTATTCTTTGGAATGTAGAAGGTTGAGGGGGGACTTGATAGAGGTATTTAAAATTATGAGAGGGACAGATAGAGATGACGTGGATAGGCTTTTTCCATTGAGAGTGGTGGTGATTCAAACAAGAGGACATGAGTAGAGAGTTAAAGGGCAAAAGTTTAGAGGTAACATGAGGGGGAACTTCTTTACTCAGAGAGTGATGGCTGTGTGGAACGAGCTTCCAGCAGAAGTGGTTGAGGTAGGTTCGATGTTGGCATTTAAAGTTAAACTGGACAGCTATATGGACAGGAAAGGAATGGAGGATTATGGGCTGAGTGCAGATCAGTGGGACTAGGTGAGAGTAAGAGTTCGGCACGGACTAGAAGGGCCGAGATAGCCTGTTTCTGTGCTGTAATTGTTATATGGATATAAGGTTATATGGTCATTACAGCTATGCCTTGCGGGATCCCTTTGAGACTGGGAGATTAATGTACAGAAATAGTGCATCAGGGTTGGGGTCTGTTTCATCTAATCTGCTGGTCCATTTGGATCTCAATCATACAATGAGCTTAGCTATCAACTTTACTGATGAGTTCAGCAAGGTTCCAGATTTTTATAATTGTGTCCTGTGCATAAACTGATTGGTTGGCATCTGCCTGTCTTGAAGGACAATGGGTCGTAATGATCATCACCACCGGCCTGGAGATCCTGAGATGCCCAGTCGTCAAGATCACCCTCTCGGCTTCTCAGTGTAGTCCAAAGGAAAGCCTACGAAGCAATATATTTGGCACAGCTTGGCTGCAGGAGCTGCTGGAAGGATGTTCAATGACATCCAACCCCTGAGGGGCTCCACTCTGGATTTCCTGCCTGTGTTTACTCCCGTAGCCTTTGTCTTTCCTGAGGCTGTGCACAAGGCAGTGGGACCATTTACCCATAACTGGGGATATGGTTCATGAGCACCAGGGTGTGTCCACACACCAGTGGTCCTGCGTGCTATGTCTGCAAGGGCCAGACCCCCTCCCTGTTCTCTGCAGATCAGCCTGAGTCCAAAAGCAGTTCTATTTCTGTGTGTCGCCAGCGAGGAGGCACTACGTGAGGCTATGTGCTGGCGGGGAGAAACTTACACATTCAGCTCTCATTTTCGCAAGACTGCTAGCCTGTGGGGAAGCTGAGGGTGAGAACGACAAACACTGCCCACTACACTACCACACTAGATAGATCACAACAACCATTTTATGAAACAACATACATCAAAGTTGCTGCTGAACGCAGCAGGCCAAGCAGCATCTATAGGAAGAGGCGCAGTCGACGTTTCAGGCCGAGACCCTTCGTCAGGACTAACTGAAGGAAGAGTGAGTAAGGGATTTGAAAGCTGGAAGGGGAGGGGGAGATGCAAAATGATAGGAGAAGACAGGAGGGGGAGGGATAGAGCCGAGAGCTGGACAGGTGATAGGCAAAAGGGGATACGAGAGGATCATGGGACAGGAGGCCTAGGGAGAAAGACGGGGGGGGGTGACCCAGAGGATGGGCAAGAGGTATATTTAGAGGGACAGAGGGAGAAAAAGGAGAGTGAGAGAAAGAATGTGTGCATAAAAATGAGTAACAGATGGGGTACGAGGGGGAGGTGGGGCCTAGCGGAAGTTAGAGAAGTCAATGTTCATGCCATCAGGTTGGAGGCTACCCAGACGGAATATAAGGTGTTGTTCCTCCAACCTGAGTGTGGCTTCATCTTTACAGTAGAGGAGGCCGTGGATAGACATGTCAGAATGGGAATGGGATGTGGAATTAAAATGTGTGGCCACTGGGAGATCCTGCTTTCTCTGGCGGACAGAGTGTAGATGTTCAGCAAAGCGGTCTCCCAGTCTGCGTCGGGTCTCACCAATATATAAAAGGCCACATCGGGAGCACCGGACGCAGTATATCACCCCAGTCGACTCACAGGTGAAGTGATGCCTCACCTGGAAGGACTGTTTGGGGCCCTGAATGGTGGTAAGGGAGGAAGTGTAAGGGCATGTGTAGCACTTGTTCCGCTTACACGGATAAGTGCCAGGAGGGAGATCAGTGGGGAGGGATGGGGGGGACGAATGGACAAGGGAGTTGTGTAGGGAGCGATCCCTGCGGAATGGAAAGATGGGGAGGGAAAGATGTGCTTAGTGGTGGGATCCCGTTGGAGGTGGCGGAAGTTACGGAGAATAATATGTTGGACCCGGAGGCTGGTGGGGTGGTAGGTGAGGACCAGGGGAACCCTATTCCTAGTGGGGTGGTGGGAGGATGGAGTGAGAGCAGATGTACGTGAAATGGAGGAGATGCGTTTAAGAGCAGAGTTGATAGTGGAGGAAGGGAAGCCCCTTTCTTTAAAAAATGAAGACATCTCCCTCGTCCTAGAATGAAAAGCCTCATCCTGAGAGCAGATGCGGCGGAGATGGAGGAATTGCGAGAAGGGGATGGCGTTTTTGCAAGAGACAGGATGAGAAGAGGAATAGTCCAGATTATGACACTTTTTATGACACCTGTGCATAAACTACTCACCATATTAACAATGCAGCTGATTTATGAAGATTGTTGCCATTTTCTTTTCACTTGCGCACTCTCCTGCCATCCACTTCTTGGTAATTTAGAAAGTTCCTTTCCATGACAAGATTATTTGATACCAACGTCTAACCATTAACTCAGAGGAAGCGTGGTTGCATGGTGCTTGGCACAATGCTTTACAGTACCAGCGATCCGGGTTCAATTTTCCACCACTGTCTGTAAGGAGTTTATATGTTCACTCGTGACCACGTGGGTTTCCTCTGGGTGCTCTCGTTTCCTCCTATAGTCCAAAGATGTACCAGTTGGTAGGTTAACTGGTCTTTGTAAATTGTCCTGTGATTAGGCTAGGGTTAAATCGAGGGTTGCTAGGTGATGCGGCTCGAAGGGTGGAAGGTCCTGTTCTGTGCTGTATCACAATAAGTAAATAAATAAAACTCAACTGACGTTTTATGTCAATCTTTCCGAGATATAGCTCAGAGGGACAGAAGAGCTACTAGGACTTGATGTTTCAATCCCTATGGTAAGTTGGCACTCTCGATGTTGGCAGTGGGTTTGGAGTGGTGACAAGGAGGGAGGGTAGGTACGTCATCGGGGTCATCAGGTGGGCATCCTCCTTTGACATTTCATTGATAAGTCCACGACATCCCACTCCTTGCTGTCAGACTTTGGCCATTTCACCAACGGCTTACGTCCTTGCATGCTCTCCACTTTACGATGTGCCTGGCTGTGTCTTGGACTGCTGCTTGTGCCTGAAACTTCTTCCACATCCCGTAGGGTGCTGATACTCTGTGGACTGTGGGTTTCTTCCTGCCACTGAGTTTCATCCGACTGATTTGACTTTCCTCTTAACAGAATCTGGTAAAGTTAGCTTGAATTTTCTTTTCTGTCTGCATCTGATAAAGACAGAAGTACATATTTACACAGGTTCAATGAACAGCTCCACACACAGACTGCTGGAGGAACTCAGCAGGCCAGGCAGCATCTATGGAAAAGAGTAAACAGTCTACATTTTGGGCCAAGACCCTTCATCAGGACACAAACAAGATTCCAGGCTGAAACATTGGCTGTTTACTCGTTTCCATAGATGCTGCCTGGCCTGCTAAGTTCCTCCAGCATTTTGTGTTTGTTGCTTGGATTTCCAGCATCCGCAGTTTTCCTCATGTTTGTCAATGAAAAGCTAACCTTCAGTGGTGTCACAGGGCCAAACATGTAAGAGACATGACGTTCACAAGAAAAATATGAACAAACATAAATTACAGAAGAAAGAATACAATAATAGAAGTTATCTTGCTGAGGTGGAGCTTTACATAGAAACTTTCAGTGGTGGGGTGGAAGGTGGCTGTGATTTATTAGACTGAGTCCATGGCTCTGGGCAGCTCCTTCCATTCGTGAGCTCGTGAATTGAGTACCAGACCATGATGTATCTAATCTAGTGTTCGAGGGAACTGTGTCCTCTTTAATCTGGTAGGAGCAAAGTCTCAATAGTCAAATAGTGTTATTCTGTAAATATCTTAAATTCTTTTCAGGTGAATTGTGCTCTGTTATCACACATCGGTTTCAAAGAAATCCCTTGTCCTACTATTCTGGACTATTCCTCTTCTCACCCTGTCTCTTGCAAAAACGCCATCCCCTTCTCGCAATTCCTCCGTCTCCGCCGCATCTGCTCTCAGGATGAGGCTTTTCATTCTAGGACGAGGGAGATGTCTTCACTTTTTAAAGAAAGGGGCTTCCCTTCCTCCACTATCAACTCTGCTCTTAAACGCATCTCCCCCATTTCACGTACATCTGCTCTCACTCCATCCTCCCACCACCCCACTAGGAATAGGGTTCCCCTGGTCCTCACCTACCACCCCACCAGCCTCCGGGTCCAACATATTATTCTCCGTAACTTCCGCCACCTCCAACGGGATCCCACCACTAAGCATATCTTTCCCTCCCCCCCTCTCTCTGCATTCCGCAGGGATCGCTCCCTACACAACTCCCTTGTCCGTTCGTCCCCCCCATCCCTCCCCACTGATCTCCCTCCTGGCACTTATCCGTGTAAGCGGAACAAGTGCTACACATGCCCTTACACTTCCTCCCTTACCACCATTCAGGGCCCCAAACAGTCCTTCCAGGTGAGGCATCACTTCACCTGTGAGTCGACTGGGGTGATATACTGCGTCCGGTGCTCCCGATGTGGCCTTTTATATATTGGTGAGACCCGACGCAGACTGGGAGACCGCTTTGCTGAACACCTACGCTCTGTCCGCCAGAGAAAGCAGGATCTCCCAGTGGCCACAGATTTTAATTCCACATCCCATTCCCATTCTGACATGTCTATCCACGGCCTCCTCTACTGTAAAGATGAAGCCACACTCAGGTTGGAGGAACAACACCTTATATTCCGTCTGGGTAGCCTCCAACCTGATGGCATGAACATCGACTTCTCTAACTTCCGCTAAGGCCCCACCTCCCCCTCGTACCCCATCTGTTACTCTTTTTTATGCACACATTCTTTCTCTCACTCTCCTTTTTCTCCCTCTGTCCCTCTGAATATACCTCTTGCCCATCCTCTGGGTCACCCCCCCCCGTCTTTCTTCCCGGACCTCCTGTCCCATGATCCTCTCGTATCCCCTTCTGCCTATCACCTGTCCAGCTCTCAGCTCCATCCCTCCCCCTCCTGTCTTCTCCTATCATTTTGCATCTCCCCCTCCCCCTCCAGCTTTCAAATCCCTTACTCACTCTTCCTTCAGTTAGTCCTGACGAAGGGTCTCGGCCTGAAACGTCGACTGCACCTCTTCCTATAGATGCTGCTTGGCCTGCTGTGTTCACCAGCAACTTTGATGTGTGTTGCTTGAATTTCCAGCATCTGCAGAATTCCTCGTGTTTACCTTGTCCTACAAACATGTTTCTGACACTTCAAGCAGTTGTTTTGGTTATCAAGACTTTCACCCTTCTGATAAGTGCTTTTGCAATCCATAGTTAAGAATGAGACATAAAACTTGTTGCTTATGTGCTTATTGTTCAAATATTTTTTAGAAAGGATCAAAACAATTTATTTAATATGAATATCATTTCATGTTGAGAAAAAAGGGATATTATTTAAAAAAACAAGCAAATATGTTTAGCTGAAAATTCTGAAAACCTGTGTGCAAGATATTCTTTTTATAGTATTTGCCATTGACTTGTAAGGGCTTGCATTCAATCTTCAGCACGATTGATTTCTCATGCCCACCAGAATGCCTGGAGAGGGCGAAGGACAGTACATGCCTTACTCGTTCATCATAACGTGACCAATACATCAACTTTATGGCGTTTAGGTTTCATTTGTCTCCCCTTTTGGGGGAACTACACTTACAATCATTTTATTAGGTGCTGTGAGAAGGAGAGTTGAGGGGAGAAGAAGCACGAGGAGGGAGAATGAAGAAAGAGAAGGGACAGCGGGAAAAAGAAGGAACAAAGATAGCGTGGTCTTATACAAGACTACAGATAACCATAAATTACATAGAAATTCCATTAATAACATTAACCAATGAAATAGCCAGATTCAACTAAAGTGACACCCGCCACAAAACCCAAGAAGTCTCCAGGAAAATACGGTGTTAATTGTGACCACTGGAAAACTCTCTGAATAATCATATGTATATTGGTGATTATATAAAATAAAAACAAGCATAAGAAGGATAAACTACAAGAAAAATAACAATTCTACAGCGCAATCCAGCAGCGTCTATAACTGAGACACCATTCCTCCAACCTGGTGGAGCGCTAGGTTCCAGCAGCTCCTTTGGGTCCAACAAATAGTGTAAATGTTTGTCTTAAACATTTTTCTTGTGATCGCAAGACCCTGTTAGGCATTGGTAACTCAAAATAATACGTCTGTTCCATTGGTACATTGGCAGGACTGGCAGCAGGGGTGCTGCATCGTCTTGGGTGTTGAGCGGACCAGGTTTTCATGCTGTGAAATGCCAGTCACAGCAACCCAGGGGATGAGGTCATGGCTGGTGTGTAGGAGAGAGCAGAGGTATATCACCTCTCCATTCTGCATTGGGAGTTGGCCTCTGCAGGTTGGCTCTGCTGCTGGGGCTGCTCTCCAGTGTTCGCTCCCCGGAAGACAAGCTGGATTGTCTTTACCAGCACAAGATGAATGCTTGTTCTTACAGAAATGTGTCTCCAGGGCAACATCAATCTTCAAGCCATAGTCAGCATGGCTTGTGCATGGAACATTCTGTCTAAGCAATCTTATAGAGTTTTTTGAGGAAGTTACCATAAAAAATGATGAAGGCAGTGGATGTTGTCTTTTTGACAAGGTCTTCCGCATGGGAGGTTGCTCAAGAAGGGTCAGTCGTTCAACGTTCAAGATGAGGTAGCAAATTGGATTAGACATTGGCTTTATGGGAGAAGCCAAAGAGTGGTTGTAGATGGTTGCCTTTCTGACTGGAGGCCTGTGACTAGTGGAGTGCTACAGGGATCGGTGCTGGGGTCCTTTGTTTGTCATCTATATCAATGAACTAGATGATAATATAGTTAACTGGATCAGCAGATTTGTAGTTGACATCAAGTTTGATGGTGTCATGGACAGTGAGAAAGGCAATTATGGCTTGCAGAGGGATCTGCATCAGATGGAGAAATGGGCTAAAAATGGCAGATGGAATTTAATGCAGACAAGTGTGAAATTTTGCACTTCAGTAGGACCAACCACAATAGGTCTTATACAGTGAACAGTAGGGCACTGAGGAGTGGTAGATCAAAGTGATCTGGAAATACAGGTCCGTAATTCACTGAAAGTGGCGACATACGTATATATGGTTGGAAAGAAAGCTTTTGCTACATCAACTTTCACAAATCAAAGTATTGAGTAAAGATGAAAGAGGGAAGAAAAAATTTACAAGGATGTTGCTGGGTCCAGAGGACCTGAATTATAAGGAAAAATTGAATAGATTGGGACTTTATTGTTTAGAATGTAGAAGATTGAGAGGAGATTTGACAGAATTACACAAAATTATGAGGGGTAAAGATAGGATAATGCAAACAGGCTTATTCCATTGAGGTTGGATGGGACTACAATTAGAGGTCATAGATTGAGATTAGATTAGATTAGATTAGGTTCAACTTTACTGTCATTGTGCCGATTACAGATACAAAACCAATGAAATGCATTTAGCATCTGACCAGAAATGCAAAGAATAGTGTTATTTACAAAATAACTGTGAATAAAAAAGTGTTACAGCACACAAATATAAAAGACTTGAGACAGTACAATACGGATTCAATACTGCTTAACACTGTGATGTGAGGTTCAGCAGGGTCACAGCCTCAGGGAATAAGCTCTTCCTGTGCCTGCTGGTGCAGGAGCAGAGGCTCCTGTAGCGCCTACCAGATGAGAGGAGAGTAAAAAGTCCATAGTTAGGGTGAGATGCATCCTTGATAATGCTTTTCGCCCTGCCCAGGCAGCCTTTATGGTAGATGTTCTCAATGGTGGGCAATTGGGTGCCGATAATCCGCTGGGCAGTTTTCACCACACGCTGGAGTGCTTTGCGGTCTGTTACAGGATAATTGAGTGAAAAAGGTGAAAAATTTAAGGGGAAAATGAGGGGAAGCCTCTTCACTCAGAGAGTCGCAAGAGTGTGGAATGAGCTGCCATCACAAGTGGTGCGTGCGAGATCAACTTCAAAATTTAGGAGAAGTTTGGATAGGTACAGAGATGGTAGGGTTATGGAGTGTTATATTCTGGGTGCAGATCGACAAGAGTAGCAGGTTAAATGATTAGGCATGGACTAGATTGCTGAAGGGCCTGCTTCTCTGTTGTATTTTTGTATGACTCTATGACTCCAAATCTGTATTTTCCCATGCATCCTTTGAAGTAATGCTATTGGCAGTTTTTTTTAATGTAGTCTTTGAAAAAACATCTTCTAATGTAGCTGTGATATCTGTGTGCCCTCTATAGTCTTTTCAGTGGCCACTTTATTAGGTACATCTGTACACCTGCTCGTTCATGCAAATATCTAATCAACCAATCATCTGGTAGAAAATCCATGCATGAAAGCATGAAGACATGGTCAAAAGGTTCAGATATTGTTCAGATTAAATATCAGAATGGGGAGGAAATGGGATTTAATCCACACAACTCATTGACACACTCGGGATGAGGAGGGATTTCTTTAGCTATCAGGTGGTGAACCTGTGGCATTCATTACCACAGACGACTGTGGAGGGTAAGTCATAAGATATATTGAAAGCAGAGTTTGATAGGTTCTTGATTAGTAAGGGCATCGAAGGTTACGGGGAGAAGGCAGGAGAATGCGGTTGAGAGGGATAATAAATGGTGGAGCAGATCTGATAGTCTGAGTGGCCTAATTCTGGCCATATGTTTTATGTAGATATTATGATGAGAGTAACTACGTCGCTCAGCTCTTCAGACAGTGAGTGTCAGAGTCCTATTACTCTCTGCATGAAGTTGTTCTTCTGCTATATTTTTTCACCACCTGATAGCTAAAGAAATCCCTCCTCATCTCTCTTCTATGCATAGTATAAATAAGATACTTAACCATATTTGTAAACACATTTTGAAACACGCTGCACAAAGTACACAACTCGCAGTGCCGCTAGCTCAACTCCAAAATCTTAATTCAGTTCTGACCTCCAGAGATGTCTGTGATATTTTTCTGTGTCACATGATGTGCACATTGACAGGTTAGACACCCATGGTAGACGGCCCTTTGTTTGCGGGTGAGTAGGGAATCCAGGAGCTGGGCGATATTGAAGGGAATGTGGGGAAAATCAGTTGGGCTAATATGAGATCAGTGTGTCAAAATGGGGCTTTTTAGCTTCCATGGTCTTGGTGGGCTGAAGACCCTGTTTCGGAGCTATATATCTCGATGACACTGTGACTTTATAGTCAGGTGAAGATGGTAGCCCAAATGATCAGTAAATAACATTATCAGCTATATAGCTGATAACACAAGTATACCAAATCCAATGGCTAAGAATTGGCTTGGAACACTGGAATGAAATAAGACCATAAAACCATAAGATACAGGAGCGAAAGTAGGCTATTTGGCCCATTGAGTCTGCTCCGCTATTCAATAGCGAAGAAATGTGATGAAATGACTTTGACTGTGGAATAATAGTTGGTGCCAGATGGGGTGGTTTGAGTATATCAGACACTGCTAATCTACTGGGATTTTCATAGACAACAGTCTCTAGAGTTTACAGAGAATGGTAAGAAAAACAAAAAAACATCCAGTGAGTGGCAGTTCTGTGAGAAAAAATCTCTTGTTAAGGAGAGAGGTCAGGCTGATTCAAACTGACAGGAAGCCGACAGTAACTTAAATAATCATATATTACAACAGTGATGTGCAGAAGTGCATCTCTGAATGCACAACACGTTGAACCTTGAAATGGATTGAAGACCACAAACACACATTCAGTGTCCTGTACCTGATAAAGTGGCCACTGAGTGGATAAATTATGCATATAGTATATCAATCACTTTTTATCAAAAAGGGAAAGCAGTGTTGTGCATGCAAATATAATGATATTTGTAATAATGCTTATATGCACATGCGCAATAAGTAACCGGTGCAGATAAGAGAATAAACAAGTTGCCCTCTCAGTAGTTCTTTATCTTTCATTGATTCCATTATAGTCCATGGATTTACTGTAAATGCCTGCAAGATAACAACTGGCAGGGTTGTAAATGGTGACATTTATGTTCTTTGATAATAAATTTTCTTTGAAATTTGTTTATTTTCATGCTTCCCAGAAATAGCAAAGTAGTCAAATGGTAAGACATACTTTTAAGCAGGACTCAGAGTGCGTATCATGTTGGATCATGTATTTATATGGCGATCCTATCAAACAGCAGTGTCATGGGGACTGCCTACTTCACAAACAATGCAAATGTTTCGCAAACACTCAGTCTGTTGCTACACGTTTCCAGCATATTTTCAAGCCCAAATATGTCAATGGGTTGTGTGCTCCTAGAAATTAGATCACCTCTTAAGAAATGCACTCAGCGCCAATTTATTAGCTACCTCTTTTGTTCACTGTGTGAATGTTTGTGCTCTTCTGCTGCTGTAGCCCATCTGCTTCAAGGCTCTTCTGCACACCACTGTTGCAACGTATGACCGTTTGAGTTATTGGCACCTCCCCATCAGCTTGAACTATTCTGGCCATTCTCCACTGCCCTCTCTCATCAACAAGCTGCTCTCCTCTCAGAACTGCAGTTCAATGGATTTCTTTTCTTGTATTATTCTCGTCATCTTTGTAGACTTTGGAGATTCTTGTGCATGAAAATTGCACGAGATTAGCTGTTTTTGTGATTCTCAAACCATGCTGTCTGACACCAACAGTCACTCCATGGTCAAAGCCACCTAAATCTCATTTCCTCCCCATTCTGATATTTAACCTGAACAATACCTGAACCTCTTGACCATGTCTGCATGCTTTTATGCGTGGAGTTTCTACCAGATGATTGGTTGATTAGATATTTGCATGAACAAGCAGGTGTACAAATGTACCTAATAAAGTGGCCACTGAAAAGACTATAGAAAGCACACAGAAATCACATCTAGGAATAAGACATTACTGGTTAAACAGAGATCATGTCTGATTAAAAGATGTTGTTTCAATGACTACATCAAAAAACTGCCAATAGCATTACTTCAGAGGATGCATGGGAAAATACAGATTTAGAGTCATAGAGTCATAAAAAAATACAACAGAGAAACAGACCCTTCAGCAATCTAGTCCATGCCTAATCATTTAAACTGCTACCCTCGTCGATCCGCACCCAGAGTATAACACTCCATACTCCTACCATCCATGTACCTATCCAAACTTTTCTTAAAAGTTGAAGTCGATCTTGCATGCACCACTTGCGATGGCAGCTCATTCCACACTCTTGCCACCCTCTGAGTGAAGAAGTTTCCCCTCATGCTCCCCTTAAACTTTTCACCTTTTTCACTTAATCCATGACCTCTAATTGTAGCCCCATACAACCTCAATGGAATAAGCCTGTTTGCATTATCCTATCTTTACCCCTCATAATTTTGTATAACTCTATCAAATCTCCTCTCAATCTTCTACACTCTGAAGAATAAAGTCCCAAACTATTCAATCTTTCCTTATAAATCAGGTCCTCTGGACCCAGCAACATCCTTATAAATTTTTTCTTCCCTCTTTCATCTTTGCTCAATACTTTGATTTATGAAGGTCGATGTAGCAAAAGCTTTCTTTCCAACCATATCTACCTATGCTGCCACCTTCAGTGAATTATGGACCTGTTTTTCCAGATCCCTTTGATCTACCACTCCTCAGTGCCCTACTTTTCACTATATAAGACCTATTGTGGTTGGTCCTACTGAAGTGAAAAATCTCACACTTGTCTGCATTAATTTCCATCAGCTATTTTTTAGCCCATTTTTCCATCTGATGCAGATCCCTTTGCAAGTCATAATTGCCTTCCTCACTGTCCATGACACTCTCAGTCTTGATGTCAACCACAAATTTTCTGATCCAGTTAACTATATTATCAACTAGTTCATTGATATAGATGACAAACAAAGGACCCAGCACTGATCCCTGTAGCACTCCACTAATCATAGGCCTCCAGTCAGAAAGGCAACCATCTACAACCACTCTTTGGATTCTCCCATAAAGCCAATGTCTAATCCAATTTGCTACCTCATCTTGAATGTTGAACGACTGAACCTTCTTGAGCAACCTCCCATGCAGGGGACCTTGTCAAATTTCTTGCTAAAGGTCATGTAGACAATATCCACTGACTTCATCACTTTTCATGGTAACTTCCTCAAAAAACTCTCTAAGGTTGCTTAGACATGATGTTCCATGCACAAGCCATGCTGACTGTGGCTTGAAGATTGTTGTTGCCCTGGAGACACATTTCTGCAAGAACAAGCATTCATCTCGTGCTGGTAAAGACAATCCAGTTTGTCTTCCGGGCAGTGAACACTGGAGAGCAGCCCCGACAGGAGAGCCAAACTGCAGAGGCCAGCTCCCAATGCAGAATGGAGAGGTGATATACCTCTGCTCTCTCCTACACACCAGCCATTACCTCATTCCCGCGTATAGTCGCGAATTCCAAAGAAATCTGTGATATTCCCTTCCCTTGACTGACTATATTCTTAAAGATTATGCCCAATAACACCTGTTTCCCAGGAGGTCTACTACAAGTACCTGTACAAACTCTTCTTTTTCGCACATCCGATGGTCTTGTTGTGTGGGAGTTTTATATAAATGGTTTCTCTGGTTTTCGGTCAAGATGGCACCTGTGTACAACAGATATGGTCGAATCTTGCAGACCACAAAACTACTTATTTCACTTCTTTTATGCCTTTTACATCTGTTTTTCTTCTTGAATGCATTTCTGAAACTGTTGGAGCCCGTGATTTGCAGTTTGGAGATCATTTGGGCAATCCTTCACTTTGCAGTCCATGAGACGATTCCGGGAGGCAGAGGCAGGAAATGCGATCCTTGTGGCAAGGAGGCTGTGGGTGGGGGTGGGGGTTGCAAGCTGATGTTTAACTCCATTTAATCAATTAAATCTCCCATTGTTTGCCGATTGAAGCAACGAGGGAGTTTGAAACATTAGAGTTGATGGTGGATACATGCTTTGATAATAAGTGAACCTTTGAAGCTTTGAATATGGAAGGTGAGCACCAGCTGCCTGCCTTTTGATCACTGCTAGGATCGCTATGCTACCGGAGAGGAGAGACCTCGTGGTCTGCCACAGTGCCCAGAGGTTATTACCAAGGTTTTCTGTATTATGGATATGGTAAAGATATGGTTTTGGACTATGGACTACGGGCTTTTTTTTCAGTCTTATAGCTTATTATATTCTATGCTTTTTACTCGATCTTTCTCATTTTTTTGTGTGGGTGACGGGGATTAGGGGTCGATGTTGCTATTCCACTTCTGTTTGTTTTTGTGCAGGGGAGGAAGGATTTGAGGGTTGATGATAAAGCTGCCATTTTCTCTTTTGGTTTTGTGGCTATCTGGAGAAGAAGAACTTCAGAGTTGGATACTTTGATAATAAATGAATGTTTGAACCTTTGAACTTTTGGTGTTTCTTTGTTTTGTGGCTGTCTGCAAGAAGACAAATCTTAAGGTTGTATACTGTATACACACGTTGATAATAAATGTACTTTGAACTTTGAAATTTGAACTCATTCAGAAAGCTCTCCATTTTAAAAGTTCCAAGCCCCGAATGCTTTCACACTAAGTCCCAACTAATATCAAGCAGGTTGAAATAACTGACTCTTATTTCACTAATGTGTTTATGCTTCTTTGTGACTTTTCTACATATCCACCTCCCACTGACTGTTTGGAGGCTTACGATACACACTGGCAAACGAAATAATTGTAAGCGGAACAAGTGCCGCCTTTACCCCTAACATCCTCCCTCACTACTATTCAGAGCCCCAAACAGTTCTTCCAGGTGAAACAACACTTCACTTGTCAGTCTGTTGAGGTCATCTACTGTATCCAGAGCTCCTGGTGTAGCCTCCTGTACTGTATATCAGTGAGACCCGCTGTCGATTGGGAAACCACTTCACTGAGCAGCTATGCTCTGTCCGCAAGAAAAAGTGGGACCTCTCAATAGCCACTCATTTCAATTCCACTTTCCATTCCCATTCTGACACATCAGTCCATGGCCTCCTCTGCTGCTGTGATGAGGCCACACTCAGGTTGGAGGAGCAACACCTTATAGTCAGTCTGGATAGCTTCCAACCTGATGGCATGAACATCAATTTCTTGAACTTCTGGTAATTGCATCACACCCCGCTTCACAAGAACACAAGAAACAGAAGAACACAAGGTATAGGAGCAGGAGTAGGCTATCCGCCCATCGAGCCTGCACTGTCATTCAATGAGATTATGGCTGATCTGTCCATAAACTCAGCTCCATCTACCTGCCTTTTCCCCATAACTCTTAATTCCCTCACTATGTAAAAACCTATCTAACTATTTCTTAAATATATTTAGTGAAGAAGCCTCAACTACTTCCCTGGGCAGAAACTCCACAGATTCACCACTCTCTGGGAAAAACAGTTTCTCCTCATCTCCATCCTAAATCTTCTTCCTTGATTCTTCCAATATTCCTCATTCCCATTTCCCTCTCTCAAGTTATCTCCTTCCCTGCCCATCACCTCTCTCTGGTACTCCTCCCCCTTCCCTTTCTTCTATGGCCTTCTGTCGTCTCCTATCAGATTCACCCTTCTCTAGCCCTTTATCTCTTCACCAATTGACTTCCCAGCTCTTTACTTCACCACTGTCCCTCTCCTGGTTTCACATATTACTTACCACCTTGTACTTCCTGCCCTCCCCCCACCTTCTTACTCTGACTTCTCATCTTTTTTTCTAGAGCCGATGAAGGGTCTCGGCCCAAAACGTCGACTGTACTCTTTTCTATAGATGCTGCCTGGCCTGCTGAGTTCCTCCAGCATTTTATGTGTCTTGCCTTGGATTTCCAGCATCTGCAGATATTCTCATGTTTGCAATTACTCTTTTTTAAAATTTAAAACTCCAACAGAGGAGCTCATTTGAGGTTAGTTCGAGGATATACTCCTCTGTTCAAGTGCAATAGATTCCTCATTACTACCTTCAGGGAGGAGGTGCAGGAGCCTGAAGACCCACATTCACCATTTTAGGAACAGCTTCAGATTTATGAACCCATGAACTCTATCTCTTTTGCACTGTATACGTTTATTATAACTTATAGTACTTCTTTCAGTGTATAAGGGCACGAGGCCAAGTGGTTAAGGCATTGGACTAGCGATCTGAAGGTCGCTAGTTCGAGCCCCAGCCGAGGGAACGTGTTGTGTCCTTGAGCAAGGCACTTAATCACACATTGCTCTGCGACGCCACTGGTGCCAAGCTGTACGGGTCCTAATGCCCTTCCCTTGGACAACATTGTGTCGTGGAGAGGGGAGACTTGCAGCATGGGCAACTGCTGGTCTTCCATAAATCCTTAAGCAGGCCTGCGCCCTGGAGAGTGAAGACTTTCCAGGCGTAGCTCCATGGTCTTGCAAGACTAACGGATGCCATTACTTTTTACTTCTTTCAATATCTTGCGCTGCATTACAAATTTTATGACGTATGTCAGTGATAATAAATGTGATTCTGATTCTGATCTTTAATTGTTAATCCGACCAAATCTTTCAACCACATTTCCCATTTGACAACCATATCACCTTCTCATATCAATGCTATCATGTTACTATATGTGGCCATGGACCTAATCCAGAAATTACAAACTGAGATTTGCTGTTTTTTTTAAAATGTGGTAGCTAGCTCCTTAAATTCAAAGTAGCACATACAAAATGCTAGAGAAACTCTGCGACTGAGAGCGCTCAGTACAAAAGGTACGCCACCTTGGATACTGTTGTGGGGGTGGGGGATGACCCTAGCTATTTATATGCATCTTAGACTTTTGCACAATACTGTAGAACACTACAGCACAAAAACAGATCTTTTGCCCCAACTAATCCATGCTGAACTATTATTCTGCCTAGTCCCTGGACTATAGCCCTCTATATCCCTCCCAAACATTTAAATTCTCTTAAATATTGAAATCAAACTCATATCCACCACTTCCACCAGCTGCACTCTCCACCCTCTGTGTGATGAAGTTCTGACTCATGTTCCCCTTAAACATTTCACCTTTCACCCTTAACCCATGACCTCTAGTTCCAGTTTCACCCAACCCCAGGGGAAAGAGCCTGTTTGCATTTACTCTATCCATATCCGTCATAATTTTGTACACCTATCTGTCCTCCCACAGATATTGTTCAACTTGCTGAGTTCCTTCAGAAGATGGTTTGTTGCTTTTATAATTAATATATAATTCAAGTCAAAAATAATTACCTGTAAATTCAGCTCTTGTTTATCCCTTTAATTATAGTAATCATACTCTTTTTGCACTAATTTACTTTATATCATATCTCATTGTAATTTATAATATTATGTATTGTACTGTATTGAGCTGCAAAGTAATAAATTTCCCAACATACTGTATGTCAGTTATAATAAACTACATTTTTGATTCTGATTTTGATTGTCATGCCACTCATCTTTATTTTAGTTTGAGCTATTAACCCATAAACGTAGAGCAAATCCTCACCTGGGCTTACTAACTATTCTGTCACCTCTCCTGTCTTATGTCAGCTTCTAAGACTTGATGTCACCTCCACCTCTGCTTCTGGTCTCCTTGTCATTGCCGTCTCCTGTATTCTAGCATGTAAATATGGACCATAGCAGCTGAAGACATTGCTACCTATATTAACATAGTTAAAAATAATCATTCTTGAGCAGCCAAAATTGGAGGGATGCAGTTATCTGAGAAGATCATTGATTTGGAAGAGCTTGCAATGATTTGGAAGTGGGTGGAGGAAGGGAGCAGTTGTTGAGAGAATGGAGGGCCATGAAACCAGGATCATCGCTTCAAAATCAGGGTCTGAAGAGTTAATGTGTGTGTGCAATCATCTGTAAGAGATTCTGCAGATGCTGGAATTCTGGAGCAACAGAGAAAAAAAATGATGGAGGATCTCAGCAGGTGAGGCAGCATCTGTAGAGGAATGGTTAATTCACCTCTATAGATGCTGCTTGACCTGCTGAGTTCCTCCAGTATTTTGTATGAGTAGCATTTGAAGTGGATTTGGTTAACAACAGAGTCGGCTGAAATTTAAGAAGAATAAAATGTGGAAAGAAAGTTGGGCAATTTTAAATGATTACGAGCAATAAAGTTGGATAATTATTACTTTTCACATATGAGAAGAGTTTTATGTAGACCATAGTTTCAAGCCTGCATAGAGTCAGAAATCATTATGATATTTGTAGCAGGTTGTGTGGTTGAACAGACAGGACTAAAATTAAGTCCATTACAGTGGTCAACAAATTCTTTCGAAAATGTTGCTTCTTCATTTTTTTTGTTATGATAATCCACTTGAAGCTGAACACAAATATAATTTCAGACTACTTGCATCATGTAGGAATTTGGAGAAACAAGAAATTAACTTTTATTGAATATAAAGTGTTTAATTGCATAATGGTGCTGATGCTTTGCAATAGTTCAACTAAGCTAAAAATGTTTTGTTGATGATTTTCATTTGTACTCAGTTCCTTAAGTGTTCAACAATAATCAGTCAACGTTGGTGAATTCCATTTTCCCTGATACCATTTCTCCATGACCGCGATGTCCTGGTGAAATCTTTCACCGTGCTTGTCATTGACAGCACCGAGATATGCAAGGAAGAAGCCTAGATGGGAATGCAGAAAATGAATCTATAGTGACAAGATGCATTTCATAGTTTTGTATCCTTGAAGCATGTTGTCTGGTGGGAGTATTCAAGGACATCGTCAACCTCTCACTGCTACGGGCAGGAGTTCCCACTTGCTTCAAAAAGACAATAATTATACCAATGCCTAAGAAGCAAGGACCTGGACCCATTGCAAATTGCCTATCGCCACAATAGGTCAACAGCAGATACAATCTCAATAGCCCTTCACACAACCCTAGACCACCTGGACAATACAAACACTTATGTCAGGATGCTGTTCATTGACTATAGCTCAGCATTTAATACCATCATTCCCACAATCCTGATTAAGAAGTTGTAGAACCAGGGCCTCTGTACCACCCTCTGCAATTGGATCCTCAACTTCTTAACTGGAAGACCACAACCTGTGCAGATTGGTGATAACATATCCTCCTCACTGACGATCAACACTGGCGCACCTCAGGGGTATGGGCTTAGCCCACTGATCTATTCTCTATATGCCCATGACTGTGCAGCTAGGCATAGCCCAAATACCATCTATAAATTTACTGATGATACAACCATTGTTGGTAGAATCTCAGGTGGTGACGAGAGGGCGTACAGGAGTGAGATATGCCAACTAGTGGAGTGGTGTTGCAGCAACAACCTGGCACTCAACATTAGTAAGACAGAAGAGCGGATTGTGGACTTCCGGAAGGGTAAGAGGAAGTAACAGATACCAATCCTCATAGAGGGGTCAGAAGTGGGGAGAGTGAGCAGTTTCAAGTTCCTGGGTGTCAAGATCTCTGAGGATCTAACCTGGTCCCAACATTTTGATGCAGTTATAAAGAAGGCAAGACAACGGCTATTCTTCATTATGAGTTTGAAGAGATTTGGCATGTCAACAAATACACTCAAAAACTTCTATAGATGTACTGTGGAGAGCATTCTGACAGGCTGCATCGCTGTCTGGTATGGTGGGGAGGCTACTGCACAGGACCAAAAGAAGCTGAAGAGGGTTGTAAATTTAGTTGGTTCCATCTTGGGTACTAGCCTACAAAGTATCCCGGACATCTTTAGGGAGCAGTGTCTTAGAAAGGCAGTGTCCATTATTAAGGACCTCCAGCACCCAGGGCATGCCCTTTTCTCACTGTTACCATCAGGTAGGAGGTACCAAAGCCTGAAGACACACACTCAGCGATTCAGGAACAGCTTCTTCCCCTCTGCTGTCCGATTCCAAAATGGACATTGAACCCCCGGACACTACCTCACTCTTTTAATATATTTCTGCATGATTTATAATCTATTCAATATATGTATACTGTAATTGACTTATTTTTTTATTACTATTATTATTTTATTTTGTGTTTTATTATGTATTGCATTGAACTGCTGCTGCTAAGTTAAGAAATTTCACGGCACATGTGGCGATAATGAACCTGATTCTGATTCTGGTTCTGAACCAGCTGCATGCAGTTTGATGCTCTGCAGTCGGCAAAAAAAATTCAACAATATCCTGGAATGCAGTCCATGTGATTTTCCGTGGTCTCACTAGAAGTTCTTTGAACCTCCTTTCATTGATGACCTGTTTGATTTGTGGACCAACAAAAATGGCTTCCTTAAACATGGTATCAGGTATTCTGACTTGAATTATGAACTAAAGTAACAAATGTAGTCAATTTTAAAAAATGGTGCATGATACAGAAGTTTCATGACGATTTACGTGATCAGCTGCTCAAAATCCATAAGGTACATCGGAAAGTATTCAGGAAGCAAGCTCTTTGTTGTCCAATGTTATTAACTCAGACAGCTTGTTCTTTTTGCCTTGTTTGTGTTACACAAACTGCAGGAGCCTGTTTGGAACTCGATCAAAGGATCCAGTGCTGCGCTTGGAGAGCTACCTCATGGGGGTCAGAGATGGGGTATCTAAACGTTTCTAAGAACACACGATGACTCTTAGAAAAGACCAGAGATGAAGTGTGAGGTCATGAACAACTCCATCTTGAAGTGGCGAGGAAGATTGAAGCACAGAAGTGAATGTGGAGAGGGCCAGCGATGGCTCCCAACGGAGATGGTCAGCAGCAAGCGGATGGGTGTGTACAACGCCGGATTGGCGGTGTTCAGACCCGGGTCGGTGGTCACCCTTTGTGAAAGGACTGAGTTTGTTTGCAGATGAAAAGAAGTTTCTCATATTCTGAGGTTTATATGATTATTGGACCATACTTTATATTGATTTTCTTCAGTATTTTAGGGTTCTCTTTCTTGTAGACGATTGGCAGGTGGGTGATCTGTTAGATTTTTTTTCTTTTTTTTAATTTTATTTTTATTTGGATAAGGAATTCACCATTATCATGTACTTTTTTTCACACATATTTCCTTTTCCATTTTTTTATATGTATAAAACTACAATTATTTATACATTCTTAAGTACACATTGAGATAATATAAAAGGTATAAACATTTAAATAGATAATTATGTACTGTGGTAAATCTAATCTATTAGGCTAAGTAATGAAATTAGTTGTTAAGAAAAATGGTAATAATAGTTTCCATACAACCCTTCTGGACTATTTCCACTGGTCCAAAATGTTGCATACAAGCCTATATACCAACCATTGTAGGTGTTTATATCCCAATTTGTTCGTGCTTGTTCCTGCCTGCAGACATAATTATCCAATCCCTATGTACTTATTTACTTAATTTTTTCATTTTTTTTTATCCCTTTCCCAAATCTTTCCCTTTACTTGTGTTAATTCTCTATTTTCCAAAAAAAACAACAAACATTTAGACTAGGGGTGCTTACGTGAGCAATATTACTGTGTTGATGAGAAGAGCAATATAAATCATTAGGAGAGTACTACCCCTCGAGAACTGACCATTAGGTCAAAAATGTGTCTATAAAATGACCATTCACTACCTGGAGGAGCATAAACATTCAGCAATGTTATTTCTGTACCTTCTATTCTTCCTGTGATTTTTACAAACCGTCCTTCTTTGTCTCTAGTCTCTGAAATATGTTCATAATTAAGAGTACTTGATATTAAAGTAGCTACCCCTCTTTTGTGACTAAATTTATATGATGAATAAAATACATGCTTAAAGCCCATTCTTTTTAATTTTCCATGTTCAGATTGGCTCATTTGTGTTTCCTGGAGGAAAGCTATTTGTGCCCTCTCTTTTTTCAATTTAGACATAATCTTATTTCTTTTAATTGGATTCAAAACCCCATTAACATTATAGGAAATTATTTTTACCAATTCAGTTTGCATTTTTCTCTAGTAGAAAAAAAGCACTCTCCTTTTCTAACCAAACAGTAAGCAATCCCTTCTCAACAGTAAACCAAGACATATAACCACACCCTAGACATTTCTGAACGTATAACATTTGAAAATTTTTCCCGACTTCCCACAGTGAGGCCTGAGCACCGACCCGCCTCAGTTCAGAGGGATAATCTCTATCTTCACCCTGTGTTAGAGGGCCCTCAGCAGTTTGAATAATCATAGAGAATTTTCTCCTATTTATGTCTCGACCATATTGCTATCATTCAAGTTATTCCGCCTAGTTTATTTTCAGTTACCAGTTTTCATTTTACTTTTAAGTCCGATTTACTCTTTTCAGTCATTTCTCTTAATTAATCTGTATTCTCTGTACATTCGCGTCTGAATATTTGCAGCTTTTCTTTGTAGTTTGACACTCTGGTTCGAGTGGAGCGTCCTCGCCCCACTAACTGCCACGACTTCTGCCAAATCCTCTCCAGTAGCGACTCCGGTTGGGTGATAACTTTAATAGCTAGTCCCCGGTCCGCCAGGTCCGACGTTGCCTCCTCCACCGTAGCGTAAGTTTTTGTCCCTTCGTCGTAAAAAAACTCTCAGCCGAACTGGATACAGGGTCTGGAATCTGATGTTGTTTTCCTTCAGGACTCTCCGTGTTTCCGTATATTCCTTCCGTCTGGCAAGAATCCCCGGTGCGTAGTCGTGGTCTAAACTGATTTCACAGTTGTTCCACATGAAACCTTTCTTTTGCCATGCTCTTTTAAGCACCTCTTCCTTCGTTCTGTAACTGAGAAATCTGATCAGAATCGATCTGGGCTGGGCGCCTGCCGGAGGCTGTGGTGCCAACGCGCGGTGAGCCCTTTCTATCTGTAGGTCTTTTGCGGCCGGTATATCAAGGTTCTCTCTAAGCAGCTTCTCCACGAAGGGAATCATCAATCCGGGTTTACCTTCGGTTCCTTCGGGAACTCCGTAGATCCTCACATTTTCCCTTCTCGAGCGGCCGCCTTGATCTATTAGTTTCCACTGGAGTTGGTCTTGTAGCTTCAGCATTTCTGCTATCACTTCCTCGGCATTTTGTAGTTTCTCTTCAATTCCAACAATCCTCGCTTCGGCTTCATCTATCCGCGAGTTAGTTTTTACTATTTCTCCTTTAATATCTTCCAGCTGTTTGCTGTTATCTTGTCGGAACTCGCGAATCTCTCCGAGAATCAAAGACAGAGTCACCGATTCCCCCTCATTATCTCCGTCCTGGCTTGCCGTGGGAGAGCTAGGCCCGTCGCCTTGCTGTGTCTCTTTATGTTTATCAGCCTTCGAAGCGGACTTTTTATTCTTGTTCTTAGACATCATCCTTGCCCCTTTTATTAATATAGTTATGCAATATTAAGTATTTGTCTAAATTCGATTTTGGGGCAGTTTACCTTCTTTTTTGTCGAGAGACCTTTTCCTTACGCCGCCATTCCCTTGATGACCCCTGTTAGATTTTTTTTCATGTGTAAGGGAGGGGTTGGGGGCTTGGTGCTACTGTTGCTGCTCTATCTGCCAGTGGGGGGGGGGGTCGTCAGGCATTGTTATGTGTAGGGGGTCATTGACTGCTATTGTGGCTGATTTTTTGCTGCGAACAAGGGGGGTATTTTAGGGTCTGCGAGTTCTATTTCTTTCTCGTGACTGTTGGGGGGAGTTGATGTCTGTTCTTTCTTCAACACTCATGGTTTTTCTGTATTTAATGGCTATCTGGAGTAGGCAAATATCAGAATTGTATTGTACATGCACACTTTGATAATAAGATGAGACTTTGACTCTTTGAATTTCACAGCATTCTTTGAATGCCTGAGTGCAGAATGTCCATAGTTGTGGAAGATGGTTGATAATAAATTAATGATGAAACATTAAGTGGCTATTATAATAATTAGAACAAGATGGCAGCAAACATCTGTTGAAACCGCTACGATTAAAGTGATCCACTGGGAGGTCCTCTGGGAGATAACATACAAGACCCAAGGAGAGAGAATGCGATACTTGATCTCCTATTTGGGAACGAGACAGGGCAGGTGACAAAAGAACACGCTATCTAGTGATCATAAAGTAACAATGGAAAAAGATAAGTCTGGTCTGTGGGTTGAGATTCTAAATTGGAGAAAGGTCAATTTTGATGGTCTCAGAAAGGATCTGGCAAGTGTGGATTGGGACGGGCTGTTTTCAGGCAAAGGTGTATGTGATAAGGCCTTCAGAAGTGAAATTATGAGAGTACAAAGCTTGTATATGCCTGTTAGTATGTATCTGTGCTGTATTTTTTATGACTGTAATAAATTCATTCTCTAAGAATTTGGAGCTAAAGTGGTGAATAGGGTCCAGTGTCTATTCTACCATTATACAACAGCGTGACTTGCCCATACCATCAGCGAACCTTCACTTCATCCAACGTACAGTTCCAACTCATTGTGACTTGTGAATTCAGCTGTGGCAGGGTTTGCACCCATTAGTTCCTGTAAGGCAAAACATAACATCACAATTGGCAGTGATGCCTCAAAACCTTTAATGCACAGTATGAAAGAGAGAATAACATTATACCTGTGTGAATCGCCACAACATCCACTGATTGTGATCTTTGTCTCTGAGTCTGATGGCAGAAAATCCTTTAAGAGTGTGTACGCTCTCAAGCCAGCAGTTCCGAATGGTGTGCCTGGTAGGGCATTGAAAACCTGTGCCAATCAACTGGTTTAGGTGTACAAGGACATCTTCAACCTCTCTCTGCAGTAGTCAGAGGTTCACACCTTCTTCAAAAGGACATCAATCATCCCTATGCCTAAGCAGTGCAGGGTGAGCTGCCTCAATGATTATCACTGGTAGCACTCACATTTAAAGTTATAAAGTGCTTTGAGAGGTTGGTCATGGCTAGAGTTAACCCCTGCCTTAGCAAGGACCTGGACCCTCTGAAAATTGTCTACTGACATAACAGGTTTACAGCAGACACAAACTCACTGGTTCTCCTCTCTGCTTTGGAACACTGAGGCATAAGTTAGGCTGCTGTTTATCAATTACAGCACATAATTCAACAGCATCATCTCCTCAGTACCGATCAACAACTCCAAGACCTGGGCCCCTGTACCTCCCTCTGCAACAGAATCCCAGTCTTCCTCATCATGAGACCACAGTCAGTGCAGATCAGTAATAATATCTTCTCCTGGCTGACAATCAACACAATACCTCACCTATGCACGTTTAGCTCTTCTCTTTCTACACTTATGTGACGATGCACAGTCAAATGCCATCTATGAATTTGCCAATGACACCACTGTTGGCAGAATTTCAGATGACAAAGTGGAGGAGTACGGAAGTGTGACAGCTAGGTTGATGTTGTGGTGTCACAACAACAATTTCACACTCAACATCAGTAGGACCAAGAAACTGACTGTGGACTTCAGGAAGGCCAAGTTGAGAGAACACACACCAATCCCCATTGAGGTGTCAGTGGTGGCAAGGGTGAGCAGTTTTAAGTTCCTGGTTGTCAAGATCTCAGAGGATTTTCCCTGGGTCCAATCATGGAGACAGCACATTAGTGGCTATACTTCGGTAGAAATTTGAGGAGGTTTACTGTGTCACCAAAGACTCCAACAAATTTCAGTAGATGATAATGGGGAATATTCCGACTGGTTGCATCATGTCTAACATGGGGCATCCATGAGATGGTAAATATCTGCAAGAGGCTGTAGATTCAACCCATACCATCATTGAGGACATTGTCAGGAGACAGTGCCTCAAGAAGGCAGCATCCATCATTAAAGACCCTCACCACACAGGGCACACCCTCTTCATAATACATCCCTTGTGAAGAGGTACTGGGACCTGAAGAACCGCACTCAATATCTTACGAACAGCTTCCTCTCCTTCTCCATTAGGTTTCTGAATGGTTCATGAACTCAGGAATACTTGCTCATTATTTGTCTTTTGTACTTGAAACACCCTGGTTCTATCGGCTGTGTAAGTCGAGGGAAGACAATCTCCGGCTCCGACAAACGTGTGCGATTGAGGTGCGAGCCCACCCCGAAGCCCCCTTGTTTGGGTGATTGCTGCGTGATTTGTTACCCTGTTACAAATCAGTACCACAAAATACAGACAGTACACCGCACACAATTAAACGATATAGCTTTATAATTCTTAATTAGACTGAGAGTTAGTAAAAAAAAAAGCAAAAAAAAAAAAAGGGCCCAGTCTAATGTGCACAAGTTGGAGCTCACGGTTTCTCCTTCGCCAATGTTCGTTGAATCATGGCCCTGCTCCGGGTCGAGTTCTACGACCTCTTCTCCCTTCACCTCCCACCAAACAAAAGACCCAGCTCACACCGCTGTCAGGCACACAACACGAACACACACTCCCATCACTGGATGGCTCACATTCCAAAGCACCCGTTATCTCTAACCATAACCCAAACACTGCTTCTACTAAAAGACCATTACGTTAACAGTGAAACCTTTCCCAGGGTGTTACACTCTCCACCCACCAAAATTAGTCATGTCCTCATGACACTGAGATAATTTGCCACCCCGTCATGCAAAGCACAAAGTCCAACCCAGGTGTAAATGGCAGTGACATAGCTCACCAAGGCGATAGGTGCCATGGTGCTACATAGGTCAGCCTACCTAGGGATCTCCTGATTCTTTGAGACCTCCTTACCCCGGCATCTACTTCTTCAGGTTCAGACACTCCTTGGGGATACCTCTTGTCTACATGGCAAGGCCTCCCCCGGTCTATCACTCACGCCCTCCTGCAACTCGGACCCCTCTGTTCCTTGGCTAAGCACCGCTTCATCTCTTTCATGGTCCTGCTGAAACCCCGTCTGTCCACAGATAGTCCCCCCAGTTTCACCTGACTCAGTGTGAGAAGGGTTGGGAATCCCTTCTCAGTCAGTAGGGAGTTAGCAAAAGGCAGCATATACCACACCCCCATTTCCAAGTCTATCCCATTCAGCAGCAGGGGCTGGTCTAATCTCTCCTGCTGCTGGTCCTTCAGTCACTCCCTGTCGCCGCGGAGTCCTCTTACTAGGTGTAGGCCGTAGGTCAGGCTCTGGGTCAACCCCCACCTCTTGTCTTAGAGGCAGAAGGTGGTTCTGATGGAGAACCTTGACAGGCCCATTCCCATCCATCCTCTGGGTTCACCTGGAAAACTGGTACATTTGGCATCTGACTCTCCACTACGCAGGGCGTAGCTGCCCAGCGGTCAGCCAACTTATGCCACCCAGGTAGCCCCAAGTTCCTTATGAGGACTTGGTCTCCCAGTATGAGTTGGGAGAACCTAACCTTTTCGTCATCCCTCCTCTTATATCCTTGATTCTGCTTGGCAGCTGCAACCTTAGCTAATTCATAAGCCTTCATATATTCAGGCACATACTTTCAAATAAGTCTTTGGTGGTAGGTCTTCCTCGCCAGTCCCAAAACACAGGTCGATGGGCAACCTTGCCTCATGCCCAAACATCAGATAATATGGTGAGTACCCGGTAGTTCATTTCATGCACAGTTATAGCAGTGGACCAGCCGTCCAATATGTTTCATTTTCATTTTAAAAATCTTTTTATTGATATATAATCTTCTACAGCTCTAAAATGGTACAAGATTTCAGCAAATTGATATATATACAGTTAATAAAGCTGAAGAAAAAAACTTATCAAAAAAGAATAATATATGATAATGAAAAAAATTACAAAGAAAAGAAGGAAAAAGAGAACCCCAGCTACTAAAAGAAAAAAAACAGTAACTACAAGAGAATGAAAAAGAAAAAGAAAAAAGAAGAAAAAAGAGAGGAAAAAACCCATTAGGAACCAACTCCCAGAGCAATCCGTCTTACAATTATCTATCTATCTATCTATATATATATATATATATATATATATATATATAAAGAAGAAAAATCATCAACCGCCAATTCACATTTATATAAAATAAGATTGGCAGGAAACCATATAAATTAATTCAAATTAAATGATAATATTTTGCAAAAGAGCCCTATCTTCTCTCAAAATTGAATCAAGGATCAAAAGTTCTACTTCTATTTTTTTCCAAGCTAAGACGTAACATTACTTGAGAAAACCATTGAATTAATGTAGGGACAGAGGTATCTTTCCATTTCAATAAAATTGCCCTTCTTGCCAACAATATGACAAATGCAATTACCTGTTGGTGTGAAGATGAAATACCCTGAATATGATGCGGAACTATTCCAAATAAGAGAGTCAATGTATTGGGTTGTAAATTAATTTTCAGAGCTTTAGAAATTGTAGAAAATAAAGATTTCCAAAAAGATTTCAATGAAGAACATGACCAAAACATATGTGACAAAGTGGCTACTTCAGTTTTACACCTATCACAATAGTTGTCTATGTTAGGAAATATTTTAGATAGTCTCTCCTTTGTTAAATAATAATGGTGAACAATTTAAAATTGAATTAAACAGTGATTGGCACATATCAAAGAAGAATTGATCATTTTTAAAACTCGCAACCAATCTTCATTAACAAAGGTCATATTAAGTTCTCTCTCCCAATCTTGTTTAGTCTTTAGTGAGAGGTTATCTTTTTGTAGTAAAAATAAATTATAAATTCTACCAATGGAATCTCTCACTAAAGGATTCATATTCAAAATAGTATCCAACAAATCAGATTCTTGCATATATGGAAACTTAGATAAGCATTTTTGTAAAAAATGTCTAACCTGAAAACATTGCAGGAAATGTGTCTGAGAGAGAGAATATTTACTAATTAACTCTTCAAAAGTCATCAATCGAGCACCACAGAATAAATCTGCAAAAGAACAGATCCCGTTATTTCTCCATAAGAGAAAAATGGGATCAGTTATTGATGGTTTAAATAGAAAATTTTGATATAAACAGCTAGACAATTTAAATTGTTTAAAATTAAAAGAGTTGCGGAACTGAAACCAAATCCGTAAGGACTGTTTAATAACAGGGTAGAGATTTAAATCTGGAATTTTAGCAAGTTGTAAAGGTAATGGAGCTCCTAATAATGAGGTTAAATTAAATTGTTTGATAGCTTTTAATTCGAAATCAATCCAAACTGGCTTTTGGCTCTTATCGAGCCAATTCAGCCAAAAACATAATTGTGGAATATTAACAGCCCAATAGTACAACCTTAAATTAGGTAGTGCAAGTTCACCATCTTTTTTAGATTTTAATTAATTCTTGGTTTTTTATTATTCCAAATAAAGGACGAAATAATAGAATCAATTTCATCAAAATTTTTTTTTGTTAAAAAGATAGGTATACTTTAAAAAATATATAAAAATCTAGGTAAAATCATCATTTTCATGGCATGAATACAACCTATTAAAGAAAGTGTAAGTGGGTTCTATCTAGAAAATAATTGTTTCATAGAGTCCATTAAAAGAACTACATTGTTTCCATTAAATGCTCCTGTTTTTATTTATAACAATATTCCATTTAGAATTGTGAATTCTTTTAAATATTTAGGTATTATCATTACTAAAAAATTATAAGGATCTTTATAAAGTCGATATGTTGACTCCACTTGTTCTTCTTGCTGATTTCCAAGGTTCTGAGCAAGTCTAGCAAAGTCCGATTAAGCCTCTCGGGCTGGGGATCACGCTTCAGGTGCTAAGGCATAGTCCTCGACTTCTTGACTCCAAGCATGCTCAGTAACTCATGTATGAGCCTGCTCTCGAAATCCCATCCCTGATCACTATGTATCCGCCTGGGGAGGCCATAATAAATGACATACACCTTGGCCACCGCGGACATCCTCTGATCCTTGGTGGGGAAAGCTTGCGCATATCTGGTGTAGTGGTCCGTGATGACTAAGACATTCAACGTGTTGCTGGCGTCTGGCTCTGTTGACATCTGATGAAGCATTACCATACTATAATCACCCTATCTATTACAACCAAAAAAGAACAACCGCCATTAACAAAATAAACCGAAGCATTTTTTTTAGGGTGACTTTCTCAGCCCACTATGGTTTTGTCTAGCTTTCAACCCACTCTCTAATTTACTGACTTGGTCAAAAATAGAGTCCCAGGTCAGAAACAACCAAACAAATTATAACTTAATAACTTCTATACATGGAGGAGTTGAAACTACCTGCTCCTTCATCAGTAAAGCTAAAGCAATTAATTCAAATAATAGAACTGTTTTCAAAAAGATATAAGCATGAACTTTGGACTAGATAAGTGCAAAACACTAAAGATAAAGAAAGGTGCAATAGAGCTAGTAGAATTCAAAATAAAGCAGCAGGATACCATAGAACCCTCCACCCACCTTCTTTATAGAGCTTCTGCCCCTTCCCTCTTCAGTCCTGATGAAGGGTTCCGGCTCGAAACGTTGACTGATCATTTCCACGGATGCTGCCCGGCCTGCTGGGTTCCTCCAGCATGTTGTGAGTGTTGCTTTGACCCCAGCATCTGCAGAGTATTTTGTGTTTACAATAGAACCGATGGATGGATATGAAACATACAAATATTTGGGATATCAACAGGTAAAGAAATAGATCATATTGCAATAAAGGGAAAACTTTCAACAGAATTTACTTCAAGACTTAAGAAAAATATAACAAAGTCAATAAACACTTCCACTGTACCCATATTCATGTTTAAAAACGCAAACATGAGGAAATCTGCAGATGCTGGAAATTCAAGCAACACACATCAACTCCAGCAACTTTGATGTGTGTTACCCATATTCATGTATTCTTTTGGCATAATAACCTTGGTCCAAAACCGATCTGGAAAATTTCCAAAGGAAAATAAAAAACTAAAATGGTAAATTTTAGAAAACACAATGTATACTCGAATGAACTTAGATTAACACTACCTAGGACAGTAGGAGGAAGAGGAATACTGTAACAGACAAAAATGTACACAAGTTAGATAAAACTTCTCAGGATATACTTTCACTAACAAAAACAGGATTCAGCACTCCACAGGAACATATGCAATTTTGACAAGTACACACCACTAAACTTAAATGAAAGCAAAAACAAAGAAAAATGCAGGAATTATCACTGTAGACGAAAAAGACAATCAATGAAAGAGTCTGACCCTCCATGGAACACATCCCCACAATCTGAGCAGACTAGGAGTTGACAAAGAAGTGTTGAAAATGTCTGACTCAGAGTTGGAGACATCTTCTCAGAAACAGAGGGGATCCTTGTGGAAATACTGGACCAGGTGGTAAACACAAAAAAACATCAAAAATACAAAATAAAAGAGCAACAAATTCAAGATAATAATGCCAAGAGAATCCCGAATCAATCCAACACATTGCAAGATCCATTAAGTCAATTCTGATTACTTGCACAGGCACAATCAAGTGGCAAACATCATTCACCAAAATCTTGCTTTAAAATTTAAACTCATAAAAGACACCATACTTTACTATAAATACAAGCCTGATCCAGTTTTAGAGTCAGAGAGCCTACAAATTATATTATGACTGATCCATTATCACAGACAGGACAATCCATAATAACCACCTGATATAATATTACAGGCTAAACAAGCAAGGACAACTTAGCTAACTGATGTAGCCATTCCAAACACACGTATTGCCCACTCTGGCCTCTTACCTCTTCTTACCTGCCTATCACCTTCCCCAGGTCCCCCTCTGTGTTATTATATGTGTACATAATAAAAAAAAACTTCAGTTCCCAGAGTGCAATGCAGGCAGTTCACCCGGAACCGGAAGTGACTTTGGTGAGCTGGTTGTGTGCACTCAGGTCATGCTGAAGCCATGAGGTGGTCACATACGCTCGCGTGGAGCTTGTGCCACTACTGTAAATAAATATGTGTTAGTGTTTTTACCCATGCTGTTTGCCTTTAATAAGAACATAACACCCTCATCCTTCCCTTTCTCGCGTGGTCTGCTTCTTTCTCCAATCAGATTCCTTCCTCTCCAGCAGTTCTTTACCTTTCCCACCTACTTGGCTTCACCTGTCACCTTCTGTCTATCCTCCTTCCCCTACCCCCGCCTTTTTATCCTGTCGTCTTCCCCCTTCCTTTCCAGACTTGAAGAAGGGTCTCAGCCTGAAACATTGACTGTTTATTCATTCCTATAAATGCTGCCTGCCCTGCTGAGTTCCTCCAGTGTTTTGTGTGTGTGTGTGTGTGTGTGTTGCTGTGGATTTCCAGTATTTGCAGATTTTCTCATTTCTATGGTGCTGAACTCAATTAAACCTTGTCTGCCTGTTCATGACCCATATCCCTCCATTCCTTGTGTATTAATATGTCATTCTAACTGCCTCTTAAATACCATGAAGGTAACTGATGAATGTTGAAAGCATTTTCTGTCTTTATTTCAAGTCGCCAACATTTGCAGCTCTTTTAATTATCAACTCACGGGATTTATCCAGTTTGGCATCTTCATCTAGATCATTCCTTCCTTCATCTAGTCCTAATCTTCCAGTAAAATGGTGGTGCTTATACATGCAGCAGCCTCTTGGAGGCCAACCAAAGGTGTTTTTTTCTTTGTTAAGTGTCTTTTTATACATAGTAAGACTAATTTTGACTCCAATAACTATGTGTACAACAGGTCCAGCGCATCAGTGAGCTGCTCACTGTTTGGAGTAGTCGGCCAGCGGTTCAGAGAAGGTGAGTCAGGTCAGGCCATCAGGCCGAGGGAGGCGAGTCACACCAGCCGGGCCATCAAGCCAAAAGATTCTAGTCGGGCCATTGGGCTACAGAAGCCGGATTGAGTTCGGAGGTGCTGACCTGGGTGCTGCCTGCTACCCAGAGGCATCAGAGTTGGTGCCTTCGAGTTGGCGTGAAGGTGGCATGTAGTGAAACTGTGTGACTGTCTTGGACATTTCTTTAGCGATCCCAAGACCTTTTTGGCCACTGATTGCTGCAGGCCTGCTTCTCTTGTTTGGTGACGAGGCAGCAGTGTTGCCTCAGGGGTAGTCAGGACTAGGCCTCAGTCCTTGGGCTTGCATTGTAGCTTGGCGTCCAGGCTCATTTGGGGGTGGCCGCTCCTGTAGGTGCTGCCCTCTAGTGTTCGATTGGTGAAATTACAGGCTTGACTGCCAGGAACCATCAATTTGCAGGACTTATTGCTTAGGGTCTTGGAGTTAAAATGTGCTCTCTTACGTGACTATGTTCTTTTTTCCTTCTTTCTCATTATTTTGATTGCGCAAGTATGCTTTTGCACATTGGCCCCAGAGGGACACTGCCTCATTTGGCTGTATCCATGTGTGGTTTGAATGACAATTAAACTTGATTTGATCTGTACAATGTCTTTCACAATCCCTCACAATAGCCCTCAGATTTTTGCTATTGCTTGTACGGGGGTGGTGTGTGCGGCCGATGCTCTTGCTGTTGCTTGTGTGTGGGAGGGGACGGGGTGGGGGGCTCTGGGGTTCTGATGTTATGATAATTCATTCTTTGGGGTTTCTTGTTTCATGGATGTTTCTGTGAAGAGTAAGAATTTCAGGTTGTATACTGTATGCAGTATATTGTATAAAGGTTGGCGCATGGCCAAGTGGTTAAGGCATTTCGTCTAGTGATTTGAAGGTTGCTAGTTCGAGCTTTGGCTGAGGCAGTGTGTTGTGTCCTTGCGCAAGGCACTTAACCACACATTGCTCTGCGACGACACCGGTGCCAAGCTGTATGGGCCCTAACACCCTTCCCTTGGACAACATCAGTAGCGTGGAGAGGGGAGACTTGCAGCGTGGGCAACTGCTGGTCTTCCATACAACCTTGCCCAGGCCTGCACCCTGGAAACCTTTCAAGGTGCAAATCTATGGCCTCATGAGTCTAACGGATGCCTATAAAAACTGTATACATCCTCTGATATTAAATTGAACCATTTGCACCACCTGAGCACTGATTTGTAGTTGAGTTTGCCATGGAACTTGTTTTATTTTTAAGCGATATATTGAGAACTGTTCATCGATATCATGATCATGGCTATGTGGCACCTTGTGTCTGTACTCATTGGCCAGGTAGAGAGCATGACTGCAATGATAGATATACCTAGTGTCCATTTTACTAGGCACATCTGCTCGCTAATGCAAATATCTAATCAGCCAATCATGTGACAGCAACTCAATGCACAAAAGCATGCAGACGTGGTCAAGAGGTTCAGTTGTTGTGCAGACCAAACATCAGAATGAGGAAGAAATGTGATCTAAGTAACTTTGACTGTGGAATAACTGTCGGTGCTGGACGAGGTGGTTTGAGATCAGAAACAACTGATCTCCTGGGGTGTTGACACACAATAATCTCTAGCGTTTACAGAGAGTGGTGAGTGAAAACAGCCTGTGAGGGGCAGTTCTGAGGGTGAGCGATGAGAGAGGTCAGAGGAGAATGGTCAGACTGTTTCAAGCCGACAGGAAGATGGCAGCCACTCAAATAACCATGTATTGCAACAGTGGTGCGCAGGAGAACATGCACAATATGTTGAACCTTGAAGTGGATGGACTACAGAAGCAAAGACCGTGAACATTAACTCAGTGTCCACTTTATTAGGTACAGGAGGTAGCTGATAAAGTGGTCACTCAGTGCATTTCTCTGTTTGCTCCTTTTTTTGAAAGAGGCCTTGAGTATTGTAAATCTTGGGCTTGCGTGACTGGGGTGTTCCATTGCCAAGAAATATCAGATACCCTCTTGAAATTCTATTTCCTATCATGGACCAGCTACCTTCAAGAGAGTTCTTTCTGCAAGAAGTGTATAAACCTGCAAGCTGACAGTATACATGCAGCATTCTGTATTGCATCTTAAACCAAGTTGGCTTTATTGTCATGTGCACAAGTACAGTGAGGTATTATGAGGCTGGGGGAGCTTGCAGAGATTTGGAAGGAGGGGGATGAAGGACGCAGCTGTTGAGAGAATGGAGGGCTTTGATGCAAATTGTGGTTGTTTTCAAGTCAGGGTTTTATGTAATGAGAGCCAACGTCAGCCTGCAAACACAGCTGAACTGTGAAGTGCATCATCATGTCAGTCCACAGCCTCCTCTACCGCCGCGATGAGGCCACGCTCAGGCTGGAGGAGCAACACCTTATATTCCATCTGGGTAGCCTCCAACCTGATGGCATGATCGTCGATTTCTCGAACTTCTGGTAATTGCCTCTCCCTCTCCTTCACCATTCCCCATTCCTGTTACCCTCTATCACCTTATCTCCTTACCTGCCCATCACCTCCCTCTGGAGCTCTATCTCCTTCCCTTTCTTCCATGGTCTCTGTCCTCTCCTATCAGGTTCCCCTTCCTCCACCCTTTTATCTCTTTCAACAATTAACTTCCCAGCTCTTTACATCACCCTTCTCCCTCTCCCGGTTTCACCCATTACCTACCACCTTGTACTTCTTCCCCCCTCCCCTTGCCTTCTTACTCTGACTTCTCCTCTTTCTTTCCTGTCCTGATGAGGGGTCTCAGCTGGAAACGTTGACGGTTTGCTTTTTTCCATAGACGCTGCCCGGCCTGCTGAGCTCCCCCTGCAATTTGTGTATGTCGCTTTGGTTAATAAGAGGGAGGGCTCACATTTGCGATGGACAAAATAAAAAAAAAAGGACAAATGGTTTGAATGAAATGGTTCCAATGGTTCAATTTAATATCAGAGTGTATATGCAGTATACAACCTGAAATTCTTACTCTTTGCAGACACCCACTGAATAAGAAACCCCAAAGAATAAATGACAGCAACATCAGAACCCCAAAGTCCCCCTTCCCCTCTCATGCTCAGCAGCATCGACCCACCCACTCCCCTTCACCCTACTTGCACCAGCAGAAACACTGACCACTGTCCCCACGATACACGCAATAGCAAAACCCCCAAAGAGACCTTGATCTAGAGCCCATTAAAGACTACAGTCCATCCCAGTATTACAGTATCTCAGACAGGCTCCCTTTCGCCGAGCGAGCGAGACAGACCTCCCTCTTGCAAAATGAGAGTGGGAGACCAGCAACTTGCTCTTGTTGCTTCTCCAGCCCCCTGACTTGGAGACAATTGGGACGATTTACAATAATTAAGTTTAGAAGCAGTGAAGATAGATAAACACTTTATTCACATATGGAAAGAGTTTTATCCAGACCACAGCTTCAAGCCTGCAGACACCCAGGAGTCACCGGGGTACTTAATATTCCCCAGGCTGCTCCATGAGGCAGATCATGTCTAACAAGCCTGATAGAGTTCTTTGAGGAGGTGACCAGGCATATAGATGAGGGTAGTGCAGTGGATGTGATCTATATGGATTTTAGTAAGGCATTTCACAAGGTTCCACATGGTAGGCTTATTCAGAAAGTCAGAAGGCATGGGATCCAGGGAAGATTGGCCAGGTGGATTCAGAATTGGCTTACCTGCAGAAAGTAGAGGGTCGTGGTGGAGGGAGTTCATTCAGATTGGAGGGTTGTGACTAGTGGTGTCCCACAAGGATCGGTTCTGGGACCTCTACTTTTCGTAATTTCTATTAACGACCTGGATGTGGGGGTAGAAGGGTGGTTTGGCAAGTTTTGCAGACGACACAAAGGTTGGTGGTGTTGTGGATAGTGCAGAGGATTGTCGAAGTTTGCAGATAGACATTGATAGGATGCAAAAATGGGCTGAGAAGTGGTAGACGGAGTTCAACCCGGAGAAGTGTGAGGCGGTACATTTTGGAAGGACAAACTCCAAGGCAGAGTACAAAGTAAATGGCAGGATACTTGGTAGTGTGAAGGAGCAGAGGGATCTTGGGGTACATGCCCACAGATCCTTGAGGGTTGCGTAGATAGGGTAGTTAAGAAAACTTATGGGGTGTTATCTTTCATAAGTCGAGGGATAGCATTTAAGAGTTGCAAGGTAATGATGCAGCTCTATAAAACTCTGGTTAGGCCACACTTGAAGTACTGTGTCCAGTTCTGGTCGCCTCACTATAGGAAGGATGTGGAATCATTGGAAAGGGTACAGAGGAGATTTACCAGGATGCTGCCTGGTTTATACAGTATACATTATGATCAGATATTAAGGGAGCTAGGGCTTTACTCTTTGGAGAGAAGGAAGATGAGAGGAGACATGATAGAGGTGTACAAGATAATAAGAGGAATAGATAGAGTGGATAGCCAGCGCCTCTTCCCCAGGGCACCACTGCTCAATACAAGAGGACATGGCTCTAAGGTAAGGAGTGGGAAGTTCAAGGGGGATATTAGAGGAAGGTTTTTTACTCAGAGAGTGGTTGGTGTGTGGAATGCACTGCCTGAGTCAGTGGTGGAGGCAGATACACTAATGAAGTTTAAGAGGCTACTAGACAGGTATACGGAGGAATTTAAGGTGGGGGGTTGTATGGGAGGCAGGGTTTGAGGGTCGGCACAACATTGTGGGCCGAAGGCCTGTACTATTCTATGTTCCATGTATTTGCGGCAGAACAGAAAGAGCTGGAATTAAGTTCAAGTTTAATTATCATTCGACTATGCATGAATATAGCCAAACAAAAAAGCATTCTCCTGGGACCAAGGTGTAAAACACACTGCCAACTACTGACAGCACCTTCTACATTGCTCATAGCACAAATAGCACCTATGGTTACAATTTCAGAAAAACAGTCACAGAGAGACAAAAATAATATAACCAAGTCCCAGAGTGGCATGACTGTAGATTGTCTTCTACAGTACTGAGCAAACCCCTGAAGACGACACCGAGTGAATACTCTTGGTGCTTTAATGGAGGCATTGCTTTGTAGTGTGCTAACACTTTCGCAGTATTCTCTGAATGCCTGAGTCTGGAATGATTGTAATTGTTGACATTCACCACTAGATGGTGAACAGAAGTTGAAGGTGAATCACTCAAACAACAGGAATCCGCAGATGCTGGAAAGATGTAGGTGAATCACTCAGTGGTTATTATACTAATACACCACTAGATGGCAGCAAACATCAGTTGAAACTGCAGCACTTAAAGCAATCAGAATCAGGTTTAATATCACTGTGCAATTTCATTTTTTTTTGTAATTTATTCTTTATTGAAGTTCATCATCAAACAAAACTTTCCATAAGATGTATTTCAAATACTGTACATATATATCATTTAGTCATATTTGTCACAAATCTCCACATAATATTTATCTGAGGTATACACTTACAGAAAGGAGAGGAAGGAAAGAACAATCAAAAGAAGAAAACTATGTACAAAGTAGAGAGTGATCTTTTTTTTTACAACATATTTATTGACTTGTGAGAATAAAATTAGGCCTATGAGGTGTTATGTAGTTAAACCATTTTTCCTAGCATGAATCAAATTGTTCCAACTTATGATTAACAGATGCTGTTATCTTCTCCATTTTGTAAATGTCCATTGTTATTTCCATCCATACATTTAAACTTGGCCTCTCCTGTGATAACCATTTCCTGGTAAGAGTCTTTTTACCAGCCACCAGCAGTCTATTCATTAAATATTTATCTCTTTTCAACCATTCTTGAGGTATATACCCAAAATATATGGTCTTACTTTCTAAGGGTATTTCACATTTAAAGATGTCTTGTAGGACATTGTGTATCCCACTCCAACAGTCTTTGATAATGGGGCATACCCAGAAAATATGATAATGGTTGGTATTTTGATTTTGACAATTTCTCCAGCAAACAGGGAGGTTACTATCATAATGGGATTTCTGAGAGGGTGTAATAAAATATCTTATCAAGTTTTTCCACCCGAACTCCCTCCATTTCTGTGAACTGGTACACTTCCATTGATACCTCCATATTATTGTCCAGTCTTCCTCAAATATTATTATCCCTCCTTCCTTCTCCCATTTTGTTTTAATGTATGAAGTCGAGCACGTTTTAAGATTTGACAAACCCTTATATACACTTGAAATTATTCTACTATTGTTGTCTGAATTATATGCTTTTCTAAATAGCTCTGTCAAACATGTACTTGCCTTGTTTACATTTTTAACCATCCTATTAACATACTGTAGCATCTGTAAATATCGATAAAAGTCTTGCTTTTCTAATAAGTGTTTCTCTTTGAGCATTTCAAAACTGAACAGTGTCCCTTCTTTCATTATATTGCAAATAGCTGTTATTCCTTTAGCCGTCCAGTCCTTAAATCAAGCACCCAGTTTGTTTGGCGTAAAATCCGAGTCATATGTACACCATTTAAGAATTGCAATGTTTCTCTCCAGTTTATATTTTTTTATAATAGTTTTCCATATTTTAAGAGTCAATTTCACCCGCGGGTTGTCAATATTATTTATGTAACTTTGTAGGTTGTTATCAGCCAAAATTGCCTGTATGGGGATGGAAGGTGTCCCCTCCTCAATGTTTTTCCATTGAGCGTCATATGATGGGTTGCACCAGCATATCACGGCTCTCAACTGTGCTGCAAAATAATAATCTCTAAGAGAAGGTAGGCCCCATCCCCTCTTTTCCTTGGCTAATTGCAAAGTTTTGAGACGAACCCTAGGCCTTTTACCTTGCCATATATATCTTGATAGCATCTTTTTCCATTCATTGAATTGATTTTGGTTAATCTCTATTGGTAGGGTCTGAAGGAGATATAGTAGTCTAGGCAGTATATTCATTTTAATAGATTCAATCCTTGAACTGAGACAAAGAAAAGGAATTAGGTTCCATCTTGTTATATCTTCCTTAAAGTTTTTTATATATAAGCTGATAATTGCATTCTGATTATTTTACCAAATCTTTTGGCATAATGATGCCCAAATATTTGACAGACTCTGTTTGCCATGCCCAAGGATATCTACTTTCAATTTCTCTTGGTGGGCTATAGTTATATGAAAGTAGTTGGGTTTTATATATGTTGATCTTGTATCCTGATAATTGGCCATATTTTTCAAAGGATTGTATCAATTTAGGTAAAGAGTATGTTGGTTGCCCTAGATAGATCAAAATGTCATCCATGTAACAGGCCAATTTATGTTCTGTCACTTTAAAAGTAATTCCCCTGATAGCTTCATTTTGTCTGATGTGTCGAGCTAATGGTTCCAGATATAATGTGAAGAGTAGCGGTGACCATGCACAACCCTGTCTCGTGCCCCTTTCTAGGGTAAAACTATTAGATAAATATCCATTGATTTTAATCCTAGCAGTACGATTGTCGTATAGTGCCTGTATAATTTTAATAATTGTGTCATGTAGACCAAATCTATGTAAAACTCTGTAAGGGAAATTCCAATTAACCAAATCAAATGCCTTTTTAGCATCCACCCTTATCAGTTTTGCTTCAATTTCATTTTTTTTATATGATCCATAATGTGAAGTGTCCTTCGTATATTGTAAACAACAGGAATTCTGCAGATGCTGGAAATTCAAGCAACACACATCAAAGTTGCTGGTGAACGCAGCAGGCCAGGCAGCATCTATAGGAAGAGGCGCAGTCGACGTTTCAGGCCGGGGTCTCGGCCTGAAACGTCGACTGCGCCTCTTCCTATAGATGCTGCCTGGCCTGCTGCGTTCACCAGCAACTTTGATGTGTGTTGCTTCGTATATTGTCTCGTGTTTGGCGTTGTTGTATAAAACCTGTCTGATCATTATGCATCAGTGTGGGTAGAAACTCTTCTAATCGTTTGGCCATGATGGAGGTAAATAATCTATAATCCACATTAAGAACAGATATTGGTCTAAATGACGCACATTCCATTTTATCCTTGTCTTCTTTCGGTATAGCTGAGATTATCGCTTCCCTCCAGCTGGGTGGCATTTGTGCCTTTCTTAGAGCCCAGTTCAATGTGGGGACCAAAACAGGAATTAACTCATTTCTAAATTCCTTATACCACTCTGCCATCTATTAGATTAGATTAGATTATGAGGACACTCAGTCCTCGTTTATTGTCATTTAGTAATGCATGCATTAAGAAATGATACAATGTTCCTCCAGTAGATATGACAGAAAACACAAGACAGACCAAGACTAAAAAACTGACAAAAACCACATAATTATAACATATAGTTACAAAAGAGCAAAGCAATACCGTAATTTGATAAAGAACAGACCATGGGCACGGTAAAAGAAAGTCTCAAAGTCTCGAAAGTCCCAACATCTCACGCAGACGGTAGAAGGGAGAAAACTCTCCCTGCCATGAACCTCCAGCGCCGCAAACTTGCCGATGCAGCATCCTGGAAGCACCCGACCACAGCGGACTCTTGAGTCCGTCCGAAAACTTCGAGCCTCCGACCAGCCCTCTGACACCGAGCACCGAGCACCATCTCTGCCCAGCGCTTCAACCCCGGCCCCGGCCGCCAGCAACAGGCAAGGCCGAGGGATCGGGGCCTTCTCCGGAGATTCTCGATCACACAGTAGCAGCGGCAGCGAAGTGGGCATTTCAGAAGTTTCTCCAGGTGTTCCTCCGTGCTTCTCACGTCTGTCTCCATCAAATCAGGATTGTGCACGGCACCCTACTTGACAGATACCAATATCATTCACCAGAGAGGCCGCACGTGCTGCATCGCGCCACCATCTTCTCCTCCCCCCCATTTCACCATATCCATCTGATCCTGGTGACTTGCTTAATTTAAGCATACTAATTTGCAGTTTTTTAGTTCAGCTTCAGTTATGTCAGCAGTCATCGTTCTACTTTGTTCTTTGCTTAAAGTGGGTAATTCTGAAGCATTCAGGAAGGTGTCAATCTGGGCTATGCTTCCCCCTGGAGCTTTGGAATATAGAGTTTTGTAAAACATTTCAAAAGCTTCTTGAATTTCACTCAGTTATTTTTTTTTATCAGTTTTGTTCTCGGAACCCTAATTCTATGAATTGTATTTTCTGCTATCTTTTTTTTCAGTTTCCACGCCAGTGTATTCATAGATTTAGATGCACTTTCATACTGTCTCTGTTTCAGAAACATTAAATGTTTTTCTAATTTCTTGCGTAGCCAAACTAGTAATTTCATTCCTAATTTTTAAAATTTCCTCTAGTGTATCCTGTGCCAAACTCAATTTGTTTTTTTTTTCTAGTTCCTTCAGCTTATTTTGTAATTCCTCTAATGTTTTATTCCTTATTTCTTTCTTATATGAAGATATCGCTATAATTTTCCCTCTTAAGACAGCCTACAGAGTATCCCATAGAATGGGAGGTGAAACCTCTCCACTATCATTGAATTCTAAGTAAAGACCAATTTCTTTTTTAATTTGTACCTTAAAATAGGGATCATTGAGTAGACTTGAATTTAGTTTCCAAGTAGTATTCTTTAGTTGTAGGTCAAAATCAACAGATAAATATCCATCCATATATCAATTAGACCAACATCCTCAAAAAGAGTGTTAACTTTCTTATGTAAGGACTTTGTTTCATAAGTTTTTCTATTGGAAGGGTCTAACTTTGGTTGTAATTGTAAATTTAAGTGTCCCCCACATGTCAAGAGACCTTCTGTTTCCGTTACCATAATATTAGCAATTTTCTGGAAGAAACTAATATCACTTCCTGGGGGTGCGTATATATTCAATAAACTAACTGGATTTCCATCTATATTCCCCCTTACCAGAATATTTCTGCTCTCTTTATCTCCCATTTCAAATACTTGTTCAAAATCTAGCTTGCTTGAGATGACAATAGCAACTCCTCTCCTATATCCTGATTTATATGAGGAGAAAAAAAATTAGTGAAGCCCATTCTCTTTAATTTTCCATGCTCAATATCACTTAAGTGAGTTTCCTGTAAATATACTACATGGGCTTGTTCTGTTTTCATTTTTGATAGAATTTTATTTCGTTTGATTGGATTCAACAGCCCACTGACATTAAAAGAAATGAATTTTACTTTGTCCTTAGCCAAGTGTATTTATCTGTTAGTAAATCATCAAAATTTGCAGAATATAACTTAATCGATCTACTCCCTGAACAAATAAGAACCAAGAAACGTGAATAATAAAAAAAAGATAACAAAGGTGTGATTCCAAGGCTGGGGTCTCTAGATGACCCTGGGTTGAGCTAGAGGAAACCTCTAGCCATGGGGTATAGCCCCTCCTACCTGTGAGTTGAGGGCCCCTGCTGCAGTACTTATAAATGTAAGTAAAAAAAGTCTATGTCCATTACACAGAAATGATTTCCTTGTGTATTCCTCCCATATATATATTCTCATTTAGGTGGTGAAAAAGGAGTGAATGAATGAATAAAAAAAATTGAGTAATATAAAGTCCACATTATAATATGTATTTCTTGAGATAGGTATATCACCGTCTGTTTTTGCTTCCGTTTGGTTTATCAGCACTTTTAAAGTTAACCAGACCATATGGCTCTTCTGGAGGAGGTGAGGGCTGTCTTCGGAGAACTCACAATCTCTTCCTAATATCCTTCTCTTGTCCTCCTCCCGTCCCCTGCTTTCTCAGTTCTCTTACTATTTCCCAAGCAGATCGGGACAACTGCTCAGCCAGACTTTCCCTTGGTTTGACCATGCTAACCGGCAGTCCTCTGTTGTTCATGTCTGTAGTCAGCTCTTCCACTGTCTGATACAGCTGTATCTCTCCTTCATAAAATACTGCCAGTTTAGCAGGGTACAGGGTTTGAAATTTAATCTTTTCTTGCTTTAATATTCATTTGGCTTCGGAACATTCCTTCCGTTTCTGTAGGACCGCTGGGGGGTAATCATGATCGAAGTATATTAACTTCCCGTTCCAAACCACCCTCTTCTTACCCCAGGCCCTTCGTAGAATCTCCGCCTTGCTCTTGAATCGAAGGAATTTAAGTACTATTGAGCGCGGTTCACTTTCTCTGTCTCCGGGAGGCCTCGGGACGAGCGAATGATGCATTCTCTCAATTTCAATCTCCATAGTCAGGGGAATCTCCAGCACTTCCCACAGCAACTTTTCTACAAACTCCATAATCGACAATCTCTCCGCTCCTTCGGGAAGATTATAAATCCTGATATTTTTCCGTCATGATCTTCCCTCCTAGTCAAGCAATTTACTTTCCTGTTGATTTAATATTTTCATCGTTTTACTTAGTATCTATTCCACATTTTGCACGCGATCTTCCACCTTCTCAATTTGAGTCTCTGCCACCGCCATTTTCTGATTGACGTTGGTGAGCTCTGACTTTATATCACTGAGTTGCTACTTTACATCTTTTTGGACTTCCCTTATCTCTTCCAAATTCCTTATCATATTTGCTGCTTCGCCTGCACGAGGCCCATTGTCAGCCTCGCCGCCACGCACACGTGTAGGAGAGCCGCTCGTTGTACCTCTCTCCTCCATAGGCTCCGCAGTGATGCTTTCTTTTTCCCCATTCTTGCCCCCCTTATCAATTCAGATATCTTCTGAAGATCTTATACTTGATGGATTAACGGGGCAAAATATGCGTTTTTCCGGAGGAGCTGTTGATTTAAGCTGCCATTCTGGACGATGACGTCACTGTAACCATCACTGTGCAATTTCAAACAGGAGAAAATCTGCCGATGCTAGAAATCTAAGCAACGGACACAAAATTCTGGAGGAACTCAGCAGGCCAGCAGCATCTACAGAAAAAAGTACAGTCGGCGTTTCATAGAAACAGAAAACCTACATGCCGAACATGTCCCTACCTTAGAAATCACTATGTTTACCTATTAAATTAAATTAATTAAAAGCATCCATTAGTCTTGCGAGACCATGGATCTGCACCTGGAAAGTCTTCACTCTCCAGGGCACAGGCCTGGGCAAGGTTGTATGGAAGACCAGCAGTTGCCCATGCTGCAAGTCTCCCCTCTCCATGACACCAATGTTGTCCAAGGGAAGGGCATTAGGACCCATACAGCTTGGCACCAGTGTCGTCGCAGAGCAATGTGTGATTAAGTGCCTTGCTCAAGGACACAACACGTTGCCTCGGCTGGGGCTCGAACGCACAACCTTCAGGTCACTAGTCCAATGCCTTAACCACTTGGCCACGTGCTTACCTATAGCCCTCTATTTTACTAAGCTCCATGTACCTATCTAAAAGTCTCTTAAAAGACCCTATCGTATCCACTTCCACCACTGTTGCCGGCAGCCCATTCCACGCACTCACCACTCTCTGAGTGAAAAACTTACCCCTGACATCTCCTGTGTACCTGCTCCCCAGCACCTTAAACCTGTGTCCTCTTGTGGCAACCATTTCAGCCCTGGGAAAAAGTTTCGGAATTGAAACTCTTTGACAGGAAGGGTTTAGGCCTGAAGGGCTGTCCTGCCGAATGGTTTCAGCCGGAAACGTCAACTGTACTTTTTTCTATAGATGCTGCCGGGTCTGCTGAGTTCCTCCAGCATTTTGTATCTGTTCACCATGGAATTTGTTGTCTTTGTGACAGCAGAAAATGGCAATACATAATAATAAGGGAAAAAACTGTGAATTACAGTCCGTATGTATATATATTAAATAGTTAAATTACATAAGCAGAGCAAAAATATAAATTAAAAAGTAGTGAGGTAGTATTCAGGGGTTTAATGACCATTCAAAAATCAGATTTTTTTTATCGTGTCGCACCAGACAGTCAGCCATTCTTGTCTGGTGTATGGTGTCAAGATTGGTCTCCTTTCGGATTAACCGGGTCACGATATGAATGTTCCTGACTCAACACTTTTTTTTTACGAAGCCGAGTGGCTAGCTCGACGCTCAACCCGGCACGGATGGAAAGCATGTTTTTTCTCCAAACGTATGTTTGCTCATTGTGGCCAAAAAGTTCTATTCGAAAGGTTCAAAGGAACATCTAAACAAGCCTGATGCATTTTGGAAACAAGTCCTGTGGACTGATGAAGTTAAAATAGAACTTTTTGGCCACAATGAACAAAGGTATATTTGGAGGAAAAAGGGTGCAGAATTTCATGAAAAGAACCCCTCTCCAGCTGTTAAGCACGGGGGTGGATCGATCATGCTTTGGGCTTGTGTTGCAGCCAGTCGCACGGGGAACATTTACTGGTAGAGGGAAGAATGAATTCAACTAAATACCAGCAACTTCTGGAAGCAAACATCACACCGTCTGTAAAAAAGTTGAAGATGGAAAGAGGATGACTTCTACAACAGGATAATGAACCTAAACACACCTCAAAATCCGCAATGGACTAACTCAAGAGGCACAAGCTGAAGGTTTTGCCATGGCCCTCACAGTCCCCCGACCTAAACATCATCGAGAATCTGTGGATAGACCTCAAAAGAGCAGTGCATGCAAGACGGCCCAAGAATCTCACAGAACTAGAAGCCTTTTGCAAGGAAGAATGGGCGAAAATCCCCCAAACAAGAATTGAAAGACTCTGAGCTGGCTACAAAAAGCGTTTACAAGCTGTGATACTTGTCAAAGCGGGTGTTACTAAGTACTGCCATGCAGGGTGCCCAAACTTTTAATTTGAGCCCTTTTCCTTTTTTGTTATTTTGAAACTGTAAAAGATGGACATAAAAAAGTTTTCCTGCTTAAAATATTAAAGAAATGTGTCATCTTTAACTTTATGCCTTTTGGAAATCAGTTCATCTTTTACTCGCTTAGCTATTTACAGTAACAGAAATTTTGACCAGAGGTGCCCAAACTTTTGCATGTCACTAGTCCTGGGTGATGGGAGCCCTTAATCATGCCTGGCACCTTTTTGAGGCACCGCTCATTGAAGTTGTCCTGGATGGAGCTGACTGTTCACAACCTTCTGCAGCTCCTTTTGTTCCTGTGTAGCAGAGCCCCCTCCCAACCCCCCACCCCCACCACAACAGACAGTGATGAAGCCAGTTAGAATGCTCTGCATGATACGTCTGTAGAAATTTGGGAGTGTCTCTTTGGTGCATTACTAAATTTCCCCAAACACCTAACGAAATATCGCTGCTGTCATACCTTCTTTGTAGATTCATTGATATGCAAGGCCCGGGTTAGATCCTCAGAGATATTGACACCCAGGAACTTGGAATCGCTCTCTCTTTCCACTTCTGATTCCTCTGTGAGGACTGGTGTGTGTTCCCTCATTTTAGCCTTTCTGAAGCCCACCAGAAGATGAGAGATAATAAATTCAAGAGGTTAGAGCTAGAGTGACAAATGAGGCCTGGAGCCTCATCATTATCTCTTATCCTTATCACCAGAGTATCCTTTAGTTTATCCGAGCCTGCGTAGAAACTATATAAGCTCCATTTCATTGTGAGGTGGCCCAACACATGTAATTTCTCTGAGCAGGACTCTATATAATAAACACAAGAGATTCTGAAGATGCTGGAAATCCAGAGCAACATATACAATATGCTGGAGGAGATCAGCAGGTCAGGCAGCATCTATGGAAATGAATAAACTGTTAAAGTTTTTGGCCAAGACCCTTCATCAGGACTAAAAGGGAAGGGGAAGAAACCAGAACAAGAAGGTATAGATGGGGAGAGGGGAAGGAGCACAAGAGGGCAGGTGACAGAATAGTGGATGGATGGAGGAGGGGGAATGAAGTAAGAAGCTGGGAGGTGGATAGGTGGAAGAGGAATGGCTGAAGAAGAAGATCTGAGGTTAAATATCACTGGCTTATGTTGTGAAATTTGGCATTTTGTAGCAGCATTACAAAGTAAATAACCTGTAGAAAACCCAGTGTTTACAATAGGATTTATATACAGCACTGTGCAAAAGTCTTATATACAGCCAGGGTGCCTAAGACTTTTCAACAGTATTATATTTGTCGGTGTGGAGCAGAGGGCAAGATTGTAAATCTGGCGGGAGCAAAGGATGTCGGGAATGGTGAGGGTGGAGCACTGTGGGAGGGATGTGGGACAGGTGGCAGAGAAGGAGTGTTGGGGTGGGTGCAGACACACCCAGCCCTGAGACACCAGGCAAGGTCATTTTGATTCCAAACAACTGGTTTATTAATCATTACCGAATGTCCCTCTGGTGCTTCCTGCTCCCTCCCCTCTCCCTTCCCCTTTTCCCAACCATGATTCCCATCTCTCTGCCCCCTTTCAACTCTCAGTCCACAATAGAGACCCATATCAGAATCAGGTTTATCATCACTTACACATGTCATGCAATTTGTCTTTTTTTTTGCAGCAGCAGTATGTGCTTAAGGCCTTTGCATGGTAACTAATGTAGCATCAGATACACAATATACACAAATTAGGCATAAAGTAAATGATGCTTGTGTTGTTCTGTAGACCAATGGAGACATGCTGCGTTGGCAGCAGAACGTGAGTCAGCACATCCTTAGATCGTTTTGGTTGCCAACGCAAATGATTCATTTCCCTCTGTGTTTCTATATGCATGTGATAAATAAATGAATCTGAATCTGAAGTTGTACAGGAACTGACAAAGAGAAAAACACAATAAGAGCAGAAAGGAACAAAGTCCATTGTTAAAGTGGTCATGGTGTTGCTGTATGAAGGTAATGACTGGCGATGTGCCATTTGGTTCAAGAGCTGTAGCAGTAGTTCAGCGGCTGTGCTCGAACCCGGTGGTTTGGGATTTCAGGCTTCTGCATCTCCTGCCAGATGGGAGATGTCTGAAAGTGGCAGGGCTTGAATAGTATGCACCTTTGATGATAAACTCAATGGCTATTTTATCTGGTACCACGTGTACCTAATAGAACAGCCACACTGAGTTTACCTTCATGGTCACTTGCTGCTGTAGCCTATCCACTTCAAGATTCGATGAGTTGTGCGTTCAGAGATGCTCTTCTGCACACCAATGTTGTAACGCGAGGTTATTTGAGTTACTGTCACCACCTGTCATATTGAACTAGTGTGACCATTCTCCTCTGACCGCTCTTATTAAAAAGGCATTTTTTGCACGCAGAACTTCTGCTCACTGGATTTTTTCTTTTACTTTTCGCACCATTCTTTGTAAACTCCAAAGATTATCATCATCATCAGGTGCTGTGCCCAGTTTGAGCTTTGACTGCCACGGCCCACACACTCCTGTTTCAGGTCAAGTGGATCAATTCATTGGTATTCATTTCCAGTTCTCTGGCTGCTGTCTCCATCATCATTTGTCTTTGTCTTTCTCTTGCTTTCTTCCCTTCAATCTTTCCCATAATTACCGTGCACTCTAACTCCTCTTTCCTAATCACATGTCCAATGAAGTTATGTTGCCTTTTCATGATCTCATACATTATTTCTCTTTCTGCGCTTGCTCTGTTAATGACATCCTCATTAGATATTCGTTTCGTCCATGATATTCTTTGCATCCTCCTCAAAAACCACATCTCTGCTGCTTCAATTTGTTTCCTCATGTTACTAGATATTGTCCAACATTCTGATCCATATAACATAACTGGATAAACGTAACATTTCAGTACTCTGAGGCAGGTTGTCATGCCTAGTTTAGTGTTGGTTAGTATATTCTTCATTCTCGTAAAGGTGTCTTTTGCCATCCCTATTCTTCTTTTCATGTCCATGTCGCACCTGCCATCTGATTTCATCCAGCTTCCTAAGTAGAAAAGTTCTGTACTTGTTTTATGTCTTCCCCATTTATTCTCAGCCTGCAGATAGGATTCTCCTTCTTTTTGGATATCACCATACATTCTGTCTTTTTGCAATTGATAGATAGAACCATTTTTGCACTCTCTTCAACAACTACAGTATAGCCGGCTGGTGGCGTAGTGGCATCAGCGTTGGACTTCCAGATGAAAGGTTACGAGTTCAAATCCAGCTGGCTCCCCTGCACGATTTCCAAGAGAGCTGGTGATGTCTTTGGAAACCCACCCGGCAGAAGGCAATATCAAACCACTGCTGTAAATTGCCTCGTACGCGGTTCTCCACTACATCAGAAAGGCGTGGAGGGAAATCGTCCGCTAACCAGAGAAACTCTGGATGCAACGTACTCTTCCTTTTTCAACAACCATATCAATTAAATTTTGTAATTCTTCCTCCGTATTTGCAGTTAGCACAGTATCATCCACATATCTAAAATTATTGATCACTGCCAACTTTGATTCCCAAGATGTCTCTTATTTTTTCTAATATTGTTCCACTGTACACATTAAATAAATCAGGGTAAAAAACTCACCCTTGTCTAACGCCTGTCTTGATTTTTGCAAGCTGACTCACTTCCCTATCTATTCTTATAGCGGCAGTTTGTTCCCAGTACAGATTTCTGATTAGGTGGAAGTCTTTCAAATCTAGATCTAGAGTTTCCTGTAAGATGTCAAATAACTTATTGTGCCCTACTTTATCAGATGCTTTTGTGTAGTTGATAAAACAAACGAACTTCAGATTTTAAAATACTTGGACGTTCAATGTTCTTCTTAAATTCTGGTTTTTCGCCTCGATTATCTTCGAACAATTCCTGAATATACTCAGTCCATCTGTTCATAATCTCATCTTTTTCCATGATAATGGTACCATCCTTTGCTTTCAAACATCCACCTGAAGAACAGAGGAGCTTTTCACCAATAATATTCTTGATTTGTTAATGTAACCTTTTTGGATCAGTAATAGGGATTCTTTCTAGTTGCTCACATTCCTAGTTTAACCATTCTTCTTTGGCTTATTGATATAGGCTTTTAACTTTTGTATCTAAGGACATATTCTGGAGGATTTGCTTTCTTCAGTCTCCTTTCTTCCACTAGATTTTTGATTTCATCTGTCATCCATTTATTCTTTGGCTGTTTTCTTTTTTAGGAATCACTGACTTTGCAGATTCTACCAAGGCAACTTTTAGAGAGTTAAACTTCATTTCTACATGATTGCTATCATCTTCAACAGATTCTATTTCTAGACTTTGAAATCTATTCCTTACTTCCATTGTAAATTTTTGACTTAAGTTTCCTTCTTTAATTAATTGCGAGTAGTCAAGGGATTGTTTAGGTTTTTGCTTCTTCAGTTTTTTAAGTTTTACTTTTACATGACATACTACTGGGTTATGGTCACTATTACAGTCTGCACCTGGATGTGTTTTGCATTGAGTCACTGAGTTTCTAAATCTTTGGTTTATAGTAATGAAGTCAATTTTGATTTCTGGCGTTATCACCTGGACTTTTCCAGGTCCACAAGCGTCTTGAATGGTTTTTAAAGTAGGTATTCATAATGACCTGATTATTCACCTTGCACTATTCTACCCATTTCTCACCTCTTTCATTTCTTCCCCCCTCCCCCTTTCTTTCTCCTTAGGCCTCCCATCCCATGATCCTCTCAGATCCCTTTTGCCAATCAACTGTGCAGCTCTTGGCTCCATCCCTCCCCCTCCTGTCTTCTCCTAGCATTTTGGATCTCCCCCTCCCCCTCCCACTTTCAAATCTCTTACTAGCTCTTCTTTCAGTTAGTCCTGACGAAGGGTCTTGGCCCAAAACGTCAACTGTACCTCTTCCTATTGATGCTGCCTGGCCTGCTGCGTTCACCAGCAACTTTGATGTATCTGCAGATTTCCTCGGGTTTGCGAGTAAATGATGAACTGATTTCCAAAAGGTATAAAGTTAAAGATGACACATTTCTTTAATATTTTAAGGAAGAAAACTTTTTTATTTCAATCTTTTACATTTTCAAAATAACAAAAAAGGAAAAGGGCCCGAAGCAAAAGTTTGGGCACCCTGCATGTCAGTACTTAGTTACACCCCCTTTGGCAAGTATCACAGCTTGTAAACGCTAAGAGTCTTTCAATTCTTGTTTCGGGGATTTTCGCCCATTCTTCCTTGCAAAAGGCTTCTACCTTTGTTCATTGCAACCAAAAGGTTTTATTCAAAAGGTTCAAAGGAACAGCTAAACAAGCCAGATGCATTTTGGAAACAAGTCCTGTGGACTGATGAAGTTAAAATAGAACTTTGTGGCCGCAATAAGCAAAAGTATGTTTGAAGAAAAAAAGGTGCAGAATTTCATGAAAAGAACCCCTCTCCAACTGTTAAGCACGGGGGTGGATCAATCATGCTTTGGGCTTGTGTTGCAGCCAGTAGCATGGGAAACATTTACTGGTAGAGGGAAGAATGAATTCAATTAAATACCAGCAAATTCTGGAAGCAAACATCACACCGTTAAATAGCCAAAGATAAAAAAAGCAAACACGAGGAAATCTGCAGATGCTGGACTTTCAAGCAACACACATAAAAGTTGCTGGTGAACGCAGCAGGCCAGGAAGCATATCCAGGAAGAGGTACAGTTGACGTTTTGGGCCGAGACCCTTCGTCAAGACTAACTGAAAGAAGAGCTAGTAAGAGATTTGAAAGTGGGAGGGGGAGGGGGAGATCCAAAATGCTAGGAGAAGACAGGAGGGGGAGGGATGGAGCCAAGAGCTGGACAGTTGATTGGCAAAAGGTATATCAAAGGATCATGGGACAGGAGGCCTAGGGAGAAAGAAAAGGGGGAGGGGGGAAAGCCCAGAGTATGGGCAAGGGGTATAGTGAGAGGGACAGAGGGAGAAAAAGGAGAGAGAGAAAAATGATGTGTGTATATAAATAAATAAATAACGGATGGGGTACAAGGTGGAGGTGGGGCATTAGCGGAAGTTTGAGAAGTCCATCCACGTCAACTCTAACTATCTCCTCATAATTTTAAATACCTCTATCATCCCCCCTCAAACTTCTAACTTGTTCAACCTTTCTCTGTAACTTAGGTGCTGAAACCCAGGCTACATTCTAGTAAATCTCCTCTGTACTCTCTCTATTTTGTTGACATCTTTCCTATAATTCGGTGACCAGAACTGTACACAATACTCCAAATTTGGCCTCACCAATGCCTTGTACAATTTTAACATTACATCCCAACTCCTGTACTCAACCATACATTCTGTCTTTTTTCAATTGATAGATGGACCCATTTTTGCACTTTCTTCAACAATTATATCAATTAAGTTTTGTAGTTCTTCCTCCGTACTTGCAATTAACAGTGTCATCTGCATATCTGAAATTATTGATGTTTTCACCGCCAACTTTGATTCCCAAGATGTCTCTTAATTTTGTAATATTGCTTAGCTGTACACATTAAATAAATCAGGGGAGAAAACACACCCTTGTCTAACGCCTCTCTTGATTTTCGTAAACTGACTCACTTCTCCATCTAGTCTTATAGCGACAGTTTGTTCCCAGTACAGATTTCTGATTATGTGGAGATATTTTGAATCTAGATCTAGAGTTTTCTGTAATATTTCAAATAACTTATTGTGCTTCACTTTATCAAATGCTTTTGTGCAGTCGATAAAACAAACTAACAAATCTTTTTGCACTTGAATAGCTCGTTCTGTTAGTATCCTTAACATCAATATTGTGTTTCTTTTACCTTTGTCTTTCACAACACCACATTGTTCTTTACCTATTTCAGCTTGTATCTTACTTTTAGCTTTTGTCATCAAAATTCTTAGAAATATCTTGGTGATATGACTCATTAAACTTATGGTCCTATGTAATTCACATTCTGTTGCTCCAGGTTTCTTAGGAAGAGTGATAAATACTGATTTTTAAAAATCTCTTCTGGTATTACTCCAGTCTCATAAATGTCATTGATTAAATCAGTAAGTTTTTCAATTCTATAATCTTCAAGGGCAATAATTTGTTCTATTACTAATTCATCAGGACCTGCTGCCTTTCCTTTCTTTATCTTATTTACTGCATCACGAACTTCAGATTTTAAAATTCTTGAACCTTCAATGTTTTTCTTAATTTCTAGTTTTTCACCTCGATCGTTTTCAAACAGTTCCTGAATATACTCAGTCCATCTATTCATAATGTCATCTTTTTCCATGATAATGGTACCGTCCTTTGCTTTCAAACATCCACCTGAAGAACAGAGGAGCTTTTTATCAGTGATATTCTTGATTTGTTAATATAACCTTGTTAGATCAGTAATAGGGATTCTTTCTATTTTGTCACATTCCTGGTTTAACCATTCTTCTTTGGCTTTTTAACATAAGCGTTTAACTTTTTTATCTACGGACTTATATTCTATAGGATTTGCTTTCTTCTATCTCCTTTCTTCCATTAGATTTTTGATTTCATCTGTCATCCATTTATTCTTTGTGCTTTTTCCTTTTTTAGGGATCACTGACTTTGCTGATTCTACCAAGGCATCCTTTAGAGAGTTAAATTTCATTTCTACATGATTGCTATCATCTTCAACAGATTCTATTTCTAGACTTTGAAATCTATTCCTTACTTTAATTGTAAATTTTTGTCTTAAGTTTTCTTCTTTAATTAATTGCAAGCAGTCACAGGATTGTTTAGGTTTTTGCTTTGTTAATTTTTTAAGTTTTACTTTTAAATGACATACTACTGGGTTATGGTCGCTATTACTGTCTGCACCTGGATATGTATTGCATTGAGTCACGGAGTTTCTAAATCTTCGTGTCAACTACATCATAAATTTTATTGTTATTGACAATCTTACTAATCATGTCCTGTGCATGCTCATCCAGATTAATGGTATGGAGATGAAGAGGAATTTCTTTAGCCAGAGAGTGGTGAATTTGTGGAATTCTTTATCACAGGCAGCTGTGGAGGCCAGGTCTTTATGTATATTTAAGGCAGAGGTTGATAGATTCTTGACTGGTCGGGGCATGAAGCGATATGCGGGAAAGTCAGGAGACTGAGGCTGAGAGGAAAATTCTATCAACCATGATGAAATGGCGCAGCAATCTCGGTCAGTCAAATGGATAATTCTGGGAATGAGGATCTGTAGTCTCTACTCCCATTGTGTGGGTTCTGAGGTGAGTGTTGGAGCTCCAGATATCTTCCACAGACGCTGCCACCATTGGGCAGGAAGTACCTGGTGGGTCATAGATTGGGAGCTTCAGTGCTCCTTCCACTGTGTCCACTTGATGTTCGTGTGCTCTCATCAAAAGCCCTGAGGATATTGGAGATGCAAGAGACAGGAATGTGGAGCAATAAACAAACTTTTGCAAGAACGCAATGGGTCAAGCATGATCCGTGGAGTCAAAGGGATGGTCAACATCCCCATCTACACGTCCCCATGTACATCAACGGAACTGTAGTGGAGTGTGTATCAAGCTTCAAATTCCTTGGTGTCCACATTTCCGAGGATCTCACCTGGTCCCTGAACTCCTCCATCCTGATCAAAAAGGCGCAACAGCACCTTTACTTCCTGCGGAGCATGAAGAAAGCTCACCTCTGTCCCAGGATACGGACTTTTACCGCTGTACCATTGAGAGCATACTCACCAACTGCATCTCAGTGTGGTATGGCAATTGTTCCATATCGGACCGCAAAGCACTCCAGCGGGTGGTGAAAACTGCCCAGTGGATTATTGGTACCCAATTGCTCACCATTGAGAACATCTACCATAAATGCTGCCTGGGCAGGGCGAAAAGCATTATCAAGGATACATCTCACCCTAACCATGGACTCTCCTCCCATCTGGTAGGCGCTACAGGAGCCTCCGCTCCCGCACCAGCAGGCACAGGAAGAGCTTCTTCCCTGAGGCTGTGACCCTGCTGAACCTCACATCACAGTGCTAAGCAGTATTGCACCTATATTGTACTGTCTCAGTACTTTTATATTTGTGTGCTGTAGCACTTACTTTTTATTCGCAGTTATTTTGTAAATAACACTATTCTTTGCATTTCTGGTCAGATGCTAACTGCATTTCATTGGCTTTGTATCTGCACTCGGCACAATGACAATAAAGTTGAACCTAATCTAATCTAAACATTTAGGGGCAAGGCCCTTCATTGAGGCTGGGAGTATAAAGGAGGTATACTTTATATATACACTTTTATCTGGTTCCAGCTGTCATCTAACAGCCTCTGTCTCAACACTTTCCACCAAGAGTCAGTCAGTCAGTCAGTCAGTCAGTCTCTCTCTCTCTCTCTCTCTAGTGAATCCTGTACAACGCTCATTTCCTTAACACATACAGGAGATTATTCATTCATGTATCCAGCTGTTATTCAATGTATCAAATATTCTGTGAGCCTTCCAATTCACAATCAAATAAATGGTGCCAGAATTCTTTAATGTTTTGGTTGAGTTGTTCTCTGATCTTGGCAATTTACTTGCACACGTTTCATCACCATACAAGGAGACATCATCAGTGTGCTGCTGATTGTGGAGTGTCCTCCGATTGCTTGGCTCTTGTAGCTGATTGGTCACCATTTTGAAACTCAGTTGTGATGTGGGGAGGAAATTTCGTCGCTGACTGGTTGTGTGGTGTACTTCGTGCGCTGTGCTCTGGAATTTTGCCCGCATCCCCTCATAAATAGGATTGAGGTCTACATGTTTGTTTACAGATGTGTTCATAGAGAAAACATTCTTCTAGGAATTCCCTTGCAAGTGTGTTTCCTTGTGTCATGACTTTCACTGATGCTGAGTCAAATTTGCGTCCCTCTTGATCTTCATAGATAGAGACTAGGGAGAGTTAACCATGCTGCTTTACAGTCAGTCAACGTTCATGGATCCTTGTGGATTGTTTTCTTCTAGTTTGGCCAACGTAATTATTGTGTTTGATACCGAGGGATAGTGCAGAGCACACCAAGATTCCCCTGAACTTTACTGATAACCTTGCTTGTACAGTATATGAACTCCTCTCATGTGGGAGTGGGTAACTTAGTAGCAAAGGGATCACTACATCTCCCCTTCTTGAAAAAAAGAAAAACTAGGCATGCATTTCTTTTTTTAAAGAACAGTCTCATTTTACAAAATGTTTTCAACATTAGAACTCTTTTAAAAAAACACTAAATCTAATGGAGCTCAGGGTAGACTACCTGAACACTCTGGCAAAGTGAAAGGATTACTCTGGTTCTTTAGTCACTTCTCCTCAGCAATTAGGCTATGTAATATATATCTGTGGTAGGACAGATAAACAACTTGATTTGGTATAGGTTCCTGGAATTGTTGGAGCAGGTGGAGATTCCTGAACAGGTGCGCCCACCACAGGAAAGTGGTCCTCATCTTGAGGATCAGGCCCTTCTATTTCTTTCTCTACCTTTCATGGACTTCGAAGGCGCACGAGCACGTTTGTTCTGCCTGATTTCACCTTGTGATGTTCTGATGACAGACAATTGTGGTGCACGCTGCCCGACTGTTGTTTCTTTGGTGGATTGGTCTGAAACCCAATCAGCTTCACCGCTCCTGAGCAGTGGCAACGACTTTTGCTCTGTGTCTTGAGATCAAGCATGCTCTTCGTTTTCTCACGCTGTGTTGTCTCAAAATTTCTCACTTCGTCGAGTGAGGTTGGGGAAGGGATGGAAGTACAGGCAGGTTGGTTCCCAGCCTTCGGCCCAGTGATAGCTTTGGGGGACTACAGCCGTTTGCAAGAGGGGTGGAGCGATAAGTTAGCAGTGCCTTGTATGGGTCTTTTGCCTTCAGTAGGAGACTCTTAACAGTTTGCACTGCTCTATCTGCTTCTCCATTTGCCTGTGAGTATTAAGATCTGGTTGTCTGGTGTTCGAATTCACAGTCCCTAGCAAAGGTTTTGAATTCTGAGCAGTTGAATTCTAGACTGTTGTCTGACCAAGTGTCTCTGGTATTCCAAGGGAAGCAAATAAAGCTTTTGGGTGGTGTATAACTGCTGCCGAGGATGTATAGGGCAGCTTGGACACTTCAATATTCCATGAGTAGTAATCCACAGTGAGAAGATATTGGTCTCTTTTCAGCTTCAAAATGTCTGTGCCTTCAATTTGCCATGGGAACTTTGGGAATTCTGCGAGGCTGAGAGTTCAGCATGATTTTTGTGTAGTTTTCTGCGTGCTTCACATTGCTTTGCATAATCTCTCGACTGTGTGCTCAGACCAGGCTACCATATGGATTGCCCTGCTCGTAGGCATTATTTCTCAATGCCTTGATGCCCTTGATGGACTTGACTGATGAGTTTGGCATGCATTGGGTCAGGAATGATGAGTCTGGAGCCCTTTAGCAGCAAACCGTTAAGAAAAGTGAGGGTGACTCTTTCAAGCCAGTAAGCTCTGAGTTTGTGAGCTCCTTTTGGAACAGCTGGCCATCTGTGCTTATGGTAATGCATGACCACATTGCCGATTTGGTCCTGTTTCAACTCAGTGTGAAGTTCATCCAGTCTACTCTGTGATGCAGGAAAGCTTTCACGTACCTGAGCTAAGTAGATGTTGGTATCTTCCATGAAGGCGGTGTCAGCTTCTGTCCACCATTGGATGACATCGTCGACAGAGTGTCCGGTGTTGTGAAAGATTTACTGGGAACATGTTCAATGTCGTAACAGTATCGCATCGGCCTCATTCTTAATCTGAGCTAAATCATCCAAGTATTTCAAGCTGAGTGGGCTGACAAAGGGCTTGTGGTCTGTTTCAAGTAGGAACTTCGTGCTTATCAAGTAGTAGCTGAAGTGATCACATGCCCGCATGAAAGCCAGTGTCTCCTTTTTGATTTGGGCGTAACACTGCTCAATCGGAGTCAGTGCTCTTGACGCATATACCACTGGTTTCCATACACCACTGCAGTTTTGCATGAACACTTCCACTAGGTCAAAAGAAAAGGCATCTGGTGAGACCTTGATTGCCTTGTTCGGATCAAAGAACACCAATGTTGGCAGAGAGATAAGCTCTGCTTTAAGTGATGAGAATGACTTCTCCATGGGTGCATCCAAAATGCTTCTCTGAGAGAAGTCTCATAGTGGCTTCGTATTCTCTGCCAAATCTGGAATGAACATTCCCAGCAGGTTTACCATGCCAAGGAGACCATAAATCACTGATACATTCGTACGTTGTTTCATGTTCTGAACTCCTGCCAGTCTATCTGAATCTGGTTGCACTCCCTCTGAGGACAGTTGGTGGCCTAAGAACCTCACCTCTAACTTTGCAAATTTGCATTTCTTTTGTTCAGGGCAATTCCAGCCCATTTCAGTTTCTCCAAAGTAGCTTCCACTCTTCAGCAATGTTCCTTAGCTGAGCCTCCGAAGATGAATATATCATCCATGTGGCAGACTAATACTTCCAGTCCCTCCAAAATTTGGTTCCTCCCCATATGAAAGAGTTCAGGGGCTTATGAGATGCCAACAGGGAGTCTCTTGGAGGCATTGTGTCCATATGGTGTGATAAAGGTTGTGAGTTTCTGGGACTCAGGAGCTAAATGGATCTGCAGAAACCCTAAATGTGCATTTAGCTTGGTGAAGAACTTTGCTTCACCCAGCGTATTCAATGTGTGCTCAGCAGAGGGCAGAATAAACTTCTCCTGCCTCACTGCAATATTCAATTTTGTTAGATCAGCTCAGGTCTTCACAGTGCAACCTGGCTTGGAAACAGGAACAATGCCTGCCCACCAGTCACAAGGTCCATTCAGTCTAGTTATGAAATCAAGCACCTCCATTCCCTCAAGTTCAGCTTTGATTTTGTTCATCAATGGGTGCGGTAAATGCCTTGCTGTGGTCAGACTCTCCTGGCCTCAGGTGGATACTGTACTCTTCTTTCAGTACCCCAGGCCTGTGAATAACTCTGGGTACTTCTACCACTGAGCATTGTTTCGTGAATCCATCCTTTCAATGAGATTTTGTTGCAATGGAGTGTAGGAGAGCAGACCCAAGGCAGGACACAGGCACGGAGGGCGGTTTAGGATTCTTACTCGGACTTGAAGGGTGACTTGGACTCAGAGCCTGGACTTGAACTTGAATTGGATTTGGAGCCGGAACTTGGAACTTGGACACAGAGCTGGGACTCTGAAGTTGGATACGGACACAGAGCTTGGACTTGGACTGGACACGGAGAGGACGACACCATACAATGACAGACAATTCGTATCACGGCTCGGAGCCGCGGGCAGGCTCTCGACTCGACCCAGGAACTGCAGACGGCAGGCTCTCGACTCAACCTAGGAACTGTGAACAGCAGAGCTTCGACTTGACCCGGGACCTGCGAACTGCAGGCTCTCGACTCAACCCAGGAACAGCGGACAACAGGCTCTCAACTCGACCCATTCTCAGCAGCCCGGAACGGGCATAACTGCATTGCTGAAGTGACAAACCAGCAGCGAGTAGATGTAAGCCGGAGTCTTTATGCTGCCAGTTCGAATGAGGATCAGGTGCCCTAATCAAGGAGCCCAGTGGAATACGGGGAAAAGGAAATTAACTGAAATGAGGAATCAATGGACCGGACCGTGACAGATTCAGCTTCTCAACGGCATGTCATCCCCATATTGGTGAGAAGAGATTCCGAATAACATACACATCCCCTTTTAAATGTTTCTCATTTTTACGGACAGAAATAGTAAACATTTCTTACACACTGAGCTTATGCTTCCTTGGCTCCATGAGCACTTACTTTGTTGGGTTTTAATGGAGTCTGTAGAAGTGTGGCAAAGAACAAGGTCCTGGACCATATACAGATTACAGAGGAGAAGGCGTTTGCTGTCTTGAGGCAAATGAGGGTCGATAAATCCTTAGGGCCTGATGAGGTGCTCCCTTGGACCCTGTGGGAGGCTAGTGTCATAATTACAGGGCCCAAGCAGAGATATTTAAAACATTCTTAGCCATGGGCGAGGAGCTGGAGGATTGGAGGGTAGTTAATGCTGTTCCATTGTTTAATAAACGATCTAAGAATAAACCAAAAAATTGTAGACGAGTGAGCCTGATGTCAGTAGTGGGAAGTTTTTGGAAGGTATTCTCAGGGACTGGATATACTGTAATGTGCAAAAGACTTAGTCACATACGATATGTATATCTAGGGTGTTTAAGACATTTGCATGTACTGTAGTAATTTTATGATTTACTCAGTACAGCTGCTGCAGAAGAAAAATGAAATTTTATGACATATGTGAATGACGATAAACTTGATTCTGATTTGTGTCTCTATTGTGGACTGAGAGTGGGGAAAAAAGCCAGGGGAGAGGAATAGTGGTTGGGTTAAGGGGAAGGGAATGAGAAGCACTGCAGAAACATTCTGTAGTGATTAATAAACCAATTGTTTGGAATCAAATAACCTTTCCTGATATCTTAGGGATGGGTGTGTCTGCACTTGTACCAACCCTTGGCACTCTATCTCCGCCAAATTTCCCACGTCCCTTCCGCAGTGCTCAACACTTGCCATTCCCAACATACTTTGCTCTTGCCAGATTTACAAACTTACTCTGCACTCCACATTGACAGCTCAAGAGTTTTGCATGGTACTGTATATGTTTTTGGATAGACAGAGACTGATTACGGATAGTCAGCATATCTAATTAATCTTAGTGAGTCTTTTGATGAAGATACCAGTAAAATTGATGCAGACAAGACAGTGAATGCTGTCTACATGGACTTTAGCAAAAAGTTTGACAAGGTCTCACATGGGAGGTGGGACTTGAAGGTTCAGTCACACTGCATTCAAAATCAGGTTGTAATTTGGATTAGACATTGGTTTCACAGGAAAAGCCAGAGCCTGGTAGTAGATAGTTGCCTCTTTGACTGGTGGCTGGTGACTAGTGGAGTGGCCATGTATTGGCACTGACTTCATTGTTGTTTCTCATCTACGAATATCAACGATCTGATGATAATGTGGTTGACCGGATCAGCAGATTTCCAGATGACACCAAGATTGGAAGTGTAGTAGACAATGAGGAAGACTATAAAAGCTTGAAAGTGGATCTGGACCAGCAGGAAAAATAGGCTGAAAAATGACAGATGGAAATTAATAAGTGTGAGGTGTTGCACTCTGGAACGTCCAACCAGGGTAGGTCTTACATAGTGATCAGTAGGGCACTGAAGAGTGTGGTAAAACAGAGGGATCTGGGAATACAGATCCATAATTCCTTGAATGTGATATCACATGCGCGTAGGGTTATAAAGAAAGCTCTTAGCACATTGGCCTTCATAAAACAAAGTATTGAGTACAGGATTTGGAATGTTTTGTTGAAATTACAGAAGACATTGTCAAGGGTAATTTGTGGTATTGTGCACATTTTTGGTCACCTACCAACAGGAAAGATGTAAATAAGATTGAAAGAGTACAGGCTAATTAGGTTGGAACTTTATTCCCTAGAATATAGATGATTGAGAGGAGATTTGATAGAAATGCACAAAAGTATGGATGGTGTAATTAGGGTAAATGCAAGTTACACTATCTATACCCCTGGGATTTTCTCAGAACTAGTACTGTATAATCGACTATTCAGCAAAACGTGAAATATGATCTCTATATGATCTCTACAGGTGGGAGGAGAAGATGGTGGCGCGACGCAGCGTGCACAGCTCTCTGGTGAAATGATATCGTATTTGTAAGTAGGACGCCGTGGAAAATTCTGATTTGATGGAGACAGATGTGAGAAGCACAGAGGAACATCTGGAGAAATTTCTGAAATGCCCGGTTCACTGCCGCTGCTACTGTGCGATCGAGAATCTCCGGAGGGTAGGCCCCAAAGTCCCCGGCTTTGCCTGCTGCTGGCGACTGAGGCTGGGGTCGAAGCGTTTGGCAGAGATGGTGCTCGGCACTCGGTGTCGGAGGGCTGATCGGAGCTTGAAGTTTTCAGACGAACTCAGAATCGGACTGTGGTCGGGCATAGCATGGAGAGTTTTCTTCCTTCTCCCGTTTGCGAGAGATGTGGGACTTTCGAGAGACTGAAATTTTTACTGTGCCCATGGCCTGTTCTACATCAAATTATGGTATTGTTGTATCTGCTAGAATTTTCTATGAATTGACGTCATAAAGGAGAAATGGGGTTCCCTTAGCACTGATAAATTTCTGTGTGTTCTGAAGCGATTCTGCACTTGCCTGAGCAGACTGAATTTTAAGAATATTTAAGATGACTGTTAAATTTATGTTTTGTGAAGTGTGACAGCCTGTTATGGCAAATCCAATTCACAGGAATGCGAAAGGCAGGAAAGAGTAGTGGACACAGATCAATTCATCATGAGCATAGCCATTTCCACCATTGAAAGCATCTGCATGAGGCACAGGAAGGCAGCATTTGTCATTGAGTTTCCCACTATCTAGGTCATATATTTTTGTTGCTGCTGTGGGAAGTACAACAAGGGAGGTATAGGAGGTACAATGAGGGATATAGGTAGTGTAAATGCAAGCAAGCTTTTTTCACTGAGGTTGGGTGAGACTACAACTAGAAGTCATGGGCTAAGGGTGAAAGGCAAAATGTTTAAGGGGAACATAAGGGACATCTTCTTCACTCAGAGGATGCTAAGAGTGTGGAATGAGGAGTGGTGCATGCGGGTTTGATCTCAACATTTAAGAGAAAATTGGATTAGATACATGAATGGGAGTGGTATGGAGGGCGACGGTCCAGGTGCAGGTCAATAGGACTCAGCAGATTAATGGCCAAAGGGCCTGTTTCTGTGGTGTAGTGTTCTGTGACTCTATGACTCGCTGACTTTGATAGCATGCAGAGATGGGCTGAGAAGTGGCAGATGGAGTTCAATGCAGAAAAGGGTAAAGTGATGGACTTTGGAAAGTTGAACTTGAAGCTAGAATACAGTGTGAATGGCAGCATTCTCAGCAGTGGGAAAGAACAGTAGAATCTAGGGGTTTACATCCCCAGATCCCTCAAAGTTGCCTTGCAAGTAGGATCAGGTGATTAAGAAGGCACATGATATGTTGGCCTTCATTAGTCTGGGGTCTGAGTTCAAGAGCCATGGGGTAATGTTGCAGCTGTATAAAACTCTGTTTAGACCACACTTGGAAAATATTGTGTTCAGTCTGGTTGGCTTATTATAGGAAGAGTGTGGAAGCTTTAGAAAAGATGCAGAGGAAATTTACCAAGGTGCCTGAACTAAAGGCCATGTACTATGTGGATGTTGAGTGAGCGAGGGCTTTTTCCTCTGGAACAAAGGAGGATGAGAGGTGATTGATAGAGGTGTACAAAACGATAAGGGGCACAGACAGATTAGACAGCCAGCACATTTTTTCCTAGGAATTGCTAGTGTGAGAGTGTATAACTTTAAGGTGATTGGAAGAAAGTACAGGGGAGATGTCAGAGGTAAGTTTTTTACACAGGGAGTTCTGGGTGTGTGGAACACGCTGCCGGGGACGGTGGTAGAGGCAGATCCATTCGAGACACTTAAGGGACTCAGGCACATGGATGAAAGGAAAATGGAGGGCTCTGTGGGAGGGAAGGGTTAGGTGGATCTTAGAATAAAAGATCAGTACAACATTGTGGGCCAAAGAATCTGTACTATGATGCAGATTTGATTTAGGTTCTATGTTCTAAAACCCCAGTGATAACTATACTAAGAATATGACAGAGGGCAGATGATATCTAGAATTGATTACTGGAATCTATTGATTACATCTTAGAGAAAGATTCATGATACAGCAGTACATCTTCCAATATGTGCGTTTCTTTGAATATATGAAAATGAGTGCTGAAGGAATTCCTTTGAAGAAATTACATCATCATTTTAATATTTCCGAGTTGCTTCTCATTGGGTCAATTCATTTCTCCTTTGGGGAATGCGTGTATAAATAAGATGCAACAAGTGTGAAATGTACAGCAGAGACTCAAACAATCGGAAACCTTCCGGAAAGCAAAAGCAAAATGCTCACCTTTTACTTGATCTTGTTCAGCAGCAGCATAACAGCACTTGAGACGTGCTATGCCGTGCTACTGAAGGAGATTTCTGCCAACGTGCTTGAACTGGAACATCTACATGTAAGTTCAATTTAATGTTTGTTATAAAGTTATAACAGCAGAGGCTGAGGGGAGATCTGATAGAAGTTTATGAGATGATGAGAAGAATGCATAGAGTAAATAAACAATATCTTCTATCCAGTGGATTTAAGGTGAGAAGGGATAAGTTCCAAGGAAATGTGTGGGGGAAGTGGGTGACTCCTCTAAGAGGACTACAAACTTGTCACAGGGTTTGGAGGCTTTGTACCTCAATGACCCAGCGAGCTATGTTGGCTGGAGACAGGGCTTTATGCTGTGGCTCTTGTGTAGGGTTACCCTTGCCAAACAGGTCAAAGAGTAGAAGATGGACTAAGAGCAGTCCACCAGTCCTCCAGGTTCAGGGTTTCAGTTCAGGGCTAACAACCTTGACTGGTAAAACAAATTTGTTATGGAAACAGCAATGAAGAATCATCCTACATCTGAGAGCGATCGTATTCCTACGTCTCCTCCTGGGACTTGCAGACTGATGGTAGTGAAAACTGAGTTACTGACACGATGAGGGGAGCCCTGAACATTGCCAGTGATGGAGGACCTTCATTGCTGCCCAGGACACCAGCAGTATAATGGGCAGTAAGTCCCATAAGTGAGTGGGTAACTGGGGGAATGTGGTGCCTGGAGTGGTGGTGGTGTATGAGGCATTTAAGAAGCTCCTTGGTGGGCATATGAAATATGTAGGAAATGGAAGTACAGTATATGCACTTTGTGTAGGCAGAAGGGATTTACTTAGTTGGCCATTTGATTGCTAATTTATTTCATTCAATTAGATGGTGGATTGGCCTGCTGCGCAGCCATTTTGTTGTTTGCTCTATAATATGCAACCATAACATTACAATGCTGCAATATGTGATGTATAACATTTATATAATGCTGAATCAACTCCTTAGGTCACAATATTTCTATTTTATTTGTACTACACATGCATGTATATTCATTATGTTTGGAAGAAATGAGAGTCTACATGCATGTACATAAAATTAAAAAAACAGATACATAAAGTTGCAATGAATATGGATGTGCAGAACTTATAGTGCTTTGTACATTTACTAATTCTCATTTTTTTTATATATATATAGTATTTGGGAAATCTGGCAACTCCAGTTTCTTCTGAGGTATGTATTTCTATTCTTCTCCACATACTAAATTCAAGGTGTAGTTCAAAATATTTCCAAAAGTCTTCAATGCAATTAGACACAATAGTCTGAAATAATCCTTCTAGCGTTATTGTTAAGTATTGTGAATTATACAATTGTGGTAAAGAGCCGGATTTCAAAATCATGGTCCCTGAAAACCAGAACCTTGGCCTTGTTGTATCACGTCTTCTTGGCATGTTGAAGGTCCCCAGTTCGATCCTGGGCAGGAAAATGCTGTAAACGCAAGCAGCAGCTGACACCAACACAGGACAAAAGCAAAGGCACTATTGAGTGAAGGCTATGATTTTGGGGAGCCACAGTAGCAAAGTGTTTAGCACGATGTTATTAGAGCTCGAGATGTTGGAGTCTGCCGTTTGATTCTGATGCTATCTGTAAGGAGTTTGTACATTCTCCCCCTGACCACTTGTGTTTCCTTTGGGTGCTCCAGTTTCCTCCCACAGTCCAAAAAAGCACCTATTAGTAGGTCAATTGGCCATTATAAATTGCTCTGTGTTTAGGCCCGGTGGGTTGTTGGGAGCCACGGGTTGTAGCCAGAGGGGCCTATTCCATGCTGTACCTCAGAATAAAATAAAATGAAATAAAAATGAAATTGGTCACATTTGAAAATCTTTGGGCATGGCATTCTCTGACTTTTGTTCATTTGAACCGCCAGTTGCTTTCGCTGTGCAGCCTGCATGTGAGTTTGGTTTTCCTGGCTTAGTAGAACTTCTGTGACAAAGTGGCCATTTTCTAATAACTTACCGTATCGTTCTTTCTGCTCAAAATCTCCATTTGTAATAAACCCCCAGCCCCCTGCCACCCAACCTTTGAGATTTCCTTGAGGTTCGCTCTTGATATGGGATTAATCAGTAAATGACCTTGTGGAGAAAACACCCTTGAAGTACAATGGACTCCAGCCATCCCATCATCACTGAAGAGACTCAAGTTCCAGTTTCGAGTTAGTCGCAGGCTTTCCATTCTGAGGCATTCAATGCCTGTGTAGCATTGGATAACAGACCACAATCAATTCCCAAGCCACATTATTCCTTTCTCAAATAGAGAATGAAAAAGAAATGCCTACATCAATTAAAGAGCAATTTAAACCTAACATTTTAATGCATTTTTGTTTAACTTTTACTAGATTATCTGATCTATGTAATACAAAGTATTTACTGTTCTTTTCTAATTTTAGGACACAAATTGTGTACAAGAAAAGATTAAACTGTATGCTGATGGTTTCAGAGAAGTGAGCAGAAGGAACAAAACTCAGCTCAAAACAGTGGAACTGATACTCGCTAACCTTCACAAACTGAAGGAAAAGTACAAGGTATATATATGAAACTTTGTAGCTTATTGGACTTCACTTTGAAAAAAGTTTCTCATTCATTTACATAATTCATTGTTATCTGTAAAATGTTTCCGCACACCTTGAACTTGAGAAAGCTGTACAAATTATTCCTTTGCTTCTGACCATGACTACAACAAAATGACCAAAATTACAACACATGAAATAACTTCTCGTCAATGTTCACACTGAGTTTCTATTGGTACATTAGCAAAAGCTGCCAGGTGAGAGGTCTCAAATGACACCCCAGGAGGACTAGAACACTAGCTATGATTTGTCTTTATGAAGATTTTCCAGTCTTCATTCCGGTCAACATTTCAGTTCTCTCTAGTGGGGTGGATTTTCAGTGAGTTGTCCACAAATTGTTAATGCATGAAGAATGTTTCGTAGAGCAACAATGAGGAATGTTCTTATTACGTTGATGTGCAGCATGGGTTGGAGGTTTTTTGAGAGGAGAGGAGACAAGAGAGAATAATGATCCTTGCCCATTGAAGTAAACAGGTCCTGGCACAATCAAAATACAAAGAATGAAAAGCGATATTTCAGAAATCTGAAATAGGGCAGAGAGCTCAGAACACAGAACATCACAGCACAGTATACCAACTTTACACAATCTACTTCTTCGAAATTTTATAATATTATAACATTTTAGACAGCTGAAAGGTACAAAACATCTTGTGACTTCATACAGCGTTGAACAGTACAGCACCGTACAGGCCCTTCAGCCCACGATGTGCCAAACTTTTAACCTATTCCAATATCAACTTAACACTTCCCTCCTACATAGACCTCCATTTTTATAGCATCCATGTGCCTTAGAATTTCTTAAATGCCCCTATTGTTTCTAACTCTATCATCATCCATGGCAGGTTGTTCCATACACCTACCACTCTGTGTAAAAAAAAATACCTCTGACAACACGTCTATACTTTCCTCCAATCACTTAAAAATTACGTCCTCTTGTATTTGCTATTTCTGACATGGGAAAAAGTATTTGACTGTCCACTCGATCTACGCCTCTTACATGAAATAAAGCAAATTATCTGGAGAGCCTGCACTTGACAGGTCACTTTGGTGGAGATGAAGCTAACAATTCCAGCGATCAGAAATTGACCATATCACTTTCTCTGAATTCATTTTCAGGTCACGAATTGTACAAAAGTTGAGAAAAAGCATCTTAAAGTAGCATCTTTCATACGGCACTTCCATCGCTTTATAGCTTCGCAAAGGGCTGCTGGGTGCCCTAAGAAGAAACAAAGATAGATGCTTTGGAGAAAGTGCAGTGCCTCCAAGCATCTGCTAAGTGACCATGCTTAAACATATCAGGAAGCTTCTGGCAAATTGAAACCAATATTATTACATGAAGTTTTACAAGTTGTATGCAAACTTTTACATGAATTATATATGATTCATTATTTGTTTATATTATTGTAATGGATCTGTGCTACTTAAGGGATTCAATGGTTGATTATAAACAATGTTTTAGTTTTGTCTACTACAAATGTGCTCTAAACCGGATGGCTCTAAAACTGTTCAGATATGAGAGATGAAAACCTGCTATAGGTACATAAGGAATCTGAAGGCTCTGGACATATAAATTTCAATAGGTAAAAAAAGCAGGCCGGAACTTTTGATCCAATGAAATTTTTTTCAACTGCGAGTTCATTTAAGTAGATATTTTGGATATTAAGAAATCAAGGGCTCCTACAGAAAAAATTGGCACTCAGTTAAAAATTTGGTTTCATTGAGTGGCAAAGTAGATGAATGTTATGATTTGAGCAAGCTATCAATACTTCTATTTATTGTGCTTGAGCGACAAATAATGGCTGATAGAAAGCTTATTAATTGACTGCAAATTCTTGGAAGCTTTTCGGTTGTTCAAAAAAATTCTGCTTCTCAATTGTAATCTCTCTTAGATGTAAGATTTTTTCATTGGGGTGATGTGTTACATTGAATTTTCTTTTTTTTTGGTGCTCTTTATAGTGCTATGCTAACTATCTTTATTCTCCATTCTCCGGATTTTGCATACTCATCATTGTATAGTCTTCACAAGCAGAATTACACAGTGTCATCTTGGAGTTTGCAAGAGCATGATAATGTTACTCTCAAAGCTCTTCAGGTGATGATGCTGGTGACTTGCTAGCCCTGTGTAATCCTCACACATTAATTTCTTTTCATTAGAAGTGCATTGAATGCTGAGTTTAATTTCAAAAGAAGACAAGACTGAGTTGGATTTAGAGAGGCAAGGTTTTCCAACATTGAAGTGAAACTAAATGCAGGTGTTTATGTTAATGATTCCAAACAAAACTTTGTCACATTCAGAGAAAAGTGGTGGATAAGATAATTGTTGAGATTGTGGTAGTTAAATTTTACTGAAATTAGTTGGATGAAAAGTAAGAAATGCTTAAATTGAGGTAATTAAACAAATGGAATATATACTACTGAATAATGATTTTAACATCCATTATGATATTTATATATTTTTATCATATTTAATTATCGCTAATTATTTTACACTGTTCTGCTGTTATTCCTTCCTATTTATTGTAATGCAATAATAAATAGTTTCTTACCATAATCAATTGTGTAGAAGATCAAACTCATTAACAATGGCTTTGTTGATCAATTGGAATGTGATCATTACTGCTACTTAGAAGGCTTCACACAATAAGGTGCAAAACTTATAGAGCCTTTGAATCACAGACACTACCACACAAAAGCAGGCCCATTGGCCCATCTAGTCCATGCCAAACCTTCAATCTGCCCGGACCCATTGGCCTGCACCTGCACCATAGCCCTCCATACCCCTCCCATCCAGATACCTATCCAAATTTCTCTTAAATGTTGAAATCAACTCCATATCCACCATTTGCACTGGCAACTCCATCCACACTCTCACCACCCTCTGAATGAAGAAGTTCCCCCTCATTTTTCCCTTAACCATTACACCTTTCACCCTTAACCCATGACCTCATGTCTTTATTACTGCTGTTAAAAGTTAGAATTGTTTCCGTTAGAATTACAGTGAGCTACTCATTGGGATAATCAAACCTCAGTGGGTGCATAATCCTAAAGAATATGCTCAAGGAGAAGAAGTTTGTCTATGATTATTACGTGCTTTGTTATACCACCTGTACGCAATCAATTCCATTGAAATTTTATAATATCATCAACTTTTAGACAGTTGAAAGGTACACACCCATAAAGCTTCATTTGGTAAAGTATGGCATTTAGAATCAGAATCAGGCTTAATATTGCTGGCATATGTTGTGAAATTTGTTAACTTTGCGATAGCGGCACAATGGAATACATGACAAATATAGAAAAGAAAAACTGAATTACATTAAATATATATATGTATATTAAATATTAAGGGATATTTAGCAAAGCAAAGGATCCAAGGAGACCATGCTTTGTGGATCCAGAATTGTCTGCCCACAGAAGGCAAAGGGTGGTTGAATATGGTCCGTGCTCTGCATGGAGGGCAGTGCCCAGTGGTGGTCCTCAGGGATCTGTTCTGGGACCCTCCTCTTTGTGATTTTTATAAATGATCTAGGTGAGGAAGTAGAAGGATGGGGTAGTAAGTTTGCTGCTGACACAGAAGTTGGAGGTGTTGTGGGTAGTCTGGAGGGCTGTCAGAGGTTAGAGCGGGACATTGATAGGATGCAAAACCAGGCTTTGAAGTGGCAGATGGCGTTCAACCCAGATAAGTGTGAAATGGTTCATTTCGGTAGGTCAAAAATGTAGACAGAATATAATATTAATGGGAAGACTCTTGGCAATGTGGAGGAATAGTGAAATCTTGGGGCCCGTGTCCATAGGACACTAAAAGCTGCTGCACAGATTGACAGTGTTGTTAAGAAGGCATATGGTGCGTTGGCCTTCATCAACTGTGGGATTGAGTTCAAGAGACATGAAGTAAGGTTAAAGCTGTAGAGGACCTTAGACCCTATTTGGAGTACTGTGTTCATTTCTGGTCACCTCACTACAGGAAGGATGTAGAAATGATAGAAAGTGTGCAGACAAGATTTACAAGGATGTTGCCTGGATTGGAGATTGTGCCTTATGAAAATAGGTTGAGTGAACTTGGGCTTTTCTCCTTGGAGTGATGGAGGATAAGAGGTGACCTGAGAGAGGTGCATAAGATGATGAGAGGCATTGATCATGTGGATAGTCAGAGGCTTTTTCCCAGGGATGAAATGGCTAACATGATAGTGCATGGTTTTAGGGTGCTTGCGAGTAGGTACAAAGGGGATGGCAGAGGTACGTTTTTCACACAGAGAGTGGTGGGTGTATGGAATGCACTGCTGGCGATGATGGTGGAGGCGGATATAATAGGGTCTTTTTCTCTTAGATCAGAATGTGAAGCTTAGAAAAATAGAGGGCTATGCGGTAGGGAAACTCTAGGCAGTTTCTAAAGTAGGTTACATGGTCGGCACAAATTTGTGGGCTGAAGGGCCTGAAATGTGCTGTAAATTTCTATGTTCTATGTTCCATATATAGTAAATAGTTAAAATAAGTAGTGCAAAAACAGAAAAAAAAGGTGGTGAGGTAGCTTTCATCGGTTCAACATATATTTGGAAATTAGATGGCAGAGGGGAAGGAAAGGTTCCTGAATCACTGAATGTGCCAACACCATTACAACTCTGGGCATTGGAGCTCGGTGTTCAATTCCAATGTCACCTGTAAGGAGCTTGTACAATCCTTCCCGTGAACTGCAAGGGTTTCCTTCAGATGCTCTGGTTTCCTCCCACAGTCCAAAGATGTATGTGTTAGTAGGTTAATTGGTCATTATAAATTGTCCTGTGACTAGGCTGGGGTTAAATAGGTTGGGTTGATGGGCGGTGCAGCTCGTTGGACCAGAAGGGATTTTTCTGTGCTGTGTCACTAAACAAGTACATAACATAAAACATAGACATACTCCTAGTGTGTTATGTTACTTCTGTTTTAAAAGTACCGTGGGTTAGCAGTAAAGAATCATATTCTGGAAGAATTAGAGAACTTTTATTTACAGTAATAAACAAACACATCTTAACCCAGCCACGTGCTGGAACATTCTGGCAATCTCGTGCATGCTCAGTGCTCCGTCCAATCATGTGCTGGCACATCATTGCATGTGATATCACCACGTCTTCCTTTCCTTAAAAAGAAAAACAATTAACAATTAACAACGTTAATCAAAGCAAATACATAATTTTTTTTACTGTGCCTATGGTCTGTTCTTTAACAAATTATGGTATTGCTTTGCACTGCTGTAACTATATGTTATTATTATGTGGTTCTGTTAGTGTTAGTCTTTGGTCTGTCTTGTTTTCTGTGATATCACTCCGGAGAAACATTGTATCATTTTTTAATGCATGCATGCGTTTCTAAATGACAATAAAAGAGGACTGAGTGTTCTCAATCTAATTCAACAACTCTCTATCAGTCTCTCTGTGGGTTTACAAACATGAGTAGACCTTCTAAGTGGTACACACAGATCTTGTGTTTCCTTGTTATTATTTACATGTTTTGTCTCATCTACATCAGTTAATTGAATCTCTGAAGTTGGCTCCTTCTTGAGGTTTTTGCGATTTCTTCTTACCACTGTTCCCTCCTCTGTTTGGACCATAGAAACATAGAAACATAGAAAATAGGTGCAGGAGTAGACCATTCGGCCCATTGATTGATTTGATTTTGATAAGTCTTGAAATTTGTTAACTTTGGGGCAGCAGTACATTGCAAAACATGATAATATAGAAAAATAAACTGTGAATTATGGAAAAATATACTAAATAGTTAAAACAACTAAGTAGTACAAAAACAGAAATAAGAAAAGGAGTGAGGCTGTGTTCATGAATTCAATGTCTATTTAGGAATCGGATGGCAGAAGGGAAGAAGCTGTTCCTGAATCCCTGAGTAAGAGCCTTCAGGCTTTTGTACTTCCTTCCTGACAGTAATAATGGGAAGAGAGCATATCCTGCGTGGTGGGAATCCTTAATAATGGACACTGCCTTCCCAAGACGTTGCTCCTTGAAGATGTCTTGGATACTACAGAGGGGTTTAAATCTTATCCTTCTCACCTTAATTCTATGGCCCTCTCATACTGGAGTCCCTTTCTTATGCTCCAAGAAATGCAGTTCTAACCTCCACAACTTCCCCTTGAGTACTGGCAACAGTCTTGCATATCTCTCTTGGACTCTTTCCATTTTAAATGTATTGTTCCTATAAGAGCCCAACCAAACCTGCACACACTATTCCAGGTAGAACTTCACCAAGGCCATGTGCATAACGTTCCAACACCTGTACTCAGTGCCCTGACTGATGAAGGCCAGTGTGTCAAATACTTTCTTCAACTTCAGTACTTGTGATATTACTTTCAGGGAACTATATATTTGTACTTCTGTCATAGCAGCAACTACATTCTACATTGGTATCTGAAGCACGGTGATACTTGCCCAGCATAATTCTAGCTGATTTATCATAGTCATAGTCATACTTTATTGATCCCGGGGGAAACTGGTTCTCGTTACAGTTGCACCATAAATAATAAATAGTAATAGTAATGTTACGATTAGTAAATAGTAATAGTCAGGGAAATAATAAATAGTAATAGAAAATAGTAATAAATAGTTAAATAGTAATATGTAAATTATGCCAGTAAATTATGAAATAAGTCCAGAACCAGCCTATCGGCTCAGGGTGTCTGACCCTCCAAGGGAGGAGTTGTAAAGTTTGATGGCCACAGGCAGGAATTACTTCCTATGACGCTCTATGCTGCATCTCGGAGGAATGAGTCTCTGGCTGAATGTACTCCTGTGCCCACCCAGTACATTATGTAATGGATGGGAGACATTGACCAAGATGGCATGCAACTTAGACAGCATCCTCTTTTCAGACACCACCGTGAGAGAGTCCAGTTCCATCCCCACAACATCACTGGCCTTACGAATGAATTTGTTGATTCTGTTGGTGTCTGCTACCCTCAGCCTGCTGCTCCAGCACACAACAGCAAACATGATCGCACTGGCCACCACAGACTCGTAGAACATCCTCAGCTGATATGATACTATATGTTTTCTCTGTATGTTTTGATGTACATGTAATAAATAAAGCTAATCATCTTCTTCACAATCTACCTCCTTATGGCCTTTCTACTTACTTTCTGCCTTATAGCACTCTCTCTGTAACTATAACTTGTTATTCTGCTGTCTGTTATTGCTTTCCCTGATAGTACCTTGATATGCTGCTATAATGAAGTGATCTTGATGTCCTGATGAAGGGTCTCGGCCCAAAACGTCGACTGTTTACCCTTTTCCATAGATGCTGCCCGGCCTGCTGAGTTCCTCCAGCATTTTGTGTGTGCTGCTTGGATTTCCATCATTAGCAGATTTTCTCCTGTTGAGGAAATGATCTGCATGGATAGCTTGCAAAATAAAGTCTTTCACCGTACTTTGGTACATTCAAGACTCAAAAGATTCAAAGTGTACTTATTATAGAAGTATTTAAGCAGTATACAACCATGAGATTCATCTTTCCATAGACGGTCGCAAAACAAAGAAAACCATGGAACTCATTCAAAGAAAGACATCAAATCCCACAACATGGGGAAAAAAATCCAGATTGCACAAATGGCAAAAATGAGCGAAAAAGACAGAAAATAAAACATCAAATCACAAGATCATTGAAATAGTCTCAGAATGTTCAGTTCAGCTCAGTTCAATTCAATTTAGTGCTGTGGTGTCCATTGACTGCAGGCCATCATAAACAAATGAGCCTTTTAACTTCCTGAGGTAGTTGGGACTGCATGCATTTAGGGTTTAGCTTGTATAAGGTGATTTAAAATGTGGACATAAGAAAATACAGATGCCGAAATCTGGAGCAACAAGCAAACTGCTGGTTGAACTCAATGGGTCAGGCAGCATCAGAAGAGGGTAATAGGTCCATTGCTCCTTTATAAAGAGGTTCTGGATTCCCATCCATCAACTCCCCTCTTCCCACTCCTGGGGCTCAGACAAACCATAGATAGGTAAGTTGGCCATATCAGTTCACTCCTCCGATGGTGTGCTCAGCGCCTACATTTATATCCTTCCGAGTTTCCCAAAGTCTCTGACAAATATGTCCCATTCAGAACAGAAATGCGAAGACATTTTTTTAGTCAGAGGGTGGTGAATCCATGGAATTTGTTGCCACAGGCAGCAGTGGAGGCCAAGTCATTGGGTGTATTTAAGGCAGAGATTGATAGGTATCTGAGTAGCCGGGGCATCAAAGGTTATGGTGAGAAGGCAGGGGAGTGGGACTAAATGGGAGAATGGATCAGCTCATGATAAAATGGCGGAGCAGACTTGATGGGCCGAATGGCTGACTTCTGCTCCTTTGTCTTATGGTCTTGTGTCACATAAAGAGACACAGCAGAGAAACAGAACCTTCAGTCTGCAAGGTCAATGTCAACCATCAAACACCTGTTTTACCTTAATCCCATGGCATGTCCACAATTGCTAACCCTTACTGAAAGGTGAGGGGAAACCAGAGCACGTGGAGGCAGGCCATGTGGTCAGAGGGAGAATGTACAAACTTCTTACAGACGGTGGCTGGAATTCAACCCTGATTGCTGATGCTGTGTGGTGTCACATTAACTGCTGTGGTACCATGCCATGTAACTATGTGGATGTTGGATGTGAAAAGTAACTGGAGCAATCAGTGCTGTCACAGGGAGAAGGCACAATCTCCTCACGGACACCAGTGAGGTCAGGACTGAACTTTCTGGTGCAGTCAGGCAGTGCCTCTACTAGGTAGATTATCATTTGAAGTGCAAACCAATTAGTATAGTATAGATGGCCTGTGGCCGTCGAACTTTGCAGCTCCTCTCATGGAGGGTCAGACACCCTGAGCCAATAGGCTGGTCCTGGACTTACTTCCATCTGGCATAGTTTGCATATTGTTGTTTGATTGTTTGTGGTTTTTGTATTGCTATATTTATGCTCTATTCTTAGTTGGTGCAGCTGTAACGAAACTCAATTTCCCTCGGGATCAATAAAGTATGTCTTTCTCTATACAGGATTTTGTTCATACCTGTTCATTGCTTGTTCCTGACAGGAGTGACTTATCAGAGTCATAAGGTCATAAAGCATGGAACCAGGCCCTTTGACTTACCTGCTCCGTGCCCACTAAGTTTCTCATCCAAGATAGTCCCATTTGCCGATGTTTGTCCCATATCCCTCTAAAGCAGAGGTTCCCAACCTGGCTGCATGGTTCCCTCAGTCAATAGTAGGAGTCCACAGCATTAAAAAGTTTGGGAAGCCCTGCTCTAAAGCACTCCTATCCAGGTATCTATGCAAGTACATTTTAAATGTTGTCGATGTACCTGCTTCAACCACTCCCCCCAGTAGTTCCTTCTATATATTGTATCTGTACAGTATTCCATTTACCTGCTTGAAAAGTCGGACCCTCATGCTCCTATCTCTTCCCTCTAACCTTAAACCTATGCTCCCTAGTTCCTGATTCTCCACCTCTGGTATAAAGACTGTGTGCATTCACCCTATCTATGTCCCTCTACAGGAACACTGTTCTTTCTCCTAAACTTCAATGAAAAATGTCCCAAAGTGCTTAGCCTCTCTCTTGAACTCAGTTACCCATGCCCTTGCATCCTCCTTACCAATCTCCTCTGCATTTTTTCCTGTTTAATAGTGTCTTCCCTGTAGCAGGGCGACCAAAACTGAACACAATATTCCTAATATGGTCTCACAAATGTCTTGTACAACTGCAAAGTACCTAACTTTTGTACTAACTGATAAAGGCCAGCTTGTCAAAAGCCTTCTTCACCACCCTGCCTACCTGGAACACTACTTGCAGGGAACCAGGCACATATAGATAACTTACTGTAAATGACTTACTCTTGTGAAATATGTTTGACAAAAACCAAGGGAAATAACATCCCATTTGGCATAGGTTCTTCTGCAAGGAAGGTTTTAACAGAAAATTCTTCTTTTCTGGGTTTTCTTCATAACTTAGGCTTGTAAGGCACAGGACACTTCCTATCAAGGCCTAATAATTTCAGAGTGGCTTATGTTACCTGATTTTTGAAGTGACTCACTTCAAAAGGGTTTTACCATCAAAGACAGTCCCTGCTTAGAGAACTCTATCCCCTTCATTAGAGACTTAAGTCATGCTGTGATTTGCACAGCAAGGTTCCGACTTATTTAGTGAAAATAGAGTATTGGTTTTCCTTCTTAATGGTGGACTAGTAAAACCTACCTCAACACACTGCCATGGCCAGTTAGGTTGCTGAGTGGTCTTTGAGAGATTGTTCCATTCATAGAAGTTAAGATCATATATTTGATATTTGAATCAATTTTAAAGTAATCCTTTATATCTGGAGAAATTTCTGAAATGCCCGCTTCGCTGCCGCTGCTACTGTGCAATCGAGAATCTCCGGAGGGGAAGGCCCCAATTCCTCGGCTTTGCCTATTGCTGGGGTCGAAGCGCTTGGCAGAGGTGGTGCTCGGTGCTCGGTGTCGGAGGGCTGGTCGGAGGCTCGAAGTTTTCGGATGGACTCAAGAGTCGGCTGTGGTCGGGTGCTTCCAGGGTGCTGCATCGGCAAGTTAGCGGCGCTGGAAGCTTATGGCAGGGAGAGTTTTTCTTCCTTCTACAGTCTGCGTGAGATGATGGGGCTTTTGAGAGACTTTGAGACTTTTTTTTTTACCGTGCCCATGGTCTGTTCTTTATCAAATCACGGTATTGCTTTGCACTGTTGCAACTATATGTTATAATTATGTGATTTTTGTCAGTTTTTCAGTCTTGGTTTGTCTTGTTTTCTGTGATATCATTCTGGAGGAACATTGTTTCATTTCTTAATGCATGCATTACTAAATAACAATAAAAGAGGACTGCGTGTCCTCAAAATCAAATCAAATCTAAAAATCTAAATATCTCTCTCAGAACAGCCTGGGTTGTCAGACATCTGAACCCTCCATGAGCAAAGTTCAAAGTATATCTATTATCAAAGTACATATATAATATGTTACCATATACCACTTCGAGGTTCATTTTCTTGCAGACACTTACACCAAAAAATACAATAGAATGCAGTACAACAGAAAAAGGCATTTATACATTATCAGAAAAGAATGACAAACAACCCATATGCAAAATAAGACAAAAATAATACTGAAGACATACTCCACTTTGAACGCAGGCATTCCTTGACTTTCCTATGATTGGTGCCATGTGTTGACCTATTAGAAGAGGTAAAATTAGCTGTTTCCTTCAAGTAAATGGAAAATAAAAACAAAATTGCAGTCACTAGAAATCTGAAGCAAAGGAGAAGACACTGGAACACTCACCAGGTTCGGGCAGTACCCGTGGAAGGGGAAACAAAGTTAATGCATCAAGCTGAAGACCCTTTAGTGTCTGACCTACTGAGTGCTTCCATCACTCAGTGTGATTCTTTTCCCTTTTTCATCCAGCTCAGCTTTTATCACTAGTTGATCTGTGAAGATGTGGGACAGTAACAGCCATTGGAGGCCTAATGACCATCACATCACTCATCTGACCTGCAGAGTTCTGGGACAGTAACATTGGAACAACAGTAACAGCCGTTGCAACACTATTCAAGAATAGTGTGGGTGCCACTAAATTCCCCTTTCTTTCCACTTCGGTTTGGTCATGAAATGAGTTTTCCCTTTATGTAACAAGTAGTCCTTCTCATGCCCTCCTCAAAATGGCTGTCATCGATGCAGCAATTAATGACTTGCCACCTGCCAATATGAAACTTCCTTTCCTGGACAACCACCTCAATAATTGCTTGTCAACCTGGAGTCAGGATAGATTGAGTAAGGCAGGGAAACTCAATAGGAGTTAAGCTCATAGATAGCACTACCTGTATGAACTGTGAAGTTCTGGACAACCAAACAGCTAATTTTACTTCTTTTAATAGGTCAAAATCCCGCATCTTTATTCTATAACCTATATGATCCACCATTTACATCTTTCTGCACTGGATGGATCCCAGATTTAAACTCACGTTTTCCTGTATACCTTCTGTCATGCAGGGGAGCCATGATAGTTTGGTGGTTAGCGTAAAGCTATTTCAGCATGCCAGCTGTAAGATCTGTGTTCAATTTCCATTGCTGTCTGTAAGGAGTTTTCACATTCTCCCCATGACTTCATGGGTTTCCTCCTCGTGCTCCAGGATCCTCCGATATTCCAAAGATGTACAGTTAGGGTTAGCGAGTTGTGGGGATACAAGTTGGCACCAGAAGCGTGCTGACACTTGTGGCTGCTCATCAAGATTCTTGTTGATTTGATTTGACACAAACAACACACATTACACCAGGTGCATGTGAGTAAACTCTCATTTTTTTTTTCCTATCATTCTACATTATGGTGCTCTCCCTTAGAGTTGCAGCTAGGTTTTAGCTAGGGGTCACTAAGTGCTTTAGCCCTCAGACCCTTTCTGGCCGACAGCAAATGAAACCTGAGACATAAGAAACTGCAGGTAGTGGAGTCTGAAGCAACACGCAAGATGCTAGAGGAACTCAATGGGTCAGGAACTCAATGTATGGAGATGAATGGTCGGTGTTTCAGATTGAGACCCTTCATCTGGACTAAAATAGAGAGGGGAAATAGCTAGCAAAAAAATCATGGACTGAATGGGTGGAGCAAGAGCTGGCAGGTGATAGATGGAAGCGTGAGTAGCAGATGATGGAGGGATGAGTGGGAATCACTCTAATTTGCACGGGTGCACAGTAACTGAAACGCTCCTGTGCACATAGCCTTTGTTGCCACGCAGCTGGAATTTTCGTTTATATAGTTAATATAATTTTGAAATTATGCTAATATAATTTTGAAATCTATATTAACAGAATTGTGAAATACCCTGTAACTAATTATGTGTTAATGAATATAATCCATAAATGTGCTAAATAATCAATGTACCACTATCTTTACTTTGAAACATTTAAGGGCTTCAAAGTATTTACATTGATAATGCTTCGTTACAACACTGTTATAAATTGTAACAATAAACACAGACTGGAAGTCAGTAGCTCACTGTTAATAAACTGCCAGACCAAAGAATACCATTGCAGTCTAATCAAAATATTTTACTTTTGCTATTGTGCCTGACAGCCGTTTTCACTGCCTGACATCATACGTATACCTGTAACATACATCAAAGTTGCTGGTGAATGCAGCAGGCCAAGCAGCATCTATAGGAAGAGGTGCAGTCGACGTTTCAGGCCGAGACCCTTCGTCAGGACTAACTGAAGGAAGAGTGAATAAGAGATTTGAAAGTTGGAGGGGTAGGGGGAGATCCAAAATGATAGAAGAAGACAGGAGGGGGAGGGATAGAGCCGAGAGCTGGACAGATGATAGGCAAAAAGGGATACGAGAGGATCATGGGAAACGCCATCCCCTTCTCGCAATTCCTCCGTCTCCGCCGCATCTGCTCTCAGGATGAGGCTTTTCATTGTAGGACGAGGGAGATGTCTTCCTTTTTTAAAGAAAGGGGCTTCCCTTCCTCTACTATCAACTCTGCTCTTAAACTTATCTCCCCCATTTCACGTACATCTGCTCTCACTCCATCCTCCCACCACCCCACTAGGAATAGGGTTCCCCTGGTCCTCACCTACCACCCCACCAGCCTCCGGGTCCAACATATTATTCTCCGTAACTTCCGCCACCTCCAACGGGATCCCACCACTAAGCACATCTTTCCCTCCCCCCCTCTCTCTGCATTCCGCAGGGATCGCTCCCTACACAACTCCCTTGTCCATTCGTCCCCCCCATCCCTCCCCACTGATCTCCCTCCTGGCACTTATCCGTGTAAGCGGAACAAGTGCTACACATGCCCTTACACTTCCTCCCTTACCACCATTCAGGGCCCCAAACAGTCCTTCCAGGTGAGGCATCACTTCACCTGTGAGTCGACTGGGGTGATATACTGCATCCGGTGCTCCCGATGTGGCCTTTTATATATTGGTGAGACCCGACGCAGACTGGGAGACCGCTTTGCTGAACACCTACGCTCTGTCCGCCAGAGAAAGCAGGACCTCCCAGTGGCCACACATTTTAATTCCACATCCCATTCCCATTCTGACATGTCTGTCCACGGCCTCCTCTACTGTGGAGATGAAGCCACACTCAGGTTGGAGGAACAACACCTTATATTCCGTCTGGGTAGCCTCCAACCTGATGGCATGAACATCGACTTCTCTAACTTCCGCTAAGGCCCCACCTCCCCCTCGAACCCCATCTGTTACTCATTTTTATGCCCACATTCTTTCTCTCACTCTCCTTTTTCTCCCTCTGTCCCTCTGAATATACCTCTTGCCCATCCTCTGGGTCACCCCCCACCCCCCCCCTTGTCTTTCTTCCCGGACCTCCTGCCCCATGATCCTCTCGTATCCCCTTTTGCCTATCACCTGTCCAGCTTTTGGCTCCATCCCTCCCCCTCCTGTCTTCTCCTATCATTTTGGATCTCCCCCTCCCCCTCCAACTTTCAAATCCCTTACTCACTCTTCCTTCAGTTAGTCCTGACGAAGGGTCTCGGCCTGAAACGTCGACTGCACCTCTTCCTATAGATGCTGCTTGGCCTGCTGCGTTCACCAGCAACTTTGATGTATGTTGCTTGAATTTCCAGCATTTGCAGAATTCCTGTTGTTTACGTATACCTGTGTTGTGAGCAGGGCTGGACTTTAGGCTGGGCTGCAACCCAGGGGCCAGAGCTGCAGAGGGGCCCAAAATAGGTAGCTATCATCATCGTGGACAAAAAAAAATGAGAGTGGAGCATAGAAAAGAAAAAAGAAACAAGAAAAAGAGGACTGTGAGAAAGAAGCATTAAAAAAGACATTGAAATTGACAGAATTTTTTAAACCTGTTCTGGATGATGCAGCAGTACATCGTTCCTGTCACAGTCTGAGACCGGTGGACAAACGGAGACTTGTTCAACAGCTTAGCGCTAGCACCAGCGTTAGCACAGGACCACTGTCCTTGCCACAGTCAGCAGCTAACGTTGAAGAGGCAGAGAGCATGACTTTGGGGTTCCCGACCACAGAGGCCTCCAAATAACCAAGTCGGGTCACCATTAATGTTAACGTTACCGCTACTGAGGATCCTTAACAGCACTGATCCTACTCACTGAGGAAAGGAAACATTAGATGATTCAGTCCGAACATACTAGGCTAAGAAAGGGCTGGAGTCCTGCCAGAATAAGGATGTGGATATCAAAGCTTTGAAACAAGTATACAAACAGCAGAGACGTTTTTTTGTCCAAATTTCACTTCAAACGCAAGCTCGTAAATGGTGAGTACATATCAAGGCAATGGCTCTTATATTCCCCTTGCACCGGCTGTGTGTTTTGCTTTGCATGCCACATCTTCTGTGATGGTAACTGTCAGTCCATCTTCGAAACTGGCTTCAGCGACTGGAAACATGCTGCTGAGCACATAGGAGAGCATGAAAATAGTGAACACCACAGGAAAACGATACTGACCTATGTTACACTAGCGTCTGACAGCGGGAGAATAAATACAGAACTGCAAAAACAGTTTAAATCAGAGTGTGTCTAGTGGACCAATGTATTGAGAAGAGTGGTGGCGGTTGTGAAGTGTTTGATTGAGAGGGGACTGACTATCTGAGGCTCCAGTGACATATTTAGCAGGCCTGATAACGGGAACTACATGGGCATTCTAGAGATAATAAGTGAGTTTGACCTGTTTTTGAAGGCGCACAAACAGAAATTTGGAAATGCAGGATCAGGCACCCCTTCATATCATTCACCTAAAACATGTGAGAAGTTTATTGAGCTCATGAGCGATTCAGTTCTGTCAGAGATCGTCAGTGAAGTCAAAGTGGCCGAATACTTTTCTATTAGCATCAATTCAAGCACAGATGTTGCACACGTATGCAAGGGGTTTCTTCTTTTATGTTACTGCATAGGCTAATTAAAATGGCTTCTTTGTTATGTTATAATTAAAATGGCTTCTTTGTTATGTTAACTGCTGAGAAAGTTCTCCCGCTAGTAGCTTGTTTGGGTTATGTTATCGATAAGGGAGCGAGCGAACCAATTGGGATAGGTGTTATTCTTTCTAGTGTGTCTGTAACTTATTGTGTTTGAGGAGAAGGCGCGATAGAGAGCAAGAGAATGGACAAGGTGCTGTGGGCCAGTTAACGGGGTCGGACCCTGAGCATGATCCAAGGTCCAGGGTCTTTGACGAGGAGAGGAGCCAGAGACTGATTCATGTGGAGTGTCTGATCGACCACCATGGTTGGTCCCAGGCGGCAGGTCGAGGTGGTCAGAGGGGATCGAATGAAGAAGAGAGGATTGTTACTAGAGCTCCAACTGTTTGTGCACGAACAGATTGAACTTTGATAAGTGTGGCGCCTTTTATTTTCCTTTTATATTTTATCTCTATTAATTATATAGTTCCCAGAATATCTATAAACTGTAATTCATTTAATCGTATCTGGTGTATTGTCTGTTATTTGGCAGGGTGGGGTACATCACACAGCATCCACACAAACTTAATTACTCAGTTTGGTGGGACCGAGGGCTGTTTCCCTAGACGACAGCGAGTTGAGCGACCCTGAGGCTTGCCGGGGGGGGGCTACACATAGATCAGCTCGCTTTCATTTTATGTTATGTGTCAACTGATGGGAACATTCAGGAGCGATTCTTACGATTTCTACCCATTGAGAGCCACACAGGGGAGGCTTTATGTGAGTCTGTGCTCAAAGTTTTAGGAGAGATGAATATTGACATAAGCAACTGCAGGGGGCAGTGCTATGACAATGCTGCAAATATGTCCGGTGCATACAAAGGCTTACAATCCCACATCAAAGAAATCAATCCACTTGCTGAGTGGGGTTCCATGTGCAGCACACATATAAAATCTTGTTGGAATCAACAGTGTCAACTGTTGTGTTGAAATAGCTGATGCTGTCCTTCAAACTAAGATTCTGCATTATTTTCTGTCCTCCCTCTTAAGGCCTGTAAGTTTATAGCCTACGTATTGTACTAAACCAATGTCTTTGTGCACAGCTTTGATATTTAGACCAGTACGACCTTTGCTCTTGTTCTTGCCTTTTTTTTGCTTAGTACAGCAGCATTTTACGGTGTCAGCAGGGGCACCACTAAATCCGGCCCTGGTTGTGAGTTGTGGTTTGCGCTTGTTTGATGTGAAAAATTCTTTATTCTGTTTTTTTTGAAAGAAAGTAATCTTTCAAAAAACTCATAATCTAATAAGATTTTTTAATTAGAAAATTGTTAGAGCATGGCAAGAAATTACTTCTATACAATTGTTTGCATAACTGATTATTTTATTAAAATATAATTTTTTAAAATAACAATTATTATTATGTTTCGAATTCTCAAATAATAATAATAATTATTTTTGTATCCTAAGGATGTCAAAAGGACAAGCATGTGAAGAGTTAAATTCTTTGAAGAACAAAGTTCGTACAAAAGTTGAGGTAGAATGGCATTTGCAACTTGTAGATACTGAACTGCCGTCTTTGGATCAAAAGCAAAAGATAAAAATTGGCGACATTTTTATCTATCAAGATGCTGATTATGTATGCACAATTTGCATAGAAGCAAAAGTTAGGGTGAGTCTAGTAGTGGAAAAATGGACGTTACATACTTAAAATTACATTTTAAGAAGATAAGAAATAGCAAAGGTAGGACATCTGGCCTGTGGAGCCTGCTCCGCCATTCAATAAGATCATGGGTGATCTGGCCATGAACTCATCTCCACCTGCCTGCTGTTACTCCATAACCCTTAATTCTTCTACTAGGCAAAAATCTATCCAAACTTGTCTTAAATATATTTACTGAGGTAGCCTCCATTGCTTCATTGGGCAGAGAATTCCACAGATTCACCACTCTCTGGGAAAAAAAAACAGTTCTTTCTCATCTCTGTCCTTAATCTATTCCTCCAAAACTTGAAGTTATGTCCCCTAGTTCCACCTACCAGTGGAAACAATTTTCCTGCCTCTATCTTATCTCTTTCATAATTTTACATGTTTCATAAGATTGCCTCTCATTCTTCTGAATTCAAGCGAGTACAGTCCCAGGCGACTCAATCTGTCCTAATGGTCCAACCTCCTCATCTCTGGAATCAACCTGGTGAACCTCCTCTGCACTAGTGTATCCTTCCTCAAGTAAGGAGACCCAGAACCCTGTACAATTGCAGCATAACCTCCCTGCTCCTAAATTCAATCCCTTTAGCAACGAAGGCCAAAATTCCATTTCTCTTCTTGATAGCCTGCTACACCTGCAAGCCAATTTCGTGAATCATGTGCAACCACTCCCAAGTCCCTCTGCACAGCAGCGTGCTGCAATCTTTTACCATTTAAATAATAATCTGCTGTCTCACTTTTCCTTCCAAAGTGAATGACGTCGCATTTACCAACATTGTACTCCATCCGCCAGACCTTAGCCCACTCATTTAATTTATCTATATCTCTCTGCAGACTCTCCATATCTTCTGCACAATTTGCTTTTCCACTCAATTTAGTGTTATCAGCAAACTTAGATACTCTACACTCAGTCCCCTCTTCCAGATCGTCAATGTATATCGTGAACAGTTGTGGGCCCAGCACCGACCCCTGTGGCACACCGCTAACCACTGATTGTCAACCAGAGTAACACCCATGTATCCTAACTCTCTGCTTTCTATTAGCTAACCAATCCTCTATCCATGCTAATACATCATCCCCAACTCTATGTATCCTTAGCTTAAAGATAAGTCTTTTGTGTGGCACCTTATTAACATAGAAACATAGAAACATAGAAAATAGGTGCAGGAGTAGGGCATTCGGCCCTTCGAGCCTGCACCGCCATTTATTATGATCATGGCTGATCATCCAACTCAGAACCCCGCCCCAGCCTTCCCTCCATACCCCCTGACCCCCGTAGCCACAAGGGCCATATCTAACTCCCTCTTAAATATAGCCAATGAACTGGCCTCAACTGTTTCCTGTGGCAGAGAATTCCACAGTTTCACCACTCTCTGTGTGAAGAAGTTTTTCCTAATCTCGGTCCTAAAAGGCTTCCCCTCTATCCTCAAACTGTGACCCCTCGTTCTGGACTTCCCCAACATCGGGAACAATCTTCCTGCATCTAGCCTGTCGAATCCCTTTAGGATCTTATACGTTTCAATCAGATCCCCCCTCAATCTTCTAAATTCCAACGAGTACAAGCCCAGTTCATCCAGTCTTTCTTCATATGAAAGTCCTGCCATCCCAGGAATCAATCTGGTGAACCTTCTTTGTACTCCCTCTATGGCAAAGATGTCTTTCCTCAGATTAGGGGACCAAAACTGCACACAATACTCCAGGTGTGGTCTCACCAAGGCCTTGTACAACTGCAGTAGTACCTCCCTGCTCCTGTACTCGAATCCTCTCGCTATAAATGCCAGCATTCCATTCGACTTTTTCACCGCCTGTTGTACCTGCATGCCCACTTTCAATGACTGGTGTATAATGACACCCAGGTCTCGTTGCACCTCCCCTTTTCCTATCGGCCACCATTCAGATAATAATCTGTTTTCCTATTTTTGCCACCAAAGTGGATAACTTCACATTTATCCACATTAAATTGCATCTGCCATGAATTTGCCCACTCACCCAACCTATCCAAGTCACCCTGCATCCTCTTAGCATCCTCCTCACTGCTAACACTGCCACCCAGCTTCGTGTCATCCGCAAACTTGGAGATGCAGCATTTAATTCCCTCATCCAAGTCATTAATATATATTGTAAACAACTGGGGTCCCAGCACTGAGCCTTGCGGTACCCCACTAGTCACCGCCTGCCATTCTGAAAAGGTCCCGTTTATTCCCACTCTTTGCTTCCTGTCTGCTAACCAATTCTCCACCCACCCTAATACCTTACCCCCAATACCGTGTGCTTTAAGTTTGCACACTAATCTCCTGTGTGGGACCCTGTCAAAAGCCTTTTGAAAATCCAAATATACCACATCCACTGGTTCTCCCCTATCCACTCTACTAGTTACATCCTTAAAAAATTCTATGAGATTCGTCAGACATGATTTTCCTTTCACAAATCCATGCTGACTTTGTCCGATCATTTCACCGCTTTCCAAATGTGCTGTTATCACATCCTTGATAACTGACTCCAGCAGTTTCCCCACCACCGACGTTAGGCTAACCAGTCTATAATTCCCCGGTTTCTCTCTCCCTCCTTTTTCAAAAAGTGGGGTTACATTAGCCACCCTCCAATCCTCAGGAACTAGTCCAGAATCTAACGAGTTTTGAAAAATTATCACTAATGCATCCACTATTTCTTGGGCTACTTCCTTAAGCACTCTAGGATGCAGACCATCTGGCCCTGGGGATTTATCTGCCTTCAATCCCTTCAATTTACCTAACACCACTTCCCTACTACCATGTATGATCTGGGTTGTACTTCTTCAAGTACTGTAGCTTTCTGTGTCCATGTGTTCATTTTGTCTTGTATCCTCACTTCATCTCCCTGATGCAGTTCAGCTAATGGACGAGAACGTCTATCAAAGTACATTTTCTGCTTTGCTTTGTGTTCATCTCTCCATATTTTCACTTGTTCACTTTCCTCTGCTCTCAGAAGGCTCTCATCCATTGGCAGACTAGATCCCAGACGTCGTCCCGTCAAGAGCTGAGCAGGGGAAAATCCTCATTCAAGTGGAGTACTGTGGTAGGCTAACAAAGCTGTATAAAAATCACTTCCACTATCTTTTGCTTTCTGCATCAGTTTCTTGACAATTCCTACCGATTTCTCAACTAATCCATTAGACTGACGGAAAAAATGGACTAGATGTTGTTTGAACAAAGCCCTATTCATGCATTCACTACTGAATTGTGGACCTTTGTCTGTGAAAACTTCATCAGGTACACCATGTCTTGAAAAAAAAAATGATTTCATGCATGTAATTACATTTTCTGCAATTGTTCTGCCCAGACAACACACTTCAGGATACAATGAGTAGTAATCTGTTATTAATAGATAGTCTTTGTTGTTAATTATAAGAAGATCAACGCCTACCTTCTGATAAGGTGTCTGAGGATTCGGGTGTGGATGCAGGGGCTCCTTAGGTTGCTACGTTGGTATTTAAGGCATATTTGACAAGAAGTCACCAATCCTGCAATATCTTGATTCATCCTGGGCCAAAACATCACTTCCCGTGCCCTTCTCTTACATTTTTCAATGCCTAGGTGGCCTTCATGAATTTTATCAAGCATTTCTTTATGGAGACTTTTAGGTATAACAAGTCTACTACCTTTGTACAATACCCCATCCACAACAGACAGTTCTGATCTGTGGTTCCAATAATCTTGTACTACTGAGGTACAGTTATGCCTGTTATCTGGCCATCCATCCAACACCACTTGTATGACCTGATTGAGAATTTTGTCCTTCTCTGTCTCCAGACACAACAGTTCCAACTTTTTGGGAGCAACAGGTACAGTTTCTATGACCATATCAATAAATACCTGAACATCAATAACGTTCCTGTGACTGTCTTTTGTTGTTGGATCCACAGCTCTGGAAAGTGTGTCAGCCGCGTACATGAATTTTCCAGGTGTGTTTGACACATTCAAAGCATACCTTTGCAATTTGATCATCATTCGCTGAATTGCAAAGGACAGTCGCTTAAAGGTTTGTTAAACAATTCAATAAACGGCTTATGATCGGTTTCAACATCAATAGATTGCCCGGACACAAACTGATGAAATCTCTCAGAAGCAAACATAATGTTGAGCAATTCTTTTTCAATTTGAGCATACCTTGTTTCTGGATCAGATAATGGACAAGATGCATCTGCCACTGGTAGCCATTCCTTATCATGTTTCTGGGATAATACTGCCTCTAAGCCTGCTTGAGATACATCACATGAGATTTTAATAGGTCTCTCAGCATCACAGAATTTTAACACAGGTTCTTTAGAGAGCACTTTCTTGAGATTTTGCCGTGCCTTCTCCTGTTCATGATTCCAGGTCCATTTGCTTTTCTTTTCTGTTAGCTGTCTCAATGGAGCAAGCTGTTCTGAGAGACTGGGTATGAATTTTCCCATATAGTTAACCATTCCATAAACCTCTGAACATCCTTTTTACATTGTGGGTTTGGCATGTTCTCAACAGCAGAACCCTTCGATGGATCATGACACACACCCTCTTTGCTGATGACATTGCCCACAAAGGTAAGTTCAGTCACTCCTAGCTGACATTTGTCTTTATTCAATTTCAGGTTAGCCTTGTGTGTTGCTCAAAGACTTGTCTGAGCCTGGCATCATGCTCTTGTTTAGTTGATCCCCAAATAATAATATCATCCATGGATGTATCTACGCCCTCGATGTGCTCATAGAATATTTGAATAGTTTTATGATACACTTCAGGAGCTGATGCAATTCCAAAAGGGAGTTTAAGAAAGCAGTATCTGGCAAAAGGAGTGTTAAAGGTACACAATTTTGAATTCGGTTCATCTAAGTTGAGTTGCCAGAATCTGGAGGATGCATCTAATTTACTAAAATACTTTGCATTAGCAAACTGTGACATGATTTCTTCATGAGTAGGCAATTTGAAATGCTCTCTTTTAATGGCCTGATTCAAGTCTCTTGGATCTAAAGTTTACAAATCCTCAGTTTTCCATTTTTCTTATCAACAATGACAAGCGAATTGATCCATTCAATTGGCTCATCAATTTTTTTTTATGACTCCTAGCCTTTCCATTCTGTCTAGCTCTGTTTTCAGTTGATGACATATTGCAAAAGTTACTTTTCTGCATGGATGTATTACGGGTTGCACTGTATTGTCAATTTTAATTGAGTACTCTCCTGGAAGACAACTAAGCCCTTTAAACAAGTCTTCATACTCTTTCATCAAGTCACTGTATTCTGACTCTGTGTCGCTATCCAGGACTAAAATTCTTTTCACCAAATTAAGTCTTTCACAGGCAGATAAACCCGGTATTGACTGTACATTTTTTAGCACAACCACAAATGAAAGCGTGTGCACAATATTTTTGTGTGATACCTTTGCCACACATGTTCCTTTAACTGGAATGTCTGCACCTGAATACCCAGTCACTTTTATATTTGTCTGATGTAACTTCGGTCTTGGCTTTAAAGCATTAAACTCAGATTCAGCAAGAACATTTACTTGCACTCCAGTATCAAGTTTAAACAGAATATTGTTTTGATTCTCTTGCAATGGAATAGTCCAGTCCAGCCCAGTCATTTGTCAATGGAATAGTCCAGTCAGTGCTTTGTTTATTTTCACAAAACACATCTATATAAAATTCCTCATGTTCATCTTTAAGCACGGCATTTACTTGTTTCATTTTATTTTCCTTCTTTCTACTTTTACAACAGTGTGGAAAATGATTAATCTTACCGCAGCCATTGCAAACTTTGCCATATGTGATTTGTACAATGTTCCCACGCACAGTGATCACATGACTTTTTTCTTTCCAATGCTGTCTTGCTCTGTCAGTTTTGTTGACATATTATTATATTTCTTGATGTATTCACGCTTTTTCACAGTGCTTACATTGCAGTTTTCAACAAAGAGCTCTTCAGCCTGCACCCGTCACGGTCTCTGAAGCTTTGCAAAGCGCCAAAGCTTTTTCAAAATTTAATGCTTGCTCTCTCAACGGCCTTTCTCTCAGAGCATTACCTCGAATGCCACAAACAAGTCTATCTTTAATGAGAGAGTCCATGAGCAATCCAAACTCACATGTTCTACTATGCTTTCTTAACTCAGTAACATACTGATCAATTGTTTCAGGCGCTCTCTGCGCACATGTGAAGAATTTATATCACTCATACGTTAAATTCCGCTTAGGTATACGAAATACTTCAAATCTGACCGTTATCAACTTTAAATTGAAATTATCTCCATCTAGAAGACAAAATTATTATATACCATTACTGCGTAATTCCCGATTACATGGAGCAAAGGCGCAGTTTTGGCTTTTTCCAATTTTTTTTCATAATCGATCGCCGATAAGTAAAGTTCAAACTGTTACTTGAATATCCTCCAATCCTCAGCTACATTGCCAGTCAGCTGAAGTTTTGGTGGTGGTTGTAAACCTTCCATTTTACCGCTTACAGTTCGAACTTATTTCTTCTCTTTTTTTTGGCGATTATCTTCGATTCTCAATTCTGGATTCTCCCGTATTATTCTTCCAGAACCACTTCTGACGCCATGTTACTTTACTTCTGTTTTAAACGTACTGTGGGTTAGCAGTAAAGAACCATATTCTGGAAGAATTAGAGAACTTTTATTTACAGTAATAAACAAACACGTCTTAACCCAGCCACGTGCTGGAACATTCTGGCAATCCCGCACATGCTCAGTGCTCTGTCCAATCATGTACTGGCACATCATTGCACGTGATATCACCACACAGTGAAGTGATGAGACCTGATGAAGGGTCTCAGCCTGAAATGCCAACTGTTTGTTCCTCTCCTTAACTGCTGCCTGACTTGCTGAGTTCCACAAGCATTTTGCATGTGTTGTAAAGAATATTACAGCACTATAATGCCCTTCTGCCCACAATGTTGTGCTGATCTTTTAACATACTCTAAAATCAATCTAACCCTTACCTCCTATGTACCTCTCGATTTTCCCATCATGCATATGCCTATATAACCGACTGGTGGTGTAGTTTCAGCAGCACCAGACTTTGAGACGAGTGGACCGGTGTTCAAATACAGCCGGCTCCATCGATACTTTCCATTCATGCTGGGTTGAGTATCGAGCTGGCATCTCCGCATCATAAGAAACAGTCAAAATCTATATGAAGTGCTTCCTGACAGGTGCTAAAAGGAACAACAATATGCTTATATAAGAGGTTTTTTAATGCCCCTAATATTTCAGCCTATACCACCATCCCTGAACAGCTTTAAGTTCCTTGGCATAAACATCACCAAGGATCTCAAGTAGTCTGTACATACTAGCTGTGTGGTGAGTAAGGCACAACAGTGCCTCTTTCTCTTCAAACAGTTGAAGAAGTTTGGCGTGGGACCCCAAATCATAAGAACTTTCTACAGGGGCACAATAAAGAGCATCCTGCCTGGTGTGAGAACTGAACTTCCCTCAATCGCAGGACTCTACAGAGAGTGGTGCGGACAGCCCAGCGCATCTGTAGATGTGAACTTCCAACTATTCAGGACATTTACAAAGACAAGTGTGTAAAAAGGGCCCAAAGGATCACTGGGGACCCGAGTCACCCCAACCACAAACTGTTCCAGCTGCTACCATCTGGGAAACAGTACAACAGCATAAAAACCAGGACCAACAGGCTCCAGGACAGCTTCTTCCACCAGGCCATCAGACTGCTTAACTCATGCTGACACAACAGTATTTATGTTATATTGACTATCCTGTTGTACATACTATTTATTATAAATTGCACATTGGACATTTAGATAGAGACATAATGTAAAGATTTTTACTCCTCATGGATATGAAGGATGTAATTAATAAAGTCAATTCGATTCAACTGTCTATTTAGGACAGCAAATAAAGAGACAATGGTAGTATTTGCAGTGAGATTTAGGCCAGTTAGAAGAGTGGGCTGAAAGATGGCAGATGGAGTTTAATGCTGATAAATGTGAGGTGCTACATTCTGGTAGGACTAATCAAAATAGGACATACATGGTAAATAGTAGGGCATTGAAGAATGCAATAGAACAGAGGGATCTAAGAATAATGGTGCATAGTTCCCTGAAGGTGGAACTCATGTGGATAGGCTGGTGAAGAAAGCTTTTGGTATGCTGGCCTTTATAAATCAGAGCATTGAGTATAAGAGTTGGGCTGTAATGTTGAAATTGTACAACGCATTGGTAAGGCCAAATTTGGAGTATTGTGTACAGTTCCGGTCACCGAATTATAGGAAAGATGTCAACAAAATTGAGAGAGTACAGAGAAGATTTACTAGAATGTTACCTGGGTTTCATCTCCTAAGTTACAGAGAAAGGTTGAACAAGTTGGATCTTTATTCTTTGGAGCGTAGAAGGTTGAGGGTGGACTTGATAGAGGTATTTAAAATTATCAGGGGGATTGATAGAGTTGACGTGGATAGGCTTTTTCCATTGAGAGTGGGGGAGATTCAAACAAGAGGACATGAGTTGAGAGTTAAAGGGCAAAAGTTTAGGGGTAACATGAGGGGGAACTTCTTTACTCAGAGAGTGGTAGCTGTGTGGAACGAGCTTCCAGCAGAAGTGGTTGAGGCATGTTCGATGTTGTCATTTAAAGTTGAATTGGATAGATATATGGACAGGAAAGGAATGGAGGGTTATGGGCTGAGTGCAGGTCAGTGGGACTAGGTGAGAGTAAGCGTTCGGCATGGACTAGAAGGGCCGAGATGGCCTGTTTCCGTGCTGTAATTGTTATATGGTTATATGGTATATTCCTTCTGTACCTAATACAGTGGCCACTGAGTATATGTTTGTGGTTTTCTGCTGCTATAGCCCATCCACGTCAAAGTTTGACGTTTGTGTGTTCAGAGATGCTCTTCTGCACACCACTGTTGTAACCTTTGGTTATTTGACTTACTGTCACTTTCCCATCAGCTTGAAACCGTCTGGCTATTCTCCTCTGACTTCTCTCTTTAATAAGGTGTTTTCGACCATAAAATTGCTGCTCACCGGATATTTTTTATATGTTGCACCCTTCTCTGTAAACTCTAGAGACTTTTGTGTGTGGGAATCTCACACATGCAGTTTCCAAGATACTCAAACCACCCCATCTGGCACAGTCCAATTCACCTTAGTTCATATTTCTTTCCCATTCTGATGTTTTGTCTGAACTACAACTGAACCTCTTGACCATGTCATTATGCTTTTATACATTGAGTTGCTGCCATGTGACAAGTGGATGAGAAATTTACATTAACGAGCAGATGTAAGTGTGTACCTAATAAAGTGGCTACTGAATATATCTCTATCTCTCAATTAGTTAGTTGGGAATGGGAGATTTTGCATTCAGTAGATATTCATAACAACAATTCAACAATGTTGGGCAAAGGCCTTGCTGGTGTAGGGTAAGGGAAAAACGGAGAGAGCAAAGAATTATGGGGCATAAGGCCGAGTAACAACAGCACATCCTGTTAGAGAAAGACCTTTCTGAACATTCACAGAGGTAACAGTGCTTGGTCAAGTCCATCACAGTGGAAGCTCCAGAAACCCTGAAGGGATGATGACAAAGAAAGCTGAAGCCCAGTTAAAACTGCCACATATCTAACAAATGAGACCTAGCCATGAGACAACCAAAGAATGGGGTCTTCATAAATGCAGATCAGGCAGAGTTAATCTCAGAAATGATTTATCTCAAACTCATCTGTGCTGATTAGTACATGTATAATCAAAGATACATACAGTACGGAAATAGGCCCATATCTCTCTAAGCTTTTCCTATCCATAAATCTGATCAAATATCTTTTAATCTTTGCAACTTTTTCCGCTCTTACCACTTCCTCTAGCAGATTCAAACTAGAAGCATTTAAGACTTTAACACTTGACTCTTATTATTTAATTTCTCTGAGTTTTGAGATGAAATCTCAATAACAAAATTGACACAAAGGATCAAAGACATACACTCAGTGGCCACATTATTATATACCATAAGACCATAAAGTATAGGAGCAGAATTAGGCCATCTTGCCCATCGAGTCTGCTCCGTCATTCAATCATGGTTGATCCTTTTTTTTTTGTCTTCCTCAACCACAGTTCCCGGACTTCTCCCCATAACTTTTGATACCATGTCCAATCAAGAACCTATCAATATCTGCCTCAAATAAATTCAACAACCTGGCCTGCACAGCTGCACAAATTCACCGTCCTTTAGCCAAAGAAATTTCTCTGCATTTCTGTTTTAAATAGACTCAAGTCTTTCCTGAGGCTGTACCCTATTGTCCTAGACTCTCCCACTATGGGAAACATCCTTTCCACAACTCCTCTGTCTAAGTCTTTCAACATTTAAAAGGTTTCAATGAGATCCCACCATCCTTCTGAATTCCAGTGAGCACAGACTCAGAGCCATCAAACGTTCCTCATATGTTAACCCTTTCATTCCTGGAATCATCCTTATGAACCTCCTCTGGACCCTCTGCAATTCCAGCATATTTTTTTCCAAGATGAGGGGCCCATAACTGTTCACAATACTCAAGGTGACGCCTCACCAGTACCTTATAAAACCTCAGCATCATATCCTTGCTCTTGTATTCTTGACCTCTTGAAATGAATGCTAACATTGCATTTGCTTTCCTCACCACTGACTCAGCCTGCAAGTTAACCTTTAGGGTGTTCTGCACAAGGACTCCCAAGTCCCTTTGCATCTCAAATTTATGGATTTTCTCCCCATTTAGATAATAGTCTGCACATTTATTTCTACTACCAAAATGCATGACTATGCATTTTCCAACATTGTATTTCATTTGCCACTTTATTGCCCATTCTCCTAATCTGTCTAAATTCTTCTGCATCCTATCCATTCCCTCAAAACTACCTGCCCCTTGACCAACCTTCATATCGTCTACAAACTTAGCAAAAAAGCCATCTATTTCATCACCTAAGTCATTTATTTACAGCAAAAAAAGAAGTGGTCCCAACACCGACCCCTGCAGAGCACCACCACTAGTCACTGGATGGCAACCGGAAAAGATTCCCAATTGATGCCTCCTACCAATCAGCCAATACTCTAAACATGTTCGTAACTTTCCTGTAATGCCATGGGCTCTTAACTTGTTTAGCAGCCTCATGAAGGCCTTCTGGAAGTTCAAATATACAACATCTACTGCATCCCCTTTATCTATCCTACTTGCAATCTCCTCAAAGAATTCCAACAGGTTTATCAGGCAGGATTTTCCCTGAAGGAAACCATGCTGACTTTGTATTATCTTGTCCTGTGTCACCAAATACTCCATCACCTCATCCTGAACAATTGACTAACATTTTTCCAACCACTGAGGTCAGGCTATGAGGTCTATATTTCCTTTCTGCTGCCTTCCTCCTTTCTTAAAGAGTGGAGTGACATTTGCAATTTTCCAGTCCTCTGGCACCATACCAGAGTCCAATGATTTTTTTCAAAGATCATTTCTAATGCCACCACAATCTCTAACACTACCTCTATTAGAACCCTAGTGCAGTTCATCTGGTCTGGGTGACTTATGTATCTTTAGGTCTTTCAGATTTTTGAGCACCTTCTCCCTTGTAATAGTAACTGCACCCACTTCTCTTTCATCACACATGACAACATCAGGTGTACTGCCAGTGTCTTCCACAGTGAAGACTGATGCAAAATACTCATTTAGTTCATCATCCATCTCCTTGTCCCCTGTTATTATTTCTCCTGTCTCATTTTCTAGCGGTTTTATATCCACTCTCATTTCTCTTTTATTTTTAACATACTTGAAAAAACATCTACTATCCACTTTGATATTATTTGCCAGCTTGCTTTGATATTTCATCTTTTCCCTTCTAATTATTTTTTTAGTTGCCCTTTGTAAGTTTTTAAAAACTTCTCAATCCTCTATCTTCCCACTAATTTTTGCTTTATTGTATGCCCTTTCTTTTGCTTTTACAATAGCTTTGATGTTCCTTGTCAGCCATGGTTATACTACTTTACCATTTGAGTATTTCTTAATGTTTGAAATACATATGTCCTGCACCTTCCTAATTTTTCCCAGAAAGGCATGTCAATGCTGCTCTGCTGACATCCTTGCCAGTAGCTCCTTCCAATTTACTTTGGCCAACTCCTGTCTCATACCACTGTAATTTCCTTTACTCGACTGAAATACTGCTACATCAGACTTTACTTTCTGCCTATCAAATTTCAAGTTGAACTCAATCATGTTGTAATCATTGGTTCCTAAGGGTTCTTCTACCTTAAGCTCCATAATCGCCTCCAGTTCATTACATTACACCCAACCCAGTATAGCTGATCCCCTAGTAGGCTTAGTGACAAACTGCTCTAAAAAGCCATCTCTTAGGCGTTCAACAAACTCACTCTCTTGAGATCCATTACCAACCTGATTTTCCCAGTCGACCTGCATGTTAAAATCTTCCATGACTACCTTACCATTGCCTTCTGTACTCAATAAGATGGGCACTGAGTGTGGGTTCTTCTGTTGCTGTAGCCCATCCACTGCAACGTTCCATGGGTTGTGCACTCAGAGATACTCTGCTGCACACTAATGTTGTAATGTGTAGTTATTTGACTTACTGTCGCATTTGTGCCAGGTTGAAAAAGTCTAGTCCTACAGAACTGCTGTTCAATGGATTTTTTTTTGATTTTATACCATTCTCTGTAAGCTCTGGAGTCTGTTGTGCATGCATGAATATCCCAGGAGATAAGCATTTTCTGAGTTACTCTATCCACCCCACCTGGCACCAATAATCATTCCAAGATCAATGTCACTTAGATCACATCTCTTTCCCATTCTGATGTTCGGTCTGAAAAACAACTGAATCTCTTGGCAATACCTGCATGCTTTTATGCATTGAATTGCTGCCAATCAGCTGATTGGCTGATTAGCTATTTGCATTGACAACTGGTGTAAGGTGTATCTAATAAAGTGGCCACTGAGTGTAAGCTGGCATGTACATGCATTGGCATGTAGACTTCTAAGGAATGGAATGATTTGTCAGTTGCTGAGAACTTGAGGCTATAGAAGTTTTGGTTGAAGTGTGTGCAATGGCTGGTACCTGGTTTAATGCTGTTGCCTGTATAGCGAAAGACTTTTGTGTGCAATTCAGACAAATTATTCCATACAAAAGTGCACTGAGGTTATATGAAAGGGAAAAAAAAGGAATGCAGAATATAGTGTTGCAGTTATGAAGAAAATACAGTACAGGTAGACAAATAAGGTGCAAGGACATACTGAGGTATGTTGAGAGCTCAGGAGTTCAGCTCTAGAGTATGAGCTTGATTTCTTTGTATTAAAATCCTTGAATTTTGTCAGATTTTATATAACACCACAGCCCAGTACCAGCCCTCTGGTCCATGATGTTATGCTGACTTTTTAACCTTCTCTAACATCGAACTAAACCTTCCATCCTTCATTGCCCTCCACTTTTCTCTAATCTAAGTGCCTACCTAAGAGTATCTCAAATGCCCCTAATCTATTTGCTACTCTACAACTACCTCTGGCAGTGCGTTCCTCGCATCCTCCACTCTTAGTGTAAAGAACTTACTTCTGATATCCCCACTACACTTTCCTCCAGGCACGTTAGAGCTCTTGTATTTGCCGTTTCGGCCCTGGAAAAATGTATCTGGCTGTCCACTTGATCTATGCCTCATCACCTTCTACACCTCTGTCAAGTCACCTCTTATCCTCCTTCGCTTCAAAGGGAAAAGTACAAGCGAAATCTCAATTTTCTTGCGATCAGAACAACATTGTGATGTAAATGCCTTGTCCAATGATATAATATTTTATGTTCTATGGTCTATATATTTGTGTGGACCCTGATCTGCAAATGGCATAAGTCATGTTTTGTTTAAAGTGTGTGAATGTTCTGGGAGTAACACACACGCAAAATGCTGGAAGAACTCAGCAGGCCAGGCAGCATCTATGGAAAATAGTACAATTGATGTTCCAGGCCTAGACCCTTTGGCAGAATGTTCTGGGAGCTCTAAAATGCTGCATGAAGCTCAGGAGCTTTTGAGTTGCATAAAGAAAGATAACCGAATGCTGAAAGGCCAGTGAGGTGGATGTGTGACGATGGACACCCGTGAATATTGGGCAGTCCTGGATCAGTGATCCCGGGATCGGATGTCCGTGTGATCAGTAGGCGCAAAGGCTGTTGAGTCAAGGAGCCCATATTACGAGGTCCCGTCATTAGCTAGTCTGGGTGTCAATACCAAAGATTGAAGCCCGTCGGTGAGCCAGAAGTCCTGAAGTCTCGATGGCCAGAACCTAGAGAATGGAGATCGGAGGTCCAGAGGCCTGTCCTGGGATCTGGGGGCTCCCTGTACGTTTGGATGTGTGGGAATGATGAAAGTGACTTGTTTTTGCTGTTTTTTTTCTACCTCTGCTTTACTGTGCTCCATGTTGTTCTGTTGGACATTGTTGGCATGCTATGTTGGCACTGGGATGTGTGGCAGCACTTGTGAGCTAACCCCAGCATGTCGGAATGGGAATGAGAATCAGATTTAAGATGCCTGGCCACTGGGGGAGTTCCGCTTTTGCTGGATGGAGCTGAGATGCTCAACAGTTCAGTTCCCCAATTTATGGCAGGTCTCACCAATGTAGAGGAGGCTGCAGCAGATTTGCAGGTAAAGTGTTGCCTCTCCTGGAAGGACTGTTTGGGGCCCTGAATGGAGGTGATGGACACTTTGGCCACTGGCAGGGATAAGTGCTGGGAGGGAGATTAGTGGGGAGTGACAAATGGACAAGGGAATCATGGAGGGAGCAATCCTTGATGAAAGCAGAGGGCGTGACTTTAAGGTATGTTTGGTGTTAAAAATATCTATATAAAAAAAGATATGTTTGGTGGTAGGATGCCTTTGGAAATGGCAGAAGTTGTGGAGAGTGATGTGCTGAATGTGAAGGCTCATAAGATGGTAGATAAGAACAAGAAGAATTCTGTTACTGGCAGGAAGATGGGAGTGAGTGTAGACGTTTGGGAAATAGAGGAGATGTGGGTGGACAGTTGATGTCTCGATCTGAGACCTGATGACCTGGAGTAACTGTGACACATTTGTTTTATCAAACAATGTGTCCTTACATTGTAAAACACATCCTTTATGGTTCTTCCAGAGCTGGTTTATAAATCTTCCTTAAGGAACACACATGAAGTGCTGCAGGAACTCAGGTCAGACAGCTTCTATGGTGAGGAACAAACAAAGTTCAAAGTCCAAACTAAATTTATTATCATAGTATTAAAGTCACGCAGAACCATGAGATTCATTTTCTTGCAGGCACCCACAGAATAAATAAAGAAAAGCAATAGAATCCATAAAAAATAATACACAACAAAGACTGACAAAATCCCAATGTGCAAAAGAAGACAAATCATAAAAAAATTAAGTAAATAATGCTGAGAAACAGTCAACATTTTGAGACAAGACCTTTTATCAGATCCAGATGAAGGGCCTCAGTTCTGTAGATGCTGCCTGATCTGCTGAGTTCCCCTAGCATTTTGTGTGTGTTGCTTTGGATTTCCAGCATCTGCGGAATTTCCATTTTCCACTCCAGATGTCAAAGTCAAAGTAAAAATTAAGTTTCTTGTCACTATGCGCCCATGCACCTATGCACGGATGCAATGAAAAGCTCACTTGCAGCAGCATTCCTATTACATAACACCAGATAAGCAGGATTTGCAAGATGAACTGAAATTAAGATAGATTATATCAAAATTTTACAAAAAAAAATGCAGTAGTCAAAATGGTCATAGTGTAGTGATTAGGGTTGTACATTTTGGTACAGGAACAAAACAAGAACTAACCTGGGCATGAGGGGGGATCGCCCTATATGCTGAGCCAAATTGGAGACATGGAGAACGGCTCTTTCAGCAACAAAATCTAGGCTTGGAGCGATTCACCAGGTTCTTGTGCAAGGTTCAGACAATTTAAATGCCGGCCCAGATAGTCTGGGGGCTTCTCTGTACTCTTTCAATCTTATTTACATCTGTCCTGTAGGTAGATGACCAAAACTACACACATTACTCCAAATTGGACCTCATCAATGTCTTCTCAACTTTAACATAACATCCCATCTCCTGTACTCAATACTTTGATTTATGGCCAACGTGCCAAAACCTTTCTTTGTGACTCTATCTACCTGTGATGCCACTTTCAATGAATTGTAGACTTGTATTCCCAAATCCCTTTGTTCTACCACAAATCTCACTTCCCTACCATTCACTGTGTAAGACCTACCCCGATTGGACTTATCGAAGTGCAACACCTCACACTTACCTGAATTAAATTCCGTCTGCCATTTCTCAGCCCATTTTTTCAGCTGGTCCAGATCCTGCTGCAAGCCAGATAGCCTTCTTCACTGTCCATTACACCTCCATTCTTGGTGTCATCTGCAAATTTGCTGATCCAGTTAACCATATTATCATCCACATCATTGATATCGACGACAAACAACAAAGGACCCAGCACCGATCCCTGCAGCCCACCACTAGTCGCAGGCCTCCAGTCAGGAGTGTGACTGAGAAAGGGATGGAGAGCGGGATAGAAACCATAGAAACCTTAGAAACTACAGCACAGAAACAGGCCTTTTGGCCCTTCTTGGCTGTGCCGAACCATTTTCTGCCTAGTCCCACTGACCTGCACACGGCCATATCCCTCCATACACCTCCCATCCATGTATCTGCCAATTTATTCTTAAATATTAAAAAAGAACCCGCATTTACCACCTCGTCTGGCAGCTCATTCCATACTCCCACCACTCTCTGTGTGAAGAAGCCCCTCTAATGTTCCCTTTAAACTTTTCCCCCCTCACCCTTAACCCCTGTCCTCTGGTTTTTTTCTCCCCTTGCCTCAGTGGAAAAAGCCTGCTTGCATTCACTCTATCTATACCCATCATAATTTTATATACCTCGATCAAATCTCCCCTCATTCTTCTACGCTCCAGGGAATAAAGTCCTAACCTATTCAACCTTTCTCTGTAACTGAGTTTCTCAATCCCGGCAACATCCTTGTAAACCTTCTTTCAACCTTATTTATATCCTTCCTGTAATTTGGTGACCAAAACTGAACACAATACTCCAGATTTGGCCTCACCAATGCCTTATACAACCTCATCATAACATTCCAGCTCTTATACTCAATACTTCGATTAATAAAGGCCAATGTACCAAAAGCTCTCTTTACGACCCTATCTACCTGTGACGACACTTTTAGGGAATTTTGTATTTGTATTCGCAGATCCCTCTGTTCCACTGCACTCCTCAGTGCCTTACCATTAACCCTGTATGTTCTACGTTGGTTTGTCCTTCCAACGTGCAATACCTCACACTTGTCAGTATTAAACTCCATCTGCCATTTTTCCAGCTGGTCCAAGTCCCTCTGCAGGCTCTGAAAACCTTCCTCACTGTCTACTACACCTCCAATCTTTGTATCATCAGCAAACTTGCTGATCCAATTTACCACATTATCATCCAGATCATTGATATAGATGACAAATAACAATGGACCCAGCACTGATCCCTGTGGCACACCACTAGTCACAGGCCTCCACTCAGAGAAGCAATTCTCTACCACCACTCTCTGGCTTCTTCCATCGAGCCAATGTCTAATCCAATTTACCACCTCTCCATGTATACCTAGCGACTGAATTTTCCTAACTAACCTCTCATGCGGGATCTCGTCAAAGGCCTTACTGAAGTCCATGTAGACAATATCCACTGCCTCCCTTCATCCACTTTCCTGGTAACCTCCTCGAAAAACTCCAACAGATTGGTCAAACATGACCTACCACGCACAAAGCCATGTTGACTCTCTCTAATAAGCCCCTGTCTATCCAAATGCTTGTAGACTCTGTCTCTTAGTACTCCCTCCAATAACTTACCTACTACTGACGTTAAACTCACCGGCCTATAATTTCCCGGATTACTTTTCGATCCTTTTTTAAACAACGGAACAACATGAGCCACTCTCCAATCCTCCGGCACTTCACCTGTAGGCAGCGACATTTTAAATATTTCTGCCAGGGCCCCCGCAATTTCAACACTAGTCTCCTTCAAGGTCCGAGAGAACACTCTGTCAGGTCCCAGGGATTTATCCACTTTAATTTTCCTCAAGACAGCAAGCACCTCCTCCTTTTCAATCTGTACAGTTTCCATGGCCTCACTACTTGATTCCCTCAATTCCATAGATTTCATGCCAGCTTCCTTAGTAAATACAGACGCAAAAAACCTATTTAAGATCTCCCCCATTTCCTTTGGTTCCGCACAAAGCCGACCACTCTGATCTTCAAGAGGACCAATTTTATCCCTTACAATCCTTTTGCTCTTAATATACTTGTAAAAGCTCTTTGGATTATCCTTCACTTTGACTGCCAAGGCAACCTCATGTCTTCTTTTTGCCCTCCTGATTTCTTTCTTAAGTATTTTCTTGCACTTCTTATACTCGTCAAGCACCTGATTTACCCCCTGTTTCCTATACATTTCATACAACTCCCTCTTCTTCTTTATCAAAGTTGCAATATCTCTTGAGAACCAAGGTTCCTTATTCCTATTCAATTTGCCTTTAATCCTGACAGGAACATACTAACTCTGCACTCTCAAAATTTCCCCTTTGAAGGCTTCCCACCTACCAATCACATCTTTGCCAGAGAACAACCTGTCCCAATCCACGCTTTTTAGATCCTTTCTCATTTCTTCAAATTTGGCCTTCTTCCAGTTCAGAACCTCAACCCTAGGACCAGATCTATCCTTGTCCATGATCAAATTGAAACTAATGGTGTTATGATCACTGGAACCAAAGTGGTCCCCTACACAGACTTCTGTCACTTGCCCTAATTCGTTTCCTAACAGGAGATCCAATATTGCATCCCCTCTAGTTGGTCCCTCTATATATTGATTTAGAAAACTTTCCTGAACACATTTTACAAACTCTAATCCATCTAGACCCTTAACAGTATGGGAGTCCCAATCAATATATGGAAAATTAAAATCCCCTACCACCACAACTTTATGTTTCCTGCAGTTGCCTGCTATCTCTCTGCAGATTTGCTCTTCCAAGTCTCGTTGACTATTGGGTGGTCTGTAATACAATCCCACTAATGTGGCCATACCTTTCCTGTTTCTCAGCTCCATCCATAAGGACGCAGTAGACAAGCCCTCTAATCTGTCCTGCCTGAGCACTGCTGTAATATTTTCCCTAACAAGCAATGCTACTCCCCCACCTTTCACTCCTCTGCCTCGATCACATCTGAAACATCGGAACCCTGGAATATTAAGCTGCCAGTCCTGCCCCTCCTGTAGCCAAGAGAGAAAGAAGCTGTGACTGGGAGAGAAGCAAGGATTGAAGAAGATCTGGAGAGAAAAGCCAGGGAAAGGAGAAGAAAGGTGTCTAGTACTATCAGAACCACTTCCTACAGTGTCAGAGTCAGCTCCTACAACCACTGTGGATGAGGCCCCAGAACCTGAGATTATTTTCACAGCCCCAAGTCTCACCCTGCCACGCAGAGTGACCTCCCTTATCAGGAAGCACGTTATCCCACAAGAGTAGGAAATCTTTCAAAGTGAGTAAATTTTTAGGCCTGAATGGGATAATTTAAAATTTACTATGCTGTGGATGTCTGTATCGTACTTTTATTACATAGTATACTGCATATATAGTATGTATATAAGTTGAGATATATTCTATATTGAGTTGGAGTTTATAAAGTAGCTGAGCAGGGAAGAGTGCTGCGTATTTAATATTTTGGTAATATTTGAGTAGTGTTGTATATATATTGTTTGATTATGTTATCTTTGTTGTTTAATTCATTATATGTATGAAATACATGAATAGCATATATCATACGTCATCATGCCACCACATCATCTGTGCGTGTCTCGCTTAAAGTAAAGGAAGCTATGTACATGATTTATCTCGTGCCTCTGTGTTTTATATTTTGGAGTTACAAAACACAGCGATACCCAATGACTTGGCCTCTGCAGCTATCTGTAGCAATGAATTCAAAAGTACCCTTTGGCTAAAGAAATCCCTCCACTTCTCTTTTCTAAAGGGATGTTCTTCTATTCTAAGGTGGTGCCCTCTGGTCTTAAACTATTCAACTATTGAAAACATTCTCTGCACATTCACTAGGCCTTTTAATATTCAGTGGGTTTCAGTAAGATCCCCACTCATTCTTCTAAACTCCTGTAAGTATATGCTAGAGCCATGAAACACTTCCCATCCATTAAAATTTATATTTCTGAGCTCATTCTTGTAAACCTTGTCTTGAGCCTCTCCAATGCCAGGACACCCTATCTTAGATATGGGGCCCAAAACTCCTCATAGTACTCCAAATGCGGTATGACCAATGCCTTATAAAGTCTCAACATTATATCATTGCTTTTATACACTAGTCCACTTGATGATGCTTCCATTGACATTCAATATGATGATAAGGATTATAATCAATGAAAAAAAAAAGGCTTTGAGCTCTTCCACCTCCTCTCTAGAGGCTGTCTTGTAATTGTTGGTGATGAGCCCCACCGCAGTCGTGTCAGGGGCATACTTGACAGTGTGATTACTTGGGTGTGTGGCCATGCAATCATGTGTGAGCAGAGTGTACAGTAATGGGTTCAGCACACAGCCCTGGGAGGCTCCTGTGTTGAGAGTGTTGAGGGTAGGGTGATTGTGCATCTTGAATATCTGACATCTGTTGGTTAGGAAGTCCAACACCCAGATGCACAGCTGAATACAGGTATACAGGTAAATGAAACAATGTTCCTCAGTGACCAAGGTGCAAACAACGGTACATATATCACATACACACATAAATAATATTAACAGATGAAAAGTGTTTTGTAGATGTGCAAGTTGATATAAAGTGCATATACGACATATAATTAAATATACAACCATATAATGCTATTAATGTGCTTTGGGTGGCAGCAGGGTGTTCAGAAGTCTCACAGTCTGGGGGAAAGAAGATGTTACCCAGCCTAACAGCTTTTTTTCTTACTCTGTAGTACTTTCTTCTTAATAATAAAAGATCAAAGAGATTATGGGACAGGTGGGGGAAGTTCTTGCTATATACTTAACTTATATGACAAACTAAATAAAAATAAATATGACACTAGTCTAAGTTGAGGGAGAATACAGAAATTTAGTCTGCAGTAGTATTATGTTTTTCAGCACATTTCATGAAGCTGATGGCAATGGGAAAGTAACTGCTTTGCAGCCTTCAGAAGTGTGTCTTCAGGCTTCTGTACATTAAGTAATACATATAATAATCCTTATAATGGCTCCCCCTTTTGCAAAACTAATAATCCCATTTTAGAATACAGGTGCAAATATAGAGTAATTCTGGAGGAAGATTTATAAATGCAAGAGATTCTGCAGGTGTTGAAAATGTTGAAGAACAGACAATGGAAGAACTCAGCAGGTCAAGAGGAATGGAGGGATAAACGGTGACCCTTCATCAGGACATGATAAAAGGTCTTGACTCAAAACATTGATTAATTCTATTATGACTCATTAACTCATTTATGATTTGTCATCTCTGCGTATTGGGATTTTTGTCACTTTGTTATGGATGGTTTTTCATGAATTCTATAGTATTTCTTTATTTTTCCTGTGGGGGCCTGAGAGAAAATAAATCTGAAAGTTCTACATGTTGAGTAGCCCTTACCCCGAAATTCCAAAATCTGAAAACTTCTGAAATCTAAATTTTTTTCAAGCATTGACATGACATCACAAATGGAAAATTCCACAAGGTGCTGTGAAGGTTCCCAGGTGATGCGCAGATCTTTGCACATCACAGACAGTTCTGTGAAGTGACTTCACATATGTAATGAACAGAAGTTAATGAAAAATAGAAAAAATGCTGAATAAAGGAAGAAATGAAGATCCTAATAGTTTCAGAATGAACATATGCCACTTAATGGTATCATGAAACAAGCAAAGATCTAACACGATGAATTGAAAATTTAAGGTAACTGTGAATACTCAGCCAGCTGGTTGCAGATATTTAGTAAAAGGTGCAGCACTAAATTTTTAAAGAGTTAAAAAATTTTAAAGTTTGCTGATCATGAAGCTGCAGAGAAATTCATTGATAACTTTACGAAGATCGTCGCTAATGAAAATCTAACACCGGAACAAGTCTACAAAGCTGATTGTTTTTATACATTACATAAAACCCAAAATAAAAGTTAAATACAAAACTATAACTTTTTAATCAAGGTGGAGACTGAAAACATGTTGTTCTGCAGCTGATTCAGTATCTTCCCGATGTTCCAGTGCTGCCTTTGTTACCCTGCACACATTATATTTTCATTACATTATTGCCATTTAAAAATTTTTACTATTAAGTACATATGTGTGATGAATAAATGTAAGACAAAGGCTGCTTACTGGTAACACATAAATTCAGAGTTTGAAATGAAAGCGATCCCAACCTATTTCATCATGTGTTCCAAAAGATGCAGAGTTGAAGGGGGATGGGAACCAGAGTGACAGAACCAATACGAGAATGGTTGTGGAGACAGATGTTGCTAAGACCCTAGCAAAAGTCACGAACTAGGGGGTTGAGCATGGTGGGGTAATGTGCTGGGTTACGTATATTTCAAAGCAAGAAGTACTACAGGAGAGGCAGATGGGTGCAGGGCATGGATCTGCACCCGGAATCATGATATTGTAGCCATTAGTGCAACTTGTTTGCAGCAGGGGCAGGACTGGCAGCTGAATATTTCCGGGGTCCTGTTGTTTTAGATGTGTTAGAGTGGGGAAAATGAAGGTGGCGAGGAGGACGTAACTTTCCACATATTGGGATTTCCATTCTTCTATATTATACAAGGACTAGATGGGATAGAGTTTGTCAAATGGGTTCAGGAAAGATTCCTTAATCAATTCATAGAAGTCCCTATGAGAGAGTGTGCGATACTTGATCTTCTATTGAGGAATGACATAGGGCAAGTGGCAAAAGTTTGTCTAGGGAACCACTTTGCATCTGGTGGTCATAATGCCATCAGTTTCAAGGTAATTATGGAAAAGGATAAGTCTGGTCCTCGGGTTGATGTTCTAAATTGGAGAAAGGCCAATTTTGATAACATTAGAAAGGATCTGGCAAGTGTGAATTGGGACATGCTGTTTTCTAGCAAAGAGGTACTTGGAAAGAGGGAGATTTTCAAAAATGAAATTCTGACAATATAAAGCTTGTATGTGCCTGTCAAAATCTGGCAAAGGGGCACTTGGAAAGAGGGAGGCTTTCAAACATGAAATTCTGAGAATATGAAGCTTATATGTGACTGTCAAAATTAAAGGTAAAGAGATAGCAGTTTTAGGAAACCTTGGTTTTTGAATGATTTTAAGACCCTGGTTAAGAAAAAAAAAGTGCATAGCAGGTATTGGCAGATAGGAACAAATAAGGTACTTGAAGAATATAAGAAATGCAAATGAATACTAAATCAGTAGGGTTTAAAAAAGGCATGAGGTTGCTCTAGTAGACAAGGTGAAGGAGAGTCCTAAGGACTTCTACGGATATGTTAACAGCAATGGGATTGCAAGGGACAAAACTGGTCTTCTGGAGATCAGAATGGTAATCTACGCATGGAGCCAAAAGAAAAGTAGAAGATCTTGAATTTTTTTTTTTATTTACTTGGGAGATGGACACAAAGCCTATAGAACTCAGGCAAAGCAGCACCAAAGTCACGAACCCTCTACAAATTACAGAGGAGGAGGTGTTTGCTGTCTTGAGAGACAAGTGTAGTATTGGAAGATTGGAGGATAGCTAATGTTTAAGAAAGGCTCAAAGAATGAACTAGTGTAGCCCCCTGGTAAGCCTCAGGCTCCCTCAACTCGCTTCCGTCTAGGGGGAGCAACCTTCAGCCCTGCCAAACTGAGTAATCAAGTTTGTGTGGATGCTGTGTGTTGTATCCCCTGAGTAACATCAGTACCCTGAAATAACGTTCAGTCCACAACGTGCAGTTAAATGATTAAGATTTTATATTTAAGTATGGGGTTAGTAGAGAAACAAAAGAAAAGGAAAACAAATAAAAGGCTCCAGTAATCTCATAAACATGTCCAATGCACAACGTTGGAGCTCACGGATTCCCATTTGCTGATCCTCCTTTGCTCGTCGTTGACCCCTGGGCTCCTTCTCCAAGCCCAGGCCCAGCGGGTCCGGCAACCGTCTCCTCAAGCCACCTCTTCTCTCTTCATCCTCTTCGCGCTTTCTCCCCTGAAGCCCGTGCAACCTAACAGCTTTCACACAGACAGAGAGAATAACATCTATCCCAATTGGTTAACAAATGAATACAAGTCCCGTTATCACTAATTATAATCCAAACATACTGCTATAGAGAGCCACTGTCTCAGCAGTTAACAGTACAGAGAAGCCATTTTATTCACCTTAGCAGTAACATAAAAGAAGAAACCCTTACACTCCCCCCCACCAAATTTAGTCATGTCCTCATGACTTCTAAAGAACTTGCCAACCCTTCCTGTAGACACAAAAGCCCAAACAGTGGACCTTACGCCCTGTTCCCCAGGCGCTACATGGGCCAACCTATCTGGGTGTTTCCAAATCCTCCGAGACCTCCGTACTCCCTCACCTAAACCCGTCAGGCTCGGACACTACTGGGGATACCTCTGGTCTGCTTGCCAACTCCTCTCTCAATCTCTCACTCATGCCCCCACTGCAACTTGGAGCCCCCTTTCCTGTGTCCAGGGCCCTGCTTCTTTTCCTTCAGGGTCCTGCTGTAACCTAGGCTGCCCACAGCTAGCCCTCCCCACTACACCTGACTCAGTGGGAGGAGGGCCAAAAGTCTCTTCCTCAATCAAGGGGAAGTTAACGAAAGGCAGGATGTACCACACATCCCACACATCATCCTTCGAATCCGTATTCTTCCTCATTTCCTCGATTGATAGCTGCTGTTTGATTTTCTCCACACTGAAGCACTTGGCCTGGGCTGCCTCTGCAGCCTCGTCAGCCTCCTGCAGTCGAGACGTCAGCTTCTTCTCCGACTCCTCAAACTCTCGCCCCGGTCTCAGCAGTTCTGACTCACACTTCTTGGCCATCTCAATCTGGGTCGCAGTTACTCCACCAGCTTCTTCCACCCCGACCTGAAAAGCAGCAGTTAAAGAATGTTCAGCCTCTAGTTTAGTATTCACTGAACTTATCCCCAGGTCAACTTTCAGTTTTTCCACTTCATTTAAACTGTCGACGGTCATTTTCAGGTTCCCTTCAAGTGTCCACTTCCCTCTTCCGAGATCTGTCCGCAATTGCTTCACCTCCTTAGAAGTGTAGTCAAACTTCCCTCTCTGGGCTTTTGGTTTTCCGTTGGCCTTAGTCAGACAGCTTCCTTTGTCTTTCCCAACTTGTAAGTCTTCCAATCTTTCCTGGATTAATTCATCAGTAAGTGGCTGCAGTTTCTGCTTGAAATTCCGGTTCTCCATCTCCACGTTGACGAGCGTGGATTCTAAGTCTTCAAGATTTGCCCCAAAAGTGCGGCACTCAGTCTCCAGCCTGCATTTCCGAGCACTCAGTTCAGCGGTGCAAATCGCCTCTCTCCCCAATGTCTCATTCCGATTGACGACCTGAGTTTCCAGCCCCAGGTCCACCACCATCTGCTCCAACACCAGGAAGCTCAACTGGTATGTCAGGTCATTTCTCTCAGATTGCACCAAACTCCGCCGGCCAGAAACTACTTCACATTTCACACTTCGTCTCTGTCGCTTTCCCCCCCCTCCCTTTTTTCTTCGAGGGAGGGTAGCCACACAGCAGCAGATTCAAGGGGTGCCACACTTTGCCATAGTCCCTGGCAAATCTCCAAGAATTACTGTAGAATTCCACCGCTGAACACAGAGCATGCACGAACTGCATCTTTCTCCAGACCTGGCACTCGTCCAAAGAAAGTTTTAATTCTTTAACTCCTTGTCGCCCGGGATTCGCCACTCGCCTCGCATCATCGTCCCCCAAGCTGAATCCAAACCCTAGGCGATCATCCACATACGCCAGAACTCCAAACACTTCCACCTCCCCCATGGTCTTCCCCATGCTCTGTGGCATCTTTTCGGACTGGAAGAATCCTAGGGGACCTATAACGGTCATCTTCTCCTTGTTGGCCTCACTCATCGGGATTTGGCAACATCCACTCCTCAGATCCAGCACATTAAGCCACGTCGCACCACACAAACAGGCCATAGTGTCTTTGGCCCCCAGAACAATATCCTGGTCAATGACAGTGCGCCTGTTCCGAGTCCTAAACCCTTACACTAGGATATCATAACTGGTGAGCCTAACATCAGTAGTGAGAAAGTTATTGGAAGGTACTGTATTCTAAGAGACTGGATGTATGAGTATTTGGATAGACAGGGATTGATTAGGGATAGTCAGCATGGCTTTGTGTTGTAGGTCACATCTAACCAATCTTATAGCATTTTTCAAGTATGCTACCGGGAAAGATGATAAAAGTGAGGCAGTGGATATTGTCTACATGGACCAGCAAAGCATTTGACAAATCAAATCAAGTCAAGACAGTTTCATCACCATTTTCTAGGGTATGATGGTATTAAACACTGAACTGAAATCTATAAATAGCAGCCTTGCATATGAGACCCCATTTTCCTTGAGGGACAGGACAGAGTAGAGAGCAAAAGCTATGACATTGTCAGTGGATCGATTTGAGTGACGAGCGAATTGGAAAGGGTCCAATGTAGCCAGGAAGAAGACATTAATGCACTCTATGACCAGACGCTCAATGCATTTCTTAATAGTTGATGTTAATGCCACTGGACAATCGCCATTTAGGCAGGTTACTGTCACCTTCTTTGGCACTAATCCAATGAGGTTGGTCAAAAATCTTGGCATTTAAGATGAGGTAGTAATTTGGATTAGACATCAGTTTTGAGGGAGAAGCCAGAGAGTGGTAGTAGATGGTTGTCTCTCGGACTGGAGGCCTGCGACTAGTGCTGTGCCGCAGGGATCGGTGCTGGGTCTGTTGTTTGTCATCTATATCAACGACCCAGACAATAACGTGGTTAACTAGATCATAAAATTTGCAGATGACATCAACGTTGGGGGTATAATGGACAGTAAGGAAGGCTATCATGGCTTGTAGCCGGATCTGGACCAGCTGGAAAAATGGGCTTAAAAATAGCTGATGGAACTTAATGCAGATGAATATGAGGAATTGCACTTTGGGAGAACCGACTGGGATAGGTCTTACACAGTGAGCGGTAGGGCACTGAGGAGTGCGGTAGAGTGAAAAGATTTGGGAATACAGGCCCATAATTAATTGAAAATGATGTCACAGATAGAGAGGGTCATAAAGAAAGCATTTGACACTTTGGCCTTCATAGACCAAAGCATTGAGTGCAGGTGTTGGGATGTAATATTCAAGCTCTATAAGATGTCAATGAAGCTTAATTTTGACTACTGTGTGTGGATTTGGTCATCTGCCTAGAGGAAAGATGTAGATAAGTTTGAAGGAGTATGGAGAAAATTTACAAAGATGTTGCTGAGTCTGTAGGATGTGGGTTATTTGTAAAGATTAAACAGATTAGAACTTTGTTTTCTAGAACGTAGAATATTGAGGGAAAATTTGATAGAGGTATACAAAATTATGAGGGGTATAGATAGAGTAAATGCAAGTTGGCTTTTTCTACTGAGATTGGGAGATACTAGAACTAGAAGTTTTGGGTTAAGAATCAGAATCAGGTTTATTATCACTGGCGTGTGTCGTGAAATTTGTTAACTTAGCCACAGCAGTACGATGCATATGATAATGTAGAAAGGAATAAATAAATAAGTAAATCAATTATAGCAAATATATATATTTATAATAGTTAGATTAAAAATAGTGCAAAACATATAAAAAAGTGAGGTAGTGTTCATGGGTTCAACATCCGTTTAGAAATCAGTTGGCAGAGGGGAAGAAGCTGTTCCTGAATCACTGAGTGTGTGCCTTCTGGCTTCTGTACTTCCTTCCTGCTGGTAGCAATGCGAAAAAGGCATGTCCTGGATAATGAGAGTCCTTAATGGTTAAGGGTGAAAGGTGAAATGTTTAAGGGAAACATGAGGGGAAATTGCTTCACTCAGAGGTGGGAGAGAATGAGCTGCCAAAACAAGTGGTGGATGTGGTTTTGATTTCATCGTTTAAGAGAAGGTTGGATAGGTACTTTGATTGGAGGGGTATGGGGGGCTAAGGTCTTGATGCAAGTCGATGGGACTAGGCAATTTAAATGGTTCTGCACAGAGTAGATGGGTCGAAGAGCCTGTTTCTCTATTGTAGTTTTCTATGACTCTGACACCCTAAAATCCGAAACACTTCCGTCCCCAAGCATTTGGGATAAGGGATACTCAGCCTGTATATTGCCTACATACTTTGATAATAAATTTACTTTGAACTTTGTTCGTTCCTCTCCACAGGTCAAGCTGCTTGGCCTGTTGAGTTCATGCAGAACTTTGTGTGTGCTGCTTCAGGAAGATTTATAAACCAGCTCTGGGAAAGCCAAAAATCATGTGTTTCCTGACGTGTGGGCATTGTTTCATATAACGAACCTGTCGCAGTTACACCAGCTCTTCAGGTTTCAAATCAATATATCAACTGTCCATCTTCCTCTACAGATATCAAAGTCAAAGTTAAAATTTTTGCCGTTATACACAGACCGTACATACATGCAATGGGAAACGTACTTGCAGCGACTTCTCTAGTACATAGCATCAGATAAGCAGCGTTCACAAAAAAAACCTGAATTAAACATAGATTATATCAAATGTTTACAAAATAAAAAGAACGCAGAGTTTAAAGTGTTCATAGTGTAGCGGTAAGTGATCTGTTGGTTGGTTCAGTAATTAAATGGTTGAATGGAAGTAACTGTTCTTGTACCTGGTGGTGTGGGACTTCAGGTTTCTGAACCTCCTGTCTGATGGTAATTTCTGAAAGACAGCATGGCCTGAATGATGATAGACGTTTCCTTCTTGATGTGCGCTCCCCACAGATTCTACTAATGGTGGGAATGTATAGTCCCATGATGTACAGCACAGAGTTCACTACTTTCTGCAGCTTCTTATATTCCTATGTATTCAAATTGTTGTACCAGATCACCATTGTGGAAGAAAATTAAATATTGAATTTAATTTTGTTGACAAGCTTGACTAGCTAATTATTGCTCAAGATTTGGGTCATAGGGTAAGAGGATAAGATGCAAACTCTGACTTGCTCGTGCCTGCTAACAATAGGTCATTCCAATAATGAGATTTTGCTAACTTTTGTCTGAGTCTGTCTGGCTAATAGGGGAAGTGAATGTGGACGTGCAGTTCTAATTTTGTGCACGGCAAGGGAAAATTTGTCGGTTAGCTGATACCTAACAAGTGCTTCTTGAAATTGCTGATCAAGTATGTTGAGCTGTTGGCTCTTGCCCAGAATTTACTGTATAAATTTAAGATCCATCCTGACATTGGCAGAGCTTTGGAATGACTCTCCATGATCATGTATTAAAGTGTTAATTGCATACCGAGGTCTGTCTCTTTATTTCTGTTTGATGATGGGGTAAAGTCTCTTACAGTAAATTGGTGATGAAATCCTTAGCTAACCACAAAATCAATCAGGATATATTGAACAGTACATCTGTAGAAATTTGATAGATGACATGAGGATTTAGAAACAGAGAAACACAGCACAATGCAGGCTCTTCGGCCTACATGTACTGGCTTTAGAAATTATCTCGGGTTACCCATAGTCCTCCAGTTTTCTAAGCTCCATGTACCTATCCAGGAACCTCTTAAAAGACCCTATTGTATCTGCCTCCACCACAGTTGCTGGCAGCCCATTCCATGCACTCACCACTCTCTGCGTAAAAAACCTACCCCTGACATCTCCTCTGTACCAACTTCCAAGCATCTTAAAACTGTGCCCTCTCGTGTCAGCCATTTCATCCCTGGGAAAAAGCCTTTGACTATCCACACGATCAATGCCTCTCATCATCTTATACACCTCTATCAGGTCACTTGTCATCTTCCGTCGCTCCAAGGAGAAAAGGCCAAGTTCACTCAACCTATTCTCATAAGGTATGCTCCCCAATCCAGGCAACATCATATAAATCTCCTCTGCACCATTTCTATGGTTTCCACATCCTTCTTGTAGTGAGGTGACCAGAACTGAGCATAGTAAACTGTGGGGATTTAACTGTAAGGATTAAAACTGTTAATAATTCTGTATGTTCATTTCCAGCAGCAGCTGTAAAATTCCATATGAACTTCGCTCTACTTTTATCCTCCACATCTTTCACCACAGAGGTGAACATTTCATCGTAACTTCTTCCATGACGAGGTTTGTGCTTTTGCTTCATTATCATCACTGTACCTCAGTGAGGATTGGCAGTACCAGTTGTAGGTGTAGATCATGAATTGAGATTGATAGTTGTACCTCTCATTCCATTGTGAAGTCGGGATCATAGAGGGTGATTTATAGCTATTAAAGGTGAAATAAATGAATATCATGATATTTATAAAATGATGAGACCATTATACCATAAGAGAAAGCAGCAGAAATAGGTCATTTGGCCCATCGAGTCTGCTTTACAATTCGATCATGGCTGATTTACTTTCTTGCTGAACCCCATTTTCCCGCCTTTTCCCCATAACCTTTGACATTGTTACTGATGAAGCACCGATCAACCTCCACCTTAAATATACCAAATAACTTGGCTTCCACACTAGCCTCTGGCTAAAGAAACTCTTCCTCATCTCTGTTCTAAAGAGATGCTCTTCTTTTTTAGTCTGTGCCTTCTGGTCCTAAACACTTCCACTATTTGAAACATTCTATACATGTACACTCTAGCTAGCCTTTTCAATATGCAGTAGGTTTTAATAAGGTATCCCTTCATCCATCTAAACTCCCGTGAGTACAGGCCCAGAGCCATCAAATGGTCCTCATACATTGACCTTTGCATTCCTGGGATCACTCTCATGATCCTCTACAATGTGAGGACATCTTTTCTTAGGTATGGGGATCAAAACTGCTCATAATACTCCAAATGTAGCTTATAAAACCTTAGCATTACATCCTCACTATTATATTCTGGTCATATTGAGTAAGCATATATCTACATGAACGTAGGGATTAAAATTAATGAAAAAGTATGGAATTATAGTCAAGTTTATTGTCATTTAGCTATATACATATATACCCTCAAATGAGATCTGGATCAGGGTTTAAAGCATGGTAGTACACATAACACACATATAACACATAATAATTTAGGAGAGTAAGGATAAAATCTACGGATGAATTATACATATATAAACAAAGTATAGTGCACAAATTAAATATTGTCTGATACAGAACAGATTAACTGGTGATTCTCCTTATGGTCTGAAGGAAGAAACTGTTTCTCATCCTGACTGTTCTTGTCTTTATGCATCGGAGCCTCCTGCCTGATGGTAGAAAGTCAAAGAGGATGCAAGATGGATGGGTGGGATCCTTGATAATATTAAGGCCATGCATATGCAGTGCTCCAGATAAGTGTCCCCTGTGGATAGTAGGAGACCCCTATGATCCTCCCAGCCATTCTCACAGTCCTTTGTAGAAACTTCTAGTCTCATGCTCTGCTGCTCCCATACAAGATGGTGATGTAGCTTGTCAGGACGGTCTCAATGGTGTTCCTATAACATTCAGTTAAGATCCAGGAGCCTCACTCACCTCATTCTCATTCGGAAGTAGAGGTGCTACTGCACCTTCTTGATTAGGGAGGTGATATTAAGGGACAAGGTGAAGTCATCTGAGATCTGAACTCCTGAAGTCCATAATAGAGAGTTCAATTCTCATCAAGAACTGAGAATGAATAAAGCTGATTTCAATTGGAGAACAAATTTGTAAAATAGCTCGCATACTGAAACATTTCTTACATCAATATGTCATTTGGAGCTCTGCAGACAATATGTTACTTCAGGTCGCGTCACCTCTGTATAATAGGGAATGTGAACCCCAGAGACTATACAAGAAGGAAGGAAACCAAACGGCAGATTTACACAATTTATACTCATGAATGTGATGTAAAATATGCTTGGCATTTACTTCATCTCTTGTCATTTGTGTTTCACTTTACCATGTGACTCAGACGTGTAAATGTTATCCACTAAGCCAAAACTGCCACTAAATCATGCAAATCAACTCTTTTAAGTATGGCTTTTGGGGTCACTACTAAATCAAAGTTTACTTTCTTGTTTTTAACCACATAGACAGAAGAATGATAGGGGCTTGAGTGAGTTCAATTAAACCTTCTTCCCTGCTCTTTCCCTGTACCCCTTTATGCCTTTTGCATAACATAAATTTAGTATATTGGATTCTTCAGATCTCTGTGGTACTAAACTTCACAAACTCAGCTCGCATTGAATGAAGAAAATTCTCTTCATCTCAGTCCTAAATCTTATGTCTTGTGCTCTGAGACCATAATCCTTGTTCTAAACACCCCAAGCAGGAATAACATCCTCTGTATATCCAGTTTATTCAGCCTGTCAGAAGTCTGTAAAGTTCACTTCGATTTCCATTTATTCATTTGATCTCTACTCTGAGCAAACCTTGTATACTCAGTATCATGAAGCAGACCTTGACTTCCATTGGATCAGAATAAGAGCTAAGTCGACTATCACTGACATTTAAGACCATACGACTAGGAGCAGAATTGAACCATTCCTTCCATCAATTCTGCTCCACCATTCCATCATAGCTGATTTACTAATCAAGAAGCTATCAATTTCTGCTTTAATTATACCCAAAGACTTGGCCTCTGCAGACGTCTCTGGCAATTAATTCCACACCTGAACCCATAATCTCTGTTCTAAACACCCCAAGCAGGGAAACATCCTGTGTATTCTCAGTCTATCCAGTCTGTCAGAAACGTGAAAAATTCAATTAGATCTCTGGTCATTCTTTTAACTTCTACTGCAAACAGACCTTATTAACCCGGAATCAAGAAGCAAAGCTTCCCTTTCCTTGGATTGGAATCAGGCTTATTATCATTGATATTTATTTTAACTACTTATTGATACACAGCATAGAATATGCCCTTCTATCCCTTCGAGCTATGCTACCCAACAATCCCCTGATTCAATCCTAGCCTAATCTCCAGACAATTTACAATGACCAATTAACCTACCAACTGGTATGGCTTTGGACTGTGGGTGGTAAATAGAACAGACATTGTGAAATTTGCTGTTTTTCAACACTAGTACAGGGATATTAATAAAATGTACTATATTCTTGCAATAACAAAAGTAAGCTCAGTGGCCACTTTATTTGGTACCTCCTATACCTAATTAAATGGCCACTGAGTGTATACTCATGACTTTCTGTTGTTGTCGCCCATCCACTTCAACTTTCGGTCTGCTGTGCATTCGGAGATGCTGTTCCACTCAACACTGTTGTAAGGCATGGTTATTTGAGTTACTCTTGCCTTCCTGTCAGCTTGAACCAGTCTGGCCATTGCCCTCTGAGCCCTCTCATTGTGAAGGCATTTTTGCTCACGGAACTGGCACTCACTGATGTGCTTTTTTGTTTTCACACCATTCTCTATAAACTCTAGAGACTGCTATGTGCGAAAATCCCAGAAGATCAGCTTTTTCCTGAGATGCTCAAACCATCCCATCCAGCAGCAACAATCATTCAATGATGAAAAACACTTAGATCACATTTCTTCCCCATTCTAATGTTTGGACTGAGCAGCTGAACCTCTTGACTATGTCTGCATGACTTGATGCATTGGACTGCTGCCCCACGATTGGCTGACTGGATAGTTGCGTCAATGAGCAGGTGTACAGGTGCACCTAATAAAGTGATCACAGGGAATATATTATAAAAATAAATAAATAGTGCAAAAATAGTGAGGGGTTCCATTCATCCATTCATTGTCCATTGAGAAATCTGATGGTAGAGAGAAGAAGCTGTTTCTGAAATGCTGAGTACGTGTCTTCAGGTTCCTGTACCTCGTCTCTAATGGGGTAATAAGGAGAGGGCATGTCATGTTTGGTGGGGGTTCTTAATCACTGACACTGTCTTTTTCAGGCATCACTTTTTGAAGACGTCCTCAATGATGAGGAATCTAGTACCCTTGATGGAGCTGGCTTTGCAGTTTTTTTTGATCCTCTGCAGTGCCCCTCCATACCAAAAGGATGCTCTCCATGGCACATCAGTAGAAAGTTTCTCGAGTCTCTGGTGACATACCAAATCTCCTCAAACTGCTAATGAAAAATAGTTGCAGTTGTGCCTTCTTCAGTCTGGTGAAATTTTATTGTTCTCCCTAATGACATGTGTATCGTATCTTTGACCAGGTCTCAGGGGACAGAACACCCCTGTTGCGGTTTCACTCGTAACCCCTTCCACTGAAGTATCACAGACTTTTTGCCTTATTAGCTGCTTGCTCGATCTGTTTTCAGTGACTTGCCCATAGGATTACTCACATCTCTTTATTCAGTGTATCAACAATTGCCAATCTAACACCATGTAAATAACATGCTACCCCTCTGTTTCTGCTACTGCAATGGATAACTTAACATCATACAGGTTCAGGATGTGCAGGAGTCTTGGGTCCTACGTCATCAGGTTTGGGAACTGTTGTTGCTTGCAACCATTGGGTTACTGGACCGCCAGCAGTGGACTCAGTGGTGGTAATGAGTGATTCAATCATTAGGCAACAAACTCCCTTCTTAATTGTGTGGCCATGAAGGAGGCAATTCGTGCAAGCAACTCCAATGTAAATTATCAAATATTCCCGTTTTAGACTGTTACAGCTGAAATCCACAGCTATAGCCATGGACAATACAGTAAGCAGCATCATTTTAAGGTGATTAAAAAAAATCTATCGCTACTCAAAGTCAACAAATTCTCCAGTCACATGCTACAGGCAGAGGAAGAGAGGATGTTGTGCTGGCTTAAAAGTTTGTTTCAGGAGTACAGGGTTCTGACTTCCACTGCCGACTATTAATCTGACAAACATGCTGACTCTGGAAAATAAAATCGAAGACCTCAGAGCAAGATTGCTTCTTTCATGTCATTTGTTTACTTTTTTAAAACTATTTGCATGATTTGTTTTCTTTTGCACATTGGAGGCTTTACGGTCTTTGTTGTGTGTGTTTTTTTTTGTGGATTCTATTGCGTTTCTTTGTTTCATGGCCACCTGCAGGAAGATGAATCTGAAGGTTGTAGTTGTATACATACCTGGATAATAAATCTGAATTTTGAAATTTCAACTGTATAATTGCCTTGCCCATTTGTCTTTTCCTCAAATAGTTCCATCGCTCTAAATCACATCTAAACCTCTTTATATGTCCTATTCAAAATTCACAGTGCATTCCAGATCAGTGCCATTGGCAAACCTTGAAATGTAAGCTTCAAAATACAAACTTTAATATTCAGAATCCCTTCCAAATCGTGTGTGTGTGTGTGTGTGTGTGTGTGTGTGTGTGTGTGTGTGTGTGTGTATGTGTATGTGTGTCTAGGTGGGAGGGCTGAGAAAGCAGCTTGCTTAGCAATTGTTGTCTTGCATTATTGTTGTTCCTTGTGCATGTTATGACCAAAGCAAAAAAATGGCTGGTGTCACTCAACCCTTTAGTGCAAATGCCTTTATTAAGTACGTCAGAAATCAAACTTACAAAAGTTAGAGAAAATAGTGAAAGGAAAACTGCCAATATTTAGTTACCTACCAGAAAATACAAAATAGCTCCATACATATATTCTTACCCATTATGAATGCCTGGCAGTCCCTATCTCTGTTCTACTCAGAGCATAAAACCCTCTTTTTATTGGTCACCAGGACATAGGAGCTTTAATTACCCACAAAGTTAACTTAAGACTACATATAAATTAGAATATGATGCACCCCACAATGTAGTGACAATCTATTACAAAATAAACAGAAGCATTTACCTTAAATATAGTATATAAACAATATGTACATATTTACTCTTTTCCATTACTAAAGAAATGGAATATTCCACCATGTATGGCAAGAAAGGCACCATAAAGCCAAACTGAACACATCAGCTCTGTTTAAGCCCGTTATGAGAAGATAATGGGGAAGACATTGAAGTGTGCACACTCAGCACAACCAGAACGACAAACCAATGTTTGTGTCTATGTGTGGGGTTGGGCACCACATTTTCCGCAACTGACTCACCAGTCCATACCCGTTGCTAACATGGAAATCCTTGGCATTATACGCAGGTCAAACAGCCCTTGGGCTTCACCCCTCCATGTGGTCCCTAAACCTGCTGGTGGTTCCTGTCCATGTGGTTATCACTGTCAGCTTACCAAGGCCACCACCACCGATTATTACCCAGTCTGACATGTTCAAGACTTTTCAGCACATTTAGCCAGAAAGGTGATTTTTTTCTAAGGTCAGGGGCTACCATCAAGTGCCTGTGTATGCTGACGAAGATCACAAAATTGTTGTTATAACACAGCTTCAGCTACTTGAGTTTCTGCGTGTGCTAGTTGGGTTAAAAAATATGGCACAGGCTTTCCAGTGACTCATGGACTCTATTAGAAGTTTCAGATTTTCTTTTTGTTTACCTGGTTGACATACTTGTCACCAGCGCATCCAGAACTGAGCACATATCATATCTCCACACACTTTTCAAGCTCTTAAGCCAACATGGACTGATTATTAACCCTGCTAAATGCCATTTTGGGTGGCCTACTATTGATTTTCTTGGTCACCGCATCTCCGCAGAATGTGCAACACTCCCATTGTCCGAAGTCACCGCTGTTACGGACTTTCCAGTGCCCCGCACTACCAAAGCACTGCAGGAGTTTTTAGGTATGGCAGATTTCTATCACTGTTTCATTCCTAGAGCTGCTGAACTTATGCTCCCCTTGTATAGTGCCCTTAAAGCCAGTGCACCCAATAGCATGCTTGAGTGGTTAGCAGACGTGATCAGAGTATTTGACGACACCAAAGGAGCTCTTCCAAACACGACCCTACTGGTGCACCTACTCCCCAATACACCTACTACCATCACAACTGACACCTCAGATGATGCTGTGTGTGCTGTGCTTGAACAGTTTGTTGGAGGTGAGTGGCATTTGCTCGCCTTTTTCAGTCAGCAGCTCTGTCCAGCTGAGAGCAAGTACAGCACATTTGACTGCAAGCTTCTCAGTCTCTATCTGGCCTTCAATAATTTTCATTTTCCACTGGAGGGTCGGAATTTCACAGCATTCTTTGACCACAAACCCCTAGTGGACATGATGGCCAAAGTGGCAGACCCTAGGTCTGCATGGCAACAACACCCACCTGGCCTAGATTTCAGAAATCATGACTGACATGCAGCACATCAAAGGGAAATAATGATGTGGGTGATTGCTCTCACGACCCACTGTCCATGCCATACACATTGGGGTTAATTTTGCCGGCATGGCACCCGGCCGAGCTACTAACCCAGTGTTTCAGGCTTACAGGGCAGCAGGTATGGGCCTGCAGTTGGCTGATGTCAAGTTTGGGGGTGCAGGAGTTTTTCTCCTATGTGATGTCCCAATAGATTGACCTCATCCCAGAATGCCTGAAAACTGGAGCATACTATTTTTAACTCCATTCACGACCTCTTGCTTCCAGGCAGGAAGGCTTCACAGAAAGTGGTTGCTTTAAAGTTTGTGTAGCACGGCCTTAGGAAGGACGAGTAGGTCTAGAGTGCTGCCTGTGCTGTGTATCAGCCGGTGAAAATTAACTGTCATGTTCGGGCACCATTGGCATCTTTCAAGATGCCTGAGTGACAGTTTGGCCATGTCAATGTAGACATGATAGGTCCACTCACTGCCCATCAATGTGGTTTCATCTTCTTACCATGGTGAATTACACCACCAGGCGGCCTGAGGTTGTCCCTCTCATGTAGATGATGTTTGCGGACATGGCTCTGGCATTTGTAAACACGTGGGTCACATGGTTCGGCACCCCATGTAATGTTTATTATGACAGCAGCCCCCAATTCACATCAGACATCTGGGCTGCGATGGCCCAGAGCCTTGGCATTAAATTGCAACACATCATGGTGTATCACTTGCAGATCAGTGGCCTGTGAGCACTTTTGCCATTCCTGAAAGGCAGCTCTGAGGGCCCCCCTGACGGATGAGTGTTGGCACGATCATCTCCCGTGGGTCTTGCTAGGGCTCAGAACTGCTTCCAAAGAGGCCCTGCAGTCCTCCTCAGCTGAGTTGGTGCATGGACAGCTGCTACGAGTGTCGAGTGTTTTCATGTGTGACGCCGCGACCACCTAGTAGCATTCAACCTCCTCAGTAAACTCATTTCTTTTACACCTATTCCTACCTCCCATCATGGCGTACAGTTGACCTACATTCTACCTTGCTCCTTTTTGTCTGCCGTGATGCATATCAACACCCTCTTAAGCCCCTTTACAATGGCCCGTTCCACGTTTTGGAATGAGGTGAATAGACCTTTATTGTAGATAAGAGGGGTAGATCTGAATGTATTTCTGTAGATCACTTTAGACCCGGATGGTTCGACTATCATACCCCCTGCATTACAACGGGACCACGCGCCTGTCAGCACAGCCCTGGACGAGTCGGAGGCACCCGCAGTTACACCAAGCAAGGCACATAGGACCCAAGCCAGGTGGCTCACCTCACACGAGCTCCAGAAAGACCCACACTGACAGTTTTGGTGAATTCTGAGGGGGGAAGGCTTTGTAGGGTAATGTTACAGGTGACAGATACAGTAACATGTATTGTTCACAATATACTGTAAGCCTGATCTACATAATTCACAAACCCCATCACTGAGTTGCGTTCACTTTAAGAGACAGTGTCTGATGTAATGATGTCATCATCACAGACTGGAGATAACAACATTCCACTGATAATAGTTGACCTATTAAATACCTAGATTCAAATGGCATGCAGAAAATCTGAGAAGCTTCTAGAAAATGCAGAATCAGCTATTCTACAACTTCTAGAAAATTTAATGACTAATTACGCAGATAAAGGTGACGATATAAAAACATGACTAAGCATAGGAAATTTATACTACAAGAAGAAAATATTTAAAAAATAACAATTATACACCCTGATCCAACAACATTAACAGTAGGGCTAAAGGAAAAGGTTTCCATTCATCCCAGTATGGGGTGTCATGGTAGCTTAATGGTTAGCACACCGCTTTACAGTGCCAATGACCCAGGTTCAATTCCCACCACTGCTTGTACGGAGTTTGTACATTTTCCCGCCTGAAACCATGTGGGTTTCTTTTGGGTGCTCCAGTTTTCTTCCACAGTCCAAAGGTTCCAAAGATGCACTGGTTAGAAGGTTAATTGGTCATCATAAATTGTCCTGTGAGTAGACTAGGATTAAATTGGGGGATTGTTGGGTGGCGCAGCTCGAAGGCCCGGAAGGGCTTACTCCGTGTTATATGTCAATCAATAAAAAGGTATACCGCATCTGCTGGCTTCCCCTTATCTTCTATCAGTTAACTCTTCAAACAAACCGTTCACTTGCAAACGTACCTTCTAGAAATCTATGTTGATTTTATCCAGCGCCTACGTGCCGCTATCAGCATCAATAGCACTAAGGACGTTTCAAGTTCCCAGGTGTAAGTATTGTCAATAACTTACTCTGGTCTATCTAGAAAGAAAGAAAACCAACTTCATCTTCAGAAGGCAAAGGAAATCCAGCATATCCCTAACGACCTTCACCAATGTTTACAGATGCACTATGGAATGTACTTTATTCAGGCGTATCTCAGCTTTGGCATGGTACGTGCTCTGCTGAAGACCACAAAGGATTGTTGTGAACGCAGCCCAGTCCATCCTGAAAGCTAGCCTCCCTCCATTGACTCTGCCTACACTTCCCGCTGCCGCGGGAAAGCAGCCAACAGAATAGAAAAACCCCTCTCACCCCAATCATTCTCTCTTTCTATCGGGCCAAAGGCTGGAGAAAATGCATCTCAGCCTCAAAAGCAGTTTTTGCCCCTCTGTTATAGGACTCTCAACCGAACTCATCATGGCCCCTTGCAACTTATTTCACTACTTGCACTGCACTTTCTCTGTAATTGTGACACAATAATCTGCATTCTGCTAGTATTGTTTTCCTTTTGCACTACCTTCAATTCAATTCAATTCAAGCTAAATTGTCATTTAGTCAAATACAGCCAAATGAGACAGTGTTACTATGGAGTCAAGCTGCAAAGGCATATTATCAACTGTCACACACAAGGCCACAATCATGTAATAAGATATATATATACATATATATAGTCCATATCCCTTAGCCCACTGACATCAGTTCATCGGCTCTCATCTTGGACACCCCCACCACCCCCCGCCCTGCCGCTGCAGCATGGCTTTGAGGGCTAGTCCTCATGCTGAAGCCCAACTCCCGCTAAGCAAATCCTTGGCTTTGGGGTCCAGTATTCGCATACACAAAACACAACCAGACACGCATGTATATGTACATAGTCCTGACTACTCAGTCCATTTTAAATCTTCAGTCACCACATCTGTGCTACACAGCTCCCGGTAGAGCGTGATGGCTTGGACACCTCAGCCCCGGCAGCTGCAAAGCAAACAACCCTCCATTGAGGGCCGCCAGAAAATCTGCAGCCAGCCACAGCAGAGCTTGTCTTCTGCTGAGCGGAACCCCGGGAGGGCGGCTCCGACTCCGTTCTGGGCACCCCGCCACACCGCCCCCCCCGGTGAAGTACAACGGCTTCATCCTCTCTCTCCGGGCAGCTGCAAGCAGGCGACAGCGTGGGTTCAGACCTAGACCTTACTTCCACCAAGGACTCAGCCCCCTCCAACCGCCCTGCTCGTGTATCGAACTTGCGGCATATCAGATTAACAATGTCCACAGGGGTCTTGCGATCACTAGAAAAATGACCATGACAACCACTCACTATTTGGTTGTGAGCCTCCAACAACCCAGACAGCAGCATGTTGCACAGCTCCGTCATTATCTCTACCAGTGAGTGACTCGCTGGTGGTGTAGACCTGAGGTCCTTTGAGTTCTTATCGTACAGTATAACAGGATCTTGCAATCATTAGATGTATGCTTAAGTAGAATTGTAGCACCTTTTGTTGACCCTGTAGTAGCTGTTACAACCAGTCACGCTGCCATTCTGCTTGATGTCTCTTGATGTAATTATGTATGGAATGAGCTGTCTGATTGGTATGCAAATAAAAGATTTTATCTGTATCGTTGCATTAGGGTTACTAACCATTACTAATGTCCTATGAGTTTCCCGTTATTTCAAGTTTTATAATAGCCCCTAACATTTTTCTGCTACTAATGTTAGGGTAATTGGTCTAAAGTCTTATATTTGCCCTTTCCCTCCTTTTGATAAATAATAAGGTTGCATTTGAAAGCTACCAAACTAAGCAAATTATTCCATAATCCACAGAATTCTCGAAAAAGGAAAGCAATACATCACTGTTTTGAATGCCTTTAACAATCTATGATGCAAATGATCTGGCCCTGCAGATTTATTGATTTTAATGCCATGAATTTGTCCAGCGTTACTTCTTCATCAATATTAATTTTCATATATTCCTTACGTTCATTACATTCCTCATTGCCTAAGCTTTCTGAGAAGCTACGTGTCATCTTCAGTGAAGACAAGCTAAGTTTTCTCTTCATTTGCTTTATTGTTTCCCAGTTCTTTACTATGAATTCTCCCATTTCTGATTGCAGACCAACAACTAGTTTCACTTTAGAGTCCACCGAGGGCTTCCTGCATAAACTCTGTTTAGGTTGGCATAGCAACACAGCTAGTAAAGTTGCAACCTAATAGCTCCTGAGACCCGCATTCAGTCCTGACCTCTGGTGCTGCCTGAATGGAGTTTGAATGCTCACTCTCTAATCACCCTGGACACTTTACTTTCTTTCCATATCCCAAAGGCAAGTACATTAGTTGAACATACAGCACTGTGCAAAAATCTTAGGCACATATATATAGCTAGGTTGCCTTAGACTTCTGCACAGTATTTTATTTGTCAACGTGGAGCAGACAGCGAATTATAAACCTGGTTTGAGCAAAGGATCAACACACATCAAAGTTGCTGGTGAACGCAGCAGGCCAGGCAGCATCTCTAGGAAGAGGTACAGTCGACGTTTCAGTCCGAGACCCTTCGTCAGGACTAACTGAAAGAAGAGCTAGTAAGAGATTTGAAAGTGGGAGGGGAGGGGGAGATCCAAAATGATAGGAGAAGACAGGAGGGGGAGGGATGGAGCCAAGAGCTGGACAGGTGATTGGCAAAAGGGATATGAGAGGATCATGGGATAGGAGGCCCAGGGAGAAAGAAAAGGGGGAGGGGGAAAAAAACAGAGGATGGGCAAGGGGTATAGTCGGAGGGACAGAGGGAGAAAAAGGAGAGAGAGAGAAAGAATGTGTATATATAAATAAAGAACAGATGGGGTACGAGGGGGAGGTGGGGCATTAGCGGAAGTTTGAGAAGCCAATGTTCATGCCATCAGGTTTGCTATCAGCAAAGGATGTCGGGAATAGCAAGGGCGAAGCACTGTGGGAGGGGTGTGGGAAAGGTGATAGAGAAAGTGTGCAGGGGTGGTGGTGAAATAGCTAAGGTACAGGTACACCCAACCCTGAGACGCTAGGCAAGGTCATTTGATTCCAAACAATAAGTATATTGATCATTACAGCATGTCTCTCTGGTGCTTCCCTCTCCCTCCCCTCTCGCTTCCCCTTTTCCGAACCATGGTTCCCCTCTCCTTGCCCCCGTGTCACTCTCTCTACAATAGAGACCATTCCAGAAATAGGTTTATCATCATTCACATATGTTATGAAATTTGTTCTTTTTTTGCAATAAAACACAGTGCAATACATAAAATTACTACAGTACTGTAGAAAAGTCTTAGGCTCCCTAGCTATGTATATGCACCTAAGACTTTTGCACAGTACTGTATGAACATAGAACAGCAAAGCCATTTGGCCTATGATGTTGTTCCAACCTTTTAACCTACTTCAATGCGAATCTAACTCTCCTCTCCCACAAATCTCCATTTGCCTTTCATCCAAGTTCTTATCTAAACCCCTAATACACCTACCTCCACCACCACAATGCTTTCCATGCATTTGCCACTCACTGTATAGAAGATCTACCTCAGATATCCAACCCCCCCATCCCCCGTACTTTCCACCAATCTCCTTAAAAGTAGTCCCCTCATATTATCCAGTACCACCTTAGGAAAAAGGCACTAGCTGTTCATTTTATCTAATCCTCTTATCATCTTATGCATTTCTTTCAAGTTGCCTCTCATTCTCTCTTGTAGGTTAAATGACCCTGTAAATTGCCCCTAAGAAGAGGGTGAGAGGTAAAACCTGGTTGAGGTGCAGGGAGTGTGGGCAGAATTGAATGAGTGATGCAGGATTAGGGTAAATGGGTGATTGATGGTCAGTATAGACTTGATGGGCCGCAGTACCTGTTTCTATGCTGAATGACTGTAAATCCATTGTTTATTTTTGATATCTGAGTCAATTTTCTTGCCCTTCCCTGAAACCTAAACTGCTCCTAATTCTCAGGTTTGCTGTTTTGTCTGGCAACCTTAGATGACCCCTTTTTGTATCTAATATCATCCTTGATTCCTTTTTATTAGCCATGGTTGGGTTATCTTTCCTTCTGTATTTTTACATCATGTTGAAATATATAGTTGGTTTTCATTCATTCTTTAAAGTTCATCTAATATCTGTTGGTTTCATTCCTCTGTTACTCAATCTGTACTAAAGTGTTTTCAAACTTGTCTTTAGCATTTAGACTATACTTAGTAGCCATTTTATAAGGTACACCTGCACACCTGCTCATTAATGCAAATATCTAATCAGCCAATCGCGTGACAGCAACCCAATGCATAAAAGCATGATTACATGGTCAAGAGGTTCAGTTGTTGTTCAGACAAAACATCAGAATGGGGAAGAAATGTGATCTTCTGTAAGTGACTTTGACCGTGGAATGATTGGTGGTGCTGAATGAGCTGGTTTGAGTATCTCAAAAATTGCTGATCTCCTGCGATTTTTACACACAATAGTCTCTAAAGTCACAGAGAATGGTGTGAAAAACAAAAAAAAATCTACTGTGAGGCAGTTCTGAGGGCAAAATTACCTTGTTAATGAGAGAGGTCAGAGGAGAATGGCCAGACTGGTTCAAGCTGACAGAAAGGCAACAATAAGTCAAATACTATGTGTTAGGACAGTGGTGTGCAGAATGGAATCTCAGAATGAACCTTGAAGTGAATGGGCTACAGCAACAGAAAATACACTCAGTGGCCAGTTTATTACATGCAGGAGGTACCTAATAAAGTAGCCACAGATTGTATATCACCACTCTCTGGGCTCCTTAGCCAGTGGAAGTTGTTTATTTGCCTTATCCATCAGTTCTCTACGGATCTAACAATTCCTTTCAACTCATTCTGAAAAATAATTTGAGGGAACATGTTTCACATTCTTGTAATTGCTATTTATAATTTGGAGTTGCAGACAGTGAAGGGGGCGGTCAAAGGATACAGTAGGATACAGATTAAGAGTTATCTATTTCTCATTACAGGAGAAATGGCAAATGGAATTTAATCTGGACAAGTGAGAAGTGTTGCACTTTAGGAGGTCAAAAGTAACAAGGAACTACGCGGTTAATGGTAGGACTCTTAACAAAATGCATCTCTGTACATCAAAACTGCTAAGGTCCTTGTCATCTACTCCACATGTCTCACCAGAATTTGAATTCTCAAAGTGCATTACCCCACATTTGTCTGGTTCAGATTTTTCAGGCTGAAGAGACTCCAAACAGAATAGATGCCGGAGTTGATAATTTAGCTCCTTATACCAGTTCTGCCATTCATTATGACTATTTCAGTTCTTTTACTTTCTGGTCATTCCCTTGCGCATTCAGTCTACGTTGACTCGGCACTTGACCAGAACTATTCAACATCTAGCAGTATTAGTCAGGTTCTTTTTGGTCTCCTAGTACAATTCTCTGTCCTTGCACTATTTTAAATTGATGACCATTTTACTCCTTAGTATCCAGCTGGGGACTATTCACTAGCAAAATCAATTTATCCTCTGAGCATTTAATTTCATGAATTTGTTACAACTTACAGAGCTGCTCAACACAGACTGCACTAAGAACCAAAGGGTATTGAGGCCAGTTATGTCATTAGCCAAGATCAACAGATTTGAATATGAGTGTCTGAAACTCGACCATATCATCTGACCTTACCAACCAAACAGACATTATTGGAGATGCATAAATTAGCAACCAGGGTGCCCAACAGTTGCCCTTGACTCGTGACACAAAAGAAGTTAATCCAATTTAACAGTTGGTAAGTCAAGTACACCATCTCAACTTTCTCTACAGATCTACGGAAAACAAGTTGTGCAACGAGGCAGTGCTGGCTGGAAACAAACAGTGAACTAGAGCCAATCAGTGAACCTGCCGACTCCAAGGATTCCTCTTGAGGTGTTCAAAGTGACCTCAGCTTCAGATGTGTCATTGAGAACCATCTTTGGGGATTATGAGAGCTTATGTGATTGGTTAATAGAGCTAACTGGGAAAGTATCAAGGTAGCTTGCTGAACACCAACTGTGTCCTGATGAACGTTCAGATTCCAATCTGAATCCTTGTCAATATAATTTTCCCTATTGTGATCATCTACATCTTCGCCTCGCCACTCCTTTGTCTGCTGCAACCATCGTTTGATCCCTGCCAACTTGCTGCTGTCAGCAAAATCCGATAGGCATCCCCAGTTTGTGTTAATATTTTATTTTAATTTAGCCCTGTTAATGATGGATAAGTATAATGGCATGATCTCTATGAATCTGAAGATGGTGAAGTCTTGAATTCTAATTCCGTTAAGAAACAGAAACTGCAGAAAGTGCATCAGTACAATGTTACATACCTGGAGTATGGTTTTATCTCATTCCCATCAGATCAGCGACAGATCAGTTAATGAAGAAATTCTCTTCTATAAAAAGTTAAAACAAATATCAATGGAGAATCAATCTATGATGAGCTCAGTTTCTATATTGAGGATAAAAGTATTCCGATGAGGAACATGATTTCTTGTGCAACAGATGGGGCACCATATATGACAGGTCACTGTGCTGATTTAGTGACATTTATGAAAACAGAAATTCCAAGACTGCTTGCAATCCATTTTATAATTCATCCAAAAACATCTCATAGCCAACAACCTCAACCCATGACTGTTTCAAAGCATGACTCTTGTAATATCTGCTATCAATAAAATTAAAGCTCATCCATTAAATAGCAGAATGTTTCACCAATTGTGCCAAGATAATGGCGAAGAGTTTGACGCTTGCTTCTTCCCACTGGCTTTTGAAAGGCTGCTGCTAAAATATTTCTTTGATCTTTTTGACACTGGTTGAATTTTTGCTCAAAGTTGACAAGAACTTGGGAAGTAAGAATGAACTCCTATGTGGAGATGTGGCAAACCAAGCTGAACTGAATGAAAAAATGAATATTCCAAATATGAAACTGCACGGTCAGAATTCAATTTAGTCCAGGCAAAAAGTGCAGTGTCCATTTTATCAGATAAATGGAAATACGAGTATATAAGCAAAACATTGGGAAAAGAATGTTCTTACAGTTTTGCTGCATGGAAAGTATGGCACTTTCTTTCAGAGGTGATGATTTGCAAGAGTGCTGCTTACAGCTGCAGTCACTGAAGAAGGAATTTCAGAATCAATTCAAGGATTTGAACAAGCTGGAAATTCTGGACTGGGTAATTAATTTATTTCTTTGCAAGCTGGAAGAACAGGAAGAAGGCTGGCAAGAAGAAATTATCAAAATTCTTTTTTTTTTGGTTTTGTATATTTATTAGTTTTAAATCATTACACAACCAAAACAGTTTCTAATTAGTGAAAGGACATTTACAATTACACTGCTAACTTTGGAATCTACATTTAGAATCCATCATTCCTTATCCTTTCCTTCTGAATTTCTTTCGATGCATCTTAGTCAATATCCAGTCTCTTATTAATATACATATTTGGCTGGAAATGAATGAACATTTTGGTGCAAGTCTCAAGGTTTGCTGGATCTTGGTGGCCAGTGGTAACATTGACCTCTTGTTTAATACTTTACTGGCAGCCTTGGTGGCTTTTGTGGCAATATCTTTCTTAGTAACTGACTTGATCACACCAACAGCCACCGTCTGTCTCATATCATGGACAGCAAAGCGACCAAGAGGTGGATATTCAGAAAAGCTTTCGACACACATGGGCTTAGTTGGCATCATGTGAACAATGGCTGCATCTCCAGACTTCACAAATTTGGGGCCATCTTCCAACTTCTTGCCAGACTGACGATCAATTTTCTCCTTCAGCTCATTGAACTTGCAGGCAATGTGAGCAATATGACAATCAAGTACTGGGGCATAGCCAGCAGATATCTGACCGGGATGGTTCAGGATAATAACCTGTGCAGTAAAATCAGCAGTTCTGAATGATTAAGAAGCAAAAATGCTTTTGAAAATTGTCAGCTTTTGTGGTATGTGGCTCACTGCTATACAAGCTTTCCAAAACAGCGCTTCATTGCATTTCCATCCTCCTACCTTGTAGAAAGATGCTTCAGTGCAGGGAACCACATACTCACAATAAACAGAAACCACTTGGACTTTGTTATGTGCGGGGAGTTAAGGCTTTTGCTGTCACAAATTGAACCAGATATTTCAACTCTTGCTAAAAACCATCAAGCTCAAGGACCACATTGATATCGAAGCTGCTATACTGCACACAGGCATTGTGTAAGCTAGGTTCAATGACAAATAAAAATTTAAAGCAGTATCATTTTTCTTACGTTAGCATATAGTAGACATGTTTTTACACTATGGAGGTGCCAGAAAGTATATTGTGGCTAAGGGGAGCATTGCCAAGTATGGAGGTACTTTTGAGGGCATCGGCAAGTATGAAAGTGCTTTAGGGGGGCACTGTCTAAAAAATGTTGGGAAACAATGGTTTAATATCATTGGCATATGTCATGAAATTTGTTGTTTTGTGGCAGCAGTACATTGCAATACCAAGTAATAAAAAACTATAAATGACAATCAAATACTAGGTAGTGCAAAAATGAGGGAAAATATTGAGGAAGTGTTTATGGATTCATCAACAGTCATAGAGTTCCCCTTTTCTTTACTTACCACCCCATGAGCCTCTGCATCCAACACATCACTCTCCACAACTTCCACCATCTCCAGAGGGATCCTACCACCAAACACATCTTTACCCTCACTCCCACTTTCTGTATTCCGCATGGATCGCTCCCTCCATGATTCCCTTGTCCATTTGTCACTTCCCACTAAACTCCCTTCTAGCGCTTATCCCTGCGAACGACCAAAGCACTACACCTGCCCATTCACCTCCTCCCTCACCTCCATTCATAGCCCCGAACAGTCCTTCAAGAGGAGGCAATATTCCACCTCTGAATCTGTTGGTACCATCTATTGTAATTGGTAATCCTGATATTGTCTCCTCTACATTGGTGAGACCCGTCAAAAAGGAGACCGCTCCACTCCACTCCATCCATCAAAAGCAGAATTTCCCATTTTAACCGATTCCCATCGCCATTCCAACCTGTCGGTTCATGTCCACCCCTTGTGCCACGATGAGATTGCTCTCAAGGTGGAGAAGCAACACCTTATGTTCTGTTTGGGTGTCCTCCAACCTCATAGCATGATAGCAAATTCTCCTTTCAGTAAAAAAAATGTTCCCTTCTCCTTCCCCCTTCTTCTTTCCCCCCTCTAGCTTCTTACCTCTTCCCATCTGCCTAATATGTCCCCTTAGTGCATCTCCTTCTTCTCCTTCTTCAATGGTCCACTCTCCTTATTAATTACCATCAATAAATCATTTGTAGTACCAGAGGAAACAATATACTGGACCACAGTTACACCACCATCAAGAATGCTTCCCATGCTATTCCACGCCCTCACTTTGGAAAGTCTGATCAGCTGACTGTACTTCTACTCCCTGAGTATAGGCAGAGACTGAAGACTGCAGCACCAGTAGTGAGGACCAAGAAGGTATGGACAAGGGAGACACAGGAGTGCCTACAGGACTGCTTTGAATCAATGGACTGGACAGTATTCAGAGATTCATCTTCAAATCTGGATGATTATGCCGTGTTTGTTATTGATTTTGTTAAACCCTATGCGGGTGAGTGCGTGCCAACAAAAACTTGCTATACGTTCCCTAAGCAAAAGTCATGGATGAACCAAGAGGTACATCATCTGCTGAGGGCAAGATCTGTGTCATTTGCCTGGTGACCCAGGTTTGTACAAGAAAATCAGGTATAACTTTTAATGGCAAAGAGACAATTACGAGTGAGATTGGAGGCAACATTGGATGCACAACAACTCTGGCAGGGTTTGCAAGACATTACTTTCTACAAAGTGAAACCCAATACCATGAATGGCAGCGAGGCTCCAGCACCAGATGAGCTCAACACCTTCTATGCCCGCTTTGAAAGGGAGAACATAACTACAGCTGTGAAGATCCCCGCTGCACCTGGTGACCCTGTGATCTCTGTCTTGGAGGCTGATGTCAAGATGTCATTAAGGAGGGTGAATACTCGATAGGCAGCAGGGCGAAAAGGAGAACCTGCTAAGGTTCTGAAAACTTGTGCCAACCAACTGGCAAGAGTACTCAAGGACATTTTATCCTTGTCACTGCTACGTTTGGAAGTTCCCGTCTGTCTGCTACTAAAAGGCAACAATTATACTAGTGCCTAAGAAGAGTAATGTGAACTACCTTAATGACTATCACCCAGTAGGACTCACATCTATGGTGTTCAAATGCTTTGAGAGGTTGGTCATGGCCAGGATGAATTTCTGCCTCAACAAGGACCTGAACCTACTGCAATTTGTCTATCGCCACAAAAGTTCTATGGCAGATGCAATCTCAATGACTCTTTACACGGCCTTAAATGAGCTGGACAATAGAAACATGTATGTCAGGATGCTGTTCGTTGACTATAGATCAGCATCTAACACCATCATTCCCACAATCCTGATTGATAAGTTACAGAATCTAGGTTTCTGTACCTCCTTTTGCAAGTGGATCCTTGACTTCCGAAGCAGAAGATCACAGTCTGTGTGGATTGGTGATAATATCTCCTCCTTGCTGACGATCAACACTGATGCACCTCAGGGCTGTGTACTCTCTCTATACCCATAACTGTGCTATGTATGGCTCAGATGCCAGCTAAAAATTTGCTGATGATACAACCACTGTTGATAGAATCTCAGATGAAGATGAGAAGGCCTACAGGAGCAAGATATACCGACTAGTGGTGTGGTGTCGCAGCAATAACCTTGAACTCAATGTCAGTCAGATAAAAGAGCTCTTTGTTGACTTTAGGAAGGGTAAAATGAGGGAACACAAACCAATCCTCATAGAAGAATCAGAAGTGGAGACAGTGAGCATTTTCAAGTTCCTGGATATCAAGATCGCTGAGGATCTAACATGGTCCCAACATATTAATGCAGCTGTACAGAAGGCAAGATACTGGTTGTATTTCATTAGGAATTTGAAGAGATTTGGCTTGTCAACAAAAGCACTCAAAATCTTCTATAGATTCGGTGGAAATCATTCTGACAGGCTTCATCACTGTCTGGTAGGGGGTGGGGCTACTGCACAGGACCAAAAGAAGCTACAGAATATTGTAAAATTAGTTAGCTCCATCTTGGGTACTAGCCATGGTAGTATCAAAGACATCTTGAAGGTGTGGTGCCTCAGAAAGACAACATCCATTATTAAGGATCCCATCACCCAGGGCATGCCCTCTTCTCATTGTTACCATCAGGAAGGAGGTACAAAAGCCTAAAGACACACACTCAACAATTCACGAGCAGCTTCTTCCACTATTCCTAAATTGACATTGAACCCAGGAACACTACCTCACTTTTTAAAAAAATATATATTTTTTGCACTATCTTTAATCTGTTCAATATACATATATATACTTACTGAAACTTATTTATTTTTCTTTCTATTGTGACAGGGTCCTGAATTACTCCTATGAACTGTGCTCAATCACCCCTATGAACTGTGCTTTTGAAAAGAGAGAGAGAGAGAGAGATATTTAACAACATCTTGTTTTTAAGAGAGAGAGAGAGAGACAAAGATTGCTCACAGTTTGTTTATACTTTCCCAAGGATATTGCCTGCTTGTACGTTCTTACAGACAGAGAAGGGAGGAGTTATTTGAGAGACAGTTGGTACTCAGTACAGTGAGATAAATATAAGGTCAGATGATAGACCAGAGACACATGATTTTGGACACTGAATGAGCTTTGTTGTGCCCACAGAAAAAGTGGGTTTTGGAGGATTGATCAGGCGGATTGATCAGTGGCTCTTGCAGTGTGAACAGGGCGTGACAGTGGGGAGTTACTTCTGTGTTCAACCCTTGCCTTGGTTGATAGCTCCACCACAGAAGAACGGTCCCCTTTGTTGTGATCACAGTCGGTGACTTTTAAAGGATTTTGGAGGACAACCGGAAGATCGACGGCGTCAGCTCAAATGAAGACTCAAATCTCTCCCTCTTTCTCTCTCCATCACTACTCATCTCAATACCACGAACTGAACTGAACTTTACTCATCATTGTAAGACTGTATCTGTTTATCCCCAGACTTGAAGAAGCTTGGTTTTCATATACTGATATACTTACTTATATATAATCATTGCTAATCTGTTTGATTTATCTGCATTTATATTACTGTACTGCATAGTTATTAATAAATATTATTAGTTAATAGCAATACTGGACTCCAAAGTGTTTTCCATTCCTACTGGCTCTTTAACCCGTCATGGGGTACGTGACACTATGTTATCATGTATTACATTGTACTGCTGCTAAGTTAACACATGTCACAACATATGCTGAAGACAATTAACCCGACTTCCATTCTGATTCCTTCCTCTCCAGCCCTTTACCTTTCACACCCACCTAGCTCCAGTTATACTCCTTCCCGTCCCCCCACCTTTTTATTTTGGCATCTTCTCCTTTTCTTTCCAGTTCTGAAGACGTGTCTCGGCCTGAAATGTTGGCTGTTTATTCATTTCCATAGATGCTTTCTGACCTGCTAAGATCCCCCAGCATTTTGTGTGTGTTGCATAAGGTGGTAGTACTGTAAATAGAACATATTCTGCTTGGAGGTTGGTGACGAGTGATGTTCCACACAGGGATAGGTTCTGGGGTCCCTTCTTTTTTGTGATTTTTGTAACTCACTTGGATGAGAATGTGAAGGGTGAGTTAGCATGTTTGTAGATGGCATGAATGTTGTTGTGAATAGTGTAGAAGGTTGCTGTGAGTTACAACAGGATATAGACAGAATGCAGTGATGGACTCTGGGGAAAGTCATTCTGCTCTTTGTGGTTTCTGTGATTCTGCTGAAGTCTGATACTGATCCCCAAAAGGCGACTTGACATTCACTGTGTAAAAATATGGTCAGAGACAGGAAGAGAGAGAGAAAGATAAAATCTGGAGACATTTCTGGAGGGATCTTCACATCTTACAGCCTTGGCAAAATCAAGGGTAACTGAATTGAAACTCTCTCATGCTGAACTTGCTGCCAGATCTGCATTTTCAGAATATTCTACATTTAATTATTAAAGCTGACTGAGTGGTTAAATCTGGAGACAAAATCAGAATGTATCTAATGTAAGGTCACAGCCACCATTAATTCTGCTAAGTGATTCAGATCTTCAGGTTTTTTTTGCATAGTTTGTCAATGTTGAATATGCACATAAATTCTCAGATTACAATCACTGATTCTGCCATGAAGATATAAGGCTGGGCAACTGAATTACACAAAATGACCACTTTATTAGGTACACTTGTACATCTGCAAATATCTAATCAGCCAATCATGTGGCAGTATCTTAATGCAAAAAAACATTCATACATAGTCAAGAGGTTCAGTTGTTGTTCAGACCAAACTTCAGAATGAGGAAGAAATCTTTGTGACTTTGACTATGGAATGATTGTTGGTGCCAGACTGGGTGTTTGAATAACACAGAAATTGCTGATCTGCACAACAGTCTCTAGAGTTTACAGGATGAAAAGCAAAACATATCCATTTCCAATTTCCAAAACATTGCTCTATTGGCAAAAAATGCTTTGTTAGAGAGAGAGAGCTCAGAAGAGAATGGCAAGACTGGGTCCAGCTAACAAGAAGGCTACAGGAACTCAAATAACCATGTGTCACGACAGTGGTGTGTAGAAGAGTGTCTCTAAATAGACGACACATCAAACTTTGAAGTGGATGGGCTACAGCAGCAGAAGATCATGAGCATGCACTCAGAGGCTGCTTTATCAGGAGCAAGTAAAATAGCCACTGGATGTATGTTCCTACATGTTCTCATTAGAGAAGACAAAGGCAGCAAAAACTGCACCTAAGAGACTGTCCTGTATACTTGAGCAGCAGAATATTTGAGCTCATTGATAGCAACAGCGTTAAGCTACGGAGAAATAAAACCTAACATAACATCAGGAACAAAGGTGATGAACTGAGAGATCAGGAACAAAGGTGATGGACTGAGAGCTTGGATACATACATGGAATTATGATGTAGTGGCCATTACAGAGACCTGGCTGGCACCAGGGCAGGAATGGATTCTCAATATTCCCGGATTTCAGTGCTTTAAAAAGGGATAGAGAGGGTGGAAAAAGGGGAGGAGGGGTGGCATTACTGGTCAGGGATAATATTACAGCTACAGAAAGGGTGGGTAATGTACCAGGATCCTCATTTGAGTCAGTATGGGTGGAAGTCAGGAACAGGAAGGGAGCAGTTACTCTACTGGGGGTATTCTATAGGCCCCCCGGTATCAGCAGAGATACAGAGGAGCAGATTGGGAGGCAGATTTTGGAAAGGTGCAAAAATAACAGGATTGTTATCATGGGTGACTAACTTCCCTAATATTGATTGGCACTTGATTAGTTCCAAGGGTTTAGATGGGGCAGAGTTTGTTAAGTGTGTCCAGGACGGATTCCTGTCACAGTATGTGGACAGGCCAACTAGGGGGGATGCCATACTAGGTAATGAACCAGGTCAGGTCATAGATCTCTCAGTGGGTGTGCATCTGGGGGACAGTGACCACCGCTCCCTGGTCTTTAGCATTGTCATGGAAAAGGATAGAATCAGAGAGGACAGGAAAATTTTTAATTGGGGAAGGGAAAATTATGAGGCTATAAGGCTAGAACCTGCGGGTGTGAATTGGGATGATGTTTTTGCAGGGAAATGTACTATGGACATGCGGTCGATGTTTAGGGATCTCTTGCAGAATGTTAGGGATAAATTTGTCCCGGTGAGGAAGATAAAGAATGGTAGGGTGAAGGAACCATGGGTGACAAGTGAGGTGGAAAATCTAGTCAGGTGGAAGAAGGCAACATACATGAGGTTTAGGAAGCAAGGATCAGATGGGTCTATTGAGGAATATAGGGAAGCAAGAAAGGAGCTTAAGAAGGGGCTGAGAAGAGCAAGAAGGGGGCATGAGAAGGCCTTGGCGAGTAGGGTAAAGGAAAACCCTAAGGCATTCTCCAATTATGTGAAGAAGAAAAGGACGACAGGAGTGAAGGTAGGACCGATTAGAGATAAAGGTGGGAAGATGTGCCTGGAGGCTGTGGAAGTGAGCGGGGTCCTCAATGAATACTTCTCTTCAGTATTCACCAATGAAAGGGAACTTGATGGTGGTGAGCACAATATGAGTGAGGTTGATGTTCTAGAGCATGTTGATATTAAGGGAGAGGAGGTGTTGGAGTTGTTAAAATACATTAGGACGGATAAGTCCCCGGGGCCTGACAGAATATTCCCCAGGCTGCTCCACGAGGCAAGGGAAGAGATTGCTGAGCCTCTGGTTAGGATCTTTATGTCCTCGTTGTCCACGGGAATGGCACCGGAGGATTGGAGGGAGGCAAATGTTGTCCCCTTGTTCAAAAAAGGTAGTAGGGATAGTCTGGGTAATTATAGACCAGTGAGCCTTACGTCTGTGGTGGGAAAGCTGTTGGAAAAGATTCTTAGAGATAGGATCTATGGGCATTTAGAGAATTGTCGTCTGATCAGGGACAGTCAGCATGGCTTTGTGAAGGGCAAATCATGTCTAACAAGTCTGATATAGTTCTTTGAGGAGGTGACCAGGCATATGGATGAGGGTAGTGCAGTGGATGTGATCTATATGGATTTTAGTAAGGCATTTGACAAGGTTCCACATGGTAGGCTTATTCAGAAAGTCAGAAGGCATGGGATCCAGGGAAGTTTGGCCAGGTGGATTCAGAATTGGCTTGCCTGCAGAAGGCAGAGGGTCGTGGTGAAGGAAGTACATCCAGACTGAAGGATTGTGACTAGTGGTGTCCCACAAGGATCAATTCTGGGACCTCTACTTTTCGTGATTTTTATTATTGACTTGGATGTGGGGATAGAAGGGTGGGTTGGCAAGTTTGCAGATGACACAAAGGTTCGTGGTGTTGTAGATAGTGTAGAGGATTGTCAAAGATTGCAGAGAGACATTGATAGGATGCAGAAGTGGGCTGAGAAGTGGCAGATGGAGTTCAACCCAGAGAAGTGTGAGGTGGTACACTTTGGAAGGACAAACTCCAAGGCAGAGTACAAAGTAAATGGCAGGATACTTGGTAGTATGGAGGAGCAGAGGGATCTCGGGGTACATGTCCACAGATCCCTGAAAGTTGCCTCACAGGTGGATAGGGTAGTTAAGAAAGCTTATGAGGTGTTAGCTTTCATAAGTCAAGGGATAGAGTTTAAGAGTCGCGATGTAATGATGCAGCTCTATAAAACTCTGGTTAGGCCACACTTGGAGTATTGTGTCCAGTTCTGGTCACCTCACTATAGGAAGGATGTGGAAGCATTGGAAAGAGTACAGAGGAGATTTACCAGGATGCTGCCTGGTTTAGAGAGTATGCATTATGATCAGAGATTTAGGGCTTTACTCATTGGAGAGAAGGAGGATGATAGGAGACATGATAGAGGTGTACAAGATAATAAGAGGAATAGATAGAGTGGATAGCTAGCGCCTCTTCCCCAGGGCACCACTGCTCAATACAAGAGGACATGGTTTTAAGGTAAGGGGTGGGAAGTTCAAGGGGGATATTAGAGGAAGGTTTTTTACTCAGAGAGTGGTTGGTGCATGGAATGCACTGCCTGAGTCAGTTGTGGAGGCAGATACACTGGTGAAGTTTAAGAGACTACTAGACAGGTATATGGAGGAATTTAGGGTGGGGGCTTATATGGGAGGCAGAGTTTGAGGGTCAGCACAACATTGTGGGCCGAAGGGCCTGTACTGTGCTGTACTATCCTATGTTCTACAGTATCTTAGTGAGATATTCCACTAACACTTATATTTAAGAATTCTTTTGATCAGTGTGGTTATTGGTGTTTGGTGGAAGCCAATGAGAATATTAACTTTGATGCAGGCAGTACTGTAAATGATGAAATATCTGGGGTGGCGCAGTAATATAAAACTATTACAATGTCAGTGACTCAGGTTCAATTTCCACTGCTGCTTGTGAGGAGTTTGTATGTTTTCCACATGACCCCAATCATACATTTGGCAGTGTAGAGCATTGTGTGAACCTCTATGCCTCCATGCATCCCAAAAGTGGTTGTGATGGGACCTAGGCAAGTAGGATAAAAGAGATTCCTAAACTCATTTAGGAATACATTAGAAGCAACGGGGTAAACAAATAAAGAAAAAGTCCTCACAGGAACCAGAGGGTGAACTATGCATGCAATCAGAGGAAATAAATAAATATAATTCTCAGAACTTATCTGGGACAAGCATGTGGACATTGGAGAAGGAGCTGGGGGTGCGATGGGTGACAGTTGTGCTAACCTAAGGAGGAAGTGCTAGAGATATGGAAACACTTTAGATTAAGTTTAGCATTATTTGTCACATGTTCATCAAAACATTGAACCATATAGTGAAATGCATCGTTCACGTCAATAACCAACAGAGCCTGAGATGTGCCTGGGCAGCCTACAAGTGTTGCCATGTTTCAGGTGACAACCTAGCATGCCCACAACTTATTATCCCTAATCCCTTAATCTTTGGAATGTGGTTGGATACTGGGGAAACCAGAGGAAACCCATGCAGTGATGGGGAGAGCGTACAAACTCCTTAAAGGCAGTGCAGCAAATTGAATCCTGATATTCTGATTGTTGATGCTGTACTGCATTGTCCCCACCATTACACAATTAGGGTGGATAAATCTCCTGGTCAGATATAATCTATTCCAGGATGCCTAGGGAGGAAAGGGAGTTATTTGCTGGGGGCTGTGATGGTGATTTTTTACACCTTTGTTAGCCATGGGTGAGGAACCAAAAGACTGGAGCATATTTAATGTAGAGGTGAGTTTGGAAGCCATGCAGTGCCAAGCCTTACATCAGTGGGAGGGAAGTTATTGGAGATGATTCTGAGGGACAGAATTTATGTTCCCTTAGGAAAGAAGGGATAAAGAGGAGGAGTCAGCATGGTTTCGTAGAGGGAAAATCCTTTGTGCGGGGCATATCCTTTCTCACATATCTGAATGTGCTTTGTGAGGAGATGACTGAGAAAATTGATTAAGGTTCAAAAAGGTTCAAAGATTCAAATGTTCATTTACCGAAGTATAGAAGTCTGAAATTCTTCTCTAGGTAGCTATGAAACCAAGAAAGAAAAGAACAGCAGCACAATTATCAACCCCCAAATCCCTCCTCCCTGCACATAAAAATGACCAAAAATGGAGCAGGCACGTCAACCCCCAAATCCCCCTCACACTCACACAAAAAAAATGAGAAAGTTTGGGTAAAAAACACAGAATACAAAAAAAACCATAAGAACGAAAAAAGTCCACTGTCCAACTCCACATTCAAAACGCAGAAAACCTGGGCGACATTCTCCCTCTCTGTAGCAGAGCAATCTCATCAGCAATTAAAAGGCAGTGTTCCCTTACTGTAACAGACCGATCTCACCGGTGATTAAAAGGCAGTGTCCCTTCTCCGTAGCAGAGTGATGTTACTAATGATAAAAAGGCAGGCTCCTCTCACTATAGCAGAATGATCTCACACGTGATAAAAAGGCAGTCTACACTCTCTGTAGCAGAGCAATCTTACTAATGATAAAAATACAGTCTCCTCTCTCTATAGCAAAGTGGCCTCATCAGTGATAAAAAGGCCGTCTCTCCTCTCCAGCAGGGGAACGATCCCCCAGTGATAAAAAGGCAGGCAGTTGGAGTTCAAATATCCCTTGTTGCTTTATTGATTTGTTATTGCTTTATTAATTATAATTGATTCCTGGGTTGGCAGGTCTTTCATATGATGAAAGACTGGATCGACTAGGCTTATACTCGTTGGAATTTAGAAGATTGAGGGGGGATCTTATTGAAACATATAAAATCCTAAAGGGATTGGACAGGCTTGATGCAGGAAAATTGTTCCTGATGTTGGGGAAGTCCAGAATAAGGGGTCACAGTTTAAGGATAAAGGGGAAGCCTTTTAGGACCGAGATAAAGAAAAACGTCTTCACACAGGGAGTGGTGAATCTGTGGAATTCTCTGCCACAGGAAACAGTTGAGGCCAGTTCATTGGCTATATTTAAGAGGGAGTTAGATATGGCCCTTGTGGCTAAAGGGATCAGGGGGTATGGAGGGAAGGCTGGTACAGGGTTCTGAGTTGGATGATCAACCATGATCATACTGAATGGCGGTGCAGTCTCGAAGGGCCGAATGGTCTACTTCTGCACCTATTTTCTATGTTTCTATGTTTAATCAGTGAACAATGGAAACCTTAATTAGAGAAATGGAGTTGAACATCAGCTTGCAGCCTTCTCACCATGAGGATGAAAGAATTTCTTGGTTGATTAAAGGTTCAGGGTGGTGGTGGATGAGTTGTTTCTGTGATCGGAAGCTGTGGCGTTATGCAGGGATTGTTTTAAGGACCTTTGTTACTTTTAATATGTGTAAGTGAAGACTGAGAATATAGAGGACATGATCAGTAAGTTTGCAAGCAACAGAAAATTGGTGGAGTCACAGATAGAGAAGGTTGTCCAAGGATAGAGTGAGACATAGATTAGCTGAAACATTACATAGAATGATAATAAATGGAACTTAATCCATACATGTGTGAAATAATGCACTTTGGAAGGTCAAACTCTGGTAGGGCATACAGAGCAAATGGGTTGGGCATTAGGAGCACTGGTGTCCTGAGAGACATTAAGGTGAAAGCTTATGAAAGTAACAACACAGGCAGATAGGGTAGTGAAAAGAACATCTACCTGCCTGACTTCACAGGTTGAGCCATTGAATTTAAGAGTTGCACAGAACCACACTTAGAAGATTGTGTATAACCCTGGTTGGCATTCTATAGGAAGAAGGAGGTAGCAATAATGAGAGTGCAAAGGAGGTTCAGTAGGATGTTGGCTGGAATGGAGAGATGTAATTGCGAGCAGGGATTGGGTAGACTGAGTATATTCATACTGGAGTGCAAGACTATGAGGAGAGACCTTATCAAGGTTTCTATGTGTAACTCTCATTTCGGCTAGCGGCTTAATATAGGGGATGATAGCACCCCTGGCCCGGCCAAATTTAAGAAATCTCATTTGGGTGGATGCTGCTCGATGTGTCCCCTGTTACGAATCAGTACCACGAAATAACAAACAGTGCACAATATGCAATTAAACGATTCAGCTTTATAATTCTTAATTTGACTATATGGTTAGTAAAGAAAACAAAAAAAAGAAAAGGGCCCATTCTCACGAAACAGTCTAATACGCAATGTTGGAGGTCACTGATAAGGCCGTTCATCCACCATCGACCTCCTCCGATCATCGCTGACCTTCGGACCCTCGCTCCAAGTCCACTCCGTCTGACGGTCTACCAACTCTCTCCATTTACGTCTTCTCTCCTCATCTCTCCCCGGCAAAAGACCGCGAATCCCTGGCTCCCAGACACACAAGAAAGAACAACATCCTGCTCATTGGCTAACATGCCCTGTTATCTCTAGTCATAACCCAAACATTGCTGCTACAGAGAAACCATTACCTTAGCAGAGGAACATTACAGAGAAGCTATTACATTAGCAGTGAAACCTTACAGCATGTTACACTCTCCTCCCACCAAACTTAGTCATGTCCTCATGACGTTGAGATAATTCTCCAACCCTTCCTGCTAAACACAAAGTCCAATCCAGGCACACAAGGCAGTGACATAGCTCCCCAGGACGGTAGGGGTCACACTCTGCTCCCCTAGTGCTATGTAGGCCAGCCTAGCCGGTGGTCTCCAAATTCTCTGAGACCTCTGAACCCCGTCACCTAACTCTTCAGGTTCAGACGCTACTGGGGATACTTCCGGTCTACCTGACAAGGCCTCCTCTGACCTATCACTCTTGCCCACTTGCAACTCAGACCCCTCTGTCCCATGGCCAAGCTCCGCTTCCTCACCTGGAGAGTCCCATTGCAAACCAGGCTGCCCCCCCCCCCCACTTCACCTGACTCAGTGGGAGAAGGGCCGGGAGTCTCTTCCTCAGTAAATGGGGAGTTAGCGAAAGATGGCATGTACCACACATCCAGGTCCTCATCCTCCAAATCAGTATCCCTCTCAGGGGTGGGGGCCGGCCCAACCTCGCCTGCTGTGGGCCCTGCAGTTGCTCCGCCTTTCCACAGAGTCCTCTTACTAGGTGTAGGCTCCAAAATGCACTTCTTGTCCTAGGAGCAGCAGGTGGTTCTGATGGAGAATCTTGTCAAGTCCATTCCCATCCTTTGGTTTTACCTGGAAAAGTGGAGGGTTTGGCATCTGACTCTCCAGCACATAGAGCATAGCTGCCCAGTCATCAGCCAACTTGTGCTTTCCAAGTTGCCCCAGATTCCTTATGAGGACTTAGTCCCCAGCAGGAACTGGGAGAACCTCGCCTTTTAATCATACCTCCTCTTAATTCCTTGACTCTGCTTGGCAGCCGTGACCCCAGCTAATTCTTAAGCCCTTTTCAGCTCTCTTCTCATACCAGACACATACTTCAGATAAGTCTTTGGGGGTAAGTCATCCTCGTCAGTCCCAATACAAGGTCAATGGGCAACCTCGCCTCGTGCCCAAGCATCAAATAATATGGTGGGTACCCAGTAGCTTCATTTCGTGTACAGTTGTAACTGTGAACCAGATCCCCAATATGTTGACTCCACCTGCTTTTCTTGCTGATCTCCAGGGTCCTAAGGATGTCTAGCAAGGTCCGATTGAACTTCTCTGGCTGGGGATCACCCTGCGGGTGATAGGGTGTGGTCCTCGACTTCTTGACTCCAAGCATGCTGAGCAACTCATGGATGAGTCTGCTCTCGAAATCCCATCCTTGATCACTATGTATCTGCCTGGAAAAGCTCTAATAGATGAAATACTTCTCCCATAACATTTTTTCCACCGCAGATGCCCTCTGGCCCTTCATAAGAAAAGCCTGAGCGTACCTGGTGTAGTGGTCCGTGATGACCAAGACATTCGGCATGTTGCTGGCATCGGGTTCTATTGACCATACACACCAGAGGCCCCCCACTCTGCAAGTGGGACAAGGGAGCTGCCCGTGTAGGCTGTGTCTTCTGCCATATGCATTGAATGCACGACTTGTACTATTCTTCGACCTCCAATTTCATCCGGGGCCAGTAAAACCAGTCTCTGAGCAATCCATAGGTCTTTTCCAGACCCAAATGTCCAGAATCATCATGAAGTGACTTCTAGGCCATCCTGTGATACTTCTTGGGCAGAACCAGCTGGCAACCCCGAGGTCGGCCTGGGGATGACATGACCGGGTAAAGGATCTGGTTCTTCAACTCCAACCTAGGCCATTCTCGCTGCAATGGAGGCACCGACACATGTTTCGTCTTCTCTGCTTGAGCCATGTCTCCCTTTTTGACCGCTGACCAAATGGTGCCAATGCCCAGATCGTCTCGCTGAGCAGCTGCCACCTCCCCAGAACTCAACTCCGGCAGCTGATTGGTCTTCAGAGTAGTCAGGTTACAGTGAACTTGGGGAGTGTTGTCATCAGAAGCCCCCAGTTGAACCACCACTCGATCCTGCCCCTCCTTTCCCTCTGCCTTCACGGTGATGGCAAACTGACACATGGCCTTCACCCCAGGGGCTGGAATGCTTTCCCACTCCTTGTCTCTGTCCAGTCCCTCATGCACCTGTCGGGACAACGCATCAGCATCAATGTTCCTGCTTCCTGGCCGCTACTTCAGGCTGAAACTGTAGGCAGACAGCGCTGCCAGCCACCAATGGCCTGTGGCATCCAGTTTCGCCAAGATCAGGATATAAGTTAGGGGGTTGTTGCCCGTCCTCACCTCAAACTTGACCCCGTAGAGATAGTCACTCAGCCTACCCACCACCACTCGTTTCAACGCCAGAAATTCCAACTTGTGCTTGGGATAGTTTTTCTCGGAGGGTGACAGACTCTGGCTGACAAATACAATGAGCCTCAATCTGGTACCCTGATCCTGATACAGGATGCCCCCTGAGCCCCCTTGGCTGGCATCCATGTGCAGTATATACGGCAGTTGGGGGTCCGCAAAAGCCAGCACCGGAACCTGATTCAGTATTTCCTTCAGCGAGTGAAAGGCCTCCTCACATTTTGCATCCCACCTTGGTCCAAAGGGCTCTGACAGGCTAAGATACTCTCCAGCCTCCTGTCTATTTTCCCCCTCTCTTTCTTCCCCAAGGGAAGATAACTACACAAAAGCTGATTCAACGGGTGACTCACTTTCGCGTAGCCTTTCATGAAAAATTTCAGGAATTCGTTGCCACATACAGCTGTGGAGGCCCGATCATTGAGGGTGTTTAAGGAGGAGATTGACAGGTATCTAATTAGTCAGGGTATCAAGGGATATGGGGAAAAAGCTGGAAATTGGAACCAGATGGGTGAATAGTTTAGCTCATGGGGGAACTGTGGAGCAGACTCGATGGGCCGAATGGCCTACTTCTGCTCCTTTGTCTTGTGATCTTGTGTGGTCTTGTGAGCCTCCAATAGTAACCACAGAACCCAAGGAACGAGCGCAAAGTGCTCACAGTCTGAGGCCTTGGTCAAGTGGTAACTGCCTCTATCTTAGCTGGATCTGTAGTTTCTCCATCCCATGAGACTATGTGCTCAACATAGCTAACAGACATTTGGCAGAATTGGCACTTGTCCAGGGAAAGTTTTAACTGCTCTGCTTTCAGACGGCCCAGCGCCTTCAGCAGCCTCACTTCATGTTCTTCCAAGATGAATCCAAATACTATGAGATATACCAATAGTTCAAGCAAGTTCATATCCCCCACTGTCTTCTCCATAACCTGCTGGAAGGTTGCAGGAGCTCCTGAGATGCCCTGGGGCATCCTTTTGAACTGGAAAAATCCCAGGGTACATATAAGAAGGGTGATTGATAAGTTCATGGCCTAAGATAGAAGGGGGTCAATTTTAGAAAACCTAGCACATTTATTTTTCCTACATTTACACACACAGTCCAGTGGTCGTGGAGCATACGGATCCCTTCTTTGTAGAAGTCAGCGTCTTGGACCTCCAGAAGTGGTCCACAGCAGGGGTGACCGATAAGTTCATGGCCTAAGGTAGAAAGAGATGAGTTATTAACTTCAAACTGTCTGCATTTTCACTCAAAGAGTTGAACTGCACGTGCATGTAACAAGAGTGGTATAACTCATCTCCTTCTACCCTAGGCCATGAACTTAACAATCGCCCCTGCTATGGACCACCTGGAGGTCCAAGACACTCTTGCTACATCCACGTGCAGTTCAACTCTTTGTGTGATAATGCAGAAAGTTTGAAGTGAATAACTCATTTCCTTCTACCTTAGGCCACAAACTTATCAATCACCCCTGCTATGGACCACCTGGAGGTCCAAGACGCTCTCATTACATGCACGTGCAGTTCAACTCTTTGAGTGATAACTCAGAAAGTTTGAAGTTAATAACTCATCTCCTTCTACCTTAGGCTATGACTTATCAATCACCCCTGCTGTGGGCCACTTCCACAAAGGAGGAATCCGTATGCTCCACGACCACTGGACTAAGTGTGTAATTGTAGGAGGGGACTATGTTGAAAAATAAATGTGCTAGGTTTTCTAAAATTGACTCTTTCTACCTCTCTTTCTACAAACTTATCAATCACCCCTCGTAAATGCCATTTCTCTTTGTCGGGCTCACTCATGGAAATCTGGTAATATCCACTCCTCAAGTCCAGCACATTGATCCACTTCACCCCACTCAGGCAGGCCAGTGCATCTTCAATCCTCGGGACAGTATACTGGTCAGTGACATACCTGTAGATGGGATAGATACATAGTGGTTTTTTTTCTTGTCAGGCAAGTTCAGAATAAAAGGGAACTGGTTTAGCAATAACATTTAAAGGAGGTCTGAGGGGTAAGTTTTCCAAAATCAAAATCAGATGCTTTATCACTGACATATAATATGGAGAATGTTGTTTCGTGGAGATCACTTGAGTTGAGCGTGATGTTTTCTTAAAGGGATGTTTGATTCCCATAATGGAGAACGCCTTTGTGTGCCTTTGTTTAACATGGGGAGAGTCATGCATAGGCACCCACCACATGGTCCTTGATAGATCAGGGTCAGGGTTCACTGATATGGAATGCAAGACAATTGAGGAACCTTCACTGCTACAGCCTTCCTTCATCTTCACTGCCACTGTGATGGGTCATCATCCTCCACCACCAGCTCCATCATTGAGGTCTTGGTTGGATCACTTTTGTCTGGAACATTTCCCTTGACCTCACTAGCAGAAGTATAATGCAAAGATATTAAAAGATCAACAAGTTACAAAAATAAATGAATAGTGTAAAAAGTGGAATTGGGAGTTAATGTCCATGGGATAAAGAACATTTGAGTAATCTGATGGTAGAGAGACAGAAGCTGTGCCTGAATTAGTAAGTATGGACCTTCAAGCTTCTGCACCTCCTCCCTGATGGAAATAATGAGTAGAGGGCATGTCCCAGATGATTAAGGAACTTAATGATGGATGCCGCCTTGAAGATATCCTCCATGCTGGGGAGGGTTGTGTTTGTGATGGAATGAATGAGTCTATAGTTTTTTATATCTTCATTGCTTCGGATGCTGCAATCAAGCCTGTCGTGCAACTAGTCAAAATGCTCTCCAACGTATAGATTGATTTTATGTCCATAAAATAATGACAGGCACAAGAGTGTCTGTACATAGGGTGACTGACAGGAAATTATAAAGCTGTGGTGGTGGGGGGTATGATGGTTTGGGTTAGTGAATGATCAGTCTGGTGATCCTGGTGTGGATGCTGTGAAGCCTTCTCCCTGATGCGAGTGGCACAAAGAGTCCATGAGGAGGGTGGATAGGATCCTTCATGATGTTACTGGTTTCTTTCTGGCTCCTTTCTGTTTGTATGTCCTTGGTTGGATAGTCATTATCTACTGATCGTCGAGCCTTCCTGTCCACCGCAGTGCAGTTCCTGTACTATGTAGTGATTCAGTATGTTAGGATGCTCTCTACTGACGAGAGTACAGATGTGCATATCGATACGCTCTCTTCTGCTGCCTCTGAAAGCAGAGGTGCTGCTGAGTTTTCCTGATTGTGTAGAATAGGGGTCGCCAACCCATCGATCGCGATCGACCAGTCGATCTTTGAGACGTTCCCAGTAGTTCCCGAAAAAAATGAAAAATAAATACACAAATGCTGTTGTAATGTGAGCATTATAAAAATAAGTAATACTAATTAGGATAATGGTAATATAGCAATATTTTCGCTATTGAAAACCATTTGTAAAGGGAGACTGTTTCCAGGTTGCGGGGTTTTAGTTCCGTTCTTTCTGCCCAGTGCGCATGTGCGTAGCTCCCCCGCCACGCACCGCGTTTTCAGCGTAGCTCGTGCTGCATCAAAGTGGCCAATTAGGTTAGATAAGAGTACAGACTGTCGCAAACATCAATATATGGCACTCGCTGGTGATATCCTGCAAGGTAGCTAGCTAGCATGACGGAGGCTCCACGAAAGAAGGCGAAAACGTACAACTTCCACCCAGAATGGGAAGAGGAATTTCTATTTATTTTGGTGAAAGACAAGTGTGTATGTATATTGTGCCACCAAACACAAGCACTGACTAAAAGAGGGAATCTGGAGCGGTACCACAACACCAACCACCAGAAATTTAAAGACACCTACCCCCCGAAAGAGCGAAATTCATGCCAGGAAAGTTAAGGAGCTGAAATCTTGGTTGAAGGCCCAGCAATCGTTTTCACAAAACATGCTGCTCAAAATAAGGTTGCTATTGAAGCATCATTTCGTGTAAGTCACCTTTTGGCTAAAGACAAGAAGCCTTTTACAGATGGCGATTTATTCAAGGAAGCAATAGCCATTACCACAGAGACTGTCTTTAATGGCTTTAAAAACAAAAACGACATCACAACCGCAATACATAATATACCGCTTGGCCCTGCAACAGTAACAAGGAGGGCAGAGTCACCGTCAGAGGATGTGGATCGACAAGTGTTAAAGGACTTGTCACTCTGTGAATATTTTTCACTAGAGTTCGATGAATCCCTGGATGTAATGCAAACAGCTCAGCTTGTTGTATTTGTCAGAATGGCTTTCCAGGATTTTACAGCAAAGGAGGACTTCCTCACTCTTTTGCAATTAAAAGAGAGAACGAGGGGTGAGGATATTTATAATGTTTAAAAAATATATCCGTGAAAATAACATCCCCATTCATACACTGGTGGCAATTACTACTGATGGGGCTCCAGCAATGCGCGGTGTGCACGTTGGTTTTATAGCACTGTGCCGTAATGACCCTGATTTTCCCAGCTTCCTGGATTATCACTGTGTGATTCATCAGCAGGCCTTGGCTGGGAAGGTCATGGACTTTTCTCATGTAATGACACTGGTGGTCAAACTGATAAACTTGATTTGAGCAAAAGCGCTTCAGCACCGCTTATTCAAGGCGTTGATGAGCTCGATGCCGCTTACGGAGACATAATTCTTCATGCTGATGTTCGGTGGTTGAGTGGCGGCAAACTGCTGCAACAATTTGTTGACTTGCTGCCTGGGATAAAGACTTTTCTGTCAACAAGAAACGAGGAGCATGAGGAGCTGTCAGATGATGCGTGGCTACTGGATTTAGGGTTTCTGACAGACGTAACGGCTAAATTAAACGCACTTAACAACGAGCTCATGGGAAAAGACCAACACCTAACCCACACGATAAGTGCAGTAAATGTGTTTAAGGCCAAGCTCGGTGTTTGGATTTCAAATTTAAAGAATGGGAGGCTGACACACTTTCCCAACTTGGAAAAAATGTTACAGGCCATCAAGGAAAAAAATGCTTTTCGCCCTGAGCAGTACTGTGCTCACCTAGACAAACTGGCAATAGAGTGTGATCGACGTTTTGGGGAGTTAAATGTCATGAAAGATATTGCTGCATTTATTTCAAACCCATTTTTGCTGATCTATATAGAACAGATAGCAGCCAAATTCCAGCAAGTATTTGGTATGCCAAGTGATACTGAAATGGAAATAACTGATTTGCAAAATGACATCTAGCTTAAAGCAAGATCAAGGGACAGTGACTTTTAGGGGCTTGTCAGCAGGGAGAAGTTTCCTCATCTCACCACATGTGCACTAAAAATCAGTGCCTACTTCGGGTCAACTTATCTATGTGAAATTGCATTTTCACAGATGAAAATTATTAAATCTAAGTACAGGAGCTCTCTTACTGACAGACAACTCACAGACTGTCTCAGACTGGCTGTCTGTAGTTATGAGCCAAATTTCAGAGAACTAGCAGAAAGTATTCAGCCCCAGTTATCACACTGAGTGCAACAGTCAATTTTTATTCATTTGTTTGTTCGTGTTGAAATAAAACTAAATAATGAAACTTAGAATTAAAGGTGTGAAGTATTGTAATATTCTTAAAGAAAGACAGCTATGGCCTGTTTGATATGCTAGTTACAGTGTTTTCTTGTTTGAACTAATTTGAAACTTTGACAAAAGTATTTTGTGTAATTCAAATACAATTAGCCCAAATAAAAGGCCTCAAATTGGAAGTACAATCTGAGCCGTGTTTTCTCTAAATGATTTAGTAGGTAGATCTTGCCTTTCACTAAAGTCGAGGTAGGGGATCTTGGGCTTAAAAAGGTTGGTGATCACTAGTGTAGAATGTGTTCTGGGGCCATGAGAGTTTTTGTGAGATGTGCACTCCCAGGAGTTCTAAACGGCTTGCAGTTCCAACTGCTGTGCCGCTGATGTAAACCGGGGTCTGAGTGGTATGAGTTCTCCTGAAATCGGTTACCATCTATTTTGTCTTGTTGACATTGAGGAAGAGTGTATTTACCTGGCACTGGGCATCATGCTCTTCCACCTCCTGTCTCTAGGTCACCTGGTTTCAGCTGCGTACTTGAGTGATTACTTAAAGTCCCATAGTGAATCCTTTGCTTCCGAGATCTCCAAGGAGAGGAACTTCGAGAAATGTGAAGTCAGCGTAGAATAATCTGTCGTGTTGGAGCATGCTGAGGTTAAGAAAGAAGCAGTGTTGTTGCTTCTGTAAAAGATTAGTATAAATATACTAGGTAACTCTGGGAAGCAAGGGAAGAGGGGAAGGGACTGCTGGTGCAATAACAATTATCTTTGTGCCTCCCTGGCCACAGGAGTAGTACTAGAAGATTGGGCAATGCCAAATGTTTTCCTTTGTTCAAGAAACTAATAGGGATACCCCTGAGAATTATAGACCAGTGATTCTTATGTCAATGGTGGGTAAACTGATGGGAAGGATTCTTAGAAACAGGATTTATGGGCATTTTAAAGTTTACATTCAAAGTAAATTCATGATCCATGTGCATATACGTTTGCCACTGTATACAACCCTGAGATTGATTTTTACAGTAAATACAAGAAACACAATAGAATCAATGAAAGACCATCTCCAACCAATGTGCAAAAGACAACAAAATACAAAAGGGAAAAAAGAAATATTGATAATAATAATAATGATAATAATAACAACAACAATAAGTGAAAAATAAGCAATACATATTGAGAACATGAGATGAAGAGTCCTTGAAAGTAAGTCCATAGGTTGTGGGAATAGTTCAGTGACAGGGTCAGTAAAGTTATGTGAAGTTATCACCTCTGGTTCAGGAGCCTAATGCTTGAGCGGTAATAACTGTTCTTGAACCTGGTGGTGTGAGTCCTGAGGCTCCTGTACCTTCTTCCTGATGGCAGCAATGGGAAGAGAACATTGTCCGTATGGTTAGGGATTCTCTCTTGTGATAGTGTTCCATGTAGATATGCTCAATGTTGGGGAGGGTTTTATCTGTAATGGACTTTACTTTTTACAGGCTCTTCGATTCAGGGGCATTGGTGTGTCCATACTAGGCTGCGATGCAACCAGTCAATATTGTCATTGCCATTGTCAGAGAAGCATTGTCATATTAGGGATAGACAGCACAGCAGAGTGGGGGCAGCTCCTGCCTTACAACTCTTGTTAAGCGTTTCAAAGAGGTGACAAAACAAATGGATGCAGCTAGAGTGGTGGATGGTGGTGCATATGAATTTTAGTAAGGTATCTGACTAGGTTTGCAATGGTTGGCCTCTTTCAGGAAGTCATGAGACACGGACTCCGTGGAAACTTAGCTGCATGGATTTGGAATGAGCTTGACCACAGAAGAAGTACTAGCCGGCTGGTGGTGTAATGGCATCAGCACCCGAACTTCGAGGCTTTCTGTACGTGCTGGGTTGAGCATTGAGTTGGCAACCCAGCCTCATGAAAATCAGTCAAATGCTATGGAAGTGGCAAAAATGCTTCCTGATGCACCGCAAGACATGTAAAGAAGCAACAACAGGAGAAATAGAAGGCACAAATTCTAGCAACACACATCAAAGTTGCTGGTGAACGCAGCAGGCCAGGCAGCATCTATAGGAAGAGGTACAGTCGATGTTTCAGGCCGAGACCCTTCGTCAGGACCAACTGAAGGAAGAGCTAGTAAGAGATTTGAAAGTGGGAGGGGGAGGGGGAGATCCAAAATGATAGGAGAAGACAGGAGGGGGAGGGATGGAGCCGAGAGCTGGACAGGTGATTGGCAAAAGGGATATGAGAGGATCATGGGACAGGAGGTCTGGGGAGAAAGACACGGGGGGGGGACCCCAGAGGATGGGCAAGGGGTATAGTCAGAGGGATAGAGGGAGAAAAAGGAGAGTGAGAGAAAGAATATGTGTATAAAAATAAATAATGGGTGGGGTACGAGGGGGAGGTGGGGCATTAGCGGAAGTTAGAGAAGTCGATGTTCATGCCATCAGGTTGGAGGCTACCCAGATGGAATATAAGGTGTTGTTCCTCCAACCTGAGTGTGGCTTCATCTTTACAGTAGAGGAGACCGTGGATAGACATGTCAGAATGGGAATGGGATGTGGAATTAAAATGTGTGGCCACTGGGAGATCCTGCTTTCTCTGGCAGACAGAGCATAGGTGTTCAGCGAAACGGTCTCCCAGTCTGCGTCGGGTCTCACCCATATATAGAAGGCCACATCGGGAGCACCAGATGCAGTATATCACCCCAGCCGACTCACAGGTGAAGTGTCGCCTCACCTGGAAGGACTGTCTGGGGCCCTGAATGGTGGTAAGGGAGGAAGTGTAAGGGCATGTGTAGCACTTGTTCCGCTTACAAGGATAAGTGCCAGGAGGGAGATCAGTGGGGAGGGATGGGGGGGACGAATGGACACGGGAGTTGTGTAGGGAGCGATCCCAGCGGAAAGCAGCGGGGGGGTGGGGGAGGGAAAGATGTGCTTAGTGGTGGGATCCCGTTGGAGGCACAAATTCTACCTTGATGCCAATAACTAGTGGTGTTCTGCAGAGATCTGTTTTATGGGTCCCTGCTCTTTGTGACTTCTAGAAATGAGTTGGATGAGGAAGTGGAATTGTAGGTCAGTAAGTTTGCGGATGACATACAGGTTGGTGGTGATTTGAGTAGCGTTGTCATGGGTTAACATGGGATGTAGAAAGAATGCCCAGCTGTGTAGAAGTAGAAAGATGGAGTGCAGGCCAGAAAATATTGAAGTGATGATCGAACTTGAAAGCAGAATATAGAGTTAATACAGTTACTGTGATAAGGAAGGTAAATGTAATGTTAGCATTCGTTAAAGAGGAATAGAATATAGAAGGAAGGATGCAATGATGAGACTTTGTAAAGCATTGGTTAGATTGCACATGGAGCATTGTGAGCTCTTTGGGGCCCCTTATCTAGGGAAAGTTATGCTGGCATTGGAGAGGGTCCAGAGGAGATTTGTGCGGATGATTTCAGGAACTCGGGAAGAACTTTTCCTTAGCCAGAGGTCGTGAAATTGTGGAATTCATTGGCACAGACAGCTGTGATGCCAAGTCAATGGATATATTTAAAGTGGAGGTTGAAAGGTTAGGGCATCAAAGGTTATGGGGAGAAGGCAGAAGAATGGGAATTAAGAGGGATAATAAATCAACCATGATGGAATGATGGAGCTGACTTGATTAGCTGAAAAGCCTAATTCTGCTCCTATGTTTTATGGTCTTATGGTCTTGTGGTTTATCTATAGAAATCCGTAAGAGTATTTTGAGACATACTAAATCTCTTCAAACCTCAGGCAGAGAGAGGGTGGTGGATATCTGGAATGAGCTACCAGAGGATATAGTGGAAGCAGATACAATTACATTTGAATGGTGTTTGGACAGGTACTTATAGGGGAAATAAATTAAGGAATACAGGACTAAAGCAGGAAAATGGCATTCACATCACAATTGGCATGGATGGGGTGGGTCAATTTCCAGTTTCATCGTCATTCAACCATAGATGAATACCCATGAATACAGCCAAACAAAACAGTGTTACTCCAGGTCTAAGGAGCAAAACACAGTGCACGTAGTCATGCAAAGCACAAGGCACCTGTAGCACATATAAAACAGCAAACATGTAGAAGATATCAGTAAAATACAGTCACGGAAAAAAATGTAGTTGAGGACCCTGAGCCCCATGAATGTTGCAGCAGTCTGCAGTCGAACACAATGCAGCCTGTCTTCTTCTGAGTGAACACTGGGGGCAGCACTGACTCCGGCTTGGATGCCGTGCCTTCATCCTCCGTCTCCACCGACCCTTCCCTGACGCAGGGAGCAGGGTCGATCAGCTCCGAGTTCAGCTCTCTGCAGTTTCTCTGTCAACGAGCAACCTGCTGATGGGATAGACCTGCAATACCTTAAGTTCTTCATGTCTAGTAGGGGCTTGCGATCATCAAAAATACATATAAGGATTATAACACCTTCAGTAGGCCCTGTAGAAGCCTCCGTGGTCGAACGTGCTGCTATCTTACCAGAAGGATCTCAAAGGATCCCATTTCTGTGCTGTACTCTCTGAGACGCTATAACTTCCCAAATGCATCCATTTCTCAAAGGTCCTGCACGAACTCTAAACTCCTTTGCCTTCAGATGCTCAGTGGCACCAAATTAAACAAGCAGGCCAAGTGCTGAGCAATACTGGGTTGGCAATGGGGCGAGAGAAGTCCAATGAAAGGGACACACTGAGTTGAGTCTCACCACACCAGAGGCCCGGCGCAATTCCAACCCTGGGCTCTGTGCTGTGGAACCTGCACATTCACCCTGTGAACTTCTGGGTTTTGCTTAGGTGACACTGTTCTCTCCCACATCCCAAAGGTGCGCCCCTTGCAGGTTACCACCACTGTATGTTACCTCTAATTGATGACTGGCAGAATCTGAGCGTCGCTGAAGTGTCGCTGAAGTGGCGCGGCGGTGTAGCAGGTCACGTAACGCGGTTACAGTATCAGTGAACAGGGTTCCATTCCCTCCGCCGCCTGCAAAGATTCTCCCGTGACCATGTGGGTTTCCTGTGGGTGCTCAGGCTTCCACTCACAGTCCAAAGCATACAGGTTAATTGGTAGCATGAGTTTAATTGGGTGACACAGTCTCGTGGGCTGGAAGGGTCTGTTTCTGTGTCATATCTCTAAATTAAAAAAATAGAAGTGGATGCGATGGAGCAGACTCAGGCGACAAAATGGCCCATTGAGCGCACCTGTGTCTCACAGAATGGGGATTAATGCAGGATTAGTGTAAATAGCTGTGTGGGCACATGGGCACGTGGTTAAGGCATTCGACTAGCGATCTGAGGGTCGTGAGTTTGAGCCCCAGCCAAGGCAGCGTGTTGTGTCCTTGAGCAAAGCACTTAATCACACATTGCTCTGCGACGACACTGGTGCCAAGCTGTATGGGTCCTAATGCCCTTCCCTTGGACAACATCGGTGGCGTGGAGAGGGGAGACTTGCAGCACGGGCAACTGCCGGTCTTCCATACAACCTTGCCCAGGCCTGCACCCTGGAGAGTGAAGGCTTTCCAGGCGCAGATCCATGGTCTCGCAAGACTAACGGATGCCTTAATTAATTTTAAGTGTAAATAGCTGCTTGATGTCGTGCGTGGATTGAGATGGTTGAAGTTTCAATACTTTATGACATTTGCCAGTGATAAACCTGATTCTGATTCTTTCTCCGGCTCTGATTAAACCTAGTGGACTTCAGTATCCTAGATCTGCTTACACGGAAATATATTGCATGTTATATTATCTCACACCAGAAATAATTTACAGCATGGGGATAAAACCTTCATGCCTGGGACATTCTTGGGCATGTTCCAGTTTGCTGACAACAACACTGTTTTCGGGCGAATCGAAGGTGGTGACAAATCAGCACGGAGGAGAGAGATTGAATGGTGCCAAAACAACAGCCTCTCACTCGATGTCTGCCAAACCAAAGAGCGGATTTTTGACTACAGGAGGAGGGAATCAGAGGTCCTTGAACCAGTCCTCACCAGGGGAATTGGAGGTGGAGAGGGTCAACAACTTTAAATTTATTGGTACTATCATTTTAGAAGATCTGCCCTGGGACCAGCATGTAAGCGTCTTTACAAAGAAGGCACAGCACTGCCTCTACTCTCTTAGAAGTTTATAAAGATACAGCATGTCCTCTAAAATTTTGACAAACTTCCACAGATCCACAGTGGCGAGTATCCTGAATAGTTGCACCATGGCTTGGTATGGGAACACCAATACCCATGAACAGAAAAACGGACAAAATGTAATGGATATAGCCCAGTCCATCAGAGGAAAAGCCCTTTCTACCACTGAGCACATCTACAAGGAACATTGCCACAAGAAGGCACCGTCCATTATCAAGGACCCTCACCATCTAGGTCATGCTGTCTTCTCACTGCTGCCATCAGGAAGGAAGTACAGGAGCCTTGGGTCCCACACCACCAGGCTGAGAAAGAGTTTAATCATCAGACTCCCGAAGTAAAGTGGATAACTTCACTCAACCCGATACTTAACTGATTCTCAACTTATGGACTCAGCTTCGAGGACTCTGCAACTCATGTCCTCCATATTTAATTAGTTATTTATTAATTATTATTATTTTGAATTTTTTGGTATTTGCACAATTGCCTTTTGCACATTGGCTGTTTGTCTGTCTTTGTTGTGTGTAGTTCTTCATTAACTCTTTTGCTTTATTGTGATTACTGTGAATGCCTGCAAGAGACAGGTAGCTGGGTGACTGTCAGGAGAGGGAAGGGGAATAGACAGAATGAGCAGAGCACCCCGTGGCCGTTCCCACCAATAATAACTACATCGTTTTGGATACTGTTGATGGGGACAACCTACCAGGGACAAGTTGCAGTGGTTGTGTCTCTGGCACCGAGACGGAACCCTCAGCTCAGAAGGGAAGGAGGAAAAAGAGGAGAGCAGTAGTGATTAGGGGATTTGATAGTTAGAGGGACAGATAGGAGGTTCTGTGGAAGAGATCGAGAATCCCAGATGGACTGTTGCCTCCCTGGTGCCAAGGACCGCGATATCTCAGATTGAGTTCTCAGTATTGTCAACAGGGAGGGTGAGCAGCCAGATGTCGTGGTCCATGTAGGGACCAATGATGTGGGTAGGAAGAGTGAGGAGGTCCTGAAAGGTGAGTTCAAGGAGTTAGGTGCCAAGTTAAAGGACAGGACCTCCAGGATAGCAATTTCAGGATCGCTACCAGTACCACGTGCAGGCGGGTTTAGAAGTAATAAGATAACGCAGATCAACCCGTGGCCGAAGACATGGTGCAGAAGGGAGGGCTTCAGATTTATAGATAATTGGGCAGTTTTCCAGGGAAGGTGGGACCTGTTCCAGCGGGACGGTCTACATCTGAACTGGAGGAGGACAAATATTCTTGCAGGTAGGCTTTCTAGAGAGGCTCCAGTAGATTTAAACTAGATACGGGGGGGGGGGGAGGGGAACCAGAGCGTAGGAACAGATGTAGGGGAGAAGGAAGATAAAGGAAATAGCAAAGTTGTTTGCACTGTTAGTGATAACCAGAGAGTAAGAGATGCAATTGAGGAACGGGAAAGGTGTAGTAACACTTATGGGGGTGTATTATAGAACACAAAATGGGGAGCGAGAATTGGAGGAGCAAATTTGTAAGGAGATAGCAGATATTTGTAGTAAGCACAAGGTTGTGATTGTGGGAGATTTTTATTTTCCACACATAGACTGGGAAGCCCATACTGTAAATGGGCTGGATGGTTTGGAGTTTGTAAAATGTGTGCAGGATAGTTTTTTGCACCAATACATAGAGGTACCAACTAGAGAAGGGGCAGTGTTGGATCTCCTGTTAGGGAATGAGATAGGTCAGGTGACAGAGGTTTGTGTTGGGGAGCACTTCTGTGATCACAATACCATTAGTTTCAATATAATTATGTAGAAGGATAGGTCTGGACCCAGGGTTGAGATTTTTGATTGGAGAAAGGCTAACTTTGAGGAGATGCGAAAGGATTTAGAAGGAGTGGATTGGGACAATTTGTTCTCTGGGAAGGATGTAATAGAGAAATGGAGGTCATTTAAAGGTGAAATTTTGAGGGTCCAGAATCTTTATGCTCCTATTAGGTTGAAGGGAAAGATTAAAAGTTTATAGAAATAAAGTTGTCTCTATGGACTTCAGTAAGGCCTTTGACAAGGTTCCACATGGAAGGTTAGTTAGGAAGGTTCAATCGTTAGGTATTAATATTGAAGTAGTAAAGTGGATTCAGCAGTGGCTGGATGTGAGATGCCAGAGAGTAGTGGTGGATAACTGTTTGTCAGATTGGAGGCCGGTGACCAGTGGTGTGCCTCAGGGATCTGTACTGGGTCCAATGTTGTTTGTCATATACATTAATGATCTGGATGATGGGGTGGTAAATTGGATTAGTAAGTATGCAGATGATACTAAGATGGGTGGAGTTGTGGATAATGAAGTAGGTTTTCAAAGCTTGCAGAAAGATTTAGGCAAGTTAGAAGAGTGGGTTGAAAGATGGCGGATGGAGTTTAATGCTGATAAATTTGAGGTGCTACATTTTGGTAGGACTAATCAAAATAGAACATACATGGTAGGGCACTGAAGAATGCAGTAGAACGGAGGGATCTAGGAATAATGGTGCATAGTTCCCTGAAGGTGGAATCTCATGTGGATAGGGTAGTGAAGAAAGCTTTTGGTATGCTGGCCTTTATAAATCAGAGCATTGAGTATAGGAGTTGGGATGTAATGTTGAAATTGTACAAGGCACTGGTAAGTCCAAATTTGGAGTATTGTGTACAGTTCTGATCACCGAATTATAGGAAAGATGTCAACAAAATAGAGAGAGTACAGAGAAGATTTACTAGAATGTTACCTGGGTTTCATCACCTAAGTTACAGAGAAAGGTTGAACAAGTTGGGTCTTTATTCTTTGGAGTGTAGAAGGTTGAGGGGGGACTTGATAGAGGTATTTATAATTATGAGGGGGATAGATAGAGTTGACGTGGATAGGCTTTTTCCATTGAGAGTGGGGGAGATTCAAACAAAAGGACATGAGGTGAGAGCAGAAGTTTAGAGGTAACATGAGCGGGAACTTCTTTAGTCAGAGAGTGGTAGCTGTGTGGAACGAGCTTCCAGCAGAAGTGGTCCAGGCAGGTTCGATGTTGGCACTTAAAGTTGAATTAGATAGCTATATGGACAGGAAAGGAATGGAGGGTTATGGGCTGAGTGCAGGTCAGTGGGACTAGGTGAGAGTAAGAGTTCGGCATGGACTAGAAAGGCTGAGATGGCCTGTTTCCATGCTGTAATTGTTATATGGTTTATATGCTTATAAGAACATGAATCTCTGGTGACAGAAATGCACTTTTCTGTGTGTTCTTGGGCATGTTCTCTTTACCATCAGACTGCAGTGAATATATTGAGAACTCCCACCTCTGGCAACACTACACTGCTTCTGAACCACAGGTGGCAGCAACAGCATAGTATTTCAACATCATCTAGCACAACTACTGCTTCAAGGGGACTGAATTCATCTTACGAGTCCTACTTACTGAAATATTTTCTCTTGAAGAACAATTTCAAGAGTGCATGCCTTGTGAACGACGGCTCTAGAGATACATTGGCAAATGAATAGCTGCAGCTGGGTTACCTGTCGGGGTACTTTGAATGGAATCTGGGGTAGATTCAGGTAATGAATAGGTGGTTTTAAAGTCAGAACCTACTCTGCTTATTCAAAAGGGCATCAGTGGAGAATAAAGCAGAGTTAACATTGTATCAGGACTTGAAAAGTGAGGAAATCCTTGTTTGGAATTTGCAAAATGGAGCTGTGGAAACAACAGAAATAATGTGAAAGGGTTGAGACCAATATTGCCTAGCTAATAGAAAATGCTTTCAAAGCTGCCTGAGAGATTAAGGTGAATGCTTATTAATCATAGTTGAAGACAGTGTAGGTTTAAGGAGATGAATGAGGGGATTAAAAGAAAATAAATCATTTTAAATTGTAGGATGAGATAGTTATTCATAAAGAAAAAAGATTATGCAGATTCTGGAAATCCAGAGCAATGCACACAGCATGCGTGAGCGACTCGATAGGTCAGGCAGCATCTATGGAAAGGAATAAAGAACTGATGTTTCAGTCCAATGCTGTTTGTCAGGACTAGAAAACAAGGGGGGAAGAAGCCAGAATTAGAAGGTGGGGGGAGCGGAAGAAGTCAGAGATCACATTGAAGAGTCGTGAGAGAGCGTCTCACTGAAATTCCACCTAAGTGAAGATTTAAACTTCTTCCAGCTAAGCATACTTTGAAGAGAGTTGGAGCAGAAAAGCATAAACACACAGGAATTCAGAAAGGGCATGCGTCATTACTTCCCTTCTGTGTCCAATATTCTCACAGGCAGGTTTACTAGAGCTGTTGGGAGTGGTTTAAACTAATATCAGAGGGGATGGGAACTAGCATGATAGAGCTGAGAATGAGCCACCAGGCTTACAAGTAGATGATGTATGTAACACGAATGTAAGGAAGGACAAGCCAGTGATTGGGTACGAATGCAGACAGAGCGAAGAGTTAAATTGTACCACAGAGGCAAATTTCATAAGGGCAAAGGATACAGGACTGAGGGTGTTGAATTTAAATGGGTGTAGCATTCGGAATAAGATGTACGAACTTGTGACGCAGTTAGAGATTGGTCAGTATGATGTTGTGGACATCACTATGTCGTGGCTGAAAGAAAGTCATAATTGGGAGCTTAACATCAAAGAATATACTTTGTGTCAAAAGGACAGGCTAGAAAGCATAGGTGGTTGTGTGGCTCTGTTGATAAGAGGTGGAATTATATCTTTAGAAAGGGTCAGAGAATTTTAAATCTTTGCAGGTGGAGTTAAGAAACCGCAAGGGTAAAAAAAAATTATGGGAATAATATATAGGCCTGTAAATAGTAGCTAAGATGTGAGATTGAGATTGTAAAGGAAGCTGGAAAAGGCATTTAATAAGGTTACTGACACAATTGTAATGCGGAAGATTCAATACGCAAGAGGATTGGGAAAATTAGGTTGGTGTCGGATCGCAAGAGAGGGAATTTGTTGAATGCCTAGGAGATGGCTTTTTAGAGCAGCCTGTGCTTGAGCCTGCTGGGCGAAAGGTTATCTTAGATTGGATGTTGTGTGATAACTCAGATCTTATTAGGAAGCTTAATGTAAAGGAACCTTTTGAAGACAGTGATCATAATATGATTGAATTCATACAGCAATTTGAGAGGGAGAAGCATAAGTCAGGAAGGTACAAGAAGAGCTTCTTCCCTGAGGCTGTGACCCTGCTGAACCTCACGTCACAGCATTAAGCAGTATTGCACCCATATTGTACTGTCTCAGTACTTTTACATTCGTGTGCTGTAGCACTTATTTTTTATTCACAGTTATTATGTAAATAACATTATTCTTTGCATTTCTGGTTAGATGCTAATTGTATTTCATTGGCTTTGTATCTATACTCGGCACAATGACAATAAAGCTGAATCTAATCTAATCTAATCTAATAAATCACATGTATCAGTATCGCAAAAGGAATTACAGAGGCATGAGAGAGGAGCCTGCCCAGGTGGATTGGAGGAGGATTCTGGTGGGGATTATGGCAGAGCAGAGATGACTGAAGGTTCTGGGAATAGTTGTACAAGGTGCAGGGTAGATATGTTCCACGGAGGAAGTTGTTCTCAAATGGCAGGGGTAGGCAACCGTGGCTGACAAAGGAAGTTAGGGACTGCATAAAAGCCAAAGAAAGGGCAAATAAAGGTACCAAAAGTGAGTTGGAAATTGGATGATTGGGAAGCTTTTAAAATCCAACAAAAGGCAAATAAAAAAGCTATAAGAAGGGAAAAGATGAAATATGAGTGCAAACTAGCCAGTAATATAAAACAGGATACAAAAGTTTTTTCAGTTATATAAAGAGTAAAAGAGAGGTGAGAGTTGATATTGGACCACTGGAAAATGATGCTGGTGAGGTAATAATAGAGGACAAAGACACGGCAGATTAACTTAATGGGTACTTTGTATCTGTCTTCACTGTGGCAGACATAGAAACATAGAAAATAGGAGCGGGAGTAGGCCATTCGGCTCTTCGAGCCTGCACCGCCATTCAGTATCATCATGGCTGATCATCTAACTCAGAACCCTGTACCTGCCTTATCTCCATACCCCCGATCCCTTTAGTCACAAGAGCCATATCTAACTCCCTCTTAAATATAACCAATGAACTGGCCTCAACTGTTTCTTGTGGCAGAGAATTCCACAGATTCACCACTCTCTGTGTGAAGAAGTTTTTCCTCATCTCGGTCCTAAAAGGCTTCCCCTTATCCTCAAACTGTGACCCCTCGTTCTGGACTTCCCCAACATCGGGAACAATCTTCCTGCATCTAGCCTGTCCAATCCCTTTAGAATTTTATACGTTTCAATCAGATCCCCCCTCAATCTTCTAAATTCCGGAGAGTATAAGCCTAGTCGATCCAATCTTTCATCATATGAAAGCCCTGCCATCCCAGGAATCAATCTGGTGAACCTTCTTTGTACTCCCTCTATGGCAAGAATGTCTTTCCTCAGATTAGGGGACCAAAACTGCACACAATACTCCAGGTGTGGTCTCACCAAGGCCTTGTACAACTGCAGTAGTACCTCCCTGCTCCTGTACTCGAATCTTCTTGCTATGAATTCCAAGGCACTAGCAGTACGCCAGAGGTTTGTGAGTGTCAGGGAGCAAGAGTGAGTTCTATTGCTATTACAAAGAGAAAAGTCCTAGGCAAATTCAAAGGTCTTAAGGTGAATAAGTAATCTGGTCCAGATGGACTACATCCCAGAGTCCTGAGAGAGGTTGCTGAAGAGATAAAAGATGCATTGGTCATGATCTTTCAAGATTCACTTGATTCTGGTATGGTCCCAGAGGACTGGAAGATTGCAAGTGTCACTCCACTCTTTAAGAAGGGAGGAAGGCAAAAAAAATGAAATTATAGGACAGTTAGGCTAACCTCAGTGGATGGGAAAATATTGGAGTCTATTATTAAGGATGAAGTTTCGGGGTACTTGGAGACTAATGATAAAATAAGTCAAAGTCAGCATAGTTTCTGTGAAGGAAAATCTTGCCTGACAAAACTGTTGGAGTTCTTCAAGTAACAAGCAGGGTGGAAAAAGGAGAGGCAATGGATGTCATTTAGTTGGATTTTCAGAAGGCATTTGATAAGGTGCCAAACATGAGGCTGATTAATAAGATAAAATCCTATGGTGATTCAGGAAAGATACTGGCATGGTTAGAGGAATGGCTGACAGGCAGAAGGCAGGGAATGGGAATAAAAGGGACTCTTTCTGGTTGGTTGCCAGTGACTAGTGGTGTTCCTCAGGGGTCAGTATTGGGACCACTACTTTTCACATTGTTTGTCAATGAGTCGGATAATGGAATTGATGGCTTTGCAGCAAAATTTGCAGATGATACGAAGATAGATGGAGGGGTAGGTAGTGCTGAGGAAGCAACACGATTGCAGAAGGACTTAGACAAATTGGAAGAATGGGCAAAAAAAATGGCAGATGGAATACAGTGTTTGGAAATGCAAAATAATGCATTTTGGTAAAAGGAACAGTAGTGCAGATTATTATCTAAATAGGGAAAAGGTTCAACCATCAGAGGTGCAGAGGGACTTAAGAGTCCTCATGCAGGATTCCAAGAAGGTTAAGTTACAGGTTGAGTCTGTGGTAAAGAAGGCAAATGCAATTTTGGCATTTGTTTCAAGGGGAATAGAATATAAAAGCAAGGAGATAATGCTGAGACTTTATAAGACACTAGTCAGGCCGCAGTTGGAACATTGTCAACAGTTTTGAGCCTCATATCTCAGAAAGGATGTGTTGTCATTGGAGAGAGTCCAGAGCAGCTAATGAAGATGTTAATATATGTAGAGAGCTTGACAGCTTTGGACCTGTACTCACTGGAATTTTGAAGAATGCAGGGGGATCTCATTGAAACCTACTGAATTTTGGAAGGACTAGATAGGTTGGGTGCAGAGAGGCTGGGGCACCCAGAACTAGATGGCACACCCTTATAACTGAGGAGCAATCTTCAGAACAGAGGTAAGGAGGAAATTTTTAGCCTGAGAGTAGTGAATCTGTGGAATGCTCTGCGACAAACTGTGGTGGAGACCAAATCCATGGGTATATTTAAAGCTGAAGTTGATACTTTCCTGATGTGTCACGGCAGCAAAGGATATTGTGAGAAGGCAGTTCTATTAGGTTGAGTGGGATCTGGGATCAGCCATGATGGAGTGGAAGAGCAGACTCAAATGGCCTAATTCTGCTCCTATGTCTTATGGTATTATGCCCTCTAGTTCTTCATCCCCAGCTCCAGGGAAAAAAAGACTGTGCATTCCAATCCATGCCTCACATGATTCTGTGCATCACCCCTCATTCTCCTACATTCCAATGAAAAGAGTCTCAATTTTGCTCATCCTCTCTCAGTAACAGTCCCTTGGGCCTTGACAATAATCTTAGAAATCTTTTCTACAATAGTGGAAATTTCAGTATCTTCTGCAATTGGATACTAGACTTCTTAACATAAGGCCACAGTCAGTCCGTGTGGGCAGCAACATCTCTCATCCTGTTACGCTGAGCACTGGCGCTCCCCAGGGCTGTGTGCTTAGCCCGCTGATGCATGACTATGTCGCAGGATCCAGCTCAAAACGTTTCATCAAGTTTGTGGATGTCGCAACAGTGGTTGGCCTGATCAAAGATCGATGACAAGACAGAGTATAGAAGAAGCAGAGCACTTGGTGGATTGGTGTGAGAAGAACAACCTAAACCTGAATGTGGAGAAGACAAAGGAGGTCATTGTAGACTTCAGCAAAGTGCAGACAAACCATTCCCCTTCTGTGAATACATGGCTCCTTCATAGGAAGAGTTAAGTGCACCAAGTTCCTGGGATTTCACATTATGGATGACATCTCCTGGTCTCTTAGTATCTCCTCCCTGAACAAGGCAGCACAGCACCACTTCCACTTCTTAAGAAGTTCCTATCAAGTCTCGCACCCCCCATCTTAGCTGATTTTTACAGGAGCACTGTTGAGAACGTCCTGGCAAGTTGCATCTCCATCTGGTATGGGAGCAGTCGAACATCACACCAGAAGTCTCTACAAAAGGCTGTGAGAACAGCTGAAAGGATCATAGAGGTCACCCTACCATCCGCCAGGGACATTTATCAGGAGTGCTATATTATTAAGGATCCCACCCATCCATCCAGCATCATCCTTGACTTTCTACCATCACACAAGAGACTATGATGCATAAAAGCAGGAAAAGCCAGGATGAGAACCAGTTTCTTCCATTAGCCATTAGCAGCATTTAAGAAAGCTATAGTTAGGGGCATAGATGATGGAAAAATGGAGGGCTATGTGAGAGGGAAGGGTTAGATTGATCTTAGATCAGCTGAAGAGGTCAGCACAGCATCTTAGGCTGAAGGGCCTGTACTGTGCTGCAGTTATGTTCTATGTTCTATGCTCTAGGATCTCATAGTCTAGTTACTCATACATTCTCCACTGTAACTGCTAGCAGGACAGCAGGAACCAGGCAATTGAGATGACAGAATGGGATTTTGAGGGTGAAGTAATGGTCTGGTAACTATTCTGGGTCCTATTTCCCTCCCACTGTCACAACAGGGGGGGGCATTAGAAACAGATCCAAATGCAAGACACAGACATTGAAGTACTAGGAACAGGAACAGACAAAACTAAATGACAGGACAGGACACAGACTAGGAGTAGGGACAGGAACACAGACTAGGCTAGGGAAGCAGGACCAGGACAAGGGACTGGGAACAAGGAGCCTGGGTGTGGACTCCAAATCAGGGACTGGACAAGGACCCAGAACCTGGGTCTTGAAGCAGGCTCAGACCCCAAAACTAGGTGAAGACATGACAAGGCTTGGGTTCTTGGAGACTAGACAAGGACATGACAGAGTAAGGGTACTTCAAGGCAACTCCTGGGCAGGACACAGGACTCCACCCCACAGAGGCAAGGGACAGGAAGGGACAGAACCAATCACAGGGTAACAGCAATCAGCCTGGCTTACCCAACAGAGGCAAGGGACAGGAAGGGAGATAGGTCCAGGGTGGCTCCAAGATTTGAAGCAGCCAGTAAACTCAGCAGGCTACAGAACAGCCAAATCCATGTCTCAATGAGCACACTAACCTTCCACCAGTGAGTTGCTCCAACAAGACAACCTCACAACCACACACAGTCACAGGGCCACTTATATTCCCAGCCCCAAGATGAGCATCAGGTGCTTATGGTTAAGTCCAAATGGAACAAGGGACAGCTGGAAGACCTGGAGTCTGGAGTCCATGGACCGGACCATGATCTGGAATGCGGACCTCGGACCGGACCATGACATCCACAGTCCAAAGAAGTACTAAAATGTCCTCTTTCTTTAAAAATCGTGGTTTCCCTTCTGCTGTCATCAATGATGCCCTCACCCACATTTCCTCCATTTCCCACACTTCGGCTCTCACCCCATCCTCCTGCCACCACAACAGGGACAGAGTTCCCCTTGTCCTCACCTACCACCCCACTGGCCTCCGGATCCAACACATTATCCTCTGCAACTTCCGCCACCTTCAACAGGACCCCACAACTAAGCACATCTTTCCCTCTCCACCCGTCTCCGCCCTCTGCAGGGATCGGTCCCTCCGCGACTCCCTGGTCCACACGTCCCTCCCCACAGATCTCCCACCCAGCACTTATCCCTGTAAGTGCAAGTGCTACACCTGTCCCTACACTTCCTCTCTTCCCACTATTCAGGGCCCCAAACAGTACTTCCAAATGAGGTAACATTTCACTTGTAGTCTGTTGGGGTCTTCTGTTGCATTCAGTGCTCCCGGTGCGGCCTCCTCTACAGCGGTGAAACCCGATGCAGATTGGGGGACTGCTTCGTCGAGCACCTTCGCTCCGTCCACCAGAACAGACAGGATCTCCCAGTAGCCACCCAATTCAACTCTGCTTTCCACTCCCATTCGGATATGTCCATACATGGCTTCCTCTACTGCCATGATGAGGCTAAACTCAGGTTGGAAGAGCAACACCTCATATACCGTCTAGGTATATTCCAGCCCCTTGGTATGAACATAGAATTCTCCAACTTCCGGTAATTCCCTCCCCCTCCCTTCTCCTATCCCTATGTCACTCTGCCCCCTCCCCCAGCTGCCTACCACCTCCCTCATGGTTCTGCCTCCTTCTACTACCCATTGTGTTTTCCCGTATTCTTTCTTCACCTTTCCTGCCTATCACCTCCCTGCCTCCCCTCACCCACCCCTTTATCTTTCCCCTTACTGGTTTTTCACCTGGAACCTACCAGCCTTCTCCTTCCCACCCCCCCCACCTTCTTTACAGGGCCTCTGCCCCTTCCCCCTACAGTCCTGACGAAGGGTTCCGGCCCGAAACGTCGACCGATCTTTTCCACGGATGCTGCCCGACCTGCTGAGTTCCTCCAGCGTGTTGTGAATGTTCCAAAGAAGTACTGGTTGTTAGGTTAATGGGTGATTGTAAATTGTCCCGTGATTAGGCTAGCATTAAATCAGGGGGGATTGCTGAGCGGTGCAGCTTGAAGGGACAGAAGGGTTTACTCCACGCTGTATGTCAATAAATAAATAAATATGCTTCTCATCAGTGAACGATTATGAACTCCATTGGCTTGAAATATTAGCTCCTCAGTGAACTTCCCTCCCTGCTGACTGCCAAGGTGACCTTTAGCTTGATGTGTGCTTTATTCTCAACTTGTGTTACAACATTAGGTAGCAATCCAAAGGCTTCAAGGTTCAAAAAAATGTTGAAAGTAAAACTTATTATCATATATGTCACCCCATACAACCCTGAGATTCTTTACCCTGTAGGCATACTCAACAAATCTATAGAACAGTAACTGTACACACGAGGAAATCTGCAGATGCTGGAAATTCAAGCAACACACTCAAAATGCTGGTGAACGCAGCAGGCCAGGCAGCATCTATAGGAAGAGGTACAGTCGACGTTTTGGGCCGAGACCCTTCGTCAGGACTAACTGAAAGAAGAACTAGTAAGAGATTTGAAAGTGGGAGGGGGAGGGAGAGATCCAAAGTGATAGAAGAAGACAGGAGGGGGAGGGATGGAGCCAAGAGCTGGACAGGTGATTGGCAAAAGGGATATGAGAGGATCATAGGACAGGAGGCCTAGGGAGAAAGAAAGGGGGAGGGGGAATCCCAGAAGATGGGCAAGGGGCATAGTGAGGGGGACAGAGGGAGAAAAAGAGAAAGAGGAAAAAAAATATAATAATAATAAATAAATAACAGATGGGGTACGAAGGGGAGGAGGGGCATTAATGGAAGTTAGAAAAATCAATGTTCATGCCATCAGGTTGAAGGCTACCTGGATGGAATATAAGGTGTTGTTCCTCCAACCTGAGTGTGGCTTCATCTTGACAGTAGAGGAGGCCATGGATAGACATATCAGAATGGGAATGGGACGTGTGGCCACTGGGAGTTTCTGCTTTCTCTGGCTGACAGAGCGTAGGTGTTCAGTGAAACAGTCTCCCAGCCTGTGTTGGGTCTCGCCAATATATAGAAGGCCGCATCGAGAGCACCGGACGCCGTATATCATCCCAGCCGACTCACAGGTGAAGTGTTGCCTCACCTGGAAGGACTGTCTGGGGCCCTGAATGGTGGTGAGGGAGGAAGTGTAAGGGCATGTGTAGCATTTGTTCTGCTTACAAGGGTAAGTGCCGGAAGGGAGATCAGTGGGGAGGGATGGGGGGGGGGACGAATGGACAAGGGAGTCGCGTAGGGAGTGATCCCTGCGGAAAGCGGGGGGGGGGAGGGAAAGATGTGCTTGGTGGTGGGATCCCGTTGGAGGTGGCGGAAGTTACGGAGAATTATATGTTGGACCTGGAGGCTGGTGGGGTGGTAGCTGAGGACAAGGGGAACCCTATTCCTAGTGGGGTGGCGGGAGGATGGAGTGAGAGCAGATATGCGTGAAATGGGGAAGATGCGTTTGAGAGCAGAGTTGATGGTGGAGGAAGGGAAGCCCCTTTCTTTAAAAAAGGAGGACATCTCCTTCATCCTGGAAAGAAAAGCCTCATCTTGAGAGCAGATGCGGTGGAGACGGAGAAATTGCGAGAAGGGGATGGCATTTTTGCAAGAGACAGGGTGAGGTGAGGAATAGTCCAGATATCTGTGAGAGTCCATAGGCTTATAGTAGACATTAGTAGATAAGCTGTCTCTCTAAACAGGATCAATGAAAGAACAAGAGCATAGAAGACAACAAACTCTGCAAATGCAAACGTAAGTAAACAAAGTAAATAACAATAAACAATGAGAGCATGAAATAACTAGATAAAGAGTCCTTAAAGTGAGATCATTGATTGTGGGAACACCAGAAATAGAATGAGTGTAGCTATCCTCTTTTGTTCAAGTGCCTGATGGTTGAGGGGTAGTAGCTGTTCTTGAACCTGGAGGTGTGAGTCCTGAGGCAACTGTGCCTTCAACCTGATGGCAGCTTCAAGAAAGTTCATGGCCTGGGTGCTGCGAATCTTTGAGGACGTATCAATGCTTGCTTACTCATTCAGAACTGTTCTATAGAAGTGCTATAGATGTTTGTTTTTCTTATACATAGTGCAAACAAGTTGCTTCCGGAATTACAATGAATTAGTAGCAAGCGTAGGTCAGGAAATGATTCATTGACGTGTTACATGCAATGGAAGAGAACTTGAAAAGTGAAGTATAAAAAATAGTTAATGAATCATCTAAAAATACCTGGATGATTCTTGGTCTGTGTGGATGTTGTAGATTAGTGTGAAGAAGGAAACTTGGTTACTAATGGGGAATTTTATTTTGTAATCTTTTATTCTTATTGCCAGGGAGTCCCCAAAGGGGGTGTACATTGCATAGCCATTGACTCTGTCTTCTCTTCAGCTGGGAGATGAGGCTGAGGCTGTGAATGTTGGGTGGAAGGTCCCGATGGAGTACCTGGTAAGGCTCAGAAAACCTCTGCCAACCAACTAGCAGGAGTATTCAAGGACATTTTCAACCTCTCACTGCTACGGGCAGGTTCCCACTTACTTCAAAAAATCATACCAGTGCCTAAGAAGAATCATTAAGGCTGCCTTAATGACTATCGCCCGGTAGCACTCATATCGACAGCGATGAAATGCTTTGAGAGGTCGGTTCTGACCAGACTGAACTCCTGCCTCAGCAAGGACCTGGACCCATTACAATTTACTTACTGCCACAATAGGTCAACGGCAGACGCAGTCTCAATGGCTCTCCACACGGCTTTAGACCACTTAGACAACACAAACACCTATGTCAGGATGCTGTTCATCGACTATAGCTCAGCATTTAATATAATTCCTACAGTCCCGATTGAGAAGTTGCAGAACGTGGGCCTCTGTACCTCCCTCTGCAATTGGATCCTCGACTTCCTAACTGGAAGACGACAGTCTGTGTGGATTGGTGATCACATATCATCCTCACTGACGATCAGCACAGGCGCACCTCAGGGGTGTGTGCTTAGCCCACTACTCTACTCTCCATATACAGATGACTGTGTGGCTAGGCATAGCTCAAATACCATCTATAAATTCGCTGATGATACAACCATTGTTGGTAGAATCTCAGGTGGTGACGAGAGGGCGTACAGGAGTGAGATATGCCAACTAGTGGAGTGGTGCCGCAGCAACAACCTGGCACTCAACGTCAGTAAGACAAAAGAGCTGATTATGGACTTCAGGAAGAGTAAGACGAAGGAGCAGATACCAATCTTCATAGAGGGATCAGAAGTGGAGAGAGTGAGCAGCTTCAAGTTCCTGGGCATCAAGATCTCTGAGGATCTAACCTGGTACCAACATATCAATGTAGTTATAAAGAAGGCAAGACAGTGGCTATACTTTTTTAGGAGCTTGAAGAGATTTGGCATGTCAATAAATACACTCAAAAACTTCTATAGTTGTACCATGGAGAGCATTCTGACAGGCTGCATCACTGTCTGGTATGAAGGGGCTACTGCACAGGACCGAAAGAAGCTGCAGAAGGTTGCAAATCTAGTCAGCTCCATCTTGGGCACTAGCCTACAAAGTACCCAGGACATCTTTAGGGAGCAGTGTCTCAGAAAGGCAGCATCAATTATTAAGGACCTCCAGCACCCAGGGCATGCCCTTTTTTCACTGTTACGATCAGGTAGGAGGTACAGAAGCCTGAAGGCACACACTCAGCGATTCAGGAACAGCTTCTTCCCCTCTGCTGTCTGATTCCTAAATGGACATTGAAGCTTTGGACACTACCTCACTTTTTTTTAATATACAGTATTTCTGTTTTTGCACATTTTTTTAATCTATTCAATATACGAAATTGATTTACTTGTTTATTTATTATTATGTTTTATTTTATTTACTATTTTTTTTCTCTCTGCTAGATTATGTATTGGATTGAACTGCTGCTGCTAAGTTAACAAATTTCACGTCACGTTCCGGTGATAATAAACCTGATTCTAATTCTGAATGGGCATCCACTTGGTAGCCTTTATCTTCCGTGTCTGCTCTCGGCTCTATTGGTCTGTTCTACCTGCTAGACCTGCTGAGTATGTCGAGCAGATGGTTCGTTGCTCACATTCCAGCTTCTTTCTTTATTTATTATTTTATTTGGAGATACAGCCTGGGACAGCCCACAGAGCCATGCGGTCCAGCAACCAATGGATTTAACCCAAGCCTAATTACAGGACAACTCTGAATGGCCGATTAAACTACTAACTGGTATATTTTTGGGCTGTAGGAGGAAGTTGGAGCGCCCAGACAAAACACACACGCACGCAGGAAGGATATATAAATTTCATTACAGAGAATACCGGAAATGAACTCTGAGCTGTAATATCATTGTGCTCGCTGTTATGCTAACATGCTACTCCCTGTAGTCACTTGTGTTTCCAGAACAGCCATATTGTTTTTCAGTCATTGTGACTGAGAGATATATATTCACAAGAATAATGAGCATAATCTACAGGTCCTTATATAACGTAATATATTAACTCTGGTTCCTTAATGTGGTTATAGCAGGGAGTGGTACTGGGGACAAGCTCCCACTACCTATTAAATGTTCCCAATGTGTGTACCTCAAATAGCCTCTGACAACCAAGTCCAGCTCCTGGCCTTCACATGTGGCTTAGCTCCTAAACCAGGCAGAACTGTTCCTACTGACAGGAGAAGGGGCAAAAATTGGTTACTGGCACCTTAAAACCAATCGCTTGGGGCAGATGGGGTGCATCAGCTCTGGTTAGTGGCCCTTCTAGGAGAAGGAAAACTCTGATCTCAAACCTCCACTGCCTTGTGGCTATACTCACTCATGAGGAAGGATTCAGGAGCAAACCCTGAAAGAAAATCCTGAGCTGGAGTCCCTAAGGCAGTCGTACATTGAGTTCTCTGCTGACTGGCAAATCCTGCAGTGCTGCTGGTACTAGACTGTATCGGTCTCTGCCGTTCCTTTGCATTCATCAGATGCGTGGAGAGAGGGAGCTTGCTACATGGGCAACAGCTCGCTCTCCATATCATACTGTCCAGGCTTGCACTTCTAGGACAGCTAGGAAACAATATCCATGGTCAACTTGGACTGACGGAGGTCCTCACTTCACCTCACACATTAACACTAATATAAATGCACCTGCTACATCTAACAGAGAAGCCAAAGAGGTCCATGCCTTAACAGTTCATTCTCAAATTGATACCTTTGACTCAAGAGTTGTGTTAAGATTCTGACAATAATTTAGTTCCTTTTAGTTCCTTAATGATGGAATTTGTTCAGATTTTATTCATTTATATCATTTATGCATTTAATGCATTTGCTTACTAAACACTTACAGTGTCATTGAGTGATAGAACACTACAGCACAGAAGCAGGTCCTTCAGCCCATCTAGTCTGTGCCGAACTGTTGTTCTGCCTAGTCCCATCAACCTGTGCCTAGATCACAGGACTCTTTACCCATCATGTACCTATCCAAACTAAGTTTAAATTAATTTGGCAGTGGTATTGGAACCAAAATGATAGGGCTAAGGATAGGGATATTGGTTTACAAGCAGAGGTAGTGTATAGTGAGACTGTCAATAAGGGCAGGCAGATGATAGGACAAAATTGTAGTCAGTGGGATGGGTAGCTGTGTAAAATGAGGACAAAATTGAAAAGGTTGACAAATTCACAGTATATGAAATAAGGTAGACGATCTTGTAGAGCAGTTAAAGATAGACAGGTATGACATTGTGGGATCACGGACTTGTTGCTAAGGGACGATTGTAGTTGGGAGCATAATATCAAAGGATACACAATCTATCGAAAAGACAGAAAGGTAGGCAGAGGGGTTGGTGTGGTTCTGTCGGTAAAAAAATGAAATTAAATATTTAGAAAGAGTTGACATAGGATCGGAAGATATTGAACCCTTGTAGGTAGAGTCAGGAGAATACAGAGTTAGAAGACCCTGCTGGTAGTTATTTACAGGTCTTTGCATAGTAGCCAGGATGTGGTCTATAAGTTACAGGGAAAGATGGAAAAAATCTGTCAAAAAGACAATGGTACATTAGTCAGGATGAAGGGTTCCGGCCTGAAACGTCGACTCATCGTTTCCACTGATGCTGCCCGACCTGCTGAGTTCCTCTAGCGTGTTGTGAGTGTTGCTTTGACCCCAGCATCTGCAGATTATTTTGTGTTTGAGAGAATTTGTGGAATGCTTCTGAGATGATTTTATTGAGTATAATGACGTCCTGCATGACATTTAATAGTGTTGTACAATTTACTGTGGAATTCCTACTCTCTTTAGTCACCCCAAGACACATCATCTTACATTTGTCAGGATTAAATTCCATCACCATCGTTCTCTGAGATTTTTTTTAGCTGATCTATATTATGCAGTTTAGACAAGCCCCCCACTCCCAATACCAACAATGTCACTACTTTTTGTGTCATCATACAAAATACTTCAGCAGTTCAATTCCCACTGTTGTCTGCAAGGAGCTTGCATGTTTTCCCCGTGACCACTTAGGTTTCCTCTGCTGTAGGAGCAGAATTAAGTCATTTGGCCCATTGAGTCTGCTCCACCATTTCATCATGCCTGATCCATTTTACCTCTCAATCCCAATCCTCTGCCTTTTCCTGAATCCCTTCATGCCCTGGCAAATCAAGAATCTAACAACCTCTGCCTTAAATATACTTAAAGACTTGGCATCCAAAGTCAACTGTGATAAAGAATTCCACAGATTCACCACTCTCTGGCTAAAGAAATTCTTCCTCACCTTCATTCTAAAAGAGCACTCCTCTAATTTGAGCCTGTGTCCTCTAGTCCTAGACTCTCCCACCATAAGAAACATGCACTCCACATCCACTCTATCGTGCCCTTTCAATATTTGATAGGTTTCAATTAGGTCACATTTCATTCTTCTGAATTGCAGTGAACACAAGCCCAGAGCCATCAAATTCTTTTCATGACAAGCTGTTCAATTTTGGAATCATTTTTGTGAACCTTCTTTGAATCCTCTCCTGTTTCAGCACATCTTTTCTAAGATAAGGGGCCCAAAACTGCTCACAAACCTCCAAGTGAGACCTCACCAGTGCTTTATACAGCCTCAGCATTACATCCTTGCTTTTATATTCTAGTGTCTAGTCCTCTAGAAATGAATGTTAACATTGTAGCGGTGTGCTACACACAGCGCTAAAATAACCACATGTAGTCGGTGAGTTGGAGTTGCGATGAAAGAGATTTATTCAAAGTTGGTGGCCTGCTTTAAAGCCTTCCCATTCCCGCCCTCCCTGGGCGGGACTGCTGTGGGGAATGCATATTCCCAGACCCTTTCCGTGCGCGGGATTTTCCCCCTGCTGGTGAAGATGGCCTGGCGCTGTTTTTGGGGCCGGCCCTCTGCCTGTGCGCGCTGTTTCGTGAGCCCGTTCGTGTGTGCTAGAAAGTGGGTCGCCACAACATCACATTTGCATTCCTCACCACCAACTCAACCTGCAAATTAACCTTTAGGGAATCCTACACAAGGACTTCCAAGTCCTTTTGTGCTTCAGTTTTTTTTTGAAATTTCTCCCCATTTAAAAAATAGTCTACCCTTTTATTTTGTCTGCAAAAGTGCACCTTGTACACTTCCCAACACTGCATTTCACCTGCTACTTCTTTGTCTATTCTCCTAAACTATCTAAGTCCTTCTTTAGCCAATCGGTCCCAACACAGACCCCTGTGGAGCACCACTAGTTTCTGGCAGCCAACCAGAAAAGCTTCCCTTTCTTCTCAATCTGCCTCCTGACAATCAGCCACTGCTTTATCTATGCTAGAATCTCTCCTGAAATACCATGGGCTCATAGCATGTTAGGCAGCCTCATGAGTGGCACCGTGTCAAAGGCCTTCTGAGAATCCAAGTACACAACATCCACCAATTCTCCTTTGTCTACCCTACTCGTAATTTCTTCAAAGAGTTTGAACAGGTTAGTCAGGCAAGATTTTCCCTTGAGGAATCTATGCTGACTATGGCCTATTTTATCATGTGCCTCCAAGTATCTCGAAACAACATCCTTAACAATCGACTCCAACATCTTCCAAATCACTAAGATCAGACTAACTAGCCTATAATTTCCTTTCTTCTGCCTCTCTCCCTTCTTGAAGAATGGAGTGATATTTGAAAATTTCCGGTCTTCTGGAATCATTCCAGCATCTAGTGATTCTTGAAAGATCATTAGTCATGCCTCCACAATCTCTTAATCCACTTCTTTCAGAATGTTGGGGTGTGCACCATCTGGACCAGGTGAATCATCTACCTTCAGACCTTTCAGTTTCCCAGGAACCTTCTCACTCGAAGTGGTAAATTCACACACTTCATGACCCCTGACAACTGGAACTTACACCATACTGCTTGTGTCTTCCACAGTGAATCCTGATGAAAAATATTTAGTCAGTTCTTCTGCTATTTTGTTATCCCCCTTTACCAACTTCCCAGCATTGTTTTCCACTTTCATCTCTCTTTTACACTTTTCATATCATTTTTAATGTTATTGGCTAGCTTACTTTCCTGTTCCATCTTTACCTTCTTAATGACTTTTTAGTTGCCTCTAATCCTCTAATTTCCCACTAATGTTTGGTCTATTATATGTCCTCTCTTTGGCTTATGTTGGCTTTGACTTTTCTTGTTAGCCACGGTTGTGTCATCTTTCCTCAAGATTAATGCTTCCTCTTTGGGATGTCTTCTGAATTGCTTCCAGAAATTTCAGCCATTGCTGCTCTTTTGTCTTCCCTGCCAGTGTTCTTTTCCAATTAGTTCTGACCAACACCTCTCTCAAGTCTCAGTAATTCTCTTTACTCCACTGTAATACTGATTCATCTGATTTTTTTTTTTGCTAGAGGATAGTGAATCTTTAGTATTCATTGCCACGGACAGCTGTGAGGTGAACTAATTTGGTATAACCATATAACCATATAACAATTACAGCACGGAAACAGGCCATCTCGGCCCTTCTAGTCCATGCCGAACTCTTACTCTCACCTAGTCCCACCGACCTGCACTCAGCCCATAACCCTCCATTCCTTTCCTGTCCATATAGCTGTCCAGTTTAACGTTAAACGACAATATTGAACCTGCCTCAACCACTTCTGCTGGAAGCTCGTTCCACACAGCCACCACTCTCTGAGTAAAGAAGATCCCCCTCATGTTACCCCTAAACTTTTGCCCTCTAATTCTCAACCCATGCCCTCTTGTTTGAATCTCCCCCCACACTCAATGGAAAAAGCCTATCCACGTCAACTCTATCTATCCCTTTCATAATTTTAAATACCTCTATCAAGTCCCCCCTCAACCTTCTACATTCCAAAGAATAAAGACCAAACTTGGTCAACCTTTCTCTGTAATTTAGGTGATGAAACCCAGGTAACATTCTAGTAAACCTTCTCTGTACTATCTGTATTTTGTTGACATCTTTCCTATAATTCAGTGACCAGAACTGTACACAATACTCCAAATTTGGCCTCACCAATGCCTTGTACAATTTCAACATTACATCCCAACTCCTATACTCAATGCTCTGATTTATAGAGGCCAGCATACCAAAAGCTTTCTTCACAACCTTCCATATGAGATTCCACCTTCAGGGAACTATGCACCATTATTCCTAGATTCCTCTGTTCTACTGCATTCTTTAATGCCCTACCATTTACCATGCATGTCCTATTTTGATTAGTCCTACCAAAGTGTAGCACCTCACATTTATCAGCATTAAACCCCATCTGCCATCTTTCAGCCCACTCTTCTAATCTCTTTGCAAGCTTTGAAAACCTACTTCATTATCCACAACTCCACCTATCTTAGTATCATCTGCATACTTACTCATCCAATTTACCACCCCATCATCCAGATCATTAATGTATATGACAAATAACATTGGACCCAGTACAGATCCCTGAGGCACATCACTGGTCACCGGCCTCCAATCTGACAAACAGTTTTCCACCACCACTCTCTGGCGTCTCCCATCCAGCCACTGCTGAATCCATTTTACTACTTCAATATTAATAACTAACGATTGAACCTTCCTAACCAACGTTCCATGTGGGACCTTGTCAAAGGCCTTACTGAAGTCCATATAGACAATATCCACTGCTTTACCCTCGTCAACATTCCTAGTATCCTCTTCAAAAAATTCAACGAGATTTGTCAAACATGATCTTCCACGCACAAATCCATGTTGACTGTTCCTAATCAGACCCTGTCTATTCAGATAATTATATATACCATCTCTAAGAATACTTTCCATCAATTTACCCACCACTGACGTCAAACTCACAGGCCAATAATTGCTCGGTGTACTCTTAGAACCCTTCTTAAACAATGGAACAACATGAGCAATACACCAATCCTCCAGCACCATCCCCGTTTCTAATCACATTTGAAATATTTCTGTCAGAGCCCCTGCTAGTAACTTCCCTCAATGTCCTAGGGAATATCCTGTCAGGACCTGGAGACCTATCCACTTTTATATTCCTTAAAAGCTTCAGTACTACTTCTTCTTTAATCATCATAGTTTCCATAACTTCCCAAACCTGTTTCTCTTATCTTACACAATTTAATATCCTTCTCCTTAGTGAATACCGAAGAAAAGAAATTGTTAAGAATCTCCCCCATCTCTTTTGGCTCCACACTCTTTTGGTATATTTGACGCAGAGGTTGATAGGATTTCGATTAGTTAAGGCACCAAAAATTTCAAGAAGAGGGCAGGAGAATAAGTTGAGAGGGAGCTATCAGTTGTGATGGAAGTGGTGGAGCAGACTCAAAGGCCCAAATGGCTTATTTTTTCTCCTTCATCTTATGGTCTTATTTCTGTTGAAGTCCTTGTGAAATATATACTGGGTTATTAGTTTACTCGCTGTTAGAACTCGTTGACTTTATTAACTTTGCCTCCAACTTTCACCCTGCCCTCAAGTTTACCTGGTCCATTTCCGACACCTCCCTCCCCTTTCTAGATCTTTCTGTCTCTGTCTCTGGAGACAGCTTATCCACTGATGTCTACTATAAGCCTACTGACTCTCACAGCTATCTGGACTATTCCTCTTCTCACCCTGTCTCTTGCAAAAATGCCATCCCCTTCTCGCAATTCCTCCGTCTCCGCCGCATCTGCTCTCAGGATGAGGCTTTTCATTCTAGGATGAGGGAGATGTCTTCCTTTTTTAAAGAAAGGGGCTTCCCTTCCTCCACTATCAACTCTGCTCTTAAACGCATCTCCCCCATTTCACGTACATCTGCTCTCACTCCATCCTCCTGTCACCCCACTAGGAATAGGGTTCCCCTGGTCCTCACCTACCACCCCACCAGCCTCCGGGTCCAACATATTATTCTCCGTAACTTCCGCCACCTCCAACGGGATCCCACCACTGAGCACATCTTTCCCTCCCCGCCTCTCTCTGCATTCCGCAGGAATCGCTCCCTACGCAACTCCCTTGTACATTCGTCCTCCCCATCCCTCCCCACTGATCTCCCTCCTGGCACTTATCCGTGTAAGCGGAACAAGTGCTACACATGCCCTTACACTTCCTCCCTTTCCAACATTCAGGGCCCCAAACAGTCCTTCCAGGTGAGGCAACACTTCACCTGTGAGTCGGCTGGGGTGATATACTGCGTCCGGTGCTCCCGATGTTGCCTTTTATATATTGGCAAGACCCGACGCAGACTGGGAGACCGCTTTGCTGAACATCTACGCTCTGTCTGCCAGAGAAAGCAGGATCTCCCAGTGGCCACACATTTTAATTCCACATCCCATTCCCATTCTGACATGTCTATCCACGGCCTCCTCTACTGTAAAGATGAAGCCACACTCAGATTGGAGGAACAACACCTTATATTCCGTCTGGGTAGCCTCCAACCTGATGGCATGAACATCGACTTCTCTAACTTCCGCTAATGCCCCACCTGCCCCTCATACCCCATCTGTTACTTATTTTTATACACACATTCTTTCTCTCACTCTCCTTTTTCTCCCTCTGTCCCTCTGAATATACCCCTTGCCCATCCTCTGGGTCCCCCCCCCCACCTCTTGTCTTTCTTCCCGGACCTCCTGTCCCATGATCCTCTCATATCCCTTTTGCCTATCACCTATCCAGCTCTTGGCTCCATCCCTCCCCCTCCTGTCTTCTCCTATCATTTTGGATCTCCCCCTTCCCCTCCAACTTTCAAATCCTTTACTCACTCTTCCTTCAGTTAGTCCTGACGAAGGGTCTCGGCCTGAAACGTCGACTGCACCTCTTCCTAGAGATGCTGCCTGGCCTGCTGCGTTCATCAGCAACTTTTATGTGTGTTGCTTGAATTTCCAGCATCTGCAGAATTCCTGTTGTTTGGGTTATTAGTTCACTGTTTTCCATTTTACACAATTGCGGAAAGATCTACACCAGTGATTTTGAGGTCTGTATGTATGACTGCAATATCTTATCTTAGCATTTAACAAGTTGGGCTGATAAGAAGATATTCACCCAAATGATTGAACAAAGAACATTGGAAAGTACAGGACAAGAACAGGAACAGGACTGTGACAAACATGATGCCAAATTGAACTAAATCTCTTTCATAATCCCAGTCCCTTCATATTCATGTACCTCTCTAAAAGACTCTTTAACACCAACATCACATCTGTTTTCATCATTACTCCTGGCAGCCTGCCCTATATAAAATAAAAATATGCCCTGCATAACACCTTCAACCTTTCCTCCTCCAGAGAAAATAATCCAGTTTCGACAATCTCTCTTCATGGTATAAACTTTACTCTCTAGTCTAATCCATGCAGAGTTGTGGTAAACCTCATCTGTACCCATTTCCAAAACCTCCACATTTCTTGCAATGGGGGTGACCGTAACCGCACACAGTACTTAAAGTACAGCCCAATCAGAGTTTTAAACAGCTACAATGTGACTTCTGTACACTTATACTCAGTGTCCTAACCAATAAAGGCAAACATGCTATGCATATTTTTCTTAACAACCGTATCTACTTGCTGGCTGCTTTCAGGGACCTATGGACTTGGATCCCAAGATTCCTCAGTCCACCCCATGATGGGTTATCTCAATGAAACAAATAAACTGGGAGGAGGTTGACAGGGCAGATGCTGCGAAATTGATGGCATAATCTCGGGTGTGTGGCACCAAGGAATATAGAACTACACACTAGAATGTGATGGTTGTCATTTGGTACTGAGGTGAGAACAACTTGCTTTGCTCACGTGCTCACACAGCTTTTAAATTCTCTATCCAAGAGAGAGGTGCATTTTCAGCAATCAGGACGTGGGTTACTTGAAAAAGTTTGGCATGACAGCACTGCTCATAGAGATGCTGCTTCACAACTCCAATGACAGAGTTCTATCCTGATTTCCCGTGATATTTGTGGTTGCCAAGGGTAATGGTGGAAGCTGATGTGATGGTGGTGTTTGAGAATATTCAGGGAGTGGAGGGACTGGGATTACAGAAGAGATTTAGTTTAATTTGGCATCATGTTTGGCACAGTCCTCTTCCTATTTCTGTCACATACTTTTCAATGTTCTTTGCTTGAGCATTTGTGTGAACAAAGGCTCTTAGTAATCAATATCTTCTTATAAACCCAACTTGTTAAACGCTAAGCTTAGATAGCGTAATGATGACTGCAGTTCCCAGAATCACTGTTGGAGATCTTTCTGCAATTCTGTAAAATGACTTTCAGTGAACTAATGACCCAGTTTACATTTCAGACTGACTACAAAAGAAATAACATGCTGCAGTAATGTAAAAATAATCTCTTGGTGTAATTTTTTAAAAACTTTATTGATCAAAAACATCTAAAGGTTAACAATAAAAGTAAGTCATCAGCTATGCATTGTAAAATTTCTTGAACTTGTGTCGGACTTGAAACATCTCGCCAGTATTTTGATAAGCACAGAATGCAATCAACACTGTATATTCTCAGCTCAGTATCAAGTGGCTGAGTTCACTAAGTGTTCAACTATTCTGAATTGGGTGTTGTGCAATGAACCAGAATTGATTAGAGGGCTTAACGTAAAAGAACCCTTAGGGGTGGGTGATCAGAATATGATCGATTCACCCTAAAATTTGAGAAGGAGAAGCTAAAGTCAGATGTATCAGTATTACAATAGAGTAAAAGGAAAATACAGAGGTGTGAAAAATAAGTTGGACAAAACTAATTGGAAACGAACACTGGCAGGGATGATGGCAAAGCAGCAAAGGCTAGAATTTCTGTGAGCAATTCGGAAGATGCAGGATATATACATCTCAAAGAGGAAGAAGAATTCTAAAGGCAAGTTTACATGACTGTGCTGACTATAGAAGTCAAAGCCAACATAAAAGCAAAAGAAAGTGCATATCTTGTAATAGTGCAAAATATTAGTGGGAAGTTAAGGGTTTGGAATGCTTTAAAAGCTAAAAGAAGGCAACTAAAAAGTCATAAAGAAGGAAAAGATATAATACATAGGTAAGTTCACCAATAACATTAGAGAAGATAA